>NC_090436.1:126165159-127398016 GCF_031143425.1 Pleurodeles waltl | reverse complement strand
CAGCACCACCACAGTGCATCCATCCGAGGGTGTAGGGGATGTTCTAGGAGACAGACACCTCCAACAACCACTCCCTCATCCTTCACTCCCATTCCTTCTCCCTCTTCCCACCCAAATGTCCCTAAAAAGCAGCTTTTCCTATCCACCATTGATCTCTTCCCTACCCCTTCCCTCGTCCTGCATGTAGGACCAGGGTATCACGATCCCAGCCAAGCACCTTAGCCACACAGTCCACGGGCCCAGTTCCATCCGCTCCTACTCTTGGTGGAAAGTGATCCAGGCCACATTTACTGAAGGGGAAGGAGCCTGCACCAGCCACCTAAAGGGGAAGGAGCATGCCCCCAGCAGGCAAAAAGGGCAAGGAGCCTGCCTCAACAGGCAAGAATAGCAAGGAGCCTGCACCTGCCACCCGAAAGGCTAAGGGGCCTGCACCAGCAGGCAAGAAGGGCAAGGAGCCTGACCCAGCAGGCAAGAAGGACAAGGAGCCTGCACCTGCCACCTGAAAGGCCAAGGAGCCTGCACCAGCAGGCAGGAAGGCCAAGGAGCCTGGACCAGCAGCTGTGATATAGCCCCCACCACCAACCATGTTTGTGCATCCATCCAAGGGTGCAGGGGATGTTCAGGGGCCTCCCACCACCAGCAGCACCACCACAGTGCATCCGTCCGAGGGTGCAGGGGATGTTCAGGAGCCTCCTACCACTAGCAGCACCACCACAGTGCAGCCATCACTGCCGGCAGACGCAATGTAATCCTGCCTCCATGGGCTGCTGTGCGGCCTGCCCACTCCAGAAGCAGTGGCCAAGACAGTCACTAGAGAGACTGTGCCTTGCACTCCCCAGGACCAAGCACAGGGCATGTTGCCCCCTCCAGAACCAGTGGCCAAGTCACTCACTCAAGAGACTGTGGCCTTGCACTCCCCAGGACTAAATACAGGGCATGTTGCCCACTCCAGAACCAGTGGGCAAGTCACCCACTCGAGAGACTGTGGCCTTGCACTCCCCTGGACTGAGAACAGGGCATGTTGCCCCTCCAGAACTAGTGGGCAAGACACCCACTTGAGAGACTGTGGCCTTGCACTCCCCAGGACCAAGCACAGGGCATGTTGCCCCCTACAGAACCAGTGGGAAAGACACCCACTTGAGAGACTGTGGCCCATCACTCCCCAGGACCAAGCACAGAGCATGTTGCCCCATCCAGAACCAGTGGGCAAGACACCTACTTGAGAGACTGTGGCCTTGCACTCCCCACGACCAAGCACAGGGCATGTTGCCCCCTCCAGAACCAATGGTCTTGTTTCAGCTCCCGGCTGATGTGCCCCCCATCACCCGGAGGTGCCTGCCTATTTACCAACTGATGCCGCTGCAGTGTTCTCTCCTTGTTGATGCAGGTGACAAGTGGGGCCTTGGAGTTTGGCCTGTGGCCATGTGGCCCACGCAAAATGAGGACTGGACTGTGTCCCTTGTTCTGTAAATTTGTATATATCTGTTATATTGCCTAAATTATTATTTTGTACTGTGTTGATCTTATTACAAACACTTTGACGACATCATTTTGTCCTTGCATTTTTCAGCCGATTTAGGGGGATTAACTTGTTTTCTTGTGCAGCTGGTGTGAATGGCGTGTGTGTGTGTGGTGTGTGTTGTGCATGTGTGTGTCACTGTTATTTTCCTCCCCCTCCCTTGTGTGCTAGGTGGCTGCACTTACTGTCGTCATCTTCGCCGGCGTTGGTGTTCGTTGTGGAGCAGGACGTAGAATATCACCGGAAAAACCTGCAGTTCGGGTTCCATGGCAGCGTGGTTTTTACCTGTGTCTCTAATGGTAAGTCCTTTCACTTCTAAGGTCTATTTCCGCCAGGCTTTTGATGTTGTTGTTACTTCCCTGGAAAAGGTGGCGAATTGTGTTGTTGTAATATTGTGGGCAGAACTTTGACTTCCGCCTGGCTGTAGGTGGCTACCGCCGTGGTGCCTGTTGTTTCCGCCCTGGCGGGTCAGTGTGGTACATTGGCTGTATTTCAGAGATCTTTCCGCCATGATCATAATTTGGCAGTAGTTACTGCCAGCCTGTTGGCGGTATTACCGCCACTTTATCGCCGACCGCCCTCGTAATGAGGGCCTAAGTGTTATTCCAAACGTCTTTTGCTCTCTCCACCCCAATAGCATTTTGACTTTCTCTACTACATACACTCTACCCATAATGGACTTACTCTTGAAGTTTGAGAATCAAAGCAACCCAACAAGGGTAACCTTGTATTACAGTAACGTACAGGAGGTGCATGGGTATGTCTCAACTTCACATGAGGTAATTTGAGATACGCATCTTTATCAGTTATAGTGTATGGTGAGCAAGAGTCCGCCCACATATTCACATTTACTCCAGCAATCATTACTCTGCACTTGGGTGGATAATATGTTTCCTCCACGTTCTGTCCCTTGCATTGATTCATGTCAGTGTATAAAACATCATTAAGTGAATCTGGCACACTGACAACTAAAACTTCAAACTCATCTGATACATCCTCCCCAATCATTCCAACTAAAGTTTTGCCTCTTCTGTCTCCTGCTCCATGCTCATCTATATTAGCTTTGCACACTCTGGAGAAGTGCCCATACTTTTTACACTGATAACACTTGGCTTTAGCTGCTGGACAAGTTTCACATGTAGCCACATGCCTGAAATTTCCACATCTAAAACATTAAGGGGGTCATTACGACCCTGGCGGACGGTGGAGAACCGGCGGTAAGACCGCCAACAGGCTGGCGGTCTTACTCTGTGGAATTATGACCATGGCGGTTACCGCCATGGTCATCCGCTGGTTCTCCGTTCCGCCCGCCAGGGCGGATACGACGCCGGGCTGGAGACCTGGGTCTCCAGCCCGGCAGCCATCAGTATACCGCCGGCGGTATTTGGACCCGGCTTACCGCCGTGGATTTCCAGCGGTTTGAACCGCCATGAAATCCATGGCGGTAAGCACTATCAGTGCCAGGGAATTCCTTCCCTGGCACTGATAGGGGTCTCCCCCACCCCCCATCCCCACCCCGACTCCCTCCCCTATCCACCCCCCCACCCCTGCCACCCCCCAAAGGTAGCAGGGCCCCCCTCCCCACCCCGATCCCCAACATCACTACACCCATACCCACATGAAACGCACGCAGGCACCATCTACATACTTACACGCACACACGCCGACATACATGCCTACATCCAAACACAGTCATACACGCACACCCACATTCAAACATACACGCACACATCCATACAGACATACCCACAGACATACACGCATCCATTCCCATACACACAACACCCCCGCAGGCATACACGCACTCCCACACCCCCTCTACATACACACACGCACACCCCCATGCACCCAAACAACACACAACACCCCACCACCCCTCTCCCCTCATGGACGATCGACTTACCTGGTCCGACGATCCTCCGGGAGGGGACTGGAGCCATGGGGGCAGCTCCGCCGACACCACACCATCAACAGAACACTGCCATGGCGAATCACAGGATTTGATTCGCTGGGTGGTGTTCTGTTGGCGTGGCGGTGGAGGTGGAGCAACCTCCACTTCCCCGCCTCCCGCCAGTATGGCTGTTGGCGGCTCTCCGTCCGTAAAAGGACGGAGAGCTGCCAACGGTCATAATAGGCCGAGCGGCAAACCACCACCACTGGCGGTCTTCCGCACAGCGGTCCCTCGGCGGTCTTGGAAAAAGACCGCTGAGGTCAAAATGACCCCCTAAGTTTTATTCCTCCTAGTATAACCCACATTAGACATTGATTTGCACAAATCTTTTTTTTTAGTCACCACATTCACCTCTTGAAAACTTCCTTTACAACAATTAACTTGCAATTTCGGATTTCAGTACAGATTTACTTTCTGATTTTAATACTGAGATGTAGGAGAAGGCATCTTCCAATTTTTTAGCAACAGTTATGGTCCTTTCTAATGTGGGTTCTGCTATACTTAATCTTTCTCTTGAATTTTAAGACTATTAGTATGGTTAATCAATTGATCATGTATGATTTCCTCATGCAAATCCTTAAACTTGCATGACGCTGTTAGCACTCTTAAACATCCTACATACTCTTCTACAGTCTCACCAGGTTGTTGACTTCTTGAAAATAATTTATGTCACTCTACTACGACTTTTAGTTTTTTGCTATGGTGATCACTTAAGGCCTTGATATCTTTGTCATAAATGTCCTCCTCATTATCATCATCTTGAGTATCAGGGGATGATAAACTTCATAAAATGCTTCTACCCTCTATGCCCAAATTATGTTTGAGTAATGCCAATTTGCGTTTGGGAACAAAAATATTACCCCCAATAGCCTCTGAATATGCCTCAAATGCATCTTTCCAGTCTTCCCATAACATCACTGGTTGCCCAGGATATTGCAGAAACATAGGTGGTGCTATTACAGATTCCATATTACACAGCCACTTACACACAAGCACAATACAAATAACTAAAACAATAAACATAGTCACCATAGTCTCAAAGAGATAGCCAATTTGTTTTCCTGAGCCCGTTCTTCCTTGTGTTCTTGTGCCTGTTCTTTTCTGTATTCTTTTCCTGTGCTCTAGTTCCTGTTGTTTTTTTATGTTCTTGTCCCTGTTCTTTTTCTGTATTCTTTTCCTGTGTTTTTGTGCCTGTTCTTTTTCTACATCTTGAAGTTTCTATTATGATTTTGTAATCTCCTATTTTTACAATTGTATCTCCTAATGTAGTCCTTTATCTGTTTCCTTGAGCTGACCAAAAATGTCATCTTTTCTTTATTTTCTCGCTGTAGAACTCCTAATGTAGTCCTTTTTCTGTTTCACTGCTATGAATCTCCTTCCCTATTTCTGCCGCTTGAGAAAATCAAGACTACCTGCTGAGTGTAGAGGCTTCCTGCTGAAAAAATCTCTTTAGCACATGTGATGGAAAGATATGATTAATTGCTTCTTCCAGGGCGAGTTTAAGTAAACAGACTTCACTTCTGCAAAGCCCCCTGCAGGGATAAGTGCTTTGTAAACACAGCAGGCTCCTGACTGAGATGAGTGTCTTCCCAGATTTTCAAGTGCTGATGGATCGGAGACAGCAGCTTTCCCAGTGCTGATTGAAGACAATTTAGTGCAATATATCTCCTGTTCATGCAGGAACAATTAATCTTGCATTGTCTCTTTTGATGGGACTTCTGATTTTGGCACAAGATAAAGGCAAGAGGAGCTCATTCATAACATTCTAAATGAGAGCTGTTGTGGCAGTTAGTTTAAATGCTAATGGCAAGATCATTACAGTTAAATAAACACTTCATTCACAGATATCTTCTTCATACTGCAGTTTTAGTTAACTAATCTTTTGCAGTTAATAAGCACTCACATCATGGTGCCAGGTGTTGAATCTAAAAATAGCAAAAGGCCGCTTCCATAGTGGCAGTAGATTACATCAGTTTCTCTTGGCAATTTGTGCTTGCACACTTAATAAAACTTTGATACAGCTTTGTCCCAGTCAATGACCCAGCATTTACAGTCAGGGCTTGCAGTTCACTTTCAATGAACTCACCGTTCACTGCCTCTGCATCAGTTCTGTTCTGTTTAGTCACACACCATTTAGACAGTAAACAGGGTCAGTCCTTTAACCCCTTGTCGCCAGTGAAAGAATCAATCCAGGATTGGGTATTGTATATTTATTGAGATTTATTATCTCCAGATAAGTCATTTACAACTGAACCCCATAGTGCGAAAGCAGCAACTGATTCCCTCTCACGCTCCACATTCCACATGGAACTCCCAAGTATATTCCATCCTTAAAGCTGTCCCATTTAACCCAACATAAAATACAAAACACCCTCCTTATTTACAGTATCTTCTGCTGGTGCCAAACACAGATGGGGTACTCAGGGTTACTGTACTGTGTGTTTATTTGTTACTGCAACAGCTGCTTAGGGAACCGTTCACTTTATTAATTCATTGTGGCTGCAGGACACCGCTTTCAATTTTTAATTTACAGTAACCTTGGGTGCTGCTGAACCCAAATGGATATTGATGGTTCCGGTGCATTATGTTTTTTTGTAGCTATAGGAGTTGCTTAGGGTATCGCTTACTTTACTGATTCAATTACACTTGCAAGGCACTGCTTTCATTTTAGTTAACAGTGGCTGCTGGAGGTGAAAGCGCAGTCCGGGTAATGATGCACCGCGCAGCACTACTGGTAGCAGCAAACAAAGGTGGGTAAGCTGCGGTTACAACGCACCGCTTTTATTTAAATTTACTGTGACTGGCGAGGGCGCCAAACATATGTTGGTGAATCGCAGTTGCAGTACAGTGTGTTTGTCGGAAATTAAAGGGTTGCTTTTGGCGCTGTCACCCTTTTTTGTTTAGTTAGTATTGCAAGGCGTTGTCATAATTTTTAATCAGAGTATTTGCTTGTAGCGCCACATACTTGACGATTAAGTTGTGGTTGCCGTGCACAGCATTCATTTTAGCTCATAGCGGTTTCTTCTGGAACCACATATTTCATTGCTATGTTTTTAGTACTCATCGTTCAGTATGCACTACTTTCATTCTAGATTACACAGCGGCGGTGCCTCCACGAGGGCAAAGGAATGTCGCCCCACTGCTGAAAGTGAAGGGAATCATGAAAAATAAAATGGTAATAAAACAAATTTATTACCATTTTATTCTTCATCCTGGCAAGCAGCCGAGTCTGGGAGGGTGGGGACGGCAGCAAGTAGGAACAGTGGGCTCTTCAGTTTAAAGTGCACATGTCACTTTGGCTGGCTGTCTTGGGACTGCCAGCCTGATATGCACAATTTAAACACTCCAACCCGAGCTGTCAGCTAGACAGCTGGGTGGAGAGAATGCACAGACCTCCAGGGACTGAAGGAGAGTTGGACAAGGTTGCTACAGCAAATCCTGGTGCTGCTGTCATACTGAATGAGCAACATGAGAGCAGCACCAGGATGGTTAGAGGGAACTTGGACAAGGCTTTTTGAGCTTGCTACATTTTCTGGAGGAGCCGCCGAGTGCCGATGCGGGTAAGCAAATCTTCTAGTTACCTCATTGACAGGCACTGTGAGAAACTTGCAGTGCCTTGAGGATCAACTGATCTCTCATTCATGGCCCGTTAAAAACACTGTTTAAAATGGACCATGATTGAGAGCTTTAGTGCTGACCTTAAGGGCACATATATTTTTTTTACCAGTGCCCGTCAGTGGGTTATATATTCACCCCACCAGTTTGTTTGCCACTGGCCGCTACTGAGATTACAGTGGCTGCCAGTAGCATCACATACGTTGCTGGCTTTTCATGATTGCGAGTCATCCAGTTCATTGTTGCGGCGCCACAAGAGTTTCTTTGGGAACAGTGCTTGCGCGGAGATGCAGACACTGTTTCATTCTTTGCCACCACCTAAATTCTTATTGCTTGCTTGTTGTTGACTGCTTCCCCTTCCTCCACCCACTTTGTTGCCCGCTTTCCACTGGACTGACAACATTAAATGCTTCAGGTACAGCACCAACCCCACATTGGTATTCAATTTAGATTTACAAAGATAGGTTCTGTGTGTAGATCTGACTCATATAATAAGCACAGAGTGAGCATCATTTTACCACAGGATCACCCTTTTTATGTATCAGTCTAGGCAGATATCTTAAAAAAAGTTTAACCTCTTTCATTTATACAGAATTTTGCAGCAAAGCCCACAGAAGGCACACATAAAATGCATTTTCTTCTCTCTGACAAATGTAAAAGACTACATACAGACAGATATAAGGAGACTTTTATTTTAAGATATTCTTCCAAAATAGTCTTCTAAAAAATATACATGATTCTGAAAAAGTACAGCTTTGGTACCACCAGCATCCTTATAACAAATAAAAACACACTGTAGAGAAGCTAAACAATTGTATACAAAATGCACCATTTTAAATGGTTTTGGTGCAGCAGTCCACTCCGTCCCCTGCTGTAATCTCTTTTTAGGCCTCTAACCACACCTATGTCACATCATTCACTTTCATTTGTTCGTGGGCTTGCCTTTTAAAATCCTCTTGCTTTCATATGTGGAAGGCAGGCATACGTCAAGCCTTTTCTGGTGTTTAGCCCACCTACAAAGCACCAGTAAACTACTGAAAACATACAAGGCTCGATGTTTTCAGCATGGTTTCCGGACTTTATCTTTTTATTTTCCACGCAGTGCGATCACGCTGGGGTTTACATCACGTAATAGTGCTGCATTTTTCCATTTTCAATTTCATCCCGATCACGCTGCATTTTCTATAGCGCGATCGCACTGCGTTTTTTTCTTTTGTTTGGCAAGAGAAGTCCGGTTAGGAGTTTACAACGCTAATAGCTCTAAATCGAGCAAATGCAAGACCCATTGCATTCCAAATGCTTGTATTAATTTGCCCGCAGCCAAGCCTTGCTGCATGCAGTTAATAGTTTCAATTTGTGAAGCAATTTAACTCTTCAAGTCCAATTAGTTGGAAGGTTTATATTATACAGGTAAATAAGGCACTGTACAGTGAGAAGGCTTTTGCACGTATATTATAAAGCATTCTGCACTATCTATTGTGTTAGAATCAGCCCGTTTCAGTTACTTGAGAAAGACGGTCTTGTTCATCTTACTGGGTAGTGTGAACGCTGAATTTTCACTAATAAGTAGTCATGTATTCTGAATCTTGAATCTGCATAGAAAATGACTTAATATAGAAAATAATGCACAACTTGGAAAATGTTCCTACTTGAGTGGCTGCTAATGATCACAAAGTGTCCTTATTAATTGCTTATTAAAATGAATTTATGTGCTCATGTTTAGATTAGTGTGGGAGTATGGTATATTAATGATTACATTTTATGTATTTGCTATGTTAATTGTAGGCCATAAGTTAGTGAGGTATTGGGCTGGTTGCACTGCATCATGTTAAGTTGCACTGTTTAAATAATTCACATAAAGTGGCAGTTTAGAGAAATGAATACTTGCATTGTTTCACTGAGTTGACCAAACGCTAGTAGATGGTTTCTTTTCTCATGAGAACTGCTTGCTAGAATATGCTGTATTAGTTATTGTTACAATGTAAAGTTCTGTTTTAGAAAGCAATGTTCCCAGGAGCCAACAATGGATGCACTGACTGAAGGACAGAGATACAAAAATTGTTACCTGACAAGTCCGAAAATGGGAACAGGAGAAGAGGAACCAATCATTGACATGTGAAAGACAATTTAGCTATATCTTAGATTTGAAGTTCTACTTTCATTGGACTAAATGTAAACGCACGATTCTTTGACCAGTAGCAAAGTCGGAAGTGTTTTCAATGATTTTAACTTAGCCCTACTGTACAGAGAGAAGTGCGCCATTCTGATTATTCTCATCTTCTAGACTTATTCCTGTTTTCTTTCTCCACCGATGAGGTGTACTCACTTTGATTCTTTTACTTAGAGAATTCTATCTTTAACTTTATTGCTTAGACTGTTATGCTGTATGCTGATCCTTAGACTTCGCTTTTGTAAATGGTTCGGATAGTTAGAGTCCCAGATTCTGAACCATTCCCTTTAATGGTCTGATGCTGATGTTGACCGAAACAATGTCCTATTGATGAAGACAGTCACAGCTTGCTGATCCATACTGAGGAGAGGTATTAATCAAATGATATTGTTTGGTGTAATTTGTCTTTTGTTTCTAGGTACCAACCGCTAATTTCAATAGAGCCAATGCTAGATGTTTTTCCAAATTTGTGTTGACTAAATTGTTTTGCATGAAGCCCAAACATGCTATTCTAATCAGAAGGTTAGCTAGGAGACCCTCAGAAGATGTCAAACTGGTGACAAAATCCAACACTGTTAGCCTGATCTATGGGACAAGGTCTGACAAAGCCCTTCCTTGTGAGGTCTGGGGGACAGTACATTTAGGATATCTGGCCTGACTCTGAATGGCTAAGACGTTCTTGGCTATGACTGTCCAGAAATCTTTTAACAGCCTCTGTGCAATACCGTACAATAAAATGTTTGGTGTGACCATACACTTATGACATTGAGTTGCTAGTCATCCTCAGCTCAACACTACCTGAGATATCTCCCTCCATCCATTACCTTCTTATATCCAAGTGCTTCACATGTGGTTAGCATTCAACATTTCAGACAGTTAAAAAAGAGAGGTAGTATGCAGTGTTTTAGTGATGGATGTGTTTATTTACATTACTACTGTAATCAATTGTGATACTGGAATAGAACCAAAAGAAGTAAGGTGAAGGGATCAGTCATGGTAGATGCAATCAATAAAGTAGAGGCCACAACATTTGAAGCCCCAAATCCATTCTCCTAATAGCAGGGAAAATGGAAAGTGGTTAAGGAACAGTCAACAAAGTGAATCTGTGACACACAAAGAAGTGACATCATGAAGTGGTTACTTGCTGGCAGTGGTTGGTTTCTTGCCATCCACACCTCCCGGATGCTTAGCTGGAAGTCCCCACTTGTGGGGGGTTCAGTTGCTACAGAGGCAGGGGTGTCTGAGGCAGGTGCTTCCCCTGGCAGGGCCTCCCTTCCAGTGTCTGGCACTGATGAAGGGCCTAGTGTAGATGCACCAAAGGAAGGGGTAGGATGCTGGTGTTGATCCCTGCTTAGGGTAGTGTTGATGTCCCTCAGCACATCTATTAGGGAGGCCATGATGGTATTGTGGGCCTCCTACTGTTCATGCATTTCCTGATGGAAATCTCTCTGTAGCTCCTTGATTTCCCTGGGCTCAGTTAGTATCTGGCCCATCACGCCTTGAGAATGATGGTAGGCTCTCAAAACCTGGCTGATGGTATACTGGCAAGGGGCATCCCCAGCAGCCTGTTGCTGCTGTGCCACACTATCTCTCCCATTCACCCTACCCTCACATTCCTTTGCCTTTGGCGCAGCCCGCCATCTTCCACTCGTTCCAGGTCCTTCACTGTCAGAGGTGGCTGACTGTGACTCAGGAACCTGGACTGGGGGCACAAGATGTTGGTGACTGTCCTGGTGACACAGGTTTGGGGGTGACTGGCCGCATGTGATGTAGAGGCCACAGGGCTGGGAGGAGTCAATGTGGTCAGGCTGAGGCTAGCTGGTGTTGTGAGTAGGTTACCCGGCTGTGCCAGGACCGTCCTCAACGTCCAGCTTCTAGGTGTGGTGTCCTTACTGAAGGCTTTGTCCATGTGGGTAGTGGCAGTCTCCACAGTGGTGTCGGTAGTTTGCAGTGGGAGCTCGACCTGTTGATGTGGAGGGAGACAATGTTAGTGGTTGTATTGTGACATGTACCTCCAATAGTTGAGAGTGACATTGGGCTAGGGCCATGTTCACATTGGATCTGCTGATTTTCCTTATGTGACAGCTACACATCTTCTCATTTGTCACAACCTGACATGGGAGTCACATACCAATGCCAGTTCAGAGACCTAGCCTCAGACTGTCTGGAATTATTAGCTGTTGGAGGGATGGTAATGGACTAATACCTTGTCTGCAGTGCAGGTAGGACAGTGACTGGGCAGGATGTTGTGTGAGTCTTCTTACGATCTAGGTGTCTGTCATGCAGGCATTGGCATGAAAAGTGATAGTTATCATCCTGTGATCAGTGCATTGTGGATGTAACTAGTATCAATGCCAAATAGATGACACATCTTGTAGCCTTAGATCTGTCTTAAATGTTCTTTCTAGACATTTTGAGCTGTCCTTACTGTCTATACTGTTTTAATCTTGGTATAGCATCTCAAGATGGATCTGGGTGAGTGGCCACATCAAAGGGTTTACTGTGACCTGTATCCTTGTCCCTCTCAGGTGTGTCAAGTTCATCAATGGGTTCACAGACAGTGGCACAATGGAATATGGACACTGGCCTCGTGTTTCTGGTTGCATCGCCAGGTCCTCCTGGGATTCATAGTGATGTTACTCACATCACAACTCACAGTTCACATTG
This sequence comes from Pleurodeles waltl, assembly GCF_031143425.1. Lineage (NCBI taxonomy): Eukaryota > Metazoa > Chordata > Amphibia > Caudata > Salamandridae > Pleurodeles > Pleurodeles waltl. Next base: position 127,386,094 of record NC_090436.1, on the reverse strand, counting down.
TCCTCTGAGGTGGGTAGACTTACATAGCAAGTATACCAGCAAGGTTATTTAGACATATGCAGAGTGTGCTGGGTCATTGGATTGGGCAGACAGAGCCTCCTGGCCTTAGCAGTCATGTGACTCCCTGTACTATATGCAGTCGTTCCACCCAGCTGTGTGCACCTCATGTGTTTATTCCCAGGAAAACATATTTTGGTAGGTGCACATTTGACTGTTGCTTGGCATGTGAGTAAGGGATCCTCCTATGAGTTCTAGCCATTTTTCTCCCTGTATCTCATTCACACTGTAGAACTGTCCTCCTGTCAGATGTGTACAGTTCAATGGGTGAGTAGAGGGAGAAGGGTGTTTTTTATCAGGGTACACTGTGTTGGCTGGGGGGTGACACTAGTATTACCCCCTAGCCTTGGCATTCATGTCAGTGCCTGACCTACTCCCACACACTCTACAGTTGTCCCCCTTTCAGGTGAGTACCCTTCACTTGTGAATTGATGGACAAGGTAATTTGGAGTGTGGGACTGGTTTTTGTGATGGTAGAACAGTGTCTGCTGGAAATTGTGGTGCTGTCATTCCCTGTGCTACACACAGTATGCAGAGATGTGATTCCCCCAGGTGAGTCTAGTTCCCATGTGAGATGGCAGACAGTGGTCTTTGAACAGGTGGTGACTGGGCTGGTGAGTGGGTTGACAGTGAAGGTGGGCAAAGGTGATCAGTGAGCATGCATGACAATATATTTGTGTGCCATTTTTATTGTTGTGACTTACCCGACTCAACTCCCCCAGGTATTCCTGTCAAGCCCTCAGGATGCAGGATGGCCGAGACCTTATCCTCCCATGATGTGAAATGGACACCATGGAACAGTCCTTCAACCTGAGGTCGCTCCACCTCTTCCTAATGTCATCCCTTGTGCGCGGGGAGCTGCCTAAGAAATTCACTATATTTGACAATCCTTTGCCACATTTCCATTCTCCTAGCGATAGTAGGCTATCGATGAGGCTCTAATGATTTCATCTATCATAACTCTTAACTCGTCATCTGTGAAATGGGGATTTTTCTAGGGTGACATGGTGGTGATGGAAAAAAAAAACAGGTGTGTGCTAGGTGGTAACAGGTGATGGGAAGTGATTAGAGTGGGGAGATGCAATTGGATGTGTTGGGTGTGTGTTGAGGATGTGGGATATGTGGTTGTGATAGTTGGAGGGGTGCCTAATCTATGGTTCAGAATATCTCTTTTTTTGTGCTGTCTTGTTGGGTCTTGCTGTGGGAAATGCAAATGCTTGTGGTATGTGAAGGGGCTTGTTTCATAGTGTGGTTTGCAGGTGTGTGAGTGTGTGAATGTGTATCAGCTTTGTTGTTTTCAAATTCATCCAATGTGGTGTAGTGTATTACTTTGGTGACCGCCAACCACAGCGGTTCGGACCAACATTGGAGTGCCACCATAGCAGGACCGCCACTGCAATTTTTGACTTGTAATAGGTTTGGGGATGGTTGACGAGCTGGCGGTGCCGGAGGTCGGACCACCTATTTCCCACACTCCACAGTCCTGGCGGGGTCTGTTTTTTGTCTGGATTTTGAAGGTACTGGCTGTGTAACTTGTAATACGGCGGTCTGTGTGACTGCCAATATGGTGGTCTATTGGCGGCCGCAACTATGGCGGTCTCGCTGTCCAACTGGCAAACTCGTAATGAGTCCTTTGGTTTGGTCATTTAAGCAGGTCGGGTCAAAGGGAGAATCCAAGGTTCCCAGTGGACTAGTGGAACTATTACTCAACCTGCTTAGAGGGAGATGCATAAGATAACAATGCCATAGAAGGGTTGCATATTTCCTTGAACAGTTCCATCAGTAAATTAGTAAATTACATCCTAACCTAAATCATTTACTGAAAATTCTGAAAAAAGAACAAAGTTTCCAGGAAATGAGGATGGTGCACTCATTGTCAGGTAGTCTGAACCCTTATATTAGCAATAAAAACAAAAATATGTCTGAGAGACTATTGGCTAAAATCAAACAATTTCTGTTGATGGGTGTTTCAGACAATCTTGCATACATTCAACATTATTAATATTTATTAATACTCTGTAACATTACTTGCTTATTTTTTAAACATTCTCAAATAAAAAAAAATTCTACAAATTTAAAGAAAACGTTTTTTCCTACCTGCAGTTGTCTTCTTTCTTTGACTCTTGGTGATGTTGCACATCTCTGAATTTGGGGATCCCCATACTAGCATGTGATTTACCAGACATTTCTCAAATAGACTTCTTTCTTACACGCTGTCTTAAAAAAGCAGCTGCCACCGGGCAGTATAGACAAGGATCCCACCGTGCACATTATCATGTACTGTTTCGCCGAGCTGACTGTGGTGGGAGGCACTGCCTGCTTTGAGATGGCAGGATCAAAGGAAATGGGGTGCTAGCTCTCCCAAATCCTTCTTTTCCCTTTATTCTCCAACATGGGCCCCTTTGTCCAGGGCCTGTATATTGAATGCTACTAGTGGGCCAGCAGCTGTGATTGTGCCACCCACATAAGTTGCCCTTAACCATGTCTCAGGCCTGTCATTGCAAGGCCTGTGTGTGCAGTGTGTGCAGTTTCACTGTCACTTCCACTTGGCATTTAAAAGTACTTGCCAAGCCTTAAACTTCCCTTTTCCTACATATATGTCACCACTAAGGTAGGCCCTAGGCATCCCATTGGTCAGGGTGCTATGTAGGTAAAAGGCAGGACATGAACATGTGTGTATTAAATGTCCTGGTAGGACTCCTAAAATCGTTTTCCACTACTGTAAGACCTGCTCCTTTCATAGGCTAGCATTAGGGCTGCCCTCATATATTGCTTGAGTGGTAGATTCTCATCAGAAAGGGGTAACCAGTTCATATTTAGTATGGCTAGAATAGTATTAGAAAATCCTGCTTATTGGTGAAGTTGGATTTTGTATTACTATTTTAGAAGTGCCACTTTTAGAAAGTGAGCATTTCTCTGCACTGAAAATCCAACTGTGCCTTACTGCCTGTCTCTAATCCGTGTCTGGGCTATGCTGATTGACTGCTCCCTTGTGCATTTCACCCAGACAACCACAAGTACAGGATACTCAGTCACCCCTGCACTCATCTGCATACTAAATGGGTCTTCCTGAGCTGGCAGTGTGGAGGGCTTGACACTTACATTTCAAAAGCTAGTGGCCTGCCCTCACACAATGGACTGCCAAACCCCCTACAGACCTGTACCGAAAGGGGAAATTGTGCACTTCAAAACCACTCTTTGAAGTCTCCCCCACTTCATAAGCATTTTTGGGTATATAAACTGGGTCCCTGACCCCACCAACTCAGGCACTTCTGGACCTGAACCTGCAACCTGTCAAGAGGAACTGCCTGGCTGCCCAAAGGACTCATCTGGACTTCTTTGCTGAGAAGGACTGCTGCCCTGCTGTTGCCCTGCTGCCCTGCTGCCCTCTGACTTTGCTGAGAAGTGCTCTCCAAGGGCTTGGATTGAGGTTGCATCCAGTCTCAAGGCCAAAAAGACAGGGCCAGATGTACAAATCGTTTTACATGGTGCAAACAGCGAAATTCGTTGTTTGCGCCATGCAAAACGCGCATTGCGATGCTCATTCTCATTTTGCGAGTCGGTAACCTGGTTACCGACTCGCAAAATGGGAATGCGACTCGCATATAGGAAGGGGTGTTACCCTTCCTATTTACGATTTGCATCGCGAACGCGGTCGCAAAGCAATTCGCAGTTAACACCCATGGGGACCCCTTCCCTTTTGTGAATAGCTCTGCAAATATTTTTTCAGAGCAGGCAGTGGTCCTATGGAGTGCAGTTCTCAAATAGACGTCTTTTTTTCACACTGCCTTACATTTGGAAGGCAAAAATGTAGAGAAATAAAAGAGGCAATAACACTTGTTCTTCGATTCTGTGTTTTCCCATTAAATATGGTACCTCACTTGCATGGGTAGGCCTAATGCTTGCGAAAAGAAACGCAAAATGGACACATCAGATTTTTACATTGAAATCTGACGTGTTTTACAAGGGGCCTAGCTGTGGATTTTGGCCTCAAGCTCAGCCGGCACCTAGGGAAACCTACCAAACCTGTGCATTTTTTTTAACTATACACCTAGGGAAATCAAGCATGGGAATGACCTGTGGGGCTCGAACCAGGTTCTGTTACCCAGAATCCTTTGCAAACCTCAATATTTGACCCCAAAACATTTTTTCCTCCCATTTTGGTAACAGAAAGTTCTGGAATCTGAGAAGAGCCACACAGTTCCTTCCACCCAATCTTCCCCCAGGTCTCCCAATAATAATGGTACCTCACTTGTGTGGGTAGGCCCAATTCCCACAAAAAGAAATGCCCCAAAACACAACGTGGTCACATCACATATTCCAAAAGAAAACAAAGCTGTTTTTTGCAAAGTGCCTAGCTGTGGATTTTGGACTCTAGCTCAGCCGACACCTACGGAAACCTACCAAACCTGTGCATTTTTTTAAACTAGACACCTAGAGGAATCCAAGGTGCGGCTCTCACCCACAAGTCTCCTGATAAAAATTGTACCTCACTTGTGTGGGTAGGCCTAGTGCCCATGAAAGGAAATGCCCCAAAACACTACGTGGACACATCAAAATTATCAAACACAAAACTACCTGTTTGTGCAGGGGGGCACCTGGGTTTTTGGTCCTGGGCTCAGCAGCCACATAGGGAAACCTACCAAACCCGAACACTTCTGAAACCCAGACACCTTAGGGAGTCCAGGGCTGGGTGACTTGCGTGGATCCCCCAGTGTTATCTTACTCAGAATCCACAGCAAAACTCAAATTTAGCTAAATAGCTAAATAGAAATAGGCCGATCTGCCCCCGGGGGGCAGAAATGGCCTAAAATAAATTTGCCCCTCAGGGGAGCGACCCTTGCCCAAGGGGTCACTCCCCTTGAGTGAAATTGGGGCAAAAAACAAAATTCCTGGTGCCTAGTGGTTCGGCCTAAAAGAAATAGGCTGCTCTGCCCCAGGGGCCAGAAATTGGCTAAAATACATTCGCCCCCCCAGGGGAGCAACCCTTGACTAAGGGGTCGCTCCTCTTGCGTGAAATTGGTGCAAAAAAAATCTCTGGTGCCTAGTGGTTTCTGCCCCCCTTGGGAGAAGATTGGCCTAATAAACATAAGCCAATCTACCCCTAAAGAGGGCAGAAATGGCCTAAAATAAATTTGCCCTCCCAGGGGATCGACCGTTGCCTAAGGGGCCGCTGCCTTTCTTCATTTATATATATATTAAAAAAAATCCCTGGTGTCTAGTGGTTCCCCTCCCCCGTGGGCAGATTGGCCTAAACAAATGGGTCGATCTGATCCCAAGGAGGGCAGAAATGGTCAAAAAACTATTTGCCCAAATTGGAGCGACCCTTGCCTAAGGGGTTGCTCCCTACATGTGAAAAAACAAGAACAAAAAATTATCCCTGGTGTGTAGTGGGTTCTGCCCCCCCACCCCCATGGGCAGATCGGCCTAATTTAAACAGGCCTAATAAATAAATGCACTCCAGGGGAGCGACCCTTGCCCAAGGGGTCACTCATCTTCATTATAAACACACAAAAAAACCTCCCTCGGGTTGAGTGGGCATTTCTGCAGCCTTATCGCTTTACGATCGGGCTGTAGAAATGCTCAGAATGACATCAAACGAAAGGAAATGTCTTTCCTTTCGTTTGATGTCTCTGCCTGCCCCCTCCTCCTGAGAATTCTTAGCATTTCTCTTCCGCATGATTCCAGCACAATGGGAGGTGACCTCTGATGAGGTCAGCATGCAATTGGGTGCTGATGTCGTTAGACGCCAGTGTGGGAGTCAGGGGGGGCCGGGGTGGAAGGGGAAGACATTCCCCTTCCATCCCTGTCCTGGCACTAGCGCCTACCCCAAGGGCCAGCACAAGGACGTAATGGTTCTGTCCACTGTGTTACTGTATGATTTATTGCAAATACTTTACACATTGCCTTCTAAGTTAAGCCTGACTGCTCAGTGCCAAGCTATCAGAGGGTGGGCACAGGATAATTCGGATTGTGTGTGGCTTACCTGGACTAGGATTGTGGCCCCTATTTGGACAAAGGTGTATACCTCTGCCAACTAGAGACCCCATTTCTAACATTGGTGATCAGTGGTGAGGATAGGACTTGTGTTTGTGCAGTGACATACATTAGCTACATGCACACTACCTACCCACAGTTAAAGGTCATTACGAGTTTTCTCCTTTTTTCTCTCCATAGGTCATTTTTCGAAATTTGAATCCTACCTCTCCTTCATAAACATAGGACTTTGTGTTGCACCTGTGATACCTTAACAGATTGGGAATGGATTCCAACTTCCCAGCAGACTACAATGATATAAGCCTTGTCCCCGTTGAATCCATCAGCAAGGCTGTGAAAAAGAGATCCACCAAGCAGGACCTGCAGGATGCCCTAAAAGCTTTTGAGGAAGCATGCTGATTAAGGGAGGCAACAGAGGACCAAAAGGGTGATGGCCCTGAGAAGGATAATGAGGAGGAGGAGGATAATGTGTTAGCAGTGACTCCAGAAGAGAGAGGGGAGCCCACAGAGATGGGGGTCCCCTACTCAATCACATGCAGGAAGCAGTGTCGCCTCCCACACCCTGTCCCCTGAGGAACTGAGGGACAGACAGGCTGAGAGGGACCTGAGGTTGCAGCTAGCTTAACTGGCAGAGAAGAGCTGAGGCTGACATAGCTCTGGCAGCGGAGAGAAGAGCTGAGGCTGAAAGAGCCTTGGCAGAAAGAAAAATCTTATTGGCTCAGGAACTGAGTCTGAAGGAACTGGACCTAAAAGCACAGCAAGTAAAGTCCAGTGGTGGCAGAAAAACTACTATGTCTACTGCTGACGGAAAGGCCAACACACTCAGTGATTTGGTACCTGACTTCAGTGAGGGGGATGACATAGACAGGTGGTTTGAGGTCACTCTAGTAGCGCACAGAATCCATGAGGAGGATTGGGGGGGTTGTCCTATGGAGGCATATACCTGGTAATGGGAGGGATGCCCTTCTAGCCCAAGTTGGGAGTGGCCGGTTGAGGTATCCCACCGTGAAGAAGACCCTTGTCAAGAGATATGGCTTCACCCCAGAGGAGTGAAGGTTAAGATTCAGGGACAGTAAAAAACGTTTTCACCAGTCCTGGGGAGATTTTGTGGGAGGCCCTCATTACAACTCTGGCGGTCGGTGATAAAGCAGCGGTAATACCGCCAACAGGCTGGCGATAAAAAAAATTGGAATTATGACCATGGCGGAAACCGCCAACACAAACAGCCACTTTAATACTCCGACCGCCATGGCGGTAGCAACAGACACCGCGGCGGTAACCGCCAACAGCCAGGCGGAAGACAATGTACCGCCCACTGCATTACAACACGCCTCCTTATCCGGGGCGGTACCAACGCCATCAAAAGCACGGCAGAAACAGAACACAGAAGGGAAACGACTCACCTCTCGACACTTTAGGAAGAACCAGGACGCCATGGAGCCCGAACTGCAGGTGTTCCCCATGCTGGTGTACCTTCTCAAACACCAGGAATATGAATGCCACAGGGGGGGGAGAGAGTGACACAAACATGCAACACTCCCGCCCCCACCCTCACCCCCAACACCATACCCACAAGCACATGCAACAACATTACATATACACCCCGTAACTCTCAGGAATAACGCAAGGACAAAAGGAATGGAGTAAAATGAGTGTTATATTAGTAATTATGAGAAATACATTCTTAAAGAAATAAACAGTATGTACAATATATAACGCAAAGACAAAAGGAATGGAGTAAAATTAGTGTAATATTAGTAATTTTCTAGAAATATGTTCTTAAAGAAATAAACAGTATGTAAAATATATACGATATATACAAAAGTAGGGACAATGCCTACTCCAAAATGTCCGTGGCCCACTGGACCAAAACACATAGGCCAAGGCCACACTTGACTCCTGCCTCAATACGGAGAGTACACTGCAGGGGCATCAGGTCGAAAACACACAGGCACCTCAGGGGGATGGGGAATGGGGGCACCTCAGCCAGAAGATGGTATAACACCACTGGCCTGGAGGGGGCTCCATGCCCACTGCTTGGTCCTGGGGAGTGCAAAGCCACATTCTCTCAAGTGGGTGGTTTGCGCACTGCTTGGTCCTGGGGAGTGCAAAGCCACAGTCTTTCAAGTGTGTGGTTTGTCCACTGCTTTGTCCTGGGGAGTGCAAAGCCACAGTCTCTCAAGTGGATGGTTTGCCCACTGCTTGGTCCTGGGGAGTCTAAACCCACAGTCTCTCAAGTTCTGGAGGAGGCCCTGTGCCCAGTGTGCTTCATTCTGGCAAGGGGGGCTGGGTGGATGCCTTCTTCCACTGGTTCTAGAGGGGGCCCTGTGCCCAGTGTGCTTCATCCTGGCAAGGAGGGGCTGAGTGGCTGCCTTCTTCCACTAGCTCTGGGGGGGGCCCTGTGCCCAGTGTGCTTCATCCTGGAAAGGAGGGATTGAGTGGATGCCTTCTTCCATTGGTTCTGGATGGGGGCCTTGTGCCTACTGTGCTTCATCCTGGCAAGGAGGGGCTGAGTGGTTGCCTTCTTCCACTGGTTCTGGAGGGGGCCTTTTGCCCAGTGTGGTTCATCCTGGCACGGAGGGGCTGAGTGGATGCCTTCTTCCACTGGTTCTGGAGGGGGCCTTGTGCCCAGTGTGCTTCATCCTGGCAAGGAGGGGCTGAGTGGATGCCTTCTTCCACTGGTTCTAGAGGGGGCCTTGTGCCCAGTGTGCTTCATCCTGGCAAGGAGGGGCTGAGTGGATGGCTTCTTCCACTGGTTCTGGAGAGGGCCCTGGGCCCAGTGTGCTTCCTCCTGGATGGGGAAAGGTCACAGTCTCTCACCTGGGTGTCACTCCGACAGGTGTTGCAGGGTCTTGGACGCACTGCAGCCCATGTAGTCACCACTACACACTGTTCTCCGGCGGTGACGGCTGCTCAGTGGATGCCAATTGTGCTGCAGGTGGCGGTGCAGGCAGTGGTGGTGGTAGCCTCCAGGCCTTCACCTGAAGCCTCAAATGGCTGCTCACTGGGGCTGCTGCTGATGGCAGTGGTGCTGCTGGCGGCGGGGCAGGTGGCGGTGCTGGCTGCGGTGCAGGTGGCGGTGCTGGCCGCGGTGCAGGTGGTGGTGCAGGCAGTCGTGGTGGTGGTCTTCAGGCCTTCACCTGCAGCCTCGGACAGCTGCCCACTGGGGCTGCTGCTGTTGGCAGTGGTGCTGCTGACAGCGGGGCAGGTGGCGGTGCTGGCCAAGGTGCAGGTGGCGGTGCTGGCAGTGGTGAAGTGCCATGGCTGGTGCTCTGCACCCCTTCCTGCCCTTAGCAGATGGTGGTGCCTCCTTGCTTCTGCCAGCTTGAGTCTTTGTCTGGCCCTTTCTGGCTGGTTGTGCCTCCTTCCCCTTGCTGGCTGGTGTCCCCTTCTTGCCCTTGCTAGGTGGCGGACCCTTCTTGGCCTTGGCAGGTGGTGCTGGCAAACTGGCTGGGCTGACGGGTGCCTCCTTGGAGCCTCTCACAGCTACAGAAACCACAGTGGCCGTGGACTGGGTGGCTGAGGTGCTGGGCTTGGTTCTGGTCACCCTGGCCCGAGGTGAAGGATGTGGGGGGGAGGGGGAGGGAATAGATCAATGGTGGTGAGGAAAAGCTTCTTAGGGACACTGGGGCGGGAAGAGGGCGAAGGTTTGGGAATGGAGGAAGAGGGAGTGGTTGTAGGAGGTGTCAGTCTACTGTGTTTGGGTGCAGGTGCGTGGGCTGGATGCTGTTGTGAGGTGGATGGCTTTTGGGTGTCTGTGTGCTTGCGTTTGTGTACTTTGGGAGGAGGGGGTCACAGACACAGTGGGAGAGGATACAGGGGATGTGTGCATGGATGTGGGGGTGGTGACTGTCAGTGAGGGGCGTGTAGTGATAGGCATTATGCTGATGGAGGTAGTGGATGAGGATGTAGTGCATGCAGGTGTGAGTGGAGACGTTGGGAGGGAGGTGGATGACGAAGAGGAGGGGGACACAGTGGAGGCAGTGGATGTTGGTGTGTCTGCATGGGGATGGTGCTTGTGTGAGTGCCTGTGAGATGAAGTGTGGTGCTTGTGTTTGCCTGAACTACTTCTGTGTGCTGATTTGGGTGATTGCTGGTCTGAAGGTGTGCTTGGGATAGGCTGGGGTTGAGGGGTTGGGGACTGGGTAGAGGAAGTTGGAGGGGGGAGGCTGGAGACAGGGACAATGGCTGCCATCAGTGCGGAGGCCAGAGCCTGGAATGCTCTCTGTTGGGCTGCCAGGCCAGAGTGAATGCTTTCCAGGTATGCATTTGTTTGTTGCAAATGCCCTGCTAGACCCTGGATGGCATTGACTGCCCAACAGAGAGGGATCTCAGGAGGTCAATCCTCCTCACTGAGGGCAGCAGTGCTGACTGGGGCAGGGCCTGAGGTGCCTGGGGCGAAGGAGATGCCCACCCTCCTGGGTGAGCGGGCACAGGAAACATGCTGAAGGGCTGCTGGGGGGGCGGTGCTGGTACGTGGGAGGTGGCTGTACCTGTTGTTAGGGTGGACACAGAGCCTTCCGCCACCGCCAGGGAGTTTCCATCGGAGGAGGAGTCGCTGTCGGTAGTGTCCCCTCCTGTCTCCATCGTGGTGCTCCCCTCGCCCTCCGTTCCACTGGTGCCCTCACCGTCAGTGGATTCGGCCTCCAGGCCCATGTGGGATGCAGCTCCCTCCGTCGCCGGTGCCTCTGCTCCTCCGCCACATGATGCTAATGCACAAAAGGACAGGGTGACAAAACTAAAAGGAGGGGGAGAGACAGAGGATACACTTGGTCAATGCCAGAAACAACACTACGGTTGGTGTACACAACACACAGGGAACAGCCCTATGCACTAGGCCATGCACTACCAGTTACAATGCTAGTCAACATCCTATGGGGTACAATGGCTAACACCATTAGCTGCACACCTGCACACATCTTTAACATTCTGTTTCTTGCACTGTTCATTATCCTGATTATTGCAGCCCATGCAACTTATTGTAGATTGCAGTCTTGTTAAAATTAATCCTATTGAAACCTTATTGAATCTTCTTCATTGCCTGTGTTTGCATGAGACATGTTGTTAACGTGAGAAACGGGTAATCTCCGTTTAACCACAACACTCCTTGAGATGTCACACTCTTGAGTCCATGTGTAAACGCTGCCACAAATCACCTTTTACTGTTTGGGTTTTTAATGAGGTGCTGCTTGTGAGCCGGGAGGGTTGGGACAACAGTTGCGATTTGTTGTAGGATTGGCATAGTCGCCTACAAACATAAATTCTGTCATCCTTAGTCCAGCAGTCTTGCCTAGAGCAAGAGTCCAACTACGTCATCATAAACAATTTATAATGCCAATTTGGCACTTCTATGTGTGCTGCAAAATGCAGTACACATAGAAGTACCAAAGCACCATTTTGGAATGATTGTTTATGTGCAGGAAAGGACCCCTTCCTGCACATAAACAATCGATCCCCTCAGCGCAAACACCCTTGCACTATCGTGCAAAGATGCCTGCGTTGGTGCAGGTAGCTTAATTTCGCGCCTTGTTGTGCAGTGCTAACACCACACCTGGGGTGGCATTCGTTTTTGGCACTGCCTCAGGTTTACGACAACTCCTAAATCCGAGGCAGCGTCAAAAGCAATAGATGTTGCAGTAGAAATTGAGAGCTATGTATAGTGAACGTCCCATGAATTAAGAACTCACCTCTATGTAACAAAGTATAACACAAGGTAGATGTGAAGTTAGTCACTAGTTTATGCAACAGGGTACAAGGTAGTCCCTGATGCAACAAACCATGGCAAGTCTAGAACCTAGGGGAAAGACACAAAAGAGAAGAGCGCAGGCAAGAAGGGAAAATTAGTATGTGAAAGATGAGGTGACCGTTGCATAAGCAGCAAAAGGGTCTGCTTGCAAAGAATAATGGTATGTTAAAGGTTAAAAAAGCAACAGTAAAAATGGCCAGTGGGTAAAGCGTACTGACTAGTAGGAAGCAGCAGTAAGCATGGCCAATGAGTAAGCGTACTAACTAGTAAAAACCAAAATAAACATGGTCAGCGAAAGTAGAATTGGGCAAAACAACTAATCTGTATAAGAGACCATGAACACCATTGTATCCAAGTCCTGAGCAGAACAGTCAATATGTATTAGAAACCATGGCATCATAGAGTGATAGTATGCTAATGGTAAATATGGGCAGTGAGTAAGGCATGCTAACTAGTAAGAAGCAACAGTAAGCATGGCCAGGAAGTCAGGCGTACCGACTATAAAAAACAAAAGTAAGCATGGCCAGTAATGGTCTATTGGGAAAAACAACTAATCTGTATGAGAGACCATGAACACCATTGTATCTAAGTCCTGGGCAACACCCAGCTTAGACCAGCCTAAACAGTCCTGGGAGGGGGGAGGTACTGATGTGTGCATTACAAAAGCAGACAAAACAGATGCGCGAGACATAAAGGCCCTCATTACAACCCTGGTGGTCAAAGACCGCCAGGGCTGTTTCGGAGGTTGCACCGCCAACAGGCTGGTGGTGCAATCTCAGGTATTGTGACCGTGGCGGAAGCGCCGCGGTCGTACCGCTGGGACCGGCGGTTTTCCGCCACGTTGGTCCCGGCAGATTCAATCCTTCAGGGCAGCGCTGCTTGGGATTATGAGTCCCCCTTCCGCCAGCGTTTTCATGGCTGTAGGAACCACCATGAACCCCCTGCACTGCCCATGCCTTGGGCATGGGCAGTGCAGGGGCCCCCTGGCACAGCCCCATGAAGCTTTTCCCTGTCTGCATAGCAGACAGTGAAAAGCGCGACGGGTGCAACTGCACCCGTCGCACAGCCGCAACACCTCTGGCTCCATATGGAGCCGGCTCCCATGTTGCGGCCGCCATCCCCGCCGGCCCAGCGGGGATGTCCTAATGGCCACTGTGGGAGTGCGGCCGCATCGGCAGCCGCGCTGCGGTTACAACTTTGGGGGCGGCGGTTGCCGGCCGCCAAAGTTGTAATGAGGGCCATAATGGTGAAACAACAACTGAGTTTACAAACTGAACGGCTATCATTGTAAGAGCCAAACTGTAATTAAAATAAACAACGAATACGGCAGAAAAAAAATCAGTATGGATATAATGTAGACGTCCCAATCTGCAAATAGGATTAAAAATAAATTTGCAGTAAATCGCAACCGCTTACCTGTAGTTTCAACCGCGACAGTGCGAGAAATGTAGTCCGAACAAACTAAGTGAAAATCCAAACGGAGCGCTTATAGGTCCCGTAGTAATGAAAGAAGGATACGTAAGGGGCAGAGAGCTGCAGAGGAATGTGGCAGCCAACTTTAAGTGTAACAGACCAGGGACGAAGCGCAGGGAAAAAGGTGGTAGCTGTGCATATATAGCAGTGAGCAAGAAAGTGAAAGTCACAGTGTCTGCTTGATCCTAAGTAGACACTAGGGAATGATGTCTACGATGTATGGGGGCATTGGATAAAGTGCTGTTGAGCCATATGAAGGTAGAAGAAGAAGGCTTGGGGGAAATGGCGGCCATCTTGGTAAACATAAACATAGGACCCGCAGTGACAATAGCTGCATGAATAAACTAGTCATACTAGGCTGGTCATACCTACTAGGTGAGAGTGGGCAGTGGCGGCCATCTTAGTATAGTCCAAAAATAACCATAAGAAACGCAGCAACAAGTGGTAAATGCTGCATGTATTTGATAACCAACTAAACGTAAAAGAGCAATGATGTAGCACAGAAAAGAAAATACAAAAATAGCGAGTGGACTAAATAAATATGGCCAAAGAGACATGTAACATGTGAAAATGTACGAAAATGTTATGATAAGATGACTAAAAGACACCCATAAGGCTGCTTTTAAGACGGGAAAGGGAATTACTGAACAGTGTAGAAGAGCATGCTATTCAGAAAATAAACAGTGGTCTGAGCAAAGAGTTAGTAACCTGCCCGATGTGCAGTAATGTGTGCTTAAAACATAGATACTGAGTGGACCCAAGAGGGGTGTAAAGATCATATTAGTAACCCTGCATACATGCAAGGTAGCGTTGAGCAACCCTCCTCACAAGACCTGCAAGGTTGTTCATTATTCAACACTGTATAGTCAATCGTCAGAAATGAAAATACATGTGATGTTCCACGGAATGTTTTACAAAGACAAACACATTTGGATATTTAAGAGGTATTTACATACAATGCACTAGTTGTGTGTAATGTATTCACAGAAACACATGCAGTTCTCTGTCCACGTTAAGACCCAGGTCAACCGCACGTAGTTTAATGATCCATTTAGCTTCACATCTCCTAAGCTTGGTGACCATGTCACCACCCCTTACATCATTAGTAATGTGTGTAATGCCATGGAATCTCATCCCAGCGGCCTCTGATCCTGCATGCACAGAGCTATATAGTGGGCTGCCAGGGGGTAGTTAGGGTGGTTGTTCCTAATAGCTCCAATGTGTTCCTGGATCCGTTCTTTCAGAGGGCAGATAGTGCTGCCCACATAAATCAAATCACATTGGCAAATAATACACTGTAAATTTGCTATTACAGTTGATGAACTGCTGTATGCGGTGTACATGTCAGTTATATGAGAAATTCACCAGCTTGTCCATAGCAAATTGGCAAACATTTCAGCATGTGCATTTATAGAAACCACGGGGATGGGGGGCTAGCCAGTTGATAGATTGCTCTTGTATGTTTGAACCAATGTAGCTAGGACAAAGCTTGTTTCTTAATGTAGTACCACGGCTGTATGTGATCTGAGTTCTACTGTTGACAAATTTATGTAGCGTCTTGTCAAGTAGCAGTAAGTGCCAGTGACGTTTAAAGATGCGGTGTATTGCATAGCTCTGTGCATTTTTTCCAGTGATCATGTTCGTGCATCTGTCTTTGGACTGTTTGCCAGTCCCATGGGTCAAAAGGGATTCCTGTGGAGTGTTAAAAATTCTGGTTTTGGCTTTAGATGGAACCTGACCCGAGTACCCCTTTTGTTGGAAGTGTTGTTCAACTAATGCCAATTCCTGCATGAATACGTGGTCACTGCTGCAGTTACGTCGTACTCTGGTCATTTCTCTCAATTGGATAGCGCTAATTTGAGTAGACGGATGTGCTCTAAGTGTATGCAGGACTGAATTACAAGCAGTGGATTTTCTGTAGAGTTTAGACATGATCTTACTTCTTTCATTGTATAGGGTGAGATCAAAAAACTCTGTTTCTTATTGATGTGTTGGGTGAATCGTATATTGTACTCATTACAATTGAGTTGGTCACATAGCAGTTCAAAGTTTTTGGTACCTCCCGTCCAGATGACGATAATATGATCTGTGTACCTCCCCAATACAATGCAGTTGGTTAAATCATTAGGGCAGGATGTCCATAAATAGTGTTTCTCACAATGTCCCATTTATGAATTGGCAAATGAGGGTGAAAATGTAGCTCCCATAGCTACACCCTGAATCTGCTTGTACCATTTATCATTGTGTAGAAACACGTTATGTTCCAAGACCAATCTGGTAGGTTCAATCAACATTTCTGTGTGCTCAAACAAGGTGGCATCCCTACCAGAGAGGGTGGAGGTGAGAGAAGAGATGCCCTTTTCCAGTGGAATGCAAGTATACAGGGTGTTAGAAAGGAGGTCTTTGGTTGGCAGTCAGGAAACCCCATAGCCAAGCAAGGAACCTCACTTTAGTCAGGGTAAAGGGGAACCCACAGTTAACCCCCGCTCGCCCCCTTGGTAGCTTGGCACGAGCAGGCAGGCTTAACTTCAGAAGCAATGTATAAGGTATCTGTACCAACACACAGTAACTCAGTTAAAACACTACAAAATGACACAACGCAGGTTTAGAAAAATAGATAATATTTATCTAAACGAAACAAGACCAAAATGACAAAAATCCAACATGCACAAGTCAAGATATGAATTTTAAAAAGAATAAGGCCCTCATTCTGACCCTGGCGGTCTTTGACCGCCAGGGCGGAGGACCGCGGGAGCACCGCCGACAAGCCGGCGGTGCTTCAATGGGGATTCCGACCGCGGCGGTAAAGCCGCGGTCGGACCGGCACCACTGGCGGGGTCCCGCCAGTGTACCGCGGCCCCATTGAATCCTCCGCGGCGGCGCAGCTTGCTGCACCGCCGCGGGGATTCTGACCCCCCCTACCGCCATCCAGATCCCGGCGGTCGGACCGCCGAGATCCGGATGGCGGTAGGGGGGGTCGCGGGGCCCCTGGGGGCCCCTGCAGTGCCCATGCCACTGGCATGGGCATTGCAGGGGCCCCCGTAAGAGGGCCCCTACATGTATTTCACTGTCTGCTGCGCAGACAGTGAAATACGCGACGGGTGCAACTGCACCCGTCGCACAGCTTCCACTCCGCCGGCTCGATTCCGAGCCGGCTTCATCGTGGAAGCCTCTTTCCCGCTGGGCTGGCTGGCGGTCTGAACGAGACCGCCCGCCAGCCCAGCGGGAAAGTCAGAATTACCGCCGCGGTCTTTCGACCGCGGAACGGTAACCTGACGGCGGGACTTTGGCGGGCGGCCTCCGCCGCCCGCCAAGGTCAGAATGAGGGCCTAAGAGTCTTAAATCTTTAGAAAACAGCGAGAACACTATTACTACACAAAAGTACCTGGGTTGTGTCAAAATATTGCCGCACGGGCGAGTGTGCATCGGAAAAGGCCAGCAATGCGTTGATTTCTCAATCGCAAGCCAGAGAGTGCGTCGTTCCTCTTCCGGTTGGTGTGCATTGCTTCTTCTCTCCTGCAAGAGAGCGTTGCATCGATCTGGATGGGCACCTCGGGTTTCGCCAGGCTCTGCGTTGATTTTCCGCATCCAGCAATGTTGCATCAAAATCCGGTCACACAGTGTCAAGAAACCACATTGCGTAGGGGCTTGCGTTGTTAACAGCAGCCACTGTGGGTGTTGTAAGTCGTTTCTCGAGCTGCTTTGCATCGTTTTCCCAGCCACAATGCAGGTGGAGCATAGATTTTAGCCGTGAGGTCAGCAGCACGCCGTTTATCAGCTGCGCGGCTGGTGGTGGGTCGCAGGTTTCCCTGCACAGCGGTCCTTGCGTGGATTTCTATCCTTTTCCACCAGCTGCACCTTTCAAGGGCCCAGAGACAGGTTAGGGCACCACTTGGCAGGCAGGACTCTCAGCAGAAAGTCCAAGTGCTGGCGGTCTTTGTTGTCCCTGAGATTTCAACAACAGGAGGCAAGCTCAGCTCAAGCCCTTGGAGATTCTTCACCAGTGGGAAGCCACACAAAAGTCAGTCTTTATCCTCTCTCAGGCAGAAGCAGCTACTGGAGGCCAACCCAGCAAAGCACAGTCACTGGCAAAGGGGCATTACTCCTCCTCCAGCTTCTCCAGCTCTTCTCCTTGGCAGAGGTTCCTTTTGGTTCCAGAATGTTGGAAAATGGGTTATTGGTAAGGGCAGGTAGCTACCCACACTTAGCAATAGGCCACTAACCTCCACTTAGGTCCAGTTAGGTCTCAGTAAATTAAACCCAGCTCAACCCTTGGTAGCTTGGCATTGAGCGTCAAGGCTTAACTTAGGAGACAGAGTGTAAAGCATTCAAATATCACAAAACAGTAATTAAATAAAACACAGGAAACAGTTTAAAAATCCACAACCAATTTATAAAAATAGATTATATTTTTATCGTTAAAATGACACCAAAACGAATAAAATCGGATAAGGGGAACCGGAGATATTAATTTTTAAAGAATTATTATTTTTTTAGCGCCTAGAAACAAAAAGCGCCAATTGGGTCATCTGGTTGAACCTCGACCGGGGCAAAGTCAAAGTTTCCGGCCGACCGCGATGGAGCCCTGCTCGGCTACAGGCTGCGGGAGGCCTCGGTTAAAAGTTTACCTTCACACTTAGGGCCTGATTCTAACTTTGGAGGACGGTGTTAAACCGTCCCAAAAGTGGCGGATATACCACCTACCGTATTACGAGTTCCATAGGATATAATGGACTCGTAATACGGTAGGTGGTATATCCGCCACTTTTGGGACGGTTTAACACCGTCCTCCAAAGTTAGAATCAGGCCCTTTGGCCCTCATTCTGACCTTGGCGGGCGGCGGAGGCCGCCCGCCAAAGTCCCGCCGTCAGGTTACCGTTCCGCGGTCGAAAGACCGCGGCGGTAATTCTGACTTTCCCGCTGGGCTGGCGGGCGGTCGCCTTCAGACCGCCAGCCAGCCCAGCGGGAAAGAGGCTTCCACGATGAAGCCGGCTCGGAATCGAGCCGGCGGAGTGGAAGCTGTGCGACGGGTGCAGTTGCACCCGTCGCGTATTTCACTGTCTGCGCAGCAGACAGTGAAATACATGTAGGGGCCCTCTTACGGGGGGCCCTGCAATGCCCATGCCAGTGGCATGGGCACTGCAGGGGCCCCCAGGGGCCCCGCGACCCCCCCTACCGCCATCCGGATCTCGGCGGTCCGACCGCCGGGATCTGGATGGCGGTAGTGGGGGTCGGAATCCCCGCGGCGGTGCAGCAAGCTGCGCCGCCGCGGAGGATTCAATGGGGCCGCGGTACACTGGCGAGACCCCGCCAGTGGTGCCGGTCCGACCGCGGCTTTACCGCCGCGGTCGGAATCCCCATTGGAGCACCGCCGGCCTGTCGGCGGTGCTCCCGCGGTCCTCCGCCCTGGCGGTCAAAGACCGCCAGGGTCAGAATGAGGGCCTAAGTCTTTTTTTCGAAGATTTTCTTCAGCAGGACGAACCTGCCAGTCCAATCCGACCTCCTGGAGCCCTTCTCCGGATACGCAATGCTGGAATCCTCGGTGGAGATTTTTACCTTCGGACTTAGTCGTTTTTTCGAGGTGAAAATCCTTCGACCGGGGTAAACCTGGATCTTGATCCGACGTCCATGGAGCCCTTCTCGGATACGATGGCTGGGAGGTCCCGGTCAACTTTTTACCTTCGGACTTAGGTGGTCATTCTGACCCTGGCGGTCTTTGACCGACAGGGCGGAGGACCGCGGGAGCACCGCCGACAGGCCGGCGGTGCTCCAATGGGGATTCCGACCGCGGCGGTAAAGCCGCGGTCGGACCGGCACCACTGGCGGGGTCCCGCCAGTGTACCGCGGCCCCATTGAATCCTCCGCGGCGGCGCAGCTTGCTGCACCGCCGCGGGGATTCCGACCCCCCCTACCGCCATCCAGATCCCGGCGGTCGGACCGCCGAGATCCGGATGGCGGTAGGGGGGGTCGCGGGGCCCCTGGGGGCCCCTGCAGTGCCCATGCCACTGGCATGGGCATTGCAGGGGCCCCCGTAAGAGGGCCCCTACATGTATTTCACTGTCTGCTGCGCAGACAGTGAAATACGCGACGGGTGCAACTGCACCCGTCGCACAGCTTCCACTCCGCCGGCTCGATTCCGAGCCGGCTTCATCGTGGAAGCCTCTTTCCCGCTGGGCTGGCTGGCGGTCTGAAGGCGACCGCCCGCCAGCCCAGCGGGAAAGTCAGAATTACCGCCGCGGTCTTTCGACCGCGGAACGGTAACCTGACGGCGGGACTTTGGCGGTCGGCCTCCGCCGCCCGCCAAGGTCAGAATGAGGGCCTTAGTCTCTTTTTCAGAGATTTTTCTTTACCGGGACGAACCAGCAAATCAGGCCGGGTCGCGGTTGAGGCAAGCCGGCTAGAGTTGCCGCGGCGGGTCGGTCCCTCTATGAAGCTTTTTTACAAAAGTTCTCCAAACTTCTGGGGCTTCTCCCAGATGTCCTTTTAAGGTTCTTTTGGGGTCCACAGCTCACCCCAAGGGTCCAGAAGTTCTGAGATGGTCCTTGGGGGGTGCGGACTACAACTCCCAGAATGCACCTGGCGCAAACTCCTTTTTGGCCACTGGACAGTGGTCAGCTGGTCGCTTTCTTCAGGAGTTGGTGCAGGGGACTCTGGATAGCAATTTGTCACCTGTAGCAAACAGGGAGTCCCTCCTTGAACCAGTTGAAGCCAGGTAAAGTCCTTCTTGTGGTGAAGGCCATGTGTGCAGCTGGTGCAGTCCTTCTGAGTGCAGGTTTCAGGTGCAGGCCAGGGGTCCAGCAGGGCAGTTCTTCTTCTCCTTTGGTTCTTCCTTGTTGGAATCTGATGGGGATCTGAGGTGTGGGTGCAGGTCTGCCAGTTTTATCTTTGCTCCTGGGTGAAAAGCAGGGGGGTCCTGGTTCTCCAATCAGGTGCAGGGTCGTTCCCCCTGTGATGACCACTTCCTTGGAAGTGTGGCAAAAATAAATCCCAGGAGGCAACATTCTCTAAAAATCCATCATGGCTGAATCTGATTTTTGGAGGTTACATCTGGCTGGGCCCACCCACTGGTGTGGCTAAAAATCATAAACACACCCCTCTCCTGCCCTCTCTTAATATAATCAAGGGGGCACCTAGTTGTCTGGGGTTGCAGGATGTGGGGGTGTTGCTGGTTGCTCCAAATGTCCTTCTCTGCCTTTGAAGACCAGTTTGGCAGCCCTCCCCCTTCCTGCCTCTCCATCTGCTGAGGGGAGATTCCCTCCCACAGGCACATTCCTTTGTGTGAAGCCAGGCCACTTCACACCTCATCAAGGCAGCTTGGTCAAGCTGCTCAAGGCTGGCCAATCAGAGCACAGCAGCAAAAACAATGCAGGGCTGAAATTGGCAACTTTTCAGATAAAGTTTAAAACTCTTTACCTGAACAAGTTATATTAAATCCCACAACTGGAAGTTGTGGGATTTATTACAACAATTAATTTGATACCAAACTCTTGGTATGCATCATTTAAGGAGACTTTAAGAATTAAAATAAAGTCTCCCCATTCTAGCCTATGAAGGCCATTTACTACAATGAGGGAAAAACGAATGTGGCTGTTTTTACCTCACCAGGGCTTATAAAACTATTTTTATAAAGTCCCTGCTTATAGTTACATGGCACCCTGCCCTAGGGGCACATAGGGCACATCTTAGGGGTGACTTATATGTAAAAATAAGGCAGTTTGAAACTTTGGAACTACTTTTAATTCCAAAGTCGAATTTGCATATAACTTTAATTTAAAAGCAGCCAGCAAGGCAGGCCTGCCTTTAAAATGACACTGGGCACCTCAGCATTGCACCTATGGGTGCACTACCTATGCTGTGGTCCCTAAACCTACATGCTCTACCATATACTAGGGACTTATAGGTAGGTTAACTTAGCCAATTATAATTAGCCTAATTTGCATATCCATTTTACACAGAGCACTGACCCTGGGACTGGTAAGCAGTACCCAGGGCACAGCCAAGAGTCAGTAACCACCAGTACCTGTCCAAAAAGTGTGGGGGTGACCAGGGCAAAAAGGAGGACTTTCCTACACAGAAGTAATCTGATTTTCATGGGTTTTGGGTGCTCTTCTCATTCCCCTTTCTGCCTTTGAAGTAGGCCCACTTCAAAGAGAAGTCTCTGTTGTTTTCAATATCCTACCTTGCCCAGGCCAGGCCCCAGACACACACCAGGGGGTTGGAGACTGCATTGTGTGAAGGCAGGCACAGCCCTTTCAGGTGTATGGGACCACTCCTCCTCTCAGCCCAGATGGCCCATTAGGATAAGCAGGCTACATCCCAGCTCCCTCTTTGTCACTGTCTAGAGGAGAGGTGCAAACAGCCCAACTGTCAAACTGACCCAGACAGGGAATCCACAAACAATCAGAGTCACAGAATGGTTTAAGCAAGAACATGCTTTTTTCTAAAAGTGGCATTTTCAAACACACAATCTAAAAACCAACTTCACTAAAAGATGTATTTCACTGTCAGGACATGTAAAACACATAAGCACTTGTCCCGCCTTTAACATACACTGCACCCTCGGGGCTACCTAGGGCCTAGCTTAGGGGTGCCTTACATGTATTAAAAGGGAAGGTTTAGGCCTGGCAAGCGGGTACACTTGCCAAGTCGAATTGGAAGTTTAAAACTGCAGACACAGACACTGCAGTGGGAGGTCTGATCCATGTTTACAGGGCTTCTAATGTGGGTGGCACAACCAGTGCTGCAGGCCTACTAGTAGCATTTGATTAACAGGGCCTGGGCACTTCTAGTGCACTTTACTAGGGACTTACTAGTAAATTAAATATGCCAATTATGGATAAGCCAATGTATACATAAAATGTATAAAGGGAACACTTACACTTTAGCACTGGTCAGCAGTGGTAAAGTGTCCATAGCAAACAAAAAAGCAAAAACAGAGTCTGGGACACAGAAGCAACTTGGGAAGTAGAGGCAAAAAGTTAGGGGAGACCATGCCACTAATGCCAAGTCTTACGTAGAGTAGAGCAAGAAAGCTGACAGGTGGGCTGGCCAGGTGGAAAGCAGGCCCAGAAGTAGAGTTGGAGGCTTCTGAGCCTACAGAACAGCCACTAAGCCCTACTCTGGGGCTAGGCAGTGCTTTAGTTGGCCAAAGCCAGGGAAAATGCCTGCCGGGGAGCAGGGTCTCTCACCCTGAGCCCCTCATGCCTTCCCGAACACTCCCAAACGCGAAAGAACCATCGCCGGGCAGATCCCTTGCTAGGCCCAGGCCTGGGTGCCTCAGCCAGAGTCTTGGCCCTGGAAGGCAAGGGTGAGGGCTACAGGCTGGCAGCCAGTCCACAGGCCCCGGGGCTTAGCTGAGACGGACAGACCTGTCACCTAGCCGGGGCCTACTTTCCTCTCTCTAGATAGGCCCCCTGAGTGGGAGGCGGCAGCTATCCCAGCACTCCCCAGGCTCCTGAGTTTGCATGCCGCTTCCCCTTGCCCAGCCCCATTTCCAGCCTGCTGCAGCACCCAGAAGGAAGCTCAAGAGACAGCTAAGGGTGCTCCAGAGTGTTTTTTCTTTTTTCTTTCTCGATACCAGAGATCAGGGGAAAGCGCGAATGCAGTCCCCCACTACCAGAAATTATGCAGTCGAGTATCCTGCATTTGGGGACATCGCAGGGGTCAGCACATCCGAAGTGCAATGGATGAGCCTTACCCTGGGAGAACTACCTTTGTGATCATGGTGTCTCCCCTGCCAGGTAAGTTTGAGCTGGAAGGGGAAAGGGCAAGGGGGGCCCTCTTGGCATCTCCCTGCAGAGCGAGGGTGGCATCCACAGAGGCAAGACCTGAGGCGGGGCAGAGCATGGGGGCGCAAAGTGACCAGCCAAGGCTCGCAGACCCTTTGGGCAAAGCCGTTGCCTACCCAAAGCTGCTTCCCACAAGCCTTCCTGGATCTCAGAGGCGGGTTGGTGAGCGTTGTCTGTTGGCCCACTCTCAGGGATGGCAGGCTTTTCTTGTTCTGTGCTTTGTGGCTCCAGGGCCTGGGTGGAGTCCTGGTCAGGTTGGCTTCCTCCTGCCTGGGGCCTTTCCTCCTCCCAGTTTCCTTGGTTTTTCTGGGAGCTGGGACTGTCAAGTGTGGCAAAAAAATATTGAGATGTCCAATCAATATCCTCCAATTGGCAGAGTAAGTGCTTTGTGTCAAAAATGTAAGATGCTAAATTTTGTACCAGTGTTTGGAGGTATACATCAATGAATTCCGAGATGTTCAGAGGGAGAGCCTATGCCCAAGAAAATGGGCCGCCCTGGTGGAATTAGACGTTTTTTGTGTTCTTTAGGTAAGATATAAATGCATGGTGCACATGGAGTCATGTTAAGCATATATTTAAATTCTAGATCCGTGAAGTTGCCGATATCTCGCCAATGTGTCAATTTCTCACTGATGATGTTAGTGATAGAGCTAAGAGGGTTGCTGCTGAGCTTAGCATATGCTTGGCAATCAGCGAGTTGTCTATTGGTCTCATTGATGTAGTCACTGCGGTTCATGACAACCACATTACCTCCCTTTTCAGCCTCTTGAATAACTATGTTAGTATCATTGCTTAGTTCATTTAGGGCTCTGAACACTCTGCTATCAGATTGGTTGCTCTGTTTTTGCTTCTAGGATTGTGTTCATCCTCCAGTCGACAGAAGTCATTTGTAACCACGGTATAAATGACATCAATTGAGTTGTTGAATTGAGGAAGAGCAGGTGTGAAGGCAGATTTCAGTCTAAGGCCCCTTTCTAGGCCTAGGTTAGGAGTGATGTAAAGATGTGTTGGTAGTTCCTCCATGGATGGTGGATTTGCCTGCTCTAGGGACATCAGTAAGTAGATGTCCTGAATGTCTCAGATGGTTCTATTACTAGCGGGTACAGAGGGTGTACGTGGAATAGTGTGTGTTGGTTGCTCTTCAAAGAGTTTTTTGAGTTTCAAGCGTCTAACAAATTTGAATAAATCAATGTGTATTTGGGCAAAATAGGAGGATGAAGTAGGACAGAAACCTAGCCACATGCGTAGAACCTTTATTTGTTCATCTGTAAGCTGCCGATCAGACAAGTTGATCATCTGCAGATCATCATTTTCATTGTTTGGTACATTACAAAAAGGTATTCCAAGCTGTCATTAGTTTCTCTGATTTCAGGTCACTGATCTTGTTGCCATCCTTTCCCTTAAGTTTGCTGCTCCCCCACTTCCTGCCTTGTCTTGTCTTTTGGCGTTTCCCCCTGGTTTGTTGTAGTTATGCCTTTGTCCGTGTCTGAACCATGCTCTTACTCCTCTAAAAAAGATGCAGGTGTGCCACCTGTTGTTGCGTCACGTGTACCTGTGGTGCTGTCTAGTGCTCCGCTGCCCCCACTGGAAATACTGGAAATATCAGTCACACTAGCTGAGGTAGTGTTGAAAAGCCCTCCCCTGCCATCTGTGAATGATCTAGTCCTTTGATATCGTCATATTTGCAGGCAAAGGTGAAAACCTTGCCGTTGCAATAGTCACCCTTGTCCCTTTTCAGTTTCTTGAGTTTCTTTTCTTTCATATATAACTGATGTGCAACAAGAACATCTTTCAAAATTTTGTAGTTCTTCTCAGTAGCCTCTGGTAGGTTTAGGGCCATATTTCTTGTTCTAATTTAGATACGTCTAATAGTAATGTTTCTTTTCTTCTCTCAGCATGTTTAATCAAAATATTGATCATGCCAAATGATGATGAGAGAATCAATTCCTCCCATTCCCCTAGGAGGTCGCTGTCAAGGTCATCAAAGGATGGGAAAATGATAACCCTTAAACAACGGGGAATCTGTTGAAGCTCTAGGTATCTTTTTTAATGTGGTGGCATCCCACCACTTGGAAAGTTCTTGTTTCCGAAGTCACTCCAATCTCACGAATTTCTGCTTAAGCCCTTCCTGTACAGGTTTAGTCTCTCGAACCACCGTCGTTTTCATGGAGAAGAGTTCTGCTGCTAGCTTATCCCTATCATCCTCAAATGAAGCCATGTAACTTAGTAACAATTTGTAGCACAAAATTCACAGTATTAACACAGTATGCAAACAATAGAAGGGCACCTCCCCACAAACGATCTACAATGAAAGATATGGGTAGTGGTGGTATAAAGGGGTGTACTTCCCAAGTAGTGTGCAAGTATAGTCAATGATAGTTCATCTTGATGGTTGTTCAAAGTAGGGTAGAACAAGGTGCAAAGCAGTGAGGTATGCTCCACTACCCAAAAACATAGTATAGTGTTCCAGAGAAACACCATGCATATAATATTTAAAGATATCGCAGCACTCCAAAATAGTTTGTAATCGACAAGTCAAACAGATGAGTTTGGTTGTAGTAGGTTCCTTTTATTTGTAGATATAGACATCATAGTAATAAGATAAGCATCATTCCACAATCACAGCCAACACGTGTTTTGTCACAACAGGTGACTTTTTCAAGGCTGCAAGATAAACAGAAATATGATTGCCAAATCTTGTATGCAGATGTTGAGGATGATAGCATAGAGATCAAAACTGTTTAGTCTGATGGTTGGGTCCATCCAAACCAGGGGCCAGGTGGTGAAGCGCCCCTATATAAAAATAAAAGGAGCCAAATGGTTGTGCAGCACACTAGACAATTAGTGAAACAGCAGTGATACTATTGATAAGCGTGCAAGCAAAAAGCCAAAGTTGTATGTGCCCCCCGCATAACAGTGCAATTAGAACCAGTCTAGAGTGAGTTTAGTCTGCCTAAGTCAAGGTCAGTGGGATTAGTTTATTAGAAAAACCCATGCGGGTGGTGGTGATTCATTGTGGGGGAAACCGAGCATTGTTGCAAAACCAACAAAGCAAAGAATCAAGAAAAACATAGTAGATTGCCGTACCTAATTGGGAAAGTGAGTTCTTAATTTGGAAAAATCACAAACTCGTTTGTCTAAAACAGAAAAAGTAGTGGTGGTCAGAGGCGGCGGACAAACAGCGTAAAATTGAGAGCTATGTATAGTGAACATCCCATAAATTAAGAACTCACCTAAATAGCAAAGTATAACAGAAGGTGGATGTGAAGTCAGTCATTTGATTATGTAACAGTGTACAAGGTAGTGGGCAGTTCATCGTCCAGGCTAGTGTCAGGGGCCCCTTGTTGTGCCACAGCGTCCCTCCTGGTGTTGACGAGTTCCTTCAGCACCCCTACAATGGTGTCCAGGGTGGTATTGATGGATTTGAGTTTCTCCCTGAACCCCAAATACTGTTCCTCCTGCAGCCGCTGGGTCTCCTGAAACGGCCAGTACCGTTGCCATCGTCTCCTGGGAATGGTGGTAAGCTCCCGTGATGTTGGAGAGGGCCTCGTGGAAAGTGGGTTCCCTGGGCCTGTCCTCCCCCTGTTGCACAGCATCCCTCCCAGTTCCCCTGTGTTCCTGTTCATCTGTCCCCTGAACCGTGTGCCCACTGCCACTGCCCCCAGGGCCCTGGCGTTGTTGGGATGGTGGGTTAGCCTGGGTTCCCTGTAGTGGTGGACACACTGCTGCTTGATGTGTCCTGTGGACAGAGGTATGGGCCCGCTGGGTGGGTGCTGTGCTGGTGTTTCCAGAGGGGGAAGGCTCTGTTGTGGCTTGTGCCAGTGTGAGGGGAACCGACTGTCCCAAGGTCCTAGATGGGCCAGGCTGGTCATCTAGATCCAGTCGGACAGAGCTGCTGTCATCACTGTGGGCCTCTTCTGTGGGTGGAGTGGACATGTCTGGAACCTCCTGTCCGGTGACGGTGGGTAGGGGTCCTGCAGGGGTGTAAAGGCATGATTATTTCATCTGTATGTGCCATGGTGTGCAATGGGTGGGTGACCCTGTACCCCAGTGCTTGCATTCTTGTGTAGGACCTTGTGTTCTAAATGTTTAGGGGTGTGTGTGGTATGGGCAGTGGCCATGCATTGGTGATGGGAGTCCATGCTTTGTTGTTGCATGCAGGGCTTGGTGTTGGGATGTGTGGTTTGTGATAGTGGGACATGTGTGAGGAGTTGGAGTGATGGGGGTGAGGGCGAGGGTGGGGGTATGTGATGGCATGTAGTTAGGGTGGGGGATGAAGTACTTAAGATTTGACTTACCAGAGTCCATTCCTCCAGCTACTCCTGTGAGGCCCTCAGGATGCAGTATAGCCAAGACCTGCTCCTCCCATGTTGTTAGTTGTGGGGGAGGAGTTGGGGGTCTGCCGCCAGTCCTCTGAACTGCAATCTGTGTCTTGAGACCACGGAACGTACCTTCCATGTAGGTCGTTCCACCTCTTCCTGATGTCATCCCTTGTTCTTGGGTGCTGTCCCACTGAGTTCACCCTGTCCACGATTCTGCGCCATAGTCCCATCTTCCTAGCAATGGTGGTGTGCTGCACCTGTGATCTGA
The DNA here is from genome assembly GCF_031143425.1 of Pleurodeles waltl. Lineage (NCBI taxonomy): Eukaryota > Metazoa > Chordata > Amphibia > Caudata > Salamandridae > Pleurodeles > Pleurodeles waltl. Next base: position 127,358,443 of record NC_090436.1, on the reverse strand, counting down.
ATAGCTGTGGCTCTACCCGGATGATTTCCTCCACCATGACCCTGAGCTCCTCCTCAGAAAACCTGGGGTGTCTTTGCAGTGCCATGGGTTGGTGTGGGTGATGTGTGGGTGGTGTGTGTTGTGATGTGTGGGGTGATGTTTAGGGGTGTGTGGTGTTTTGTGCTTGGATGTTGTGTGAGTGATGGTGTTGAGTGCTTGTGGATGCTAGCTTGTAGATGGTGGTGTCTCTCTCTGGCCTTCAGTCGCAATTGTGGTCGTAAGGATTTGTGGGTGATGTGGGTGTGTGTTTTATAATGTATTGGGTGTTTGGGAGTGCTGTGTGTATGTGTATCAGGTGTGTATATTTGTAATTGTCCAATGTGGTTGTGTTTTGTAAGTGTGTGTGTATTTTGAGCGCGGCAGTGTGTACTGCCAATGGAATACCGCGGTTGAAAGACCGCCGTGTGGATTTGTGGGTCGTGATAGTGTGGGCGTATTCCTGTTGGCATGACGGTGTCGGTTTTGTTATCGCCGGTTTATCACTGACCTTCGGTGTGGCGGACTTGTGTGGGTGTCAGGATTTTGGCAGATTCCGAGCTGTGGGTCGTAATAGCTGTGGTGGAATTACGCGGCCGCGGCGGTGTGTTGGCGGTCTTCTACACGGCGGTAAGCGGCATTTACCACCAATGTTGTAATGACCCCCACAGCTCTTTGACTAGCAAGCTTGTCAGACACCGCAGCGCAGTGGTAACCACCACACTCGGTCCTTGTCCACCAGCCCCCACCCCCCTTACTACACCCCAACCCACCACACACTATCATGAAGGTCCATTCGTGTGATACCCTGAGATGATGCATATGCTTTGGGGGTTCTCTGATACACATATTGACCTGCACTAGTTGCATCTTTTTTTTCGTTGTAAAACTATAATATAAAAATATTAAACATATTTTATTTTTAGTTTAATAAACAACCAATATAAATAATAAATGCTGTAATACAAATTAAATTTTTTTTAAAAACCTTACTATATGTTGCACAAAATAATAAAGTTAAACAAGTGAAATTTAATACATTAAAATTTGGGCCCTGATATATACTTTTTTGTGCCGCATTAGTGTAATTTTTTTACGGAAAATAGGCGCAAACTTACAAAATACAATTGTATTTTGTAAGTTTGCGCCGCTTTTGCTTCGTAAGATTGCACCGCTTTTGCGTCAAAAAATGACACTAATGCAGCTCAAAAAAGTATTAATCATGGCCTCAGTGTTCAAACCTAGTCAATGGGAAAATAAATGTTTCAAATGTAATTGTTTTGAAAATCAGCCAAAAATATAGAAAAGAATATTTGAAATGATCTCGGCCCTTTTCTTCTATAAATCTGCCATTTCACTAGCAAAACAATGGCATTATTTATGATGTTTTTATAAAAAAAATTAAAGAAATACTTGTTAAATAAAAAATGTAAACTCAAAACGGTTTTAACATTTCATCATATATAGCAAATGAAAAATATACTTAATATTTACAAAAATATCAAAAACTATATTAATAATAACAATATTTTTACAACGATATATTTCAGAACCATATTAAAATATAATTAAAAACAATATTCTTACCTACGATATTCCTGTTGACGATATATATACTATGATCATATTGAAAACTGTACATTTCCCATAGTGACAAAATTGCTCATCTCATTCATATGCAATAATGCTTCCCTGTGACCCGCCTTGCAAAATGACTCACCCATTGCCATTCTTAGGAAGCATCACTTGCTTACAACCGCATTTATGCAATACTTCTCACACAGTGCCTTTTAATCAAAAGAACTTGCAGCCATATGTGTACAACACCACTCACCCAGAGTCACTCACACGCAACTCCACTTACCCTCCTACAGTATCTCGCTCACAACAATACTCACCCTCAGCTACTGCCCCACAACCAGCTGCTCAAGCCATTTCCCCACAATATCTTAAGCATTCTCTCAAAATTCATCAGCCTTTTACATCACCATTCTCCAACAGTCACCCACAGCCACTTGCACTAACCCAGCACCACTCTGCAATTTTGCATAACAGCATTCATCTACAACCACGTGCATGTGAAATTTCTTGCCCATCACTACTCACAACTACCATCAAAAGCAAACTCTCATTTACATATAGCACTTTGCACACAACTGCTCCCATGCCCACTGCCACTCTCAACATCATTGATCCACAACCATTTGATTTGCCACAGAAACTTACAGCGCCACTTGAGCCCCTCACATGAGCAACACCAAATGACCATGAGTGAAACAACAGAGCTACTCATGCACATTATCACTTTCTCACTGCAGCCGCTTCGAGTACCACTTAATAAAAACAATACTTGATATTCTTCTCATCCACAGACATTCACATGGATCAACACTTGCCCCAGATACCTGTTTGCAAAGGTACTGGCCCTAAATCACTTGCATGTCCACAAGAGTTTTGAACAACACTCATTCAAAGTACCACTCACCCACATACACTCACAACATTTTCTAAGAAGATGAAAATACCACCTTCAATACTACTGCATTTGTGACTGTTTATTCCTCTGCGCACTGTCTGTGTTTATGTATGCCTGTATAAGTGCTATCTTTTTGAGGATCCAAACATCAACCAGTATACAGTGATTCCATAAATAATGCACACACCTTAAATATGTCGGACCTACTGGCTTTAGCATTGGTGTTTTTTAGTTGGTTGTACTGCAGAAAATCTTTGAGACCACTACCATCAACTATAAATTGTTTCTTGAGTTACTGGCTGCCTAAGGTTTAGATCCCACTTTTCTGGGATGTCTGATGACACTGCACACTGATAGCTTTGCTTTTATTAGATGTTGCTCAAAATATTTCCTGTAAGACACCTAAAGGGGGGTACACTACAGGGCTCTGAGAACAAGAAGCAAGCCCCAAAGACTGAAGAGAATGGAAACAGATAGCACAGTCCCACATAAGACTACTACCCAGATCTAATCATAAGAGCACTGAATAAACTGCTAGTGATATTCTTGAATGAAGGCTGCCAGTTAATAAAGCCTTAGTTGATGGAAATGAAAATGTTGTAGGAAGCATGAAAGAGTAGAGTTCACTGAAGGAGACAACTCAATTGGTATAGCATCAACTCTGGATCCAGTGTCATTAGCCTCAGAAGAAGAAAAAAAACATGTGCAGCAAGAGGGCTATGAACTGTGCCTGTCCACAGTGAAGCCCAAAGATCATGGGAAAAGAATGAAATGCAATAGAAGAGGTTCCCAAGGGATGGTCAGGGCATTCACCAAAATGCTGCCACCTCTGGAAATTGAGGTGAAAATCAATGGATAAGAGCACTGATGACTTTGTCATAGAGGTCAACCTGAAGGGACCATATAGTTCAGCACACATCTGCAAAGAAAAGTTGGTCCTGGTTGAAATTGGGAGGATGAGGTAATGCCTGTTTTCCCCTGGCCCAGGGAATCCTCCATGGCGGCGCTGCTTGCAATTCTGCTTGCAATTGCTGCTTGCAGCGCCGCCATGGGGATTCCGACCCCCTTCCTGCCAGCCTGGAAGAGGCTGGCGGGAACGGGTGTCGTGGGGCCCCTGGGGGCCCCTGTACTGCCCATGCCACTATCATGGGCAGTGCAGGGGCCCCCTAACAGGGCCCCACAAAGATTTTCACTGTCTGCTTATCAGACAGTGAAAATCGCGACGGGTGCCACTGCACCCGTCGCACCCCTGTAAATCCGCCGGCTCCATTCGGAGCCGGCTTCCTCTTTGCAGGGGCTTTCCTGCTGGGCCGGCGGGCGATCTTTTGGAGATCGCCCGCAGGCCCAGCGGGAAAGTTGAAATGACCCCCGCGGTCATTTGACCACGGTTCGGTCTTTGGGCGGTTTCCGCCCGGCGGGTGGCGCCCGCCGCCCGCCGGGCTCGGAATGACCCCCATAGTCATCTGCCCCCTGGAACTTCAGGCAAAGGATTACCATAGTTAGGGTTTGGAGGAAGAAGTGTCAGCACTGGAGCCTTAGTTTTGAAAGCAAGAAGGCCTTAACTGGCTCCCAAAGCCTTCAATAGGCTATTTTGATGTCTGCAAGAAGGAGGGCTGCGCTCCACTGGCTTTGACCAAAAATTGAAAATCTATGGAGACTGGGAGCCTGCAACTTGCAGGACTGAGAGGTGGCACATGGGCTGAGGGTGGACACTGCACCCTATTTCCGTGAAAATGTGGGGTCAGTTGAGTCTCCGGTAATGCTCCGGGAATCTAAGACAGTGATCCGAGTTAGCGTCCAGAACTTAGTGGCACGGAAGTGAAAGAAGGAGTCAGAAATCCTGAGAGAATATGAGCGACAGCTTTTGGCTTTGGCAGAGGCGCTGGGACAAGTGCCGCCCCCCCCTGCTCTTCGCTAGTTGGAGCTTGCGAGGGCTGAACATAGAGAGGTAGCAGACAAGAAGACCAGAGCACAGCTGCGCAATGCCCAATACTAGCTATACGAAACGGGGGATAAAGCAGAGATGCTCCTAGCTTGGCTGGGAAAGAAGGAAATGAAAGCTAGGTGGATGGATGAGATAGTGACTCCGGAGGGAGGACGGGTGACCTCTAATAAAGGCATAGCTTAGGCTTTTGCCAGATATTACCAGGAGCTATATGCGGCATGCCCGTTACAGGATGTCAGCCGGATTAAGGGATATTTGCAGGGTCTTAATGTCCTGGTCTTGGATATAGAGGCTCAGGAGGTGTTAGAAGGAGAGATCACACTGGAAGAGATCAAAACGGCTATCACAAAGCTGCGCTAAGGGAAGGTCCCGGGCCCTAATGGGTTCCCAGTGGAGTTATTTAAAAGGTTTAGCGATATTTTGGCTCTTCATCTGTTGGACATGTTCCTGGAGGCGTGAGGTCAAGGGGCCCTCCCTCTGGACTTGAGACAGCCACAAATAGTGGTAATCTACAAGGTAGGAAGGCCTAAAACTTCTTACTCATCCTATAGATTGATTTCCCTCCTTAATGTAGAGGTGAAAGTTCTAGCCACAATTTTAGAGATCAATCAGGCTTTATGCTGGGGCGCCCCACAAGGTATAATCTATAATGTACACATAACTGTTACATACTGTATTACAGTGCCCAGATTTGCACATGTTACTGGCCCTTGATGCCAAAAAAGCATTTGGTGCTGTGCATTGACTCTTCCTAAAAGGTACTCTGGAGAGATTTGTCATTTGTCCTAGATACTGAGAATGCGTGAGGCAGCTTTACTGTAGCCCAGTGGCCGCGGTTAGGGTGAATGGAACTCTTTCAGCAGAGTTTCCCATAGCGAGGGGGTACCAGGCAAGGGTGTCCCCTGTCCCCCTTGTTGTTTGCCCTCACGATTCGGGCGCATCCAGAGTTAAATTGGTTTAAATTGAAAGAGGGAGAGATAGAGGAGGAGTGCATTCATTGTACGCAGATGATATACTTTTATATGTGGCAAAGCCCCTTGAGACACTTCCAAGACTTTTTCAAGTGTTTGCAGAAAATGGGCGCTACTCCAGCTACCAGATCAACCAGGATAAATCTGTGCTCTACGTCCCACAGGAGGATGAGGTGATTCATCCTCTTCTACGTTATTTGCAGTACGGAGGGGTTTACATATCTGGGAATATACATGAAGCATAAGGCAGACATTTTCTATACCCATAACCTGGGGATGGTGACAAGAGCCTGTTGAGCTGACATAGAGTGCTGGGGTGGCCTCCCACTCACCCTGATGGGACGGGTGGCCAAGTTTAAAATGATTCCTCTACCTAAGCTATTGTATGTTTTGCAAAATACGTACTACTGAATCCTGCTAGATTTTTTCCAGTCTCTACCAAGAGATGTGAGGCTCTTTTTATGGGCATTGCTCTAAAAACGCTGCAGCGGAATCAATATAGCGGGGCTTGTCTCTGCCGAATTTGGAGGTATATTATTGGGCACCAACATGATTAACATCAATGAGTGGATATATGCACTAGGAGATCATCCGACTTTCTGGTTGGAGAGACTGCAGTGGGAGGGGAAATCATGTCTCCAATACTTATATGGAGGTGGGGGAGAGAAGCGCTTACTGCTGGCCACCCAGGCGACTATTGGGGCGTGGACTAAAGCTACCAAAGTCTTGTGATAGCTGCACATGCCCACTAGGGTGACCCCCTGTGGGAGGGAAATTAAGTGTCAGAAATCAGTAAGTTGATAGGCTTTGAGGTATGAGACAATATCAGGTTCTTCAAGATTGGGGATGTGATGGAGGGGCGAGACCTCATCCCCTATGAGTCACTCCATGACACATATAATCTCAGTGCAATTCAATTGTTCCAATATATGCGATTGAGGCATGCCTGGAGGGCGGACAGCCTTCCGGATGAGACCATACCTGAATATGCCGCATTAGAAGGCAGATTGTTGAGGGAGTATCTAGACACCAAAGCCATGTCCATGGTGTATAGGACCATTAACAATAATATGCCTGACACACTACTGGACTACTCAGACGGTGGGAGTCTGATATAGGGGAAATTAAAGATCTAGATTGGGAGGCAGCGCTGATGTTCCCACGAGAGGTAGCCATCAGGTTCACAGCTGTGACTAATTAAGTTCAAGATCCTTCATAGGATCTACTGTGACAGGAAGCGGTTGTATGCTATTGGAAGAGCGCAGCACTCGAACTGTCTCAGATGCCAAAATAGGGTTGGGGCTTCCTGCATACTATCTGGGGATGCCGTGTGATACAGGAATATTGGACAAAGATTGTGGGGGAGCTACAGGAGGTGCTGTTGGAACAGGCCCCACTAGATTCCAAATTTATTTTTCTAGGAATCCCTAATGATGTTGACCTGCACCGGGCTCAGCTTCTATTCTTCAACATCAGGCTGGTGGTGGGTAAAAGGAATATCGCCTGCTTATGGGGATAGGAGGTGTGCCCTGCGGTGGATACATGGAGGAGAGGGATGGATGGATTTATGATGGCCAAAAAAGGCAATTTATGAAAATAGAGGCTGCTCTAGGAAGTTTGGGAAGATCTGGGGGGCCTGGAAGACATACTGCTCATTAGATGTGTAGGATTTTTGTGACTAAGTGTAACAGGACCGTGCCAAGTGCTGCGAAGTGTTGACTAGTGAAGGGCGCGGAGACTGGGATCCCTATGATTGGGGGAAGAACCATGAACTCCTCTGCTTCAAAATATTTTTTTTGTGTCTGTGAGCAGGTGGGGGGCTGTTTATTTGTTATTGTCCTTTACGACAGGGGTGCTACGATGAGCTATTACTGTGTACTCCTTTTTGGATGTGGTATGCGCCTGTTGAAAACCAAATAAAAAGATTTAATAAGAGTAATAAAACTTGAAAATCTATGCATGCTTCTGTTTTTTTAAGGTACATTGCAGAAACTCTTCTAATGGAACCCAGAACAATCAACTTCCCAATGTTTGCATATGCAACAGACCCAACTACTGAGCACCATCAGCCTTCCAAACTCACAGGTGAATCAGCTAATGAGCAGCCATATTTGACATTGTGGCAAATGATAAAAGCATTGAGAACATTGTAAGTGATGTCTCATGGAAATTTAGCCTACAGTTCCATATCTGGCAGTGAGTCAGAACAGTTTTCCCCGGAGTGTATGGCAGCTGGCACCATCTAAAAATAATTGACAAAAACACTGAAAGTAATGCAATGCACAAATGCTAGCTGTGGTGGGCAGGTCTTGACTCTTCAAATCACAAAGTCAGCTACAGAGCCCTCAACAGTTACTAGAGGAAGGAACGACTAGGATGACCAACAAAATATTTAGAATGACAGACAAATGCAAATGTAGCACCTTTTTGGCAGAGGATACAGGTGAGTTAGGGAACTCTGTAAATCTACCTTTTCAGGATTCTTCCATTCTCACAACAGGAGTTCCTGAGATCACAGTTCCCAGGCAGACAAGTGTGAGGGCAAAACCTAGGGCCTAAAGCACTGCCTGTGAGGGTTGGGAAAGCATAAAACAGCTGGTCCGCACCCAGTCAGGACCCATCAAAGAGGCCTCCAGCCCTGGCTTCACCCTTAACAATCTGCAAAAGGAAATTACCTCTAGGTGATGAAGGAGAGCAGGGAGACAGTCCTGGATCACATCCTCAAATGTGTCAAGCTCCTCTTATAGTAGCAGGCCCAGGCTCTCTCCATGCCTAGTCAAACTGGATGAAGTCAGGACTGGATGCCAGAAAACGATCAAAACGTCTGAGCTGTTGCCACATAGAGAAAAGCTTTGTAATAGGCCTAAAAAAACTACAGAGGACCTACTCTGGTTAACACACGAATTTGAAAACAAATGTGAAGAAGTGTATATTATACGAGAGACGTACTGGCCTCGATTTGGATATAACGGTCAAGTGAGGATGCAGGGACAGAAAGGAGAATGAGGAGAGAGGCCAGGTGCAGGGTAAAAGCAGTCACAGCCCGACCTTGCATACCATAAATAATTTAGAGGAACACATACACAGGGGAGAGTCTGAGCCACTTTCTGATACCAGGGTTAGGAGAAGGGGTAAATCATGACAGGCCTGAAAGGGAGACAGGGCACTAGATGTTTGTGTTTCAAGGCTGGTAGGGAGTGGGAGACAGAGCATAAAACTTCAAAGTCTGGTAGGCGTGTAGGGAGGACATAATGCTAGAGTTCAAAGGGTAGGATCGAAGTACATTGTGTATGTTAGAAGATATATATGTGTATTATATCTGTTATAGCTGTATTTTTGTAACAAGCAGTCAGATAGCTATTGAAGAATTACTGTCTTTGTTAATTGTAAATGTTGTAAATCCACCCTCAAGATCCACACCCACACGGACGACACCCTCAAGACAGCTGAATACCTTCACTTCCGGATCCACACGGACCCCAACACCACCCTCAGAGGAACACTCATCTACCGACCACAAGGACCAAGACCCCCCTTCAGTGACACCATCGCCGACCTCGCGAGCACCCACGCCCTCGCCTCTACGGACTACATCCTCCTGGGAGACCTCAACTTCCACCTGGAGAACAACAACGATGCCAACACCGCATCACTGAACACCAACCTCTCCAACCTCGGACTCAGACAACTGGTCAACACACCCACCCACATCGCCGGCCACACGCTCGATCCAGTGTTCTCAGCAAGCAACCACGTCACCTTCAGCCACACCACCGAACTCCACTGGACCGACCACCACTGCGTCCACTTCACATTCAAGAAACACATCGAGCACCACCGCACCCCACTACCTCCTCACCGCAGCTGGAGCAAGGTCACCGAAGCCCAACTAACCAGCACCCTCGCCCAGAACCCGCCTACCGGCCCTACCGACCCGGACACCGCCGCCATCAACCTCCAACAATGGATCCTCAACTGCGCAAACACCCTCGCACTACTCAAGAGGCCCACCGTCAACCAAGAAAAGAAAAAAGCAGCCTGGTTCACAGACAAACTCATCACCTCCAAACGCACCTGCCAGAGACTTAAGAAGAAATGGCTACTCGAACGCACACCCGACAGCCTGACAACTCACAAGGAAGCAACCCGCAAGCACCCCCAACTAATCCGACTCGCCAAACGCTCCCACTTCACAGAACGCCTAAACAACAACGCACACGACAGCAAGGAGCTCTTCTGCATCGTAAAGGAGATCTCCAACCCCAGCGCCAACGTCAACGACATCCCACCTTCCCAGAATCTCTGCGACGCACTCTCCACCTTCTTCTATCAGAAGATCGCCGTCATCCACGACAGCCCCAACACCACACCTCCGCCAGACCCCACCCCGACATCTCCTCCTACGCCAACCACCTTACCACCTGGACCCACGTAGACGCCGCCGAAACACGCAGGATCATGAACTCCATCCATTCAGGATCCCCTTCAGACCCTTGACCACACCACGTCTACAACAAAGCCGCCTCCACCATCGCCCCCCAACTCCGAAAGATCATCAACCTATCTTTTGAAACCGCGACTTTTCCAGACAGCTGGAAGCACGCCGATATCCAAGCCCTCCTCAAGAAACCCAAGGCTGACCCCAACGACCTAAAAAACGTCCGCCCGATCTCCCTCCTCCCTTTCCCAGCAAAGGTCATTGAGAAGATCGTCAACGCCCAGCTCACCCACTACCACGAGGACAACTCCATCCTGGACCACTCCCAGTCCGGCTTCAGACGCAACCACAGCACCGAGACCGCGCTCCTCGCCGCCACAGATGACATCAGACAGCAAATGGACAACGGCGAAACCTCAGCCCTCATCCTCCTGGACCTCTCCGCTGCCTTCAACACAGTCTGCCACCGCACCCTACTAACACGCCTCCACGAAGCCGGAATACAAGACAAAGCCCTCAACTGGATCTCCTCTTTTCTCTCCGGCAGAACCCAGAGAGTCCGCCTCTCACCCTTCCGCTCCGAAGCCACTAACCTCATCTGCGGTGTCCCCCAAGGCTCCTCGCTAAGCCCGACGCTGTTCAACGTCTACATGGCCCCCCTCGCACAACTGGCCCGCCAACACAATCTCAGCATTCTCTCCTACGCCGACGACACCCAGCTCATCCTCTCCCTCACTAAAGACTCACACACCGCCAAAGCCAACCTTCACGAGGGACTTAAATCCATCGCAGAGCGGATGAGAAACAGCCGCCTGAAACTGAACTCTGACAAGACGGAGGTCCTCATCCTCAGACGCACCCCCTCGGCCTGGGATGACTCCTGGTGGCCGACCGCGCTGGGACCCCCCCAACACCAGCCAACCACACACGCAACCTCGGCTTCATCCTCGACTCCGCCCTCACCATGTCCAAACAGGTCAACGCAGTCTCCTCCTCCTGCTACAACACCCTCAACATGCTCCGTAGAATCTACAAGTGGATCCCAATGGAAACCAGAAAAATGGTGACCCAGGCCCTCGTAGGAGCAGACTTGACTACGGCAACGCACTCTACACAGGCATCCCAGAAAAGACATCCGACGACTCCAACGCATCCAAAACGCCTCCGCCCGCTTGGTCCTCGACGTACCCCGCCGATGCCACATCTCCCACCACCTGAAGGACCTCCACTGGCTCCCCGTGGACAAGAGGATCACCTTCAAGCTCCTCACCCACGCTCACAAGGCACTCCACAACACCGGACCCGCCTACCTGAACAACAGACTCAACTTCTATGTCCCCCACCGCCAACTCCGATCTGCCAACCTCTCCCTCGCCATTGTTCCCCGCTTCCAACGCAAGACTTCCGGCGGCAGATCCTTCTCCTACCTCGCCACCAAGACCTGGAACTCCCTCCCTACCCCCCTGCGCCAGACCCAGGACCTTCTCACCTTCAGGAGACTCCTCAAAACCTGGCTCTTCGACGAATAGCAGCCCACCCCCCCCTCAGCGCCTTGAAACCCTAACGGGTACGTAGCGCGCTTTATAAAATATTGTGATTGATTGAAGGAGGTGGAACCTAGTCACCCACTAAAACTATAAAAAACGCTGTTTGTAAGAACTGAGTTGAGTGTAGCTTCAGTTACAGAACTGTGCTGTACTCCCGGCCGTATTTTATTTACTTATAAATATACTCAATTATTATTAGAATTGTATCACTTCTTTATTTATGACAAAACTCGACTACAGCTTCGCACAGGCCTGAATACTATGGGACCTGGACTCAGCAAGCTGCCAAAGAGGTAACCTGCCCATATAATTTACCAATTGGACCCCAGTATAGTAGAGTTGCCAGCTTATTCCATGTCATTATGGATGCTGTTTCCAATCTTGGGCTTTTATGTGTCATTTTGGGTGTTGTTCGAAACTTACGAAACAGACACAGCTGATAATGATTTACTGGTGAAAAACTCAGTACTAGAGGTATTGTCTATTATGACATGGACTGAGGTGGCCACCTTATGGTAGAAAGGCAACACTTTGTTAAATGTATGCAGGGGCAGGAAGTAAATATAAATTTAACATGAAACCAGCCTGAACAGAAAGCTCTACGACCATTTCTTAATTAAAATGATAGCTAAATCCACGAACCAGGCCCAACTAAACACACAAAGCACTCATAAGAGAGGAACATCCAAGTAAAACATCATGTAAAGGGTTTTCTCCTCATCTATGGCTTCAGGTGAGAGGTGGGGCTTGAGAAGGAAGGGTGCGAAGAAGTATAGAAGGTTATTTTTTTCATTTGTTAGGCCCTGAGATGCCTACGGGTGGGCGGACTCATGTCATTATAGTAAAGACTGGGACAACGAAAGGATTGAGGATGTTATATATTCATGTTTTTACATCAGGAGTGCCCAACACAGTCCCAAGGACATCTGGATCCAGACCACATTTTCAGGATATCTTTTCATCATGTAAATTGTTTCTAGCTTGCTTGTACATTCATCTTTTTGGATACCTTGAAAAACTGGCTTTGAGCCAGCAAGAACTGACCTTTGTTGGATGCATGATCTTTCCTCTCCGTGTATCATTGGTCTATTTTCTGTAATTTATATTTCATCCATAGAGCGTTTCCCAATACTGGAATACTTAGTAAATATAGTAATTATATATAGAAAGAAAGACATTTGCATTCCAGGGTCAGGAAGAAGAAAAAGCGATTGGTATTTCTGTTCTCAGGAAGCCTTTAATTTATGTGTTGTCTCAAACACTGAATGTATGTCTCTGTAATGGGTATGTCAATAAATCAATCATAGGTTAAAAGCCACAGTCGTTGTTGTCAGGCAGGCATGCTAATTGTCCCACTCTTTGAATATTTGAAGGCTTATAGGTACAATGGAAGGCAGCAATCCATTAAGCATTTCCAAAGCTGTCAAATCGAACTTTGGTTATGGTATACAGTAAGTCTGCCTCCAAGATTGTTGTGAAATGAGACCATGACTACTGGGCTTTAAAGAGAAGCTGAAGATGGCTGGGTTGACGGAGCGTGCAGAAAGAGATAGATCAATATACTTTACTTTGTCACCTAAGCAATTCACAATGTCTTCACACTTCACACTTGTGAAGGCTGCACAACTGTTTACCCTTAATTTTCTGGGATTGATGTTCCAACCAGCAGTATCAGGAAGTGCGAGTGGTCACAGAGGGGCTTATCTTTGGCACACCAAACACATGTGCCTGCTATGAAGACACAGAGTAATGCCCCTTAAATTGTTGCCAACAATATTGCACATCCTTTGACTCAAAGCAGGGGACTGGTGCTCTGACCCACTAGCTTCTGAAAACAAAAATTGCAGTCACTAATCCTAGTATAATTGTGGAATTGAGGAGGGCCCTGAGATTCACAGGTAAAAGAATGCCTATTTAACAGTGATCAGTAATCAAAGAGTGGGACAATTAGCATGCCTGCCTGACAACAACGACTGTGGCTTTTAACCTATGATTGATTTATTGACATACCCATTACAGAGACATACCTTCAGTGTTTGAGACAACACATAAATTAAAGGCTTCCTGAGAACAGAAATACCAATTGCTTTTTCTTATTCCTGACCCTGGAATGCAAATGTCTTTCTTTCTATATATAGTTACTATATTTACTAAGTATTCCAGTATTGGGAAACGCTCTATGGATGAAATATAAATTACAGAAAATAGAGCAATGATACACGGAGAGGAAAGATCATGCATTCAACAAAGGTCAGTTCTTGCTGGCTCAAAGCCAGTTTTTCAAGGTATCCAAAAAAGATGAATGTACAAGCAAGCTAGAAACAATTTACATGATGAAAAGATATCCTGAAAATGTGGTCTGAATCCAGATGTCCTTGGGACTGTGTTGGGCACTCCTGATGTAAAAACATGTATATATTTCATCCTCAATCCTTTTGTTGTCCCAGTCTTTACTATAATGACATGAGTCTGCCCACCCGTAGGCGTCTCCGGGCCTAACAAATGAAAAAAATACCTTCTATACTTCTTCGCACCCTTCCTTCTCAAGCCCCACCTCTCACCTGAAGCCATAGATGAGGAGAAAACCCTTTACATTAAGTTTTACTTGGATGGTCCTCTCTTATGAGTGCTTTGTGTTGCTGGTTTCATGTTAAATTTATATTTACTTCCTGCCCCTGCATAAATATAACAAAGTGTTGGCCTTTCTACCGTAAGGTGGCCATCTCAGTCCATGTCATAATAGACAATACCTCTAGTACTGAGTTTTTCACCAGTAAATCATTATCAGCTGTGTCTGTTTCGTAAGTTTCGAACAACACCCAAAATGAAACACAAAAGCCCAAGATTGGAAACAGCATCCATAATGACATGGAATAAGCTGGCAACTCTACTATACTGGGGTCCAATTGGTAAATTATATGGGCAGGTTACCTCTTTGGCAGCTTGCAGCGTCCAGGTCCCATAGTATGCAGGCCTGTGCGAAGCTGTAGTCGAGTTTTGTCATAAATAAAGAAGTGACACAATTCTAATAATAATTGAGTATATTTATAAGTAAATAAAATACGGTCTGGAGTACAGCACAGTTCTGTAACTGAAGCTACACTCAAGTCAGTTCTTACAAATAGCGTTTTTTATAGTTTTATTGGCTGACTAAGTTCCACCTCCTTCATAACATTTGCAATTAACAAAGACAGTAATTCTTCAATAGCTATCTGACTGCGTGTTACAAAAATACAGCTATAACAGATATAATACACATATATATCTTCTAACATACACAATGTCCTTCGATCCTACCCTTTGAACTCTATCAATATGTCCTCCCTACATGCCTACCAGACTTTGAAGTTTTACGCTCTGTCTCCCACTCCCTGCCAGCCTTGAAACACAAACATCTAGTGCCCTGTCTCCCTTTCAGGCCTGTCATGATTTACCTCTTCTCCTAACCCTGGTATCAGAAAGTGGCTCAGACCCTCCCCTGTGTATGTGTTCCTCTAAATTATTTAAGGAATGCAAGGTCAGGCTGTGACTGATTTTACCCTGCACCTGGCCTATCTCCTCATTCTCCTTTCTGTCCCCGCATCCTCATTTGACCGTTACATCCAAATCGAGGCCAGTACTTCTCTCGTATAATATACACTTCTGCACATTTGTTTTCTAATTTGTGGTTTAACCAGAGTAGATCCTCTGTAGTTTTTTAAGGCCTATTACAAAGCTCTGCACTGCTGCACTGTGGGATGGGCCACTTTGAAGCGCTTGATTTTTTTCTCTGTGTGGCAATGGCTCAGTCGTTTTGATCGTTTTCTGGCATCCAGTCCTGACTTCATCCAGTTTGCCTAGGCATGGAGAGAGCCTGGGCCTGCTACTATGAGAGGAGCTTGACACATTTGAGGATGTGATCCAGGACTGTGACCCTGCTCTCCTTCATCACCTAGAGGTAATTTCCTTTTGCAGATTGTTAACGGTGAAGCCAGGGCTGGATGCCTCTTTGGTGGGTCCTGACTGGGTGCGGACCAGCTGTTTTAGGCTTCCCCAACCCTCAAAGGCAGTGCTTTAGGCCCTAGGCTTTGCCCTCACCCTTGTCTGCCTGGGAACTGAGATCTCAGGAACTCCTGTTGTGAGAATGGAAGAATCCTGAAAAGGTAGATTTACAGAGTTCCCTAACTCACCTGTATCCTCTGCCAAAGGGGTCCTACATTTGCATTTGTCTGTCATTCTGAATATTTTGTTGGTCATCCTAGTTGTTCCTTCCTCTAGTAACTGTTGAGGGCTCTGTAGCTGACCTTGTGATTTGAAGAGTCGAGACCTGCCCACCACAGCTAGCATTTGTGCATTGCATTACTTACATCAATGATTTTTAGATGGTGCCAGCTGCCGTACAATCCGGGGAAAAATGTTCTGACTTACTGCCAGATATGGAACTGTTGGCTAAATTTCCATGAGACATCACTTACAATGTTCTCAATGCTTTCATCATTTGCCACAATGTCAAATATGTCTGCTTATTAGCTGATTCACCTGTGAGTTTGGAAGGCTGATGGTGCTCAGTAGTTGGGTCTGCTGCATATGCAAAAATTGGGAAATTGATTGTTCTGGGTTCAATTAGAAGAGTTTCTGCAATGTACCTTCAAAAAACAGAAGCATGCATAGATTTTCAAGTTTTATTACTGTTATTAAATCTTTTAATTTGGTTTTCAACAGGCGCATACCACATCCAAAAAGGAGTACACATTAATAGCTCATCGTAGCACCCCTGTCATAAAGGACAATAACAAATAAACAGCCCCCCACCTGCTCACAGACACAAAAAAATAATTTTTGAAGCAGAGGAGTTCATGGTTCTTCCCCCAATCATAGGCATCCCAGTCTCCGTGCCCTTCACTAGTCAACACTTCGCAGCACTTGGCACGGTCCTGTTACACTTAGTCACAAAAATCCTACACATCTAATGAGCAGTATGTCTTCCAGGCCCCCCAGATCTTCCCGAACTTCCTAGGGCAGCCTCTATTTTCATAAGTTGCCTTTTTGGCCATCATAAATCCGTCCATCCCTCTCCTCCATGTATCCACCACAGGGCACACCTCCGATCCTCATAAGCGGCGATATTCCTTTTAGCCACCACCAGCCTGATGTTAAAGAATAGAAGCTGAGCCCGGTGCAGGTCAACATCATTAGGGATTCCTAGAAAAATACATTTGGAATCTAGTGGGGCCTGTTCCAACAGCACCTCCTGTAGCTCCCCCACAATCTTTGTCCAATATTCCTGTATCACACGGCATCCCCAGATAGTATGCAGGAAGTCCCCAACCCTATTTTGGCATCTGAGACAGTTCGAGTGCTGCGCTCTTTCAATAGCATAAAACCGCTTCCTGTCACAGTAGATCCTATGAAGGATCTAGAACTTAATTAGTCACAGCTGTGACCTGATGGCTACCTCTTGTGGGAACATCAGCGCTGCCTCCCAATCTAGCTCTTTAATGTCCCCTATATCAGACTCCCACCGTCTGAGTAGTCCAGTAGTGTGTCAGCCATATTATTGTTAATGGTCCTATACAACATGGACACGGCTTTGGTGTCTAGATACTCCCTCAACAATCTGCCTTCTAGTGCAGCATATTCAGGTATGGTCTCATCCGGAAGGCCGTCCGCCCTCCAGGCATGCCTCAATCGCATATATTGGAACAATTGCATTGCACTGAGATTATATGTGTCATGGAGTGACTCATAGGGGATGAGGTCTTGCCCCTCCATCACATCCCCAATCTTGGAGAACCTGGTATTGTCTCATACCTCAAAGCCTGTCAACTTACTGATTTCTGACACTTAATTTCCCTCCCACAGGGGGTCACCCTAGTGGGCATGTGCAGCCATCACAAAACTTTGGTAGCTTTAGTCTACGCCCCAATAGTCGCCTGGGTGGCCAGCAGTAATCGCTTCTCTCCCCCACCTCCATATAAATATTGGAGACATGATTTCCCCTCCCATTGCAATCTCTCCAACCAGAAAGTGGGATGATCTCCTAGTGCATATATCCACTCATTGATGTTAATCATGTTGGTGCCCAATAATATACCTCCAAATTCGGCAGAGACAATCCCCGCTATATTGATTCCGCTGCAGCGTTTTTAGAGCAATGCCCATAAAAAGAGCCTCACATCTCTTGCTAGACACTGGAAAAAATCTAGCGGGATTCAGTAATACGTATTTTGCAAAACATACAATAGCTTAGGTAGAGGAATCATTTTAAACTTGGCCACCCGTCCCATCAGGGTGAGTGGGAAGCCACCCCAGCACTCTATGTCATCTCAACAGGCTCTTGTCACCATCCCCAGGTTACGGGTATAGAAAATGTCTGCCTTATGCGTCAAGTATATTCCCAGATATGTAAACCCCTCCCTCAAGTACTGCAAATGACGTAGAAGAGGATGAATCACCTCATCCTCCTGTGGGGCATAGAGCACAGATTTTTCCTGGTTGATCTGGTAGCCGAAGTAGCGCCCATATTCTACAAACACTTGAAAAAGTCTTGGAAGTGTCTCAAGGGGCTTTGCCACATATAAAAGTAAATCATCTGCGTACAATGAATGCACTCCTCCTCTATCTCTCCCTCTTTCAATTTAAACCAATTTAACTCTGGATGCGCCCGAATCTGACATTCCCACGATTCTATTGTGAGGGCAAACAACAAGGGGGACAGGGGACACCCTTGCCTGGTACCCCCTCGCTATGGGAAACTCTGATGAAAGAGTTCCATTCACCCTTACCGCGGCCACTGGGCTACAGTAAAGCTGCCTCACACATTCTTAGTATCTGGGACCGATGCCAGATCTCTCCAGAGTACCTTTTAGGAAGAGTCAATGCACAGCACCAAATGCTTTTTTGGCATCAAGGGCCAGTAACATGTGCAAATCTGGGCACTGTAATACAGTATGTAACAGTTATGTGTACATTATAGATTATACCTTGTGGGGCGCCCCAGCATAAAGCCTGATTGATCTCTAAAATCGTGGCTAGAACTTTCACCTCTACATTAAGGAGGGAAATCAATCTATAGGATGAGTAGCAAGTTTTAGGCCTCCCTACCTTGTGGATTACCACTATGTGTACCCGTCTCAAGTCCAAAGGGAGGGCCCCTTGACCTCACACCTCCAGGAACATGTCCAACAGATGAGGAGCCAAAATATCGCTAAACCTTTTAAATAACTCCACTGGAAACCGATTAGGGCCCGGGACCTTCCCTTAGCGCAGCTTTGTGATAGCCGTTTTGATCTCTTCCAGTGTGATCTCTCCTTCTAACACCTCCTGAGCCTCTATATCCAAGACCAGGACATTAAGACCCTGCAAATATCCCTTAATCCGGCAGACATCCTATAACGGGCATGCTGCATATAGCTCCTGGTAATATCTGGCAGAAGCCTAAGCTATGCCTTTGTTAGAGGTCACCCGTCCTCCGGAGTCACTATCTCATCTATCCACCTAGCTTTCATTTCCTTCTTTCCCAGCCAAGCTAGGAGCATCTCTGCTTTATCCCCCGTTTTGTATAGCCGGTATTGGGCATTGCGTAGCTGTGTTCTGGTCTCCTTGTCTGCTGCCTCTCTATATTCAGCCCTCGCAAGCTCCAACTGGCGAAGAGCAGGGGGGGCAGCACTTGTCCCAGCGCCTCTTCCAAAGCCAAAAGCTGTCGCTCATATTCTCTCAGGATTTCTGACTCCTTCTTTCACTTCCGTGCCACTAAGTTCTGGATGCTATCTCGGATCACTGTTTTAGATTCCCAGAGCATTACCGGAGACTCAACTGACCCCACATTTTCACGGAAATAGGGTGCAGTGTCCACCCTCAGCCCATGTGCCACCTCTCAGTCCTGCAAGTTGCAGGCTCCCAGTCTCTATAGGGTTTCAATTTTTGGTCAAAGCCAGTGGAGCGCAGCCCTCCTTCTTGCAGACATCAAAATAGCCTATTGGAGGCTTTGGGAGCCAGTTAAGGCCATCTTCCTTTCAAAACTAACGCTCCAGTGCTGACACTTCTTCCTCCAAACCCTAACTATGGCAACCCTTTGCCTGAAGTTCCAGTGGGCAGATGACTATGGTGGTCATTCTGACCTCGGCGGTAAAAGGCGCCTACCGCCGGTCAGAAATCCTCCATAATCCCGCCGCGGTCGCGGAAACCCGCCACGGTCATTCTGACCCGCAGAAGGCAAACCTCCGAAAATCCGACCGCCACAACAGACCGCCAGACCAGCGGTCGGCGGAAAGGTGGAGGTGACCAAACCTCCACCGCCACGCCAACAGAAATACGCCCATCCCATTACGACCCACGAATCCACGCGGCGGTCATTCAAACGCGGTATTCCATTGGCGGGACACACCGGCGCGGTCAGAATACACACCAACGAACAAAACTCACCCACATTGGACGATTTGAATCCCACACACCTGATACACATACACACACCACTCCCACACACACAATACAATATAAAACACCCACCCACATCACCCACAAACCCCTACGCTTACAAAATCGTAAAGAAGGCAAGAGCGAGACACCAGCATCCAAAACATAACAGCCACAGCCACTCAACACCATCACCCACACACTATCCACACACAAAACAACACACACCACCACACTCAACTCACTTAAATACACATACTCCACCCCACACATCATACACACCACCCCATGGCACCCCAAAGACAACCCCGCTTCACAGACGAAGAACTCAGGGTTATGGTGGAGGAAATCGTTCGTGTAGAGCCCCAGCTGTTCGGCACACAGGTCCAATACACCAGCATTGCCCGGAGGACGGAGCTATGGCAGAGGATTGTCGACAGGGTGAACGCAGTGGGACAGCACCCCAGAAATCGGGAAGACATCAGGAAGCGATGGAACGACCTACGGGGGAAGGTGCGTTCCATGGTATCCAGGCACAACATCGCCGTGCAGAAGACTGGCGGAGGACCCCCACCTCAACCCCCACAATTCACATCATGGGAGGAGGAAGTCTTGAACATCCTGCATCCTGACGGCCTCGCAGGAGTCGGCGGAGGAATGGATACTGGTAAGTTGAAGCTTCAATACTGCTTCCCCCCCACCTGCATGCCAAATCAGACCCCAACCCTCACCCCCATCCTCGAACCCCACCCTCACCCCCACCCTCACCCCCACCCTCACCCCCACCACCATCCTCACCCCCACCACCATCCTCACCCCCACCCCCACCACACCTATTCCCCGCCAATGTCTCACCATCACAACCCACTCATCACAAAACCTAGGCCTGCATGCGTCCACTAAGCATGGACACCCATCACCAAAGCATGCCCAATGCATATACACATCCCCCCCACAAGCCACCCTCACTAAAGCCCCCACACACGAATGCCAGCACTTGGGGACACGAGAACCCACAGATACACCCATATGCGACACATTGAAACTATAACCATACCTCTATACCCCTGCAGGACCCGACCGTCAACACACCGCGGCGGAGGGGCCAGAATTATCCACACCCCCCACCCAAGAGGCCGTCAGCGATGACAGCAGCTCTGTCGATCTGGACACCGATGACCAGCCCGGACCTTCGGGGACCTCTGGACAGTCGGTTCCCCTCACACAGGCACAGGCCACTATAGACCCTAACCCCTCTGGGAACACCAGCACAGCTCCCACCCAGCGGGCCCATGCCTCTGTCTCCAGGGCGCGTCAATCTGCGGTGTGTCTACCACTACAGGGCACCCAGGATAACCCACCACCCCAACAACAACAGGGACCTGGGGGCAGTGGTAGTGGGCACACCGGCCAGGGGGCAGAGGCCCAGGGAAACAGGGCAACTCGGCGGGCAGCTGTGCGACAGGGGGGGGAGGAGAGGCCCAGGGAACCCACTCTCCACGAGGTCCTCACCACCATCATGGGAGCATACAACCGCTCCCAGGAGACGATGGCGACGGTACTGGCCCGGTTCCAGGAGATCCAGGTGCTGCAGGAGGAACACTATCGGGGGTACAGGGAGGACATCCGAGCCATCAACACCACCCTGGTTACCATGGTAGGGCTGCTGCAGGACCTCGTAAACAGCAGGGCGGACACTGAACAACACCCAAGGGCCCCTGCCACTAGCCGGGACCAAGAACAGCCATCCACCTCCGCCGGCGCTAGTGGACAGGAGGCCCCCGCACAGCAGCAGCCCACCAGACCCCCACCTCCTGCAGGAGAAGAACCACCCCGCAAGAGGGCCCTGAGATCTCGCAAGACAGAGTAGGATGTCAAGACCCCCGCCAGCAATGGATACCACCTGATGTCATCCCACTGTCCCACATTGTCACCCTGTCCATCCTCGAACTGCCCATGCTCCATCTCTCCACAGGCCTCTGGACAATGCACCTGTGTGACTGTTACTCTGGACTCTGCCATGGACATTCCTTCACCATAGCCCCCACCCACTTGAAACCACCCATCCCATTTTGAGCACTTCAATAAACACCTATTTTGCACCAAAATATCAGGAGTCTGGCTGTGATTTCAATAGATTGTAATTGACATGACAGTGCAAATATGTCCTTGTACATGGTGAAGTCAACAAACAGCTGCCACAAAGCTGTAGTCCATGGGGAAAAGAAGCCCAGGACTCGTAGTGGGGACCCCAGATCTGAAATAGGGAGGGAAAAGCCAAAACTCAGTCATCATACACTGGGGCAAATAGACAGGCAGCAGAGATGCTGCAGAGTAGTTAACTTTTACTAAATTATCTTTGAAATGTTACCTGTGTCCTATTGGAAGTACTGTTCAATGATTCTGTCCCTGTTGTCTGTTTCAGCCCCGTCGTCTTCCTCCTCGTCACTCTCCTCAGGTTCCACCGCTGCCACAACACCACCGTCTCGACCATCCTCCTGCAGGAAAGGCACCTGGCGGCGCAAAGCCAGGTTGTGAAGCATGCAGCAGGCCACGATGATGTGACACACCTTCTTAGGTGAGTACATTAGGGATCCACCGGTCATATGCAGGCAGCGAAACCTGGCCTTTAGGAGGCCAAAGGTGCGTTCGATCACCCTCCTAGTACGCCCATGGGCCTCATTGTACCGTTCCTCTGCCCTGGTCCGGGGATTCCTTACTGGGGTCAGTAGCCACGACAGGTTGGGGTACCCAGAGTCCCCCACTAGCCATACACGGTGTCTCTGTAGCTGTTCCATCACGTAAGGGATGCTGCTATTCCTGAGGATGTAGGCGTCATGCACTGACCCTGGGAATTTGGCATTTACATGCGAGATGTACTGGTCAGCCAAACACACCACCTGGATGTTCATTGAATGGTAACTTTTTCTGTTCCTGTACACCTGCTCCCTGTCTCTTGGGGGAACCAAAGCCACATGGGTCCCATCAATGGCACCAATTACGTTGGGAATATGTCCAAGGGCGTAGAAATCACCCTTCACTGTAGCCAGTTCGCCCACCTCAGGGAAAATGATGTAGTTCCTCACGGATTTCATCAGGGCAGACAACACTCTGGATAACACCTTTGAAAACATGGGCTGAGACATCCCAGAAGCAATTCCCACGGTTGTCTGAAATGACCCACTTGCCAAGAAATGGAGTACTGACATGACCTGCACCAGAGGGGGAATCCCTGTGGGTTGGCGGATGGGGGACATCAGGTCGGGCTCCAGCCGGGCACACAGTTCATGGATAGTGGCACGGTTAAGACGGTAGGTCAGGATAATGTGGCGTTCTTCCATTGTCGACAGGTCCACCAGCGGTCGGTACACAGGAGGATTCATCCGTCTCCTCGCCCAACCCAGCGGACGGTGCCTAGGAAGGACAACATGGAGCACACAGTCAGGCAACCCACAGGTACGTACTCACAGCTAGCACAGTATACGATTCTCTATGCAGTGAATGGCGTGTATGAGTGGCTATGCAAGGCCTAGGCCTGTGTGACGCAGTTGAAATTGAGCCATGTGGGCCCTGGAAATGGCGGCTGCCTGACCTGTGAAGTGTGACAATGGGATGTGGGGTCAATGCGCTGGCGTGGCACACCGCGGCGGGCGGCGGGCCAAGACCGCGGCGCGAAGCCGCATTGGTTAACATTGAAGCCTATGGGTTTCAGGAGCCAATGGCGAAGGGCGCCGGCGGTGGCGGGACACACCGCCGCGGTACGCACCGCCGCGGACGTGACCGCCATTTTCTATCTACTTATCCACTTGCGACTTGAACTTTCACAGGAGAGGACCTATACTGCAAGTGTTGCTGTGACCTCGGTCTGGAAGGGACAATGGCTGCTGCGACTGGGGAAAGGGCCCCTGCCTTCACTGGAGAGGAGTTGGAGAAACTTGTGGATGGGGTCCTCCCCCAGTATGCACTACTCTACGGTCCTCCAGACCAACAAGTGAGTTTAATTCTATCTGGATTTGGGGCCACTGGCTGGCTTGGGGGCCTGGCGGGGATGGGGGGCATGTTGGGCCTGGCGGGGGGCCTGGCGGGGGGCCTGGCGGGGATGGGGTGCATGTTGGGGCTGGCGGGGGGCCTGGCGGGGATGGGGGGCATGTTGGGCCTGGCGGGGGGCCTGGCGGGGGGCCTGGCGGGGATGGGGGGCATGTTGGGGCTGGCGGGGGGCCTGGCGGGGATGGGGTGCATGTTGGGCATGGCGGGGGGCCTGGTGGGGATGGGGTGCATGTTGGGGCTGGCGGGGGGCCTGGCGGGGGGCCTGGCGGGGATGGGGGGCATGTTGGGGCTGGTGGGGGGCCTGGCGGGGGGCCTGGCGGGGATGGGGGGCATGTTGGGCATGGCGGGGGGCCTGGCGGGGGGCCTGGCGGGGATGGGGGGCATGTTGGGGCTGGCGGGGGGCCTGGCGGGGGGCCTGGCGGGGATGGGGGGCATGTTGGGCATGGCGGGGGGCCTGGCGGGGATGGGGGGCATGTTGGGCATGGCGGGGGGCCTGGCGGGGGGCCTGGCGGGGATGGGGGGCATGTTGGGGCTGGCGGGGGGCCTGGCGGGGGGCCTGGCGGGGATGGGGGGCATGTTGGGCCTGGCGGGGGGCCTGGCGGGGATGGGGGGCGTTGGGCCACTGGAAAGGAAAATGCTGAGTAACTTGAATGTGGTATTTCTCCCTCCCTGTACGTGTCACATAGGTCCGCGCCCATGAGAAGATCGGGATTTGGCGTGCCATCGCCAAGGAAGTCTGGGCCCTGGGGGTCCACCATCGACGGGGCACCCACTGCCGCAAGAGGTGGGAGGACATCCGCCGCGGGACCAAGAAGACCGCCGAGTCTCTGCTGGGGATGGCCTCCCAACGTAGGCGGGGTGCCTGCCGTCAACTGAGCCCCCTGATGTTCCGGATCCTGGCGGTGGCCTACCCTGATTTGGATGGGCGCGTGAGGGCAGCACAGCAGACACAAGGGGGTGAGTACAAGCATCATCTACTCTGTTGTCGTGCAGTGGAGGTGTCTGGGTGGGGGAGGAGGGCTGTGGGTCCCCCTAGGCCAGGGCGATATCTGTAGGCTGGGCACCCCCGTAAGCCCCTGTGTCCCCAGCCACCACCCTCAGTAGTGTGTCAGTACAGCCATCCCTGGGCCGTGTCATCCATGGGTGCAGTTGACAACTCTAGGCGTGTAGGGCATGTTCCACGGAATGCGTAGCGGACCCCAAGTGCGCAACTTAGTGCAGGGGGCATCTGTGTCTGTCATGTCCGCTAACTGTACCGGAGATCCATGTACTCAATATCCCTTTATTTCTCTCTCCCTCCCCCTTTTTGTTTGTCTTTCTGTGCTTGTGTGCATCAGCATCATCAGGCGGAGGAGAAGTGGCATCGGGGCAGGAGGGAGCTGCATCTCACATGGCCCAGGAGGGCCATGCCACAGAGTCAGACTGGACCAGTGAGACGGAGGGCGAGGGGAGCTCCACGACGGGGACGACTGGAGCCTGCAGCGACACGGACACGTCCTCGGAAGGGGGCTCCCTTGCGGGGGTGGCACCATCCGTGCCCCCCGCCATTACAGGTACAGCCGCCACCCAGCGCACCATCTCCGCCCTCCCAGCAGCCCCTCCGCGTTCGCCCCGTGCCCGCTCTGCCAGGAAGCCGGGCATCTCCTTCGCCCCAGGCACCTCAGGCCCTGCCCCTGTTACCCCCGCTGCCCTCAGTGAGGAGGTCATTGACCTCCTCCGAACGCTCATTGTTGGGCAGACTACCCTTTTGAATGCCATCCAGGGGGTGGAGAGGGAGGTTCATCGCAGCAATGCGTACCTGGAGGGCATTCATTCGGGTCAGGCTGCCCATCAGCAATCGTTCCAGGCTCTGGCCTCAGCACTGACGGCAGCCATTGTCCCTGTCTCCTGCCTGCCTCTACTAACTCCCTCCTCCCAGTCTCCTGTTCCTCTGCCTGTCCCACCCACACCATCAGACCAGCCTGCACACACCTCAACACCCAAGAGAAGCTCATCCAAACATAAGCACCACAGATCACGCAGACATTCACACACGCAACATTCCGATGCAGACATGCCAACAGTCACTACCACCTCTGTGACCCCCACCTCCTCGTCTCCCTCCTCCCTCCCTGTGACGTCTACACTCACACCTCCATTCACCTCACCATCAGCCAGTGTTTCCATCACCAGCACACCCTCCACTCCAGTCCGCACACGTGCAGTCACCATCCCCACTGCCATTTACACGTCCCCTGTGTCCTCTCCCACTGTGTCTGTCACCCCCTCTTCCACACCACACAAACGCAGCCACCCACCCACCCAACAGCCATCCACCTCACGACAGCCTATCCCTCCTGCACCTGCACCCAAAGACAGCAAACGTGACTCACCTACAACCACATCCTCTCCCTCCACTCCCATTCCCACTGTACCTACCACTCTCCATTGTCCCAAGAAGCTCTTCCTCGCCACTACTAACTTCTTTCCTGACCCTGAGCCCCCCCCTCCTTCTCGTCGGGGTAAGAAGAGCACCTCAGCCACCACCAGCCCTGCAGCCCCCTTGACAAGGGTGCAGGGGTATTGGAGCCCGCCAGCCCGCATGTCTGGATCTTCGCCCAGCAGCAAGGGGACAGCCAGCCCACCCCCTGGGAAGAGGAGCAGAAGGCGGAAGGGGCGCCGCAGGAGCCCGCCTTCTACATCCCCCCCGGACACCACCCAGAGACAGTCACCTGCCACAGCTCCAAAGGGAGGAAAGGGCCACAGGCCGACGACTAAGGAGGGCAAGGGCAGCAAGTTGGAGAGGTCAGGCAGCAGGCCTGCTGCCCAGGAGGAGCCCACAACCCCCATAGCCGCTGCCCCGGGAGGAACCGGCACAGCTGCCCCGGAAGAGCCCACCAGCCCCATAGCCGCTGCCCAGGGAGGACCCAGCCCAGCTGGCCAGGAGGGCCCCACCAACCACAGCCCAGGTGGGCAGTGAAGGAGCACCATCCCCGCTGCCCAGGAGGGCACCACCAGGCATTTAGCAGTTGGCCATAGACCGTCCGCCGTCTCAAGAACCGCTGAACTGGGCCCTTCAAGGCAAGAACCGCTGAACTGGGCCCTTCAAGGCAAGAACCGCTGAACTGGGCCCTTCAAGGCAAGAACCGCTGAACTGGGCCCTTCAAGGCAAGAACCGCTGAACTGGGCCCCGCCGTCTCAAGAACCGCTGAACTGGGCCCTTCAAGGCAAGAACCGCTGAACTGGGCCCTTCAAGGCAAGAACCGCTGAACTGGGCCCTTCAAGGCAAGAACCGCTGAACTGGGCCCTTCAAGGCAAGAACCGCTGGCCCTTTGGCAGACGTGGCAGGGCAGGATCTATCTCGGGCAGGGCTGCAGGATGTCCTCTGGCCAACTTGCCTCCTCCAGTGGCAGTGGGGTCTGTTATGGACTGTTTGGACTGTGGCTTTGCTCTCCCCAGGATGGCCCAGTGGGCAGGCCACCCACTGTATGGACTGTATGGACTGTGGCTTTGCTCTCCCCAGGATGGCCCAGTGGGCAGGCCACCCACTGTATGGACTGTATGGACTGTGGCTTTGCTCTCCCCAGGATGGCCCAGTGGGCAGGCCACCCACTGTATGGACTGTTTGGACTGTGGCTTTGCTCTCCCCAGGATGGCCCAGTGGGCAGGCCACCCACTGTATGGACTGTATGGACTGTGGCTTTGCTCTCCCCAGGATGGCCCAGTGGGCAGGCCACCCACTGTATGGACTGTTTGGACTGTGGCTTTGCTCTCCCCAGGATGGCCCAGTGGGCAGGCCACCCACTGTATGGACTGTTTGGACTGTGGCTTTGCTCTCCCCAGGATGGCCCAGTGGGCAGGCCACCCACTGTATGGACTGTTTGGACTGTGGCTTTGCTCTCCCCAGGATGGGCCAGTGGTCATGGAGTCCCCTCGTGGATCTGGCGTCGTGTCTCAAGTGGCTGAGGTGCCCCCCCTTCCCTTCCCCCTGAGGTGCCTGTCCTATTTTCTTTCTGATGCCCCTGCAGTGTTCTCTCCGTGGAGTTCTTGTCGTGGGACTGGGCCTTGCCCCTTTGCACAGGACCCCTGTGATCCACGGACAGTGGTTGGACTACATTTAGTAGCTGTATATATTTTGTACATAGTTTAATATTTTTTGGGATTAATGGCGTACATATTTCAATATATCTGCCCGTTTATGATCTCTTCTTTTGGTCTTTGCATTATTTCGGAGGGGGGTGGTTTGTGGGTTGTGACAGTGATCTGTGGGAATGCATTGATGTGTGTGTTGTAGTGGGTGTGGGTGGGTGGGTGTGTGCCGGTAATCTTTTCCCTCCCCTGTGTCGTAGGTGCAGTACTCACCGATGTCTTCCGCGCCGCCGGGCGTGCTCCTGGTATATGAGGAGGAATAGGAGTGCGGGGATGACCTGTAACTCTGGCTCCATACTGCCGGAATCTCGCGTGGAGTGCGTAGAGGTGAGCGTTTTCCCGTTCGTAGTCTGTTTCCGCCGTGTTCTTATCGGCGGTGCTCCCGCCCCGGAAAAGGTGGCAGATTGGTGGGTCGTAATAGGGTGGGCGGTACTTTGTCTGCCGCCGGGCTGTTGGCGGGAACCGCCGCGCTGTTTGTTTGTACCGCTGTGGCGGTCGGAGTGTTAAGTTGGCGGGCTGTGTTGGCGGTTCCCGCCAGGGTCAGAATGCCATTTTTAATACCGCCGGTCTGTTCGCGGTCCGACCGCCGCCTCTCCGCCGACCGCCAAGGTCAGAATGAGGGCCAATATGTCTTCTGTTATGTCTGGGAAATATCCACTACAGATGCTTAGTCCATAAATATGGTCTATGATCAGTACTCCGTGGCCTTTGAGCAGTTTCTGCCAGATTCCATTGTGGAGCCCATGGCCTAGCCATGGGGTCCGGTCAAATAGCAGGCCCTGCTCGTAGGAGATGGTGGAAGAGGGCAGTGGTTCATGTCTCCAGCAGAGATTGGTCCGTTTGTATATTTTTCTATTTCCCTGATGCTGAAGGGTTGTGGGGGTACAGGTTACTCATTATTCTGAAGGATCTGATCTGTTTCATTCCAAAGGTGCATTTTGAGATGGACATGGTAAAACAAACAAATTCTTTAGTCTCCCCAGAGAACTGGTTGTCAGCCATTCTTGTTTGCAAAACCCAATATTCCACACGCATCAGAGATTTCAGTGTTTTAATGTATGAGAGTGGGGTGGAGGGGTACCAATGGAACTTCCAGATAAATCTCTTCAGCCTTACCTCAGCTTCAAGGGTATTCATGAAGGGAATGGATCCATTGGTATCTCCCCTCATTGACATGGGACCTTTTAACACGAACATGAGTACCTGGAGAAGGGGCTGGTTTATGCACCTTTTGCTGTCAGAGCACAACAAGGCACAGGTAGGGTTTATCATCTCCTGACCCACAAATGTAATTCTGGCCCAGAAATTGATGAGTTCCTCATTAATGGCGAGAAGTTGATACTGATTCTTTGTCAGGATCTAGAGGTAATTGGGCCCACTTTAGATCTTGGCTGAGAGAAGTTTCCCTTCCTGTGATTAAGACAACCAAGACATAATATTGACAGTTCACTTTGTAGGCCCAGGAAAGCACCTCATCTAGGGACTGGCTGTTCGAGCAACACGATGCGTTGTCTCAAGTGGGCTCCTTTTGTTTCTTGGGGTAATTTTCATTTTGGGTTTTTATTTTATTTTTTTATTTCAGGCTTCTTGCACATTCATGGTGCTGTGCACCAACCTGAATTTCAGTCCTTTGGTCTAGAATGTCCTTGATCTTTGGATTTGCATGGCCTAAGACTTTGATTATCTGGTGTCTGTGTCCATCCGCATTCAAAACTCTATTCAAAGGCAACTATCTACATCAAACCCTGAACATAGTGTTTCTTGGTGCCTCCTGGCACCGGTGGCAGTGACCGTATAAACTTGAAATCCTGTCAGTATGGGGGCAGTGAGTTCCACTGAGAGCCTTCATTCAGCCAGCTGGAAAGAACTTATGGTGGTGCTCTGGACTTACTATTCATTTGCAGGGCAAGGTGCTTTTAGTACATAGTTACAACATGATCACAAAGTTGTATATCAACAAACTGTCAGGGACAAGATCTTTGCCTCTGGTCAACCTGTCATTCAAGATCTGGAGTTGGGGAGGTTCCACTTTTTTACTACATTAGCCTCCCACTTGCAAGGAGAGAAGCATATATTGGAAGATCTTCTGACCTAGGTGTTACCTCAACCTCCCAATTTCAACCAGGACCACCTTTTCTTTGCAGATGTGTGCTGAATTATTTGGTCCCTTCAGGTGGACCTCTTTGACAAAGTCAACAGTGCTCTTATCCATTGGTTTTCACCTCAATTTCCAGAGGTGGCAGCATTTTGGTGAATGCCCTGACCATCCCTTGGGAACCTCTTCTATTGCATTTCATTCTTTTCCCATGATCTTTGGGCTTCACTGTGGACAGGCACAGTTCATAGCCTTCTTGCTGCACATGTTTTTTTCTTCTTCTGAGGCTAATGATACTGGATCCAGAGTTGATGTTTTACCAAGTGTGTTGTCTCCTTCAGTAAACTCTACTCTGTCATGCTTCCTACAACATTTTCATTTCCATCAACTAAGGCTTTCTTAACTGGCAGCCTTCATTCAAGAATATCACTAGCAGTTTATTCAGTGCTCTTATTATTGGTTTGATCTCAGGATGGCAGTCACTACTCTCTTGGTCAAGTGTACACCATCAAATGCTGTGAGGGCTCCTTAGGGGGCAAAGGGAAGGTCTGGGTAGTAGTCTCATGTGGGACTGTGCTATCTGTTTCCATTCTCTTCAGTCTTTGGGGCTTGCTTCTTGTTCTCAGAGCCCTGTAGTGTACCCCCTATTAGGTGTATTACAGGAAATCTTTTGAGCAACATCTACTAAAAGCAAAGCTATCAGTGTGCAGTGTCACCAGACATCCCAGAAAAGTGGGATCTAAACCATAGGCAGCCAGTAACTCAAAAAGCAACTTATAGTTGATGGTAGAGGTCTCAAAGATTTTCTGCAGTACAAACAACTAAAAAACACCAATGCTAAAGCTAGTAGCTCCGACATATTTTAAGTGTGTGCATTATTTGTGGAATCACTGTATACTGGTTGATGTTTGGATCCTCAAATAGATAGCACTTATACAGGCATACATAAACACAGACAGTGCGCAGAGGAACAAACAGTCACAAATGCAGTAGTATTGAAGGTGGTATTTTCATCTTCTTAGAAGATGTTGTGAGTGTATGTGGGTGAGTGGTACTTTGAATGAGTGGTGTTCCAAACTCTTGTGGATATGCAAGTGATTGAGGGCCAGTACCTTTGCAAACAGGTATCTGGGGCAAGTGTTGATCCATGTGAATGTCTGTGGATGAGAAGAATATCAAGTAATGTTTTTAATAAGTGGTACTCCAAGCGGCTGCAGTGGGAAAGTGATAATGTGCATGAGTAGCTCTGTTGTTTCACTCATGGTCATTTGGTGTTGCTCATGTGAGGGGCTCAAGTGGCACTAGATGTGTGTGTATGTGAATAGGTTTTATGCATGTGGCTGTAAGTTTCTGTGGCAAATCAAATGGTTGTGGATCAATTATGTTGAGAGTGGCAGTAGGCATGGGAGCAGTTGTGTGCAAAGTGCTATATGTAAATGAGAGTGGGCTTTTGATGGTAGTTGTGAGTAGAGATGGGCAAGAAATGTCATATGTATGTGGTTGTAGATGAATGCTGTTATGCAAAATTGCAGAGTGGTGCTGGGTTAGTGCAAGTGGCTGTGGGTGACTTTTGGAGAATGGTGATGTAAAAGGCTGATGAATTTTGAGAGAATGCTTAAGATATTGTGGGGAAATGGCTTGAGCAGCTGGTTGTGGGGCAGTAGCTGAGGGTGAGTATTGTTTTGAGCGTGATACTGTAGGAGGGTAAGTGGAGTTGCGTGTGAGTGACTCTGGGCGAGTGGTGTTGCACACATATGGCTGCAAGTTCTTTTGATTAAAAGGCACTGTGTGAGAAGTATTGCATAAATGCGGTTGTAAGCAAGTGATGCTTCCTAAGAATGGCAATGGGTGAGTCATTTTGCAAGGCGGGTCACAGGGAAGCATTATTGCATATGAATGAGATGAGCAATTTTGTCACTATGGGAAATGTCCAGTGTTTGGACTAAATATACAGTTTTCAATATCATCATAGTATATATATATCGTCAACAGGAATATCGTAGGTAAGAATATTGGGGGTCATTCTAACTCTGGCGGCGGCGGAGGCCGCCCGCCAGAGTTCCCCCTCCAGAACACCGCTCCGCGGTCTGAAGACCGCTGCGGTGATTCTGTGTTTCCCGCTGGGCTGGCGGGCGACCGCCAGAAGGCCGCCCGCCAGCCCAGCGGGAAACCCCTTCCCACGAGGAAGCCTGCTCCGAATGGAGCCGGCGGAGTGGGAAGGGTGCGACGGGTGCAGTTGCACCCGTCGCGAATTTCAGTGTCTGCTAAGCAGACACTGAAATTCTTTGTGGGGCCCTCTTATGGGGGCCCCTGCAGTGCCCATGCCATTGGCATGGGCACTGCAGGGGCCCCAGGGGCCCCACGACACCCCATACCGCCATCCTGTTCCTGGCGGCCGAACCGGCAAGCTGCGCCGCCATGGAGGATTCCTAAGGGCAGCGGAAAACCGGCGGGAGACCGCCGGTTTTCCCTTTCTGACCGCGGCCAAACCGCCGAGGTCAGAATGCCCTTGAGAGCACCGCCAGCCTGTTGGCGGTGCTCTCGCGGTCGTTGACCCTGGCGGTCAATGACCGCCAGGGTCAGAATGACCCCCATTGTTTTTAATTATATTTTAATATGGTTCTGAAATATATCGTTGTAAAAATATTGTTATTATTAATATAGTTTTTATTGATATTTTTGTAAATATTAAGTATATTTTTTCATTTGCTATATATGATGAAATGTTAAAACCGTTCTGAGTTGTAAATTTTGATTTAACAAGTATTTCGTAATTTTTTTTTATGAAAACATCATAAATAATGTCATTGTTTTGCTAGTGATATGGCAGATTTATAGAAGAAAAGGGCCGAGATAATTTCAAATATTATTTTCTATATTTTTGGCTGATTTTCAAAACAATTACATTTGAAACATTTATTTTCCCATTGACTAGGTGTGAACACTAAGGCCATGATTTATACTTTTTTGAGCTGCATTAGTGTCATTTTTTGATGCAAAAGCGGCGCAATCTTATGAAGCAAAAGCGGCGCAAACTTACAAAATACAATTGTATTTTGTAAGTTTGCGCCTATTTTGCGTAAAAAAATTACACTAATGCGGCACAAAAAAGTATATATCAGGGCCCAAATTTTAATGTATTACATTTTACTTATTTAACTTTATTATTTTGTGCCACATATAGTATGGTTTTTTAGCATTTTTTAATTTTTATTACAGAATCTATTCTTTATATAGGTTATTTATTAAACTAAAAATACAATATGTTTAATATTTTTATTTTATAGTTTTACAACGAAACAAAAGATGCAACTAGTGCAGGTCAAAATGTGTATCCCCAAAGCATATGCATCATCTCAGGGTATCACACAAATGGACCTTCATGATAGTGTGTGGTGGGTTGGGGTGTAGTAAGGGGGGTGGGGGCTGGTGGACAAGGACCGAGTGTGGTGGTTACCACTGTGCTTCGGTGTCTGACAAGCTTGCTAGTCAAAGAGCTGTGGGGGTCATTACAACATTGGTGGTAAATGCCGCTTACCGCCGTGTAGAAGAGCAAAGACAGGAGTCATGCCCCCTTGCCCAATGACTTCTGTCCCCTGGGCATGGTCATTGGGCATAGTGGCATGTAGGGGGGCACAAATCAGGCCCCCCTATGCCACAAAAAAAAAAAAAACTCTTACCTGAACTTACCTTAATGTCCCTGGGATGTGTCCCTCCAGCCTTGGGTGTCCTCCTGGGGTGGGCAAGGGTGACAGGGGGTGTCCCTGGGGGCATGGGAGGGCACCTCTGGGCTCCTTCAGAGCCCACAGGTCCCTTAACGCCTGCCTTTTGCAGGCGCTAAAAAACGGCGCAAAAGCGGCTGTACGTCATTTTTTTGACCCGCCCACTCCCGGGCGTGAATTTTGCCCGGGAGTATAAATCCGACGCACATGCCTCGGAGTCGATTTTTTAGACGTGAACGCCTACCTTGCATCTCATTTACGCAAAGTAGGTGTCCACGCTAAAAAATGACACAAACTCCATGGACTTTGGCGCTAGACGCGTCTAACGCCAAAGTATAAATATGGAGTTAGTTTTGCGTCGAAATTGCGTCAAAAAAAACGACACAATCCCGGCGCAAACAGAGTATAAATATGCCCCTAAGTACTTCACCCCCAACCCTACCTGCATGCCATCACATACCCCCACCCTCGCCCTCACCCCCATCACTCCAACTCCTCACACATGTCCCACTATCACAAACCACACATCCCAACACCAAGCCCTGCATGCAACAACAAAGCATGGAAACCCGTCACCAATGCATGGCCACTGCACATACCCACACACACCCCTAAACATTTAGCACACAAGGTCCTACACAAGAATGCAAGCACTGGGGTACAGGGTCACCCACCCATTCCACACCATGGCACATACAGATGAAATAATCATGTCTTTACACCCCTGCAGGACCCCTACCCAATGTCACCGGACAGGAGGTTCCAGACATGTCCACTACACCCACAGAAGAGGCCCACAGTGATGACAGCAGCTCTGTCCAACTGGATCTAGATGACCAGCCCGGCCCATCTGGGACCTCAGGATAGTCGGTTCCCCTCACACTGGAACAAGCCACAACAGAGCCTTCCCCCTCAGGAAACACCAGCACAGCACCCACCCAGCGGGCCCATACCTCTGTCCCCTGGACACGTCAAGCAGCAGTGTGTCCACCACTACAGGGAACCCAGGCTAACCCACCATCCTAACAACACCAGGGCCCTGGGGGCAGTGGCAGTGGGCACACGGTTCAGGGGACAGAGGAACAGGAACACAGGGGAACTGGGAGGGATGCTGTGCGACGGGGAGGACAGGCCAGGGAACCCACTCTCCACGAGGCCCTCTCCAACATCATGGGAGCCTACCACCATTCCCAGGAGACGATGGCAATGGTACTGGCCAAGTTTCAGGAGACCCAGCGCCTGAAGGAGGAACAGTATTTGGGGTTCAGGGAGGAACTCAAATCCATCAATACCACCCTGGGCACCACTGTAGGGGTGCGGAAGGAACCCGTCAACACCAGGAGGGACACTGTGGCACAACAAGGGGCCCCTGACACTAGCCTGGACGATGAACTGCCCACCACCTCTGCCGGCGCTAGTGGACAGGATGCACCGCCACAGGACCACAACACCAGCACCCCACCCTTGCAGATGGAGAACCACCCCGCAAGCGTTCCCTGAGATCCAGGACAAAGACAGAGAAAAATGCCAAGACCACGGCCAAAAAATGAGACCACCCTGATTGTCATCCTTCTGTCCCACTTTGTCATCCTGCCCATCTTTAAACTGCCCCAGCTCCACTTCCTATGCCCCTTTGGACAATGGACCTGTGAGAGTAATAGACTGGACTCTGCCATGGACATTCCTCCACCATCACCCCTGACCGTTGTACCATTTTACAACCCCATCCACTATTTAGCACTTAAATAAACACCCTTAAATCACAAAACTATCTGGAGTCAGTCTGTGCTTTTGAAAATGTGTATTTGCAATAACTGTGGAAAACCGCTATATCCATTGTATTGTCAACATACCTATGTCACACAGCTCTAGTCCATGAGGAAACAAAGCAGATGTCACACAGTGACGTCTTCTTACCTGTGTCTCACTGGAAGTATTGATGAATCACAGTGTTTCTGTTGTCGATATCCGGTTCTTCTGCTTCCTCGTCTTCACTGTCCACAGGCTCCACAGCTGCCACAAGACCTCCATCTGGACCATTCTCCTGCAGAAAAGGCACCTGTCGTCGCAAAGCCAAGTTGTGAAGCATACAGCAGGCCACGATGATCTGGCACACCTTCTTTGCTGAGTAGAATAGGGAACCACGTGTCAGATAGAGGCACCTGAACCTGGCCTTCAGAAGGCCGAAGGTCCTCTATATAACCCTCCTTGTTCGCCCATGGGCCTCTTTGTAGCGTTCCTCTGCCCTTGTCCTGGGATTCCTCACTGGGGTCAGTAGCCATGACAGGTTGGGGTAACCAGAGTCACCTGCAAATGTCGAGGAAAATCTGTTAGCCACATACTAACTCTTAGGGATATCCCCAGACCCAGACAACTAGACACAAGGTATAGGGTCCATGTGCTCACCTGATAGCCACACACGGTGCCTCTGGAGTTGCTCCATCACATAAGGGATGCTGCTATTCCTCAGAATGTAAGCGTCATGCACTGAGCCAGGAAACTTGGCATTCACATGGGAGATGTACTGGTCGGCCAAACACACCATCTGCACATTCATCGAATGGTAACTCTTCCGGTTTCTGTACACCTGTTCACTCTTGCGGGGGTGACCAAGGCCACATGTGTCCCATCAATGGCACCAATGGTGATGGGGATATGTCCCAGGGGATAGAAGTCACCTTTCACTGTAGGCAAATCCTCCACCTGAGGGAAAACGATGTAGCTGAGCATGTGTTTCAGCAGGGTAGACAACACTCTGGACAACACGTTGGAGAACATAGGCTGGGACATTCCTGATGCTATGGCCACTGTCGTCTGAAAAGACCCACTTGCCAGGAAATGGAGTACTGACAGGACCTGCACTAGCGGGGGGATTCCTGTGGGATGGCGGTTAGCTGACATCAGGTCTGGCTCCAACTGGGCACAAAGTTCCTGGATTGTGGCACGGTCCAGTCTGTAGGTGACAATTACATGTCGCTCTTCCATTTTCGACAGGTCCACCAGCGGTCTGTACACCGGAGGATGCCGCCATCTCCTCACCTGCCCCAGCGGACGTGCTCTATGGAGGAGAACAGCGAGCAGAGAGTCAGCCAACACTGAGGTCCGAAAACACAACTTTATTCCACAAATGTTTAAATCCGCTATGTTCCTGTTTTAGTGTGTATGCAAGGCCTAGATATGTGTGACGCATTTAAAATTAATGCCATGTGGCCCCCTGAAATGGCGGCTGCCTGACCTGTAATGTGGGACAAGGGGATATGAGGTAACTGCGCTGGCGTTGTACACCGTCGCAGTACGCGGTCGAAGACTGCAGCGCAATCCTGCATTGGTTAACATTGGACCCTACGGGTCCCAGGAGCCAATGACGATGTACGCCGGTGGTGACGTACGCACCGCCGCGGTCGTGACTGCCATTTTCTCTCTGTTCACTCACTTGATACCTGATCTTCGACAGGAGAGGACCTACACTGCAAGTGCTGCTGTGACCTCAGTCTGGAAGAGTCTGGAAGAGAAAATGGCTCATGTGTCTGGGGAAAGGGCCCCTGCCTTCAGCACGTAGGAGTTGGAGAATCTAGTGGATGGGGTCCTCCCCCAGTACACGCTACTCTACGGTCCTCCTGACAAACAGATAAGTACACTGTGAGCATGCTGTATGGGCAATGCCTGTGTGGAGTGGTGTGGAGGGAGGATGGGGGGGAGAATGAGGCGTGCATGAAACGACGGTGAGTGGATGTGCGTCATGGCAAGGGTAAGGATGCAGACCAATGACTGTGACGGTGCGGACGGTTATATCTTCTCCTTTTCCCCTGTACTATTCCTGTGGGTCAGCACCCACCAGAAAAAGGATATTTGGCGTGCCATCGCCAAGGAAGTCCGGACCCTGGAGTTCCACCACAGACGGAGCACCCACTGCTGGGAAAAATGGGAGGACATTCGCCGCTGGAGGAAGAAGATGGCGGAGGCCCAGCTGGGGATGGTCTCCCAACGTGGGAGGGGTGCCCGTCGCACCATGATCCTGATGTACCGGATCCTGGTGGTGGCGTATCCGGAGTTGGATGGGCGCTTGATGACATCACAGCAGTACACTCTCATTCAGCTGATTCAGCGCGCATTGGAGGTGTCTGGGTGGGGGAGGTGGGCTGTGGGTTCCCCTAGGCCATGGCGTGTTTAGTAGGCATGGTCCCTTTGTAAGGCAGGCCATGTGGCACCCCCCACCTGTGTTCAGAGGCAACTACACCTAGTCAGGCTCCTGTGACTTCCATGTGTGCAGCAATCGGGCATAGTCCTTGCAACCCATGTCCCTGTGATTAACTAGGGCACTCAAAGTGCACAGCGTCATGCAGGGGGCTTCTGTGTCTGTAGTGTTCGCCGACGGTAGCGGTATTGCATGCACTGAACATGTCTTTCTTCGGTCTGCCCCCCCCCTTTTTGCGGTCTCCCTGTTCTTGTGTGCATTAGCATCATCAGGTGGAGGAACTGTGCCACCGGAGCAGGAGGGAGCTGTATCCCACATGGCCCTGGAGGGCGACACAACGGAGTCTGAAGCCACCAGTGGGAAGGAGGGCGAGGGGAGCTCCACGGCGGGGACGGGAGCTGAGACCAGCGACACGGACTCCTCCTCTGATGGGAGCTCCCTTGTGGTGGCGGGCCCCTCTGTGTCCCCCCCGCATCTAAAGGTACAGCCGCCACCCCCTCTACTAGCACCGCCCTCCCAGAAGCCACTCAGCGTGTGCCCCGTGGCCGCTCACCCAGGAGGGTGGGCATCTCCTTCGCCCCAGGCACCTCAGCCCCTGCCCCTTTCAGCCCTGCTGCCCTCAGTGAGGAGGCCATTGACCTCCTCAGATCCCTCACTGTTGGGCAGACTACCATTTTGAATGCCATCCAGGGTGTAGAGAGGCAGTTGCAACAGACCAATGCATACCTGCAGGGCATTCATTCTGGTCAGGCAGCCCAGCAGCGACCTTTTCAGACGCTGGCCTCAGCACTGATGGCAGCCATTGTCCCTGTGTCCAGCCTCCCCCCTCCAACTTCCTCCACCCAGCCCCAATCCCCTGTACCTCAGCCTATCCCAAGCACACCATCAGACCAGCATGCACACACCTCAACATACAAGGGAAGCTCTAGCAAACATAAGCACCACACATCCCACAGGCACTCATACAAGCATCATACCCATGCACACATACCAACATCCACTGCCTCCACTGTGTCCCCCTCCTCCTTGTCTCCCTCCTTCCTCCCAGTCTCATCTCCACTCACACCTGCATGTACTACATCTTCAGCCACTACGTCCATCACCAGCACACCCATCACCACACCCCGCTCACGTGCACTCACCACCCCCACTACCATTCACACATCCTCTGTGTCCTCTCCCAGTGTGTCTGTGAGCCCACCTCCCAAGGTACACAAATGCAGGCACACACCCACCCAACAGCCATCCACCTCACAACAGCCTCCAGCCCATGCACCTTCACCCAAAGTCTGCAAACGTCCACCTCCTACAACCACTACCTCTTCCTCCACTCCCAAACCCCCTCCATCTACCCGTCCCAGTTTGTCCAAAAAACTTATCCTGTCCAAACTTGACCTCTTCCCCTCACCTTCCCCACCCCTTCAATCTACTGGGCCCGCCTTTCCAGGTCCCAACCCAACACCTCAGCCACCACATCACCGGGGACAGTGGTGCCAGCAGCAACCGGCTTCTGGAGTGCGCCAAGCAACAGGGCAGCCAGTGTGCCAAGGGGCCAGATGACGAACAGTCCCCCACCTCAGAAGCATAAATAGTTGGCCACTGCCCAGCGGGAGAAAGGCAACACATCTGGCACCAAAGGCTCTCCCAGGAGTACAGTTGGAGTGGGAAGACAGCTGCGCCACCATCCAAGGTGGGGAAGGGGCACAGAGTCTTAGTCGCTCAAGGGTTTTAATCTCTCCGTCCAGGCCTCTCTCCGCCAACTGGGGATCCCTCACTCTAGCAATGACAATGGTCGAGATTACCCCCTGATGACATCCTTGAACTCATCCCAAAGTGTGTGAGGAGGTATGATCTGAAAAAGATTACAACGCATCCAGAACACCTCTGACCGTCTCATCAAGAACGCCTGATGACACAGCCACATCTCCGCCCTTCTGAGAGACCCACAAGAGAGGCTCCTGACCCACGTCTACCAGGCCCTCCATGAGGCCGGACCAGCCTACCTCAACTACAGACTCTCTTTCTACACTCCTGCCAGACAACTCCGCTTCGCCGACCAGACCCTCACCATCATCCCCTGTATCCGGAAAACCACAGCCGGAGGAAGATTTTTCTCTCACATCACCGCCAAGACCTGGAATACCCTCCCAATCCAACTCAGACAATCCCCCACCCTGTCTCAGTTCAGAAAGACCTCAAGACCTGGTGCTTCAACTGATCCTCAGCACCCCCCCACTGCCACAGCACCTTGAGACCCTCACGGGTGAGTGGCCGCGCTTTACAAAGCCCTGATTGATTGATTAAATGTGTCTGGGAAAGCACTGAGTTCAAAGTAATCCACAATCCCCTTTGGATCTCCACTGTGTCTACGGGATCTCTAAGTAATTGAGGAGGGAAGTAGCACTGCGGTGGCCCCTAACGTGGGCCCATGACACCGGCCAACACCAGCTCTACATGTGCATGGTCCGAGATTGAGATGTTTGAGATGGCCGTTGTATGAAGGTCATGGAGTAGGGAGTGCATGAGAAAAACATAGGCCCTCATTATGACCCTGAGGGTCTTCTGTCCTCCAGGGATAATGTGGCGTTATCACTGCCATTAGGCTGGTGGTAATGATGGCCAAATAATGACCATGGCGGTGAGCACTCCCATAGACAGCCAAAGTACCACACCATCCGCCAGAACGGTACAAACACTGAACACAGCAGTAGCAACCTACAGGCAAGCGGAAGCCAAGGATCTGCCCACCATATTATGATAGCATACTGCCAGGATTTCCGGGGTGGCACCAACGCCACCAAAAGACTTGTGGAAACACATCATATAAAAGGAGACACTCACCTCCACGGACACACATGAGTCCACTACTCCCATGGAACCTGAAATGCAAGTCTTCCCGATGCTGTCCCACGCCATGGCATGCCAGGAGCACCAACGTCAAAGAAGACGACGACGGTGAGTACAGCCGCCTAGCACGCAAGGGAGGGAGAGAGGGGGGAAAAGTGACACATACACACGCACAACACACACCATACACACACCACACACCCAGAACCAGATGCAGAGGAAAATAACAGTAACAGAAACCCGGAGTAAAGAGACCCAGGACACATACACAGTTCCAACCACTATATTCCTGTTGTATGAATATGTAAAATGCAAAAAGCAAAAATATACACAACTGAAGAAATAAATACATGCAGGCCCAAAGACCAGTACAAAGTCACAAATGCCTACAGGGCAAAGTCCAAGCCCCAACCTGACTCCTGACAACAATGGGACTCCATTGTCCTAGGGCATCATGATGGAAATGGGCAGGGACCTCAGGGGGTGTGGGATTGGGAGGTGGCACACTTTGGGAGAGGGCTTCCTGCCCACTGGTTCTGGAGGGGGCTGCCTGTCCACTGGTTATAGATGGTGCTCCATGGCCTCTGGGTCGTGATGCTGCTCCATGACCACTACTTCGGGATGCTTCTCCACGGCCTCTCATTCAGGATGCTGCTCCATGGCCTCTGGTTCAGGGTGCTGCTCCTTGGCCTCTGGCTCCGGATGGGGATCCTTGGGCACACTTTTGAGTGGGGCCTCCTTGGCCACAGTTTCGAGTGGGACCTCCTTGGCCTGGGATTTGGGTGTGGCCTCCTTGGCCTTGTATTTCGTTGGGGCCTCCTTGGCCTTGTATTTTGTTGGGGCCTCCTTGGCCTGGGATTTGGGTGTGGCCTCCTTGGCCTTGTATTTCATTGGGGCCTCCTTGGCCTTGTATTTTGTTGGGGCCTCCTTGGCCTGGGATTTTGCTGGGGCCTCCTAGGCCTGGGATTTTGCTAGGACCTCCTTGGCCAGCGATTTAGTTGGAGCCTCCGTGGCCTTGGATTTGGCTGGGGCCTCCTTGCCCTGGGATTTTGCTGGGGCCTCCTTGGCCTGGAATTTTGCTGGGGCCTCCTTGGCCAGGGATTTGGTTGGTGCCACTTTGGCCTGGGATTTTGCTGGGGCCTTTTTGGCCAGAGAATTTGGGTGTGGCCTCCTTGGCCTTGGATTTGGTTGGGGCCTACTTGGCCTGGGATTTTGTTGGGACCACCTTGGCCTGGGATTTAGCTGGGGCCTCCTTGGCCTGGGATTTTGCTGGGGCCTTCTTGGCCAGGGATTTGGTTGGGGCATCCTTGGCCTTGGATTTGGTTGGGGCCTCCTTGATCTGGGATTTTGCTGGGGCCTCCTTGGCCTTGGATCTTGCTGGGGCCTTCTTGGCCTTGTATCTTACTGGGGCCTCCCTGCCCCTAGGTTTTGGAGGTGGCCCCATGGTCTTGCCAGTCTGTTTGGGAGGGGGCAGCACTTTAGCCCACCTTTTTGGGGGGTAGGAGTGTCCTTGGTGTGAGTGGCCGGCGTCACACTCATGTGCCCCTTAGTGGCAGCTGTAGACTTCGGGGACGGAGCTGTGTCAGACTGGGTGCTTGAGGTACTGGGCTGGGGTGTGGGACCTTCCTCTTAGGGGCAGGACAGGGGGATGGAAGAGGTCAGGCAGGCAAGGAAGAGCTTCTTGGGCCAATCGGGTGAGATGTGGGAGGAGGGATGAGAGTGGACGTAGAGGAAGTGGTTGGAGGAGGAGGAGTTGTGCTGACTTGGGTGCAGGTACATGAACAGTGTGCATGTGTGAGGTGGATGGCTGTTGTGGGTCTGAGTACGAGTGTGTGTTTGTGTCTCTGGAGGGGGCAGACAGGGTGGGAGAGGACAAACAGGACTTGTGGATGGAAGTTGTGGTGGTGTCTGCAAGTGAGGTGGGTGTGCTGCATGAGGGGGTAATGATGGTGGTGGTGAATGAGCATGTGGTGTGTGGGGTGCATGTCTGCGGGTCTGCTGTTGTGGTGACTGTGGGCAAGGCTGTGCAGGTGGCAGGTTCTGGGACTGTTGATGCAGTGCATGCAGGTGTGAGTGAGGATGTGACTGTGAAGGAGGAAGAGGGGGAGACAGTGGAGGCAGCGGATGATGGTGTGTGTACATCTGTCTGTTGGCTGTGTGAGTGCTTGTGGACTGAAGTGTGCTGCCTGAGTTTGTCTGTGTGAGTCTTGTGTGTTGTTTTGGGAGCATGCTTGTCAGACTATGTGTGTGGGATGGGTTGGGGGTGAGGACACTGGGACTGGGTAGTGGTACTTGGAGGGGGAACGGATGAAACAGGGACACTGGCTGCTGTCAGTGAAGAGTCCACAGCCTGAAGCGATCTCTGTAGTGCTGTCAAGCCACCATGGATGCCCTCCAGGAAGGCATTGCATTGCTGCATCTGGGATGACAGCCCCTGGATGGCATTCACTATGGTTTAATGCACTACAACGCTGGATCTCAGGAGGTCAATAGCCCCCTCACTGAGGCAGCAGGGCTGACTGGGGCAGGACCTGAGGTGCCTGGGGTGAAGGAGATGCCCACCCTCATGGGTGAGTCGGCATGAGCAAATCGATGGGGGGCTACTGGGAGGGTGGTGCTGGTATGGAGGTGGCAGTAGAACCTGTAGCTGGGGTGGTCCCAGAGGGGTCCGCCACCACCAGGGAGCTCCGATCCGAGGAGGAATCGGAGTCAGTGGTATCACCGTCCCTCTGGACCCCTCGGCATCAGTGGACCATGCCTCCTGGGTCCCGTGGGCTGCAGCTCCCTCACTCACCGGTGCCCCTGCTCCTTCGTCAGATGCATAAAAAATAGGTAGACAAAAGGAGAGAGAGGGGAAAAGAGAGAAAGGGTGCCCAAGGTCAATCTCAGCACTAACGGCACAGATGGCAGACACATCACTGTCACACACTGAGACTGAGAATGGGCAGTATGGTCTACACTGGCATACCATTGGCTAAGTACCACAGCAGGTAGGAGCCAAACACATACCAACTGGGACCAACTGGGACCAGCTAGCTAAGCCCTGTCTGACATGGGAAGCCAGCTACCTACCTATCTAATACATGCTTTTCATGAGCTGGACCACGCAGATATATCTAAACTAGCATATTATGGCCTCCACTGACTAGTAGCCTGGACCCAAATCCCATGCCAGGCAACAGATTTGGTTGATATACACACTGAACTCACCCATTTGTGGCTGCTGTGATGCCCTCAAGCGCCCATTCAGCTCTGGGTAGGCCACCTCAGGGGGGTCAGGTTCCGATGGGCAACCCTCACTCGTTGGGAGATCGTTCCCAGCTGGGCCTCTGCGGTCTTCC
This sequence comes from Pleurodeles waltl, assembly GCF_031143425.1. Lineage (NCBI taxonomy): Eukaryota > Metazoa > Chordata > Amphibia > Caudata > Salamandridae > Pleurodeles > Pleurodeles waltl. The sequence goes on along the minus strand of NC_090436.1, from coordinate 127,314,282 downwards.
GGGCCCAGAGTCTCAGGTCGTCCGGCCATTTCCTGCAGTGGGTGCTCCACCTGCTGTAGACCCCTAGGGCCCACACGTCCTTTGCGATGGCGCACCACATCCCCTTCTTCTGATGGGCGCTGACCTGCAGAGAACACACAAAAGGTGGGGCACCATTAACCAGACAATCTAGCCTGTCACACATATGGCCCATAAAATGCTTTATCTCCTCACCAGGCACACACATGCGCTGCACTCCTGCATTTGCTCTGCCACCAGTCATACCCCACCATCTGACACACTGCCAGCACATACACACACATCTCCATGCAGCCATATTGCATGCACTGTTCCCATAGTGTACTCAACTGTTGGTCTGGGGGCCCATACAACTGTCCTTACAGGGGTAGGACCCCCATCCACAAGCCTCTCCAACTCCTCCGACGTGAAGGCTGGGGCCCTTTGCCCTGTTGCACAAGCCATGGAAGGTGCCTGACACAGGTCACAGCAGCACATGCAGTGGAAACGTCTTGTGGAAAGTCAGGAGTCAAGTGAAGTGGTAGAAAGGAAACAGCGGTCACGTCCGCAGCGGTGAACACTGTCACCGCTGGCGTTGATCATCATTGGTTCCCATTCTCCATAGAGGGCTATGTAAGCCAATGAGGAATTGCACAGAGGTGGAGACCACCTCCTGCCATGACGTGAACACCAGCGGAGTGATCTCACTTCCACCTGTCCCTGAATAAAGGACAGACGGGTGCCATTTCCTAATGCTAGTACACATGTACAGATTGTTAAGTGCGGCATTGTAGTCAAATATACTCTCCTATACAATTCCAGTGTCCAACATACAAGCATGCTCTGTGTATACTGCTGTGGTGTGTTCATGGTTCCTGTTGTGACTCCCTTCTAACTTTTAGGACCATTAGGTACCAACCACTGCGGAGGAATAGGAGGAGGAGGAGGCAAGCACCTGTGTACAGACTCCTTGTGGACTTGGCTACACTGGAGGACAGGCACATCATACTCACCTATCGTCTGGACAGAGCTACAATCACAGAGCTGTGTGGACAACTGGAGCCTGATCTTCTATCTGCAATCTGTACCACCACAGCAATCCCCCCACTTGTGCAGGTACTGTCAGTGCTCCATTTCTTGGCAACTGGCTCTTTCCAGGTGACAGTGGGCCTGGCTGCAGGGAAGTCACAGCCAATGTTCTCTATTTTGCTAGCAAGGGTACTGGATTCCTTGCTCAAACACATGTGCAGCTACATCGCATATCCCCAGGTAGATGAATTACCTGTTGTGAAGGCTGGATTCTATGCAATGGGACATATACCACATGTAATTTGGGCCATTGACGGGACCCATATTGCCTTAGTCCTCCCCGGGCCAATGAGCAAGTGTACAGGAATCAGAAGAGTTTCCACTCACTCAATGTCTAGATGGTATGCCTTGCTGACCAGTCCATCTCCCACGTCACTGCCAAGTATCCAGGGTCAGTACATGATGCCTTTGTCCTGAGGAACAGCAGTGTCCCACAGCTGATGGCACAACTGCAGAGGCACAGAGTGTGGTTAATAGGTGAGCCTGATTCCTCACCCAGTGTATGTCAGTGTATGCCTTTAGGAGTCATTGACCATGCCATTGTGCAGGGTGAATGTGTGTCCCTTAATTCTTGCAGGGGATTTTAGCTACCGTAACCTGTCCTGGCTCCTGACCCCTGTTAGGAATCCGAGAACAGGGGCTGAGAATAGGAACATTGATGGGGGGAAAGGGCTCATGGGTGTACCAGGAGGATTGTCAAAAGGACCTTTGGTTTCATGGAGGCTAGGTTCAGGTGCCTACATCTGACAGACGGATTCCTATGCTACTTCCCTGAGATGGTCTGCAGGATTGTTGTTGTGTGCTGCATGTTGCACAATTTAGCCCTGTAGAAAAGAACCATCTTGCCTGGCATGTTACCCCCATTTTTACTTGTGTGTCAGTTTGTTTTTGCCTGTCTCACTTGGATCCTGCTAGCCAGGACCCCAGTGCTCATGGTTTGTGGCCTGAATGTGTTCCCTGTGTGGTGCCTAACTGTGTCACTGAGGCTCTGCTAACCAGAACCTCAGTGCTTAAGCTCTCTCTGCCTTTAAAACTGTCCCTGCAGGCTAGTGACATTTTTACCAATTCTGATTGGCACACTGGAACATCCTGATGATTCCCTAGTATACGGTACCTAGGTACTCAGGGTATTGGGGTTCCAGGAGATCCCTATGGGCTGCAGCATTTCTTCTTGCGACCCATTGGGAGCTCAGACAATTCTTACACAGGACTGCCACTGTAGCCTGGCTGTGAAATAATGTCCACATTATTTCAGAGCCATTTTACTCTGCACTCAAGTGACTTATAAGTCACCTATATGTCTAACCCTCATTTAGTGAAGGTTAGGTGCAAAGTCACTAAGTGTGAGGGCACCCTGGCACTAGCCAAGGTGCCCCCACATAGTTCAGGGCAATTTCCCCTGACTTTGTGAGTGCGCGGACACCATTACAAGCGTGCACTACATATGGGACAATACCTATATTTAGCTTCACAATGGTAACTCCGAATATGGCCATGTAACATGTCTAAGATCATGGAATTGTCCCCCCCCATGCCAAATCTGGTATTGGGGTGCCAATCCCATGCATCCCCAGTGCTCCAGCATGGACCCCGGGTACTGCCAAACTATCTCTCTCGGGTTTTCACTGCAGCTACCACTGCTGCCAACCCACAGGCAGGGTTCTGCCCTCCTAGGGTCTGGGCATCCAAGTCCCAGGAAGGCAGAACAAAGGATTTCCTCTGAGAGAGCTCCCTTTGGAAATAGGTGTTAAGGGCTGGGGAGGAGTAGCCTCCCACAGCCTCTGGAAGTGCTTTAAAGGGCCCAGATGGTGCCCTTCTTGCATAAGCCAGTCTACACCAGTTCAGGGATCCCCCAGCCCCTGCTCTGGTGCACAACTGGACAAAGGAAAGGGGAATGACCACTCTCCTGTCCATCAACACCCCAGGGGTGGTGCCCAGAGCTCCAGCAGTGTGCCCCAGACCTCTGCCATCTTGAATGCCGAGCTGTGAGGGCACAATGGAGGCCTCTGAGTGGCCAGTGCCAGCAGGTGACGTCAGAGACCCCTCCTGATAGGTGCTTACCTGATTAGGTGGCCAATCCTCCTCTGAGGGCTATTTAAGGTCTCTCCTGTGGACTTCTCTTTAGATAACAAATGCAAGAGCTCACCAGAGTTCCTCTGCATCTCCCTCTTTGACTTCTGCCAAGGATTGACCGCTGACTGCTCCAGGACGCCTGCAAAACTGCAACAAAGTAGCAAGAAGACTACCAGCGACATTGTAGCACTTAATCCTGCTAGCTTTCTCAACTGTTTCCTGGTGGTGCATGCCCTGGGGGCTGTCTGCCTTCACCCTGCACTGGAAGCCAAGAAGAAATCTCCTGTGGGTCAACGGAATCTTCCCCCTGCTAACGGAGGCACCAAACTTTTGCTTCACCGGTCCTCTGGGTCCCATCTCATAGTGACGAGCGTGGTCCCTGGAACACAGGAGCTAGATCCAAGTGACCCTGACAGTTCAGTGGTCCATCTGTCCAAATTTGGTGGAGGTAAGTCCCTGCCTCCCCATGCCAGACAGTAATCCTGTGTACTGTGTGAACTGCATCTGCTAGGGCTTCTGTGCACTTTTGCAAGGAATCTTTCATGCACAGCCAAGCCCAGGTCCCCAGCACTCCGTTCTGCATTGCTCAACTCGCTGAGTTGACCACCGGCTTCGTGGGACCCTCCTTTGTAGTATAGAGACAACTGCTGTGCTCATTTTTCTTGAACCCATGTTCAAGTGCTTCTGCGGGTGCTGCCTGCTTCTGCGTGGGCTCTCTGTATTGCTGAGCACCCCCTTTGTCTCCTCCTCCAAGGAGCAACCTCCTGGTCCTTCCTGGGCCCGGGCAGCACCCATTTTCTTCAACTGCGACCTTTGCAGCTAGCAAGGCTTGTTTGCGGTCTTTCTGTGTGGAAACAACTCTGCATCCTCCAGATCGCCAGGGGACATCTTCTGTGCAAAGGAGAAGTTCCTGGCATCTTCCGTTGTTGTAGAATCTTCAGCTTCTTCCACCCAGAGGTAGCCCTTTTGCACCTTCATCCGTGGTTTAGTGGGCTCCCCCTGGACACTTTCGTGACTCTGGGACTTGGTCCCCTTCCTTTGCAGGTCCTCAGGTCCAGGAATCCGTTTTCAGTGCTTTGCAGTCAGTTGTGGTCTTTGCAGAGTCTCCTATCACATCTTTAGTGTGTTTCTGGGGAAGTAGGGAAACTTTACTCCTACTTTTCAGGGTCTTGGGGTGGGGTATCTTTGACACCCTTAGTGTTTTCTTACACTCCCAGTGACCCTCTACACACTACACTAGGCCTGGGGTCCCTAAGTGGTTCACATTCCACTTTCTTAGTATATGGTTTGTGTTGCCCCAGGCCTGTTGTATCCTATTGTATTCTACAGTGTTTACACTACTTTCTCTAACTGTTTACTTACCTGATTTTGGTTTGTGTGTATATTTTGTGTATTTTACTTACCTCCTAAGAGAATATATCCTCTGAGCTTATTTTGGCACATTGCCACTAAAATAAAGTACCTTTATTTTTAGTAACTCTGAGTATTGTGATTCTTATGACATAGTGCTACGTGATATAAGTGGTATAGCAGGAGCTTTGCATGTCTCCTAGTTCAGCCTAAGCTGCTCTGCTATAGCTACCTCTATAAGCCTAAGCTGCTAGAACACTACTAATCTACTAATAAGGGAGATCTGGACCTGGCACAAGGAGTAAAGTGCCATCACGTACCCACTATAAGCCAGGCCAGCCTCCTACAGGCCCCCAGATGGCATGTGCCCCATCTGCAGGAGGGGGGGTGACAATGCAGCTGTGGCAGCAGTGGACAGTGAGGTCAGTAAGGAGGAGGAAGAGGAGGAGGATGTGGACAACAGGTTACAAATTATCCTGCAGTACTTCAAATGACAATGAAGTAAGACGGTTGGATTATACATCTCTACATTTTAGTGTTGTGCTGTGTGACTGTAGCATGATGCAAGTCATTTCCTTTGCACCCCACCTGACTGTTACTTATTCCTTCCCTTCTTGCTGATGTTGGTGCTGTTCTAACAGTGTACTACTGTGATGTGTACAGACTGCTGAGACACATTTGTGGGATGGATCAACATGTTACTGGACATTTACACAGGATCATGCAGTTCATTACAGTTCAATACATTGTAAATTACCTCTAGATAAAGCACTATTACTCAAGTTGTGTCCAAGGATGTTTATTGAACATTTGCATACAATGGGAAGTGCAATAGAGTGGGGTGATGGTTGGGAATAGTCCAGTGTAGTGGGCCAGTCTGTTTGTAGCACAGGTCCAGTGTTCAATAGATGGAGAAAAAGGGGGGACTGGGAGATTAACTGGTCCAGTGCACGTTCTCCCCGTATACACTGTAAGTATCAATAGATGAATTGTTTCAAACAAAAAGAGAAAGATTCAACCCTTCTCTTAGGCATACATACTCAGAAGCACAAGCCCTCATGTATCACCATCGGGCTCTGCTCCACGTCAGACTGATAGTGCAATGTCTGATGGGGTCCTACATAGGACCACAAGCCATTGAATGTATCTTATCAACCCAATACCACATCATTTAGGTTACTGAGGAACTAGCTGGAGAGAAAACAAAATTAAAATTGGCTTGGGTGTAACCGGGCAAAGATCCTGAAAGACTTGGATGATGTGGCTAGGGAAGACAAAGGGCCTGATTACAACTTTGGAGGAGGTGTTAATCCGTCCCAAAAGTGACGGTAAAGTGACGGATTTACCACCAGCCGTATTACGAGTCCATTATATCCCATGGAACTCGTAATACGGCTGGTGGTATATCCGTCACATTTGGGACGGATTAACACCTCCTCCAAAGTTGTAATCAGGCCCAAAGTCTTCTTTCCCCCGGATGGTTGTAGGACAGTTTCCTTTTCAGTGAAGAAATGGACCCTCATGATGACATCTGTGATGGCAATTGGACATCCCAGTGCTGGAGACACCTGGTGTTCTCTGTCCAAGGCCAGCGGTGGGCTTCCATATCGCTCTTGATCATCTGTATGAGCTCAGTGTTGAAGGCCATAATGTTGTTGTCCTCTGCACTCCTGGGGACTCCCCAAATGTGAATGCTATTTTGTCTTCTTGCTTGGCCTGCAGATCCACCTGCTGTTCTTCGAGCATCGCCATTGTGTGCCATACCATCTCCTGATCCTACCCCTAGATTGGGAATCTGCTGTGGGTCCACTCGCCCCTCATTTCAGGGATGTCATGGTGTATGTCCTGTAGTCAGGACTTGAGTCTGTTTTGAGGGATCCTATTTCAGAGCGGATGTCTTTAAAGGAATTGATCTATGTAATCCTGCAAGATGGGCATGGACGATCCTTGAGCTGCATCTAAAGGGTGGTCTTCTTCATCTCCATATCTGCTGCTGGGGCCTTGTGCGAGAGGAAGGTCACTGAATTTTCCTTGGCGGACTTGAAAACGCACCAGAATGCGGTAGTGTGATCCCAATAGCGAATTGGGGTGATTATCACCCCTTGCTCAGCTGCATGGATTGCACCAAAATTTCAGGAGGAAGTGTGAGGGACCATCTAGACCTGGCAGAGGAGGCAAGAGCCTACGTCTGAAGAGGGCAAAGGGGGAGAGGGCAGAATTGCTGGAGCAGCTTTCAATTTGGCAGGGAGGAGTGTGTCTGAAAGCCCCGAGATCGCTGCAGGGCCTGCGCACACTCAGAGGGCCACTGAACTTGTCACACATGTATCAGTTGCTTCCAGAGTCCAGGGTCGCCCGGATCTCATGCAGCTACAAGCGGGCCCCTCATTGGGCACCCCAATTCACTACACACTGTGGGGGTGCGCGTTATAGTCAAGGCAGTCTCTCACGTGTTCCCTGTGGATTTTGGGTGGGTTTAGGGCAAGGTCTGTGAGACGAACTTTGGGGGCACTCAAAGGAGAGTTCCACAATTGCCCCTTTTTGGAGGCAACAATCCCTAGCGCATGAACAGGAGAAACCCAGCCTTAGCTAGGGGTTGGAAGCAGGCCCTGGCCAGATCAGCACCTCCAAGCAGGCCCCTGAACAGGAGGTGCAAAAGATAGTCCAGGTCTCACTACCGCGGACCTGCGTGCAGGCCATGTGCATTCCCACTGCTCCAGGCAGCACCCCTGCTGAAGTCTGCATCGGTGGTCATCGCAACATACCCCCAGCGCACGTTCAGGGCCTGACATCACCCCTCCCCCACTCCTACACAGTCACTCACTGTGGGGAGGGGCGTCCTTCGATAGTGTCCTCGACCCTTGCCTCCATTCCAGTAGGTAAGTGACACAGAAGGCCCATGTCAGCTTCAAGGGGCCCCTCGGTGCCAGGCTGAGAGGAGAGCCCCCAATCCAGTGCTGTGTTGGGCCTGCAAGGTGCTGATGCCCCATTGCTGCCCCAGACAGCGATGGATGGCAAGCTGGAAGCATACTCAGGATCTTTAGGCAATATATTTCTTAAAATAGTGCCTGTGGTTTTAGTGCTCCTCTGAGATCTCTGAGAGCATACCTTACTGTTACATTTGGGTGGTGGTTGTGTTCTCTAACATTAATAACAATGTCATTGTTAGTTGTGGCCCTCCAATAACAACCATTACTATAATATATAGTGCATTTCCAGTTAACGTTTTCGGTCCTTGTGCTCTCCTTGCTGTATGTGTGATTCCTTTGTGAGCTAACAATTGTTTGCTTTTCTGCAAAGTGATAAAAGTGGTTTGTTGTACCATTTTATTTCAAAATGGTAAATAGATATTTAATATTTTGTTTTAAACTTTTTCTTCTACCTATTATTAACATAGATAAATGCATTTGTGTTTATAACATTTTATATATACGCCTTTAAACGTGATGTTTGTTCTCCTCAGTTTCTGCTTAATTCAATTAAGATGTAAGTCAGGTGTGCTGTGTTTCTCTGTTAGCCAGGAAGAATTTGTTTAATGCTTAGGTAGAAATTAGTTACCTTGATGTTTGGTTTAGAGTTCTTTTTATTTTTATATTTTAAGGGCTGGTGTTTTAGATAGGTTTGATAATGTTTACTTACTTGTAATGTGTTTTTGTTGGGGTTCCCATTTGTGAGGTTGGCTTTGTTGGTCTGCGTGATGGCTTTTTTCAGTGTTGATAGGAAAGCTAAGGTTTGGAGATACAAATGAAAATATATGTAAATCAATTTATTTTAATTCAGGGTGCAAATAGATATTTTTAGGGGAATATTGCACTTTTTGAGTTATTTTACTTACTTGAAGTTATTTATAGGTTGTTTTATGAAGTCTTGATGATGGGTTTTCTTCAGAAAAAACAAGCAGTGTCATCTTCTTAAATTTGTGACATTTTGGTGTAACATGTAGCTGTTTTTGTGCTGTTTGTTTTATAGTTATGTGTGATTTAGATTAAGGCTTCTATTTGGTTATTTTGTTTTAAGTTGAAAGTCAATTGTTAGTGATAGTGTATTTTGAATCTGTCCTTTTTCAGTTTGATCCTTATTTGGTGCACGCTAATTAAGGTTTCATTTTAGTGCTGTATATATATATATATATATATATGTGTGTGTGTGCTTAATTGTGTATGTATATATTGCTGGCGTATTTTTACTATTTAATATTTACTTTTTGGCTTGTATGTGGTATATTTTTGTGTTGTGTGTAGTCGTTTTAGCGTGAGAGAAATGATTTGTAAGTTGTTTGACAGTATTTGTGGTTCATTTTAATTTTTTGTATAGCCTAGGTTTATTTTGTTATGTGTTTTTTCAGATTTTATTGAGTTGCTCAGGTTATTATTATTTTTATCATACTCAATTGTTTTAACCCCTTCTCTGCCAGGTCTTTTCTCCCTCAGGTGCCAGGCCTTTTTTTGGCTCTTTGGGGCACTTCGCGCTTATGCCCTCATAACTTTTTGTCCACATAAGATACCCACTCCAAATTTGTGTCCTTTTTTCAACATTCTAGGGATTCTAGAGGTACCCAGAGTTTGTGGGTTCCCCAGAAGAAAACCAAGAAATTTGCCAAAATACAGCAAAAACATTTTTTTTTTTAAATGGGGAAAAAGGGCTGCAGAAGAAGGATGATGGTTTTTTCCCTGAAAATGGCATCAACAAAGGGTTTGAGGTGCTAAAATCACCAGCTTCCCAGCTTTCGGGAACCGGCAGACTTGAATCAGAAAACCCCATTTTTCAACACAATTCTGGCATTTTACTGGGACACACTCCATGTTCACTATTTTTTGTGGTTTCAGCATCCTTCCACTTAGTGGCAGAAATGGGTATGAAACCAATGCTGAATCCCAGAAAGCTAAACTTTCTGAAAAGTAGACAAAATTCTGAATTCAGCAAGGGGTCATTTGTGTATATCCTACAAGGTTTTCTTACAGAAAATAACAGCTGAAATAAAACAATATTGAAATTGAGGTGAAAATAACAGCCAATTACCGTACCGTTATGTCTACCGGACTCTTCTGGTTGCGGGGATACATTGGGGTTGAACCTTGCAAGTGGTTTTCATTCTATACCGGGTATACAGCAATTCATTTGGTGAAATATAAAGACTGAAAAATAGGTATCAAGGAAACCTTTGTATTTCCAAAATGGGCACAAGATAAGTTGTTGAGAAGCAGTGGTTATGTGCACATCTCTGAATTTCGGGGTGCCCATGCCAGCATGTGAATTACAGGGCATTTTTCAAATAGATGTCTTTTTTACATACTGTCTTACATTTGGAAGGACAAAATGTAGAGAAAGACAAGGGTCAGTAGCACTTGTTTTGCTATTCTGTGTTCCACCGAGTCTCCCGATAAAAATGGTATCTCACTTGCGTGGGTAGGCCTAATGCTCGTGAGAGGAAACGCAACATGGACACATCATATTTTTACATTGAAATCTGACATATTTTTTGCAAACTGCCAAGCTGTAGATTTTGGCTGCTCGCTCAGCCCGCACCTAGGGAAACCTACCAAATCTGTGCATTTTTAAAAATTAGACAGGTAGGGGAATCCAAGATGGGGTGACTTGTGGGGCTCTCAGCAGGTTCTGTTACCCAGAATCCTTTGCAAACCTCAAAATTTTGCCAAAAAACACTTTTTCCTCACATTTTGGTGACAGAAAGTTCTGGAATCTGAGAGGACCAACAAACTTCCTTCGAACCAGCTTTTCCCCAAGCTTCCCGATAAAAATGGTACCTCACTTGTGTGGGTAGACCTAGCACCTGCGACAGGAAATGCCCCACAACACAATGTGGGCTCATCACATTTTCCGAAAGAAAACAGAGCTGTTTTTTGCGAAGTGCCTAGCTGTAGATTATGGCCTTTAGCTCAGCCAGCACCTAGGGAAACCTACCAAACCTGCAGAGTTTTGAAAACTAGACACTTATGGGAATCCAAGATTGTGTGACTTGTGGGGCTCTCACCATGTTCTGTTACCCAGAACCCTTTGCAAACCTCAAAATTTGGCCAAAAAAACACTTTTTCTTCTCATTTTGGTGATAGAAAGTTCTGGAATCTGAGATGAGCCACAAATTTCCTCCCATGCAGCGATCCCCCAAGTGTCCCGATAAAAATGATACCTCACTTGTGTGGGTAGGCCTAGTGCCTGCGAAAGGAAATGCCCCAAAAGCCTGTGTGGACACATCAAAATTATCAAATCTAAAACTGTTTTTGGGGGGGAGAGCGCCTGCGTTTTTGGTCCTGGGCTCAGCAGCCATACAGGGAAACCTACCAAACCCAAACATTTCTGAAAACTAGACACACAAGGAAGTCCAGGGAGGTGTGACATGCGTTGATCCCCCAGTGTTTTCTTACCCAGAATCCATTGCAAACCTCAACATTTGGCTAAAAAATGCTTTTTCCTCACATTTCCGTGACAGAAAATTTTGGAACCTGAGAGGAGCCACAAAGTTCCTTCCACCCAGCGTTCCCCCAAGTCTCCAGATATAAATGATACCTCACTTGTGACGGGGTCCTGGTGCCTGCAACGGAAAAAGACCAAAAATTTGTAGAGATTGAGGGGATAGCACAGCGAGTTGATAAGCACATGTTTTTCTTTTATACATCTTTAGGCTGACTCTGCTTTGGGGACCCACACGTGAGGTATCATTTTACTTGGGAGACTGAGGGGAATGATGGGGAGTAGGGAATTTATGGCAGGGTGGTGATCCTACAAAGAAAAGTGAGGAAAATATTTTTTTCAAGCAAATTTTGAGGTTTGCAGAGGAGTCTGGGTAAGGAAATGTTGGGGGATCCATGAAAGTCACACCTCCCTGGACTCCTTGGGGTGTCTAGTTGAAAAAAATATTTGGGTTTGGTAGGTTTCCCTAGATGAAGGCCGCACCCGGGACCAAAAACAGAGGTGCCCTCTCCCCCCCAAACACATATTTTGTAATATATCATTTTGATGTGTCCATGTACTTCTGTGATGTTCCAAACATTAAAATTGTGAAAAGAAATGCACTTAGATTATGTTAAAAAGAGCCCTCACCCACCAGCCAAGTTAGTGGCATGCTTCATCATCGGGGTCCCACCTGAGACACCTAGCCTGTTACGGGTGTGCTGTGACGCCTGATTACAGCGGACCAGGTTTTGACATTTTTATCACACATACTGGTTGGATTTGGCACAAGGGTGAGTGATGGTTCAGTAGATCAAATTGTATACACAGAACATTTCACAAAAATGAAATGCACTGTTAATAACTGAAAGGCCAAAAAACTGAACCAATGACTCACAGCTTGTGAGCTGTAAAGCCGCGTCAAGGCACCAACCGCTTTACAGTCCATTCACACACCTTTCATAAATGACATGCACAAGACCATTCACGCCGCCAGCCACGGGCCCAGCACATTACAACACTCGCATCAACAGACAGCACCACTCAAGGGCCCATCACTTACATATGCCCACATGCCTGATACAGTAATCACACTAGCTGATTGGAGTGTGTGGACTGACGTTTGGCTAGCACCGCCAGCCAAGCGCCACTCTACACACACCTCCAGCCAAGCGCCACTCCACACACACCGTCATCACTATTTTTCTGTTTATAAACAACAAAGAAACCTCTAACTAATTATTATAAAATAAGTACAAAACTACAAACACAAAAGCTAAAATTGAAAACATGACAGAAATGTGAAACTGAACACCTGAAAATATAAAATAGCCAGTTTATATTCACCATATTTCCCCAAAACAATTTTTGGTGTGGTAATTCCTGAAACAGCCAGACACACACAGCCCAGGGTTTGAAGGGTAATCGGGGCAGTACATCCGGCTCTCCCTCCGGATACCTCTTCGGGCACATACTCTACATTTCTTAGTGGGGAAGTCTTTTTTGGGAGTGGGAGGAATATGATCTGGAAAGTGGGAATTTTTCAATCTAGCCACATCCTCCAACACGGCTACTCTAGGACCTCTTGCCTGTTCCACCACAATAAGGCTCTCTATCACTGACTCCTGAAATTTAACAAATTTCATCCTTGACTCAGGTGAACAATCCTTGAACACAATAAAAGCATTAAAAGTTGCGAAATTAAATAAATGTATGGCCAACTTTTTATACCACACGTAAGACTTACGAAGAGCAGTGTAAGGTTCCAACCTGTGATCTACTTTATGAACACCACCCATGTGCTTATTGTAGTCCAAAATGCACGCAGGTTTGCACACTTCCGCAACCTGACCCCAAACAGTCACAGGTGAAATACTCTCATCATGGATGGTAGTTAGCATGTACACATCCCTCCTGCCTGAAAATTTCAGAGCTAGCAGCTTATTATTCCGTAAGGCACTGCACTGTCCCCTCTCAAGTTTTTTTACAGACTAGCTCCCTTGTATAGCCTTTCCAGTTAGAACAGATTGTGCCACGAGCAACAGTGTCCACTCTAAACAACTCCTTGAACAACTTCACTCCAGTTTAGAAATTATCTATGTACAAATGGTGACCTTTGTTAAATAGTCGTCTACCAAGTTCCCACACAATGTTCTTGGTAACTCCAAAAGTGGGTGGACAACCAGGGGGGATCAGTACTGGAATCCCTACCTGTGAAGACCCAGAAATTATACATGTATCCTGTACTACTTTCTGACAGCATATATGATTTAATTCCATACCGTGCCCTCTTGCTAGGTATGTACTGTTTAAAAACCAAACGCCCCTTGAACAGGACCAAAGACTCGTCCACAGCTATCTCTTTGCCTGGAACAGTCACCTCTGAAAACCAATCTACAAAATGATCAAGGACAGGCCTAATCTTAAAAAGACGGTCACAATCGCGGTGATGTCACGAACTGCACTCAACTTCTCACCTCTGGATGCAGGATTGGAGAACACACCCGGTCTTCTTCAGGTTCTGGATAATCCCAGATGGGGTGACCCTTTCTAGTAGCCAAGGTGCCACTTGACAGAGAAAGCCTAAGCAGACCGTACCCTCCAGAAGGAGTCCCAGAGGAAAAAAAAACAAGAACTGGGGAAAAACATCAAACAGGAACTCCTAAAAAAGAAGAAAAAACAGGACTTGAAAACAGGAAAAAACAAGGCAAAAAATACTCCAAGGCGAAGACAGGAACGACGAACAGGAGCGAAGAGCACTACCAAAGGAAGTGTTTGCAACGCAAGGTAGAGCAAGACTGAGGGGGTCATTCTGACCCTGGCGGTCATCGACCGCCAGGGCCAACGACCGCGGAAGCACCGCCAACAGGCTGGCGGTGCTTCCTGGCCAATTCTGACCGCGGCGGTAAAGCCGCAGTCAGAAAAGGGAAACCGGCGGTTTCCCGCCGGTTTTCCCCTGGCCATAGGAATCCTCCATGGCAGCGCTGCATGGGGATTCCGACCCCCTTCCCGCCATCCTGTTCCTGGCGGTTCTTACCGCCAGGAACAGGATGGCGGGAACGGGTGTCGTGGGGCCCCTGGGGGCCCCTGCACTGCCCATGCCAATGGCATGGGCAGTGCAGGGGCCCCCTAACAGGGCCCCATAAAGATTTTCAGTGTCTGCTTTGCAGACACTGAAAATCGCGACGGGTGCCACTGCACCCGTCGCACCCCTTCAACTCCGCCGGCTCCATTCGGAGCCGGCTTCATTGTTGAAGGGGCTTTCCCGCTGGGCCGGCGGGCGGCCTTCTGGCGGTCGCCCGCCGGCCCAGCGGGAAAGTCAGAATGACCGCCGCGGTCATTTGACCGCGGTACGGTCTTCTGGCGGTTCCCGCCAGGCGGGCGGCGGATGACCCCCTGAGTGGCTTACATACTGAAAAAGGGGAAGTGACATCACAGGAAATGAAAAGAACACCATCTTGAATTGGGAAAAAGCCCATAGAAAAGAATAGGAAAAAAGAGGTAGTATATAAGAAAAAGAGCATGCTGGGAAATACAAACAGGAAGAAGACAACATGGATACCAACATGAACACGAAGAAAGGAAGAATACACAGGCAAGAAAAAGAAACCAAAAAAGAAAAGAAAAAGGCCAGAAAGAAGACCACCACCGACAGGGAAGACAACAATGTCCTACAGTTGGGAAAGGGCAACGCGACTGGGAGCGCAAAACATGCTTCCCGGTACGCGTTGCCAAAATGGCAAGGAAACGCAGGGAACGGAGAATCGGCAGCGCATTCCGGCGGCAGAAAAAAGAGACGTTGAGGCGCGGCATTACAGGTGATCTTGTGGCAAGGCTAAAGCATTGTCAACAAAATGCAGCATCCGAAGAAGACGCAAATAGCGATTATGAGTCATGGTTGCAGTAAATATAGCCGTTGCCATCAAGGGACTAGTAGACCAATAAGAAGCCAGTGACGGCTTCCTTATCAACCTCATCAAAAAAGTCAAACCTAAAAACTTTTTAATCTCTTCGAGATTTGTGGGAACCCACTGGGTAGCTCTAGACTGAGGCCTAAGTCTGGCACCATTGTCCCTCAAATATTGTTCCGCATACAAATTATTCTGCTCAACAATCTCTTCCAAAAATACATTGTTCATAAACAAGTGAAAGAAATTGACAGACAAAAAGTTTTCTGTATTGACTCTACACCCTGGGAGACCAGTAAATGCAGATAACTGTGGCTGCTTCATGTTTGGGGCAATCCAGGTGTCAGGTTTTCCAATGGGAAACCCTCCAACCCCAGGCTGCTGCACTCTTGGCACATCAATGTCCTCCTCTAAAACAGGCCATTCATCTGCACTGAGAGTGGCTTCCTCATCAGAAAAATCCTCCTGGATAGAAACCTCACTGCCAGAATCTCTCACTTCCTCCTCTGCCTCAGATGCAGAGTCAGTCTCATAATCATGGTCAGAAGACGACTCAAAAAGCATGCCAACAACCTACTGAGCGGTCACTCTGTGGTTAGCCATGATCCTTTCTAACAAGAAATGGATCAGCAACAACAATCAGCACTGTCTAAAATAAGTAATAAACAAAGTGTAGCTTTATCACAAAGAGTTATGTACTAAAACACTATACCACTCACATGCCTGAAAAAGCTAGACTCACCAGTAACTACTCTGCACAGACACAGCAATCACCAATAATATATCCCACTACAAAGAAATCAAAAGCAAATTAGACATAAGACAACACAAATATCATTGTGCACAAATCTAAGGACAATTTCACACTCAATCCTGCATTTAGTACACCACCTACAAACATGTCATTCATGCATGTCAATAATACTCCTTTGGAGTAAATTGCTTTTACGTACCTAAAACATGCAACTATGCAGAATGCAGGACAACTACTGACAAAACCGCAAGGATCCACAGCAAAGGAAGCAAAAGCTTTGAACTAGATCAAAAAGAAGAAATGAACTGTTATAATCACAAACACAAATACTTCGCCAGTTGACAAACACCCGGCCACCAAGAACTTACGAATTTTCCATGGTGCATGAGTGGCTTCTGCCCCCCCCCCATCCCCCGGGGGGCAGATGGGTCTAAAAAAATTGGCTGATCAAAATGGCAATCAGTAATGTGCCCCTGTTTGGGGGGATGACCCTTGCCAAAGGGGGCGCCCCCCACACACAATGCACACACACACACACACAAGATCCTTGGTGCCTAAGGGGATTCTGCCCCCCTTGGGGGGAGATGGGCCTAGAAAAAATAGGTTGATCTGCCCCCCAGCACAAAAAAACAAGGGAAAACCAAACAAAAACATTCCCTGGCGTCTTGGTGGTTTCTGTCCTCCTTGGGGGCAGATAGGCTTAAAAAAAACCTAGGCCCATCTGCCCCCAGGGGGGGGCAGAAATGGCCAACATTAATTTCCCCCTTTGGGGGGGCGACCCTTGCCCAAGGGGTGCCCCCAAGACACAAAACACACACACAACACACAATCCCTGGGGCCTGGTGGGTTTCCCTCCCCCCCGGGGGTGAGATCGGCCAAAAACATGGCCAATCTAGCGACACATATAAAAAAATATTGTCCCCAGAGCAGCGACCCTTGCCTAAGGGGTCCCTGCCCGAAAACATCATAGAAAAATATGATCCCTGGTTCCTAGTGTGTTTCGTCCACACCTGGGGGCAGATCGGCCGAAAAAATGGCCCATCTGCCCCCATGGGGGCAGGATGAGATCAGCTCGCCCCAGGCACCCTGGGGGTTAATTTTGTACACAATAATATTTATGCTGATATTTTTGTTTTCAATATTGTATTTAGTTTCTAGGTTTTTAATGAGTTAACATTATTTTTGTTTATCAATATTGTAGTTATCAATATTATTTTCATTATTGTTTTTCTCGGATATGTGTGGATGACAATATTTTTGTAATATATATTTTTTCCAACATTGTAGTGAATCAATATTGTGTTAATTGATATTATGCCATTTCAAATTAAGTCATGTAACCTAAGATGCACTGAGAGTGTCTGGTCCTGAGTTTTACCACACCACAATGGCAGTCTTCATACCTATGCTATCTGCTCTGCTGTCACCGAGGCCCCAAAGGGCCGTGCACAGCATGGGGTTGGGTTGTTAGGGGGTGTTGGCTGCAGGGTCCGGCTGCAGGCTAGGTCTTGCGGGCAACCTCCCCTGTGCACAGGTGAAGGCCGTGCACTGTTGGCTACAGGCCATGCGCGGCGGTGGTTGGATTAATGTATAGTAATACAAATGACTATAGATTAAAAAAAACATAGAAATTCACTGAAAAAAACAAAGATTATAGGGAGGTTATATTTAGGAGATAAAATTACAGAAACAAAATAAAAATTCACTTAAAAAATGAAAGGTTGTTCCATAAGGTAACTATAACTCGCGCCCTTGCCATGCACGTTTTTTAAATCTAATATTACATTGAGATTATCAATGTTGTTATCAAAGATGTCATGAGTGTCGTAATTTGTTTGGTCATTAGCAGTGCATTGCAAGGGCGTGAGTTATAGTTACCTTAGGGCACAAGTTATAATTATTTGAGGGAACTCTAACTATAACTGGTGAATTCTATGGTTTCGTACGTTTAAAATGTGAGCCTATCTATAACTTCCCTGTATCGTTTGGTTTTTTAATTCAATAAACATATATATATATATATATATATATATATATATATATATATATATATATATATTTTAATATATTCCTCACTCTCTCCTCTAAGTAACGAGAAGGACCGCACTCTGTGTGCTCGCAGAGACCTTTATCGCGTGAAAAGAAAAGCAGAACGTGTTTCGGCACCAACTGCCTTTATCAACCTAAAAAACTCCATCTTGCCTTTCCTTTTTCAACTCATCATACGATTTCAACAACCAATGATATGCGTGCTCTTTGCAAAACCACTCGTTTTTCTAAACAGTGCATATAAACGAATCATGAAAGCATAACTGATTAATAAAACAAAATGGAATGATACATTATAAGAACAATTCAAATATTTCCCCACTTTTCAGATATTTGCGAACGAAGGGTCATACACTTCACACAACACCTTTGAGAGACCGATAAAGAAAGATGACAATAGGTTACAAAATCACCATTATTACCAGGAAAGAAGTCCCTTCTATATTCCTATTTCAAAAGGTTTACCATTATTACGTCTCATACAAATTTCATTTACAACACTTAACAATATATTGAGCCCAAGTGGGCTTGGACGGGCCCAAATTATACCATTCATATTGCTCATCAGAAATGGCATGAAGCTCAAGTGGCCATACTTATTTACAAGATATCATAGCTTCTTTGCATCTTTTAATTGGTTTTGCTTAATTAAAACTAAATTAAAACCTTACAGCTAACATTCCGAAGCACACCATGAAAACCACTGAAATATATATATATCCAGAATTAATCCAGGATTTACAAAGCGTGGGAAATCACATGTGAGTGTGTCAAGGTGCTTCATTGTAGGCAAGGGGAGATTAAGGGCCTGATTTAGAACTTGATGGATGAGTTACTTTGGTGATGGATTTCCTGTCCACCTAAACATAAATCCCATTAAATTCTATAGGATTTATATTTTGGCGGACGGGATATCTGTTACCGTTGTGATGGAGTAGCTCGTCCGCCAAGTTCTAATTCAGGCCCTAAATGATGTGCCCAGAATCGCAGAATATTGAGCCAACTGTGAGACTCGAGCCTTGCTCCCTCAGATATATATGTATATAATATATATATATATATAAATATATATATATATATATATATATATATATATATATATATATATATATATCTGCTTTAAGTGGTTCCCGGTATAACCCATCTTCTTCTACCCCTCGGGGTGGGTGCAGGTCACAGCCACCGGCAGCCATTATTGTAAAACTGAAAGTATGCCATTCCTCCTAGGCATAAAAAGACTGCACTCCAAAATTCTTAGATGCAAAGTTAAATTTCATGGCCATTAAATTTAACTTTGCATCTAAGAACTTTGGTGTGCGGTCTTTTTATGCCTACGAGGAATGGCATACTTTCTGTTTTACATGTTTATATCTATATATATATATCTATATATATACATATAATTTCAATTAATTGACATCAACCCAACAACCACCGCACACTACCGTGCATGGCGGGTGTTAGCCGCAGGGTCTGGCCTGTGGCCAGGCCCTGCATTCTATCATCTACATGCACCAAACCCGCACAGTGGCAGGGGGTAGCTGCAAGTCCTGGCCTGTGGCCAGGCCGCAGCCTACCCCCCAATAACCAGCCACCCACTCCTAAAGTGCTTCTTTGTTTGGTGGCAAAGTGATCATATTCCTGTGCTAAAAAAAATGCTTCTCCAATATCTGTGGGGCCTTTAAGTAAGCTGTCCATAATCTGGGAAAAGGGCGTGAAAACGTTGCAAACCTGTAATGTATGTGGGGCGGGCCAAATGGACTGAGCTTCTATACCATTTTACATACTTGTAGTTTTTATAAAGTCGAACACGATCTCTGGTCTCAGCAGCAGATGAGAACAAAGAACCCACTTGTAACAGTCACTACATGAGATATTGCGCTTGAAAGAGCAAGGATGCATACACCTACCTCAAGGATTACAGATAACCTTTTAAGGTGGAACTGAAGAGAAAACACAATTGCTGTGCCTTGGCCATGTGCAGGAAGTTAGGATGAGTAATACTTTACAAAGGTGGAGCTTCAACTTGGGCACCTACATTGTTTAGAGTGCTTACCGTTCCGGTTTAATTTCTGTGAAATGAGCAGTGTGCCACAATTATTTTTTCTTTTTTTATTCAAGAAGAGGCCATCATTTTGTGCAAAATGCCTACCGAACTGGAGTACTTTCTAGTGCCTAATTAGTAAGGTTGGGTAAATATATAGTGCAACTACTTCCCTACAGCTGCATAAAGGGCCCTGAAATAATATCTCCTAATGACCATGTGTGCCTGTAACTTTTCCACTGTGATTGTTCCTCAAGCGTCTTCATCAGATGGAACAATTGGGGGTGCCCCAAGACCCCTGCGGTCCCAGCTGGCTTGCTGCCTCCTGCTGGAGCCGGCATTGCCCCTGCATGCAGGAGCTGCTAAATATGCCAAGCATAGAAACCATTGCAATCAGCCTCAAATTTGGACTTTGCCCCGGTCAAGTGTGACCAGATGTACAGAGGGGCGCTTTTTGCTTTTAGGTGCTAGAAAACATTTAGGCCCTCATTACGAGTGTGGTGGTCTTACCGCCTCAGAACCGGCAGTAAAGACTACAGCGGACCTGGTGGTAAAGACCGCCGCATTATGAGTCTGGCAGTTTGGCCGAAGCCAAACTGCCACAACGCCATCAGTACTGCCAGGGTGGTCGGACGGCCGGGCCGGAGGTGAACACCTCTGGCCCGGCAGCAGACGTAAGACCTCCGGCAGTAAACCGCCAGGCTTTCCGCGGCAGTCACCCCACCACGAAAACCCTAGTGGTAATCCACCCGGCAACAGCAATCCCCATTCCTGTCGTGGGCACATGTGTCCCCACATGTCCTCACACCTGCAAACAGCTCCCCACCCATCCACACACTTTCAGATACCCCCCACCCACCCACACACTTGCAGACACCCCCAACCATCCACACAATTGCAGACACACACCCCAAACTTCAAGCATACATCGAGACACCCCCACTCGCTTGCACACAAACTATCACCCCCATTCGCTCACAAACATGCACTCAGACACCCCATTCGCTCACAAACACACACTCAGACACCCCCATTTGCTCACAAACATGCACTCATACAGATACCCCCACCGCTCTGCATACAAACACACACGTTCACACAAACGCACACAGACAGAACCCCCCTTTCGGACGGTCCACCTACCTGTCTCAGCAAAGTGGTCGTCCGGGAGGGGTTGGGTCTTGGCGTTTTCCACAGCGAGCACCGCATCGCTGTTCAGGAAACGTCGAGCCGTATTATGTATCGTAATACGGTGGGTGGAGTCCAGTTGGAATGGCGGTGCTGGGGGTGGAAAAAGCCTCTCTTCTGCCATTGGCCAGGCCGACAATGTCAGATTTCAACCTGTAAATGGGCAGAAATCCGAATGAAGTTATAATATGGCAGTCTTCGGACCACAAACACTGACGGTCTTCTGGCACCCGCGACTTCGTCGGTCTGTTGAAAAGACCACCAAAGTCGTAATGAGGGCCTTGATCTTTAGAAATTCATATCTCTGGTTCCCTACTTTGGATTTTTGTCATTTGGTGTTGGGTTTTTATTATGTTTTGTGTTTTACTTATTTACTATTTTGTTGATATTACGTGCTTCACTCACAGTCTCCTAAATTAAGCCTGATTGCTTGTGGTCAAGCTACCAAGGGTTGAGCCAGGATTAATTTATTGAGACCTTGACTGGACCTCGTGGGGGTTTGTGGCCTATTGCTCAGTGTAGGTACCTCCCTGCCCTCATCAGTAATCCACTTTCCAACAGTGCCAATGGAGAGGGGTCCGAGCAACGCCCCTCAAAAATGATTATTAAGCCCCAGGGAGATGATGGCCCTTAAGGCTCTTAACTGCTCTGGGAGGTGGCCATGTATGCCCCCTCCTTTTAATTAATATATTTTGTTATGCCCCCGGGACCTGGCCCACCCAGGTGTTTTCTTTGAAAACAAGCACCGAAGCCCACACTTGTTCGTTCTTATTTTTTCTTATTTTTTGCTGCAGATTTGCCACAAATTTGTGGCAAAAATCTTTTACAAATGCCTTGGCTGAGTTCCAGGGGGACCCCAGGGTCAAAGCTAGGGGTCAGGTTATTTATACCTTTCCCCCTTTCTTTTTTATATTTTTGCTTGGGTCTCAGCTGAGTCTGAGTCACAAAACGGCTGCCAACACTTAGTGGTTGAAGTGTTGGCAGTCAATCAGATCTCTTCATGAGATCAGGAGAATTCCTGAATTATGTGATCACCTAGATATACAAATTTGGATTTTCTTTAAAATCTTGAAAACTACTGAATGGATTTACACCAAATACCAAAAAGCGTGCTTTCTGTACCAAGAGCTAACTTTCTGTCAAATTTGGTGTAATTTGCGGTTTGGGCTGTAGTTGTGTCTAAATTCATTATGGGAATTAACATGGGAAACATTTTTTTACCCCCCCTTTTCACGTTCTCTGCTTGACAGATCACCCCGAAACTTTCCCTGCACAGCAAGATTCAAATTGCCACTTTATTTGGAAAGTTTCATGAAGATTCCCGAAACAGCACCAAAGATATTGCCAAGTCAAAAAATGCTTTTCCTATGGAAACTAGGTCCTAACTATAACTACCTACTGGATAGATAGATAGATAGATAGATAGATAGATAGATAGATAGATAGATAGATAGATAGATAGATAGATAAGCACTGCTCTATGGTCCATTTATAGATAGATAGATAGATAGATAGATAGATAGATAGATAGATAGATAGATAGATAGATAGATAGATAGATAGATAGATAGATAGATAGATAGATAGATAGATAGATAGATAGATAAGCACTGCTCTATGGTCCATTTATAAACTATGCCTGACCTGATCTGACATTTAAATCTTTCACTCTACCCATTTCAAGAATTTTTTTAAACCAAAACCTGTGATGTTTAAAGGAGAAATGGGTGAGGTTAAGCATGTGTTTTATCACTTTTCACATGCAAGGGAGTCATTTCAGCCTACTCCCTTACTGCTATAAAAGAGCCTGCCTGGAGCACAGAAGTAATCTTTGGCAAGCTAAATGAACCCATATTGCTGTCTAAAATGATTTAATGGTACCCTGCCTGGACCAAAGGCTTTAATATTTTTTTATCTACTGGTGCTACACTAGTTTTGTTAATAGCAAACCAAGTAGGCTAAATGATTCGCATATTGAGGAGCTAATATCATATGGAGAATATAAGATTAATTAAGTATTTACTAATGTTTCTGCTGCAAACTAAGATAATATAAGTACAAAATATGCACAGAAACTCCACAAAACAATCCTCTGTACTTTGGTTGAATCATTGAGTCATCTCTGTCATGTGCTTCATGCGGTGTAGCCCAAGGTGTCTCAAAGTGTTAAGCCTTTTTCCTTTTTAACTATTTCTGGTAGAATGAATTCAAGGGTGGAATGGTAGCATCGCTGTTACAACTGGGCTCTTTCAATTCATGTAATAAGTCTAGTTTTGTCATACTTACTTTCTGTAATACAGTAAATATAGGATCCTGGACTTCAATACTATTTTAAGTTTCTATGACGTAATAATAATTGCCTTAGAACAGACATTTTGGGTCTCATTATGAGTCTTGCGGTCTCGCGGATGGTGGTCGGGACCCCGCCAATGCGGTGGTCCGGGTGCCACATTACAACCCTGGAGGTCGGAACACCAGGGAACCGCCAGCTCCACCAGGATCAGAGATCCCAGCGATTTGGAGTTAGGTGAAGGTCTGGATTACAACTTCGTTCTCTGCCAGCCTTTTCATGGCGGTAGCACTGCTATGAAAAGGCTGGTGGAGAACAGGTGTAGGGCGCTCCATGAATTAAGAATGGTCAGTGCTTGGGCCCCATGGCCAGCACCCTTGCAATGCTCACTGTCTGCTTTGAAGAGAGTGAACATGCAGGATACAGGATTGCCGCTGGCTCAATTATGAGCTAGAGACAATGCTGTAGCCTGTTTCCCACTATGGCAGAGTTCGGAAACTCAGGTTTCTGCCCACTGACATAGCAGGAAACTCTTAATAACTCTAGCGGGGAGGTTGCCGAGTTGGCGGCAGCCACCCTGTCGGGAGTTTGGCAGACAGAGTTTTCTGTCCGCCAAACTCAAAATCAGGACCCTCAGTTAACACAGAGAAATGTTTTGCACAATTAACTGTAGGGCTAATAACCGTCTCAGGTAGTTTAATTGAGGAAAAAGCTATATTAATTGGAAGAATCAGAGGAACAAGAGGTAGTTTTTTGGTATTATATATTTATTAGATAGAAACAACTGGAAAAAATAACTTTAAGTACACAAGATTGGAATTTTAGCAATTGCTCTGGTAGATGGAATTGTTTCCATGGTGCATGTAGAAGTTTTGCTAGTTATAGCACTAGCTTTAAAGAAAGCAATTGACATTACTGATCCCATATGCTGTGACAAATAGTATGCCCTTTCCATAATCTTTGGAAATTTGGGCATAAATTAGTGTTTTTAGGATTTGTTTCCATGGTGATTTGTGCCTTCTGGTTTGCAATTTATGAATAGACGTTTAGAGAATCACTAATATTTTTTTTAATTGATTAGTCTGATGAAAGAAGCATTCAAGAACTTTAAGATTTATATCAGATTTGGCTCAACTAATTACATATGTTAAAAAATATGGTAGAGGAGGTTGGGGTTCCTGGAAAGGTCAGTACAGGCATTGCATGGTTGGAGGCAGATATAGTTAAAGTTATAGTGACAGCTCTTACACATCACAGCAGGGTGAACTAGATGATAAAGGTTATAAAAATGTCCCTAAAACCAAACCCATCAGTGTACTCATTCTCCCTTCTGATGAGGAAGGGGAATCAACAATGCAGAAAATACAAAAAAAGAATTATATAAGATTCTGAAAGAATTGAAGAAGCCTTTGGCATGTACCTCTTCTATTCCAGCATCTCAGTCTCTTTGTGATGATCTTGTGAACTGTTTTGAAGAACAAAATTCTAATATTCATGACACTCTGTCAAATGGTCTCACACAGGAAGAACTGGCCTCACCTGTCTCTTCATCCTCTAGCCATCTCACCCTCTTAGAATCTTTTGACATGGTCACCCCGAGCAAATCTTGGTCTTGATAAATAAGATCAAATTAGGCTCACCAGAAGATGCTACTCCTCCTACATCATGGCAATGTTTACCCCAGCACTTCTTCCCATGATTAAGGGTCTGTTTAACCAGTCCCTGAAACTGAAACAATTCCTATAAAATGGAAAGCAGCTCAAGTTAGACCTATTTTAAAGAAACCCATGGCAGATCCTCTAGAACTTGCAAGATAGACCAATATCACTGCTCCCTTTCCTCAGAATAATTATGGAGACTGTGGTCAACAAACAACTCACGTTTTTCCTGGAAAGCCACTCTTTGCTAGACCCCTACCAGTCTGGTGTTTGGGCATCCTATAGTACAGATACAGCATTTGTGGATGTTCTGAACACCATCGGTCTCTTTCT
This sequence comes from Pleurodeles waltl, assembly GCF_031143425.1. Lineage (NCBI taxonomy): Eukaryota > Metazoa > Chordata > Amphibia > Caudata > Salamandridae > Pleurodeles > Pleurodeles waltl. Next base: position 127,289,144 of record NC_090436.1, on the reverse strand, counting down.
GGACGAAGGACAATCAACCATATTGGTACTACCAGATCTATCTACAGCATTCAACACCATCTAATATTCAATTCTAGACTAAAGACTGACTGAGATTGGTCTCGGCATAAAAGCCCTGGGTTGCCTTACAAACCTTTTGAGGGATTGGACCCAATGGTGCTGTTAGACCTTTTCAACTCTTGGACTATGGTCCTTGACAGGGGGGTACAACAGGGTTCATCCTTGAACCCCACCATTTTCAATAGCTACGTGGCCTCCTTAGCTCAAGTGATAAGATCATGCGGGTTCAAAGCTATTTCATACGCAGATGACACATAAGTTATTATAACCATAGGGAATGCATGAAAAAATAGCCCTCTGGCTGTTGCCCAGTTTTGCCTTTAGCTGAACACAGGAAAGAGTGAGACTGTGCTCTTTGGAAAAGATCCCTCCTTTTGGTCTGAAAACTGGTGGACTCCGGAATCGGGGCCAGCCCCTATCCCTAAAAAGGCAATTAAAAATCTGGGAAAACTGATAGATGGTGCCTTCTCTATGAAAGAACAGGTAAATTCTATTGCTGGGTCCCATTTCTGAATTTTGCGCCTTCTCAGGAGAGCTTTCCTATGGTTCCACTTCAGACCAGAAAATCCATCACTCAGGCGCTTATTGTAAGTTGCCTAGATGATGGTAATGCCCTTATGGTTGCTGCAAATGAAACTCTGTTAGCAAAACTCCAGGGTGATCAAAACACAGCTGCTCGCCTGTTTTGGAATTTGCCATCGCGGCCCCCATCAGAGCCTACTCTCAAATCTTTGCATTGGCTTCAGATAAAAAAGCGTTCCCTTTTCAGCCTCCTCTGTCTGGCACAGAAGTCCCTACTTGGAAACAGCCACTTCATCTGCTGAACAAGTTGCAGTCCTGCACACCTACTTGCAACCTCAGATCCAGTGGACAAACGTTACTCCACCCCCGCATTTAACGCACTGTCAAATATGAGGGTAGATCATTTCCGTATTTGTTCCCCCCCCCCCCCCACCCCCCCCCCCAGCAATCACTGGAACATATGATCCTGTCCTGACTGAGCCCTATTCAAGAAATATCTTAAAATCTGTGCCCTTTAACTCCTGCTGGTGACTGCTGTCCTGTTTTGGAGTGCAACAGTGCAGAGAGACCCTTTTGAGGGGGATTCATTTGCACTTTATAAATATCAATAACATAACATATTGATGTGTTATTTCAGTTTTTTTGTTTCTTTTTGTGAAATGGAAGTGTTATTCGAATGGGGAATGCCAGTACAACTGGAGTTCCATGCCCCAACATCAGGAGGGGAACATCGCCGTCGTGCGCTATACTGATTAAAAGGCCTGCGTCGAGTGCTCGCTAATGTGAGGAACTTGGATACAATGCCCTCAATGGTTGCTAACAGAATTTCTACAACTCGCGCCAGATTTCGCAATGATACCTGATCTTGTGTTTAGTCCTTTCATTTCTCATTTGACATTTAGTACCTGGCGAGGGTGATCAGAAATAATCCGAGCAATGCTTATTAGTAACCTAGGCAGCATTCTCAAGAACACCTATAATTCGCTTTATTGGCTGAAACTCAACCTGGAAATCTCCACTTGGAAATGAGACTTAAAAAAACTGCCCTGTCTGCTTATTACGAGTTGAAATTATACAGCAATCAAGTGGTTATGTCATGTTATGTAACATTATGCCATTTTATGTTATTCTGTGTTATGTTATGTAGTGAGATGTTATGTTTTATATTTTGTATGCTGTTATGTTACCTTAGCTGATGTGATGTTAAGTTATGTGATGTTATTTTATGTGATTTTATGTTTTGTTCTGTGATGTTATTTCATGTGATTTTATGTTTTGTTATGTGTTATGTGATGCTATTTTATGAGGTATTGTTTTGTTATGTGTTAAGTGATGTTATTTTATGTGATATTATGTTTTGTTATGTGATGTTATTTTATGTGATTTTATGCTTTGTTATGTGCTTTGTGATGTTATTTTATGTGATATGTTTTGTTATGTGTTATGTGATGTTATTTTACGTGATATTATGGTTTGTTATGTGATGGTATTTTATGTGATGTTATGCTTTGTTATGTGTTATGTGATGCTATTTTATGTGATATTATGTTTTGTTGTTGTGAGAAAGTAGCCTCTTTCTAGCCTTGTTACCCCCACTTTTGGGCCTGTTTGTGAAAATATGTCAGGGTGTTTTCACTGTCTCACTGGGATCCAGCTAGCCAGGGCCTAGTGCTCATAGTGAAAACCCTATGTTTTCAGTGTGTTTGTTATGTGTCACTGGGACCCTGCTAGCCAGGACACCTGTGCTCATAAGTTTGTGACCTATATGCATGTGTTCCCTGTGTGATGCCTAACTGTCTCACTGAGGCTCTGCTAACCAGAACCCCAGTGGTTATGCTTTCTCTGTATGCCAAAATTGTCACTAACAGGCTAGTGACCAATTTCACCAATTCACATTGGCATACTGGAACACCCTTATAATTCCCTAGTATATGGTACTGAGGTACCCAGGGTATTGGGGTTCCAGGAGATCCCTAGGGGCTGCAGCATTTCTTTTTCCACCCATAGGGAGCTTTGACAATTCTTACACAGGCCTGCCACTGCAACCTGAGTGAAATAACGTCCACGTTATTTCACAGCCATTTACCAATGCACTTAAGTAACTTATAAGCCACCTATATGTCTAACCTTCACCTGGTGAAGGTTGGGTGCTAAGTTACTTAGTGTGTGGGCACCCTGGCACTAGCCAAGGTGCCCCCTCATCGTTCAGGGCAAATTCCCCAGACTTTGTGAGTGCATTTGTTACACCATTACACACGTGCACTATACATAGGTCACTACCTATGTATAGCGTCACAATGGTAACTCCGAACATGGCCATGTAACATGTCTAAGATCATGGAATTGTCACCCCAATGCCATTCTGGCATTGGGGAGACAATTCCATGATCCCCCGAGTCTCTAGCTCAGACCCGGGTACTGCCAAACTACCTTTCCTGGGGTTTCACTGCAGCTGCTGCTGCCAACCCCTCAGACAGGTTTCTGCCCTCCTGGGGTCCAGCCAGGCCTGGCCCAGGAAGGCAGAACAAAGGACTTCCTCAGAGAGAGGGTGTTACACCCTCTCCCTTTGAAAAAAGGTGTCAGGGCTGGGGAGGAGTAGCCTCCCCCAGCCTCTGGAAATGCTTTGATGGGTACAGATGGTGCCCATCTCTGCATAAGCCAGTCTACACCGGTTCAGGGATCCCCCAGCCCTGCTCTGACATGAAACTGGACAAAGGAAAGGGGAGTGACCACTCCCCTGACCTGCACCTCCCAGGGGAGGTGCCCAGAGCTCCTCCAGTGTGCTCCAGACCTCTGCCATCTTGGAAACAGAGGTGCTGCTGGCACACTGGACTGCTCTGAGTGGCCAGTGCCAGCAGGTGATGTCAGAGACTCCTCCTGATAGGCTCTTACCTGTGTTGCTAGCCTATCCTCCTTCCTAGGTAGCCAAACCTCCTTTTCTGGCTATTTAGGGTCTCTGCTTTGGGGAATTCTTTAGATAACAAATGTAAGAGCTCATCAGAGTTCCTCTGCATCTCTCTCTTCACCTTCTGCCAAAGGATCGATCGCTGACTGCTCAGGACGCCTGCAAAACTGCAACAAAGTAGCAAAGATGACTACTGCAACCTTGTATCGCTGATCCTGCCGCCTTCTCGACTGTTTCCTGGTGGTGCATGCTCTGGGGGTAGCCTGCCTCCTCTCTGCAGTAGGAGCTCTGAAGAAATCTCCCGTGGGTTGACGGAATCTTCCCCCTGCAACCGCAGGCAACAAAAGGCTGCATCACCGATCCCCTGGGTCCCCTCTCAGTACGACGAGCGTGGTCCCTGGAACTCAGCAACTCTGTCCAAGTGACTCCCACAGTCCAGTGACTCTTCAGTCCAAGTCTGGTGGAGGTAAGTCCTTGTCTCCCCACGCTAGACTGCATTGCTGGGTACCGCGTGATTTGCAGCTGCTCCGGCTCCTGTGCACTCTTCCAGGATTTCCTTCATGCAAAGCCAAGCCTGGGTCCCCAACACTCTAACCTGCAGTGCACAACCTCCTGAGTTGTCCTCCGGCATCGTGGGACTCCCTTTTGTGTCTTCGGGTGAGCTCCGGTTCACTCCTCTTTGTAGTGCCTGTTCCGGCACTTCTGCGGGTGCTGCCTGCTTCTGTGAGGGCTCCCTGACTTGCTGGGCGCCCCCTCTGTCTCCTCATCCAAGTGGCGACATCCTGGTCCCTCCTGGGCCACAGCAGCATCCAAAAACCCTAACTGCAACCCTTGCAGCTAGCAAGGCTTGTTTGCAGTCTTTCTGCGTGGGAACACCTCTGCAAGCTTCTTCACGGCGTGGGACATCCATCCTCCAAAGGGGAAGTTTCTAGCCATCTTCGTTCTTGCAAAATCCACAGCTTCTACCATCCGGTGGCAGCTTCTTTGCACCCTCAGCTGGCATTTCCTGGGCATCTGCCCAATCTCGACTTTGTCGCAACTCTTGGACTTGGTCCCCTTGTTCCACCAGTACTCTTGTCCAGAAATCCACTTTGGTTGCATTGCTGGTGTTGGTCTTCCTTGCAGAATTCCCCTATCATGACTTCTGTGCTCTCTGGGGAATATAGGTGCACTTTACGCCTACTTTTCTGGGTCTTGGGGTGGGCTATTTTTCTAACCCTCACTGTTTTCTTACAGCCCCAGCGACCCTCTACAAGCTCACATAGGTTTGGAGTCCATTCGTGGTTCGCATTCCACTTTTGGAGTATATGGTTTGTGTTGCCCCTATACCTATGTGCTCCTATTGCAATCTACTTTAATTCTACATTGCTTGCATTACTTCCTTTTGCTATTACTGCATATTTTTGGTATTGTGTACATATATCTTGTGTATATTTGGCATCCTCATACTGAGGGTACTCACTGAGATACTTTTGGCATATTGTCATAAAAATAAAGTACCTTTATTTTTAGTATATCTGTGTATTGTGTTTTCTTATGATATTGTGCATATGAAAACAGTGGTATAGTGGGAGCTTTGCATGTCTCCTAGTTCAGCCTAAGCTGCTTTGCTATAGCTACCTTCTATCAGCCTAAGCTGCTAGAAACACCTCTTCTACACTAATAAGGGATAACTGGACCTGGTACAGAGTGTAAGTACCCCTTGGTACCCACTACAAGCCAGGCCAGCCTCCTACAGTTGTGTTACGTTATCTGGTGTTTTGTTAGATCAGGAAAGTTGTCAAGGTGAGGGCGGTGCTGGTGTATGGTACAACAACGGATGTATTATTACATAGCTCTAAAGGTAACCCACTTCCTTAGTACAATGACAAATGATATTTTTATTTAATTATATTAAATTATTTAGTAATATTTATTTAATAATAATAATTTTATTTTGGCTATCCTTCTGAATCAGTAATATTCCTGTAGAAGTTAGATTTCAGGTGAAAGTGTTTTCGTCGGTTTAGTACTTTGCTAAACCAGAGTTTTCATCCAGACAGACTTTCTCACACTGAAGAAGTGTGAGCTTATCTGGTCCTAAATGTTCTTGCTTGCTTGTATCTTAACAAGGACCATTTAAATGTTATATCTGACATTTGCTTGATGGAACCGGTATGGCACGTTGAACTCCACTTTGGCTTTCACAGGCAGCATGTGGAAGTCTCTCAAGAGCTAATTGAATGCGACCGCTGTGAGTGACCAGAGATGGACCTGGATGCTCTGTTCAGACCCCTCTGTGGGCCCTGCAGAGGACGGACTGGCAGTGCTGCCGCCAGCAGAGGTTTGGGGAAGGTTGAGATGTTGCAATATGTTCATAACTGACTGAAATATAGTTCCTATCTCCTTCCGTGATCTATTGGTCATTGGTTAATATCTGGTAAAAAAATACGCTCCAAGGGACTGATTTAGAAGAGGACGGTAATGGAGAAAGCACCTGAAAAAGCATGTTCTATGTCGGCGGTACTTGTAGAATAACCATCCAAATGAGAGTACCATCAGTGGCGTACATGCCACAGGCGAAGACTCAACCAGCTCGGTGAACAGCTCTGCTATCATAGTTATAACTGCTTCATGCCGGGTTAACCAGATTGAGTGGTTACAGGCAGTGCTTAATTTGTAAATAAAAATGTGTGGTGCCCAAAGCCTTAAACGCGCGGCTGCTGCATTTAAATGTGGGAGCACGGAATTCTGAGGCAGCGTAATCCTGAAGCCATCTCAGGCCTCTTCAATCCATTTAAAGACACTTCCTGTACCTTCAGCTCACTCTTGCAGCTTTCACCCATTGTGACGCTTTTTCGTTTTTCTCTTCCTTCGTCTTTCTCTACGTGTCTTTTGCTCGCAGCAAATACTTGAGGCAGAAGATGCCCCGGCCCTCAAAAATAAGTCCCGGTGCTCAGCACCGGAAACAATAAACACAAATTAAGCACTGGTTACAGGCCTACGGGCTTTCTAAATGAGAGAAGGTTCGGGAGGCATTTGATTACTAGCGGTCAGAACAAAAAGATGCAAGAAAGACTTCCGGCCTGTAACAAACCTACTTAGAGGATGCTGTGGACACAGCCAATAGTATAGGGGAGCCAAGGCAACCAGCCAGGGACTAGAGTAAACCTTGTGAAGAAAATGTGTGCATAGTAAAAAGAAACAAATTGTCTTTGAAGAATGTCAATTAATTTTGTAGCATAAGTGTAATGTATTATATTGTGAGTTCAAAGTTTCCTTGGGCAATGCACAAGTTTTGTCTTGCACTGAACAAAGAATGCAGCAAATGCAGCACTATGAGATATATTGCAGACATTTGCAGGACAGGTCTTAAAAACAAAGGGGCATATTTATGTGATTGCAAGGCAACGCAGCACAGCAAGTCACCTTGCGCTGCGTTTCAGGGAAAGAGCAAGAATGCACTGTATTTATTGCAATATGGAACATTCCTGTCCTCTCCCTAGCACTGCAGCACAATGGGCTGCCAGGAGCCAATGCAGGCACCCTTGCACCATTGTGCAAGGGTGTCTGCATTTCATGCAGATTTGTTTTTCTGCAGGAAAGGACACTTCTTGCAAAAAAAAAAAAAAAAATCCTTAGAGGCATAACCCTCTTTCTATGTGTGATGCAAAATGCAGTGCACATAAAAAGAGGAAGTACAGAGAAGAAATAAATACATTTCTCCTTTACGCTTTCCTTGATAAGGTGTATCTTTTTGGTGCATTTCCAGGTCTACCACTTCTAGTAAATCTTTGAATGCATCAAAAACTGTGGGAGTTGAGTGGGTACACCCATGCAATGCCCAGGGAACGCCTTCTAAGGGCAGAGTAAGGCAATGCAGCGATTTGTGCTGCGTTGCTTTACTCCAAATTTGTGGAGCCTTTCAGGATTACGTAAAGTGGCCTTGTGTGGCTTCATAAATCATATTTTTTAATTGCATCACAGTTGGACCACATTGGGTGGTGCAACCGCAATGCAGCAGGGCTTGTAAATATGCCCCAAAGTATGGATAGTGTATTGCAGGACACCAAAAATCGCAAACAGAATGGACAATCTAGCATTAACATTGAGAGTTGATGAAAAGGAGATTGCAGTGCATGAGGATCGCTTGGTTAATTTTGTGACTGATGGTGTTTGTCTTACTTTAATGACTGATTCTGGTTGAATGGTCACAGTCATTTCTAGAAAGGCAATTGAAGATGTGGGCTAAGTGGAGAGTTTCCACTCCGTGATACCAATCTAAGGGGATGGGGACTCAATCAATCAATAGTTTATTCGTTCCAGGTTTGGACCATTTGAGAAATTAAAAAATAATCATACATACAGAAGGATAAAAACCATAGACCATCAGGTAAAAAGAGACATTAGCAATTAGTACACTGCTTATATAAAAAAAAGGGTTCATAAAACTACATAAAAAGTTTCATAAATAATTAAGACAAGACTCTTAAAATAGTGTCTGGATCTTGCCCTATACAAGAAGCTAAATGCTAAAATAATACGAATCAATTGTTAAAAACATCTAAACTATTCTAAGACGGATTTGTACATAAGATAAGACATAGAAACTACATACAATAGGTCCTGTTTACAAAAGTTAGAAGTCAATCAGTGGAAAATGGAGCCCTAAGTTAGTCAGTTCTCTTAAATAAGTTGATCAGATAAATTGCATCTTGCCATTTATAAAATTATATGCGCCAAGGGGCTTATGAGTCACTTCAATTGGGGTAGCCCACTAGACAACATGCTCGGAGATACAGTCTTATGTCCTTGATAGATCGCACTAATGATTTCGCCCAGACTATTATGACAGGATGCTAATTCGCTAACTTCTAGACCGTTCTTCAACCAGTGGATGGGGACTCGTATTCCCCAGGACTGCGCTGCTTGCAGCCCTGCCCTGGCAGATTACAGCCGCCAGGACCACCAGGCTGCAGGCTGGCTGCAGCTTGGCGGTGTTGGCGGTTTGACCGTAGGAGATCCGCCGCGGTCAAAATGGGGCTGTCGGACCGCCAGCCTCGTAATGAAGCCCTTAGTGTGGAAGAGGGACGGCTGTTAGATGCACAACTGCAAAGTGAGGCACTGACAGCCATCTCTGAAATTTGTGATCCCAATGGCCAACTGGTTAAAGAACCTCAAGAGCTAACAACAGCCTTGACAAACTATTACAATGAACTCCACAGTTCTGAGCTGGAGGTCGATGGGGCCCATGAAAACAGCTTTTTTGAAAGATTGACCATTTTTCCCCTTAACAATGAGGACAGAATCTTTTTAGAGGGCAAAAGAATAAAAGAAGAAATTGCTCAGACAATTACTACACTCCCATATAACAAAGCCCCAGGTGAGAACAGCTTCTCATGAAAATTTTACATATGCATCAAAAACAAAGCTCTATGGACTCCGTTTATGAAGCCTACAAAAAGGTAGGAGAGACAGACGTCTTTCCACCCTCTCCAACACAGCATTACGAGTGTTTCTCCCCAGGTCTGGGAAAGATCCACTATTATGCAGCAGCTAATGCCTGATATCCTCGCTAAATGCAGATGTCAAATTTCTGGCCGGAACCCTGTCTACTCATCTCAGAAAAGTTATCCCTACTTTTATTCAGGGCTCACAAATGAGATTTGCACCAGGGAGGACCTCTTTCAACCACAGGTGCACTCTGTCCCATCTATTCTGGTTATCTAAAGACTTCCAGGATTTCATGCTAGCATTATCTCTAAACACTGGGAAGGCATTTGATAGGATTGAGTAGGCATACGTTTCATACCCTCCGTAGTCTGGGACTGGGTGATAACTTCATCACCAAGGACTGATGACTGTATGGAGCTCCCACAGCAGAGGTTAACTGTGGAGGGTGACTGTGACAGTTTTAAGAAGAACCCGCCAGGGATGCCCCATATCTCCCCTCTTATCCCTACTGGCCCTCGAGCCCCGTACAGCAGCAATCTGTGAAAATGTAAGGATAGCGGGAATACCCACACCAGCAGGCACTTCTGAGATCCTTCTGTATGTGGACGATATTCTACTCACTCTTACTGAACTCAGCAGGTCCTAACTGACCCATATGTCAGTCATCTCCGATTTCTCAGCAATATTAGGATGAAGAGTCATCTGGCACAAAAGTAAAGCCTTGCTGTTGTCCTGTGTGACAACAAAAGCAGCTACAGCACAATGCAAATATGAATGGAAACAAGTATGTGTGGGCATAGAATAATAGGGGTCTGGAAAAAATGGTCGTAAGTAGCCTAGAACCACTCGTCACTAAGACTAACACAGAATATGCCAAATCAGTGCTACTCAATTTATCACTGTGGGGATGGGTATAAGATGGAATCCCAGGGGGCTTGCCTTTCCTTTTGCACATGGGTTACTATTTTAAGGTAATGGAAGAAGGAGGATGAAGGTCTAGATCCAGAGATGTGCAACTGACCATTGTTTGACCACACCATGACATAAAAGTAAAAAATGCCAATATTCCCTCCAAAAAAGAAAGGCAAAATAGAAAAAGGTCATACAAAATAGGAACAACATGAATAATAAAAAAGCACAAAAACTAAAACTGCCTCTTGAAAATCACACATAGGAGAGAATAAAGGCACTTAAATTCTAAAGCAAAACCCTTACCAGACCTGGTTTTGGTGAAACAGCAGCCCGGGTGAAACATAAATGTGTGCCCCTTATGAATTCAAACCCCGGAACCCCCCAAAGCCCTTCCTTTGCAAATAGCTCTTTAAGCTGGCAAAAAGCAGCTAAGATTCAACTAATGGCGATAACAAGTACACATTACTTAACATTTTGCTCTGGTCATCATACTTTTCAGAGGGTACTATTTGTTTTTTTAAAGTAACGATTGGAATTGAACCAACACATGGATTAAGAGCTTCACGTGCGCAGGACACTTACTTTAAAAACATTGACAAAGTCAGGAGATCTAGCTTTGAACAATGCAAAGGTTTTCCTTAACCCCTCGGGTGCCCTGGATGTAACGGTTATGTCCTGGGCAGCACCGCTCGGGTGCCCAGGACGTAACCGTTACATCCAGATTGGGGCCCTCGGGGCAAGCGCTAGCGCTCCCCCCAGGGGCCTAATACCCCCATCCCCTGGGCAGGGATGGAAGGAGAATCGCTTCCCCTTCCACCCCTGCCCACACCCGGGCTCCCCTGTGGCATCTGATGACGTCAGCGCGCTGACCTCATCAGAGGCCTACCCCTCCGTGCTGGAAGTCCAGCGCTGATCTGAGGAGGAATGCAGAAGCATTTCTCCTCCGATCACGAGGTGGGGCTGAGAGAGGCATGAAAGGAAAGGAAAGGCGATGCAATTGGGTAGCAGAAATGCCACTAGACACCAGGGAGTTTGTTATTATTATGCATAAGGGGAGCGGCCCTTTGGGCAAGGGCTGCTTCCCAGGGGGGGGAATTTATTTTTAGGCCATTTTGCCCCCAGTTGGGGCAGAAACCGCTAGACACCAGGGATCTTTTTTTTTTTTCTTTCATTTTTTTTAAACGTGGGGAGCAACCCCTTAGGCAAGGGTCGCACCCTGTGGACAAAAGTAATTTTAGGCCATTTCTGCCCCCAGGGATTTTTTTTTTAATTAAATGTATACATAGAGGGAGCAGCCCATTTAGCAAGGGCTGCTCCCCAGTGGGGTAATTTATTTTTAGGCCATTTCTGCCCCCCCTTGGGGGCAGATCAACCTATTATAATTAGGCTGATCTGCCCTCGGGGGGGCAGAAAACCCTAGACACCAGGGATTTCTTTTTTGTTTGTGTTTATGTTTAGGCAAGGGTCGCTCCCCTGGAGGGCAAATTGTCTTTAGTCCACTTCTGCCCACCTTGGGGGCAGATCGGCCTATTTTTATTACGCTAATCTTCCCCCAAGGGGGGCAGAAACCACTAGACACGAGGGATTTAAATTTATTTGCATCAATTTCAAGCAAGGGGAACGACCCCTTAGGCAAGGGTCGTTCCCTGGTAGGCAAAGTTATTTTAGGCCATTTCTGCCCCCCTTGGGGACTGATCGGCCTATTTTTATTAGGCCAATCTGCCCCCAAGGGGGGCAGAAAACACTAGGCCCTGGGGATTTTTTTGGGTGCCAATTTCACGCAAGGGGAGTGACCCCTTAGGCAAGGAAACCACTTAGGCACCAGGGATCAGTGTGTGTGTATGTCTGTGTTTTGTTTGGGGGCAGCCCCTTGGGCAAGGGTCGCTCCCCATGGGGGATAATTACTGTTGGCCATATTTACCCCCCTTGGGGGGGTAGGCCCAGATTGGCCTATTTTTGGAAGGTCCATCTGCCCCCAAAGGGGGCACAATGCCCACCAGAGACCAGGGAAGTTTTTTTCCAAAATAAAGGGGTGGGGGTGTGGCCATACCCCTACCCCCACCCCAAAGAAATGGGGCCAAAGTTGTTCTGCCCATCAGTATGCACATGGGGCAATTACCCCCAATCCACACCCCGGGGGGGTAGGAAGTCTACTAGATGCCAGGGAATTAAAAAAATAGAGGGTGGTGGCCACCAACCAATATGGGCATGATTATGCCCCCACCCCAACTGAAGGGGATAACAGTCTTTCAGCTCTCCCCTGCACACTAAAACATCTTATCCCACAGCAAGCAAGAGGACATTTGATTATTTTCGGTTTTGGTTTTACATTTGGGCCAGGAGAGCTAGGCTAACTCTCAAAATCGTCCCACTTGGAATTGTGAGGGCTACACTTTTTGGACTTTGGAACGCTTCCATGTAGAAAAATCCACAAGACCTAGACATATCTGAAAACTAAACATCTGGGTGAGTCCAGGGTGGTGTGCTTCACATGCAACTCCCGCACCATTTTCTTACCCGCAATGCCCTGCAAACCTCCAACTTTGCAGGAAATCACACACATTTTCCTCATTTTTGTGATGGAACCTTCCGGAATCTGCAGGGATTCACAAAATTCCTACCACCCAGCATTGTCGCATTTATACTGATAATAATTCTGCCCCACTTGTCAGCCTAGAAATATTTTTTTTCAAACTGCCCTTTTGGACCCGATTTGGTTCCCCCTCAATTTCAACATGTTTTTGGCTCTTCCCTGTCACAGACATTTGCCCACCTATACAAGTGAGGTATCATTTTTACAGAGACACTGAGGGGAATGTTGGGTGGTAGGAAATTTGTCCTGGTGTGGTGATCCCACACAGAAATGTGGGGAAAATGTAATTTTGTAGCTAAATTTGAGGTTTGCTGAAGATTCTGTTTAAGAAAACACTGGGGGATCCAAGCAAGTCACACCTCCCTGGACTCCCTTGGGTGTCTAGTTTTCTGAAATGTCTGGGTTTGGTAGCTTTCCCTGCATGGCTGCTGAGCCCAGGACAAAAAACGCAGGTACCCCCCACAAAAACAGGTAGTTTTGTACTTGAGAATTTTGATGTGTCCAGATAGTGTTTTGGGGCATTTCCTTTTACGGGCACTAGGCCTACCCACACAAGTGAGGTACAATTTTTATCGGGAAACTAGGGGGAACGCTGGGTGGAAGGGAATTTGTGGCTCCTCTCAGATTCCAGAACTTTCCGTCACCGAAATGGGAGGAAAAAGTGTTTTTTGGCCCAATTTTGAGGTTTGCAAAGGATTCTGGGTAACAGACCCTGGTTAGAGCCCCACAATGCACCCCATTCTGAATTTCCGTATGTGTTTAGTTTTAAAAAATATATAGGTTTTTTAGGTTTCCCTAGGTGCCGGCTGAGCTAGAGGCCAAAATCCACAGCTAGGTACTTTTTAAAAAAACAGGTCAGTTTTCATTGGCAAAATGTGATGTACCATTTTTATTGGGAGACATGGAGGAATGCTGGGTGGAAGGAAGTTTGTGGCTCCTCTCAGATTCACGAACTTTGTAGCACCGAAATATGAGGGAAAAGTGTTATTTTTCCACATTTTGAGGTTTGCAAAGGATTCTGGGTAACAGAACCTGGTGAGAGACCCACAAGTCACCCCATCCTGGATTCCCATAGGTGTCTAGTTTTCAGAAATCCATAGGTTTGGTAGGTTTCCCTAGGGACTGGCTGAGCTAGAGGCCAGATTCCACAGCTTGACACTTTGCAAAAAATAGCTCTGTTTTGTTTGGGAAAATGTGGTGTGTCCATGTTGTGTTTTGGGGCATTTCCTGTCGTTGGCGCTAGGCCTACCCACAAAAGTGAGGTACCATTTTTATCAGGAGACTTGGGGGAATACAGAATAGCAGAACAAGTGTTCCTGTCCCTTGTCTTTCTGTACATTTAGTCCTTCCAAATGTAAAACAGTGTGAAGATAAGACGTCTATTTGAGAAATGCCCAGTAATTCACATGCTAGTATGGGGACCCCAGAATTCAGGGATGCGCAAATAACCACTGCTTCTCAACATCTTATCTTGTGTCCATTTTGGAAATACAAAGATTTTGTTGATTCTTATTTTTCACTCTTTATATTTCACCAAATGAATTGCTGTATACCTGGTATAGAATGAAAACCCATTGCAAGGTGCAGCTTTTTTATTGGCTCTGGGTACCTAGGGTTCTCGATAAATCTACAAGCTCTATATATCCCTGCAACCAGAAGAGTCCAGCAGATGTAACAGTATATTGCTTTCACAAATCTGACATTGCAGGAAAAAGTTACAGAGTAAAAAATTTAGAAAAATGGCTGTTTTTTTCAGCTCAATTTCAGTATTTTTTAATTTCAGCTGTTATTTACTGTTGGAAAACCTTGTAGGATTTACACAAATGACCCCTTGCTGAATCAGAATTGTATCTACTTTTTAGAAATGTTTAGCTCTCCGGGATCCAGCATTGGTTTCATACCCATTTCTGTCACTAACTGGAAGGAGACTAAAAACACAAAAAATAGTAAAAATGGGGTATGTCCCAGTAAAATGCCAAAATTGTGTTGAAAAATGTGGTTTTCAGATTCATGTCTGCCTGTTCCTGAAAGCTGGGAGAATGGTGATTTTAGCACCGCAAACCGTTTGTTGATGTCATTTTTAAGGAAAAAATCACAAGCCTTCTTCTGCAGCCCTTTTTCCCATTTAGAAGAAAAAAAATAGCATTTGCTGTATTTTGGCTAATTCCTTGGTCTCCTTCAGGGGAACCATAAACTCTGGGTACCTCTAGAATTCCTAGGATGTTGGAAAAAAGCACACAAATTTGGCGTGGGTAGCTTATGTGGACAAAAAGTTATGAGGGCCTAAGCATGAACTGCCCCAAATAGCCATAAAAAGGTCTGCCACCTGAGAGGAAAAGGCATGGCAGCGAAGGGGTCAATGAGTATGAATATAAGTTGCTTGTATAAGGTGAAGTATCTGAAGAAGGAATTCTAACTTGTTGGTATTTTCAACAATAAGGGCAAGGGTTTGGACTCTAGTGAGTGAACTCCAAGTTATCTATACAGGTATTGCTACACTTTTTATCAGACTGATAAAAAACTACTGAGCAAAAGGTCCATGCTGTGGAACAGAACCATGATCACTGAGCAATTGGACAATAGCAACACTTCTGAGCAGTGCTGTTTTGCTTACGAAAGAGCAGTATGAACCCTTCCTAACAAATTTGCCATACTAAGTTAGATAGAACTAGCTGTTCTCAGAGCTGCTCCTGACTTGTATGGAACACTAAGAGACACATTTACTAAGGTTTCACAAAACCCAATGCAGCAAGGCAACTTGCTGTGATGCGTTGTGGCAAACAGAGAAAGGAGATATGTGCCATATCTATTAGGATATGACATACGTCTGCTCTCTCCTTGTGCTGGCGCACTGTGTGCAGCCTAGTGCTAACCCAGACACCCTTGGTCATGCTGCAAGGGTGCCTGCATTAGGGGCAGTATTGTTTTTTGGGACACCTTCCTGTACAAAAACAGTCCTGTAGGGCATTTTCTTCTTTGTTTGCATGCAACGCACATACAAAGAGGAAGTCACAAGGAGAAATATAGTTATTTCCCCTCATTATGCCTAGGTCGGGATGCATAAAAAACCATGGGTGGATGCATTGGAACACCAATACTCAACCCATGGAATACCTCCATGCCACAAGGCAATATACGCTGACTTGTGTTATTTTGGATTTACTATGCCAGGCAGAACCACACAACATGGCTGTGCATGACTGAGTAAATCCCACTTGCATTGCCTTGCCACAAATTTTGTCCCAAAACGGCAACACAAGCCCTTAGTAAATCTGGCCCTAAGTATCTGAACTTCAGTCAGGCAGCTCCAGCTCGACTGAATTGGAATTTCATGTCTGAATTTGTCAAGTTTTGAGTCTGGTCAATATCAGGATCCTACCATAGTGGTGCTATAATTTGAATGGACCAGTAGTGCCACTTATCAAAAAGCATGCTATACATGGAATGGGATAGTTGCTGAATAGCTGCTATTTTTTAAAGTGACAGTATCAAAAACTCTCAGCAGGATTGCTATTCTCAACAGGATTGCTATCTTTTTAATTCTACAGTGTGAGAATTTCTGAGCAAGTTTCTATATTTTGAATGGTGGAGTTGTTTGCTGTGTCCGAAAAGAGTCCAATATCTAAATGGGCATGGAGTGTGAGCTTCTTTTTACACTCTTAAGTGAGTTTGAAGGATATTAGTATGATGTACAATACAATAGTGCAAGGTGTCCATAAACATGAAACAATAATAACATAGGCAAAAGAAGTGTAGGTTTCTCTTACAAATACAGAAAGCATCGGCACTGCTAAGATGTCTGCCTTTGGTGTCGAAGCTATTGCCTTTGCTTTGCGAATGTGCGTGCATGGAAAATGCACAGCCATCCACCATTGAATAGCTTTGAAGCCCATCTGAAGATGGGTGCCTCTCGTAGTGCTCCTGCAGGAAGTATTGTACTGCCAACTACAGCGAGGGCCTGATCTCAACGTCTCGGAGCTGTTGGTATCTTTAAAAAGTGAAAAACGGTGTAAAGAATGTTTTTAAAAAAGACACATCGGCCCACCATTCCCAGGCACTCAAGGGTACTACTTTTGTAGTTGAAGTACGTGTTGGCCTCAAGCATCACTCAAAATGAGGGTAACCAATGGCTGAAGTGGACTGACCCACTGCTCTCTGCTTGATGCTCTGGCGGGTGAATGACACTACAACAGGCCAATGGACGAAGAGGACTGACTGAAATCCCCTCAGTGTATCTAGTTTATGAGATTCATTTTTGAAAAGCCACTTTTTTCTTCGCGGTGAGGCTCATCAAAATCTGCAGGGTGGGAAGGGTGGCCCCACCGGCATACACTTTTCCCTCTCCTGCCATCGACCCGGTTGGTGTTTCTTGGTGGGCCTTTCATCTATTGGACTGCCATCTAAATATGGTGAGCAGACCGTCACAGTGGCGGATAGATAGGTTTTCAGTCGAAAAGTCGATGCCACGACATCTACCACCAACATCTAAAGAAGGCCCAAAGTTACCAATAGAATTCTCAAATTAATTAAATGAACACTGTAAAAGGAGTAGAAAAATCACTGAAACCTTACAGCAAAATCCCTTCACCTACAGGAAAGCACACTCTGCCACATTCTTATAATTGTAGGGACAACCCTGCACAAAACCGATCATCAACAATTAACTAACAATTAAACTGAATGCCTTGTGTGCCCAGCCTGCTGCAGAGGAGAGAGGACCTCTTTTCTGTCTATGCAGTTATCTTCAATTTTGGACCCTCACACACTGAGACACCTGCAGACACAACGCTAACATTTACTGATCCAGTCACCACACCTATTCTACCCACCGGCACCGCCCCAGCAGACCCTTAGACACCTACTCCATTCACCACCCCACAGACACCACAATCACTGATACGCCTACATGTGGCCCATCCACCATACCTGAAGTCAGCACCCCAACAGACAGCCACCCAACCACCATGGCTTCCCCCAGCACCTCCACCCCGTCAGCCCAAGACACATAAACGCCCTCACACCTTCCACAAACATGTACCCAAGACGTCCACACCTAAACGTCAGACAACCACTCCCTCACCCTCCACTCCCAAACCCCCTTCTGATGACTGTCCCCATGTGTATTAGAAAGTTATCCTTTGTAACCTTGACCTTTTCCTCGTGACAACCCCAAAAGAACCTTTTCCCTTCCCAAGGGCATCCCTTTCACCTCCGAGGCCTCCACTACCCCACCTGCCAGCACTAATGCCCCTTCCCTCACCAAGAAGAAGTCTACCCCTCCCAAAAAGGTCCACCCCCTGCCAACCCACCCTAGGCCCAAGCCCAAACCCCCACTCCTCCACAACCCCCCAAGAACCCATGAGGTGCCTGCCTGCCCCCTTGATGGCCCTAGCTGTGGAGGTTGCATGTCAGGAGTCAAGTTGGGGCACCATTTTATGCCTTTGGTGCAAAACCATTTTGGACTTGTGGACTGTCCAATGGCCTTGGACTTTTAACTTTTTGGAAAAAAAATAATATATTATAACCAACCAGCTGTTGGTTTCTTTGCCCTGCATTTCCTTTCCTAGGTGTGAGTTGTTCCTAGCTGACATTGGTTGTGTGGCAGTATTTTGCTGTGCGTGCTGCTTGCTGCTTCATGTATGATTTGAGCAGTATGTGAGGTTGCGTGCAGTGCTGTTGTCCCCCAGGGGTAGGGTGTGTGTGTTGCGTGATAGGTATGTGTTTGTAGCTGAAATGTTGGTGTCATGGTACTGTGCTGTGTTTCTTGTGATATGTGTTTTTTGTTGTGCTGTGTCGCTTTGTCTGTTTTGACTGTTTGAGTCTGTGTGTATTGTGCATGGCATGATAGGTTCAATGTACTCTGTGTGTGATGTGCGTGTCGATCATTAGGTAGTATGATGGTGTTGTTGTATATGTTCCATCACACGTGATTGTACATTGTGTTGTATGTGTGTTGAGTCCCTGGCCAGTGTTGGTTGTGAGTGTGTGACCTGTGTTTGTTTTGTGCAGTTGTTATGTTGTTACGAGTTTGTAAGTTGATTGGGGATCTGTGAGGCTGGGCATGTGCTGTGTTGCCATGCGTAAATGTATGGTATTGGTGTGTGGTGTGTGTGTGTGTGTGTGTGCGCGCGCTGCAGTGTGATTGATGTGTATGTGTGGGTGTCCTTGATGCAGTATGTGAGTGCATGTGTCACTATGCTGTTATGTGTGAGTGCAGCCCTTTGCACCCCCCTTCCAATGGTATGTAATGAAACTATAAATTTGAACATTTCACGTAGGTCGCGAGTGAGTGTGTGTACTTACGGTTGTTGTCCTTGTCAGCGATGTCTATGTTGTCTTTTGGCGAGCAGGAGCAGAGGGATGACTTCTAGTTATAGTTCCTTGGTAGCTTTGGACATGTATGGTTTCCTGGAGGTGAGTGTCAACTTTTATACTGATCGTTTCTGCCTGGTGCCACCGTGGCACTCACATTGGCGATGTGCAACCTCCTAAGAGGTCCACCGGATAAATGGTCTCCGCTTGTGGCTCCATTCGACCTTGACGGTCTGTCCTGCCTGGCGGTGCCGGCGGTGGTTTGGAGATCTTCTGTGTGCACCACCACCAAACTCCTAATTTGGCGGTCTCCTCCGTCAGCCTGTTGGTGGTCAGACCGCCAACATGACAGTCACAGGGCCACCAAACTGGAGGCCCATAGTCTTCTCCTCTTCAAAGGATTACTGTACTTTATGACATCTTTGGGCCTACCAAGGGTGATGTCTTTAACCATCTTTTTTACTACTAGTATGATTCATACACATTAATTATATTATAAAAGTACAATATTCTTTATAAAACCTGACGAGCATAGCTAAAAGAGTTTGGTTGATATTTGTAGTGAGTGTCATACATAGTGATGTTAATTCCAAATAATGTCCTATATACTTATGGGTGTTTTTTTAAAGTCCATGTGACTGTTTTCCCCCCTACTGTTCAAGCCTGATTATCTATATGCACTTAATTTATAGTGCAAAAGTATAGACGCTGAGAACAGTAGACAAGGTAATGTGACATGCCTAAGTAATGTTTGTAATTTTTTATACAGAAATATAAATTGCTTGTATTATGCAATTAATTATATTATTTCTATTACAGAATAAAAAAAATTAAAAAATAAGTTATTAAAATGAAACTTTTACTTTTATTTATATTTACTCTTTTTTTATATGATTAAAGGAGCTGTTTACTGCTGTAATGTAGGTAACTAATTATATCTCACACACCCAGGCACACACGGATGCATATAGTAACATATCCAGGCACAGACTGATGCATACACGGACACACCCAGGAACATACTAATGCATACTCTAACACATCCAGGTACACTCTGATTTATACAGTGACACACCCAGGCACACTGACACACCCAGGAACATACTGATGCATACACTAACACAGCCATGCACACAATGATGCATACACAAACCGATACATGGGTACACTTATGCATACACTACTACATCCAGAGACACACTGATGCATAGACTGACATCCAGGGACAAACTCATGCACACACTGACAGATCCAAGCACACACTGATGCATACACTGACACAGCCAGGCATACACTGCTGCATTCTCTGACATACCCAGGCATGCAATGATGCATACCCTACCACAACCAAGCACACACTGGTGCATACACAGACATACCCAGTGGCACACTAATGTGTACTCTAACATATCCAAGTACACACTGATTTATACAGTGACATGCCCAGGTTCATACTGACTCATACACTGAGACACCCTGGAACATACTGATGCATACACTGACACAACCATTTACACACTGATGCATACACTACCACATCCAGAGATACACTGGTGCATGCACTGACACATCTAGGGACATACTCATGCATACACTGACAGATCCAGGCACGCACTGATGCATAGACTGAGACACCCAAGCATACACTTATGTATAGAATGACAGATCCAGACTCACACTAATGCATACACTGACAAATCCAGCATGCGCTAAAGCATACACTGACACAGCCAGGCACAGACTAGTGTATTCACCGACACAACCAGTGACATACACATGCATAAACTATCTCACACAGGCACACTATTATGCATACATTGACAGTGCTAGGGACTCACTAATATAAACTTCAGCACATCCAGACACACACTGACTTATACACTGACACATCCAGACACACACTGATGCATACTCTGACACACCTAGGAGCGCACTGATGCATACACTGGCACATCCAGGTACACTATCATCCATAAACTAGAAAATTAAAGACACGGACACAGCTCTTTGTAGAATATACGGAGGTTCTAAAAAGAACCTTTTTTTTAAAAAAAAACATTTTCAATGTTTTTTTCTGGATTTCTATTTTTTTTTTTTTTAGAAAAGGGTTAACAAACCAACATTTATAATGAAACAACTGTATTCAAAACTGTTGCATATTGAAAAGCTTGTTTTGGTAACTCAAAAATTCCTAAAATAAATAGGACAGCAGTGTCTCTTCACCTTTTCAAGCATAGTGATAATATCAGTATTTTTCTTAAGAACAAGTTCTTGGCACTTGCCACAATGGGTCACAATCTTCTTGAGCTCATTGCAGACTGACGAGATAGATATATTTTGCAGAGCTTGAGCACCCGAATAAGCAGAATCAGCAACTTTCTCCCTCATGTGGCAGAGATATGTTCTCTCATGGTACGTTTTCAAATGTTTCTACACAGTGGAACTACTATAACTGTACTTTTTTCCCGTGCAACTAGAAAGGTTTTTTCTGCATGGAGTGCACTCTACAGATCTTGAACAAGCTTTTCTCTTAGAACCAGGAATGGTGAATCATCTCCACACATCACTTTCTTTTTTCTGACCTTCAAGCACATGTATCCTCTTTGTCCATGGTATCAGACCTGTCAATATCTCCACCTTCTGCCATTTGCATCGCCAAGTAACAAAATGCAGTCGTCTTCAGGAGCAGATAACAGCAAAATTACTGCTGGCTGTGGTTTGCTTGAAAGCCTCGGTGTGGTTCTGATGAACCAATGGAAAGGTAGGATTTCCATTTTTTTCTCCTGACTATGTGGATTTTGCGACAAATCAGCGGATTTGATGGATTTTCAAAGTACCTTGATTCTACATAAATAAACAGTACAGCCTCTTAGTAGGGCTGCATTATATCCAATCTTATACAATATTTTAATTTACAATTTATGTGAGAAATTAGAGAATCTGCAGATCCTAATACAAACTAACACATGGTTGGAGGAAAACCCTTAGAGGTAATTCACACTACAGGTTGCGGGTCCGTGGAAAATCCGCAGATCTGAATTTTTTGCACAAATGAAAAATGAATTAGCTGTGCACTAAATCTCTATCATATTATAATATTTACTATAAATAAACTTCATTCCTTTTACATATTGTTTGCAATTCATTTAATTTAATTTCTGTTGTCCACCAACCAACAAATACATAATATATTATGTCATGTCAGTACATGATGATGATATAATTTGCAAAAATAAATACATAAGGAATCATCCTATTTTTAATTACCACAGCAAATACATTTAGTAAAAAAAATGAAAAGTCACAGTGCGGCTATAGTTAGGAATTTGCACTGAAAAAAACATAATTCATTGAAACAAAAAAAGGTTACAGGGATGTTATAGTTAGGAAATAGAATTTTAAAAACCTTAGAAATTTACTGAAAAAAATTAAGGTTGCAGGGACGTTATAGTTAGGATCTGAATTTACTCGTACAAAAGCTTAGCAATTCAGCAGTTATAGTTAACTGAGCTAATTATAACTTGCGCCCCCGTAATGCACTGCTTATGAACTCACATATTACATCACTCATGACATGGTCAGTGACATCACTGATGACATCTCAAACGACATTACTGATGACATCATCTTGTAAGTATAAGCACTTGTATGAATGTGTGAGTGGGTCTATGGGTGAATAAGTGGTTGAGTCATTTGCTGTATGGGAGAGTGAGTGTATGTGTAAGTAGGTGTATGGGTGAGCAGGTGGCTGTGTGAGTGATGGCATTTGGTTGATTCAGTGGGTGTGTGAGTGGCTGTAAGGGTGAGTGACTGTGTGTGTGAGTGCTTGTATGGGTGAGGGAATGGGTATGCTAGTGACTAAATCAGTGAGTGAGTTGGTGGATCACCGACTGTATGGGTGGGTGAGTTGGTGTATGAGTGGCTGTATACGAAAGAGAGTGGCTGTGTCAGTGAAGGTGTAGGAGAGTGGATGGATGTGCAAGTAGCTAATTTGGTGAGTCAGTGGGTGTGTGAATAGCTGCATATGTGAATGAGTGGGTGTGTGAGAGGTTGTAAGGGTGAGTGAATGGTTGTGTAAGTGACTATTTCAATGAGTGAGTGGCTGTGTCAGTTACTGTATGGCTGAGTATGTGGGAGTATGAGTGGTTGTATATGTAAAGGAGTGGGTGTGTGAGAGCCTGTGTGGGTCTGTTAAAGTGTATGTGAGTGGTTGCTTGGGTGCATGAGTGGATGTGTGAGTGGCTGTATGGGGCTCTCAGAGGGTGTGTGAGTAGCTGTAAGAGTGTATGAATAGCTGAGTTAGTATTGTATGCATGTGAGTGGTTCTGTCTATGGCTGAGCATGTCACTAGTTTTATGAGTCCGTCAATGAGTATGTGAGTACTTGTGTGTGTAAGAATGTACAACAGTTTGTATGGGGGTATGAGTGGGTGTGTGTGTGAGTGCGTGTGTGTGTGGATGATGTCATCAGTGATGTCATTTGAGATGACATCACTGACCATGTCATGAGTAATGTAATGTGTGAGGTCAGAAGCAGTGTCTTACAGGGGCACAAGTTATAGGTACCTCAGCTAATTATAACTGCTGAATTTCTGAGGTTGGTAAGAGTAAATTCAAAACCTAACTAAAACGTCCCTGTAACCTTTGTTTTTTTCAGTAAATTAATATATACACACACACACATTGACTTCCCTATATCTATGGCAGCATGTTACATATCTTCTTCACAAATTTGTTTTATATATATATTTATGTATATATATAGCAATCAAACAGGCTCCACTTCACAGCCAAAAAGGAGCACTCTCCGGATTCTCAGCCACATTCATTACACCCAGCATGACGCGTTTCAGCAGATTGCGTTTCTCAAGTGCCGGTAAAGAAATAGACATTTACTCACAGGTGCTTTACATAGTTTTCCTTCATTGTTATTTCATGATACTCGAAAGTAAACAATGACTAAAAAGTCTCCATAAATCACACAGCTAACAGCGCCTCCATAATCCCAGGTATTTTTAGATGTTGCTTAGTCCCATTTATAACTTTTCATTAGTAGAGTTAAATACCCAAATGGTGCTGGGCACATTGCTGTTCACATTATAACTGGCGCACATTTAGCTGTAATCTTTCATCTTTCCTGTTCTTCTTAAAGCAAGCAAATGTGTCCTAGCACAATAAATCAGCTGAGCCTTTTCATCCAGCCGTCTCTTGCCCACATTTTATGTCTCTCCATACCTGAAAGCGGTAGTCTGGTGATTGGCGCAAAAAGATGTTGTCATGTCCTGAAAAGACAGCAGGCATTTAGTAGTTTAAAGGGCTGCAGCACCCATCCCAAATGTTGTCAGCAAAATTGGTAGCATTTGTGAAAGGATTGAATTGTTATTGCCAGAACTGCCGCAGACCTTTAAACTCCTTACACACTTTACATACAGTGATTGGTGTGTACTACTTCCATATCGCAAGCCTACTGGTTTCATTTGTTTCTCTTTGCAACTTTTGATTTTTATTCGCAATCATGTCTGAGTCTGGTGGTCCATGAGTTGGAGTTGCAGATTTAGGCTCTCATTATGAACATGGTGGCAATCACCGCTCCGCCGGCGGTGGCGGTAACCACCGCCAACAGCATGGAGGTCCGGACCGCCAAAATATGAAGCATAGGAGAAACAGCCAGCAGGATATCAACACACTGCCAGCATTGGAGTGCCGAAACCAACAGAAGAGGCCGCCCACAGGCCGACGGAAAGGCCGCACCCACCCAACAAATAATGAAGCAAAAGACCACCGTCAGTGTCTGGAAACGAACCAAATAAAAGGATTCACTCACCGTAGGCACACACAACACGCCGAAGCAGACATGGAGAGAGAGTTGCAAATAATGCCAGTCTTTCTCCTTGCAAAATACCTCCACGACCTTGAATGCTGACAAAGATTATGACGGTAAGTACTGCAACCTAGTAAACAAGGGAAGAAAGGGCACAGTTACGCATCCACCCACCCTGCAATGCACTCCCAACCCCTCACACCATCACAACCCATACACATCAGAACAAGAGTCACTTACCCGACACAAGGCATATAAAACCTGCCCAAAGTACACACATGTGCACACCATACCCCCACAATGAAACTATGATCCACATCTCCATATTGTACCAACAGCACCACTGGGCACACACACTTTAATAGAACAGTAAAAAGTAATGTCCAAATAAGGCTATTGGCCAATCCATGAGAAACAACCTAAAGGGCCCAAATGGCCCAAACTTGAGTCCCACATGTGCACATGGTACTCCACCTTAAAGGGACATCAATGGGGCAGCCAGGCACCTCATGGAACAGGGGCAGGGGGTGGTGGGGGTGGGTATATACGTCTGGGAGGGGGTGCTTGGGGTTACGTTTGGGAGGTGGAGGAGGTTTGGGTTTGCTCTTGGAAGATGGGGGAGCGGGCTTGGACCGGGGGGTGGCAGATGAACCTGGGGCAGCACGGGGCTTCTTCCTCTTCCTCTCTAGGGAAGGGGCACGGGAATGGGAAGGGTGGACTTAGAGGAGGAAGGAGTGGACAGGGCAAGGAGATGGCCATGTTTAGGGAAGAGACGGGGTGGGCCAGTGGGTTCGAACAGGGCAACACGGGACAGGAAACGTTTTTTAAGGGCAGTTGGGGTGGACATGGAGGAAGGTGTGGGAGTGGAGGTAGAGGGAGTGCTTGTAACTGGTGTAGGTGTGCTGGAAGTGGATGCAGGTGCCTGTACAGTATGCTGAGGTGTGGTGGATGTGTGTTGAATGGGTGTCTGGGAACGTTTGAGTGTCTTGGGAGGAGACGGGCAGGCACAGTGGGACAAGACAGGCTGCCAGTGTAAATGGATATTGTCTGGGTGTCTGCAGGACTGGTGAGTGTGCTGCATGTGTTAGTCAATGTTGTTGTGGTGAGTGCAGGTGTGGTGTCTGGGGTGCATGACTAGATGTCTGATGTTGTGGTGACTGCAAGAATAGTGCCAGCAGCAGGTGACTGAGTGTGCAGTGCCTGTGGGTGTACATGTTGAGGTGTCAGACAGGGAGGCGGGAGAGGTGGACACACTGGGGGAAGTGGATGTTGTTGTGTGTGCCTTTGTATGTTGGCTATGTGTATGCCTGTGGTTTGATGTGTGGTGCTTGTGTTTCTCTGTATGTTTTGTGTGTGTTGAGGTGTGTGCATGGCTGTCTGAACATGTGCTTGGCATGGGTGAAGGGAGTGGGGTGCTGGAAGGGGTGGAGGTGGTTGGAGGGGGGACAGAAAGACCAGGGACACCGGCTGCCGTCAAAGAGGAGGCCAGAGCCTGAAAAGATCTCTGTAGGTCAGACATGGCACGGTGAATGCCCTCCAGGTATGCATTGCATTGCTGCATCTGGGATGCTAGCCCCTGGATGGCTGGGACAGGAGATGAGGTGCCTGGGGCGAAGGAGACACCCACCCTTCTGGGTGTGCGGGCACGGATAACTGTGTGGGGAGCAACTGGGAGGGCGGTGATGGTATGGGAGGTGGCGGAAGATGACACAGAATGGGTGGGCCCACTAGGGTCCGCAACCACCAGGAAGCTGCCATTGGAGAAGGTATCAGAGTCACTACCTCCAGCTGTAGTTGCCTCCCCTGTGGTACTCCCCTCACCCTCCAACCCACTGGTCCCCTTGGCGTCGGTTGACTCTGCCTCCTTGGAACCGTGGGCACCTGCATCCCTACTTGCCGGTGCTGCTGCTTCCTCGCCAGATAAGGCTGATGTACGCAAAGAACGCAAGAGCACAGGGGTGGGGAGACAAAACATGAGAGAAATCTGTAAATACCTGCATGGATGTACATACTTGGTGCACACAAACTCCCATCCAGCCTACACACCTACACGCAGCACCTACAACAATAGTCATGACTATGCCCCTGACTTGTGGCCACTACCCCAGAATATAACACATTTCACACATGACACACAGACCTGATGAACTGTTAGATCTGCCCCTAATAATTTCCGTGCCCATGGGGGGCAGGACTGCTGGAAGACACCTGTCAGAGTGCCTGGCACTACACAGCATACATACTACAGCACCCAAACACATCCATCAAAGTGGTGTGAAACAGTGTGGGTACTCACCCCCTTGTGGCTGCTGTGCTGCCATCCAAATCCGGATATGCCACTGCCATAATGCAGCACATTAAGGGGGGTTAGGGTCCGACGGGCACCCCTTCCTCGTTGGGAGGCCTTCCCCAGTTGGGCCTCGCAGGTCTTACTGGCCCAGTGCCACAGGTCCTCCCACTGCTTTCTGCAGTGGGTGCTCCGCCGGTTGTAGACCCCCAGGGTCCACACCACCATGGCGATGGCCTGCCAGAGTCTCCTCTTCTGATGGGCGCTGACCTGTATGGGACACACAGAGAAGAATAACAGACATCAGGATATGCCCATTTGATACAGCTGACATATCGTCTCCCATGGGACAGACACTTCACAGGATCATTTTACCACCTCACTCACAGTACTTGCCACACAATCTACACCTGTGCAGTTACATATCGACCCCACATGCATACGGGCATCCGCCAACATCACACACATCCATGCAAGGCAACCGCCAACTCACCTGCTCCTCTGGTCATCCATATAACTTGGCATACAGGGGTAGGACCCCGTCCACCAACTTTTCCAGCTCCTTTGTGGTGAAGGTCGGGGCCCGTTCCCCTGTGACTCGTGCCATTGGAGTAACCAGAGTCAGGACTCAGCAGCACACTCAGTGGAGTACTTTCATGCACAGGATCGGGGAGTGAAGTGAAACTGGGGTGATGACATGGCGTAAGCTCCGCGGCGTTGTGCACCGTCACCGCCAGCGGAGATCATGATAGGCCTAGGTTACCCATTGACAACCATGTAAACCAATGAATGGGTGCACGGCGGTGAACACCGCCTTCCACCATGACAACTACCGCCAGTGGAATGATGTCACTACCACTCCTTCATATCTGGATGGTAGGAGGCTGGCATTTTGCTAGCACCACGTACATATTTCATGGTTGGGGCCCCATTCAGGGCTTTCAGGCAACAGCCCTTTGTTGCCTGCACACATGAGTGTCTGTTCTTCACATCAGTCCAGAGGTATCACTGCATACATGTCCTAAACGTTGTACATCATACATCGCTTGTGTGTGTAACCAACATATTGTACAGCAGTTATTCATACACAACATGTTTTTCATGTGTATGTGTGTCCCTCATATGTGTTCTTTCCTCCCCATAGGCACAGACACACGTGGTGAGGGAGGGCCCCATCTGTGTACAGACCTCTTGTTGATTTGGAAACCATGGTGGAACGTCACATCATTGTCACCTACAGACTCAATCGTGCAACAATCCATGACCTATGCGCTTTACTGGATCCTGTACTGAGACCGGCTAATCAGAATCAGCATGCCATCCCTACTAAAGTGCAAGTGCTCTCTGTACTTCATTTCTTGGCTACTGGCTCATTTCAGGTGACAGTGGGCATGGGTGCAGGGTTCTCACAGCCACTGTTTAGCCTCGCCATGTCCAAATTCCTGGATGTATTTGTACAACACCTGCAGACATATGTCAAGTTTCCCCAAAGAGCTGAACTCCCTGCCATCAAGTCTGAATTCTATGCCTTTGCTAACTTACTCATGTAATAGGTGCCATCGATGACACCCACATAGCTCTCATCCACCCAAGAGTGAATGAACAGGTGTGCAGGAACAGAAAGAACTTCCACTCAATGAATATAGAATTGGTGTGTCCTTCTGACCAGTACATTTCACATGTAAATGCCATGTTTCCAGGATCAGTTCTTGTGTCCTTTGTCCTGAGGAAAAGCAGTGTGCCACACATGATGGAACAACTACAAGGGGACAGAGGATGGCTCATAGTTGAGTGCGTATGATACTGGGTGAAGGGGTGAAATGGGACACATGGTGGTACTATCTGCATACTGGTATGCCTCTGTGAGCAATGTAAGGTTAAGTGCTGCACAGATGGAGTCCACAGATGAGGAGAAGGGTTCCCACTGGGTTAGAACAATGGGCCCTGAGAGTGTAGACATAGGAGTCCACCTGGGTTCAGCGAGGTGTAGAACTGGCAAGTGCCCCTGCAGTAGTTGGCCATTGTCTAGTTTCTATCACTCTAAGCTGGGACGTCCAGCAAAGTATTGATTGGTCTACCCTGCCTTTAGGCTGAGAGTGGGGTTGTCATGAAAATGTCCCTTTTTTCAGGGTTATCTCCAAACATTTTGCCTTCTTCCTCCTATATTTTCCAGATCTGTTTTGCTGGCTTTAGTACTCTGGACACTTTACCACTGCTGACCGGTGCTAAAGTGCAAGTGCTCCCTGTCTAAATTGTAGTGGTGATTGGTTTATCCATGATTGCCATATTTGATTTACTGGTAAGTCCTAATAAAGTGTATTGTTTGTGCCCAGGGCCTGTAAATCAAATGCTACTAGTGGCACTGCAGCACTGATTGTGCCACCCACATGTGTAGCCCTGTAAACATGCCTCAGGCCTGCCACTGCAGTGTCTGTGTATGCAGTTTTATAGTTTTTAATATCGGCCTGGCAAGTGCACCTACTTGGCAGGCCCAAACCTTCTCTTCTGCTACATGTAAGCCACCCCTAAAGTAGGCCCAAGGCAGCCCCATGGACAGGGTGCAGTGTATTTAAAAGGTAGGTTATGTACTGGTGTGTTTCACTTGTCCTGATAGTGAAATAAAGCTAAACACGGTTTTCACTATTGCAAAGCCTATCTCTCCCATACAGTAACATGGGGATTGCCTTGAAATACAGGATCTTTTAAATGTAATTTCCCATTGGGAGCAGATAGATATATGGAGTTTGGGGTCTCTAAACTCACAATATAAAGATACATCATTTGGTGAAGTTTGTTTTTAAACTGTGAGTTTGAAAATACCACTTTTAGAAAATGAGCATTTTCTTTCATAACCATCCTGTGCCTAAGCATGTCTTCTGAAAACACGTCTGGGTCAGGATGACAGTTGGGCTGTTTGTGCATTCACTCTAGACAGTCACACAAAGGGAGCTGAGGTGTGCCCTGCATATCCTGATTGTCCATCACTCGGCTGATGGGTCTTCCTGAGCTGGAGTGGTGGGTGGAGCTGACACTTGCACCTGAATAGGGCTGTGCCTGTCCTCACACAAAGCAGTCTCCAACCCCTTGGAGTGTGTCTTGGGCCAAGGCAGGGAAGTGCAGGGTCGTGTGCACTACAAATACATCTTCTTTGAACTTTGCCTACCTCAAAGAAAGAAATGGGCATAAGTACTGGGCCACTGACACCACATAGTTAGAATCCTTCTGGACGGAGGGAATTCTGCCTGGAAGAAGAGCTGGATGTAGTAGAGGGGACTGCCACTTTGCCTGTTGCTTGGTTGTGTTGGCCTGCTGCTTGCTGCTTCTGTCCTGGGAGTGAATGGTTTGGATTTGGCTTTCTACATCCTGCTTTCAAAAATTCTCCAAGGGCTTGGACTAAGTGTGCCTCCTGTTAAGAAGTCTCAGGGACATCCAAGACTTCACCTGCCAGCACCTGGGCTCTCTTGCTGAGAGTCCTGACTTGACAAGTGGTGCCAAATCCAGTTCCTGGGCCCTTGGGAGTGAGTTCTGGTGCAACAAGGAAGAAACTAGTGTATCAACTTCCTGAACATCTTTGGTACAGGCACCGCTCTGTGACCATGCGCCCCTGCCTGCACCAGAGCCGTAGTCCCTGCTGAGTGCAACAACTCCAACCTACAACACAGGCCTGCCACTGCTGCAGTGCCTTCGAAGTCCTGCCATAGTTGAGTCCACAGCACGGTTTCACTGACGTCCGTGACACCCGACGCTGCTGCAGCACCTGTGGCCCCATGGTGTGACTGCAATACCTTGAAGTCGACGCCTCAAGTCTTGACCAGCTGGATTCATCATAAGGAAATGACACCATGCTGCCAACGCCATGTCACCACCTCTGCAACTGTAAGGAACTAACTCCTCACCTCCCCTGCCTAACAGTAAGGAACCAATGCCTCCCCTCTCCAGTGTCAATAAGGAACCAAATCTGCACCAGTTCCAATGACGCCTCACCTCCCCAACTCCGTGCAAAGTCTTTGTTTCCTCATTGTTTTCCAGGGTACTGTAACCAGGGTGTACATGACTCCATGGCAGGTTCTGCTCTCTCGCGGGTGGTGCTGGACTGTTGGAAGCGACTCCGTCAAGCCGTTTTGCAGTTGGAGCTCTTGTGTTTCTAAACACTATGCTACATTTAGGCCCTCATTTCGACCTCAGCAGTCTTTTAGAAAGACCGCTGAGGTACCGCCACACTGAAGACCGCCAGTGCCGGCGGTTTTCAGCGCAGCGTATTATGACTGCTGGCAGCCCTCCATCCTTTTTCGGATGGAGAGCCGCCAGCAGCCATACTGGCGGTTGGCGGGGAAGTGGAGACTGCTCCACCTCCACTGCCCGGTCATCAGAACACCGCCCACCGAATCACGTCCAATGATTCGGTGTGGCGGTGTTCTGGTGACGGGGTGCTGGCGGCAGAGCAGCCCCCATGGATCCCGTACCCTCCCGGAGGATCACCGGAACAGGTAAGGTGCTCGCCCATTAGGGGAGGGGGATGGGGGGGTGTTGTGTGGTGTGTGCGTGCATGGGGATGTGAGTGTCAGTGTGTAGAGGGGGTGTGTGAGTGCGTGTATGCATGCGGGGGTTGTTGTGTGTTTGGAAATTTGTGTGTGTCTGTCTGTATGTTTGACTGTGAGTATGTGCGCGTGTATGTCTGTATGTATGTGTGCGTGTATGACTCTGTGTGTCTGCTGGAATGTTTGTTTGTATGTGTGCGGGTATGTGTGGTGGTGGTGTCTGTGTGCATGAATGGGGTGTGTGTCGATGTGGGGGGGTGTGGGGAATGGGGTACGTACTACCACCTTTGGGGGCTTTAGGGGGGTCAGGGGTGTGGGGGGAGGACTCGCGGTGGGGGAGGGTGGCGTTGGAGACCCCTATCAGTGCCAGGGAATGAATTCCCTAGCACTGATAGTGCCTACCGCCATGGATTTTGTGGCGGTCCCAGACCGAAGTCTGCAGCCCAGTGGTTGTCACCGCCCTGGCGGTCGGAGTGGAGAAGTGGCAGATGACCATGGTGGTAACCGCCATGGTCATAATTCAATTTTGTTTTCCGCCGGCCTGTTGGTGGTATTACCGCCACTTATCCCCCGTCCGCCAGGGTCGTATTGATTGCGTTAATCATTGAAAATGTGTACCTTCATTTGTGTATGTTAGATTTTTGTCATTTTGGTCTTGTTTTACTCAGATAAATATGTGTATGTAATTACTGAATCTGGCTCAGGTGAAAAGCTAAAATCACAGACAAATGCTGTCCATTAAGCCTTTAATCACGGACAACGGACGGCAGGGCAAAATTACGGGCAGTCAGTGGAAATTACGGACGGGTGGTCACCCTAGAAGCAGACCTCGTAAATTCTTTTATTGCTCGATTAATTAAAGCCATCACAATACATATTACATAATATAGCACAAAAAACACTCCCAATTATTCCTTTTATAAAATACAATACAAATTATTCCTTCAATGAGTGCCAATTACAATAACTTATTCTATATTCTATAATGTATTCTATATCTATATCTAGTCAAAATACAGGTGTACACTAGAACCCATATATAGTTTAAATAAGTCAAAGGAGGGAAGACATTCAGCACGTGTACAGCTGTCCCATGCAAACTATCCCGTATGTTCAAAAAAACAAAAATGTATGTCTCCACTGGCCTAGTCACATTGAACCTACATCAGATTGTACACTATCCCCCACACCTCACTGGGCACATCCTAGAGGTTATTTTTGCTAAGCCTGAACTAGTTACCGTTCATAACATCACGCCAATCACATGGTCAGACCACCATTTGATAACTTTCCGACATAAAACACCATAAATCAACACACCCCACAACTACTTACATACATGCACCTGTCGACCATGGAACAAACTCAATTTTGAAGATTTAGAAACAGAACTAACAGCCAACAGAGATCTAGATACAATAAATTCTGATCCAAAACTTTATGAGTGGCTACATGAAGTTTTTGATATCCTAATATCACTCAGAAAAACTAAACAGGACAAAAGAAAACCAACACCTTGGAGAAACACAGAACTTAAAAAGATAAAGCAACAAATCAGAAGGTTGCAGCGGACCTGGCTCGAAACAAACAACATTCAAGACAAACTGCAGCTACACAAACTTAACAGAATATACAAATCATCAATCAAAAAAGCTAAAAGAAAATGTCCTACAGAATTCAAAATGCTAAATCCGCAACCAAAGAATTTTACAAAATTCTCAATGAATTTCAAAAACCTAAATGAATGGAAGGAAGTCATCCCACTACTCAGATTTCACAAACAAACTGGCAACTCATTATACAAGCAAGGCAGACACATTGGACTCCTCTTTGAAACAGAAAAAACCATCAGCACCAACCACTTTCCTAAAATCCTCTGTAAACCAACCCAGCCTCTATAGTCCTTCAAACAAATATCACAAGGTGAATTTATGGATTTGGTCAAAGCTAGCAGGCCTTCTTGCTGCCCTTCTGACCCTTGTCCACCACACATCTTCAAGAACATTATTTTATCTATTCTGCTGCCACACCTGTAAGAAGAATCATCAACAACTCTTTAACTACAGGAACTTTTCCTGAAGACCTGAAAAAGGCATACATATGTCCGTTATTAAAGAAAACAGACCTAGACCCACTGGACTCCAACAACTACGGACCAATCACAAATGAACCTTTCCTGGGCAAACTGATAGAAGGAGCAGCATTCGCCCAGATGTCATTCATTTAAGACAATTCCATACTTTCAGACTACCAAACTGGATTCTGCCCAGGAAGAGACACTGAATCAGCATTCATAGCAATCTGGGATAATCTTAAAACCACAGTCGATTGCAATGGAGATGCTGCACTACTTCTCTTGGACCTCTCGTTGCCTTTGATACTGTTGATCATGACACCCTCCTTCAAAGACTCCACGAAGCAGGCATGGAAGGAAATGCTCTCAACTGGATAACATCCTACCTTCGAAACAGAACTAATATTATCTATTCTCCCCCCTTCTCGTTCAAACCAAACCTCACAAAAGCAGGGGTCCCCCAAGGATCAATCATCTCACCTTTTCTTTTTAACAACTGATCAATGATTTTCAACTCAAATGCTACAACTATGCAGATGACACACAAATTTACTTAAATTGGAATTCCCCAAAGACATTGAAAACTTACAGATTTTCAGTTGCCTCAGAGCCGTTGATCAGTGGATGACTTGGAGCCATCTCAAACTAAATGCTTCCAAAACAGAAATACTCACATATGGTGACTGGAAAAATTATGACCCACTGTG
Organism: Pleurodeles waltl; assembly: GCF_031143425.1. Taxonomy (NCBI): domain Eukaryota; kingdom Metazoa; phylum Chordata; class Amphibia; order Caudata; family Salamandridae; genus Pleurodeles; species Pleurodeles waltl. The sequence goes on along the minus strand of NC_090436.1, from coordinate 127,254,981 downwards.
CGCCTGGCCTGACGATCTCGGACCACCTCCTCAATTATCCGAGGAAGTTAAAAACCTTGGAATTACCACTGACTCCAAGTTAACAATGAATGCCCAAGTGGACAAATTAGCACAAACAAGCTTCATCACCTTGAAGATTCTGCCACACATCTTCCCCCACCTTGGATTTCCACACAAGGTGCTGGCTACTATCTCTCTTGTACTATCCAAACTGGATTATGCCACTGGCCTCTACCATGGATTATCTCTATGTATTATGAGAAAACTACAGCGAATTCAGAACTCCGCTGCTGGGCTACTATTACATTTAAAGCCACAAGCCAACATCTCCCCTGTTTTGAGAGCACTACACTGGTTACCCGTTGCCAGAAGATCCACCTTCAAGATGCTTTGTATCACCTACAAACTATACATGGAACAGGACCACATTTTATCAGAAACAAAATAACCAAATACATTCAACAAAGAAACCTCCGCTCAAGATTGGCACCACTTCTTAGAACACCACCATATAAGAAAAAGACTATAGGTGGTACATCCTTCTCTGTTCAAGCAGCTAAACTATGGAATATATTACCCCCAAATATAAGATCCAAGGATAACTATCTTGTCTTCAGAAGACTACTCAAGAGTTGGCTCTTTCCTTCATAACCACCATATTCAAACAGCAATGGACTGCATACGCCTGTGTTGACAAATATTTCTCTTCTGATTATGTGTATATTCTAGATATGTATAGTTCTTTAGGAAATATGTATTGCTATTATGCCATAACAATAAATTACACACATACTCTTTAAACCTGTTTAACAGATTTATATTTACTCACAGTTGGGTATGTGTGTGTGTGTGTGTGTGTGTATGTATATATATAAACATATATATACATACACACACACATACATATATATATAGATATATATGTATGTGTGTATGCATGTGTGTATGTGTGTATATACATATACGTGTGCATGTTATTCTATGCTTAACATGTTCATAGGTCACTACATAGCTCCTAGATAAGTTGTTATATTAGATACTTATGAATCCCTGCTCTTGTTTTTATATCACACTGATCAAATGTTTTATTATCATAAGCATTTCACTATTCAAAAATTGAGGAAAGATAAATGTAATACACTTATTAATTAACTTCAAATATTACAAATGTTGAAAGTCTGTGTTTATACAATACTACTGTTCTTCTCATAATATTATACCCATTATTATATTCATTGAACATGTATTCCCTTACTATGTATTCACATATCTATTTATTTATTACTCTAGCCCTACTGTACTGTACTATGGAGAAATTAAATAAAAATCAATAAAATTCAAATTATAAATAAGTAAATTAAAGTAAAAAAATAAGGATGGATAAATAAATTAAAGAAAAATTAAAATAATGATTAAAAAAGTATATATCTAAATAAAATTATAAATAAATAAAAATAATATAAATTTACTCTCTTGTAAGTTTTACTTTGTCTTCCCATCACCGTATGTCAAGTCTCTATCAACCTATCCACCATCCCCACTCTGACTCATCCCAAACCCATTCTACTACTTTCATCTCCAAAATAACCCTACCTAAGCTCTTCCCTCCTCTTCCACATCTTGCTCACCCAAACCTCAGTTTACTACCATGATCTCCTGAACAACCCAACTAAATTCTCCCTCATTTATCTCACCTTTGACTCATCCAAAGCCCATCCTGTTACCACGATCTCCCTAACCCTTTCCACAGACTCTTCCCTCTACCAGCTCTCCTTTACTCATCCCAAGCCTCATTCTATTACTATAAACCCCCAATTAACACTTCTGGATTCTTCCCTCCTCTATCCCTCTATTACTCTAGTCAATCAAACTAACAAACTCACATATCCTCTGCTCAAATTAACTTATAATAATACTAAAACTGTACTCTTATTTCCCTGTACTAATCTACCACTAATTCCTCTTGGGTTCCGGAGAAGCGTGCTACTTGCCAAAAAGCGCTTCAACGCATCTTCAGGGGTAGTAAGCGCTATATAAATACTATTACAATTACAATTACAATACACCACAGAGGGCTAGCGGAGCACCAGTGAAATACAATGGAACATGGAAAGCAATAGGAAGGGGACAGGGCCTTGCACATGTACAACAGAGAGCAGAGGGGAAAGAGGAAAGTGCAACAAGATTACCATACTTGACAGACAGGAGGGAAAGTTGCAGCATAGCGGTCCATGAAGAGCAGGTGGCAGGGGGTAATGCCAGCACATCGGACCATGTAAGCCAGGAGGGAGTGGGTTGATGTATGGACTCAGACAATAGAAGGTAAAGAGGAGATGGGTGTGGCAGCAAGCTAACGGTTCAGGGCAGGCAGGAAGGGCAGTGGCAGAACAGCAACCACTCAGGACTGCAATGGAGGAGCAGGGGCCTGGACTTGGACAAGGGATGGCAAGAAGGATGGGACCAGGAGCAGCAAGTCTTGGTGAGGGCAGCACACTGCCGGGTCAGGCCTTGCGTCCAATCGCCCCCACAGTGCATTGCGATGGGCTTCTTACTTAATGTTAAAAAAAACCTAGACATTCACCGAAAAATCCCAAGGTTACATAGACGTTATAGTTAGGAAATAGAATAAATAGTTAGGAAATAGAATAAACAAAATCTTAGTAATTAACTAAAAAATGAAAGGTTACAGGGACATTATAGTTAGGTTCAGATTCTGCACACACAAAGCCATAGCTATTCAGCAGTTATAGTTAGAGTCATTTCAATTAACTATAACTCGTGCCCTAAGGTAACTATAACTAGTGCCCTCGCCATGCGCTGCTAATAACCCCAGATATTACATCACTCATGACATCTTCTATGACATCATTGACAATATCACTGTAACATTTGCAGTAAAAATATTGATGAGGAAACAGTGCATGGAGAGGGCAGCCCCCCTCACTAGGCCTTTAAAGGTGCTGGGGAGCACCACCTCTCCAGGGCTTGCCCAGAACATAAGCGGGGGGGATTGCTGACCTCCCTCCTGCTTTAAAAATTACCCTGGGAGCCCCCACATCCCCAGTGCACAGTAAACACGGGGGAGGTGTGTGGCTCCCCTCCTAGGCCATATTCAGCACTGGGGAACACCACCTCTCCTGAGCACAGCCGTTTCTTGCACATGGGACCACCACCGCCCGGGGCTGACTTCATGCTATATAAAGGAACGGGCTCCCCTCCTAATCCATTTCTGGCCCCGTGGACCACCACCTTTCTGGGGCTGGCACTATGCAAAATGCCGGAGGGGCCATGAGGCCCGGCTCCTGGAGTCATTACTAGCCCTTGGGACCACCACCCCCTATGGACGGCGCCCTATCAATGAGGTGCCCACCCTCAGAAGACAGCAGTTTGCCTTTGCTTGGCAGGAGCTTTGACAACTCCTGCCAAGTGAAAGCAAACTTTAAGTCCATTGGGAGTGGACTTTCCATTTGTTTTCCTGCCAGCTGTCAAGTGGGAAGGAAAACAGATAGAAGGACTGCTCCTGCCTGCAGGCCAGCAATGCTAGCTCCCACTGGAGGTGGTGAGCCGTCAAGGATCGCAGAGGCATTGAGACTCCCCCCGCTATCCCGAGCACATAAATGCGCTAATGCATATTTGTTTATGAAGACGCTCAAGGAAAAATCACATTAGACAGAGGTACCCTTGTTTGGTAGAGATTGAACTCTTCATAGTCTTGTCATTTTCTCCACATGAGGATTCATGTTATCAGTAAGAAGACGCTCGGAGAACAATCACATGATAAAATTACAGACACACAAGGTCACTGTAGATATTACCTCGGGGTCCTTTACTCAGTTGTAGTGTTGAATTTGCACTATACATTTTGTCCAACAAGGTAGTACGTCCTAATTAGTCAGCACAAAGTACTCCAGTTGAGTAGATATTTTGCACTAACCTATGTCCCCTCTAAGCAAGTCATAATTCGTTCTGGCAGTAACGCTCATTTCCCAAAATTAAAACTCAACGGAAAGCACTTACAAATATAAACAAAGCAGGTGTCTCAGTTGAAGCTCTGCATCCATAAAATACAAATCATCCTACCTGGTTGCTCTTGGCCAAGGCAAAGCTAGTGTGTTTTGTCTACATTTCTACCTGAACTCCTTGATGGAGTTGAATGCATTGTTGTTCCTTTAGAGTGCAATATCTTCTGTAGTGACTGTGACAAGTGGGTTTTTTCTTGTCATCTCCTGTTGACAACAGAGCATGGAAGTCTTCCTTTAAACAACTACAAATATGCAAATGCTCAAAGTGACCTAGAAGTCTCGTCCATTTAACCAAAGGCCCTGCGTGGTGCAGTATTGGATGCCTTCAGTGGGTTTGCTACAGTCAACTCCACTGTACATGGCTGAAGGTAGGATGCCTACAGGGGTTTGGCTGCAGGTTAGGCCCTCTGGTCGACCCCTACTGCGCAAGGCCAAAGGCCATGCCTGGCACAGAGTTGAGGCCCATGGGATGTTGGCTGCAGGGCCTGTGGCCAGGCATTGCTGCCAACCCCTGATGTGCACAGCCAAAGTCCATCCATGCACAGCCAAAGGCCAACACCCACTGCACACGGCTGAAGGCCATGCGAGGCACAGGTTTAGAGGCATTATTTCAATTAACTATAACATATGCCCCAAAGTAACTATCGCTCACACCCTCGCCATGCACAGCTAATCACCATCAATGATATTATCACTGTAACATTTGTAATAAAATTATTAATGAGAAAACTGTGCATGGCAAAGGCAAAACTTATAGTTACCTTGGGGCACAAGTTAGAGATCTAACTATAACAGCTGAATTTCTATGTTTTTTGCGTGTGAATTCAGAACCTAATTATAACAACCCTCTAACTAACCTTTGTATTTTTCCTCTTTTTAAGTGAAAAAAGATTAAAAAATTATATATAATGTATTAATATATATATATATATTTAAATATATATATATATATATATATATATATATATATATATATATATATATATATATATATATATATTTGCACATGAGCTTGACACTTCTGTCAACGACGCAGCACTCCTAGGATTTTCACAAAATCTTCATTTAATACGAACAAATGATACCAGACAAACAAACACCAACGCGTTTCGACCTTCACGGTCTTGATCATTAATATATATATTACGTTTTTGCCTCCTTCCTCCTATTTTTTCTGAACAGTTTTTGTTGGCTTTAGGACTCTGGGCACTTTACCACTCCTAACCAGTACTAAAGTGCATATGCTCTCTGTCTAAATTGTATTGGTGATTGTTTTATCTATGATTTACGTGACTGATTTACTAGTTAGTCTCTAGTAAAGTGCACTAAAGGTGCCTAGGGCCTGTAAATCAAATGCTACTACTGGGCCTGCAGCATTGTTTGTGCCACCCACGAGTAGCCGTGTAAACATGGCTCAGACCTGCCACTGCACTGTCTGTGTATGCAGTCTTGCACTGCCAATTCGACCTGGCAAGACTATCCACTTGCCAGGCCTAAACCTTCCCCTTTTCTACATGTAAGGCACTCCTAAGGTAGGCCCTAAATAGCCCCATGGGGAGGGTGCAGTGTATATTCAAGGTGGGACATGTACTGGTTTGATTAACATGTCCTAACAGTGAAATACTGCTAAACTCAGCTTTCACTGTTGCAAGGCCTATCTCCCTCATAGGTTAACATGGGGGCTCCCCTTAAATGATATTTAAGCACAGATTCACATTGGGGGCAGATAGAAATATGGAGTTTGGTGTCTCTGAACTCACAATTAAAAAATATGGGGGTTATTCTAACTTTGGAGGAGGTGTTAATCCGTCCCAAAAGTGACGGAAAAGTGACGGATTTACCACCAGCCGTATTACGAGTCCATTATATCCTATGGAACTCGTAATACGGCTGGTGGTATATCCGTCACTTTACCGTCACTTTTGGGACGGATTAACACTCCTCCAAAGTTAGAATAACCCCCTATATCTTTTAATAAAGTTGTTTTTTAAATTGTCAGTTTGAAAATGCCACTTGTAGAAAGTGGGCATTTTCTTGATTAAGCCATTCTGTGACTCTGCCTGTTTGTGGATTCCCTGTCTGGGTCAGACTGACAGTTGAGCTGGTGTGAATTCCCTCAAGACAGTGAGACAAAGGGAGCTGGGGAGTAGCCTGCATATCCTGATGGGCCATCTGAGCTAGAGTGGAGGGAGGAGTGGACACTTACACCTGCAATGCAGTCTCCAACCCCCTGGGGTGAACCTGGAGCCTGGCCTGGGCAAGGCAGGATCTTGTGAACAGAAGGGAATTTCCTTTGAAGTTTGCCAACTTCAAAGGCAGAAAGGGGTATAAGTATTGGACCCAAAACCCCTGAAGATCTGATTTTTTCAAGGATTCAAGAGGAACCTCTGCCAAGGAGAAAAGCTGAACAGCTGAGGAGAAGTGCTGTCCCTACCTGTGACTGTGATTTTTGGGCTATCCTGTAGTTGCTGCTTCGGCCTGTGAAAGGGGACAAAGACTGGACTTTGTTGTGTATTCCTGCTTGAGAAGAATCTCCAAGGGCTTGAGTTGAGCTTGCCTCCTGTTGTTGAAGTCTCAGGGCCATCAAAGACTTCTCTCTCTCAGCACCTGGACTCTCTGGTGAGACTCCTGCCCTGCCAAGTGGTACCTCATCCAGTCCCTGGGCCCTTGAAAGGTGAAGCTGGTGGAAAAGGACTGGAATCCACGCAAACACCATTGACGCCCCATCAGCAACGCGGTTGATATACAAAGCGCCACCGGTCTCGTGGTCAAAATCGATACTCCGCCTGCATCGCTGCAGGAAGATCGATGCATCGCCTCTTGAGAAATTACACGCAACACCCGCTAGAGGCTGTTGATAATGACGCAAACCACACGCAGCATGGTTTCCCGACATCATGTGACCAGATTTCAACCGCAACATCGCTGGATGTGAAAAATCGACACAAAGCCTGCCCGAAGAAGAAAACTGACACATCGTCGACCCGACCAGTGAAGGAACAATGCACAGTCTTGCTTGCGAGTGAGAATCGACGCATCGCTGGCCTTTTTCAACGCATGCTCACCCGTGCGGCTTTATTTTTTTACGCTAACCTGTACTTTTGTACAACAGCAGCATTCTCACTGTTTTCTAAAGATTAAGGCCCTCATTATGACCTCCGGGCGGGCGCCAATGCAGCCGCACTCCCGCTGTCGTCATTTTGAGATCCCCGCTGGGCCGGCGGTCGGAAACCTAGTTTCCGCCCGCCGGCCCAGCGGGGATCTCGGCCACAACACAGGAGCCGGCGGTGTTGCAGCTGTGCGACGGGTGCAGTTGAACACGTCGTGCTTTTCTGAAAATCTGCACGGGCCCTGTCAGGGGGCCCCTGCACTGCCCATGCCAGTGGCGGCCGGGGACTCATAATCCCCTGGCGGATTATCACCGCCGGGGCAAATGTGGTGGGAAACCGCTGCGGTCGTAATGCGCTTGCAAGCGCCGCCAGCCTGTTGGCGGTGCTTCAATCAAAACAGCCCTGGCGGTCTTGGACCGCCAGGGTTGTAATGACCGCCTAAGACTCTTATTATTTTTTTAATTCATAACTTGAGTGGTGTATGTTGGATTTTTTTTTTTCATTTTGGTCTTGTCTGATTTAGATAAATATTTCCTATTTTTCTAACCTGGTGTGGTGTCCATTTTGTAGTGGTTTCACTGTAGTACTGTATGTGCTGGTACAAATAATTTACACATTGCTTTTGAGGTTAAGCCTTTCTGCTCATGCCAAGCTACCAAGGGTGTGAGCGGGGTTGACCCGATGTTTTTCTCCTTTACCCTGACTAGAGTGAGGGTGCCTGCTTGGACAGAGTGCAAACTGACTGCCAATCAGAGACCCTATTTAAAATACTCCAATGCTCATTCCGGGCTCAAAGACGGCCCATGAGAGGTGGCACGAAAACCGGCGAGAGCAGACCGGTAATTTAATTACATCCAAACAAAAAATATGTAGATATATATTACCTAGTGGTAATTGCAATTGCACTAGGTAGTTATAGTTAGGACCTAGTTTCTCTCTCCAGAAAAGGCTGTTTTTTGTTTTTTACTTGCCTACTTGCCTATATTTTTGGCGCCGCTTGACGAGTCTTCACGGAAAATATATCCCCAGTCACCTGAGCTGCTGTTTGGAAAGTTGCAGGGTTATCCATCAAGCAGGAGCAGAGATAAAGGGGAGATCAAAATTAGAGCAGTTCCAATGTTAATTCCCATAGGAAAATTTGAACAGTAATAGCACCAGAACCACTGGATGGAATTACACCAAATGTGGCAGAAAGGCAGTTCCTGATCCAGAAATAATCCTTTTTATTGTTTTGTGTAAGTTAGTTTAGTAGTTTTTGAAGAATTGAGGAATTAAAAGAAATCTAAATTTGTATATATTGAGATGCAAAGGTTTCGCAACCCTTCCCGATCTTGTGCTGAGATCTGATTGGCTGCAAACACTTCAACAAGGAAGCAAAAGCCATCACTTTAAAAAAGAAAAAAAAAATCCAACCAAGTTTTATTCACTACTCTATTATAGGTTAGCATTACAAAATACATTAATGTACTTTTTTTTTTTTAACTAGGTATTTACTGAAAAAAACAAAGGTTAAATACCGTTATAGTTAGGTGAGTTTCTCAGTGACAAAGTTCAGTTTTGAAGTAAAAAGACACAGAAATTCAGCAGTTATAATTAGCAGCACTAACTATAACTTGCACCCCTGCCACACACTGCTAATGACTTTGCATATGACACTATTCATGACATGTTCTATGACATCATTTATGAAATCACTGATCGCATTGTAATTGACATCATTGATGACATCACTGATGACATTATCCAATGTTCACTTTCACACATATTGCTCGATAAATTGAGATAGCATTAGAGGCCTGTTAGTTAATAGAACACAGTTTACCAGAAAATCACCCATTGGTACTGTCACCACAGATATAACTCATTAGATTAGAAAATAAGCATTATAAGCAACATTGAGACTATAACATACACTTAACTGGTAGCATAGATAAAATTAACAGTCAATGACAAATATAGAAGAAACACACACTGACTGCAATGTTCAATATCTATACAATTGTTGACAGAAAGACAAATAGTGAATGCCACTTCAAAAACAAATGCACCACTATAGACAGCTTTCATCTGTATTAAACCATTCACACTCACAAAAACTACATTAAGAAATTAAGTTGATATGAGCTGAAAAGTAGGTACTGTAAACAGTGTTTTTCTTACTCTGTATCACACTGTTTGCAGATAGTGAAACTCTGATGAGAAATGCACCACATAGTAATAAAAACAATATACTAGGGACAGTGGACACTCTATGCAACAGTTGTAATAAAAGATTATTTGCTAAAAATAACCACATTCTGAAGGTGCTAAACAACCTACTACCTGCACCATTCACACTGTGGTGAAACCTTTACAGATAGCTCATCTATTCTAGCAAAACCAGCACACATGTATATCTTAGTTCCTGGTATGCACAGTTTTCTTTCTTAAATATAAATGATCACTCTGACAAGATTCTCTGTAATAACTGAAGGCAGCTTACAAAAGTTAGTTTCCACTATGTAGAATCTTTCTCCTGTATGAAGCTTTTTCTGTAGAACTAAAAACCTTGCCTGAGCATAATGAACAAACATTAACTGTCACCTGCACACAGAGTTACCCTTGAATGAAAAAAAGTATATTGTGTTTAATACATCCACACAAATATAGTAGATTAAGAGCACATGAATTTTGCAAAAGCACACATTAGCTGAATCCAAGCTGTACATGATTAAGTAGGATAAGGATATAACAGCTACCCACCACTATGTAAACTGTAAAACAAACTAGTAAATTCATGGGTGTATCCCTTGAATGGTTTACAGATTGCCAGTGAAGAAGTCAGTATACTTTCCAGAGAGAGTCTTTTGGTCCCAAAACACAAGGGTGGCAATGGTCAGAATCAGGGCATACTGATTACCAGTAAATCAGTAGCAGTTAAAAGGGAGGTTGAACAAACATTGACCTCTAATTAGATCGGACGTGATTATAGGTGACAGGATATCGCCACATCCTTTAATTGCTTGTAGGAAGTCAACATCAATAAAATACATTCTTGTACAAAGTTGCATGGGCAAGCAGAATAAGGATGGTTGGCTGCATGAACACAAAGGTCTTTTTTAAATGTGGTAGGTGCAAGGTGTGAGAAACAGGGCTGATTGCAGAGGCCCCCTAACTTTTTGTCCCCATTTTTTACTTTTTGCTGGTGTTTTCCTGACTCTGGTGGTGCCCTGGGTACTGCTAACCAGTCCCAGGACTTGTGCTTTGTATAACATAAGTATGCAAATTAGGCTAATTATAATTAGCTATCTCAACCTACCTATAAGTCCCTAGTATATGGTAGGGCATGTAGGTTTAGGGGCCCCAGCATAGGTAGTTCACCCATAGGTGCACTGCTGAGGTGTCCAGTTTCATTTTAAAGGCAGGCCTGGCTTGCTGGCTACTTTTAAATTAACGTTACATGCAAATTGGACTTTGGAATTAAAAGTACTTCCAAAGTCTTGAACTGCCTTATTTTTACATATAAGTCACCCCTAAGGTGTGTCCTGTGTGCCCCTAGGGTCAAGTTCGGTATCAACTAATTGTTACAGTAAATCCCACAATTTACAGTTGTTGGATTTAATAGAACTCGTTCAGGTAAAGAGTTTTAAACTCTACATGAAAAGTTGCCAACTTCAGCCCTCTATTGCCCTTCTCTGATTGGCCAGCCTCTGGCAGCCTGGCCAGGCTAAGGTGTGAAGTGGCCTGGGCTGAATACAAAGAGATGTGCCGGGGGGAGGAAAACTCTCCTCAGCAGATGGGGAAGCAGGAGGGGGGCTGCCAAACTGGTCTTCAAAGGCAGGGAAGGACATTTGGAGTAGCCAAGCACCTCCCTCACATCCTGCAAACCCAGCCAATTAGGTACCCTCTTGATTAGATTAGAAGAGGGCAGGAGAGGGTGAGTGTAGGGTTTTTAGCCACACCATTGGGTGGGTTCAGCCAGATGTAACCTCCAAAATTCAGTTTAAGCCATGATGGATTTTTGGAGAATGGTTCTCCCTGGGATTGATTTTTGCCCGACTTCCAAGGACGTGGTCATCACAGGGGGAAGACCCTGTGTCTGAATGGAGAACCAGGACCACCCTGTTTTTCACACAGGAGCAAGGATAAAAATGGCAGAGCTGGACCCACACCTCAGTTCCCTACCAAGTTCCTACCAGATTCCTGCAAGGAAGAACCACAGAAGAAGGACTGCCATGTTGAACCCCTGACCTGCACCTGAACACTGCACTCTGAAGGGCTGCACCAGCTGCACACTTGGACTCCACTACAAGAAAGACTTTGCCTGGATTCAACTGGTTCAAGGAGGGACCCCCTGTTTGCTACAGGTGAAAAATTGCTAACCAGAGACCCCTGCAGCAGATCCTGAAGAAACTGACCAGCTGACCCTTGTCCAGTGGCCGTTTTGAAGTTTGAGCCAGGTGCATTCTAGGGGTTGTAGTATGCACCCTCAAAGAGCAACTCAGAGCTTCTGGAACCTTTGGGTGACCTGTGAAACCTTAAAAGACCTTCTGGAAGAAGATCCAGAAGTTTGGAGAAGTTTGGAGAACTTTTTGAAAAAAGTTCCATAAAGGGACCAACCCGCCGTGGTAATTCTAGCCAGCTTGACTCAACCGTGACCTGGCCTGACTTGCAGGTTCGTCCCAGAGAGGAAAATCTCTGAAAAGTGACTTAAGTTTGAACGTAGGAAGTTGACCGGGACCTCCCAAGCAGTGTATCTGAAGAGGGCTCCAGGGACGTTGGATCCAGCTTCAGGTTTGCCCCGGTCGAAGGATTTTCACCTTGAAAAAGTGACTAAGTCTGAACATGGAAATCTCCACCGAGGGCTCACGTGACCCGTATCCGAGGGAGGGCTCCAGGAGGTCGGATCGGACAGGCGACTTCATCCCGGTGAAGAAAATCTTCAGAAAAATGACTATGTCCTACGGTAAACGTTTGAGCGAGGCCTCCCGCTTCCTGTAGCTGAGCAGGGCTTCATCGCGGTTGGCCTCAATCTTTGGCTTTGCCCTGCACGAGGTGCGACCAGATTGGGCGCTTTTTGTTTTTAAGCACTAAAAAAACACTAATTCTTTTAAAATTCATATCTCCTGTTCCCCTAATCCAATGTTATTAGTTTTGGTGGCATTTTAATGATAAAAGTATTATCTATTTGTATAAATTGGTGTTGGGTTTTTATTGTGTTTTGTGTTTTACTTATTTACTGTTTTCTGATTTTTAAATGCCTTACATACTTGTCTCCTAAGTTAAGCCTTGTCGCTTGTTGCCAAGCTACCAAGAGTTGAGCTGGGTTTAATTTATTGAGACCTAACTGGACCTAAGTGGAGGCTAGTGGCCTATTGCTAAGTATAGGTACTTAACTGCCCTTACCAATAATCAATTTTCCAACGCAGGGCCTACAGGGGCAGCAAGAATAGTAAGACATAGAAATTGTCTACATGTAAAACCAAGAAGATCAATAATTTTATCACATGTACTAGTGATTATTTTTTTATGTATTGGTCTGGCCCTGCAGACAGCAATATGTGGGAAGCACGATTTTCTGCGGTGAGAAAAGAATTTTAGAACAGATTAGGGCGATAAAGAATGCTGACCCAAACTACCCTGTTGTCAGACACTGGAATCAGACACATACATTTGGTACTGACTCTTTATCTTTCTTTGGAATCGACAGGGCTATCCAGACACAAAAGGTGGAGACAGGGAGAAGAAACTGAGATCGCTAGAATCCGAAAATATCATCCTTCTTAACAGAAAATCACCTGGTGGCCTGAATTTGGGTGAGGAGCTATGTGTACTTATTGGTTAAAAATACCCTTTTACAGATCTAGGGCCAGATGTAGCAAATTTAAAATTTGCGAGGTGCAAAGTGCGAGTCCATGCGACTCGCACTTTGCACCTCGCAAATTGGTATGCAGTACGGTGTCTCAGACACCGACTGCAACTTGCTGTGGGGTCGCAATGACCCACCTCATGAATATTCATGAGGTGGGTCGCAAATTGTGGCCCCATAGCGAGTATAGGCACTCGCAAACATGGAGGCCTGCTGTCGTCAGCAGACCTCCATGTTCGTGACTGCTTTTAAATAAAGCATTTTTTTTTTTTTTTAAGTGTAGCCCGTTTTCCTTACTGAAAAACGAGTTGCACTTAAAAAAAAAACGAAACCTTTAGTTTCGGTATTTTTTCAGGGCAGGGAGTGGTCCCTTGGACCACTCCCTGCCCTGAAAAAATATTTGTGGGTCCAGTCACAAACTGGAAGGGGTCCCATGGGGACCCCTTCCAATTTGCGAGTGGGTTACCATCCACTTGAAGTGGATGGTAACTGCGATGCCATTTGAGACCGGGTACGCGGTCGCAAATGGTATTGCATACCACTCAGACTCGCAAATAGGAAGGGAACACCCCTTCCTATTTGCGAGTCGGAAATGCATATTGCGAGTCGGTACCGACTCGCAATATGCATTTCTGCATAGCAAAGAGGCATTTGCACCTCGCAAACGGCGATTTTCGCCGTTTGCGACGTGCAAATACTTTGCTACATCTGGCCCCTAGTTACTTATGAGACTGTTTGAAAGATATCACATGATATCTCACCCCCATAGTTTTTGTTTTTTTTGTTTTATTTTCAGTTTTTTTTCTTTGTATGTTTTTTTCTCTTTCGTTTTATATACCATTTCATCATGATGGTTGATGGTATTGGATTTGTAGTATCCTTTGTCTTGATACTAGAACTGTGTAGTTTTAGTTATATGCACCTAGGGGCTATTCTTTATCATATATGCATGTCATTTACAACAATATACCATGAGGTGTATTCACCATGGCCACTGGGCCAATACTCAATGTTAATTAAGTATCACCTTTTTAGACCCCCTGGATTGAAACTTTCTCACTTCTTTCTTGTATTATTTGGAGTACTTTTTAGTTAGATTGTTGGTAAATATGAACTTTGTGGTGATTGCGATATATGCATAAAATTAATTATTAAATCTGAATAATCTTATCAGGCCACTTATCCTATGACAGCTTCTATTTTTTGATAATAAAAAAGTTGTAGTTGTTATCAGCAATTTCTGCATTTTCAAATGATGGATCTAAATATTTAGCGCAAAATATGTTGTTGATTCATGGAGTTGGATTTATGTATTACAGATTACTCATTTTAATTTGTTTTGTATGATGTACATTTTTGTGTGTAAATTACCAAAATCTGTTTTTCTTATTTTTCTTTTTATACTGTGGCAGAAAACTAGTCAAGTGCAATATTTCTTCTATGTTTTCTACTTACTACTATTATTACTGGGCGATGGTGCTCTTGAGACTCAGGGGCCTTGACGAAGACTTCAAGATCGAAACATGTTGCCTGTGAATTCATTGCTGTGGAATACAAAGCCTTGGAGAGCAAGATTTGTGAAGCTTTATTTGGGTTTCACTGTATCTTTGCATTTGAAAGTGGGATCTGCAGACGTGGCTTGCACCAATTCTGATAGGAGGATGTGAACAAGAGTTGCCGAATCCGAGTCTGTTCTATCTATCTATCTATCTATCTATCTATCTATCTATCTATCTATCTATCTATCTATCTATCTATCTATCTCATACACACACACATATATATATATTTTCACTTAAAAAACAAAGGTTAAAGGGATGTTATAGTTAGGAAATAGAATTTAAAAACCCAGAGAAACTCACTTAAAAAAAGCCGAAGGTTACAGGGACGTTATAGTTAGGCTCACCTTTTAAACGTACAAAACCATAGCAATTCACTTGTTAGGGTTATCTCAAGCAACCATATCTCATATCCTAAGGTAACCATAACTCGCATACCTGTCATGAACAGTTTTTTCATCATAATTTTTACTGCAAATATTACATTGATATTATCAATTATGTTATCAATAATGTCATGAGTGCCGTAATTTATGGGGTAAGTATCAGTGCGTGGCATAGGCGGAATGGACCCCCTTCGCTCATTTATTATAGCCCCAGGAGGTGGTGGTCCCCGGGGCTACGGGGTGGGGGCATGTGGCTGCCCTGAACTTATTAAGTTTAAAGCTCCGGGAGTTGGTGGCCCGATTAAGCCCTGGGAAGGTGGCAGTCCCCAGTGTTGCGCAGGGGCTGTGCAGCCCCCTCAGACTCACTAAGTTTGAAGTCCCGGGGAGATGGTGGTCCTCGAGGCTGTGGAGGGGGCACACACACCTCCACACTTTTAAGTTTAAAGTCTCAGGGAGGTGGCGGTCACCGGGGTTATGGGTGGCCGCGCTGCCTACCCATACAGATTTACAGTTAAGCCCAGGAGAAGTGAAGGTCCCCAGGGTTGGTATGGGGTGCTGCGCAGTCCTCCTGCCCTCCTTAAAATAAAAGCCCTGAGGACGTGGTGGTCCCTGGGGCTGGGGCTGGGTGCCCCCCCCATTAAATTAGCAAAGCCCTGGGGATGTGGCCCAGCGGGGGCTTCAGAATAAAGAAGTGCAGGAGCCTGTGCTTTGTTTTTTTTTCAAATGTCCCTGAGACAGTGGTTCTGCTGCAAATTACAGCAACATTCTTTGAATAAATGCTTTTTAGCTCTGGGGGTCCCTCCAGGTCCCCAGCACCAGAGCTAAGGGGGCAGGGTGTCCCTATCCTGTCCCCTTTTGTTTTTTTGTTTTATTTTCTAGGACTCAGCTAAAGCCAAGTCCCAAGATGGCTGCCAACACTTCCTGGTTGAAGTGTTGACACCTAGTCAGAGCTTTGCATTTCCCTGCATGAGCTCGTCATTATTCGCAAAGTCATTGGGAAAGAACTGCGTCCCTAGATATACATATTTATTTTCCCTTCAGTATCTCAAAAACTACTGCACAGATTTACACCAAATAAGAGAAAGTACAATCTGCTTACGGCAAGCTAGCTTTCTAGCAAATTTGGTGTAATTTCGTCCAGTGGTTTGGGCTGTAGTCATGTTCAAAGGACCTACAGGAATTAACATGGGAAACACAACTTTTTTCACCCCCCCTTTTTCTCTGGCCCCGCTTGATGGATCACCCCGAAACTTACCATGCACAACTGGAATCACCGGGGCACTTATTTGGGGAAAATTTAGTGAAGATTTGGCAAATGGTGCCAAAGAGATAGACATGTCAAAAAAACACTTTTTCTATGGAAACATGTCTCTCTCTCTCTCTTGATATGTCTAGAGAGAGAGAATTAGGACCATATAGAGATAGCCCTGGGAGATGGGAACCCCAGGGCCTAATGAAGGTCAGGAAGAAGGGCTGCATGGCCCTCCTCCCTTTGTTAAGTGCATATGGTTCTTGGGAGATAGGGTCCCTAGGGCCTATTAAGGCTCGAGGAGGGGAGCAGCATGCCCCACTCCTCTTAGAGTTTGGCCCCAGGGATGTGGTCCCCAGTGCCCAAGAAGGCTTGGAGAGGGGGGCTGTGTGCCCCTTTCCTGGTTACTTGTATTTGACACTGGTGCCTTTTAAGGATGTGGAGAGGGGCCACATGGCCCCTTCCCCTTTTTAAAGAAATTGTCCCCAGAGGTGAGGTCCCTGGGCTTGAAGGGCAACTCTATGCTGTGCATGCCAAAGGCTGTGTGCAGTGTGAGCTTGGCAGCCTGCTTGGGGTTTTACCACAGGGCCTGGCAGCAGGCCAATTGCCTGTCTGCATGAATTTCAACAGAAGGGCAGGCCCTGCAGGCAACCTCATGCCACGCATGACTAAAAGCTGTACACAGTGTGGTGGTTGTCTGCCTGCAAGAGGGGCTGGCTGCCTCCACATGGAATGGCAACATGGCCTGGTTGCCGACCCCCTCCTGTGCATGGCTGAAGGCTGTGCACAGTGTGGGGTTGGCTGTCTGCTGGGTGTTTGGCCACAGGACTTGGTGGCAGGCCAAGCCCCTTGTCCTCAAACCTCAGATGTGCACAGCTGAAGGCCATGCGCAGCATGGGATTGGCTGCATGCAGAGAGCTGGATGCATGGCCTGGCTGCAGGCCAGGCCTTGTAGGCCACTGCACACCATGCATGAACAAAGGCTGTGTGCAGTGTCCGGTTGGCTGCCTGTCGGGGTATGCTGTGTCTGGGTGGGCAGGGCCAACCCTCTGCTCTGCACCACTGAAGGCTGCCTTTAGGGTGGGGTTGGCTGACTGTAGGGGGGTGGCTGCAGGGCCTGTCTAGCGGCCAACCCTGTGCTGCACATGGCTGAATACCATACACTACAGGGGGGTTGGCTCTGCATATGGTAATATAACTTTATTTTCATAAAAACCTATAAATTCACTTGCTTTTAAAAATCTTAGAAATTTACTGAAAAAAACAAAGGTTAAAGTGATGTTACAGATAGGTGAATATCTCAGTGACAACATAAACATTTTAAAAAGCTAAAAAAAAGCTAAAAAAGCACAGAAATTCACTAGTTATAGTTACCTGAGCTAACTATAACTTGTGATCCCACCATGCATTTCTTATGACTTCACATACTATATCAGGTATGACATGTTCGTTTTCCCATAGTTTCCTTCCTTCATGTATTTTTCCTTCCTTCTTGTTTCCTTCTATCTATCTTTTCTTTCTTTCTTTCTTTCGTTATTTCTTTCTTTTTTCTTTCTTTATTTCTTTCTTTCGATATTTTTCTTTCTTTCCTTCATTCCTTCTATCTTTCCTTCTTTCTTTGCTTTCTTCTTTTCTTTCTTCCTTTCATTTCATCTTCCTTTCTTTGTTTTTTCTTTATTTATTGTTTCCTTCATTGTTCTTGTTTCTTCTTTTTCTTGTCTTCTTTCCTTCTTTCCACTTTCCTCTTTCCTTCCTTTCTGCTTTCCCCTTTCATACTTTCTTCTTTCCTTTTGTATTCTTTCTTTCCTTCCTCCCTTCTTTCTTTCCTTTCCTTCTTTCATTTTTTCCTTTTCTACTTCTGTCTTTCTTTTTTGTTCCTTTCCTTCTTTCTTGGCAGCCAATGCTAGACCGATTGGCTTTTTTAAAGTCAGTGTTAGTCAAGACCTTTTGATTTTACCTATAGGGGCTTTCAGCCAGCCTTCATCCATTAGTTTGTGGTTATATCATTCACTTTGTTCTTCCACTTACACCAGCATGCTTTATGGTGCAATGTGCCAGCCCACTTCAGCCATTGGTGAATTTTACTGGGAGTTATGGCTTGCTGCTCTTCCACAAAGAACACATCAACACACAAAGTAGTTCCCTTCAGTGCTAGAGAGTACTATGCCAATGTGAGCTTTTTTGAGACCAAAACATTTTGCCTTTGGCCAATGTTTTTGTTTAGATTTATGAGGATCCAGCAGCTTTAACAATAAAGATTTTCAAAAAACATGACAAAACAAGAATTGACAAAAGGCAAGCGGCCACTGCCAGATCTATTGGCTTTGCCACTTTTTGTTAAAGTGACCCAATGTAGGCCACCATCCTTGCGTTTGAATCCAATCATAGGATTCACAAGTAGCAAGCATTGTAATTAATATTCATTAGGCAGGCCATTCTGCTATCTCCAGTGACTGGAGATTTTGTGACCTAACTAACTGCAGTTTGAAACCAGAGACTGGTGCATGTGGCCCAGTCCCTCTTTAGTCCTCCAGTGCAGATTTTTTAGAAATATTTATATTTTATATTTTAATCATTAAACGGTGCTATTAATATGATGTAGCTTATGATCATTCATAATCACATCCTGTTTATGTGGCACGATTTAGCGTGATGAAAATATCACCAATCAAAATACTGTTATGTGGTTCATTAAAGTAAAATCCTTGATCAATGTTGTGTTTGCCATTCTTCACAGAGTTTCAGTTAACGCATTCCGGGGCGGTCAAAACACCTAACCTGCTGTTTTCACTTTTCACTCTCCATTACTTTTTTAGCTTAGCAGATTCCTCCCCAAATTAAACTTCTTGTTTTACACCAAGGAAACCGGGCATCTGAAAAGCACTGCTGCATTTTGAGCTGTGAACACTTCAATGTCTCCAGACATTCTGAGACACGGGTCAAATATGGTTCATTGATGCCTATATCCATTAACCTATTGTCTCTTTCCCTTGTCACAGTAATTACAGGGTAAGGCTCACCTGCACCCCAGGCACCATTCAACATATATATGTTGTTTATGGCTCTTATCTGGTGCATCTGTTTTGGAACCTCATTTATCATAGAGCTGATGCTGGAGCAGTGAAGGATGAGTTTTGCTTTTGACTGCCCTGATGTCAGAGCAACGCACCACAGATGACCTAGTGTACTCTTCAAAGGTATCTTGAACCTAAATGGGGCACACTTTTGCCCGGAAGAGCCCACTCCCCTTGCCCTGCCACCTTTCCCCGTGGGCCTCTTCCACCTCATTATCTCTCCTCCCTCGCACCCTGCCCTTTGTGCCATCGTTGCCGCCATCTTCCGACCGCTCACCGTGGACATTGACGACCAGCTCTCAGGAGCTGCACGTCCTCTGTCAACCTCCCACTGTCTAAGCTGCTGCCTTGGAAGCCCACTCCTCGGTCGTCCCCTCGCCACTGTAGCAGGACGCCTTCAGCTCTCTCTTGTTGGGGACCAGACTGCTGTGGTCTTCTCCTTATTCTGTGGGTATGATCTGTGCCCCGACACCTCCATCACCAGGGCCTGTCCCTGTCTCATCGTGGGCGGCTCTACCGTGCTCCTGGGGGCACCCAATTCCACCTCCTCCTTCGGGAGAAAAGATAAGACAGAGCTGTGGCTGAGTCCCCCATGGGTACTGTCTTCCGGGGCCTACTGTCACATCCTGGCACTGCGCTGGTCCTTTTTATTGGTGCGGAAGTCTTCTCTCCATAGTTAAAACTGCTAAGATGGGCACACTCTATGTCTGTCGGAGCTCATGTAGAGGCTGCCATCTCTTTGCTGATGTGCAAGAGACTGAAAAGTTTAATGTGCCTGTGGGTAACTACATGAACATGCAGTAGCCATATGGCCACCTTCATGAAACGTAGCGTCCTTACGGTCGCTTGCGTCCACCGTTTCAAGCAGTGCTTAATTTGTAAATATGAAGGTGCCGGTGCCCAAAGCCGTACTCTTAAACACGCGGGTGCTGCAATTAAATGTGCGAACACGGAATACAGAGGCAGCTAATCTTGAAGTCATATAGGGCCGCTTCAATCCATTTACAGCCACTCCATGCCCCTTTAGCTCACTCTTACAGCTTTCTGCTTTCTCCTTTTGGAACGCTTTTTTGTTTCTCTTCCTCCGTCTTTCCCATATGTGTCTTTTGCTCACAGTCAATGCTTGATGCAGAAAAATAAGTGCTGGCCCTCAAAAGTAAGTGCCTGTACTCCTCACCGGAAACAACAAGGACAGTGGAGGCTACTATTTGGAGTCATAAATTCTCTCAGTATTTTGTCTAGTTGTATAAGGTTCAAGCCACTTATATGTTCTATTTTGGGTAATACTTCCAGGAACATGTTCTAAAATAACACTCATGCGGTGTTGTAATTTGATGTCGCAAGTGTGTAAACACGTTGTATGCTCGTCCACATGTTGTAATTTTTTTCTTCTTCTCGGATGTGCTTATTTTTAATCATTTTAAATATTCTTCTTGAGTAACGATTAGCAATTATGTTCGCGAAATATTTTGTATAAACTTGTAAACCTGTTTTGCTTAAAGTCATATCATGTGCGCTTGATGTGTGTGTTTAAACTTTTTCCTAATCTGGTTAGCAATGGCGTATTCATTCTTTTATTGTACTTTTTTTGTAGGTGCCATTTGTGATCGCTTTTTATTTGTTAAATTAAGCACGATGTATTGTATTTCTTTACAATATAACAATTTTGATTTTAGGGTTTATAATACCGCACCATAAAATAACAGATCAGTGCCAAACCCAATATCATTGTCAACGCATGTTTTCTTTCTCCAGTAGCACGAACGGGAGGGACGCATAGGGGACTGTTACCTTTATTTATTTTTAAACCTCGAGGGGAAGCAAGAACCACGGTACGGAATTACAGCTTTCGTTAAAAAAATCTTTAGGTACCACAGTTGTCCATTGGTCACTTGTTTTATTATAGCCACTGAGTTGCGGATTTTTTATTCCACTTGCCCTTTATTTGCTTACAGTAACTGCCGTGCATGCGTCCTTCATTAGATTTTGAGAAGATTAATCTTCCAGTCTCCAGCAAGCCTCTTTGCTTGACAGGGTAAGTCAAGTCTCCATATACTAGTACTGTAGGCTTTGTGATGATTCATACTATTGGGTAGGGAGGATAACATCTGGCATTGGAAGTACTTTTTTGTGAAAATTAAAACTGCTTTAACCCAAAACTATGAAAAACATATAAACAGAGCCTAAAATGGATAAAACAATGACATTGGAACCAGAGACTAAGTTAAACAAAATCATGCTATCCCAGTGGACAGGTTTCAGAAGAAGGCAACACCCCACAGGAGGAGACTGACACTGATGAATAACCCGAGGAAGAAATTAACCTTAGTGATACGATCTAGCAATAAACTGGGCTGGCTTTAATGCAGTGAAGTAATCTTTTAACTTTTTATAGAGACGCTTTTAACAGAAATAACAAATTATTGTTGTCAAAGAAAGGATGTGCCTGGACAAAGAAAATAGGATGGCTAACCTAGCTGGTCATCAAGGTGAGATGGATGATCGTAATGCTCAAAAACACCTATAACAACATCTACACATATTGGATTCTAAGTTCACATATTCTTGTGGGTTAGTATAGGTAACATATCAGTCACCTATGTGTGGGCTGGAGTGAAAGGGAACCCAAAGTGGTACCTAGAGTAGGACAGACTATCAGGAGACCTCTTAAAACCCCACCAGTTCTTCCAAAAATCACATTACCAGTCAAATCCCCAGGGTGGAATCCAACCGGCCCAGGGAGGAGAAGGGAAACACTTGCTAGATCCAGGAAACAATTTTATTCACTTTAGAGGCATGTGTTGGTATTTAATCTTAACAGGGCTAAATCAGAAATATTCAGCTTGTCAGGAGAGATGCATTCCATTCACAGGTAGCAAGTTTTTTTGGCTATCTGCCTTCACTTTTATTCTAAGAAAAGCTTTTGGGGCCCGATCAAAAACTACAGTAAACACGTCAGCATAATCATAAAAATTATCATTGTTAAAACTTCATAGAAACACCTCCCAAAGCAACAGAAACAAGTCCATGTAAAGTAATGGTCAACAGAGCACTCGAGCTGCAGGGTCAATGATTAGGGTCAAAACCATACACCCACATTGCCCTCTGTCAGTACACCTAAATCACACTTCTGACACGGGGACAGTATTGGGCAAATATCGTGACTTACCAGAACAGAACTACAAAAATTAATAGTTTCCAGAGCTAACCGTAATATACATTTGTATGCACAAAGCTGATGAGAGAAGGAAGGCAATGTTATTTCCCAGTGGAGTTTGAAGGACAACCGATGCATAGTTAGGGTCTCTTGGTGCTGCAAGGGCACAGAGAACTGCGAGTACCATCAGGAGGAAGAAACTAGGCCCAGTAGGAATGCTTGGAGCTGAGACACAACATTTCCCGAAACTCCACCCAAGTAGCACATGCCTATTCTCATGTGATACACTGCAGATGATCACAGGAGAGGTCTACAGAGGAAACTGGACCATCAGACCTGTCTTTCATCACCACTGCCTGCTCATCTAACAATATTGCCACAGACACCAGTCATAGATAAGTAGTTCAAACTGCCCACACAAGGAGGAGAAAGTAAGCCAAATTGGAAACCAAGCTGCTAACTGTCCTCATTGAAGGAGATTTTAATACTAGTTTCAGTGTCAGCTCCTAATGTGAGCTGTCACTAAGCAGTGAAAAGAAAAATTGATTAAAGTCATCAAAAGGCATGCGTCATTTCACTTAGTTGTTGAGTCTACCTCTTGAAGTGGCTTGATGGCAATGAAGCAGAGGCAATGTGATGTTGGATGATAAGTCAAACTACAAGAGGCTATTTCTCCCCCTCGATTGCAGGTATCACACGACTTAGTACTCTAGGTGGTGCTGTGCACTGATCTCAAATTAAGAGCAGGTACTTCTTACATGTCAATTCTAGTTCAACAGTGACTCAAAAAACAGATAAATGCACTTGTGTTAGCAATTTGAAGATTCAAAATACTGGGATGAGTTGCACACTTCCAGTACATTTCGAGGAGAGTTAGCTCGCTTTTCAGTATCACTAACAGCTAAGTTCGGATTCTAAGACCACAGCACTTAGCCCAAGCTCCCGCAGGAGACAGGCTCAACTTATGGTGGGCCAACTGTCCATGGTGACCCTAGGAAGGGAAACAGGTCTCCTGGTTTGTATGGCTAGTATTAAAAGAAGAGGCTCAGTAAGAACAGATAACTGCTGTCACAGATCCCTTTATGTCAGAAACACATTTTCTGTTTCTTCTCCAGAAAGACAGCAGAGGTTTATTCTATGGTCTGGTTTGACAATTATATGACAATCACCAGGAGAGAGGCTTTGGATCCAGCCACACGTTGGGAGCCAGGAGTACATGTTGGATTAGGCAGTGCGCTTCCACTAAAAAGTGCTTGTCCTCCAGACAGCTGTGATAATTGTGCCTATCCAGCTGCATGAACTTGAACTTTCATTGGCACACCCATGATTTTCTAAAGCTTCTACATTGTTTTATCTAATTAGATACTTTATGGTATTTTTCGATGGCAGAAACACAGCAGGACAGTCATTAACCTACATGGAACTTTAGGTCTGGCTTGCCAGTGCAACTCTCACCTACCCTTTTAACCCATACCAATAATACCCAATAACATTGTACAGTTATTTGCTTTCACACTAATACACATCCATTCTCATGCAATCTACTTAAATTGCTTCACGTTACCATACAACATTCCTTTAAAGCCATACCTAGTGGCATTGCCAATGCTTGTTTTTGTTACCTTCAAGGAGATTGTTTCACAGTAGTACTCAGTTGTTGCTCAAACATGGATTACTAAAGAATGAATAGAGCTCACAATTAGTGGTAAGTCATAAAACACACTTTCCACTCCATCAACATTGTGACGCACACCTTTCTCTAAGCATTGCTGCCACTCATTCGACGCTGAGACTTGACATAAGCACTAGGCACTTTTCAGAAACACTCCTAATTATCTTTTGGAACGTTTGCGGTTATTTGCACAATTTTCCTGTTGTGAAAGAAAACAAGCACTTTTCATGCAACTTTTGAAATCAAATTTTTCTTTTAGAATGGCACATTTTAATAAATATTACTATATTTGGGAGCATTTTAAAAACACTATTTGGGGGCATTGTTGTAGTGGATTCAAATTGATTTTAACTCTAGTCAGTGAGGGTGTGTTAAACCACGCTGACCAGGAAGCGCTGTTCGAACCGTCATCGGCAGGCCAGTGGTCTAGGTCTGTGGTTCCTAACCTGTGGTCCGGGGACCCATTGGGTCCGCGAAGCCTCCTCAGGGGGTCCGTGACTGCTTAGAAAATTAAATATTAACACTTTAGGTCCCCAGCTTCCGGTAATGACTCAGTGGGGTGTCCCCAGATTCCCATAATGATTCAGTGGGGGTTCCCGGGTTCCATTAATGATAAAGTGGGGGTCCACTGAAGTCAAAAGGTTGGGAACCACAGGTCTAGATTATATGCTAAGAAGCGATAAAAACGAGGGTGCTGCGCGGCATTAGTTTGATTGCTGCCACTCGTTTGACAATGTGAGACTTGGCATTAGGCACTAAGCACTTTTCAGAAATGGTGCTAATTACCTGGTAGAACTATTGCAACATTTGCACAACTTTCCTCTGTGCCCGAACGGGACCACGGGCAGGAACCCCGCTGGTTTCAGCAAAGGAGCTGAGGTAAAAATAACCTTCTTGTGAGAAACTCTACCAACTCTAGGCAGACCCTCTAATCTCAGCCCCACTTCTTGTTCGAAGGGCACACCAGGACATATAGAAGGCACTGTCTCCTGCTGAAACTGCAGTTGGGTAGGCTGGCCTTACAATGAACCACCCATGAATATAAACCGCAACGATGTAGGACTAACATTAAAATGCTTGTACTTTACTGCAGATTCCTCCCCAAACATTGTTTTGACATTTGGGATATAAGTACTGATTCCAACCCAGACCTAGTATTTATTACAGAAACCTGGTTGAATTGTTTCACCCTACCCGAGATCACGGTCTCAATGCCCACAGGATACAAGATTCTGAAATATGACAGAATAGGCAGTACAGCAGGTGGCAGAGTTATCATTTTCAAAGACATTTATGTAAGTTCCACTAAACTTAACTCCTCTTCAGCAGAATGCGAAATCCTAGCCTTCCAGCTGTCTTTCAAAGAGTGGAGACTCCTTGAAGGTGCTGTTCTTTACAGATCTCTGGGCTAGAAGCCACAACTGGCCGTCTATCTTCTCTTCTGGCTCTCATCTCAAAACCTCAAAGACAATCAGCATCTGTTAGCAGGGACTTCAATCTATACTTCAAAAATAAGGAAAACCCTCAGTATAGATAATTGGCGAACAATATGCAGATCCTCCACTTCAAACAATGGACGACTGGGCCACCTACATAGCAGACCACACTCTAGACCTGCTACTTTCAAATATCGAAACCACTGAAATCCTTGAAATGGATCAAATACCATGGATAGATCATTCTCTAGTTACTTTCTCCCTCACTTTACCTTTTGTTCACAAAATTTCCTCTGACCTGTCCTCCACTCCTAAAAGTTCCTGGAGTAAAACAAATGTTCACTCATTTTTAAACTACCTCACCCCACAAGTGCTCGACCAAGGGACACCCATAGCCACCTACCCAGGAAACCTCAACTTCTCCATTTCTAGTTCCTGGAAAACTAACAAACCATCTAGAGGCTCTCCCTCCGAAAAATGGTACTCTCTGAAACTAAGAAAAGAAAAAAGGAAATACAAATCACTAAAGCATGCCTGGAGGCATTCAAAGAGTATAGCAGACCGTCAAATCTGTAAATGCAAACTAAATTATTAACATAGAGCACTCAAGAGAGCAAAAAAGCACTATTTCATTGAAAGACTAGAAGAAAACAGCAGCTCTTCCAGAGAACTATTTAAAATAGTAAAAGAGCTAGCCTAACCTACCTGCGTACTGCAGGCCATCGCACCCTAGCCAACCCTTTGTGAAGAAATAGGCAACTTCTTCAATGATGAAATTGACAAAATCTAATCAACATTTGACTCACAACCTCCAATAGATGAGATCCCTTGGGAACAAATGGGCCCCCAACTTGAAGCAGGTACTCACATGGGGACATTTGAAAGGATCTCGGAGGAACAGGTATAGTAGTTGATGGCAGAGGTCATGTCTGGCTCCCCACTCGACCCCTGTTCCCTCTTTATCTTTTCTCATCTAGCACCCATGCTAATGACCTAATTATGATTTAGGTAAGGAGGCCACCGTCAAGGTGGCCCTCTTGCCACCGGCCCTATTATGACTTTCCTACTGGGCTGACGGGCAGCAACCAAGGTTCGGCAGCATTGTTGCCCAATCAAATGGAGCCAGTGGCAATGCTGCTGCACACAGGGGGCACCAGCACCCTCAAAATCCACACTGACTGCACAACAGACAGTGCACATTTTGAGGGTGATGGGCAGGATGGCCCCCTGCACTTGTTCTCTGCCAGACTTTTCATGGCAGTTGAACTGCTATGAAAAAGCTGGCAGAGAACAAGGTTGTAATCAGCAGGGCGGTGCTGAGTTCAGCGCTGCCCTGACTAATTACAACGAGCACCACTGTCATCCCGTCGGGAACGGAGATCCTGGCGTGCACAGCAGTAGATTGGCGAGTCCGCCACTGCGAGTCTGGCTCCTGTTTACTGCCAGGTTAGTAATAAGGCCCTAAGTCCTTATTAAGCAAAAATCTTCAACCGTACTTATCAGAGACAGACTACTCTGATATTTGGAAGCAACCATTAATACTACCATTGGCCAAAACATCGGGGATAGATGTGGCCATCTTTTCCAATTATCGACCCATATCATTGTTCTCCTATATATCCAAGGTCTTGGAAAGACTAGTCAATGGCCAGCAAAACGCCTTTCTGGAGAACAACAAACTGCTAGATCCATCACAGACGAGATTCAGAGCTAAAAATAGCACATAATTCACCCTCCTTGCTGTTCTGGATAATATTAGATTTGGGGTGGAACAGGGCAAGGTTCTACTCGATCTCACCACAACACTTGATATCATTTCCCATAGTTTAATGATAAAAAAACTTTATGAGATTTGAATACATTCATGTGCCCTACAATGGTTTGGCACCTTTTTAAGTAAAAGAACACAGTCTGTGCAGTTAAATGCTTTCAGATCACGTCCCTATGCATCCAAATGCAGAGTCCATCAGGGCTACTCCCTGAGACCAATGCTTTTTTAATGTAGATGTCTCGTTTTCCCATGAAAGATGTAAGAAATTGAGGATTTGAGATTTTCTCTTATGGCGATGACTGCCAGCTTGTCATCTCGTTAGGGGGGAGACATCATGAAATCAGAGCTAACCTGACCTGTCTCTATCATGTAGCAAGTTGGATGTCAGCTCACTTTCTGAAGTTGAACGCCAGCAAAACAGAGATCTTACTCTTCAGCAGGGCCCATAAGACC
Source organism: Pleurodeles waltl (assembly GCF_031143425.1). Taxonomy (NCBI): domain Eukaryota; kingdom Metazoa; phylum Chordata; class Amphibia; order Caudata; family Salamandridae; genus Pleurodeles; species Pleurodeles waltl. Next base: position 127,227,244 of record NC_090436.1, on the reverse strand, counting down.
TGGAACTTCTCCTGGTGGCCTGGCCACTTTGGGATCCGCATCCAGGCCTTAAAAAGTGGCAAAACATCTTGGCGTTCTCGCTGATGATTCACTACCCATGCAGGAGCAAGTCAACGCCACTTGTGGCAAAAGCTTTGGCATTCTCAAGCTCCTAAGAGTGCTGCAACTGCTGGACCCCTGTTGACTGGCGAAGAAGTATAGTCCAAGCTCCAATCACTAAGGGCCAGATGTACGAAATTCGAGTTGCAAACCCGGATGCAGGATGGTGTCCCTGATACAATCTGCGAGTCGCAAGGGTGTCGCAAAGGCCCACCTCATTAATATTTGCGACCCCCTTGCAAGTCGCAGCACTCACAGGGATGGTGGGCTGCTGGAGACAGCAGACCACCATGTCTGTGACTGCTTTTCAATAAAGCAGTTTTCTTTTTTATAATGCAGCCCGTTTTCCTTAAAGAAAAACGAGTTGCAATACAAACGAAAAAATGAAACGTTTTTGTTTCAATTTTTCAGAGTAGGCAGTGGTCCATATCTTCATCATCTTGCAGCGTGATTAACATGTAAAATATAGAACATGTAAATAGGTTGCTTATGTCACTGGAGTGCACTGTGTGGCTGAATTTAGTCCAATATTGTACCATATTTCATAAATGCTACACTTTATGTGTTGACTTCACCAATGCTCTTTTCAACCTACATTACCTGTACACTGTAAATCGGGCCTGACCACTTTTACACTCAAAAGTTAAACGTTGCTATAAATAGCACATTTCTGTAGCAAGGCTCCTTCTACAGCAAATTAATTTTCTTTCCATACCTGGCCAGCTCTCTATGGGACCTGAGAGCAGGCTTCGTAAAGTAACATTTGAAGAAATCTGCAAAAACAAAAAAAATATGGAAATATGGCTTGAGCTTTTCTTTGGGGTGTAGCCACAATTTGTAGCAGCCCAGACTGAAAACAAATATGGAGTCCTCACACTATGTAATGTCGTCAAGCCATTGTACTTTCTATTGTTGCAGCAAAACACAGAAAAAAGTCACTTTTTTTTATTATAGCTACCTAGTTGTGTTACTTTAATTCTTTGCTATTTATTTACTTACAGTAACTGCTGTGCATCTGTCCTTCATTTTTATTAATTTTATGTACATTTGTTTTGGCCATTTTGTTTTCTAGACGGTATTGAATTCAACTTTTTTTTTAATCTGTTCATATTTCTTCTGAGAGAAATCAGGTACTGGGCTTGCAACATGGCAACTTTAAAGAACACCTTGGCTAGCCATTTTCAAAATCTGCTTTGAGCTTAGATTCAAATAAAAAATGAAACTTATAAAGCGCACAGATACTCCAAGGAGTGCCCTAGCACTAGACATGTGTGGACGACTGATCACAGTATATGTATATATATATATATATTCACATATATATATATGAGAGGGGACACATGCTGGAAACCTTCATTCAAAATCCAGGTTTCCAAGCTGCGTTTAAAGGAGCAAACATCCTTGATAGCCTGCAGGTGCCTAGGGAAAGCATTCCAGATAGCGGCAGCGAGTGCAGAAAAGGAGGATCTTCCCCATTTCTTCCTCCTTGTCTTAGGCCCCACAGCCAGCAATGCCTCAGCCGAGCGCAGAGTTCTGCAGGGGAAATAGTGAGAGTCACTTAGATAGATATTTAGGACCTAATCCATAGCCAGCACCCGTCCCTTAAACTTTACTCTCGCCCGCATGGGCAACCAATGTAGCTCCTTGAGATGGGCATGAACAGAAACATTCCTCTGGGTATTCAACAGGAACCTAGCAGCAGCATTCTGCACCAACTGGAGTCTCTTGAGTAAATACAGAAGGAGTTCCCAGTAGAGAGCATTGGCATGGGCCAGCCGAAAGGTTATAAGGTCATGGACTACCATCTACTAGCAGAAGACAGGAGCAAGAACAGAAAGTTCCTCAAGAAACGCAGTAGACCAAAGTAAGTCCCAATAGTGCTCTCCTCTTGTGGTTTCAAGGGCAAATTACAGTAAAACTTCACTCCGAGGTTCTTTACTACCATGGTGGGGGTCAGAGGAGATGGAGCAGACTTTGGCTAAATCTTTTGATTTAGGGAATCTTCCAGTCCACAGCAAACCTATGACTGTACATATCACAACATCCCAAAAACTCAGTACTGCTAAATGTGGCTTTCAGTCTAATAGAAAACATTTTTAAAAAACTAGGAATTGCTAGGGGGTTCTTAAATTTCTGTTTCTTAGTAAAATCATCAAAGAGAATGTGCCACTGGTTGTGATTTACACCGAAGTGTAAGAAAGGAGATAACATCAGCAATAAATTTCAAGTACAGTGAAAGCAATGCAGCACCACAAGAACTGAGAGGATGGTGTCGAAACCCTAAGGCTTGTATTAACAATTTAGATCAGGTTACAGGTTAAACTAGTAAGCAAACTTAAAGAGCAATATTGTAAAAGTATACATATTTAAAAGATCATGCAATCGGAATATATATATATTTAAAAGTAAGGCTTTCACATTTTTATAGATAAAGATAAACAGAGGACAATCTGTTTCTTGTCTGTATTTATTTCTAAAAGTGGAAAAATACAGAGCTTCTTGTGGGTGTCACTACATGCTGTCCTTCATGAATTGCAGGCCAACAGCTCAGCAGGGAGACAATTTGGGGAGTTAAACACAAGATGGGATTTACTTAAATACAAGTATATTTTAACATATATTTGTATATCATACTAGTATTTCCATGTGTATTGCTATGTTATATATGGCTGATTAATTTGCTAAAAGAAAACAGGCATCAAAGCATGAGTACATGTTTATTAGTTAAATAAATGTGAACCGATATCATATTTATTCTCAAACCACAAAATAAATATCAATACAAACCAATAAAATGTAAAAAAAAAAAATATAGATAAAACAGTCAGAAATATAAAAAAAAAAAATACTATAAAACTGGGAGCCCTAATTATAAGAACGAATATGCAATATAAGATCAAATACAGCAAACAAATTATCAACCAAGCAGGTTCCATAAAGGAACTTCCCTATTGTAATTGAAGTATTGAAAGTGGCAAGGGTAAATTCTATGAGGATGGTGTCAGAATCAGATGAACCAAGTTTAAGGTTCAAGAGGAAAGTATAAGTGCTCAAGCATCATGTTCAATACTCAGACCGAGGGGAATCAGCAGAGACGAGAAGTTTTCTCTCAGCAAGTCAGGATAGAGTCTTCTTTACTCTACTAAAGATTACACAAAGCAAGAAAGAAAATCCTAGAAGGCTCCATATCCGTTTCCACCAAGTGAACCAATCCGAAGATGGTGTTCCCTGGCAGTTGGAGACTCCCTAGTTTCCTACCTTTGCTCTCAAACAAAGGAGTAGCCATCCGAGCAACCTTGGATATAACATCAATCCGATCAGTCATGTACAGTAGGGTTTCTCCTACAATCTCAGTCTTCATATCTGAGGCCAATTTCTAAATAAACGTTCAGTAGTCTACTAGTCTAATACATTACACAATAAACCTATTCTAACTTATTGAGGCACATAAAAAGACACTTGGAGAGAGGAGAAAAGACATGGTGCTTGCATGACATTTTATGGGAATATAACGTGCAACTGAAGCCTGGTTATGTTAGGTCAACATTAAATTTAGAATAGCTCCTAAATAAATACAGTTAGCATAATGAGTACATCACTTACATTTAAGAAGGATATACATTTCCCTTTTATGACAAATACATGTATGATAATTCTGCTAGATATACATGTTGCTCTCATCTACATAGATACATAGCCACTTACTACAATTGATTAATAAAATGCACGCAGATTAATATAATTAAATCCACACTCAGCATACAAGTTGCATATAGAGCAGTGAAGCACTGAATTACACTGCTCCAGAATCACATTAAGTGACTATGGCGGTCATTCCAAGTCTGGCGGGCGGCGGTAGCCGCCCACCAGGCGGGAACCGCCATTTGGCCGCTATGCGGCCAAAAGACCGCTGCCAGCATTCTAACCTTCCCGCTGGGCCGGCGGGTGCTAACCATGTTAGCGCCCGCCGGCCCAGCGGGAAAGAGGCCTGCAACACAGAAGCCGGCTCTGAATGGAGCCGGCGGTGTTGCGGCCTTGCGACATGCTAAGCAGACAGTGAAAAGCCGGCTGGGGCCCTGTTAGGGGGCCCCTGCACTGCCCATGCCAGTGGCATGGGCGGTGCAGGGGCCTCCAGTAGCCCCAAGACACCCGTTACCGCCAGCCTCTTCCTGGCGGTGACAACCGCCAGAAACAGGCTGGAGGTAAGGGGGTCAGAATCCTCATGGCAGCGCTGCCATGGCGGATTCGCCCAGCTGGGGCAAAAACGGCGGGAAACCGCCGGCCCCGGTTTTCTGACCGTGGCTTTACCGCCGCGGTCAGAATGGGCTATGAAGCACCGCCAATCTGTTGGCGGTGCTTCCGTCATCCGCGACCCTGGCAGAATGACCGCCTATATATTGAACGTAGAATTCGGCTCATCTTCACAGCGTGTCACAATGCAAGATCCAAGTTGACAGAGTCATTGCAGACACAATATACTCAACAAAAAGAGTGTAGACATCAGCATCTAGCATACAAAGCCACAGATCAACTCCACGTCTTTGAGAAAGGATGGCATATTTTATATACATATAGTATAAATAAGGTTTTGATGTAACCTGATGCCATTGCTTACACAACATGAATCTCACAATATTGTATGAGCAAAAGAAAGATGTCTATTTAGCCCTAACAGCATCACTGCTATTTTATCAATGTGGTAGTATTCTATTGCATGTATGAATGAAAAATACTCAGTACTAGTACCAACAGTTGTGTCAGCCATGTGCATCAATCTACATTTTACATGGTAGCCTTGTCCACTTTCTAGTTGTGCTCATGGTTACACAGCCAAAAACACAGATTGAACACTAACACAAGGACCTACCTGCAAGGCAGCAATATAATGTAGCTTGAGGCCTTTACATGCTACATGGACAGTGAACAGGCACACACTGAATCCCCCCCAATGTAGACTCATGTTCATGTGTGCTTACATCGATTGAGCCCGCCTTTACTAACATCTACTACTTGTATGTGGTGAATAGCACTCTATCTTAGATAAGCGAGTTCACCGGTATCATGTGCTCATTTATACCTACTGCACATATGAATCAGAATTTTGGTCCTCCCTTCTGAGGTAGCACAGACTTGCATGAGAACAGCAATAGCACTGAGAAGATTTTAATACCATTGTTTCATGGAACTGGAACGTGGATGGTGGTGGGGATTTATACCGCCCCAGATTTTTTCAAGTTGGCGGCCACAGGGGACAAAAAGTCACTTAAGGGCCTTGTGCGCACTTCCCTAATCAAGTCCACAGTAAATGAAAAGTAACTACAAACCAATGTGGCTCCCAGGGATTCCTGGTGTCACCACATGTAGGAGAGCATATGTAAAGATACTTGCAGAAAAGAGAGAGCGGTAGGAGAGGGGAGAGGATATAGATGGGACTTTGAGGTGAGAGAGAGCAGGCATGTTGCTAACCTTACTCATGGGCGTCTTTTTATCCACTGAGCAAGCGGGTAGAATGGCTCATGTTCTTTGCTTGCCTTAGAGCCTATGACACCTTTGTGCACCACTAGTTATCATTGTTACACAAGGTGCCGTGTCACCAAGGCCTGGTGTATGAGGATCATGGTTGCATTTTACTACCAAACAAGGAGGTATGTAGGTCAAATTCCTTGCATGCATTAAAGCTTATGGTACCATTGTGACGCCACTGTGAGCAAGCATGTGTGTAGATATCGTTGTTGCATCAGGTGCGGTGGTACCTGGGCTTTGGGTCATATTGCCACCTGCACATGCTTTTTATTACCCAACAAAAGGGTAAAATTGTTCATTTTCCTTACTTGTTTTAGATGCCTCAACACCTTTGCTGTGCCAGTGACAGACAGAGTTAGGAGGTGAGGAAATAAAAAAAGGGAGAGATAAGCGAGAAGTATGAGGGTGCACAAGGGTCACATATTGCATTTCACTCGCAAGGCCTAGAGAATTTAAGAAACATAACAGTGGTGAGTGGACTTGTGTAAACACTTGATTGAGCAACTTAGTTTCACTGCACACCCTCACTTCACTCCGTCCCTTCCAGGTAGTGTTGACAGAGCCAATTTTTAAAGCCTCTTCAAGAGGGAACAGATGGCTAGTAATACTTTTAGTGGTTGCTGTGGTGTTCCCACTTTTCCTAATTTCGCACTGTATACCGTCCTCACAACCTTTGCTATTTTCTCTTTTACCCGTCACTGCGGTAAGGGCTTTTTTCTTTAGTCCTCTCTTGTGTTTTCCTGCCTCATACCTTTGGCATCAGCTAGTCACCTGTCTGTCTACTTGCATCCTAGGGTTCCTGCCTTGTATCCTAGTCTAAAGGGGACTCATCACCACCCACCCTTCTACTACGACCATGCAGGAACCTGGATTCTGGTTGCAGTACTCCCCACCCACCTTTTGCCTGTTTTGTAATGGAACTTTGACTTAAAGCCACTAGGTTCCTGCTAATCAGTTCCCCAGGGCCAGTTTTCCTTCCCCAAAACAAGACACCTGATCAGTTGATCCCCAAGTGCTCAGGTCCTTTAGCACCTATGTAAGTTCCTAGTAAATGGTACCTCTGGTAGCTAGGGCCTTTGTCCTGAAGAGGGCTCCTAAGAGCTGCAGCATAACTTGAGCCAACCTCATGCAGACTGCCATTGCAGGCTGTGTGACAAGGTGCTCCCAAAAGGGAAAACACAACATACCACACAGTCCCCTAACACTGCCTGTAGTATTTGTAAGTCACCCGTACAGCAGGCCTTACATGCCTGAGGCCAGGTACATTAGATTACAGGTGAGGGCAGATATGCATGAGCAAATATGCCTCTACTATGTCTTTGTCAGTATTTAGACATAGTAAGTGAACAGGGAAGCCATTGTAAGTACATATGCTGGACACTGGTGAGTACGAGTTCCAGAGCTACATGATGGCTTCACTAAACATAGGGGTATTTGGTTTCAAACATCTCATATTAATAAAACACTCACCGATTGCAGGAACAGGACAGAGAGTGAGTGTGAGTGAAAAGAAATGGGGTTGAGGAGTGTAGCAGTGGAGAATGAAAAGACAAAGGGCATGAGAGTTCTGTTGAGGAATACTTTGAGAAAGTAATAGTAACAGATTGGGAGAGGCATTTAGGAGGAGTTATACATTTTACTGGTGAGTGCAAAGGGTAGAAGGAGCAGGGCATGAGCAGCAGGTGTGAGACATCACTAGTGCAGTAGGAGTGGGAAATGAACATTAGGTATATGTGAAGAGTAACACTATGGCAGTAAGAGTAGGAATAGGACAAGAGGAGTAGAGTTAGGATTTGGTGAGGAGAAGAGTGACCTGAGAGAAATGAGTGACAAGAATTGAACAAATGGACTGTGCAGTAGATGAGACAATTGGCTTCTCCTCACTTTCCTCCTAATATGGCCCCACTCACACCTGGAACTGTAAATGCAACTTGGGTGAGTAGATGGGAGGACAAAGGAAGTACATCAGTCTGGAAGATTCATCAATACACCCAATACCATGATTAACACCATCTCCTGACACTCTCTCATCAGAGGCTTGCCCATGGCCAACAGAAGCAAATGCATACTGAGATATACACAGGGTGGGAACTGCTGCCTCACGTTTATGCCGACCAATGACTTGTGACTAGAGGCTGTATTAGGTGCTGTGGACCACATTGGGTGATTGCCTACTTCTTATATGTAACCCCTCTCCCTAACTCCTGTTCTTACTCCTTTCAGTGTTTACCCTCCCATGAGACTATGAAAGAGAACCATGAAAGAGACGTAATGTCTCTCAAAGAGATATACCTATAGCACACAAGTCAAGCCTGTCTTTTTGCCAATTTCAAGACCAGTTCAGAGAAAAGTGCCAGCACAGAGCTACTGACTGGTATGTTAGGGGTTACGAATGAGTCCTGTGACATGCACTTCCTTTCGAAAGTAATAGAGAAGAAATGCAAAACCTTGTACCAAAAAGCAAGCGACTGAATACTATGGAAAATCATACTGTGTATTCTGCTGTTTACGACAGCATGGTGATGTTTTACCTCGATAGATTTTGTCCCTGATTGCTACTTTTAACAGCCAGAATGAATAATAAAGTTGAGTACAGAGTGGTAGACAGATTCAGTATTCTCTTTCCCTATAAAACGTAAAATGTGGAGAAATTTGCTGGATGAAACCCCTAGAACTAATTGCAATTAGCATTCAAATCAGAATCTGGAAATGAGTGCAATTAATACATTAATTGCAAGTTTCATGCAGTTGTTTGTAGCAGGTGTATGACCTCCTAGACTTTAATTGAAGTATAAATTGCAAACTGCATGCATGTTATGATATATTAATGTATATAAAATGGCACAGCTCTGAAAAGCAGCTCTTATAGAGCTATTGTCATTGTGATGTTAGCCAGGAGCCCGAGATTTTTTATAGATTTGGATTTGGATTTGGGAAAAATGAGGTTTTGGACAGAGGGCTGTGAGGGTGGGTGGCAGGAGGTTAAGTATATGTTTTGACCTCAGGATCCTTAGTAACACCATAGACCAGCAGACTTAGACCTTTTGACTTCTGTGGACACCCATTAAATTATTACTGAAATCCAGGGACCCCCACTGTTATTAGAAGACGGGACCACCCTGACGAATCACAAATCAATTTATGGGGGTCATTCTAACCCTGGCGGTCCAAGACCGCCAGGGCTAAAATGACGGGGGCACCGCCAACAGGCTGGCGGTGCCCCGCTGGGCATTCTGACCGCGGCGGTTTGACCGTGGTCAGAAGTGGAAAACCGGCGGTCTCCCGCCGGTTTTCCGCTGCCCATTTGAATCCCCCATGGGGGGATTCTGACAGCCCATACCGCCATCCTGTTCCTGGCGGTTCGCCCGCCAGGAACAGGATGGCGGTATGGGTTGTCGTGGGGCCCCTGGGGGCCCCTGCAGTGCCCATGCCAATGGCATGGGCACTGCAGGGGCCCCCGTAAGAGGGCCCCACAAAGAATTTCACTGTCTGCATTGCAGACAGTGAAATTCGCGACGGGTGCCACTGCACCCGTCGCACCTTCCCACTCCGCCGGCTCCATTCGGAGCCGGCGTCCTCGTGGGAAGGTATTTTTGCACTGGGCTGGCGGGCGGCCTTTTGGTGGTCGCCCGCCAGCCCAGTGCAAAACCCAGAATACCCTCAGCGGTCTTCTGACCGCAGAGCGGTATTTTGGAGGGGGAAGTCTGGCGGGCGGCCTCCGCCGCCCGCCAGACTTAGAATCACCCCCTATATGAGTTAAACGTCACAACAATACACAAAAATCCAGAAACAAGTATGCATCAAACAAATACACAAAAATTTGAATATTTTATTTAATTCAATCGAAATTTTAATTTTAATGGGAAGGTTGGAGCTCTTATAAATTCAGTTTTAAATTTTTGAAGATGAAGAGATATGCTAAACTCTAGCCTTCTTTTTGTTGCTCCTAAGTGCTTTCATAGATAATGGCATAGGTAAATTTATTATGCATGATTTATTAAAACCTTTGCATATACAGTCACAATTTTAAAATAAAAAAAACAAATTTTAAAATTTTAAAATAACAAATAAAAGTGATAATATCACAGTTTTGTGCAATTGAGTACAAAGTGAAATTTTAGCATATTTAGTTTTTAATAGAAAGGTAAGATCCATCATGTCCAAGCTCCTTTTGGCTGTAAAAATAATCGAAAACGAAACATTTCATAGTCAGGACGTTTACCATATTCATCTGTTTTTAGGTTAAGGAAGTCTGGGAAGACGCAGTGCACTCATTCAGCTTTTTCTGTTGCTGAGAGACAAACTTCCCACATTTGGCTAGTTCAGATGTCTTCCTGAAGGTGAACACTAGTGATCTGGCCTCACTGCAGGATCTTACGCCGTAGAGAAGAAAGAGAGGTTTAAATAAAGTGCAATGTGCATTCATCAATGCCGGACAGCAGCATAACAGATGGTTAAATGACTCAGATTTGTATTCACAGGGCCTGCAATTTTCTATCTTAGAGAGAGAGTGCCATTTTGAGTTTGTCTCCTTGATCTTCAGGGATAGCAGCCTTGCAGCTAGGATCTGAGTGACACAGGCTTTCCTGCTGTACAGGCCAAGTATGGTTGATGTAACAAGAGTTGTGAAAAATTCATATAAGATACTGCCACCGCCTTTTGTACAGGAGACCTGCTCAATTTTTCCAGATCAGTTGCATGGGAAAGCGTTTTTATCTATCTTTTCAGCACAGACTTGATGGTGGTGTGATACTGCACCAATTTCATTATATCTACTTGGTCTATTTGAAGGCAGGCTGGAGCTGGGGTTAAATATTGTGACCAGGGTTCATTTTTGCGTCAAAAATAGGGAGGAGAGCTGATTTTAGAGTGGTGGGGCCATCAATCGTGGCTTGACTGAAGCAGAAGGGGTAGGTCAGTACGCGGGGGGATTAAATTAAATTAAGAATCATTTTTAAAAAAATGAAAAAAACACTTACCTTACCGCTGCACTCTGCTCCTCCATCTCTTTGCTGCAGGCAGGCACAGGCTCCCAGCCTGCCCAGCGCCAATCCTGATGCTGCTTAGAGCAGCATTAGGATTGGCTGGGAGCGCCCAGCCAGGGCGCTCCCAGGCAGACTGGGAGCCTGTGCAGGCTCTCTCAGTTGCTGGGCTGGAGAGAGCCCTGTGCGAGAAGGCCGGCCAAACACAAATGCGCTCTGAGGGGGAGGATGGTGCTGTGCACTCCCCCTCACTGCTCATCACCACCATGGCCCGCCGCTTCTCCCAATAATTTAGTATTGTTTTTTGGGAAATGGTTTGCAGCTGCCGCTGCTGGCACGAGGGGAGGGGTGACACTCCTCGGCCCTTATGGAGTACCATAATAATGCTGTGGTATTATTTCAGGTAGGCACCCTTATGGGCGCAGTTCTAGCCTTTCAGACCAAATTTAAGCCTTATCAGGGAGCCCCTTATGTGTTGCAGTAGATTGAACACTCTTTTGTATGCTTTGACTTGGAGCTTTTCCACTGTGGTGAATTGACCTGGAAAGACTTCATGGCCATAATTTAAAGCTGGAAGAAGAGAGGCTCTGAGAACTTGAAGAATCAACCTTGGGGTGGGACTTTCTATAAGATTGTTTACCTGGCATGTTCTGGTTATTATGAATTCAGCCTTCGGTTTAAGGTGATGCAGATGGATTTTGGGATTTCTCTTCGTGATAGCCACACACCCAGATAGGTGTATGAGTCTGTTCTGTGGATAGTGAGAGGACCCATATTCCAACGGGAGTTCTGATATTTATGTGGCCCTCCAAAGATTATTACTTTGATCTTCGAAGCCTTCATTTTGTTTTCCATTTTATAACCCTGAAGGGCGGTTAGTGCTTTTTGAAGCCCAGTTCTTGAGTGATCCAGCAGCACAATATTGTCTGCATATTGTAGGAGGGTGATTTTAAAATGTCAGATTTTTGGTGGAATCACGTTAACGTGTCTTAAGGCCAGGGACATGTCTGCTGTGTAGTGGTTAAATAAAAGAGGTGCTAACACACAACCGTGTTTTAGTCCACTGGTGGTAGGGATCGCCCTGCTGATGGCAGAGCTTTACTCTTACCCAAGTAGATGTATAAAGTAGGATTATTGCCCTTAGTAGCTTAATTGGAATTCCCCAGCCTTGGAGCTTCCTCCATAACAGGTTCCTGTCCACCACATCAAAGGTGGTAGAGTAATCCACAACACAGGCATAGAGAAGAGGTGACTTCTTAGTGGCTGCCTGGTGTATTAAAAAGAAAAGGGCCATGAAGTGTCTGTGGTTGCAGAATTCGCCCTAAAACTTGTTTGACAAAAGGGGACAATCCCCGTGGCTTCTGCCTAGCTCTCCAACTCTTTTAAGAGGACTAGGGCAAAACTCTTGGCTTCAATGTCCAAGAAGGCAAAGACGATAGTCAGCAGGATCCTGTCTGTTCCCTTCTTTATAGATTGGGTGTAGTATGGAGCCCCTCCAGTTGGTTGGTACCTTCTGAGACTCTAAACAAGAGCAATAGAACGCAGAGGGAATTGGGGCCATATGTACGAACACATTTTCCCATAGACACACAATGGGTAAAACCCTTTGCTACATCTGGCCCTTGGTGACCAAAGACTTGTGCTGGAATACCATTAGGACCAGGGGCCCCTGACGCCCTCATGCTGTGCAAGATTGCAGAGATTTCGCCCGGTAAGTGGCCAAGATCCAGATCCGGATGAATTCATAAAAACGGGCTTTGACCCTTGGCCACTCCAAGGGGGATGGATCAGTTGCATATAATTTATTTACATATTTTATCCAAGAATCTTCATTTATCACAATGGTTTGTGACCCTCCCTGGCTCATTTTGTTTTTAATATATCTGCATAAGTCTCTTTAATTGTGTTTGCTTAATAGGGAGTAGATATGGAGGCACTCCTTCTCTGCCTGTTTATGTTTTAAGGACCAGATCAGTTGCTAATGCTGCTTGGAATAAGCCTGGAGCTTTGAAGCTAGCCCCAGCTTTGTTGGAGGATACCTTGTTTTGCCACATAGTGACCGCAACCTTTAAAACCTCCACTTACTTTCCATTATAGGGCTCTGGACAAGGTCTTTTTTGGGGGTCCACAGCGGGACGGCGGGAGGTCCTACATGCTGAAGCAGGTCCTGGATGATTTCTGGACAGTTGCTCTGAAGAATTCCACCCATCATGGACAGCATGGCAGGGCCATTCGAAGTCTTCCAGATGTTACATCTCTTGGAAGCAATTGATCCCCATCTAATTGGCCTAATTGCCTGTAAGTCTCCGTCTCCCAGAGAAAGTCCCCAGTGTCTTTTGGGTTTCCAGGTGGGTTGGCTTTGTCTCCAATTTTACATGGAGAGGGAGACGGTCGCTGGTATCCATTTGTAGAATTTACCAGGCATTTAATAACTTCATCTGAGGCAAAGATATAATCCAGCATGCTCTTGCCCTGATGAGATTTTGAATATAGCTGTCCTGGAGAGCTGTTTGTGAGAGTGTGCTGGATAGAGAAGAGGCTGTGTTTATTCAAAAGATTTTGAAGCTGATGGGATATTAGGCATGGAGGCTGGTGGGCATCTGCCCCTGTTCCTAAATGTCTAGGATTAAAATCCTGCAGACAATGATATTGTACCCGGCATGGTCGTAAAGCTCAATATCTAACGTTTCTGTGAATTGCGACAACCTTTCAGCCCTCCTTTGGCTGAAAGAGTTAAAATAGAGGTTAACTATTAAGGATTTTAGCGTAAGGTCTTTTGATGTTAAGGTTTCCAGCATGATCGCTTGTAGCATTGGGTCTTGGGCAGAGACTTTACAAACTCTGACGACAAGCCGTTGTTTAAATATATTGAGAGGCCACCAGAAAGCCACCCAAAGAGGTTTCTTTTTATTGCAGAATAAATTTTGTGAAATCCGGGAATTACCAGAGGGGAAGTTAACCAAGTTTCTTGGAGACATAGAATGTCAGTATCCCTCAAAAGCTGGTGAGCGTATACCCCTTTCTGCCTTTGAAGTTGGCAAACTTCAAAGGGAAGTCTCTCTTGTTTGCAAGATCCTGCCTTGCCCAGGGCAGGCTCCAGACTCACACCACGGGGTTGGAGACTGCATTGTGTGAGGGCAAGCACAACCCATTCAGGTGTAAGTGACCACTCCTCCCTCCACTCTAACTCAGAAGGCTCATCAGGATATGCAGGCTACTCTCCAGCTCCCTTTGTCTCACTAAATAGAGGGGATTCACAAACAGCCCAACTGTCAGTTTGACCCAGACAAGCAATCCGCAAACAGGCCGAGTCTATGTTGCTTTTCTGAGCATTCATTCGTTCCTGATTATTTACATCAGTGACTTTTGATTTCTCCCACATAGTCCTAGCTGTGATACCAGGGTGCAGCACATTGGGTGCAGGGTTTGCTGTTCTTTGTAATTTGCATTCCTGACGCAAGGCAGCGGCATGGATCGGGGCTGATATGACTGTATGGGCAGAGGCGAAAGATTTAGGGTCCGGTGCAGCCTTTGCTGAGGTCAAGTGACCAGGCGACTCACTGAACTTCATGCATTAGTTGCTGTTATTACGTAAGCTGGCATGGGCCAGTGGCTGATTTCTAAAAGAGCTCTGAGTGGTCTGGTGGGCTAAAGGTTGAGGCGATTTCTGATTTTCTAGGAGCTTTTTGTCAGTCTTCCTGCGCTTAAAGATGGAATATGTACTAATTCCTTTACAGAGCACCACTATTTGTTCCTCGATTTGCTGAACTTGCAGTTGTTCCTTTGCTGCTTTGCTTTTTGCCTTTTTTAACCTCTTTTTGGGTCTCTTTGATGGCACCTTTGACCAGTGTGAGTATGCATTACTTGGTTTGTCAGTGGAGGCATCTGTCTTTCTCTCCATCTCGTGTTGGGACAGTGCAGGAGGTTGTTGTAACATAATGTGAGGCTCCATGTGAACAGTCACTCTAGTGTTAGGGATATTAGGCAGTTTGTCTGGCTGCAGCGAAAGGACCATTTGTGCAGTTAGTGTTAGTGGTGCTCGATCATTCTGGGTTGTTGTAGGGCTGAGTGTGGCCTCTAGAGTCTGATTTGGAAGTTTGGGCTGCATTGGATCAGACATGAGTGGCCTAGCAGTACCTAGACTGTGTAGGACTGTTATCTATTCAGAGATCATGGAAGTCAATACTTCAGGCAGGGTGGATAGTTTTTCCATAATTGGAAGGCAGGCGCATGAAGATGAATCAGTGCTAAATGCATTGATGCTGATGCAAAGCCCTTTTTGTTCCAGCGCTGTAAGCTTCACTTCCATCTTGGTGATGGATGTGGCTAGCGCGTGTATGAGGTTCAGTTGCATCTCAAGTTTATCTGACTGCCAGGTGAGGCCATTTATTGTAGCAGTCAGAGTTGCGTTGATCGATGCCAGCAAATTGCATTTGGAGTACCAAAGAGGCAGCTCTTTGCTGGGTGCTTGGGAAGCCCACCTGGGTAAGATTATGGGACAAATATTGCTGGGCTTCAAAGGCAGTGCGAAGATGTCCTTGCGTCCCTGCGTCCTAACGTCTCCGTAGTCTGTCCGTCCATCCCTGAATCCTCCATCTTCTCAGAACTTTAGTGGATGCCACTCATCTTCTAATCTATATTCTGTTTTTTGTACTCGCCGTGCTCCAACGAATCAAGTTAAGCTTCCAATTTCAAATTCCTTCATATTCAGAGAACACTTTAAAAAAAATCAGTTTTGCTTCTTTTACTATATACATTATATTTATTTTAATATTAACAATTTTGTAAACAGTCGCTGATCACAGGTAATGAACCACTGTCATAGACCATTTAAACTTCACTCTCATTGTTTAGTTGGTGCCATTCAGAACTCCTCAGTGAAAACACCTTTATTCACTGGTAACCTTTTATGAACCTATACGTGTAATACAAAACTTTCTCAGCAATGAAGAGTTGATGTCCCATTTGCATACTAATGTCCATTTGATCATTAATATAGTAAAGCAAAGAGATGAAACACTTAAACATTCAGACTACTAATGGGACATAGTATCATCAGATCAGAAATACCTCAAGTGTGAAACCAGAATATCTTGTATATATGTATTACTTAGTGGCAGTCGTCACTGCGTAGTTATAGTCAGCACCAAGTATCTACAGAAAGAGTGTTTTTTGTTTTGCTAATAACTTTGTTGCCTTCTTGACGAATCCTCGAAAATTTTCCAAGAAAATACGATGCTCACTTGAACTGCTGTTTGTGACGTTTCGGGGTGATCTATCTGTGGGGGGGGCGAGAAACCCTTTTTCCACATTTATTTTTCCATAGGAAATATTGAACAGCGATAGTGCCAAAACTACTTGACGGAATTACACCAAATTTGGCAGAAAGGTAGGTCCTGGTCCTGTTTTCGTGTGAATTAATTTAGTAGTTTTATTAGAAATGAACTGGAAAATAAATGTGTATACATAGGGACACGGATCCATTGCGACTCCGACGCAGAGTGCGTCGAATATGCGAGCCACATAGTGCAGTGTGATTGGCTGGCCGCAAGCTTTTCGTAAAGTTCCGGCATCCATTTTACCCACTGGCAATGGTCCTGGATGATGGATTTCTCAGCAAAAAACAATACAAGGAGTCCTAGTAGAGGTACCCCAAAGGTGGAATTAATAAGTTGCTGGTGGATTAATTATAAATTTAAATAGGTGAAAATGCCTTCTTTTTCATGATTGAAGAGTCAAGACTCCGTCACAGCGCTCTGTGCAACCCCAAGTGCAACATTGCGACAGAGTCATGAACCATGTCGATAAAAGAAAGAAGTATATACTGTACATACACACAAACTCATTGTTACACATGCTGTGACAGCCATTCAGACACTCACTCATCTGTTCACAGACACACTCTGACCATTATGTACCCGCTCATACTCTCAGGTTCCCACTCACAGACCTACTGACATTTAGACACACTCACAGACCCACTCAGATACTACACACACACTCACAGACTCAGTCACACACTTATTCACCCAGTCAGAGCTCGACTTACACTGTTATGCACCCACTCAGAGACCCACTCAGACAGTCAAGCACCCACTCACAGATCCACTAATATACTCAGATATCCACTCACAGACCTAGTCACACACTCATGCAACCGGTCACAGACCCACTGACACTTCTACTTATACACCCACTCAGAGACCCACTGAGACCCTCATGCATCATTCACAGACCCACTCAGACCCTAATACACCCACTCACAGACCCACTGAAACTAAGGCACCAACTCAAAGACCTAGTGACACTTATACACCCACTCATAGATACACTCAGACACACACAGCCACTCACAGACCCACTCAGACAGCCTGAAACATGCATACATCCACTCATAGATGCACTTAGACACACATACTCACAGACCCATTCAGACACTCAGACGTACACTCACAGTCCCAGTCACACACTTATGCACCTAGTCAGAGACCCAATCAGACTGTTATGCACCCACTCACAGATCCACTCAGACTGTCAAGCACCCACTCACACTGTGAAGCACCCAGTGAGAGAATCACTCAGATACTCTTTTACAGACCTAATCACACACTCATGCACACAGTGAGAGACTTATACACCCACTCAGAGACCCACTGAGACTCCCATGGACCCACTCACAGACCCACTGAGACCGTAATGCATCCACTCACAGACCCAGTGATACTGATACACCAACTCACAGATGCACTCAGACACACTTGGCTGCTCATAGACCCATTCAGACACTCACACACCCACTCACAGAGCCAGTCACTCACACTTGCACCCCCTCACAGACCCAGTGATCCCCACAGACCATTATGCACCCACTCACAGACCCACTTAGACTCCCAGACACCCACTAACAGAGCCACTAAGATACTCAGATACTATCTAACAGAGCCAGTCAGACACTCATGTACCCAGTCATAGAGACACTTACACTTTCAGAGACCAACTGAACCTTCTTGCAGACCCACTCAGACCCTAATGCACCCACTCACAGACCCACTTAGACTCTCAAACACCCACTTACAGAACCAGTAACAATCATATACCCACTCACAGACCCACTCAGAAACTCACGCACCCACTTAAAGCACCCAATGACAGACCCACAAAGACACTCACGCACCTATTGACAAAGCAACTCAGGGTTTCACAACTCACCCACAGATACACTGAAACCCTACTGCATCCACTCAGAGACTGGCTCAGAGCCTCATGTCTGCAGTCACAGATCCACTGAGGCACTCAAACACCAACTCAGAAACACACCCACTCACTGTCAGACACACTTGGCTGCTCATAGACCCATTCAGACACTCACACACCCACTCACAGAGCCAGTCACTCACACTTGCACCCCCTCACAGACCCAGTGATCCCCACAGACCATTATGCACCCACTCACAGACCCACTGAGACTCCCAGACACCCACTAACAGAGCCACTAAGATACTCAGATACTATCTAACAGACCCGGTCAGACACTCATGTACCCAGTCATAGAGACACTTACACTTTCAGAGACCAACTGAACCTTCTTGCAGACCCACTCAGACCCTAATGCACCCACTCACAGACCCACTTAGACTCTCAAACACCCACTGACAGAACCAGTAACAATCATATACCCACTCACAGACCCACTCAGAAACTCACGCACCCACTTAAAGCACCCAATGACAGACCCACAAAGACACTCACGCACCTATTGACAAAGCAACTCAGGGTTTCACAACTCACCCACAGATACACTGAAACCCTACTGCATCCACTCAGAGACTGACTCAGAGCCTCATGTCTGCAGTCACAGATCCACTGAGGCACTCAAACACCAACTCAGAAACACACCCACTCACTGTCCTGGTCAGACTTTCCCTTATCGACTCAAAGATCCAGTTATTGTTTCACTTATCTAGTGACAGATTGACTCATAATGTCACACAGTAATTTTTAGACCCACTCAAATACTTATTATCCTTCTACTGAGGTTTTAAGAAATGTATAGTGACATGAAGAGAGTGAAAGAAAAACATATGAACAATATGTTGATGTTGTGCATTGACTATGAACTTTTTGGTTTGCAAATCAGCGATGGAGTCGTGACTGTGAATTAAAAAAATAATCCCAAATTTATTTTTAATTTAAAGAGTGTTTGGGTATTGGGTGGCTCTAAAAAGAGCCTTTGTGTTTATTGTTTCCATATTTTAGTACACATAAGTGTGGATGCACTGTGTCAGGTTGCTGAGGAACACTCTGTTGCGTTCATCTGTGAAGTGGACACCTTCTTGTCTATATATGCTATCCACATGAAGCTGCAACTTATTATTGTAGATAGAGCCCATAATATGGTCTCTGAGGAATGCTGAAACAGTTTATTAACATGTTTCCTAGATTTGTCACTCTGTGGATACAACTGATTTGACCACTTTCATTTCTGGCTCTGGCATATGTTAGAGAACACAAAGGTAGTGAGTTGGAAAAGGTGCATTAATTGAACAAGGATAACCTTCATTAGGATCTCTAATCCCACCCCAGTTAATGTGCCAAGGTCATTACCACCACAGTGAACAATCATGAGGTGAGGTGGTTGGCAATCTCTAATACTTTCAACCTATGGAACCAATTGTTGCCATTTTAACCATCTCTGGCCATCCCAAGTAATATCCACATTACGCAAACCCAGGTCTCTTTTAATACCACTCTTTCTAGCATACTCACCAGCCAAATAAACATAGCTGTGACCTACAATCCAGAATCTGAAAATTGTCAAGGGAAGGAGCAGGCAGTAGAAGGCTGCAACTGAATGAATGAGTTTTAAAAATGTCAGGTGGTTAAAATGGAGGGAGCACTATCTTTCGAAAAGGCACGTATTTGATTGGATGTTGTAAAAAGAGTCATAGATAAAAGTAGATTGTAATTAAGAAATATAAGTGAGTCAATTTGTGATTGTTTTTTTTTTAACAAGTATTCTCATTTTAGATATGGTTACATTTAATAGTAGTAAACAATACCTGCTAAAGCATTCAGTAAAGCTAGACTGCTGCTAAGAATAAGTATAGTGAACTTTTAAACTCTTGGCACAGTAGAGTCTTCTGAAGGAGGTTGCTATGGTTCCTGTGGAAATTGAGCGTGGGGGAAAGAGCAGTTCTTAAAGTAGACAAACATTTGTTAATAAAAGAGATGGTAAGGTAGAGTGCCAATGGAATAAAAAAAAATCCTAGATAAGTATTATCTCTATTTTTATAATGTAGTGAAAAATGTACAATTAAAAATGGGAAATATATTTTTATATCTACAACTAGATTTGTGACTCCATTGCGAAGATACACGGGGGGGTCAGCGGAGGGGGACGCAACAGAGTCACGACTACTGCAGCACACAGCAGGAAATAGGGCTTCTAACTGTTGGACTTTTTTGCTTATGCAAGGTCATCCCCAATCTTTTTGCCTCCTGACTCCTATTTTTTTCTGACCTGTTGCTGTTGGTTTTTGAACTCTGACCACTTTACCACTGCTAACCAGTGCTAAAGTGCATATGCTCTCTCTGCAAATTGTTTTGTTGATTGGTTTATCCATGATTGGCATATCTGATTTACTAGTAAGTCCCTAGTAAAGTGCACTAGAGGTGCCAGGGCCTGTAAATCCAATGCTACTAGTGGGCCTACAGCACTGGTTGTGCCACCCACCTAAGTAGCTCTGTAATCATGTCTCAGACCTGCCATTGCAGTGTCTGTGTGTGCAGTTTTAACTGTAAATTCGACTTGGCAAGTGTACCCACTTGCCAGGCCTAAACCTTCCCTTTTCTTGCATGTCAGGCACCCCTAAGGTAGGCCCTAGGTAGCCCAAGGTCAGGGTGCAGTGTATGGTTAAGGTAGGACATATATTAATATGTTTTATATGTCCTGACAGTGAAATATTGCTAAATTTGTTTTTCACTGTTGCAAGGCCTGTCCCTCTCATAGGTTAACATAGGGGCTACCTTTAAATCTGATTAAAGTGTAGATTCCCTTTGGAAGCGGATGGACATGTGGAGTTTGGGGTCTCTGAGCTCACAATTTAAAAATACAATTTTTGGTAAAGTTGATTTTAAGATTGTGTATTTGAAAATGGCACTTTTAGAAAGTGAGCATTTTCTTGCTTATACCATTTATGGGACTCTGCCTGTTTGTGGATTCCCTGTCAGTCTGACAGTTGGGCTGGTTGCACCTCACACTAGACAGTGACACAAAAGGAGCTGGGGTGTAGTCTGCATTTCCTGATGAGCCATCTGTGCTAGGAGGGAGGGGAGGAGTGGTCACTTACACTTGAAAGGGCTGTGCCTGTCCTCACACAATGCAGTCTCTGACCCCCTGGTGAGTGTCTTGGGCCTGGCCTGGGCCAGGCAGGATTTCACATTCAAAAGAGACTTTATTTGAAGTAGGCCTACTTCAAAGGAGAAATTGGGTATAAGAAGGGCACCCAAAACCACAGACTTTAGATCACTTCTGGACATCAAGAGGAACCTCTGCCTGAAGAAGAGCTGAAGAGAAGTGCTGCCCTGCCTGTGACTGTGCTTTGTGGAGCTATCCTGCAGTTGCTGCTTCTGCCAAAGTAAGAGCGCAAAGACTGGACTTTGTGTGCCTTCCATCTTGTGAAGAAATCTCCAAGGTCTTGATTTAGAGCTTGCCTCCTGTTGTTTGAAGTCTCAGGGACAGCAAAGACTTCTCTCTGCCAGCACATGGAGTCTCTGGAGAGACTCCTGCTCTGACAAGTGGTGCCCTATCCAGTCCCTGGGCCCTTGAAAGGAAAGCTGGTGGAAATCCAAGGAAATCGATTTTGGACGACTTCGGACGGACGCCACTGTTGAATCCGGTGATGCCACCTGCAACCGACTCTGTGATCTTCACTAGAATGTGATGACCTTAGCAGGCCCGACGCCACTGCAGCCCCGCTGAAGTCCGCGACTCCGTGGAAGTCGCCGCACCACGTTGTGACTGGCGCCGCTCGAAGTGCGTGGATTCAACGTTTCGCACAGACGCTGCGATCCCCGACTTCCTGCATCGACTTGTTTTCACTCTTCATAAAAAGTACTGTACTTGGGGGTCTACACGACTCCGTGTCTGGCGCGCTGGTGTCGGCTTGTTGGGAACGACTCCGTCACGAAGCCGTGTTAACACCTCACCGAAGCATTTTGTGTTTCTAAGCGCTATTTTTTAGTTTAATCTTTGAAAATTCATAACTTGACTTATGTATGTCGGAATTTTGTCGTTTTGGTCTTGTTTTGTTTAGATAAATATTTCCTATGTTTCTGAAATGGTGTTGTGTCATTTTGTAGTGTTTTCATTAGGTTACTCTGTGTGTTGGTACAAATACTTTACACCTAGCACTCTGAAGTTAAGCTAACTACTATGCCAAGCTACCAAGGGGGTAAGCAGGGGTTAGCTGAGGGTGATTCTCTTTTACCCTGACTAGAGTGAGGGGGTAACCTGACTGTCAACCAAATACCCCATTTCTAACACTAACTAATAACACAGAATCGGGTTAATACACAGTAACCATTGACATATAGACTAACATAAATAAAAGATGAAATGAAGTATGTGATTTGATAACTAGGACTGTCTGAGTGAGAGCAAAGGTAAGTAGGTTGCCATTACTGGTTCCTTGGTGTAAGGTTGGGTTGCCATTCCTATTCTTAGATTTTATTCATCTAAATAAAAAGATCACAAGTGACTCTGTGAAACTTTTTTTCTATCAGGAAAAGCTAATTACAGACATGTAAATTCCAGTATTAATCTGAAACCAAGCTCTCTTGGCTAATAAAAGTAAAACAAAGAAGTGTACCTGACATATACAAATCTATTTTAAGCAATACACAGCCAGACAGATATTGATTATTTTATTCACATATTTATGATATGGTACTAGAGTTTTGGGTAAATCCTTGAAAATACAAATTGACTTGTTATGTGGAAAGAGTTATGAGGAGTTATAGTTTTTATTTTTAGTTGATATAGGTTACGTTTAAAATAGCAGCTAGTGATGTGTAGTGTTGCCCCTATCCATTTCTACAAAAGAAAAATTAGAGCACCTATAAAATCAACATGCATTTCTTTTATTTAACCTTGTGAAGCTGTAGAAATGTGTGGGCTTGTCTAATGTAGAAAAGCTACCACCAAGGTGAAGGGCTGGTTGGTTTGTGCAATTGAATATTTTTGTATAGAGGAAATGACACCATCCTAGAGGGAAACAATTCTGATATATTTTTTAATTTGCACAGATCTATTACTGCATTGGAAGACAAATGCCAAAAAAACACAACAAAAAAGAAAGTGCTGACATTATAGTATATACTTGCAACTTATGAAAAACAAAAAACAAACATGTGGACAATTTCAATAAAGACAAAGGAGTTGCTGGTAAGCAACCCCAAAAAATTATAACTACTGTATTTGGGAAACTGAAGTCAAGACACTTTTAAATCAGACAGAGAACATAAAATTATTTATGAAAATAGAGGCAAGAACTCAAATAAGAAAGGTAAAGGCTCAACCAGCAGACACAAACGGTTTCAAGAGAGTAGAGTGAGAATGTTTCGTACCAGAGTAATTCAGAATCTTATTAAACTATGAAGAAATACAGAAGGAGAAGAGAAGTATTAAAACAAAATAATGTTGAGGCTATGGTTGATAAGGCATTTGGCTTTCCATTTTGATCATTAATAGGATAAGAGCCTTAGATAGAATGGTGTTGGGTATGAAGAGATGCAGCCGAAGAAAGAGAGATGTTAACAAAAGTAATTTCTGTAAAATATTTACTGGAGGGTGGTATACATCCAGTACAGAACCCTTTTTTAATGAAGAAGGTTATTTGCAAGAGAACACATTAGTACATGCAGTGAACACATCTGGTTGATTCTATGAAATGAAGGAAGGGAGTCCAATTGAAATAGAGAAGATTGTTCCAAGAAATATGGAAGACATGATAGCTGAAGAGGTTCAGGGATGGTGTAGACAGTGCCCTGTTTACCAGTGGAGTTGTAGCAGTATTTGTAGCATTCGTCAACAATCTATTGAATTATTAAGAATATTTGTATGTAAGTTTCCTTGTAGAAGTCTGAAGTAAAAAAATTCAATTTTGCAAGGAATAGACCCATACAAAGTAAGAATGTTTACAAATGACATTCTTTGGCATATTTATCCAAAAAAGTGTGCCAAAGCACCTTTCATCATTTTAGAATGTTGACAGTTTATCATTCAAAAGTACAAAGTTTAGTTAGGAATTTAGACTATGTGAAGATGATTAGAATGCTTTTGCATGCTGCTGTTCGAGAGGTAGAAAAAGTTTGTGAGGATGTGCAGTTCTAGTTCCTTGGTCATGAGAAGATTCCAGACAGGCTGAGGAGTTTGTAGGTACAGCTATGGAGGAAGAAAGCACAGGTATTGCTTCTGAGAATTTTGAACAAGAGATTATAAGGTTTAATTCAGCTTATTCCGAAAAGCCTAACTTTGTTTGTATTTACTGCAGAGGTACTCACTACAAAAGTCAAACACGAAATGTGGATGTGTTTTCGAAAACCGAATGGAGAAAAGTGGCAAGAACTTGCAGCTCATTTATTTGTAGAAGAACGGTTTGATTTCTCAATTCGGCAAGTTATTTGTAAGTACTGCTATGATAAGTTAGACAATCAGAGAACACCAGCTTGAGCAATGTGTAATGGGTAGAACTTGTGAGTGTCCAACAACAACCTCAAGACTTAAATGTATATGAATCTATACTCATACAATCTGTACATCCTTTTCAAGCAATTATATTTGTAGAACCAAAGACAGATAAATTGCATCCAACAGAGTAATGGAAAGGCCTTAAAGGAAGAGTAGTGTATGTGTCATTAGACTTTAAAATATGTTGAAACTATAGGAGTACAGAAAGGCAATGAGCAACCACTTATTATCCTGCTAAATGGTGTGCCTACTAAAAGTAAAACAATTTGGCAAGAGTTGATTGCCGTTGGTAAAGTTAAATAGGCAACATTTTACCTGGTACAAAATAATGTTTATTATAAAAATGTTGATGTTCTCACTGATGTAGAAAATGTTGATGATGATGAGAGTTTTCCAGAAAGTGAACAAATAGAACAGTAGATCCATCCCGATCGGAGAAAATATATGAGCACTACAGCATCCATCCATTACGTTCCAAAGACGTTTTTGGTGATGCTATATATCTTTAGCAGCTGAAACAAGCAAAGGGAGCTCCCATGAGTGTGTGGGAAAAGAGTTTAGAGGCTCGCTTATTTCCACACTTATTTCCCACAGGAGTTGGATGTCGGTACGATGACCAGCCCATACAAATACCAGCAGCTGAATACAGATCAACATGATTATATTCAGAGGATCCAAGATTCAGATAGTGTATTCCATACATATTTCACCTTCTATTTGAGAATTACTTGTTAGGTCTTTCATATGCAGTGAATCACATTCTAAAAACAGGAATTATGTCTGATTATGAGTTTGGCGATCAGAATACCAGACTGCCATAGTGGCAGCCGCCAAAAGACCACTATGTTGGGGTCATACAGACCACCATTTTACGAGCTACACAGGCAGGACCAACGAAAGCCAGCCAAAAAACCAACACGACCAGTACTTTGGAGGGTGAAAAATAGATGGTCTGACCATCAGCACCGACAGCTTGTCAAACCTATTACAAGTACAAAGTCGCAGTGGTTGTCAGCCATGGTGGTCCACCAAAGGAGGTCCAAACCATGGCGGTTCGCTGTCAACAAAGTAAAACAAAACACCATATTGTATGGATTTGAAAACAACACAGCTGACACACATTGCCACACCCGACACACCTGTAAAGCACACTATAATACACACTGCTTCACACACCACACTCCTTTGCATCTACAACTACAAACACTGTAGCCAGAGTGAATTATCAAAAACGATAAAAGCATATAATAGGCACATATTTAATTTTCACTAAGCACAATATCTCACACCCTCAACATACTCCTCTCACGTCCATTTGTACCGCTCTACTTCATTTACTCCTGTCACCTGTTTAATTCCCACCACCTACGCCTACGCCGACGACACGCAACTTATACTCTCCCTCACCAAGGACCCCGCCAGCGCCAAGACCAACCTACAAGAGGGTATGAAGGACGTCGCAGATTGGATGAGGCTCAGCCGCCTAAAGCTGAACTCTGAAAAAACGGAAGTCCTCATACTCGGCAACACCCCGTCCGCCTGGGACGACTCCTGGTGGCCCACAGCCCTCAGCACCGCACCGACCCCCACAGACCACGCCCGCAACCTCTGCTTCATCTTGGACCCTCTTCTCACCATGACCAAGCAAGTCAACGGCGTGTCCTCCGCCTGCTTCCTCACCCTCCGCATGCTCCGCAAGATCTTCCGCTGGATCCCCGCCGACACCAGAAAAACCGTGACCCACGCCCTCGTCACGAGCTGCCTGGACTACGGCAACACCCTCTACGCCGGGACCACAGCCAAACTCCAAAATCGCCTGCAACGCATTCAAAACGCCTCAGCCCGCCTCATCCTCAACATACCCCGCAGCAGCCACATCTCCGCACACCTGAGACACCTGCACTGGCTCCCAGTCAGCAAAAGGATCACCTTCCGACTTCTCACCCACGCACACAAAGCCCTCCACGACAAGGGCCCGGAATACCTCAACAGACGCCTCAGCTTCTACGTCCCCACCCGCCTCCTCCGCTCCTCTGGCCTCGCACTCGCTGCTGTCCCTCGCATCCGCCGCTCCACGGCGGGTGGGAGATCTTTCTCCTTCCTGGCGGCCAAGACCTGGAACTCCCTCCCCACCAGCCTCAGGACCACCCAGGACCACTCCGCTTTCCGGAGACTCCTAAAGACCTGGCTGTTCGAGCAGCGATAACCCCCCCTTTTTTCCCCTAGCGCCTTGAGACCCGCACGAGTGAGTAGCGCGCTTTATAAATGTTAATGATTTGATTTGATTTGATATCAATTTTTTAATTATCACCACCATGTCACCCCAGAAAAATCTCAGTTTCACTGAAAATGAGTTGAGAATCATGGTGGATGAAATAGTTAAAGTAGAGACAGATCTATTTGAAGCCCAGGTACAGAACACTACTATCGCCAGGAAAATGGAAATGTGGCAAAGGCCACTCGATAGAGTGAATGCTGTAGGCCCCATCCCGTGCACACAGAACAAGAGGTGGAATGACCATAGGGGCAAGATCCTTTCCATGTCATCCAGGTACCAGCTGCATGTCCAAAAGACTAGCGGTAGTCCCTCACCTCCTTCCTTATAACTCACATCATGGGAGGAGAAGGCCTTAGCCATCCTGCATCCTGAGGGCTTGACAGGAATACGTGGGGGAGTGGAGTCAGGTAAGTCACAACACAAAAATATCACCAAAATGTATTGTCATGCATGCTCACATATCACCTTTTGCAAACTTCACTGTCAAACCACTCAGCAGCCCAGTGTCCACCTGTCCATAGACCCCTGTCTGGCCTCCAATATGTATTGTGTGTGTAGTACAGGGATTGACAGCACTACAGTTCCTGTCAGCACTGTTCCATCATTACAAAAACCTGAACAGTGTATCCTACTCAAAATTACATTGTTTTGTCAACTCCCTGTTGAAATGAACACCTGAGAGGATGACATCTGTATAGTGTGTGGGTAGAACAGGCACTGACAGGAATGCAAAGGCCAGGAGGTACTGCTACTGTCACTACACTCAGCCACACCAGTGTCCTCTGCTCCAAAAGCCCTTCTTCCTCTACTCAGCCTTTGAACTGTACTCACCTAAGAGGATGACCTATGCATACTGTATGTAGTACTTAGATAAACATGACTATTGTTCCAAGGAAGACCAGTCCCCACAAATGAAGTTCACCTTACTGGGAGGGACCAAGATACAGATCATGGTACACTGTGTGATGTGGCTAACCTCCTAGATCCATCTTGAGCAGCTATGCCAAGATAAAAACATTGTGGACAGAAAGGACAGCTCATCTTGTGTGGCAAAAAAAATTGAGATGGATCAAAGACCCCTAGATGCATCATATGAATCGTATTGTCAGCAGACACATTCACAAGGCAGTGGCCACAAGGTGATAACTATCATATATACAACAAGGTTCTGGGTCTGCCTGCATAACAGTCAACTAGGTCTTAAAATGACCTAAACCACATCCTGCCCAGCCACTGTTTAGCTTGCACTGATGGCAATAAATAAGTCTATGACCATACTTCCAAGTGCTAATAAACTCAGACATTCTGAAGCTAGTTGACTGAAATGGAATTGGTTTGTTACTCAAATGTTAGGCCAATACAACTGATAGCTAGGCCTGGGCGGAGTGTGTGGAGTCTGGCTTTGTGGAATTCCTCTGAGTTGAAAAAAAACTCAGTGGAATTCTGCAAAGCCAAAGTTCTGCACCCCAGGGAGTACTCCTGAATGTGCCCATCTCGGAAACGCTGAGCAGGGTCGGGCCCGGTCAGTCAGGCTCGACCCTGCTTAGCGCTTCTGAGATTGGGCATATTCAGGAGGGCCATACGCACTGAGGCTGCCCTTCCAGGCCTCTTGTGCACCGGCCTGTCCTGTGTGCAGTGCACACAGGGGAGGCTAATGCACAAGAGGTCTGAAAGGGCAGCTTTTTTTCACAGCCTGCAGCCCCGGCCTGAATCCAGGCGAGGGCCATAGGCAGCAAAAGCTGCCAGGTCTGTTGTGCACTGGCCTGCCCTGTGTGCAGTGCACACAGGACAGACTGGTGCACATGAGACCTGAAACAGCGAAAGCTGCTGTTTCAGTCCTTGTTTGTGCACCAATGCGAACAAACAATGACAACCAAAGAGACAAGGACTTACCTGGGTCTTTCTCAAGGTCCTCCTCTCCTCATCGTCTGACGACGAGTCCTCCTCTTCAGCTGCTGCCTCCCTCCTCTGGTGAGCTCTGCAGCCCAGCTATGGGCTGCACAGGGCAAGCGCAGACTGTCTGCGCCTGCCCCGTGCAGCCCATATTGGGCTGCAGGTCACTCCAGGTGAGCTCCTTTCCGCAGGCGGGTTAGCAGAGTTTTTCGACTAACTCCACGCTGCAAGCGGAGCGCAGAGTTCCAAAAACTCTGTTAGCTCCATCAGTGGAGCAGAGCTCCCCACACACACCTACTAATAACATGTGTACATGTCACATAAGGGAAATCTGCAAATACAATTTGTAAATGGCCTTAGCCAAAAGTCACTGTTTTCTGTTGGAGGTGAATGTACCAATACAACCTTTAACACTGTATATCTTACATTAACAGGTCTAGCTGCCACTGCGAATACCAAGTCCACTGAAGAGACTGCCACTTCCCCTATAGATGAAGCCTTCTGTGAGGACACCACTCCTGTAAGTCTGGATGTTGAGGACAGTTCAGATGACACCAGTGAGCCTCACTGTGACCACATCAACTCCCCCCAGCCCCACTACTTCAACATCTCAGACAGCCAGTCACCCCCAAACCTGTGTCCCAAGGACTGTGACAACCATATCATGACCCCGATCCAGGATACTGAGTCACAGCAAATCACCTCCAAGAGTGATGGTCCTGGAACCAGTCGTAAGGGGCAAGCTGTGCCAAGGGTGCAGGCACGTGAGGGTAGGGTGCATGAGATGGATGGTGTGGGCCTGTGGCATGAGGCTGCTGGGGATGGTCCTGGCCAGGACACCATCAGCCAAGTATTGGGAGCATACCAACAATCACAAGGCGTGATAGACCAGGTACTTGTCGAAATATGGGAGATGAACCAGCTGCAGAGGGACTTCCATCGTGAGCCTCTGGAAAAGTGGGAGGCCAACAACACCATCGTGGCCTCCCTAACAGGGATATTCAGAGAGATCAGTAGTACCCTGATTAGGGACTGTGAGCAACAACACACCCCTTCCTTTGGCCAAGTAACACCAGCACCTTCAACATCTGTGGCAGCCATTGGAAGGGAGGCCCTGTCAGGTGAAGGACCCACTTCAGGCACCCCTTCCTCTGTAGCAGCAGATCCCCCCACAAACAGGGAGATCCACCTAAGACTCCAGGATGTGCAGATGGCAAGACATCAGCCACTGCCAGCAAGTGGCCACTTCCTCAAGGTACTCCTTTGTTTGCCACAGATTCACGCTGTTGACTGTTCTTTAACCACTTTCCATTTTCCATGGTAGTAGGACACTGGACTTCAAATGTTGTGGCATCTACTAATTTGATTTCATCCACTATGGCTGATCAATTCACTTTACTTTTTTGTTGAGTTTCACATACATGGAACATATGTAAATAAACACACTTATCACAAAAACACTGCCTATTACAATTTTTTCTACATTTTGAAAGGTTGAATTGTAAACCCATGTGATGCACATGAGGAAGACATAAGATAGTAATGGAAGGACGGATATGTCCCAGGTAGTGTCAAGCTGAGGGCAATTAGCAACACAATGACACAAGTATCTGATCACACCAAACATTTCATTGCACAGTACAGCATATAGGCTGGACTGTCATAGCCAAGAATGGCAGAACCATCTTGAGCCAGGCTAGATATTCCAAAGGTACCATCCCCAGACCACAGAAGAAAGGGCTTTGTCAGACCTTGTCCCGTAGAATAGGCTAACAGATTAGTGTGTATTGTTACTAGCTAGAGCCTTATCACGTACCAAAACCATATCTGTCAACTTAACATACGTCAGTATGGAAGTACAACAGTACCTGATCATAGATCCATCCTATTGCAATGAGCAAGATTCTGGTGCCGTGACACAAACCTATGTCAATGTTGTAGCACAGTCACTTTCGCATGTAATGAAGAAACACATTGACAGCTACACAAAGTTCATAAAGGATCATTGTCAACACAATCTGAAGGGAGAATGGATGGACTTCTCTGGCTGACATGTTTCAGGGCCACATGACCACAAACATGAGACAATCAGACCAACTCATCACATAAAAAAAGTGTATTGTGCACTTCAGAATTCCATCCACTCACTGTCCAGGCTGCTTTGGCAGAGGTCTCATAGACCCCCTTTCTGTGACCAACATTATCTAGATCAATCCATGTCCACTTCATATGTAAGAAGAGCAACAGCTACCTGCAAATGTCACAACTCTGAAATGCCCACATGAGAATGGCATGGTGAAGAGACCTGGATAAAACAAAATGCAAGGGGGTTAGGCAGAAAGAGTTATACATATGACCCAAACCTCATATAAAACTTCAGTAGATCAACTCGCATTGCAATGGGACTGACACATTCAAAGTAGATCATCAAGGTAGTAACATTTCAAAGTCTGACTTAGCAAGCAAAACTTGGCTGTATACTTCCTAGCATGAGATCCCCCTAATATTGTAAATAAATACTCGACTTAATACATCCTGACCCTTACAGTTCCCCATACAGTCACAGTAGTCACATAAATCTCACCCTGCTACTATGCTCTCCCTAACCCTTCCACATACTCTTCCCTCCTCCATCCCCCTTTACTCATCCCAAGCCTTTGGTTTGAGTAAAATGAAGGATATACTACCAATTAACACTTCTGGATTTCTTTCCTCCTCCACCCCTCCATTACTCCAGTCAACCTAACTGACAAACTCTCATATCCGCGGCTCAAATTAACTCATAATAATACTAAAACTGTATTCATTATTTCCCAATACTAATCCATCACTAATTTTTTTTGGGTTCCAGAGTAGCGAACCGAAAATCGCTTTGACGCCTCGTCAGGGGTAGTAAGCGCTATATACATACGATTACAATACAATACAATACAATACAATAAAATTACATACTTACACTCAACTGAAGTAGTGATTGATGAGATCTGCCACAAGTCGTCACCTTTCTCTTCATCACTGTCATCCTCACTTGGCATTTCCTTGATTCTCACCAAGGGGAACTGCTAGCTCCACCTTATCAGGAATATATGGGATATCTCTCCTCAGGGCAATGTAGTAGAGCATTCAGCAGGCCACAATTATCTTATATAAGTTTTTGGTTGAGTAGAGGAGGGCTTCACCTGTCTTGTCCAGACAACTAGATCTGGCTTTCAGGAGCCCAGAAGCCCCCTCCACAGCATGCCGTGTTTTTCCATGGGCATCGTTGAAGCAGACTTCCCCTGGCATAGTTGGGTTCCTCACTGGTGTCAACAACCATGTACAGTTTGAGTATGCAGAGTCCCCTGTAATGGAATGAGACATATGTGCAACTATGAGTCCCTCTAATTCGAAGTTTTGCAGTAGACATTGCTTACAAACAAACATGACATATGTGACTTACCAACGGGCACAGATCTGTGAAATGTAGAGGTCTGCCAGACAAACAACTTGGACATTGATGGAATGGAAATTCTTCTTGTTCCGAAAGACTTGTTCATTGTCATGTGGTGGAACCAAGGCAACATGTGTACCATCAATGGCTCCCACACATGTGGGATTTGCACCAAACCATAGAAGTTAGTCTTCACATGGGTAAAATCGTCACGTTGAGGAAACTGGATGTAGCTGTCCCGGTGTTTTAACATTGCTGAGAGTGCATCCTTCAATAAAAGACTGAACATAAGCTTGGACATCCCAGCAGATAGGGCCACTGTATTTTGGAACAACCATGTGGCCAGGGAGTGCAACAGTGCCATGGCTTGTGTAATGGGTGGCATGCTATTTGGGTGAAGAATGGCAGGCATCAGGTCTGGCTCCAGCTGACAACAGAGATCCATGATTGTTTGCCTACCCAGGAGGTAGAGCTGGATAATGTGTCTTTCTTCC
Source organism: Pleurodeles waltl (assembly GCF_031143425.1). Classification (NCBI taxonomy): domain Eukaryota; kingdom Metazoa; phylum Chordata; class Amphibia; order Caudata; family Salamandridae; genus Pleurodeles; species Pleurodeles waltl. The sequence continues at coordinate 127,194,795 of NC_090436.1, read as the reverse complement.
ATGACCTAAAGGTCTGGCAGTGGACTGTACACAGGAGTATGTCTGATCCTTCTCCTCCCTGGGTACCTATAAAGGACAAGTAATGAGTTTAGTCATCACTCAATTTGTGCCTTGCAGAATACATTATGCATGTCAATGACAAACTGTGACAAGGCATGGCATAAGTTGAGGACATGATACACAGTACACATCACCACTGTCAATAACACAGAAGTTACGTGTTTCCCCCTCGCTTTGCCACAAATGTGTATACATGATCTCTATAGACAGCAAGACTTTATGCATGAAACTTGCCACTCATATTGTGACTTGATGTCCCAAGACTTAAATTACCTTGGTGTGGGGGGGCACAAAACAAGTTGCCATATGTGCCAAGCAATGTACAAAAATGGTGTCCAAGTTGAAGGACCCACGTGACAGGACAAGACAAGCAGTTATTATTGGTATAAACAGCATTTTCGGATCTGTCACACATTTTTCTTAGCCATATGTGGCATATTATGCCTCTAAAACGGTGACTGCTTGATCTACTCCACTGGACCTTAGGAACCGCCAGCAACCCCTGGAGAAAGTTGTCATGGTGCTAGGCGGTTGCTACCACAAACAGACCCAGCCATAGGCTAACGCTGTCAAGTGGCGGTCGGAGGCCAATGGCTGTGTCCACCAGCAGTGACGGCTGCGTACGTGGTAGATGTGACTGCCATATTCTGAAAAATTCTTCACTTGATTTCTGACACAGCTTCCTGCAAGACCTCCATGACCTGAGCTGCTGTGCACCGCCTCTGGGAGCAAATGCCACATCCAACAGGTGATAGACCCCTGCCTTCTCCCCGGAGGAGCTGGAGAGACTAGTGGAGGAGGTCCTACCCTATATGGATAGCTTTATGGCGCACAAGAGGAGAAGGTGAGTACCCCATGTCAACTTATTTTCACTGCACTTCATCATATTTTCCCTCCTTACAGACTAGATTGTGTCCATGTATGCCAGAATGTAAAGTTAAGGCCATGGAGGTGGAGTCTGTGTGGCATCATTGTGTGACCCCCTGGGATTAAGGAGAGCAGGGAGGCGAACTGACCCAACATCTGGCGACAGTCCCTCTGCTGCTCTGGGGTCAGGAAGGGGGAGAGGTTCACTCCCTCGACAGACCCATCCTTCTCTCCAGCAGACAGGAGGTCAGGAAAAGGCTCACTCTCTTCCTCCACCCCATCATCTGGTGCTAGGAGCATGGACAATTCAGTCCGCTCAAAGTGTGGCTTGAGCCGGTTCACATACAGGACCCTTAACGGGTTCCTGGGAGTCTGCAAGTTCACCAAGTAGGTGACTTCGCTCTTGCGCTCTACCACCTCAAATGGCCCAGTTGAATTGTCCTGGAGCGCCCTATGCTCTACTGGCGCCATTACCCACACATTGTGCCTAGGCTCGTACTCAACCAGAGTGGCATTCTGGTCAAACCAGCACTTCATATCTTCCTGGCTTACTTCCAGATTCTCTTGTGTGAGCTTCCTGGAGCGAGAGGTCTGGTTTCTAAAAGCCAGCATGTAACTGAATACATCCTGGGAAGGTTTACTGCGGGTGTTCTCTAAGACCTCTTTCACCAGACTCAAAGGTCCCCTGACAGGGTGGCCATACAGTAACTCAAAAGGACTAAATCCAAGCCAATTTTGAGGCACTTTCCTGTAGGCGAACAGAAGGTATGGCAAGAGGACGTCCCACTTACACCTCAAGGGCTCTGACAGGCCCATGATCATGCATTTTAAGGTTCTGTTAAATCTCTCAAACAGACCATTGCTTTGGGAGTGGTAAGGAGTGGTGAACTTTTACTTTACCCCACACTCCTTCCACAGAGACTTCATAAAAGTAGATATGAAGTGGGTACCCCTATCGCATACCACTTCCTTGGGGAACCCCATGCGGGTAAAAACCCCCATCAATGCACAACTGACCACAGGGATAGTGATTGACCTCAGATGAATGGCTTCTAAGTACAGGGTGGCATGGTCCACCACCAACAGCAGGATGAACCTGTTGCCCATGGCTGTCTTGGAATCCAGAGGCCCCACAATGCCAATACTGACCCTTTCAAGGGGGTACTAACCACTGGAGTGTCTGTGCATTAGGGGCCAGTAAAAGTGTGTGACAAGCTGTTCAAAGGTCTTGTCCTGCCCCAAATGTCCAGCTAAAGGAACGTCATGAGCCAGACCCAGTAGGAAGGCTCTGAAGCACTGGGGTACCACCAGCACACAGGCTGACCCAGGCTGAACAACCTTAGGCTCGCTATACAGGAGGACGTCCTCCCAATAAATCAGGTGAGATTCTGGCTCCTTGCCAGCCACATGGTCTGCAGCCTGCTGCCGCAAACCCACTAGAGTAGGGCATGTCCTCTGTGCCTCACAGAATGCCTACCTGTTGGGTCCCCCTTCCTGCTGCCACTGTGACAGCTCAGGCACCTCCCACAGCTCAGCCACTGTTCACCTGTAGGCTCCAGGGCGTCACCCTCAGGCTCCACATCCTCCCAGACCGTGGAAACTTCTTTGGCTGGTTTCCCATGCCCCTTGCCCTTCCTCCTTTTGGCGGTCCCCTGGGACACTGTTTCAGGCTCCAGGGGCTCCTGACCACCTTGACGGGCTGCCATTGACCTGGTGGATATGCATACCCACCCAGGCAGACCCAACATCTCCAAGTGTGACCTGTGTTCCACTTCCTTCCAAGGGGAATCCTCCAGGTCATTACCAAGCAAACAATCTACACGCATGGATGGACTCACAGCTACCTTCAAGGAACCTAAGTCCCCCACCATTCAAAGGGAACCTGTTCCACTCTGCACAGGTGCTCTGAGTTGTCTACTTCATCTACTTGGTGAAGTACACAGTGATATATCTGCTCTTCAGACACCAGCTGACTCCTCACTGTAGTCACACTGGCTCCTGTGTCTCTCGGAGCCTCTACCCTCTGCCCAATAATGGTCACCCACTACCTGTACTTTTCAGTGTTCTCAGACATTAGGGTTCTCTGGACCATCTCACTGTCCCCTAGTGAGACAAGGGTCATCTCAGCTGTCTCCTAGCCACCTGGAACCAACTCCTCCCCCAAGCGCTACTATAGCCAGACCCTGTAACTGAGCACCAGTGAGTGCGGGTGTACCCTTGGGACATTTGAGATTCCCCCCTCACATGACCCACTTGGTCACATGCATAACACTTGCGGGGGTACCCCCTTCACAGGTTTCCCTTTGGGGAACCATGGTTTCTTGTCACTGGGGGGCTGGGAATCCTTACCCTCGGAACTAGGTTGGGGCCCTTTAGAGAACTCTTCCTGTTTACCCTTACCCCCACCTTACTTCTGAGAGGGACCCTGCCCACCCTTGGCGTCATCTCCCCATACCTCCTTTGGACCCTGTGCTCTCCCAATGGTCCATTTCCTGCGCAAGCTTCCAGGGATCAGTCAGCTTGCTGTCAATTAGGTGCTAGCGCAGCTCTGAAAAATATATACTGTACAAGTGCTCCCAAGCAATCAAATTGCAAAGCCCGTCATATGTTGTCACCTTGCTGCCCTTCAGCCAACCATCCAGTGACCTGCAAAAATAATCAACAAATTCCAGCCATGTTTGGGATTCCTTCTTCTTACAGGACCTAAACTTGTCCTTATACTGATCAGGGGTGAGACCATACCTTATAATCAGGGCATCCTTCATGATAAGGTAAGTGAGCCCCTGGGGATCCCCTAAGGATGTCAGAGTATCCCTTCTCTCTCGAAGTGCTTCCACAGCCCCGCCCCCCAATGAGCTTCAGGGACCAGCTTCATATGGAGAGCAGACTCATACCCCTTGAACCAGAACAGTATGTCACCCTCCCTTTTGTAATCCTTCACAAGGTCCTTAGGAATGTGCACCCTCCTCTCAGGCTGCATTGTGTTATTTCTGCCACCGTCCTTACTATACTGGCTCCTCTGATCCAGATCCCTCAAGCTGAGCTCATGAGCCAACAATAACTTTGTCTCTTCTATGGCCATACTCATTTTCTCCAACTCCAACTGGTGAGCCCTCTCTGCCTCTCTGTCCTGCAACTCTTCAGGAGTCAGGCCCTTGGATGACACACTGCTACCTGCCCTGGAGACGCTCTCCCTGGACATAACAGGCCCACCCACTACACCATTGTGGAAGGATTGCTCTTCCTCCTCCTCATCGTCCTCCCCCTTCAGTGTGCCCCTCAGCTACCTTGGCTGTTACCCAGGCCCTCAGTGCCTTCTGCAGCTCCTCCTTCCTGCTGGAGCCCTTAATTGGACAAGCAAGGTTTTTGCACAGCTGCCTCAGCTGGGCAACAGTATAGCTCTCCATTTTCCGTAAATCAAAGCAGCTCCAGCTGATGCATCCTCTGATTGAGACAAGATGAAGAGTCAAAAGTGCAATGTTCCAAAGGCAGAAAAACAAGTTCCCAATGAAGTTCAAAAGACAATAAAGGATTACCACCAAATATGGAAGCAGGGAAAAATCCAAAAAGAGAAAAAGCTAAAAGCATAAGACAAGTAGTATGTGGTCACGTAATGGTCTGCACTGAAAATAGTAGTGTACACTAAATCACTGTATGTCAGGTACAAATACAAGTCCAGTCCTCACTGCTAATCACCAATGTTAGAAATGGGGTCTTTGGTTGGCAGTCAGGTTACCCCCTGTCCATGCAAGGACCCTCACTCTAGTCAGGGTAAAGGAGAATCACCCTCAGTTAAACCCCAATCATCCACTGGGTGGCTTGGCAAAAGCAGGCAGGCTTAACTTCAGAAGCAATGTGTAAAGTATTTGTACCACAAACAGTAATACAGTGAAAATACTACAAAATGGACACCACACCAGTTTAGAAAAATGGGCCATTTTCATCTAAACCAAACAAGACCAAAACAACACAAATCCAACATAAACGGGTCAAGATATTAATTTTTAAAAGAAAAAGAGTCTTAGGCTCTCATTAAGACATTGGCGATAAATCCCGCTTACCGCTGCGGTGACGGCCACCAACATACCGCCACGGAGGTGAACATCCGTAAGCCAAACTATGACATACACACCAATCCAACAGAATACTGCATATACACAAATCCGCCAGCCCAAGGTCAGTGCTAAAGTGGCAGGATGAACACCCATACTGATAAGCCAACAAAACAACACCCACCACATTATGACCCATGAATCACCACGGCGGACATTCAATGGAGGTAAACCACTGGCGGTATACACCGGCGTGCACAGAATGGCCACCCATATACTAAACTACACAACATTGGCCAATACCAAAAACACACACCTGACACTCATACACACACCACCCCCACACACCCACAGCACTATAAAACACATATCCACATCAACCACAACCATTCACGAATACAAATTATTGCCACAAGACTGACACCAAGACCAATGCGACAATTAGACACACACACCCCACTTCACACTCCCAACCACAGTACCCAACACCCACACACTTAAACACAACACACAACACCCATCTCCCCACAACGGCACCCCGGTTTCACAGATGAGGAGTTGCGGTCACGATAGAGGAAATAGTCTAGGTAGAGCCACAGCTGTTTGGAGCCTAAGTACAGCAAACATCCATTGCCAGGAAGATGGAGCTATGACCAAGAATAGTGGACAGGGTGAATGCCCTGGGACAGCATCCAAGAACAAGGGATGACATCAGGAAGAGGTGGAACGACCTACAGGGGAAGGTACGTTCCATGGCAGCAAGGCACCAGCTCGCCATACAGAGGACTGGTGGTGAACCCCCCACCTTCTCCCCCACAGCTCACAGCATGGGAGGAGCAAGTCTTGGTATTACTGCATCCTGAGGGACTCGTTGGAGGTGTTGGAGGACTGGACACTGGAGAGTCAACATTTACTACCTATCACCCCCCATACCTGCATGCCATCTCACCCCCTCACCCTCACTCCCATCACTCCAGTCCATTCCACACACTGCACCTACACATATGACTAACCCCAATGCCAAGCCCTGCATGCTATACCAATGCATGGACAGTCCTCCCAGCCTTGCATGGACACCCATCACAAAAGCATGCACAGCATGGAAAACTAACAATCACACAATACATCACCCTGCACAAACAACAGTGGCAGGGCAACAACAACAATAGAGGGGAAGATGGGGATGTACAGTATGTCACAGATATGAAGCATGATACATCACTTACATGCCCATAGGTGCCCCAGCCAATCCCAGTGGAGAGGAGGTGCCACGACAAACCAGTCCCCCAACAGAAGATGCCCACAGTGATGACAGTAACTCTGAACTTCTGGATCTGGATTAATTACCTGGACCATCAGGGACCACTAGTCAGTCGGTCACCTCAGCCCACTCCCGGTCCACCACAGAGGCTCCTCCATCAGTATCCAGCACCACAGGACCCACCCAGCGTCCCCACACCTCTGTCCCCAGGACACGTCAATCAGCAGTGTGCCCATCTGAACAGGGGCCCCAGTCAACACCGCGCCCCCAAGACAATCAGGGACCTGGGGTCAATAACAGTGAGCACACCGTACAGGGGACAGAGGCACAGGGGAACAGGGACACTGGTAGGACAGTTGCGTGCCAGGACGGGGACACGCCCAGGGGACCGACTCTCCAGGAGGCACTCACTAATGTCCTGGGGCCTACCAACAATCCCAGGACACGATGGGCCAGATCCTTACCAACATGCAGGACAAAAAGCGGCTGCAGGAGGATCACCATCAGGAGATCAGGGAGGACTTGCAGGCTCTCAACACCACCATGATCTCTATTGCAGGGGTGCTGGCAGACATGGCCAACATCATGAGGGAATTGACAGCAAACCAGCAGGCCCCTACCACTAGCCAGTCTATGAGCAGCTCTACACTTCCGCTGCAGCTGGTGGACAGGAGGCCCCGCCACAGAACCCACAGACCACCAACACCCCTCCCCCCTGCATAAGGTGAACCACCCCGCAAATGTTCCCTGCGACCCAGACAGAAGCCAGAGACACTTGCCAAGACCAAGATCACCGCCAGGGAATTAGACTCTCCTGATTGTCCCCCTTGTGTCCCACCCTGTCAACTTGTCCACTCTGAACTGCCTTTGCTCCCCTTCCTATGGCCCCCTGGATACTGGACCTGTGCTACAAACAGACTGGAACAATACCCTGGACTTTCCTCTACCATCATCCCATTCCATTGCACTTTTCAGTCAATTATTTGCACTACAATAAACACCCTTGAACACAACTTAAGTGAAACTGTATTGTGTGTTGAAAATGTGCATTTATGGGAACAGTCACATCTAGTGCAAATTATCTGAACACTGTGATAGCATACAAAGAATGACCTGTAGCTGTCTGTAGTAAACACATCAGGACACTGTTGTCATATCACCAACATCTGTAAAATGACAAGCCATAGGTGACAGTAAGTTGAGATACAAAGGAAGTGAATGCCTTCATGATACAGCCACACAGGAAACATCAATAGAGTAATGGTCAGTTCTACTGTCTCACATGTGTGTCTTTGGAAGTATTGTCATATAACTGATGTTCTGTTGTCCTCATCCTCATCCTCTGCCTCCTCATCCTCACTGTCCTCGGGGTCCTCAGGGTCCACTGCTGCCACAGGAAGATCTCCAGTCCCCTCCTCCTGCAGAAAAGGCACATGTCGTCTGAGGGCTAGGTTGAGCAACATGCAGCATGCCATTACTATCTGGCAGGCATTATTGGGTGAGTAGCACAGGGCATCTGAACCTGGTCTTCAGGAGGCCGAAGGTCCCCTTGATTATTCTCCTGGTTCACCCATGTGCATCCTTAAAACGGTTCTCAGCCTTTTTCCTTGCATTCCTCAAAGGGGTCAGGAGCCACGATAGGTTTGGGTAGCCTGCAATACACCTGCAAGTATTGAGAGACAAAAATTTGCCTTACTCAATGCTATGGGGATAACACCTGAAGGCATATACTGACATGCAGTGGATGGGGACTCTGGCTCACCTACTAGCCACCTCCGTGACTCTGTAGTTGGGCCATCACATTTGGGATGCTGCTATTCATCAGAACGAAGGCATCATGCACCAACCCTGGATACTTGCAGTGGTGTGGGAGATGTACTGGTCCGCCAGGCACACCATTTGCACATTCAGTGAGTGGAAACTCTTCAGATTCCTGTTCATTCTGGCAGAGGGGGACAAATGCAATATATGTACTGTCAATCGCTCCAATAATATTGGGAATATGTCCCATTGCAAAGAATTCCGCTTTCACAGTGGCCAAATCTTCCACCTGGGGAAAGAAATGTAGCTGCACATGTGTTTAACCAAGGTAGACATTACCCTTGCCAGCACGATTGAGAACATTGGCTGTGACATTTCTGCTGCCAAGCCCACTGTCACTTGGAAAGAACCAGTTGCCAGTAAATGGAGCACTAACAGAACCTGCACAAGAGGGGGGATCCCATTGAGATGACAGATAGCTGATATCAGGCCAGGCTCCAATTGGGCACACAGCTCTGTGATTGTGGCCCTGTCCAGTCTACAGGTGAGTATTATGTGCCTGTCCCTCAGTGTAGCCAAGTCCACAAGGGGTCTGTACACGGGGGTTTGTCTTCTCATCCCGTTCATCCACAGTGGTAGATATCTAAGGGACACAAGAGGGAATAGGGTGTCACACTTTGAACAATGGAACCACCACCTCAGTGTCCATACAGCATTAATGTGATGGGACAGTGGGAAAGGCAATGTATGTGCAATTTTCATGAATGACGCAGTTATGGAAGATCTGTATGTAGTCCACCACCATGAAATGGCGACCGCCTGACCTGTATCTAAGGACAGGTGGAAGTGAGGTAACTCTGCCGACATTGGGCATCGTGGCGTTCTTTCACTACCGTGCAATTCCTCATTGACTAATATGGGGCTCTATGGAGTACGGTGGCCAATGGGGATCAGTGTCAACGGTGACGGTGTACACCGCCGTGGACGTGACTGCCATTTTCTGTCTATAACCTCACTTGATTCCTGACTTTTCACAGGACAACACCTACACTGTGTGTGCTGCTGTGACCTTTGTATAGGACCTACCATGGCCTGTGTGACCGGGGAAAGGGCCCCTGGCTTCACTTCGAGGGAGTTGTTGTGCTTGGTGGATGCTGTCCTGCCCCAGTATGGACAGCTGTATGGGCCTCCAGACCAATTGGTGAGTACACCTTGGGCACGATGCATGGGGGAGCGTTGCATGGAGATGTGTGTGCAGGCATTGTGTTATATGTGGGGTGGTATGTCTGATGGTAATGTATAAGGTACGCACCGGGCGATGTGTATGCCAATGGATTTAGAAACAGGATTTGGGGGCCATATGTGTGACAGGCTGGTCTTTATGTGTAATCATGTCCTGTTGTCTGTATTACCTCTGCAGGTAAGTGCTCATCAAAAGAAGGGATTGTGGCATGCCATTGCCAAGGACGTGCGGACCCTGGGGGGCTACAGCAGGCAGAGCACCCACTGCAGGAAATAGTGGGAGGACCTGAGACGCTCGGCACAGAAGACTGCGGATGCCCAGCTGGGGATGGCCTCCAAGAGGAAGGGGTGCCCGTCGGAACCTGACCTCCCTGATGTCCCGCATACTGGCGGCGGCCTACCCAGCGCTGGATGGGTGCTTGAGGGCATCACAGCAGCCACAAGGAGGTGAGTACAGTGGACATTACTACAATCATTGGTAGGTGACATGGGATTCGGGTGGTGGTTGTGAGTTAGTGGGTGCCCCTTAATGCCAGGGCAGACATTGCAGCGTGATCCAGCTCAAGAGTAATGGGTGTCTGACAAATGCAGGTAACCTAGTTCGTTTGCATTCCATGTCAGTCAGGGCTTTGTGGGTCCTAGGAGGAGTGCAGTTGGTGGTGTTTGGCCCTCATCTTTCTGTGGCATCTAGCCAATTCAATGGCAGTGCAATGCATAATGCCCCAGCCTGATCCCTGTGTGTGACGGTGCTGTGTATGCCAACTGTGGGGTTGGTGCTGTAATTGACCCAGTGCTCCCTTTCTCTCCCTCCCCACCTTTCTTCTTCTGTCATCCTGTCCATGTGTGCATTAGCATCATCTGGCGGAGGAGACAGAGTCCACTGACGCCAAGGGTACTAGTGGGATGGAGAGTGAGGGGAGCACCACGGTGGAGACAGGAGGTGACAACACTCACTCAGATACCTCCTCTGATGGAAGCTCCCTAGTGGTGGTGGACACCTCTGTAACCACCCCAGCTGCAGGTACAGCCGCCACCCCTGTACCAGCACCACCCTCCCAGTAGCCCCTCAGTGAGTTGCCCGTGCCCGCTCACCCAGGAGGGTGGGCATCTCCTTCGCCCCAGGCACCTCAGGCCCTGCTCCAGTGGGCCCTGCTGTCCTGAGTGAGGAGGCCATTGACCTGGAGGGCATCTATTGTGGATTGGTGGCACAACAGAGATTGATTCAGACTCTGGCCTCCTCTCTGATGGCAGCCATTGTCCCTGTTCCTATCATCCCCTCTCCGAAAACCATTTCCCGTCTCCTGAACCCCAACCTATCTCGGCACACATACAGATGAGTATGCACACAAGACATCACACAAAAGTGGCACAGTCAAACACAGGCACCACACTTCAGTCAACAAGCACTCACACAAACAACAGTCAGTTGCACACACATCCACATCCACTGCCTCCACTGTCTCCCCCTCCTCTTCCACCTCCCTCACAGTCACATCCACACTCACATCTGCATGCACTGCTTCAACAGCCACCACCAGCATCACCACACCAAGCAGCACACACACCTCACTAGCAGACACCTCCACAACATCCATCCAGGCATCCCCTGTGTCCTCTCCCACCGTGTCTGTCCCCCCTTCCTAAAGGACACAAGCGTGGGCACTCAGCCAGCCAAAATCCATCCACCTCACATCAGCACACTGCCCATGCTCAGGCGCCTAAGTCCAACAGACGTACTCCCCCATCAAACACTCCCGCAGCCTCCACTCCCATCCCTCCTCCCTCATCCCACCCCTCCATCCCTAAGAAGCTTTTCCTTGCCCAACTTGACCTCTTCCCTCCCCCTCACCCCTGTCCTACCCGTAAGAGCAGGGTCCCAACGACCCAGCTGAGCACCTCAGGCAAACAGTCCAAGGGGACAGTGGAGGCACCTCCTAGTCGTGGAGACAAGACAGTGAAGGATGCCATTCCACCAGCCAGGAATGAGAAGGATCCCACTCCACTAGCCAGGAAAGGGAAGGATCCCACTCTACCAGCCAGGAAGGGGAAGGATCCCACTCCACCAGCCAGGAAGGGATAGGTTCCCACTCAACCACCAATGACAGAAAAGGTTCCCACTCAACCACCAGTGTCAGAAAAGGTTCCCATTCAACCACCAATGACAGAAGAGGTTCCCACTCAACCATCAATGAAAGGCAAAAAGCCCTCACCTCCAGGTGGGACACAGCAGCCCTCACCTCCAGCAGAGGCTGCCCAAGAGACACTTCCCACAGCAGAGGGCATGTAGGTCACCCTCCAGGGACTGTTGTACTAAGAGTCCCCGCCAGAAGCAGTGGGAATGTTCTTCACCTCAGAGACTGTGACCTTTTACTCAACAGCATTGGGAAATGGGCATGGAGCCACCTATAGAAGCAGTGGGCATGTTCTTCACCTCAGAGACTGTTACCTTGTACTTCCCAACATTGGGAAATGGACATGGAGCCCCCTCCAGGAGCATTGTGCAAGTTCCCAACTTCAGCTGAGGTGCGCCAGCCCCCTTCTCCCTGAGGGGCCTGTCCACTTCCGAGATGTTGCCCCTGCACAGTTTTGTGCGGAGCTAGTCAGGATCAAGTTGGGGCTTGGACTGTGCCCTGTGGCCATGTGGGCCTTATGTTCTTTAGACAGGGCATTGGCCCTTTCTGGACAATTGCTCATGTATCTTTGTTCTTAAATTGGTTCATATGTTGGCTGTTGCCTTGCTATTACAATTTCAGGACTGCCAACCTGTAGTCCTTGTAATATTATGCCTATCCGAATGGTTTACATCTGAAGCTGTTTGTGTGTATGGTGTGTGCTTCTGGTGTGTCATGCGAGTGTGTGTCACTCTCCTTTTCCTCCCTCCCTCCCTTGTGTGCTAGGCGGCTTTACTCACTGTCGTTGTCTTTGTTGGCCTTGGTGTTCCAGGTGGAGCATGGCGTAGAAGAGCATCGGGAAGACTTGCAGTTCTGGTTTCATGGAGGCGATGGTCTTCTCTATGTCTCTGTATGTGCGTCTTTGGTCTTCTGCGATGTGTTTCCGCCAGGCTTTTGATGGCATTCATATCGCCCCGGAAATCGTGGCGGTTTGCAGTGTCATAATATGGTGGTTGGTACCTTGTCTTCCTCCTGTCTGTTGATGGCTACCACCGTGGTCAGTGGTGTTAACGCCCTGGCAGATGGTGTGGAATATTGGCTGTCTATGGGAGTTATCACTGCCATGGTCATAATTTGGCAGTAATTACCGCCAGGCTATTGGCGGTTTTACTGCCACTTTAACAGTCACCACCAATGTCATAATGACCACCTTAATCCTTAGAAAACAGTGAGAATGCTGTTGTTACTCAAAATACCTGGTTAGCGTAAAAAATAAAGCAGCACAGGTGAGTGTGCGTTGGAAAAGGGCAGCAATATGTCGATTCCTTACTCCCAAATGAGGCCGTGTGCCATTTCCTTCTCCGGTCAGGTTGGCGATGCATAATTTTTCTTCCTCGCAAGGAAGCGATGTGTTGATTTCTGGATGGGGCACCCCGGATCTGCCCAGAGTCGGGTTGACTTGGACACCCAGGGATGACTAGTGGAAAATCCGATCACACCGAATCAGTAAACCGCGCTGCTTGGGGTTTGCATAGTTATCAGCCTCCGTTAGAGGGTGTTGCGCGTTGTTTCTCCTGCTGCGTTGTGTCGATCTTCCAGCCGCGATGCAGGTGGAGCGTTGATTTCAGCTGCTAAGCCGGCAGCATGTTGTTTAACAGCTGCGTCAAAAATTCCACGCACGGCAGTCTGTGCGTAGATTTTCAGTTCTTAGCTGCCAGCTTCACCTCCCAAGGGCCCTGGGACTGGATATGGCACCACTTGGCAGGGCAGAAGTCTCAGCAGAGAGTCCAGGTGCTGGCAGGAGAAGTCTTTGATGGCCCTGGGACTTCAACAACAGGAGGCAAGCTCAGTTCAAGCCCTTGGAGATTCGTTTCAAGCAGGAATGCACAGCAAAGTCCAGTCTTTGCCCCCTTTCACAGGCAGAAGCAGCAACTGCAGAATAGCCCAACAAAGCACAGTCACAGACAGGGGCACCACTTCTCCTCAGCACTGCAGCTCTTCTCCTTGGCAGAGGTTCCTCTTGATTCCAGAAGTGATCTATTTTTCAGGGATTTTGGGTCCTCTTCTTGTATTTTTTTTGCCTTTGAAGTAGGCAAACTTCAAAGAAAAGTCTCTCTTGTTTGTAAGATCCTGCCTTGCCCAGGTCAGGCGCCAGACACACACCAGGGGGTTAGAGACTGCATTCTATAAGGGCAGGCAAAGCCCTTTCAGGTGTAAGTGACCACTCCTCCCCTCTCCTCAGCCCAGATGGCCCATCAGGATATGCAGGCTACACCCAAGCTCCCTTTGTGTCACTGTCTAGAGGAGAGGTGCATACAGCCCATCTGTCAAACTGTACCGGACAGGGACTCCACAAACAGGCAGAGTTGCAGAATGGTTTAAGCAAGAAAAGGCCTACTTTCTAAAAGTGGCATTTTCAAACACAGAATCTAAAAACTACCTTCACTAAAAGATGTATTTTTTAAATTATGATTTCAGAGACCCTAAAGTTCATATTTCTATCTGCTCCCAAAGGGAATCAACACTTGAATAATATTTAAAGGCAGCCCCCATGTTAACCTATGAGAGAGATAGGCCTTGGAACAGTGAAAACTGAATTTAGCAGTATTTCACTGTTAGGGCATATAATACACATTAGTATATGTTCTACTTTAAAGATACAGTGCACCCTGCCCTTGGGGCTACCTAGGGCCTACCTTAGGAGTGACTTATATGTATTGAAAGGGAAGGTTTAGGCCTGGTCGAATTGGCAATTTGAAACTGCACACACAGACACTGCAGTGACAGGTCTGAGACATGTTTGCAGGGCTACTGGCGTGGGTGGCACAACCAGTGCAGCAGCCCCCTAGTAGTATTTGATTTACAGGCCCTGATTACCTCTAGTGCACTGTACTAGGGACTTACTAGTAAATCGAATATGCCAACCATGGAAAGCCAATCACACATACATTTTACATAGGAGCACTTGCACTTTAGCACTGGATAGCAGTGGTAAAGTGCCCAGAGTATAAAAACACAGCAAAAAACAGAGTCCAGCACACATCAACAACCCAGGAAACAGAGGCAAAAAGTTAGGGAGGACCACGCAAAGGATGCCAAGTCTAACACCACTGTACTTCCATTGTGCTGTGAAGTGTGTGTCCACTGCAGGGCTGTTAACTGGTGGTGGTGTTTGTGTTCCATGCCACATCGATAGATACGTGTGTTGTGTGTGTGGACAGTCCCTTGTCAATGTGGAATTTGAGTGTGTGAGCTGTTTTGTATATGTGCTGTAGGTGTTTTGTTGGTGCTGTGTATGACAATGTTGTGTAGACTTCAGTGAACCTGTACCTGAGCTGTGTAGCAGTGTGTATTTGTCTAGTGTTGCAGTGCAGTGTAAGTGTGCTGGCCACAGTGTGTGTATTGTGTGTATCTAAGTATCTGTGTTGATGTATGTCAGTGAGTGTGTACTGTATTGTATGAGATGCATGCCTGCTGCCTATGGTGTACCCCCCATGATGTGTTTGCTGGTGCCAGAAGCTGTTTTTATAGGTTAGTGAGACAGGTAGGTGTGTGTACTTATGGTTGATGGTGTCCACCTCTACAGGGATTTTGTTCTCTTTTGACAAGCAGCAGCGGCATGATGTTTGTGAATGGCTCCATGGTGACCCCAGACATGTAAAGCTGCCTGCAGGTGAGTATCTCCCTTTATACTGTACATTTCAGCCAGCTTGTACATAGTGGTTGGACCGCCACAGTCACATTGGTGGTGTGCAACCTCATAATGGGTCAGGTGGAGACACTGTACCCGGCGCCTGTTTGTGCTTCCTCTGCACCGTGACAGTCTGTGCTGCCTGGTGGTGCCGGCAGACCTAGGCTGGTCTTCTGTTTGTACAATCACCAAACTCGTAAAACAGAGGTCAGCTCCACCAGACGATTGGTGGCCAGACCACCACCACCAACATGGTGGTCCCGGGACAGCCAAACTCATAATGAGACCCTTAATCTTCAAAATGTGTCTGCAAGAGACAAAGTTCAAGAAAAGGATGAAAATTTGGACTATAATTTAATTAAGTTAATGGCGTGCTTCGGTGGTATTAATAAATACTGGTTCCGTTCCCATGGAGAATAGAAATGTATGCTAAGAGATTTAGAACCACCAACCTGGCTTTTGACTTTGAGTTGTGCACAGTATGCATGGGAGGATCTCTTGAGAGAAGCAAACTCTAATATAAATGATATTAATTTGAAGAGAGCTGGAAAACTCTGCTCATTAGATCCTGCTAATGTTTGTAGATAATTGAACCACAGGTTTCACGCTCTACTTGCTTTTACTGCATTAAATCCAATTCTCTTGTTGGAGAAGTGAGTGATTTCTTTTGGCTGAAGGAATTCCACACAAGGGGTGCTCCTCACATTCATATGCTACTATGGATAAAAGACACACCCAAATTTGGAACAGAAAGTGATGAGTCTGTGTTGTCTTTTATAGATCAGTATTTTACATGTACAATACCAAGCCAGACTGCTGAAAAAGGTCTCAGAGTTTTTCGTTTCCAAACACATAGATGTGGGAAGCACTGTCATCGTAACAGGTGGAAATAAAAATGTAATGCAAGATGTTGTTTTGGATTTCCAAGGCTGTAATTTTCAAAGGAAGAGTAAGCAGTTTTTTGTCTTCAGGGATACACTAACATGAAAATCACCAAAGAAAACATATAAATTGAAAAGAAGTAAACAACCTAAATATATGAATGACTCCAACCCTGTTATTTTGAAAATGTGGAATGCTCACATGGACATTCAATTTGTTGTAGACAGTTCCATCACTGTGGCTCGGTATGTCACATTGTACATTACAAAATCTGAAAAAACTAAGACGTGGGAGGAGATTTCTGCAGAGAAGACACTTAGCACAAAATGATTTACCTTCAGCTTGAAAATACTTTCCCATAGGGAAATGGGATCTTTTGAGGCCTGTGGCAGGTTAGGTATGGCAAGTTTGTGTGGGATAGTCTTGGTCTATCTACCACAAGAAATAGAGTAATGAAGTCTTTTGCTGAAATTTAGTACCTGGCAGAGGTTGACCCAGAAAGTACAGACATTGTAAAATCAAATATGTTGGACACATACTATCCAAGAAGAAGTCCACAACTAGAGGACACGTGCCTTTATGGAATTCTTCCAGATTACAGATATAAAAATAATGTAACTGAAAACATAGAAGCAGGAAAATATAAAGTTCATGGATGCGGTGAATACATGAAAAACGAAGTTCAAATAATCATCGAAGACTGACCTGTCAAACTCCTGAGAAAAGAAAATTTTGTTTGTGTAGCAATTCTTCACTTGTTCAAACCTTGGCATACTGAATTAAAATTACTTGGAGATTATAACTTCTACGAAGATTTTTTTTATGGTGTCAAAGACAGTATTCAGTGTCTGATGTTCAATAACTACTTACAAAAGTTAAATGATGACCTACATCAGGAAGAAATGATTGCCGTTGAGGTAGCAAAGGATAGCTCTCAAAGCAGCCAAAGGTCAACACCTTTAAGTCAGGATCCACTTGGAAAAGCTATTCTTGAGAATGAAGCTGTAATAACTATGAATAAAGTAGAAACTGCAATGGAACAAACTAGACAAGAATCAATACATCTAGTTAGTTGGCCAACTACTCAACGAGATGATTGAGAGTTATATTGAAGTAAAAGGTCAAATTGAACATGGATTACAACATGAGAAAAAGGAATGCAAATGCTCATCTTTCAAGCCAATACTATTACATATCAGTGGTCAAGAAGGCACAGGAAAAAGCTTTTTAATTAAAGTTATCTCTCCTTATCTACAGAAGAGTTCAGATTCAAACTTATTGTGTGTGGTAATATCACCTACTGGACAAGCTGCGCACAATATCAAAGGAATGTTTTTACATAGACTACTGATGCAGTTGAACATGACAAAAAACTAGAATACCAGAAGCTATCAGGGAAAGCTTGTCATTAGGTAGCAAGAGTTTTGAAGAAAATGAAGCTTTTGATTATTGATGAGGTAAGCATAGTTTCAAATCTAATGCTTGCCTTTGTCCACCTTTGAATGCAAGAGCTTTTTAAAACTGAATATGATGTCTTGTTTAGAGGAAAGCATTTGATTGTTTTTGAGACCTATTACAACCCATTCCTGTAAAAGGACAGCCTCTTTTACATGATTAGATTCAGAACTCACTCAGACGTATTGGCAATCTCAACATTTGGCAATATTTTCAGTAGAAAGAACTTGTGAAGAATATGTGTCAATCATCTGACATGGAGCATGGAAACATTTTAAAGGACATTTGATTAGGAGTTCTGACAAAGGAGGGAAAAGTTATGTTGGAAAGTTGACTTAATAAAACATGTTTTCGTCTGAGAAGATGACAGCAGAGCTAATGTATAACTTTTGTAAAGAGGGGAAACATATAGTTTCTCTGATGACTACCATTCAAGAGTGTGCTGCATTCAATGAGGAGTTACTAAAACTTGAGAATGAAGATATTTTGGAGATTACAGCAATTGACAAAATGGAACAGCAAGGAGTAAGTGTGCTGGTGAGTGAAAAATTACAAGATAAATTAGACTCCTTCGAGAAATCTGTATCCAAGACTGCTGGACTAGAGAAGTATTTACGTGTTTGTAAAAACTGTGGCATAAATTTAAGATGTAATTTAAATGTAGAAGAAGGATTGGTAAATGGTGACATGGGTAAAGTTGTTGATTTCATTAATTTCCCTAATTGTAATTAGGTTCAATTTCTAGCTATCAAGTTTAATCAGGTTGATGGTGTGAAGCAAATTGGATGATGTGTTGTACGCTTTTTGCTCATGAAAGATTTGAATGTTTGATGAAAACAGTGTCCAGTTTGTCTTACATATGCTGTAATGATACACAAGTCTCAAGGGTTAAGTGCTGAAGCTGCCTTCATTAATATTGGAAGCACCATTTTAAATGAAGGAATGTCATATGTTGCATTGTCACCAATTCAAACATTATCTGCTTGGTTCCTGGCTGGTTTTGATGATAAGAAGCTTAGTGCAGATGCAAATTGCCTGAGAGAGTACAATAGTTTAAGAAGAAAATATGCTTCTCATTTAGGACAGTATCCTGTTTATGTAAAAAAGGTATTATGTCCTAAGTCTCAAGGGTTAAGTGCTGATGCTTGCTTCATTAATATTGGAAGCACCATTTTAAATGAAGATATGTCATATGTGGCATTGTCACCAATTCAAACATTATCTGCTTGGTTCCTGGCTGGTTTTGATGATAAGAAGCTTAGTGCAGATGCAAATTGCCTGAGAGAGTACAATAGTTTAAGAAGAAAATATGCTTCTCATTTAGGACAGTATCCTGTTTATGCAAAAAAGGTATTATGTCCTAAGCGGAAACTGACAAAAGAACCAAAAAAGATTATAGAAAAGACAGAAAACAAACATAAAGAAGAATTTGTGAAGAAAAGAAAACTGGAAAAATATGAAGATATTGTTAGTTACCAATGGGATAACACTACTGGTATAAACTGCTATGCTAATGTCATGCTCAATGTTCTCTTGCATCTACCACATGTTGTAAATGCAATCCAGGAAAACCCACAGACTACATTGTGCACAGCACTATTTATTTGCCTTGGACTCTTAGCTCGTAACAGAACTGTAATTCAATCTGCAAATGTAGTGGGTCTGTAATATTTACTCTAAACCCTCAACAAGATGCAAAGGAATTTATAAAGGTGATCCTTGGAATTTCAGAAGAAGAAATTGCAAATATTGATGATATATTTGGACTCAGTTACATATGGAACCATGAGTGTGAAGATTGTTCTGTCTCATCTACCACAACTTGTCCAACATGTAAATCAAATCTATTGTCTACATTGCTTATACAGAAAACAGTTAAATACATTATAGCAATGTTTCAACAATGCAGAGCAGATGGATACTGAGATTACAAACTTCAAAGCTGGGCAGATATCAATTTCTAGAAGAACATATTGTACTTTAGTTATAATCTTCCATAAAGGAGTAAATATCACCTCTGGACATTATACTGCATATATGAAGACTCAAAGTGGATGGGCAAGGCAATGATGGCAGTTTCCAATTTCAAACTTCCTACTCCGTATTTATTATTTCTAACACCAAAGTTCTGAGGCAGATGTGTAGGATAATGTTGGATACAGTATTCTTTCTATGTGGATCATTACTACTTCAGATATCATTCGGCCTAACCTGGGTGATGTGTTCAAAAACACGAGATAAAGTATCAAAATGTATTTTAGTATTTTTCAGGGGAAAAAACTGGTACACAGCCTTCTCTGTTCATCATTGCTCATCATTCATCACGCCTAAAGAGATCATTCGGCCTATCAAGGGTAATGTCAAGAAGAACTAATGAAAAATAAACTGTAGATAAAGTTCTTGACACTGCTTCAGTGAAAAAAATACTTTTGTGCCAGGTATAACAATTACCAACACGATTGTGGAATCTGTATTTTATTTTACTGCAGTGATCATAGGATAAGTAAATTCTATTCAGAAATTACAGTAAGTGGAAATAATAGTTTTTTTGAAGAAAAACATTTATAAGTTAGATTTCTTATGCATAGTATTGTTAATTTTCAGTAACGTACTATGTGCTTATTTTTTTTTTCAAGTCCATATGACTGTGTTTCCCCCCACTGTTCAGTGATGAGCAGCTATACATACTTATTTTATACAAAAGAAGTATGGCAGCTGAGAATAGTGGACAAGGAAACATAACATGTCTATATAATGTGTGTAATTGGTGTATTAAAAATCAAAGGATGCTTGTGTTTTCTTATTAATAATATATTTTATCTCGCAGGTTAGTAAGTTCTAACGGATATAATAATTAAATCAAACTTTAACTATTATTTGTGTTTTTTTTCTCTTTAATACAGATCAAAGAATTTCTTGCACACCTAAAGGTAAGTAATTACTGGTATCTTCATTAATATGTACACAATACATATACTTATGCACCCACTCACTCACCCTTACAAGCAGTTGTCCACCTATTCAGTCATCCATTCATATTTGTATGCACCCAGTCAATCATGTATACATCCACTCACACATCCTAACACTAATCCATACAACCAGTCATGCTCCCAGTCAGTTACCTATACAAGTACTAAAGCATCCAATGAGTCATAAATCTAGTCATATATATTTTACGAGTTACTGATAGAGGCACTCACACACCCAGTCAGTCACCTCTGG
Organism: Pleurodeles waltl; assembly: GCF_031143425.1. NCBI lineage: Eukaryota > Metazoa > Chordata > Amphibia > Caudata > Salamandridae > Pleurodeles > Pleurodeles waltl. The sequence continues at coordinate 127,174,188 of NC_090436.1, read as the reverse complement.
AGTCAGTAATGCACTCAGTAACTCACCTATACAGCAACTCCTACACCCAGTCAGTCATCCATATACTTAGTCATGCACCCATTAACTCACCCATACACTCACGCATGCACCCAGTCACTCACCCATACAGCCAGTCTTCCAACTGTATCACTCACCCATGCAGCCAGTGAACTACCAAGACACTCACTAATACAACCACTCACACACCCAGTCACTCACGCATACAGCCGGTCAAGCGTCCAGTTATTCACCTTTACAGCCACTGTCACACCCACATACTCACCTATTCAGTCTCTCTTACACCAAAACAATTACTCCTAAAGCCACTCACACATGCAGTCAGTCACCCATACAGTCACTCATATACCCATTCACTCACCCATGCACACACTAATGCACCCAGTCACTCACTCATACAGGTACTTACATACCCAGTCACTCACATCTCCCGCCAGTCACACCCCCAGTCACTCCCCAATTCACACAGTCACTCATCCATATAGGTGTGGAAACAGTCTGTGACTCACCCATTCAGCCACTCAGGCGCCCCATTGGTCACCGATACAGGCATGCATGCAGCCAGTCACTGACGCATACAGGCATCCATGCACACAATCTCTTACCCATGTAGCTTTACATGCAGCTAGTCATTCACTCCTACAGCCAGTCATGCAGCCAGTCACTCACAAGTACAACAAGTCTCATACCCAGTCACTCACCCATTCTACCACTCACACACCCAGTCACTCACCCATACACCCACTCATGCACCCAGACACTTACCCTCTCAGGCACTCACACATGCAGTCACTCACCCACACACACTCATGTACCTAGTCACTTAACCATACAACGACTGATGCACCAGTCACTCACTCATACAGCCAGTCATGCACTCAATCACTGACCCATACAGCCACTCATGCATCCACTCATCCATATCGCCACTCATGCACCCACCCACTCACCCATTCATTCATCCATGCAGTCAGTCACTCATACAGACACTCATGCACCGAGACACTTACCTATATAGCCACGGACGCATCCAGTCATTCACCCATACACCTACTAATACACCCATCCAGTCACCCATGTATCCACTTCTACTTCCAGTCACTCATCCATACACTCAGTGGCACACCTATTCACTGACCCACACACCTAATCATGCACCCAGTGACTCACCTATACATTTACGTATTCACACATTCATTCAGCCACACAAGCAGTAGTGCATCCTACAAGTCACTTACTACACCACTCACGCATGTACTTATGCACTCAGTCACTGTTCAAACCAGTCATCAAATTTATATTTTTAAAAGAAAGATCTAGACCTGAAAAGAACCATTTTGTTTGTTTTGTGTTTTTTTGTGTTTTTTTTTAACTGTTTTTAAATGTGTTTGTGCTTTTACTTCCAACAAATGAACATTACTTGCAACAGCAAGTAGAAGACTTTCTCTGTATCTGAGAAGCAGAAAAATAAAAGAAAAACAGAAAAGAAATCAACATTTGTGCATGTTGATTGTCTTCTTCAGATTGGAAACAACTTGACACATTTTGCATTTTCGGCAGAAAATACCAATTTCGCGAAACTCTAAAATAGTGGTGGGAATTTCTGAAAGACATCTCCAACAGATAATGGTGCAGCCTGTCCTTCAGAAGTACTGGGATCACCTTCACTTTCCAGCCTCTGCATGTCTGCACGAGCCATCTGCGTGGAGTACATTTTGCTAAGATGTTTATATTTACTCAAGGTGCCACATGATTATTTTTGGTCACTCCCTCAAGATAAAATCTTTTTACACAGGCTGAACATCACCATCTTCATGTTAACCTTTTTTCTCCTTCAGGAATTGTAAAAACCTTGCCACACAATGCTCTCCTTTTTTTTTAGTAGAACCTCCTCTTCTTCTTCTTCCAGTACAACAGGATCCTACACCTCCTCCTCCTGTTGTGAAGCTGCCATGTTCTTTCAAAAAGCACAGGTAGAAATGCACAAGTAGATACTGTAGGTGTGCTAGAAAAGAGTGAAATCACACAGGCACTCCCAGAGTGATTTGAAATAGGTGGGATCTGTCACACTGTAAGAGATAGAATTAATCTTACCCAATGGAATTTCCTTTTTTCTTGGTCACATATGATGTGCGACACCACCACGATCATGCCGCGATGTAAGTGCAAATCCTGGGAAATCATTTAAATGTTGCTTAAAATGTACTTCTTGTGTGAAAATATTAGTTTTAAGTGGGTGATGAACCACTGTATGAAATGAAAAAAAATTAAAAAATTGTATATATGTGTATAAGGTGCTTTTAAAATGACAGAGTTGCGTAACATACAAGAATCTGGAACTATGTTGGAGATGGTGCGTGACACCAGCGTGACTTTTAAAAAAGTGCTTTAGACTTATTTGAAATAATTCTCAAATATTAGTAGGAAATTTAAAGACCAAGATTATTAATCTAACCATCTAAAACTGAATATTAATATAGTATATGTGTATTTTAGAAACATGTAATTCACACTAGATGCGTGCACTATGCATTAAGGTTCGCGCATGGTATGCGACTCTTAAATTTCAGTATTAAAAAAAATAACTTATTACTAATAGTAGTGAATAAACTATTAATTGAGGATGAATGCCCAAGGCAGTAAAGTAACAATATGATTCATTCATATGACATGTAGGACAAATTTGCAATAACTTATTACCCATTCCTTTATTATTACCACCTAGTTATATTTTGTTATTAACTGTATGTTGTTAAATTTTACATGAGAGTTGATTTACAAACTACACCTGGTGGTTAACCTAATAAAAGGGCTATAAAAACCTAACTTCTCGCATTTTATAATTATAGTCCTCTACTTCATATGTTAGTTGAAATAGGGCTCTAAAGCAATGCAATGGAGTATGTTCCATATCTTTTCTAAACCTTTTTGTTTACAGGACACGTTATGGTGATATTCAGTGCTGGAGACATCATAAACCAACTAACAACAGTATTTCCACTCAAACATAGTAAAATAAAAAATTGAGATTAGGACAATGGAATAATGTAGACTGAAAACATAAAAGTTATAGAGATGCTATACTTAGAACATGAAAATCAGAATTTCAGAAAAGCATAGAAAATCACAGATAAAAGCTAACATTACAGCTAACGTTAAAGTTAGTAAATAGAATTTTTTTTAAACCATAGAAATTCGCTGAAAAAAAACAAAGGCTATAGGGACGTTACAGTTAGGTAATAGACTTTGAATCCCCATAGGAATGCACTGAAAAAAAACAAAGGTTACAAGGCTGTTATAGTTAGGTAAACATTTCAGACATACAAAACCACTGAAAATGCCCATTTATAGTTACCTCAGATAACTATAACTTGCACCCTGCAATGCAGAGCTTATAACCTCACATATTACTTCACTGATGACATGGTAAGTGACATCACTGATGACATCACTGATAACATCTCAAATGGCATCGCTAATGACATCTCAAATGACATCTCAAATGACATCATTGATGACATCTTTGACAGAACAACTCACATACCCACTTACAACCCATCTTAAATACTCGCACTCTGACTCTCCCAGAACAACTTACAAACCCACTCAAAGACCCATAGAAACACTCACACACCTGCCCACTGTACAATAAAGACTCTCACAAGTCAACTCACCCATACAGCTATTAACACAAGTGCTAACTCATATATACAACACTCATACACCTAATAGCAGACCAGTATAGCCACTCATATATCCAGTGAAATAGAGATAGACACTTACTTATGCACTCATATACCCATACAGTCACACACACACTGAATCAGTCATCCATACAGCTACCCACACACCTGCTCACACACCCATACAAGCATTGACACAGCCGCTCACTCAGCATACAGTTAATCATACACCTACTTATTAATATACACATATACCAACACATATACTCAGTGAACTATACAGTTGCTAAGACAAGCACTTACTCTCCTGCAGAACATCTCTCACAATTATGTATTCAGTCATAGTCAGTAGCCACCAATTTAGTCAGTCATCGACCCACTCACACAGCCACTCACTCCTACATAAAAGCAGTTACACAACCTTATATACGCCCTTAAACTCACTCATGTTTGCTGTCATTCATCCATACACACTCCCTTACCAGCTCAATCAATCATTTACTGACTAAACCAACCTCTCATTCATCATTTTTATCAACTCAAACACCGCACAGCCACTCATTCACCCTGATATTCACAAATACATCCACTCCCACACACATTCACTCACCCACCAGATACTCACACAGCTACTCACTTATTTATATACCAACTATCACAGCCACTTGCTCACTGATACTAAAACTCATACAACCACTTAAATACCCACATACTCTTTTATACACCACTTTGTGAACCACTCACTCACACACACAGGCACTTCTACAGCCACTTACTTTAGTATACATTTTGAATACTCAATAACAATTTATGAAAGGCTCAAACTCATAGGATGATGTCATCAGTGATGTAATTTGAGCTATCATCAATAATGTCATCACTGATGTAACTGACCATGTCATGAGTGATGTAATATGTGAGATTATAAGCAATGTATTATGGGGGTGCAAGTTATAGTTAGCTGCGATAATTATAACTGGGATATTTCTGTGTTTTTCTGTGTCTGAAATGTTTACCTAACTATGACGGCCTTGTAACCTTTGTTTTTTTCAGTGAATATATATATATATACATAAATGGGGTCTCTGGTTGGCAGTCAGTTTGCACTCTGTCCAAGCAGGGACCCTCACTCTAGTGAGCGTAAATGAGAAGCACACCTGGGTAACGTCCACTCACCCATTGGTAGCTTAACCCCAGAAGCAATGTGTAAGTATTTGGACCAACACACACAGTAATAAAGTGAAAACGCTACCAGTTTAGAAAAATAGGTAATATTTATCTAAATCAAACAAGACCAAAACGGCAAAAACCCAACATACACAAGTCAAGATATGAATTTTAAAAAGAATAAAGGCCCCCATTGTGACATTGGTGGTAAGTATCGCTTACCGCCATGCTGACTGTCGCCAACATACCGCCGCCACAGCGGATTACCGCTACCCATATTGTGACACACACATAACAATCTGTCACTATACAGCCACACACACAAGTCCGCCATCCCAAAGGTCAGTGATAAACTGGCGGTAGCAAAACCCACACCGTTACGCCAACAGAACACCACATTATGACCCACGAATCACCTCAGCATACATTCAATGGCGGTAAACCATTGACACTACATACCGCAGTGCTAAAAAATACACACATACTAACAAAATATCACTACATTGGACAATTTGAATAACACACTTGACACCCATACACACACTACACCCACACCACTATAAAATAAGCACCCACATCACCCACAACCCTTTACGACTAAAAACAATTGCCACAAGAGAGATAGCAAGACCACAGACAAGACCACAGCCACACACCACCATCACCTATACACCATCTACGCACCTTACAGTACACACCCCAACACATCACCCCACACACCCACACCGCTCACACTACACCCATGGCACCACAATGGCACACCAAGTTCTCATAGGAGCAGCTAAGGGTCATGGTGGAGTAAATCATCTGGGTAGATCCCAATCTATTCGGATCACAGGTGCAGCAGACATCTATTGCAAGGAATATGGAGCTATGGTGGAGAATCGTGGACAGGGTCAACGCTGTGGGACAGCACCCCAGAATAAGGGATGACATCAGGAAGAGGTGGAACGACCCACGGGGGAAGGTGCATTCACCAGCAGCAAGACACCAACTCGCTGTACAGAGGACTGGCAGTGGACCCACAACTAACAACATGGGAGGAGCAAGTCTTGGCAACCATGCATCCTGAGGTCCTGGCAGGAGTAGGAGGAGGACTGGACTCTGGTAAGTCAAATCTCTATTACTATCACCCCCCACCTGCATGCCATTACCTGCCCCCACCCTCACTCCCCTCATCCACCACCTCACACACACACCACCATCACAACCCACCCCTCCCAATACCAAGCCCTGCATATAACACCAATGCACGGACCCCCATCACAGACCTACATGGACAGCCATCAATAAAGCATGCACAAAGAGAGAATCACCGAACCCACCAAATAACTACTCACACAAGGCAAAGCTACCAGGGCTATAACAACAATAGAGGGGAACACACTCATGCACAAGATGTCACATGCAGAAACAATAACACTGCATTTACACCCCCACAGGTCCACCACCCAACATCACCGGAGAGGAGGTGCCAGCAACATCCAGTCCCTCCCCCAAGAAGAGGCCAACAGTGATGACAGGAGCTCTAGACGCCTGGATCTGGATGACCAACCTGGCCCATCAGGGACCTCCGGACAGTATGTTACCCAGCCACAGTCCCATACCACCACAGAGCCTCACCCCAGCCATAACCCCAGCACAGTACCCACCCAGCGGGCCCATACCTCTGTCCCCAGGACACATCAATCAGCAGTGTATCCACCACTACAGGGACCCCAGGCAACCCCACAAACACAGGACGATCAGGGACCAGGGGTCAGTGGAAGTGGGCACACAGTTCAGTGGACAGAAGCACAGGACAACAGGGAAGCTGGGAGGACTGCTGTGCGACAGGGGGAGGACAGCCCCAGGGAACCTACTCTCCATGAGGCACTCACCAAGATCCCGGGAGCATACCACCATTGCCAGGAGTTGATGGGCCAGATACTGGACAAGTTGCAGGAGGCCAAGCACCTGCAGGAGGGACAGTACCTGGGGATCAGGGAGAACTTGAAGGACATAAACATCACCCTGATCACCATTGCAGGGGTGCTGGCAGACATGGCCAACACCTTGACGGAGGCAGTGGCACACCAGCGGGCCCCTGACACTAACCAAACCACTGAACAGCCTTCCACCTCCATTGCCGCTAGTTGACAGGAGGCCCCCAGCACCCCCCCTGCGGAAGGAGAACCACCCTGCAAACGGTCCCTGCGATCCAGGTAGAAGCCAGAGACTATTGCCAAAACCCCCACCAGGAAATAAGACTCTCCCGATTATCACCCTTGTGTCCCACTCTGTAACCCTGTCCACCTTGAAGTGCCATTGCGCCACTTACTATGCCCCCTTGGACAATGCACCTGTGATCCACATAGACTGGACTCTATCCTGGACATTCCTCCACCATCACCCCAGCCAAGTGCACATCCCCCTTTACCTATTGGCACTTAAATAAACACCATTTGAATAAATACAAGTATGGAGTCTGTCAAATGATTGAACTATGCACTTGTTTAACATGCTTTAAACACTGCAATACAGCTGTACAGTAATGTATACATAGGAATGACCTGTAGTTGGCTGCAGTCAACACACCAGGAGCGATAGTAGGGCACAAATATCTGAAAAAAGATATGCCAAAGGGTACAGTAAGTGGCCATAGAAGTGGGAAAATGAGCCTGCCAGTGACAATGTCAAACACAAAACTGTCAATGAAAAGTGAAGTTACAGTGTCTTACCTGTGTGACATAGGAGGTATTGTCATATTATTGCACTTCTGTTGTCCTTATCCTCTGCCTCCTCATCTTCACTGTCCACAGGGTCCACTGCTGCCACACGGCCATTTCCAGCCTCATCCTCCTGCAGAAAAGCACCTAGCGAAGTAAGGCAAGGTTGTGCACCATACAGCATGCCACGATGATCTGGCAGACCTTCTCGGCTAAGTAGTCCAGGGATCCACCTTTCGGATGGAGGCAATGAACCTGGCCTTCAGGAGGCCGAATGTCCTCTCTATGATTCTTTTTGTTCGCCCAGGTGCTTCATTGTAACGTTCCTCTGCCCTTGTCCTGGGATTCCTCACAGGGGTCAGTAGCCATGAGAGGTTGGGGTAACCAGATTCACCTGAAAATATTGAGGGACAACTGTTAGCCACACACTAACCCTTAGGGCCCACAATATACCTATACACCAACACCAATTGGGTGGGAACCAGGGCTTACCTATTAGCCACATCTGGTGCCTCTGGAGTTGAGCCATCACATATGGGATGCTGCTATTCCTCAGGATAAAGGCAATATGCACAGACCAAGGATACTTTTCATTGACATGGGAGATGTATTGGTCCGCCAGGCACACTATCTGCACATTCATGGAGTGTAAGCTCTTTCGATTTCTGAACACCTGTTCGTTTCTCCGGTGGGGGGGGAGGGGCAAATGCAATATGTGTACCATCAATAGCCCCAGTAATGTTGGGGATATGTCCTATTGCATAGAAATCACTGTGGCCAAATCCTCCACCTGGGGGAAAATGATGTAGCTGTGCATGTGTTTAATCAGGGCAGACAACACTCTAGTCAGCAGTATTGAGAACATTGGCTGAGACATTCCTGCTGCCAAGCCCACTGTCACTTGGAAGGAGCCAGTTGCCAGGAAATGGAGCACAGATAGGACTTCCACAAGAGGGGGGATCCCGGTGGGCTGACAGATAGCAGAGATTAGGTCAGGCTCCAATTGGGCACACAGCTCTGTGATTGTGGCCCTGTCCAGTCTATAGGTGAGGATAATGTGCCCGTCCTCCATTGTTGCCAAGTCCACCAGGGGCCTGTACAAGGGGGATGTCTCCATCTCCTATTCATCCGCAGCAGTTGCAATCTATGGGTCAAAAGTGTGAGCAGCTGGTTAGTATTCCATATTTCAAAACACTACATTGCTGTGCATGTTGTGACTGCAACAGTAAATTGTTGGATAGGCCCAAATGGTGCCTATGTGTACTGTGATGCAGTTAGGTGCCATGGCCTGCCCCTCCCCCCCCCGAAATGGCGTCCGCCTGTCCTGAATGGAGGGTGTAAGACTTTTGAGTCTATGCAGGGTCATCCCCAATCTTTTTGCCTTCTTCCTCCTATTTGTTCTGACCTGTTGCTGTTGGCTTTTGAACTCTGAGCACTTTACAACTGCTAACCAGTGCTAAAGTGCATATGCTCTCTGAGTAAATTGTATTGTTGATTGGTTTATCCATGATTGTCATATTTGATTTACTAGTAAGTCCCTAGTAAAGTGCACTAGAGGTGCCAGGGACTATAAATCAAATGCTACTAGTGGGCCTGCAGCACTGGTTGTGCCACCCACATTAGTAGCTCTGTAATCATGTCTCAGACCTGCCACTGCAGTGTCTGTGTGTGCAGTTTTAAACTGTAAATTCGACTTGGCAAGTGTACCCACTTGCCAGACATAAACCTCCCCTTCCCTTACATGTAAGGCACCCCTAAACTAGGCCCTAGGTAGCCCCAAGGATAGGGTGCAGTGTATGGTTAAGGTAGGACATGTAGTAATGTATTTTATATGTCCTGACAGTGAAATATTGCTAAATTTGTTTTTCACTGTTGCAAGGCCTGTCCCTCTCATAGGTTAACATGGGGGCTACCTATAAATATGATTAAAGTGTAGATTCCCTTTGGGAGCAAAAGGACATGTGGAGTTTGGGGTCTCTGAGCTCACAATTTAAAAATACATATTTTAGTAAAGTTCATTTTAAGATTGTGTGTTTGAAAATGCCACTTTTAGAAAGTGAGCATTTTCTTCCTTATACCATTTTTGTGGCTCTGCCTGTTTGTGGATTCCCTGTCTGGGTCAGTTTGACAGTTGGGCTGGTTGCACCTCACACTAGACAGTGACACAAAGGGAGCTGGGGTGTAGTCTGCATTTCCTGTGCATCTGTGCTAGGAGGGAGGGGAGGAGAGGTCACTCACACCTGAAAGGGCTGTGCCTGCTCTCACACAATGCAGTCTCCAACCCCCTGGTGAGTGTCTGGGGCTTGGCCTGGGCAAGACAGGATTTCCCAATCAAGAGAGACTTTACTTTGAAGTAGGCCTACTTCAAAGGAGAAAATGGGTATAAGAAGGGCACCCAAAACCACAGACTTTAGAACACTTCTGGAAAACAAGAGGAACTTCTTCCTGGAGAAGAGCTGCAGAGCTGAGGAAGAAGAGCTGCCCTGCCTGTGACTGTGCTTTGTGGAGCTATCCTGCAGTTGCTGCTTCTGCCAGAGTAAGAGGGCAAAGACTGGACTTTGTGTGTCCTCCATCTTGTGAAGATCTCCAAGGGCTTGATTTAGAGCTTGCCTCCTGTTGTTGGAAGTCTCAGAGACAGCAAAGACTTCTCTCTGCCAGCACCTGGAGTCTCTGGAGAGACTCCTACTCTGCCAAGTGGTGGCCATCCAGTTCCTGGGACCATGAAAGGAGAAGCTGGCAGCCTAAGAGGAAGAAATCCGCACACAGAACGCCGTGCCGGGAAAAGATTGACGAGGCTCTGATCTGCAGCTGAAAAATCGACGCGCCACCGTTTTCTCAGATGAAAATCAACGCTCGCCTGCAACGTGACCGGAGAATCAGTGCAGGGAGCTGGACAAACGACACGCAGCATCACTGACGGAGGCTGGTGAGATCGCAACCCGTGCTACGTGGTTTTCGCATCATCGTGCAGCTGGATTTCAAATGCAAACACTGCTGGGCGTGTAAAATCAATGCAAGGCCTGCCTGGACCCGAGAGTGCTGACCGGATCGACGCATCACTCTCTTGCTGAGAGAAGAAACGATGCGCCTGACCCGACGAAAGAAGAACGAGGAAGGGGTGCCTGTCGAACCCTGACCCCCCTGATGGGCTGCATACTGGCGGTGGCCTATCCAGAGCTGGATGGGCACTGAGGGGCATCACAATAGCCACAAGGGGGTGAGTACAGTGCCCCAATATACTACTTGCGCATGGTGGGGTGGCATCCGGGTGGGGGATGTGGGTCTGTGGGTGCCCCTAGGCCAGGCCGGACTTTGCAGGGTAGGTCTCATGTTGGGCAGGGTCTGATGCAAACCTACTCCAACCAAGATAGTAGGCATCCACTACTGGGCATGCGTCTGTGGGTCTCGGGTATGCTGCAATTGGCGTTAGGTATCCCTGTCCATGGGCTGGTGACTAGCATTGTGACTGTTAGTGCATTGCCTAGTGCCTAGGGCTGTTCCCTTTGTGTGAGTGTCATTTACGCAACAGTGGTGTTGTTGCCACCATTGACCAAGGGTATCCTTTGTCTCTCCCCACTTTTTTGTTTTGTCACCCTGTCCTTATGTGCATTAGCATCATCTGGCAGAGGAGCAGAGGCACAGGCGATGGGGAGAGCTGCAACCCACAGGGCCCAGGAGGCCGAATCTACTGACAGTGAGGGCACCAGTGGCACAGAGGGTGAGAGGAGCACCACGGCGGAGACTGGAGGGGACAGTTCTGACAGTGATACCTCCTCTGATGTAAGCTCCCTGGTGGTGGCAGACACCTCTGTGGCCACCCCAAGTACAGCTGCCACCCCCATACCAGCACCGCCCTCCCAGCGGCCCCTCAGCCTCTGCCCGCTCACCCAGGGTGGGCATCTCCTTCGCCCCAGGCACCACAGGCCCTGCCCCAGGTAGCCCTGATGCCCTGAGTGAGGAGGCTATTGACCTCCTGCGATCCATCTCTGTTGGGCAGTGAACCATTGTGAATGCCATCCAGGGGCTGGCAGCCCACTTGCAACAAACAAATGCATTCATGGAGGGCATTCTCTCTGGCATGGCGGCCCAACAGAGATCAACCCATGCTCTGGCCTCTTCCCTGATGGCAGCCATTGTACCTGTTTCTAGCCTCCCACCTCCAACTTCCTCTACCCAATCCCATTCCCCTCGACCCCAACCTATCCCAAGCACACAGGCAGACCAGAATGCACACAAGACAACACACAGGAGTGGTTCAGGCAAACACAAGCACCACACATCATCCCACAGGCACTCACACAAACACCATCCAGATGCAGACATACCAACATCCACTGCCTCCACTGTGTCCCCCTCCTCCTCCTCGTCCACCTCCCTCCCAGTTGTGTCTACACTCATCCACTCCCACCATCACCATCACGCCTAGCAGTACACGCCCCTCTCTCCCCTCACTAGCAGTCACCACCTCCACATCCATGCTCACGTCCTCCATGTCCTCTCCCACTGTGTCTGTGCCCCCACCTCCCAAAGTACACAAACGCAAGCACTCAGACACCCAACAGCCATCCACCTCACAACAGCATACAGTCCATGCACCTGCACCCAAAAACAGCAGACAGACACCTACAACCTCTTTCTCTTCCTCCACTCCCAAACCTTCACCCTCTTCCTGCCCCATGTCCCTAAGAAGCTTTTCCTCCCCACCGTTGACCTCTTCCCTACCACTCCTCCCTCCCCCCCCCGTCCTTCACGTCAGGCCAGGGTGGTCAGAACCCAGGCAAGCACCTCAGCCTCCCAGTCTATGGTCACAGTAGTGTCAACAGCTACTACAGGTGGAAGAGGATCCCGAGCACCAGGCAGCAACACTGAAAGGGTGCCTGCACCAGCAGCGTCTAGGAAGGGCACGAAGGCAACACCAGCTGCAACAGGGAAGGGCAAGGTGGCACCACCACCAGCATCTAGGAAGGGCAAGGAGAACCACCAGCTGGAGGCCTGGTGCTGGGATTCATTTGGAGCCCCCACCACCAACCATGGTGGTTCAGCCGTCCGAGGCTCTAAGGGAAGGGCTGGAGCCCCCCCCCCACCACTGCCAGCACCGCCACCAGCCCCACTGCCAGCAGCAGCCCCAGTGGGCAGCCGTCCAAGTCTGCAGGGGATGGGCTGGAGCCACCCCCCACCACTGCCAGCCGCGACACCACCACCGCCACTGCCACCACTGAGCAGCCGTCACCGCCGGTGCACAGTGTGTAGTCCTGTATCCATGGGCTCTTGTGGATCCTTGCCACTGCAAATATTGTGGGTCTGACACCCAGGTGAGAGACTGTGACCTTGCATTCCCCAAGATCTGCATCACAGGGCACAATGCACCCTCCAGAACCAGTAGAAGAAGTCATCCACTCACCCCATCCTTCCCAGGATGAAGCACACTGGGCACAATGCCCCCTCCAGAACCAGTAGAAGAAGCCATCCACTCACCCCATCCTTCCCAGGATGAAGCACACTGGGCAAAATGCCCCCTCCAGAACCAGTGGAAGAAGCCATCCACTCACCCCATCCTTCTCAAGATGAAGCTCACTGGGCACAATCTCCCCTCCAGAACCAGTGGAAGAAGCCATCCACTCACCCCATCCTTCTCAAGATGAAGCTCACTGGGCACAATTCCCCCTCCAAAAGCAGTGGAAGAAGCCATCAACTAGAGAGACTGTGGCCTTGTACTCCCCAGGACCAATCAGTGGGCAAACCACCCACTTGAGAGACTGTGGCCTTACACTCCCCAGGACCAAGCAGTGGGCAAATCACCCACTTGAGAGACTGTGGCATTGCACTCCCCAGGACAGCGCAGAGGGCATTTTGCTCCCTCAAGGACCAGTGGTGTTGTACCATCTTACGGCTGAGGTGCCCCCCATTGCCCGTCCCCCTGAGGTGCCTGTGTATTTTCGACCTGATGCCCCTGCAGTGTTCTCTCCGTGTTGTTGCAGGAGTGAGGTGGGGCCTTGGCCTATGTGTTGTGGCCCTGTGGCCCACAGACATTGAGGACTGGGCAGTGTCCCTCCATTTGTAAATATGTGTATACGTTTGTATTTTAATGCACTTATTCATGTTATTTTATCGTATTACACTCACTTTCTTCAAATCTTTTTGTCCTTGCATTATTCCTGAGGGGTACGGGGGAAATATGCAATGTTGCTCATCTGGTTGTGTGTATGGTGTTGGAGGTGGGGGTGCTGCGTGTTGTGTGTGTGTGTCACTCTTTTTCCTCCCCTCTCCCTTGTATGCTAGGTGGCAGTACTCACCGTGGTCGTCTTCGCCGGCATAGCTGTTCATAATGCAGCAGAAGGTAGACGAGCATCGGAAATATGTGCAGCTCGGGTTCCATGGCGTCGTGGATGTTCCCTGAGTCTCCACAGGTGAGTCCTTTGACTTCTGAGCTTTATTTCCACCATGCTTTTAATGTTTTTGGTACTGCCCCGGAAAGGTTGGCGGGAAGGCCGGTTGTAATAGTGTGGGCGGTACATTGTCTTCCGCCTGGCTGTTGGCGGTTACCGCTGTGGTGCTTGTTGATTCCGCCGTGGCGGTCGGTGTGTTAAAGTGACTGTCTGTCTGAGCGGTTTCCGCCGTGGTCATAATTCTATTTTGGTTACCGCCGACCTGTTGGCGGTATTATCGCCTCTTTATCACCGACCGCCAGGGTTGTAATGAGGGCCTTAATTCTTAGAAATTAGTGAGAATTCTGTTGTCATATAAAAGTACCTGGTTTGCATCAAAAATAAAGCAGCACGGACTAGCGTGCTTGGAAAAGTCAGCAATCAGTCGATTCCTTACTCGCAAGCGAGGCAGTGCATCGTTTCCTACTCCGGTCGGGTCGGCGATGCATTGTTTATCTCCCTTGCAAGAAAGCGATACGTTGATTTCCGAATCACCATTTTGTGTCTGGGCACTCTTTGAGTTGATTTTTCATGTCCAGCGGTGTTGCATTTGAAATATGGTTGCACCGTGTCAGGAATCCGCACTGCGTGGGGTTTGCGTCATTAGCAGCCTCCAGCAGGTGTTGCGCGTTGTTTCTCCAGCCACGAAGCGTCAATCTTCCAGCCGTGATGCAGGCTGAGCATCGATTCCAGCCACAAGGCTGGTGGCACGTCGTTTATCAGCCGCGTTGCGGATGGTGCGTCACAAATATTTCCGCACAGAGGTCTTTGTGTGGATTTCAGTCCTCTTCCACCAGCTTCACCTTTCAGGGGCCCAGGGACTGAATGGGGCACCATTTGGAAGGGCAGGAGTCTCACCTGAGAGTACAGGTGCTGGCAGCGAGAAGTCTTTGACGACCCTGACACTTCAACAACAGGAGGCAAGCTCAACTCAAGACCTTAGAGAGTCTTCTCAAGCAGAAATGCACAATAAAGTCCAGTCTTTGTCCCCTCTCACAGACAGAAGCAACACCTGCAGGATAACCCAACAAAGCACAGGCAGGGGCAGCACTTCTCCTCATCTCTTCAGCTATTCTCCTTGGCAGAGGTTCCTCTTGAATCCTTGGAGAAATCTGATTCTCAGAGGTTTTGGGTCCAATACTTATACCCCTTTCTACCTTTGAAGGTGGCAAGTCTCTGTTTTTCACAAGATCCTGCCTTGCCCAAGACAGGTTCCAGGCTCACACCAGGGGGTTGAAGACTGCATTGTGTGAAGGCAGGCACAGCCCATTCAGGTGTAAGTGCCCACTCCTCCCTCCACTCTAGCTCAGATGGCCCATCAGGATATGCAGGCTACTCCCCAGCTCCCTTTGTCTCACTGTCTAGAGGGAATTCACACCAGCCCAACTGTCAGTCTGACCCAGACAGGGAATCCACAAAAAGACAGAGTCACCGAATGATTTAAGCAAGAAAATGGCCACTTTCTAAAAGTGGCATTTTCAAACTAACAGTTAAAAAAACAACTTTACCATAAGATATATTTTTAAATTGTGAGTTCAGAGACACCAAACTCCAAGTTTGTATCTGCCCCCAAAGGGAATCTGTGCTTAAATGTCATTTAAGGGCTGCCCCCATGTTAACCTATGAGAGAGATAGGGCTTGCAACATTGAAAGCTGAGTTTAGCAGTATTTCACTGTTAGGACATGTAAAACACACCAATACATGTCCCACCTTTAACACACAGTGCACACTGCCCATGGGGCTACCTAGGGCCTACCTTAGGGGTGCTTTATGTTGGAAAATGGGTTATTGGTAGGGCAGGTAGGTACCTACACCTAGCAACAAGCCACTAACCTCCACATAGGTACAGTTAGGTCTCAGTAAATTAATCCCAGCTCATCCCTTGGTAGCTTGGCAACGAGCGTCAAGGCTTAACTTAGGAGACAAAGTGTAAAGCATTCAAATATCACAAAACAGTAATTAAATAAAACACAGGAAACAGTTTAAAAATCCAAAACCACTTTATAAAAATAGTTTATATTTTTATCTTTAAAATGACACAAAAACGATTAAAATCGGTTCAGGGGAACCGGAGATATGAATTTTTAAAGAATTATTACTTTTCTAGCGCTTAGAAACAAAAAGCACCAATCGGGTCATCTGGTTGCACCTCGACCGGGGCAAAGTCAAACTTTCAGGCCGACCGCGATGGAGCCCTGCTCGGCTACAGGTCGCGGGAGGCCTCGGTTAAAAAGTTACCTTCTGACTTAGTCTTTATTTTGAAGTTTTTCTTCACCGGGACGAACCTGCCAGTTGAATCCGACCTCCTGGAGCCCTTGTCCGGATACGCGATGTGGGTTTCCTCGGTGGAGACTTTTACCTTCGGACTTAGTCGTTTTTTCGAGATGAAAATCCTTCGACCGGGGTAAACCTGGATCTTGATCCGACGTCCATGGAGCCCTTCTCGGATACGATGGCTGGGAGGTCCCGGTCAACTTTTTACGTTCGGACTTAGTCTCTTTTTTGGATGTTTTTCTTTACCGGGACGAACCACGAAGTCAGGCCGGGTCGCGGTTGAGGCAAGCCGGCTAGAATTTCCGCGGTGGGTCGGTCCCTCTCTGGAGCTTTTTTCCAAAAATTCTCAAATCTTTTCCAAACTTCTGGGGCTTCACCCAGATGTTCTTTTAAGGTTCTTTTGGGGTCCACAGCTCACCCCAAGGGTCCAGAAGTTCTGTGATGGTCCTTGGGGGGTGCGGACTTCAACTCCCAGAATGCACCTGGCGCAAACTCCTTTTTGGCCACTGGACAGTGGTCAGCTGGTCGCTTTCTTCAGGAGTTGGTGCAGGGGACTCTGGTTAGCAATTTTTCACCTGTAGCAAACAGGGAGTCCCTCCTTGAACCAGTTGAAGCCAGGCAAAGTCCTTCTTGTGGTGAAGCCCAAGTGTGCAGCTGGTGCAGTCCTTCTGAGTGCAGGGTCCAGGTGCAGGCCAGGGGTCCAGCAGGGCAGTCCTTCTTCTTCTTTAGTTCCTTTCTTGTTGATTTCTGGAGGGGATCTGAGGTGTGGGGGCAGGTCTGCCAGTTTTATCCTTGCTCCTGGGTGAAAAGCAGGGGGGTCCTGGTCCTCCAATCAGGTACAGGGTCGTCCCCCTGTGATGACCACTTCCTGGGAAGTGTGGCAAAAATCCATCCCAAAAGGCAACAGTCTCTAAAAATCCAACATGGCTGAATCTGATTTTTGGAGGTTACATCTGGCTGAGCCCACCCATTGGTGTGGCTAAAAATCATAAACACACCCCTCTCCTGCCCTCTCCTAATCTAATCAAGGGGGCACCTAATTGTCTGGGGTTGCAGGATGTGGGGGTGTTGCTGGGTGCTCCAAATGTCCTTCTCTGCCTTTGAAGACCAGTTTGGCCGCCCTCCCCCTTCCTGCCTCACCATCTGCTGAGGGGAGATTCTCTCCCCCAAGCACATTCCTTTGAGTGAAGCCAGGCCACTTCACACCTAATCAAGGCAGCCTGGCAGAACCTGCTGCAGGCTGGACAATCAGAGCACAGCAGCAAAAACAATGCAGAGCTGAAATTGGCAACTTTTTAGGTAAAGTCTAAACTTTTTACCTGGACAAGTTATATTAAATCCAACAACTGGAAGTTGTGGGATTTATTACAACAATCAATTTGATACCTGTAGGAGGCTGGACTGGCTTGTAGTGAGTACCAAGGGGTACTTGCACCTTGCACCAGGCCCAGTTATCCCTTATTAGTGTATAGGGTGTCTAGCAGCTTAGGCTGATAGATAATGGTAGCTTAGCAGAGCAGCTTAGGCTGAACTAGGAGACGTGTGAAGCTACTACAGTACCACTTAGTGTCATATGCACAATATCATAAGAAAACACAATACACAGTTATACTAAAAATAAAGGTACTTTATTTTTATGACAATAAGCCAAAGTATCTTAGAGTGTACCCTCAGTGAGAGGATAGGAAATATACACAAGATATATATACACAATAGCAAAAATATGCAGTATAGTCTTAGAAAACAGTGCAAACAATGTATAGTTACAATAGGATGCAATGGGGAAACATAGGGATAGGGGCAACACAAACCATATACTCCAGAAGTGGAATGCGAACCACGAATGGACCCCAAACCTATGTGACCTTGTAGAGGGTCGCTGGGACTATTAGAAAATAGTGAGAGTTAGAAAAATAACCCTCCCCAAGACCCTGAAAAGTGAGTGCAAAGTGCACCAAAGTTCCCCTAAGGACAAAAGAGTTGTGTTAGAGGAATAATGCAGGAAAGACACAAACCAGCAATGCAACAACTGTGGATTTCCAATCTAGGGTACCTGTGGAACAAGGGGACCAAGTCCAAAAGTCACAAGCAAGTCGGAGATGGGCAGATGCCCAGGAAATGCCAGCTGCGGGTGCAAAGAAGCTTCGACTGGACAGGAGAAGCTGAGGTTTCTGCAGGAACGAAAAGGGCTAGAGACTTCCCCTTTGGTGGACGGATTCCTCTCGCCTTGGAGAGTCGTGCAGAAGTGTTTTCCCGCCGGAAGGACGCCAACAAGCCTTGCTACACGCAAATCATGCGTTTGGCGTTTTTGGACGCTGCTGGGGCCCAGGAGGGACCAGAAGGTCGCAAATTGGACCTGCAGAGAGAGGGGACGTCAAGCAAGACAAAGAGCCCTCACTGAAGCAGGTAGTACCCGAAGAAGTGCCAGAAACAGGCACTACGAGGATGCGTGAAACGGTGCTCGCCGAAGTTGCACAAAGGAGTCCCACGTCGCCGGAGATCAACTTAGAAAGTCGTGCAATGCAGGTTAGAGTGCCGTGGACCCAGGCTTGGCTGTGCACGAAGGATTTCCGCCGGAAGTGCACAGGGGCCGGAGTAGCTGCAAAGTCGCGGTTCCCAGCAATGCAGCCCAGCGAGGTGAGGCAAGGACTTACCTCCACCAAACTTGGGCTGAAGAGTCACTGGACTGTGGGGGTCACTTGGACAGCATCGCTGGATTCGAGGGACCTCGCTCGTCGTGCTGAGAGGAGACCCAAGGGACCGGTAATGCAGCTTTTTGGTGCCTGCGGTTGCAGGGGGAAGATTCCGTCGACCCACAGGAGATTTCTTCAGAGCTTCTGGTGCAGAGAGGAGGCAGACTACCACCACAGAATGCACAAGCAGGAAAACAGTCGAGAAGGCGGCAGGATCAGCGTTACAGAGTTGCAGTAGTCGTCTTTGCTACTATGTTGCAGGCTTCCAGCGCGGTCAGCGGTCGATTCCTTATCAGAAGGTGAAGAGGGAGATGCAGAGGAACTCGGCTGAGCTCATGCATTCGTTATCTAAAGTTTCCCCAGAGACAGAGACCCTAAATAGCCAGAAAAGAGGGTTTGGCAACCTAGGAGAGAGGAAAGGCTACTAACACCTGAAGGAGCCTATCAGCAGGAGTCTCTGACGTCACCTGGTGGCACTGGCCACTCAGAGCAGTCCAGTGTGCCAGCAGCACCTCTGTTTCCAAGATGGCAGAGGTCTGGAGCACACTGGAGGAGCTCTGGACACCTCCCAGGGGAGGTGCAGGTCAGGGGAGTGGTCACTCCCCTTTCCTTTGTCCAGTTTCGCGCCAGAGCAGGGGCTAAGGGGTCCCTGAACCGGTGTAGACTGGCTTATGCAGAATTGGGCACATCTGTGCCCAACAAAGCATTTCCAGAGGCTGGGGGAGGCTACTCCTCCCCTGCCTTCACACCATTTTCCAAAGGGAGAGGGTGTCACACCCTCTCTCAGAGGAAGTTCTTTGTTCTGCCATCCTGGGCCAGGCCTGGCTGGACCCCAGGAGGGCAGCTGCCTGTCTGAGGGGTTGGCAGCAGCAGCAGCTGCAGTGAAACCCCAGGAAGGGCAGTCTGGCAGTACCAGGGTCTGTGCTACAGACCACTGGGATCATGGAATTGTACCAACAATGCCAGGATGGCATAGAGGGGGCAATTCCATGATCATAGACATGTTACATGGCCATATTCGGAGTTACCATGGTGAAGCTACATATAGGTAGTGACCTATATGTAGTGCACGCGTGTAATGGTGTCCCCGCACTCACAAAGTTCAGTGAATTGGCTCTGAACAATGTGGGGGCACCTTGGCTAGTGCCAGGGTGCCCTCACACTAAGTAACTTTGCACCTAACCTTTACCAGGTAAAGGTTAGACATATAGGTGACTTATAATTTCCTTAAGTGCAGTGTAAAATGGCTGTGAAATAACGTGGACGTTATTTCACTCAGGCTGCAGTGGCAGGCCTGTGTAAGAATTGTCAGAGCTCCCTATGGGTGGCAAAAGAAATGCTGCAGCCCATAGGGATCTCCTGGAACCCCAATACTCTGGGTACCTCAGTACCATATACTAGGGAATTATAAGGGTGTTCCAGTAAGCCAATGTAAATTGGTAAAATTGGTCACTAGCCTGTTCGTGACAATTTGAAAGTAATGAGAGAGCATAACCACTGAGGTTCTGGTTAGCAGAGCCTCAGTGAGACAGTTAGGCACCACACAGGGAACATATACATGCACACCTATGAGCACTGGGGCCCTGTGTGACAGGGTCCCAGTGACACATACATATAGGCCACAAACCTATGAGCACTGGGGTCCTGACTAGCAGGATCCCAATGACACATAACAAACATACTGAAAACATAGTGTTTTCACTATGAGCACTGAGGCCTGGCTATCAGGATCCCAGTGAGACAGTGAAAACAGTGACAAACACCCTGACATACACTCACAAACAGGCCAAAAGTGGGGGTAACAAGGCTAGAAAGAGGCTACCTTCTCGCAATACCAAATTCTTGGTATGTAACATTTAAGGAGACTTTAAAATGTAAAATAAAGTCTGCCCATTCTAGCCTATGAAGGCCATTTACTTCAATGAGGGAAAAACGAATTTGGCTGTTTTTACCTCACCAGGGCTTATAAATCTATTTTTATAAAGTCCCTGCTTATAGTTACATGGCACCCAGCCCTAGGGGCACATAGGGCACACCTTAGGGGTGACTTATATGTAAAAATAAGGTAGTTTAAGACTTTGGAAGTACCTTTAATTCCAAAGTCGAATTTGCATATAACTTTAATTTAAAAGCAGCCAGCAAAGCAGGCCTGCCTTTAAAATGACACTGGGCACCTCAGCAGTGCACCTAGGTGTGCACCACCTATGCTGTGGTCCCTAAACCTACATGCCCTACCATATACTAGGGACTTATAGGTAGGTTAACTTAGCCAATTATAATTAGCCTAATTTGCATATCCATTTTACACAGAGCACAGGCCCTGGGACTGGTTAGCAGTACCCAGGGCACCATCAAAGTCAGGAAAAAACCAGCAAAAAGAGGAAAATGGGGGCAAAAAGTTATGGGGCCTCTGCAATCAGCCCTGTTTTCTCACAGAACCCCCCCCCCAGCCCACACGCCCAGGAGACTCAGCCCAACCCTGGGAGAGTCTTCCTGGCTTGTTAGGCGAGGAAGACAGTGAAGAAAACTGGCTGTCCCTTTGTAGGGCCTACTCTGCCTTATCTCCTCCTGTCAGGGTCACTCCCTATGGGTAGTGAAGCCATCCCAACAGTAAAAGGACCCAACACAAACTGAAACTTTCCTCTAGGGGGGTCTTCCTCCTTTCTCTCTGCCAACTTGGGTAGTGAGGTGCCCACCTCCCTTACTCCAAACTTTGCTAGGGCAACACCTAGCTTACCCAAAGAGGTCACCCAACACTTGAGCAACCCCACCATGACCAATAGGGTCAGGGGGCCTACTTTGCTATTGGCCCTGGGGTCTGCCTCCCAGGCCAAGTACAGTGCTGCCAGGAAGGCTAGCACCCAGCAGAGGCTACTGACAGCTGTCAGTACCCAGAACCACACCCTAAGCTCTCCACTGACAGGTGGCTGAGCTGCTTTAGGGGCATCTTTGGGGTCCTGGCACCCCTCTTGCTGTCTAGAGTGGGGGGCTACCACCTCCTGTGGCAGACACCCTCCTTCCACTCTCCCTTCTGTCAGTGCAGGGGAAACACCTTGCATCTGGACAGCTGCCTGACTACTCAGGACTTCCTTGGGGTCAGGTGAGGCCTCACCAGTGCCAACTCTGGGCTCCCCCCTACTGGGGCAAAAGGCCCTTGGCTCCCTGGAACTCTCTTTAAGAGTGGCCTACCCTTCCTTTTCTTCTTTCCTTTTCTTGGGGACCCCTGTCTCCTAACTGTAGGGACTGACTCCCCAGGACTTTGGGTTGGGGGGGCGCCCTGGGCGACCACCCCATCTGTGATCAGACTCACCTCTGGGAGGTCATTGCCCAGGATACAATCTAGGGGAAGGTCAGCACTGACTACCACCCTAATCCAGTCAAGGATACCCTCCCTCTCTAGGGGCACTATGGCTACAGGTTTGGAGGTGACCTCCCCTGTGGCTATCCTGACTTTCTTTGTCTTTCCTGGGACATACATGTCTGGGGTCACTAACCGGTCACTCACTATAGTGTAACTGGCACAGGTGTCTCTCAGGCCAGTGGTAGGGATCCCATTCACTTGAATGTGGTGGAAGTGCCTACTCCCACCCTCAGGGATCACCAGCTTACCATCTGGTCCTGTCTCCCAGCTCAATGCTAAGAGGACTTCATCATCTGAGGAATCCTCCTCTATGGCTACACTGGACAGCCCAGTGCTAACCACCTTCTTTGGACAGGCTGCATCTCCTCTGAAGTGACCTGTCTGCTGACAGTCAAAGCAAGCCCTACTGTCCAAGAGCTTTTTTAACCCTGGGTCTCCCTGTCTCTGCTTGTCAGAGTGGGAGTGGGATTTACCCTCCTCCTTCTTAGGGTTCTGGGGTACAGAGGGAGTCTCTGTGGTGGGCTTACCACCTCCCTCCTTAGGTTTTTGGGGACCTGTCCCCCCCTTCTTTGAGTCTCCCCCCTGGGACTTGACAACCACCCTGGTTCTCAACCACTCATCAGCTGCCTCCCCTAGCTCTCTAGGGTTGGTCTGCTTAGAGTCCACTAGATGCTGGCGTAACCTTTCTTGGGTACAATTGGTCCAGATGTGCTCTCTCATGATCAGATTGTATAACCCCTCATAAGTATCTACTTTGTTACCAATAATCCAGCCCTCTAGTGCCTTTAGTGAAATGTCCACAAAGTCAACCCAAGACTGGGTACTGACCTTCTGGGTGTCCCTGAACTTCATTCTATATTGCTCTGGGGTCAGACCAAACATCTTGGCTAAGCACCTCTTCATACTAGGGTATGAATCTGCCTCCTCCCCCCTTAAGGTCAGAAGCCTATCCCTCCCTGAGTTGGGGACCAACTCCCACAAAAGGGAACCCCAGTATTGAGGCCTAACCCTTCTCATTTGGAGTGCCCTCTCAAAGGCCCCCAGCCACTTATCTATGTCATCCCCCTCTACATAAGCAGGAACTACCCCTTTGGGTAATCTGGGGCAAACTCCCCCACCCATGGACACCTCAGCTTCTTTATCGCTGCTTCCATCTCTTTTCTCTTTGTATGCCCACTTTTTCTTTTCTAGGGCCAGCTTCTCTGCTTCCAAAGCTATGTATGCTAGCTGGGCCTCCAGCTCTCTTTCTCTGATGGATGGGTTCTCTCCTCCTGAAAGGACCCCCTTCCCACCACTAGCTTTGGATCTGCCCCTAGTGACTGTATTTACTGAGGACCGTTCTTCCTCATCCTCACTTAGGGTCAGATGCCTTCCCTCCCCTGAGTGGTTAGAGCTTGCATCCTCCCTTCTTTCTCCCTCCTCTGGAGCTTCTTCTGACTCTACCTCTTGGGCCTCAGCCCATGCTCTCAGGGATGTGATCAGGATTTGCTTCCTGAGATCAGTGGTTGCAGGCAACCCTCTTTCAATACACAACCCCCTAAGCTGGACTACTGTCAGTGTGGGTAGGCTAGCCAGATCAAGCTCCATGGTTCCCTAGTTTTGTGTCAACAAAAACTTTTTGCAAAAATTGGAAACAAGAATTTAGAAAAATTACAAAAATTCAATAACTGAAATTAATCCAAATTAAAAATTAAAAACAATTTTTGCACTAGGACAATTTAAAGGATTTTTTATTTGTTTTACCTAAAACTGTAACGTGATATTGAACACAAGTACAGGATCCCGTCGCTGCTTCCAATTATGTTGGAAAATGGATTATTGGTAGGGCAGGTAGGTACCTACACCTAGCAACAAGCCACTAACCTCCACATAGGTACAGTTAGGTCTCAGTAAATTAATCCCAGCTCATCCCTTGGTAGCTTGGCAACGAGCGTCAAGGCTTAACTTAGGAGACAAAGTGTAAAGCATTCAAATATCACAAAACAGTAATTAAATAAAACACAGGAAACAGTTTAAAAATCCAAAACCACTTTATAAAAATAGTTTATATTTTTATCTTTAAAATGACACAAAAACGATTAAAATCGGTTCAGGGGAACCGGAGATATGATTTTTTAAAGAATTATTACTTTTCTAGCGCTTAGAAACAAAAAGCGCCAATCGGGTCATCTGGTTGCACCTCGACCGGGGCAAAGTCAAACTTTCAGGCCGACCGCGATGGAGCCCTGCTCGGCTACAGGTCGCGGGAGGCCTCGGTTAAAAAGTTACCTTCTGACTTAGGGCCTCATTATGACCCTGGCGGGCGGCGGAGGCCGCCCGCCAGGATGCCGCCCTCCAAAATACCGCGCCGCGGTCAAAAGACCGCGGCGGGTATTACAAGTTTTCCCCTGGGCTGGCGGGCGGTTGCTGAAAAACCGCCCGCCAGCCCAGGGGAAAACGACCTTCCCACGAGGATGCCGGCTCGTAATCGAGCCGGCGGAGTGGGAAGGTGCGACGGGTGCAGTGGCACCCGTCGCGTATTTCAGTGTCTGCAAGGCAGACACTGAAATACTTTGCGGGGCCCTCTTACGGGGGCCCCTGCCGTGCCCATGCCATTGGCATGGGCACGACAGGGGCCCCCAGGGGCCCCGCGACCCCCCCTACCGCCATCCTGTTCATGGCGGCTTTCCCGCCATGAACAGGATGGCGGTAGGGGGGGTCGGAATCCTCATGGCTGCGGAGCGCGCTCCGCAGCCATGGAGGATTCACACGAGCAGCGGAAAGTCAGCGGGAGACCGCTGACTTTCCGCTTCTGACCGCGGCTGAACCGCCGCGGTCAGAATGCTCGTTGGAGAACTGCCAGCCTGTTGGCGGTGCTCCCGTGGTCGGTGGCCCTGGCGGCCACTGGCCGCCAGGGTCAGAATGACCCTCATAGTCTTTATTTTGAAGTTTTTCTTCACCGGGACGAACCTGCCAGTTGAATCCGACCTCCTGGAGCCCTTGTCCGGATACGCGATGTGGGTTTCCTCGGTGGAGACTTTTACCTTCGGACTTAGTCGTTTTTTCGAGATGAAAATCCTTCGACCGGGGTAAACCTGGATCTTGATCCGACGTCCATGGAGCCCTTCTCGGATACGATGGCTGGGAGGTCCTGGTCAACTTTTTACGTTCGGACTTAGTCTCTTTTTTGGATGTTTTTCTTTACCGGGACGAACCACGAAGTCAGGCCGGGTCGCGGTTGAGGCAAGCCGACTAGAATTTCTGCGGCGGGTCGGTCCCTCTCTGGAGCTTTTTTCCAAAAATTCTCAAATCTTTTCCTAACTTCTGGGGCTTCACCCAGATGTTTTTTTAAGGTTCTTTTGGGGTCCACAGCTCCCCCCAAGGGTCCAGAAGTTCTGTGATGGTCCTTGGGGGGTGCGGACTTCAACTCCCAGAATGCACCTGGCGCAAACTCCTTTTTGGCCACTGGACAGTGGTCAGCTGGTCGCTTTCTTCAGGAGTTGGTGCAGGGGACTCTGGTTAGCAATTTTTCACCTGTAGCAAACAGGGAGTCCCTCCTTGAACCAGTTGAAGCCAGGCAAAGTCCTTCTTGTGGTGAAGCCCAAGTGTGCAGCTGGTGCAGTCCTTCTGAGTGCAGGGTCCAGGTGCAGGCCAGGGGTCCAGCAGGGCAGTCCTTCTTCTTCTTTAGTTCCTTTCTTGTTGATTTCTGGAGGGGATCTGAGGTGTGGGGGCAGGTCTGCCAGTTTTATCCTTGCTCCTGGGTGAAAAGCAGGGGGGTCCTGGTCCTCCAATCAGGTACAGGGTCGTCCCCCTGTGATGACCACTTCCTGGGAAGTGTGGCTAAAATCCATCCCAAAAGGCAACAGTCTCTAAAAATCCAACATGGCTGAATCTGATTTTTGGAGGTTACATCTGGCTGAGCCCACCCATTGGTGTGGCTAGAAATCATAAACACACCCCTCTCCTGCCCTCTCCTAATCTAATCAAGGGGGCACCTAATTGTCTGGGGTTGCAGGATGTGGGGGTGTTGCTGGGTGCTCCAAATGTCCTTCTCTGCCTTTGAAGACCAGTTTGGCCGCCCTCCCCCTTCCTGCCTCACCATCTGCTGAGGGGAGATTCTCTCCCCCAAGCACATTCCTTTGTGTGAAGCCAGGCCCCGCGACCCCCCCTACCGCCATCCTGTTCATGGCGGCTTTCCCGCCATGAACAGGATGGCGGTAGGGGGGGTCGGAATCCTCATGGCTGCGGAGCGCGCTCCGCAGCCATGGAGGATTCACACGAGCAGCGGAAAGTCAGCGGGAGACCGCTGACTTTCCGCTTCTGACCGCGGCTGAACCGCCGCGGTCAGAATGCTCGTTGGAGAACTGCCAGCCTGTTGGCGGTGCTCCCGTGGTCGGTGGCCCTGGCGGCCACTGGCCGCCAGGGTCAGAATGACCCTCATAGTCTTTATTTTGAAGTTTTTCTTCACCGGGACGAACCTGCCAGTTGAATCCGACCTCCTGGAGCCCTTGTCCGGATACGCGATGTGGGTTTCCTCGGTGGAGACTTTTACCTTCGGACTTAGTCGTTTTTTCGAGATGAAAATCCTTCGACCGGGGTAAACCTGGATCTTGATCCGACGTCCATGGAGCCCTTCTCGGATACGATGGCTGGGAGGTCCTGGTCAACTTACCACGAAGTCAGGCCGGGTCGCGGTTGAGGCAAGCCGACTAGAATTTCTGCGGCGGGTCGGTCCCGCTCTGGAGCTTTTTTCCAAAAATTCTCAAATCTTTTCCTAACTTCTGGGGCTTCACCCAGATGTTTTTTTAAGGTTCTTTTGGGGTCCACAGCTCCCCCCAAGGGTCCAGAAGTTCTGTGATGGTCCTTGGGGGGTGCGGACTTCAACTCCCAGAATGCACCTGGCGCAAACTCCTTTTTGGCCACTGGACAGTGGTCAGCTGGTCGCTTTCTTCAGGAGTTGGTGCAGGGGACTCTGGTTAGCAATTTTTCACCTGTAGCAAACAGGGAGTCCCTCCTTGAACCAGTTGAAGCCAGGCAAAGTCCTTCTTGTGGTGAAGCCCAAGTGTGCAGCTGGTGCAGTCCTTCTGAGTGCAGGGTCCAGGTGCAGGCCAGGGGTCCAGCAGGGCAGTCCTTCTTCTTCTTTAGTTCCTTTCTTGTTGATTTCTGGAGGGGATCTGAGGTGTGGGGGCAGGTCTGCCAGTTTTATCCTTGCTCCTGGGTGAAAAGCAGGGGGGTCCTGGTCCTCCAATCAGGTACAGGGTTGTCCCCCTGTGATGACCACTTCCTGGGAAGTGTGGCTAAAATCCATCCCAAAAGGCAACAGTCTCTAAAAATCCAACATGGCTGAATCTGATTTTTGGAGGTTACATCTGGCTGAGCCCACCCATTGGTGTGGCTAGAAATCATAAACACACCCCTCTCCTGCCCTCTCCTAATCTAATCAAGGGGGCACCTAATTGTCTGGGGTTGCAGGATGTGGGGGTGTTGCTGGGTGCTCCAAATGTCCTTCTCTGCCTTTGAAGACCAGTTTGGCCGCCCTCCCCCTTCCTGCCTCACCATCTGCTGAGGGGAGATTCTCTCCCCCAAGCACATTCCTTTGTGTGAAGCCAGGCCACTTCACACCTAATCAAGGCAGCCTGGCAGAAGCTGCTGCAGGCTGGCCAATCAGAGCACAGCAGCAAAAACAATGCAGAGCTGAAATTGGCAACTTTTTAGGTAAAGTCTAAACTTTTTACCTGGACAAGTTATATTAAATCCCACAACTGGAAGTTGTGGGATTTATTACAACAATCAATTTGATACCAAATTCTTGGTATGTAACATTTAAGGAGACTTTAAAATGTAAAATAAAGTCTGCCCATTCTAGCCTATGAAGGCCATTTACTTCAATGAGGGAAAAACGAATTTGGCTGTTTTTACCTCACCAGGGCTTATAAATCTATTTTTATAAAGTCCCTGCTTATAGTTACATGGCACCCAGCCCTAGGGGCACATAGGGCACACCTTAGGGGTGACTTATATGTAAAAATAAGGTAGTTTAAGACTTTGGAAGTACCTTTAATTCCAAAGTCGAATTTGCATATAACTTTAATTTAAAAGCAGCCAGCAAAGCAGGCCTGCCTTTAAAATGACACTGGGCACCTCAGCAGTGCACCTAGGTGTGCACCACCTATGCTGTGGTCCCTAAACCTACATGCCCTACCATATACTAGGGACTTATAGGTAGGTTAACTTAGCCAATTATAATTAGCCTAATTTGGATATCCATTTTACACAGAGCACAGGCCCTGGGACTGGTTAGCAGTACCCAGGGCACCTTCAAAGTCAGGAAAACACCAGCAAAAAGAGGAAAATGGGGGCAAAAAGTTATGGGGCCTCTGCAATCAGCCCTGTTTTCTCACACTTTACATGTAGAAAAAGGGAAGGTTTAGGCCTGGCAAGCGGGTACACTTGCCTGGTCAAATTGGCACATTACAACTGCACACACAGATACTTCAATGGCAGGTCTGAGCCATGGTCACAGGGCTACTCGTGGGTTGCACAACCAGTGCTGCAGGCCCACTAGTAGCATTTCATTTACAGGCTCTGGGCAACTCTAGTGCACTTTACTAGGTACTTACTAGTAAGTCAAATATTGCAATCAGGGATAAGCCAATTACACATACAAATTACACAGGAGCACTTGTACTTTAGCACTGGACAGCAGTGGTAAAGTGTCCAGAGTACCAAAAACATTAAAAAAAAGAGTCCAGCACACAGTCAAAACATGGGAAGCAGAGACAAAAAAGACAGGGGAGACCATGCCAAGGATGCCAGGCCAGGTCTAACAACACACACATATATATATATATATATATATATATATATATATATATATATATATATATATATATATATATGCATATATATATACACACACAAATATATATACACATATATTTGTATTTCGCCCCACCTATCCACAGTTCAGAAAAACGGCACCACAGGCTCCAAGGATAGCTGTATTATTTCATTGTGATTCAGACACCAAATACCATTAGTGTGAAACAACGCACTGACAGTCGATGCGTTCTGGCACGATGCCTGCAACCGGACCATGGAATCCCATCGTCTAAAACGTCTTTTTTAAAGTGCATACATCAACATAGTCCCTCATCTCTGTTCATTACAAAAAAACATGCATAATCATTCGTTTGGTAAAGTACCATCACCATGAAGAATCAGTCAACAGTAGGGAAGATACATAAACATTTAAAAACACAGTTATGAGAGAAAAATATTTTTTCATGATATGTGAGATGCAAAACAAGATACCCATGTACAAAATCAAATCAAGCTATCAACACAATCATGAATATTGGAGGTGTAAATGGAGAAAAAACAAATTTCAAGGTGTTGCTATTATTCAGAAATCATTTATAAAAGATTGGTAGAGTGTCCTAAATGCTGCATACCAATCAAGCTGAAAGTGCTGGTGCTTCAGGGAGCTAGGGGTAACTAGAGAGAGGTAGTAAAGAAGAGGTGGAGAACATTTCTCCATGAAGTCCTGTTGCATATGAGCTCTGAATGTAACATAATAGTATTCCTCTAATGCTCAACAATATGTGCATTAGACAGGTTCCATGATAATTATCTGTAATCAGTTGGAAAGTGCAAGTACTAAAGTAATAATTGTGCAAAGCATAGAGTGCAATCTATATAGGGCATAGTGCAAAAGATATCACCAAAGTGCTAGTGCATGAGAATTATTTTACTGTGCAAAGTAAGCTCCTACGTCATGAAGTATGGATGTAGCAGAATGCAGCACACAAAGAAAAAAGCAAAAAATTAGGAGGAATAAAAGTATTCCTCCTCGTGCCTTGCTAACGCCACCCCTGGGGTGGAGTTTGATTGTGATGCTGCCTAAGGTTTACAAAAAAGTGTAAATCTGGGGCAGCATCAAAATGCAATGGATGATGATGTGGCATGCCCACAGCAACACCCACTGCACGCCCCTTCCACGCAAAGTGCTTCGTGTGACGGGGCCATATTTAGAAGGTGGCGTTAAGCCATAATATATATATTAAGCCACTATATATATATATATATATATATATAGAGAGAGAGAGAGAGAGAGAGTCACTTTAAAAAACAAAGGTTACAGGGACAATATAGTTGGGTTCTGAATTTACTTGCACAAAACCAAAGTCAGCAATTATAGTTAGAGTTATTTCAAGTAACAATAACTTGCAGCCTAAGGTAATTATAGCTTGTGCATCCGCCATGCAAACTCAAAACTTTTACAGCAAATATTACAGTAATATTATTAACGATGTTAGCAAAGTGGTGCAGTGTAGATATATATATATATATGTATATATATACTCACTTAAAAAAATAAAGGTTGGGTTCTGAATTTACTTGCACAAAACCAAATTCAGCAGCTACAGTTGTAGTTATTAAAAAAAAGTAATTATGCATGCACACTTATTTCCTCAAAAGTTTTACTGCAAATATTACACTGATATTAATGATGTTAGCAAAGATGTCATGAGTGATGCAATATGTGGGGTAATTAGCAGTGCATAGTCAGGACGCGAGTTATAGTTATCTTAGGCTGTGAGTCCGCGCTTTTGGGGACCTTGGGGGAGCCTCAAGGCCCCTGTGGTACCAGCTGGCTCCCTACCTCCTGTGGGAGCTGGCATTGCTGTCACAGACAGGAACCTGCTAAACATGCAGCTCCCTGTCAGTGAAAGGGCTTGTTTCTTCTGTTTCCCTACCCACTTCTCTGCAGGCAGGGAAACAGAGGGAACCTCTGCTTCCAGTAAGTGAGAGCTGTTTGACAACTCTTGCTTGCTGGAACCAGAGTGTTTTCTTTTTCGTGGCGGGAGATGGCAAAGCTCCCTTCAAGTCAGAGACAGAAGCTATGTCCCGGGGGTGAGCACCCTGGGGCATACCAGAAGCAGGCCCTGGAAAAGTGCTCCCCAGGGGCATCATTGGCTCCACGAGGGGGCTGCATGGCCCTCCTCCAACATTAAACAGTCCGGGGAAGGGGGTCATCCCTGGGGGTCCATGACAGACCACGTTTATTATTTAAATTCAGCCCTGGGGAGGTAATGGTTCCAGGGGCTGTGGGGGGCATGCAGCCCCCCCATATACAATCTTTCTTTAGTCTCGGGGAGGTGCCAGTCCCCAGGGCTGGGGGGGGATGCAACCCCCCCTGCATTCTATGTAAATGAAGCCCGGGGAGATGGTTGTCCCCAGGGCTGTAGTGGGGCCACCCGCATTCATTCTTTGTTTAGTGCCAGGGAGTTGGTGGTTCCCGGGGCTGTGGAGAGCCATGCTCCCCCAATTCATTGTTTGCTTAGCCCAAAGGACCTGGTGGCCCCCATGCATTGTATGTATATTAAGCGGTGCTTGCTTTTTTTTTTTTTAAACAATTTGGCTCAAACTTGCGATGAAGTCATGAATTCATGGCAATACTTTTTTGCCCTGGGGGTTAGCACCAGAGCTAAGGGGTCAGAGTGTCCTAATCTGGTTTCTTTTCTTTTCTGTTTTTGTTTTTTTTAGGGACTCAACATGATGGCCTCCGTCACTTCCTGGTTGAAGTGTGGGCAGCCAATCAGAGCTCTGCATTTCCCTGCAAGAGCTAGTTAGTATATGCAAAGTTGTCAGGGAGGATCCGCGGCCCTATAATTACAAATTTGGATTTCCCTTATTTCTCTTGAACTTCTGAACGGATTTACACCAAATAACAAAAAGCATATTCTTCCTACCCAAAGCTACCTTTCTGCCAAATTTAATGTAATTCTGTCCAGCAGTTCGGGCTGTAGTCATGTTCAAAACTTCCATGGAAATTAACATAGGGAGCGCATGTTTTTTGACTCCCCCCTTTTTTCTCAGCCCCCGCTTGATGGATCAACCCAAAACTTTCTGTGCACAGCAAGAATCAACGACACTCTTTTTAAGCACAAACTTCATGAAGAATTGTCAAAAGGCACCAAAGATATAGACAAGTCAAAAAACACTTTTTGTGTGGAAACATGGTCCTAACTATAACTACCTACTGGTGACCCCCAGTAGGTAATAAATATATTTAATACTGTGAACTAAATATGTACATATATATAGTTACAAATACAATTAAAGCACGTGATAAATATTAAATGGAGCTTTTAATTGTTTGTTAAGTACACTTCAAGAAATTAACATTTGATTAAAATATTACAGATAAGTGGAATATGAAATAATCAGTTACGTAATTTACATAAATATTTACCAACTAAATATTATATTAACATTAAATGTAAATAAAAATCAATAATTTATCATGTGTAAAACCTCCCACCCTATTCCATTACATACCCAACAACCTACTATGAGATTACAAGTTAGTAATTAAACTATAGAAAATTAAAATTACACATTAAAAATCAAAACCTTCACTTACATAAAATGACAATTAATCACCTAAACAATTTACATAAAGAATTGGCAATTAAATATTAAACAAACAGTTTATTCAAAATAAAAAAAACAATAACTTATCATTTAAATATCTTTCACCCTATTCTCCGACAACCCCAATATTACAAATTACTGATTAAATGTAAAACAAATATATTTAAACATTAAAACTTGTAAACAATACTAAAATAAAAAAAAAATAAAAAAATAATAATCCTAACAGCACACATTAATGTAATGGCTAATATATATGTGTTAGAAATGGGGTCTCTGGTTGGCAGTCAGTTTGCACTCTGTCCAAGCAGGGCACTCTCACTCTAGTAAGGGCAAAGGAGGTACAGACTAAAGATAACTCCTGCTCACCTCCTTGGTAGCTTACACAAGCAGTCAGGCTTATCTCAGAGGCAATGTGTAAAGTTTTTGTACCAACACACAGAGTAATGCAGTGAAAATACTTCAAAATGGGCACCACACCATTTTAGAAAAATAAGAAATATTTATCTAAATCAAACAAGACCAAAACGACACAAATCCAACATACACAAGTCAAGATATGAATTTTCAAAAGAACAAGAGTATTATTCTATAGAAAACAATGGAAATGTTGATTTTACACAAAGTACTTGGTTTGCATTAAAAATAAAGCCGCGCGGGTGAGCTTGCATCGAAAAAGTCAGTGATGCATCGATTTCTCACTAGCAAGCAAAACTATGCATAGTTTTCTTCTCTGGTCAGGAAGGTGCTGCGTCGTTTTTCTCTCCTGCAAGAGAGCGATGCGTTGATTTCCCGATAGGCACGTCGGATCCACACAGGCTTGCGTTGACTTTTGAAGCCCAGCAATGATGCGTTTGAAATCCGGCCACACAGTGATGAAAAACCCCGCTACGTGGGGTTTGCATCATTATCAGCAGCCGCAAGCAGGTGTTGCGGAATTTCTCTAGCCGTGATGCGTCGATCTGCCAGCCACGATGCTGGCGGAGCGTTGATTTTGGATTCAAAGAGGGTGGCGCGTTGTTTTTCAGCAACATTGCAGGTGGCGCATCAAAATTTCCACTGCACGTTGTTCTGTGCATAGATTTCAGTCCTTGTTCTAACAACTTCACTTTTCAAGGGCACCACTTGGCAGGCAAGAGTCTCAGCAGAGAGTCCAGGTGCTGGCAGAGAAAGTCTTTGATGGCCCTGATACTTCTAAAGATGAGTTAAGCTCAGTCCAAACCCTTGGAGATTCTTCACAAGCAGGTATATACGACAAAGTCCAGTCTGTGTCCTCTCTCAGGCAGAAGCAGCAACTGCAGGCCGACCCAGCAAAGCACAGTCACAGGCAAAGGGAAGTACTCCTCCTCCAGCTCTTCAGCTCTTCTCCTTGGTAGAGGTTCCTCTTGATGCCATAGGTAGTCTATAAATCTGGGGGTTTGGGTCCACTATTTATACCCCTTTCTGCCTTTGAAGTAGGCAAACTTCAAAGAAAAGTCTTTGTTGTTCACAGGATCCTGCCTTGCCCAGGTAAGGCCCCAGACACACACCAGGGAGTTGGAGACTGCATTGTGTGGAGGCAGGCACAGCCCATTTAGGTGTAAGTGACCACTCCTCCCTCCACTCTAACTCAGATGGCCCATTAGGATATGCAGGCTACACCCCAGATCGCTTTGTCTCACTGTCAAGAGGGGATTCACAACCAGCCCAACTGTCAGTCTGACCCAGACAGGGAATCCACAAACAGGCAGAGTCATGGAATGGTTTAAGCAAAAAAATTCCCACTTTCTAAAAGTGACATTTTTAAACTGACAATTTAAAAACTAACTTTACCAAAAGATATATTTTTAAATTGTGAGTTCAGAGACACCAAACTCCTTTTTTCTCTCAGCTCCGAAAGGGAAACTGCACTTAAAAGATATTTAAAAGCAGCCCCCATGTTAACCTATGAGAGAGATAGACCTTGCAAAAGTGAAAAATGAATTGGGCAGTATTTCACTGTTAGGACATGTCCCACCTTGAACATACACTGCACCCTGCCCATGGAGCTACCTTGGGCCTACCTTAGGGGTGTCTTACATGTATAAAAAGGGAAGGTTGGGGCCTGGCAAGTGGGTACACTTGCCAGGTCAAATTTGCATTTTAAAACTGCACACACAGACATTGCAGTAGCAGGTCTGAGTCTTGTTTGCACAGCTACTTATATGGGTGGCACAATCAGGGCTGCAGACCCACTAGCAGCATTTGAATTACAGGCCCTGGGCACCTCTAGTGCACTTTACTAGGGACTTACTAGTAAATCAAATGTGCCAATCATGGAAAAGCCAATTACACATTCATTTTACACAGAAGCACTTGCACTTTAGCACTGGTTAGCAGTGGTAAAGTGTCCAGAGTACCAAAAACAAAAAAAAACAGAGTCCAACACACAGTCAAAACATGGGAATCAGAGGCAAAAAAGGCAGGGTAGACCACGCCAAGGATGCCAGGTCTAACAATATGTATATCAGATTAGGTAAAAAACAATATTTAATACAACACTATTAAAGTAAATAATATTGTATTCAATGATATTTAAATAAGAATGTTAAATACATAAAAAATGATATTCTTACCTTGTATGTTCTGTTTCTTTATATTTTTACAACAATATTTGCAACACAATTTTTCTGCAATTCAATATTTTTAGAACAATATTCTTGTCATTCCCTGCCCCGACTTTAATGTCCCAGTCATATTTTCCCTCTTGCTCTCAGTGGTATATTCATCAAATCCTGA
This sequence comes from Pleurodeles waltl, assembly GCF_031143425.1. NCBI lineage: Eukaryota > Metazoa > Chordata > Amphibia > Caudata > Salamandridae > Pleurodeles > Pleurodeles waltl. Next base: position 127,138,682 of record NC_090436.1, on the reverse strand, counting down.
AGGTCTTGAACAGGCCCTGCTTGATGGGGCAAGATGACTGAGGCTCTGCCACCCCCTGATTGCAATTTGTCATGTTGCAAGATCACCAGGCACCCATCTTAGTTCAGCTGATCCTGTCAAATGAGAGTGGGATTTAAGACTGTACATAACTTAACCCGATCAGGGCTCAGCTGTAGAAGTTTGTTGTTAACAATTCACAGTTCTGGCTTAGAACACCGCACCACCCTTGGCTTATGTTGCTTTGCCTCACCTCAGCATTTCTCTTGTATGAAATGCAAGGGTGAACTGCTTGTGAAATTGCACTGGATTGTTTGATCAGTTCCCGCAGTACACCTGGGTGGTTTTTGGAGGCTGGCTGAAAAATGCAATGGTTCTGATTCCTGGAATCTTGAGTTATCTGATAGCATTGTTAATTTCCTCAGTATCAAGGAAAGAGAATCCGGACCAAGACAACTTCATTGTCAGTAACTGATTCTAGACTGATGATGGGGTAATAGAAGTGAGGACATATACTCTTTCCTTTACTCATTGAGCACATTGCAAACATCCTCATACGTTTTCATAACGCAAGAAAATAATCAGAAGTTTGGATCTGACTTTCACATTTCAATATTGTGTCTTGCACTTTATTTGTGGCACGCACCTGCAATATAAATTTCCTGGGCACTTGGGGGGGTCATTACAACATTGGCGGTAAAAGGCGCTTACCGCCGTGCAGAAGACCGACAATACACCGCTGCGGCCGTGGAATACCGCCACAGCTATTTTGACCCACAGCTCAGAATCCGACGAAATTCAGACACCCACACAAGTCCGCCACACCAAAGGTCAGTGATAAACTGGCGATAACAAATCCTCTACCGTCACGCCAACAGAAACACGCCCATGCTATTACGACCCATGAATCCACGCTGCGGTCTTTCAACCACAGTATTCCATTGGCGGTACACACTGCTGCGCTCAAAATACACACACATCTCCAAAACACCGCCACATTGGACAATTCCAAATACACACACCTGATACACATACAAACACCACTCCCACACACCCAACAAAATATAAAACACACACCCACATCACACACAAACCCCTACGACCACAATTACTGAGAGAAGGCCAGAGAGACTGCACAGCCAAGACAACACCACCATAAAGAGGCACACAACACCATCACCCAACCCACATCCACGCACAAAACACCACACACTACTACACATCACCACAGACATCAACACTTACACCGCCCCACACATCACACACACCACCCCATGTCACGCCAAAGACACCCCCGCTTCTCCGAGGAGGAGCTCAGGGTCATGGTGGAGGAAATCATCCGGGTAGAGCCACAGCTATTTGGCTCACTGGTACAGCACACATCAATAGCCAGGAAGATGGAGCTATGGCGAAGAATCGTGGACAGGGTCAATGCCGTGGGACAGCACCCAAGAAATAGGGAGGACATCAGGAAGAGGTGGAACGACCTTCGGGGGAAGGTGAGTTCAACGGTCTCCAGGCACAACATCGCGGTTCAGCGGACTGGCGGCGGCCCCCCACCAACTCCCCCACAACTAACAACATGGGAGGAGCAAGTCTTGACCATCATGCATCCAGAGGGCCTCGCAGGAGTCGGTGGAGGATGGGACACTGGTAAGTCAAATCTTAACTATCATATCCCCCACCCTACCTGCATGCTATCACCCACCCTCACACCCTCCCCTATAACTCCAACTCCTCACTAATGTACTAATAACACAAACCACACATCCAAATACCAAGCCCTGCATGAAACAACTAAGCATGGACACCCAGCACTAAAGCATGCCCACTGCACATACCCATACAACCCCCTGAACCACCATCACACAAGCTCCCACACAGGAATGCTTGCACTGGGGTACACGCTCACCCACCCATTGCACACCATTACACACACACATGCAATAATCATGCTCTTATGCCCCTGCAGGAACCCGAAGGACCGTCACCACACCAGAGGGTCCAGACAACACCACTCCACCCACCAGAAGAGGCCCACAGTGACAATAGCAGCTCTGCCCTACTGGATCCTGATGACCAGCCCGGACCATCGTGGGCCTCGGGACTGTCGGTTCCCCTTGCACAGGCACAGCCCAACACCGACCTTCCACCCTCTGGTAACACCAGCACAGCACCCACCCAGCGGTCCCAAACCTCCCTACCCAGGACAGGTCAATCAGCGGCGTGTCCACCACTACAGGGAACCCAGGATAACCCACCACCCCAACAACAACAGGGACCTGGGGGCAGTGGTAGTGGGCACACGGTCCAGGGGACGGAGGCACAGGAACACAGGGGAATTGGGAGGGCTGCCGTGCGACATGGGGCGGACAGGCCAAGGGAACCCACTCTCCACGAGTCCCTATCCTCCATCATGGGAGCATACCACCACTCCCAGGAGACGATGGCGACGGTCCTGGACAAGTTGCAGGAGACCCTGCGCCTGCAGGAGGAACAGTATTTGGGGTTGAGGGAGGAGCTCAGGACCATGAGCTCCACCTTGGGCACCATCGTAGGGGTGCTGAAGGACATACAGCAGACCTTGAGGGACACCGTGGCACTCCAAGGGGCCCCTGACACTAGCCAGGACGATGAACTGCCCACCACCCCCGCCGGCACTAGTGGACAGGACGCCCCGCCACAGGACCACCACACCAGCACCCCACCCCCTGCAGACGGACAACCACCACGCAAGCGGTCCCTGAGATCCAGGAACAGGACAGAGCAAGATGGCAAGACCCCCGCCAGGAAATGAGACCACCCTGTTTGTCCTCCCACTGTCCCACCTTGTTCCCTGTCCATACTTAAACTGGCCCAGCTCCACTTCCTATGCCCAGATGGGCAGTGCACCTGTGAGACTAATAGACTGGACTCTGCCATGGACATTCCTCCGCCATCACCCATCCTCATTTTACAATCCCCTCCCATTTCTAAGCACTTCAATAAACACCCTTGAAACACAAAACAATCTTGAGTCAGTCTGTGACTTAGTAAATATGTGTTATCAATGACAGTGTCATAATGCGTTTCCTATTGTAAGGCTAACATACCTATGTCACACATCACAAGTCCTTGAAGGATGCAAGCAGATGACACGTTGGTAACCACACCTGTGAAACTGTAATGGAAAGGTACAACTCAGTTACCAAATACTGGTTGAAATCGACAGACAGGATAGAGGTAGACGTGTGAAAGTTAATGTAATGTTAAACATGAAAATGTTCTCACCTGTGTGGCACTGGAAATATTGCTGTATGACTGACTCCCTGTTGTCGTTGTCTTCTTCCTCAGCTTCCTCCTCATCACTGTCCACAGGCTCCACAGGCTCAACAGCTGCTACAACACCGTCATCTGGATCATCCTCCTGCAGAAAAGGCACCTGGTGTTGCAAAGCCAAATTATGAAGCATGGAGCAGGCGATGATGATCTGGCACACCTTCTTCGGTGAGTAGAATAGGGATCCACCTGTCATATGGAGGCACCTGAACCTGGCTTTCAGGAGGCCGAAGGTGCGTTCTATCACCCTCCTAGTCTGCCCATGGGCCTCATTGTACCATTCCTCTGCCCTGGTCCTGGGATTCCTCACTGGGGTCAATAGCCACGAAAGGTTGGGGGTAACCAGAGTCCCCCAATAGCCATACACGGTGCCTCTGGAGTTGACCCATCATATCAGGGATACTGCTATTCCGCAGGATGTAGGCGTCATGCACTGAGCCAGGGAACATAGCATTTACCTGGGAGATGTACTGGTCTGCCAAACAGACCATCTGTACATTCATAGAATGACAATTCTTCCTGTTCCTGTACACCTGTTCACTCCTGTGGGGGGGGGACCAGAGCTACATGGGTCCCATCAATGGCACCTATGACGTTGGGGATATGTCCAAGGGCATAGAAGTCACCTTTCACTGTAGGCAAATCTGCCACCTCAGGGAAAATGATGTATCTCCTTACGTGTTTCAGCAAGGCAGACAACACTCTGGACAGCACGTTGGAAAACATAGGCTGGGACAACCCTGATGCCATGGCCACTGTTGTCTGAAAAGACCCACTTGCAAGGAAATGGAGCACTGACAGCACCTGCACATCAGGGGGGATTCCAGTCGGATGGCGGATTGGTGACATCAGGTCTGGCTCCAACTGGGTACATAGTTCCTGGATTGTGGCACGGTCAAACCGGTAGGGGACGATGACATGTCGCTCTTCCATTGTCAACAGGTCCACCAGCGGTCGGTACACCGGAGGATTCCACCATCTTCTCACATGTCCCAGCTGACGGTGCCTAAGAAGGACAACAGCGACGAATCAGTCATTATTCCTCCAGGTATGTACCCACAGTTACACACAAGACTACACCACTCACAAAACCCTTCCTATATGTTTGTTGATTGTAGGCCTAGCTATGTGTGACGCAGAGGTAAATGAAGCCATGTACGCCCCTGAAATGGCGGCTGCCTGACCTCTAAACTGGGACAATGGGATTGTGGGGTAACTGCGCTGGCGTTGCACATCGTCGCAGTAGGCGGTCGTAGACCGCTGCGCAACGCTGCATTGGTCAACATTGGACCCTATGGGTCCCAGGAGCCAATGAACAGGAGCGCCGGCGCAGATGATGCGCACCACTGCGGACGTCACCACTGCGGACGTTGAGGAAATTCGATTTTTAATACGATCGTATCGACCCGCCATTTTGTGGCCCGCCGCCATTTTATGTTGCCTTCACTCAGGCAGCACAGCGAACGAAGTCCATTCTGCCTTTTCTGCTTATTCTGCAACATGGTGTTCAAAACAGCCTTCTGCCTCTATCTTTACAAGGCTGGTATTAAGGTCTGACCGAGTACACTAATCCCTGTCTGGTTTTCTAATCCTTGTTTCAACTATCTGTAGGCTCACACTATTCTCCGCCGATCTTATCTTATCGTCTGGCCTTCGCTGTCCTTTGCTAGTATTCTCTCATTTCACAACTGTCCTCCAAACGCACACAAACTTATCACACCACATGCAACTTCGTTGTGGATCGGTTAATGAATTAGTTCAAGGGAGGGGTGACAAACACAGCTGGAGGGGAGGCAACCTTAAGTCACTTGATACTTTGTTTTCCAATTCCTTCTATTGGTGCTGTCTTGTTTTCCGACATTTCTATTGGCTCTGTTCTATCTTTACATTATTCTTACTGGCTCCTTTCTATGTGTTCTGGGAGTGTATGTAGTTAATAAATGGTTTTTATACGGTATATAAGATTGTGCGCCACAAAGTAAAGTGGCAGTCTCCTGAGAACATACCTTGTGTACTTCTTGGACAACTGTACTAGCTGCAGCTAATAAAATCTGATCTTTTACGCCTGACAGAGTGTCCTGTGTCTCTGTTAGTTGAGGCAGGTGAATCCAAGGAGATTTCAGGCGTACCCTGCGCCGCCAGGCCCATAAGGTTCTGGTTCTTCAACTGGCGCCCAACGTGGGGCGGCTTCAGCGGTACCGGTTCTGCCTGAAGGTCGTGAGGAACCCCGCAAGAAAATTCTGGAGGAATCGCGAGCCACGTCAAGCGACCCCTGTATGTCGAAGTGGTCCGAAGGTCTTTTTCAGCGCGGTTACTCCTTCCTGACGGCTACTGACGACTGCTGCCCTGACTGCCGCCCTGCCTTGGCCCTTTCTTTGATGATGTATGGTAAAGCGAGACGATAGACGGGCCTCTGTTGGTGTAAGAAGACATCCTTAGTTAAGTATTTGGTGGGTCGCGCCCACAAATTTTGGTCTTTGTTTTGTCCTTAGGTCCTTAGATTTGGCCATTGCAGTGGCCAAAGCCGAGGGGAAGTGCATTTGTGCTGTGTAAACTGAAAGTTTTACCCCCTTGATGTTTGTGAACAGCCAGTAAAAATCGTGAGATGTCTGGTCTGACTAAGTTTGGAAAACTTTGTTGCTTTGGTTGTAATAGGGACTCCCAGCTTGAGGACTCCTGTCCGATTCCTTCGGTTGGAACTCCCACATATGAGCTCTATTCTAAACATGGTGTTGGTCCTATTGCCTTTAATAAGACATGGACCCGATATACAAAGAAAGATGGTGTTTTAAAATGGCCAGAAAATGGTAGTTTCGAAACTGATGTGCTAGATAATTTAGAAGCAACGTTATTTAAAAGAAAAGCCCGGCCGGCAATGTTTGACTCTTTTCGCCTTTGGCGTAAGGAAGCCAAACAGAGAGAAATTAAACAAGCGAAACGAGATAGGAAAACACAGGGAATGACGATTATACAGGCTGCTCAGCAATTCAAAGATGATGAAATAGATAATGCAATGGAAATTTCAGACAGACAGCATCGAATGGCAATAGATAAATGCTATCCGACGTTGCCTATCTCTTCCCTTGATAAGAGAAAAGATTTTGAGGAAGATTCCTTAATGTCCCAATTACTGAAATTGCCTCCGCCCTATGTACAAGGTGCTAATGCACCCCCGATGTTACAGCCTGTTCAGCCGCCAGTTGTGCTTCCGCCTGCTCCAGCTTTTCCACATTTGCCTCCTCAAGTATTGCCTATGCCAGCTTTGCCTTTAACTCCTTTGCCTTCTGCTCCTTTGGCAATTCCTAATGCTCCTTTAGTTAATTCACCTAATACCTTGTCCCCTATCCTTATGTCAAATTCTCCATCTATGCGTAAGCGATTTGCAGATACTGTCTCTGGTCTCTTATCACCTTTCTTTGAAGCTTTAAACGTGTCTCCAGCTTTTTCTCGAAGACAGTCTCGTAGTCAATTCCCAGACTCCGAAGAGCGAGAAAAATTGGACTCACTTGCTTGTAGATGGATCAAGAAGGGTCCCCAATATAGTACGTCTGATATTATGTCCACCTTTCTGCAATGGAATGCACCTACGCAGAGATTTGTTTTTAAAGTTATGTGCGATACTCTCGCTAAAGAATGGGAGGATATGAATTTGGGTTCGGTCCCACAGGATCTGTTAGATGTTCAGGCTGACTTTGACAAAGGACTTATTGTGGGTCCTAAGGTTGAAAACGCTGTCAGAACACTTATTTCTTTCAGATCCCTATTGTTCTCACAGACTTTTCCTGATTCTGATCCTTCAGTTAGGACAGCACTGAAAAACTATCCCATGAGAGAGGTTTCTCCAATATGGAAGGAAGAAGTTGCAGCAGCAGGTGCTAATCCAGCTATTCCTGCGCATTTTCAGCGCATATGGATACATGTCCCCTGGAAAAGGTCTGAAGTTTTAGCACTTAAACAGTCACTACCAGATCCACGCAAAAATCCTGCTGGTTACTATAAAGAGTTGTCGCAAACAGTTGATGCATGTATTATGAATCTAGCAGATATTGACATGTTGATGGGAAATGTAGTTCCACAGACAATATGGGCTAAAATTCGTAGAGAGGATCACGCTCAAGAATTAGGCGGCGATTGGAACGCTATTATTGCCGCAGATAGAGGTCAAGTAGGTGATGCAAAGCCCGACGCTTTGATCTCAGAACTCCCTGGTAGGATTATTACATTAATGAAAACAATGATGCCTGCTTTGAGAGTTAATTGGGATAAGCTAGCAGCATGTAAACAAAAGAAAGATGAAAGTGTTTCCGATTTCTTTACCCGATTCGAGGAGACATTCATTGATCACAGTGGTCAAGATATGGCTACAGAAGGGGGACAGCGATTATTTGTGGATAAGTTCGTATATAACTTGCTTCCTGAACTATCACACAAGCTAAAAGACTCCGAGAGTTCATGGGCAGTTTCTTCTTCCGCCCAGATATTGGCTACTGCACAATATTATGAAAATAGAGACAAAGAAGAAAGGGAAAAACAAGAGAAAAAGACGAAAGAATTAAAAACTAAAGTTCTCTTACAACAGGCTTATCCTCCTCGTTATGTTCAGCCTCAGTTTCAACAGCCTCCGCAGTTTCAGAGGTTGTATCAAAAGCCTGAACCATTCATTCCAAGACCTTTGCTAGGTCCCAATCAATGTGCTTATTGTAGGGAGGAAGGTCATTTTAAGAACAGTTGTCCGGCATTGTTGCAGCGTAATGGAGCAACATCTGCTTCACGAGGTCGTGGTGGTCTTCAGTCAGCAAATAGAGGTAGAGGTCGAGGTGTGTTAACCCAAGGGCAGCGTTCTTTTGTTCCTCCAAATTCCGGAAATTACTTTGATCAGCAAAATGTTAGGTCTACACAGTATTATAGTGAGGATCAGTATATTGAAGGAGGGAATGAAAGTCTTCATTTTGAATAGGACAGCCATGGACAAAGTAAGGGGGTTACGTCAATTCCAGTGGATCAGAATGGACCTTATGTTAATGTCACTACAATGGGTGTTTCAGAGCCATTTCTTTTAGATACTGGTGCCATGAGAAGCTCTATCATTCATTCTAAACTCCCTGGCGCACCTTTGTCTGGCTTAACGAATGTATCTGTAGGATTTTCTGGCGCCCCTGTTCGCAATCCAGTTTCTTGCCCTTTGCCTGTTTCAATAGGCCCTTATGACTTAGAAGCTCCGCTTCTTCTGACGAATGGTTGTGGTGAAAATCTGTTGGGTTTAGATCTATTAAAAAGAATGCATGCTACGATATATTGTTCACCTTCTGGTGTATACCTCACTCTAGGACAGAAAATGACTAGTCCAATGTACTTATCAAAAGATCAATTTCCACCTGAATTGCTTTCTCTTCCCGAAACGCTTTGGGCTACGGGTCCGAATGACGTTGGTTGTCTTGAGATCCCACCTTATGTTGTTACTCTTAAGCCCAATGCTGAAATGCCACGTATTCCGCAATACAGAATCTCTACTGAAGGTGAGAAAGCACTTCTGGAAATTGTCCATGATTTGATTCAGAAGGGTGTGGTTGAGGAAACGAGAGGAAATACATGTAACAGTCCTGTTCTTCCGGTTCTTAAACGCACTGATCCTTCTCAGCCTCCTGTTTATCGTTTTGTAATTGATCTTCGGGAGGTAAACAAGATTGTCGTACCGCAGTTTCCTGTAGTCCCAGATATCACTGCTCTGTTGACGATGATACCTTCTACAGCGACTTGGTTTTCAGTTGTTGATTTAAAGAATGCTTTCTTTAGTATTCCCATCGCCGAAGAGAGTAGAGATATTTTTGGTTTTTCCCTCGGAGGCCGAAGCTTCCGGTTTAAACGCGCACCTCAAGGTTATTGTGAAAGTCCCTCTGTTTACAGTCAAGCTCTAAAATGTCATCTTGATGCCTTTTCCTTACCGTCCGGTGCCGCTCTCATTCAGTACATGGATGACTTATTAGTTGCCGCTGATTCAGAGGAGATTTGTAAAAACGTGACCGTTGCACTGTTGCGTCATTTGTTTGATCTGAATCACAAGGTTTCTCCTTCTAAATTACAATATGTCTGTCGCGAGGTGACTTATTTGGGTCATCTCTTGTCAAAGGAGGGACGACGATTGACCCCCGAACGAATTCAGGCAATTGCACAAATGTCAGTGCCATCCACACAAAGAGAGGTACGTGCCTTTTTGGGCATTACTTCTTATTGTAGACAGTGGATTCCGAGTTTCTCTTTATTGGCTAAACCGCTGTTGGCGCTAACTTTAAAAGATACGCCTCAGCCTCTTCCGTGGACTGACGAATGTCAGAAGAGTTTTACTGATTTGCGTATTGCTTTGTGTTCTGCTCCTGTATTGGGTACTCCCGATTACAGTAAGCCCTTTACGCTCTATGTCCACGAAAGAGAGGGTTGTGCATTGTCAGTCTTAACGCAGCGTTTTGGAGATCAACAGCGACCATGCGCATATTTCTCAGCTACGTTAGATCCAGTAGCTAAAGCATTGCCTAGTTGTCTTAAGGCGACAGCGGCAGCAGCAATTTCTATTCGACAGTCTGCTGGAGTAGTGCTAGATAATACTCTCATTGTTATGGTGCCACATGCAGTGGATATTTTACTAAATAGGACAAAAACGCAGCATCTTACGAGTGCTCGGTTGTCCGGATATGAGCTGACGCTTTTGGCTAGTCACATACACATCAAACGATGTAATACCCTGAATCCAGCTACTTTGTTGCCTCTTCCAGAAGAGAGAGATGTCTCTGAACAGCATGATTGTTTTCTCCGTACTGAAGAAGAGACTAAGGGTAGAATTGACCTAAAAGACACGCCATTAGTGAATCCAGATGGAACACTATGGGTAGATGGTTCTTGTTTCAAGCTCCCGAATGGAGATACAGTTTCAGCCTACGCTATTACTACTTTGCATACGATTGTGGAGACAGCACGCATTAGACATAATTCAGCTCAGGCAGCTGAATTGATAGCCTTAACTAGAGCGTGTGTGTTATCCAAAGGAAAAAGAGTAAACGTGTACACTGATAGCCAATACGCTTTTGGTGTAGCGTTTAACTTTGGGCGTTTATGGAAGGAAAGAGGATTCTTTACTTCCCATGGTACTAAGATACAACATGGTCCATTAGTGACTGAACTTCTTGAGTCACTTACAATGCCTACTCAGATAGCGATCGTGAAGTGTAGTGCACACAAAAAGATTGTGGACGATGTTGGTCGAGGAAATGCATTTGCAGATGAGGTAGCGAAAAAGACAGCCAGAGACAACACAAGTCGAATGTATGTTGCAGGTCCCGCAAACTGCGTAAGAGAAAAGGGAATGTGTGAAGATACAGTAGAGAGTGTGAAATCAATTCAAGGAGAGGCTACGGAGAATGAGTTGAGAAAGTGGAAGGAAAGTACAGGAATGTTAGATGAGATGGGATGTTGGGTTGAATTATCAGAACATCAACGTTGGCTGTTACCAGATGCTTATGTACTACCTGTAGTTACTATGGCACATGGTCCAGCTCACCTAAGTGCAAAAGGAATATGTAGACTTCTGGCTCCAGTGTGGCAAAATGAGGGGATCCCAAAGTGTGCAAATAATGTAGTAAAACATTGTATTGTTTGCTTGATGTACAATCCGGGAAAGGGAACCCCAACTCCAGCAGGTCATTTTGCTCCTCCAACATATCCATTTGAGGTGTTGCAGATCGATTATATTCACATGGAACGATGCAACAACCTCAAATATGTTCTGGTGGTAGTATGTGCTTTTTCTAGATGGGTAGAAGCCTACCCTCTGAAGGACAATACTGCTTTATCAACTGCCAAAATACTTTTGAAAGAATTCTTCCCTAGGTTTGGTTTGCCGCGCATTGTCTGGAGTGACAATGGGAGCGAATTTGTGGGTCAAGTCATGCAAAAAGTTTGTGCAGGTCTTGGCATAAAACAGAAGTTCCACGCGGCGAATCACCCACAGTCGGCTGGTTTAGTAGAATGCTACAATGGGACCTTGAAGCTTAAAATTGCTAAGGTGCAAGCTAGCACAGGACTTAATTGGCCTGATGCTTTACCATTGGCTCTTCTGTCCACCAGAACAGCAGTACACTCTCGTTTGGGGCTTAGCCCTTACGAAGTGATATTTGGTCGCCCAGCTAATGTATGGGGAGTTCCTCGCCCTAAGAAATACTCAGACTTGCCATACCCGATGTTGATTGACTACTTGCATGACCTTACAACTAAATTGCGTGTTCTTCATCAACAGGTTCAGAGTGCTCTACCAGAGGCTTCCACAGACCCAGGTCATTCCATCCGACCAGGTGACTGGGTCTGCACGAAAAATTTCCAACGACAGAGAAATTTGGAGCCCAGATGGAGAGAGCCACGCCTGGTTCTTTTGACCACAAGAACAGCAGTTAAAGTCGAAGGAAAGAAAAACTGGGTGCATGCCGTGCACTGCAAGAAAGTGCCTTTGCCCTTGCCTTTCGATCAGTGGGTCCGTAGAGGCATCAGTGACTCTGAAAGTGAGAAAGTTCCGCAATTTGTACCATTCAGTGATGCGCGTCTAATTGGAACACTTTCTGAGAAAGAGGACGACGACATCCTTCAAGAAGTAATACCATCGCATCGTCGCTTGAACACGACAAATCCAGGAACATTGTTTCAAAACCAGACTGCCTCTGGACAGGAACGCTATAATTTGAGACCAAGACCAAAGAACTTGTAAATTTCTCTCCTATGTAGTACTCTATCCCGGTTGCAGGGTCACGGTAGGAGTCTTAGTTACGACCTGAGTAAGTGGCAATAGGCCTGCAGGACCTCACAGTGTCATAGGACGGTAGATAATCGTGACTACAGTGATTGAGGAAGATTGCCGTGAGCATCCACTTAGAAAGATGGAGGCTACATTAGATAAAAGAGAAAGTAAAAATGTAAAGAATAATTGTAAAGAAATATATAGTCATTGTAGTATTGCTCTATGCGTCATTATATTGTCGTGTATTCTTTTGGCATCTGTAAACTGGATCATTATTACTCTGCAGCAAAAAGTTGTCTCTTCTCCTACCTCTACATCTTCTTCTACTATCTCTCCGCACCTATTTCACACTCTTCCCCAGCATGAACTCATCAGAAGAACTGAATACTTTAACAATTCCTTCGTCCAGTTGTTACATCAACATCAGTTAGTGATCAATACAACTGACTGTTGGGTGTGTGGACTCATACCACATACGGTAGAAAAAGGAATGCCATATTTAGTTCTTCCATTCTCCTATGAAGGTTCCGCTTGGGCTTATTTTGTCATTTTCAATAATGCATATCAAAGTAAAATTAAACAACCTGTCAGTTCACATAGTGTTGGTTCAGATTTCAGTCATAGTTTATTGATAAAGGGAATGGTAGCTATGGCTAAAATCATGGAAAAAGGTGAAGCTTCCATAGATGAAAGAAAAGCATATACCAATTGGAACATAACTAATTACATTTCCAGCCTCAATGATAAGGTTAAGCAAGGAAAATCTCCTCCGATACGGGTCATACCCCAACAAGGAAATTTCTGTCTGCAAATAAATGGTAGAACTCCAAACACCGGACAAAGAGAAAGTTTATGTTCCCATACATATGTTTATTCAGCCTTGAATCCACTGCCGTTAGTACCATCTCAAGGTACATACTTCGTTTGCCACGATAGGGCTTATACATTGTTGCCAGCTGATTTCTCTGGTACTTGTTATATAGCCTTTCTTCTTCCCCCTACATACACCGCTCCTGCGAACCATCATAAAAATAGATATGGCAGAGGGATTGTGGATTCGAAAGACACAGCAGGACAAGAGGGAGGAGATTTCCTCAAAGGATTTCTTCCCTTCTGGGGTCCAATGGCCAACAGCAGAAATATAAGGCAATTGGTTCGTGTCGTAGAAACCACCATAGACATCACTGTAGGAGCTTTAAGTAACATTACAGCTGAACTACAGGCTGATCGTCTTATGACCTTGCAGAACCGTGTTGCCTTAGACTTTGTTCTTGCGGACCGTGGTGGAGTATGCAAATTGATCGGATCAAGTTGCTGTATTTTCATACCTAATGACGCTCCGACAGTATACCAAGCTATCTCTAAGTTACACATAATCTCCGAGTCGATTCATCAGGACGAAGGAGATTGGTCCTTTTCAGAGTGGTTTTGGGGATTACTGTCCAAATGGGGTTGGAAGGTATTGACATTCTTTGGAGTAATTTTAGCTTTTATATTCTCTTGTTGTCTTTGTATGCACTGCGGTCCTGCCATCTGCAACCTATGTGCTACTGCATGTATTCCCAAACCCAAGTCACAAAGAGCAGAGAATATCAAAATGATGGTACAGCAACAGCTTGATGACCTCATGGCCATAGACATCGACTCAGATTAACATGAGTTTGTGTATCTTGCCTGAGTTCTGGCAAAAGGAGGGTCTGAGGAAATTCGATTTTTAATACGATCGTATCGACCCGCCATTTTGTGGCCCGCCGCCATTTTATGTTGCCTTCACTCAGGCAGCACAGCGAACGAAGTCCATTCTGCCTTTTCTGCTTATTCTGCAACATGGTGTTCAAAACAGCCTTCTGCCTCTATCTTTACAAGGCTGGTATTAAGGTCTGACCGAGTACACTAATCCCTGTCTGGTTTTCTAATCCTTGTTTCAACTATCTGTAGGCTCACACTATTCTCCGCCGATCTTATCTTATCGTCTGGCCTTCGCTGTCCTTTGCTAGTATTCTCTCATTTCACAACTGTCCTCCAAACGCACACAAACTTATCACACCACATGCAACTTCGTTGTGGATCGGTTAATGAATTAGTTCAAGGGAGGGGTGACAAACACAGCTGGAGGGGAGGCAACCTTAAGTCACTTGATACTTTGTTTTCCAATTCCTTCTATTGGTGCTGTCTTGTTTTCCGACATTTCTATTGGCTCTGTTCTATCTTTACATTATTCTTACTGGCTCCTTTCTATGTGTTCTGGGAGTGTATGTAGTTAATAAATGGTTTTTATACGGTATATAAGATTGTGCGCCACAAAGTAAAGTGGCAGTCTCCTGAGAACATACCTTGTGTACTTCTTGGACAACTGTACTAGCTGCAGCTAATAAAATCTGATCTTTTACGCCTGACAGAGTGTCCCGTGTCTCTGTTAGTTGAGGCAGGTGAATCCAAGGAGATTTCAGGCGTACCCTGCGCCGCCAGGCCCATAAGGTTCTGGTTCTTCAACGTCACCGCCATTTTCTATCTGTTCAATCACTAGATACCTGACCTTCGACAGGAGAGGACCTACACTGCAAGTGCTGCTGTGACCTCGGTCTGGAAGCGACGATGGCTGCTGCGTCTGGGGAAAGGGCCCCTGCCTTCACTGCACAGGAGTTGGAGAAACTGGTAGACGGGGTCATGCCCCAGTGCACGCTACTCTACGGTCCTCCAGACCAACAGGTTAGTACACAGGGAGCACGTTGTATGGGCTAGGCCTGGGTGAAGAGGGCTGGTTGGAAGAGGGAAGGGGCAGAGTTCATAGAACATTAATGCATGGGAATGAATGGGCCACATGGCCAGAGTAGGGAGGGGACCACTCACATCGACGGCGCAGTTGGTAATGACTGATCCTCTTTCCTTGTGCATGTCATGTAGGTCAGCGCCCACCAGAAGAGGGACATTTGGCGTGCCATCGCCAAGGACATCCGGACCCTGGGGGCCTACCAGAGACGGGGCACCCACTGCCGGAAAAGATGGGAGGACATTCGCCGCTGCAGCAAGAAGACGGCGGAGGCTCAGCTGGGGATGGCCTCCCAACGTGGGAGGGGTGCCCGTCGCACCAGGACCCCCCTGATGTTCCGGATCTTGGCGGTGGCCTACCCTGAGTTGGATGGGTGCTTGAGGGCATCACAGCAGACACAAGGTGGTGAGTACACTCTCATTCTGCTGACTTTGCACGCAGTGGAGGTGTCTGGGTGGGGGAAGTGGGCTGTGGGTGTCCCTAGGCCAGGGCGAGTTCGGTAGGCAAGGCCCCTCCGTAATGCAGGCCATGTGGCACTCTACCCCACCTCAGCAGGGTGCCAAGTACAGGTATAGTTGCCCCTGTGGCATCCATGTGTGCAGATGTCCACCATTGCCATATCCCAGAGATTGCACGTGCAGAGGGCAGGAGCACGGCGTAATGCAGGGGGCTGCTGTGTCTGTCTTGTCCGCCAACGGTAGCGGTATGCCATGCACTAAAACTCTCTTTTTTCTGTCCCCTCCCCCTTTTTCTGCTCTCCCTGTCCTTTTGTACATCAGCATCATCAGGCGGAGGTACAGTGGCACCGGAGCACGAGGAAGCTGCATCCCACATGGCCATGGAGGGCCACACCACGGACTCTGAATGCACCAGTGGGACAGAGGGCGAGGGGAGCTTCACGTCGGCCACCGGATCACCCACCAGCGACACGGACTCGTTCGCTGATGGGACCTCCCCTGTGGTGGCGGCACCATCTGTGTGCCCCACTTCTACAAGTACAGCCACCACCTCCCCTACCAGCACCGCCCTCCCAGCAGCCCCTCAGCCTTCGGCCTGTGCCCGCTCACCCAGGAGGTGGGCATCACCTTCGCCCCAGGCATCTCAGGCCCTGCCCCAGTCACCCCTGCTGCCCTCAGTGAGGAGGCCATTGACCTCCTCAGGTCACTCACTGTTGGACAGTCTACCATTGTGAATGCCCATCCAGGGTGTAGAACGAGAGTTGCAACACAGTAATGCATTCCTGGAGGACATTCATTCTGGTCAGGCTGTCCTTCAGCGAACCCTGCAATCTCTGGCCTCAGCACTGATGGCAGCCATTGTCCCTGTGTCCAGCCTCCTCCCTCCGACCTCCTCCACCCAGACCCAATCTCCTGTACCCCAGCCCATCCCAAGCACACCTACAGACCAGCATGCACACAAGTCAGCACACACAAGTAGCTCAAGCAAACATAGGCACCACACAACCCACAGGCACCCATGCAAGCCTCACCCAAGTACAGACACAGCAACATACACTTCCTCCACTGTGTCCCCCTCCTCCTCTTCTCCCTCCTCCCTCCCAGTCTCGTCTACATACACACCTGCATGCACCACATCTACAGGCACCATGAATCGCACAAGGAGACCCAGCACCACAACCCGCTCACCTGCACTCACCACCTCCACTGCCATTTACACGTCCCCTGTGTCCTCTCCCAGTGTGTCTGTGACGCCCCCTCCCAAAGTACACAAACACGGGCACCCACACACCCAACATCCATCCACCTCACGAGAACCTCCAGTACCTGCACCTGCACCCAAAACACCTAAAGTGACACCTCCGACAACCACCTCCTCTTCCTCCAATCCCAGACCCCCTCCAAATACCCATCCCAGTGTACGTCAGAAACTGTCCCCCTGTAAAGTTGACCTTTTTGCTCCCACAGCCCCCTCCAATTCATCAGTCCTGTCGTAGCACCTCAGCCAAAAAGCCTACAATACCACTGGTGCCTGTTCAAGGTTTGTGGAGTGCACCGGCCACCAGGGCAGGCAGTGTGACCCGGAGCCAAGGCACTGGCAGCCCACCCCCTGTAAAGGCTCTAAAATTGGAGTGTGGACGACGGGACCGTGTGAAGACTCCTGGTGGGAAAACAACTCACATGGGTTCCAAGGGGATTGGAGAGTCAGCTGTGACTCCACCAAAGGTGGGGAAGGGCCAGAGGAAGTCTGCCCAGCCTGTTGTGTGTGTCACGGCGGAGAAGGGCGCCATCATTCCTGGCGGTCGAGACACAACCGTCAGCACGTCGTCACTGGTCAGGAGACCCCCGCCACCGCTGGAGTCATTGCCCAGGAGGGCCCAAGTATTGTCACTGGTCAGGAGACCACCGCCAGAGTCACAGCCCAGGAGGGCCCAAGTATCGTCACTGGTCAGGAGACCACCACCAGAGTCACAGCCCAGGAGGGCCCCGGCTGCCACAGCCCAGGTGGGCTATGATGGAACGTCATGCCACACCCCAATGCCCAGTGTAGGGAACGTCATGGCAAAGCACCGCTGAACAGTCCAGAGACCGCCATGGCAAAGCACTGCTGAACAGTCCAGAGACCGCCATGGCAAAGCACCACTGAACAGGGCAAAGACCGCCATGGAAAAGCACCGCTGAACAGGGCAAAGACCGCCATGTTGAAGACCGCTGAACAGGGCAAAGAACGCCATGGCAAAGCACCGCTGAACAGGGCAAAGACCGCCATGGTGAAGACCGCTGAACAGGGCAAGCACCGGGTAGGCATGAATAGACCGCCACATCAGGCATCCTTATCCCATGTGCAGCTGGGACAGTGACAGGACAGGAACTTTCACGGGGAGACTCATCCAGTCTGGGCACCTGTCCCCCTCCAGAACCAGTGGAGAGATGCATCCACTACCTCAGTCCTGCACAGGATGAAGCACTCTGGGCACCAGTCCCCCCCAGAACCAGTGGAGAATGTTATCGACTTGAGAGACTGTGGCTTTGCACTCTCCAGGATGGCACTGTGGGCACCCCACCCACTGTAGAGACTTGAGAGACTGTGGCTTTGCACTCCCCAGGATGGCACGGTGGGCACCCCACCCACTGTAGAGACTTGAGAGACTGTGGCTTTGCACTCCCCAGGATACATCAATGGGCATGGAGCCCCGTGGTGGATCTGGCTTTGCAGTAATCCGGCTGAGGTGCCCCCCCTTCACTTCCCCCTGAGGTGCCTGTAGTATTTCTATCTGATGCCCCAGCAGTGTTCTCTCCGATTGTGGTCAGGTATCTTTTGTGGGCCTCGCCCATGCATTTTTGGACTGTTGGTGCACAGACATTGTTATGTACATATCTGCACTACTTCTCGTAATGTATATCTTTCTGACTGAATTTTGTATATATCTGTATATTTTTGTAAGACATGTATATTGCAACATTACAATGTTTGAACGGATTTCGCTTTGTCTTTTTATTCTTCCGGGGGGATTGTGGGTTGTTACTGTGATTTTTGTGGATGCACTGGTGTGTATGTTGTATTATGCGAGGTTGGGGGTGGGGGTGTTTGGTGGGTGTCCCCCTAACTTTTGCCTCCCCCCACCCCCATGTCGTAGGTGCAGTACTCACCATTGTCTTCGACGCCTACGTAGATGATGGTCGTAGAGGAGCAGAAAGACAAGGGCAGGGAGTATTTGGAGTTTTGGGTCCATGGAGTCCTCGTTCCTCGTGGGATGTGTTCAGGTGAGCGTTTTCCCATTGCAAAAGCTGTTTCCGCCGTGTTTTTATCCACAGTGAATCCGCCCCGGAAAAGGTGGCAGATTGGCGGGTTGTGATACTATGGCGGTACATTGTCTTCCGCCTGTCTGTTGGCGGTGACCGCCGTGCTGCTTGTCTGTACCGCCGTGGCGGGCGGTGTGTTAAAGTGGCTGTCTTTGTTGGCGGTTTCCGCCTGGGTCATAATTCCCTTTTTTTATCCGCCGTCCTGTTTGCGGTATTACCCCACCTTTAACACCGTCCGCCAGGGTTGTAATGACCACCTTGATGTTTCTCTTCAGGCTTGAACTTTGAACTGAAAATCCATTGCAGGCAGTTATTTTGCTTTCACTAACTATTGTCCTCATTCTAAATAGCTTTGTTACAGGAAAGAAGGCATATATATAATCTGTCCATTTGCACATATACATAATTGTTATCCTTTAATATTTGTCCTTCATTTTATACAGGCTCCTACCCGTCTTTATCATCTTAAGTTTGGCATCAGATTAGTCATGGTATCTGCTATCTGTTTGTTGAATCCACACACGAGTACTGCTTGTTTTGACTTAGTAAGAATACATCTTCTTAGGACCTTAATATTTCAGGTCCGCTTCCCTTCATCTAACTGGAATCCACATCACACATGATTTTAGAAGTTAGTCATTCCACAGCAGACATTCTTTGCTTATTAAAGCATATTTTTGACAGCAATCATATTTTCTTCTTTTTATATCTAGTTTGGGTCAATAATCTTACATGAATATGTATGCTGGTACTGCATTTATACCCAATGGACATTACCTGAGTGCAATGATGATGGAATGAATGCGTGTTATCCATACTTCTGTCACACACACTGTACATGGTCAACTACTTCTTGAGGTAGTGATAATGTTTTACAGGAATTAGAAGTAATTGCAATAGCTCACATGAAATGTATCCACAAAATAGCAGGTACAGGAGACGGCACAGTACCTGTCTGAAAACAGGCAGCATCAAATGCTCTGTTCCAATATATCTTGGCCATTCCTGCCATTATGTGACAGTGTACTCACACAGGATGGAAAGGTTTGGAATGGCTGGAGAGTGGGCAGGAGTGAGAGTGATCCCAGAGCATAGTCACATGATGCCAGGAGTGGTCAAGATAAAATTCCTACTAAATGCTTGTGATCTGTCTTTAGTGTACATTTAGATCCCCAAACATAATTCATGGCAGTAATTCCTTTTCTATGACAGCATAGTGTTTTTCAGTATCGCAGAAAGTTCTGGGAAGTGAAAGCTACATTTCACTCTTCTTTACTACTACGCTGTGACAAGACACTTCTTACTCCATACATACTCGCATCCACAGTAATTATACTTTTTTTGTTCACATAGAAAGGTTTCAATGTGTGTGCTTCCACCATCTCCATTTTAATTTGATCAAATATCACTGTTGTCTCTCTGTCCAAACAAATTTTGTGTTCTTCCTAGCTAGTTTTCTTAATGGCTCCATCTTGGTAGCAAAGCCCTTGATAAGCTTTCAGTAGTATTCAGGCAGCCCTGAGAATGACAATAGCTTTTCCCTGTTGTCAGGTGCTGATGCCTTCATAATAGGCATAAATCAGAGACTTTTTAGGTATCACTTCTTCTTTAGATAAGGTATGCCCTAAATACTTCACTGTTTCTTGGAAAAGTTTAGACTTACTAGTTTTAAGGGCAAGACCAAGTGTAGGAAAGTACCATCTTGCCTGGCATGTTACCCCCATTTTTCACTGTAAATATGTTGTTTTAGTTGTATGTGTCACTGGGACCCTGCCAGCCAGGGCCCCAGTGCCCATAAGTGTGCCTGAATGTGTTACCTGTGTTATGACTAACTGTCTCACTGAGGCTCTGCTAATCAGAACCTCAGTGGTTATGCTCTCTCATTTCTTTCAAATTGTCACTAACAGGCTAGTGACCAATTTTACCAATTTACATTGGCTTACTGGAACACCCTTATAATTCCCTAGTATATGGTACTGAGGTACCCAGGGTATTGGGGTTCCAGGAGATCCCTATGGGCTGCAGCATTTCTTTTGCCACCCATAGAGAGCTCTGACAATTCTTACACAGGCCTGCCACTGCAGCCTGAGTGAAATAACGTCCACGTTATTTCACAGCCATTTTACACTGCACTTAAGTAACTTATAAGTCACCTATATGTCTAACCTTTACCTGGTAAAGGTTAAGTGCAAAGTTACTTAGTGTGAGGGCACCCTGGCACTAGCCAAGGTGCCCCCACATTGTTCAGGGCCAAGTCCCCGGACTTTGTGAGTGCGGGGACACCATTACACGCTTGCACTACATATAGGTCACTACCTATATGTAGCTTCACAATGGTAACTCCGAATATGGCCATGTAACATGTCTATGATCATGGAATTGCCCCCTCTATGCCATCCTGGCATAGTTGGCACAATCCCATGATCTCAGTGGTCTGTAGCACAGACCCTGGTACTGCCAAACTGCCTTTCCCGGGGTTTCACTACAGCTGCTGCTGCTGCCAACCCCTCAGACAGGCTTCTGCCCTCCTGGGGTCCAGCCAGGCCTGGCCCAGGATGGCAGAACAAAGCACTTCCTCTGAGAGAGGGTGTTACACCCTCTCCCTTTGGAAAATGGTGTGAAGGCAGGGGAGGAGTAGCCTCCCCCAGCCTCTGGAAATGCTTTCTTGGGCACACATGGTCCCCATTTCTGCATAAGCCAGTCTACACCGGTTCCCTTAGCCCTGCTCTGGCGCGAAACTGGACAAAGGAAAGGGGAGTGACCACTCCACTGACCTGTACCTCCCCTGGGAGGTGCCCAGAGCTCCTCCAGTGTGCTCCAGACCTCTGCCATCTTGGAAACAGAGGTGCTGCTGGCACACTGGACTGCTCTGAGTGGCCAGTGCCATCAGGTGACGTCAGAGACTCCTTCTGATAGGCTCCTTCAGGTGTTGCTAGCCTATCCTCTCTCCTAGGTAGCCAAACCCTCTTTTCTGGCTATTTAGGGTCTCTGTCTCTTGGGATTCCTTAGATAACGAATGCAAGAGCTCATCCGAGTTCCTCTGCATCTCTCTCTTCACCTTCTGCCAAGGAATCGACTGCTGACCGCGCTGGAAGCCTGCAAAACTGCAACAAAGTAGCAAAGACGACTACTGCAACTCTGTAACGCTGATCCTGCCGCCTTCTCGACTGTTTTCCTGGTGGTACATGCTGTGGGGGTAGTCTGCCTACTCTCTGCACTAGAAGCTCCGAAGAAATCTCCCGTGGTTTGACGGAATCGTCCCCCTGCAACCGCAGGCACCAAAGAACTGCATCACCGGTCCCCTGGGTCTCCTCTCAGCACAACGAGCGAGGTCCCTTGAATCCAGCAACTCTGTCCAAGTGACTCCCACAGTCCAGTGACTCTTCAGTCCAAGTTTGGTGGAGGTAAGTCCTTGTATCCCCACGCCAAACTGCATTGCTGGGAACCGCGACTTTTGCAGCTACTCCAGCCTCCGTGCACTTCCGGCGGAAATCCTTTGTGCACAGTCCAGCCTGGGTCCACAGCACTCTAACCTGCATTGCACGACCTCCTAAGTTGTTCTCCGGCGACGTGGGACTCCTTTGTGCGACTTCGGGTGAGCACTGTTTCACGCATCCTTTTAGTGCCTGTTTCTGGCACTTCTGCGGGTGCTGCCTGCTGCTGAGAGGGCTCCTTGTCTTGCTCCACGCCCCCTCTGTCCCCAGACGCAATTGGCGACATTCTGGTCCCTCCTGGGCCACAGCAGCACCCAAAAACCCATACCGCACGATTTGCAACTAGCAAGGCTTGTTGGCGGTCTTTTGGCGGGAAAACACTTCTGCACAACTCTCCACGGCGTGAAGGATCCGTCCTCCAAAGGGGAAGTCTCTAGCCCTTGTCGTTCCTGCAGAAACCTAAGCTTCTACTGTCCAGTAGCAGCTTCTTTGCACCCACAGATGGTATTTCCTGGGAATCTGCCCATCTCCGACTTGCTTGTGACTTTTGGACTTGGTCCCCTTGTTCCACAGGTACCCTCGACTGGAAATCCATCGTTGTTGCATTGCTGGTTTGTGTCTTTCCTGCAGAATTCCCCTATCACGACTTCTATGTCCTTTGGGGAACTTTAGTGTACTTTGCACTCACTTTTCAGGGTCTTGGGGTGGGCTATTTTTCTAACCCTCACTATTTTCTAATAGTCCCAGCGACCCTCTACAAGGTCACACAGGTTTGGGGTCCATTCGTGGTTCGAATTCCACTTTTGGAGTATATGGTTTGTGTTGCCCCTATCCCTATGTGTCCCCCTTGCATCCTATTGTAGCTATACATTGTTTGCACTGTTTTCTAATACTATTACTGCATATTTTGGTATTGTGTACATATATCTTGTGTATATTTGCTATCCTCATACTGAGGGTACACTCTGAGATACTTTGGCATATTGTCATAAAAATAAAGTACCTTTATTTTTAGTATATCTGTGTATTGTGTTTTATTATGATATTGTGCATATGACACTAAGTGGTACTGTAGGAGCTTCACTCGTCTCCTAGTTCAGCCTAAACTGCTCTGCTAAGCTACCATTATCTATCAGCCTATGCTGCTAGACACCCTATACACTAATAAGGGATAACTGGGCCTGGTGCAAGTACCCCTTGGTACTCACTACAAGCCAGTCCAGCCTCCTACATTGGTTGTGCAGCGGTGGGATAAGTGCTTTGAGACTACTTACCACTCTTGTCATTGTACTTTTCATAAGAGAAAAATATACAAAACAAGTTCAGTGTATGTACACCTAACCAAAAAGTTTTGCATTTCCTCTTTTCACTCTTTTCTAAGTGCTGAAAAGTACTTCTAAACTTTCTAAAAAGTTCTAAAACGTTGTTAACGGTTTTTTTTCTGTCTTTCTAAAAGTTCTGAAAAACTTTTTCTCACTTTTTCTGTCACTTAAACTCTTTCTAAAATGTCTGGCACAGGCCAAAATGTTGATCTGTCCAAACTTGCATATGACCACCTTAGCTGGAAAGGAGCAAGGAGTCTCTGTGTAGAAAGAGGTTTGAGTGTAGGGAAGAATCCTTTCTTGGAATTATTGCTTAACATGCTTAGAGAACAAGATAAGGCCAAAAGGGACACATCTGTTGAAAAAGTAGCTAATGGTTCCCAATCTGATCCAGGGACACCCCTAGGAAAAGATTCAGGAAAGAAACTTCAGAGCCTGCATTACTAGACAGTCTAGCATAGTTGGTACTGATGTAGAGTCACACCATACAGATAGTGTTGTCTCACATCATAGCAAGAGTATTCATTCTCACCACAGTAGAAGTGATGTTTCTGTGAACCAAGCTGTTAGGGTGCCCTCTGTAAGGGACAGGTCTCCTTCTGTCCATTCTCACCATACTTCTGTTTCAAGGCATGTCCCTCCCACCCACCCTGATGACAGATTGTTAGAAAGGGAGCTCAATAGATTGAGAGTGGAACAAACCAGACTGAAGCTCAAGAAGCAACAGCTGGATTTGGATAGACAGACCTTAGAAGTAGAGAAGGAGAGACAGAAGTTGGGTTTAGAAACCCATGGTGGCAGCAGCAGTATTCCCCATAGTCATCCTGCAAAAGAGCATGATTCCAGGAATCTGCACAAGATAGTTCCCCCTTATAAGGAGGGGGATGACATTAACAAGTGGTTTGCTGCACTTGAGAGGGCCTGTGCTGTACAGGATGTCCCTCAAAGGCAGTGGGCTGCTATCCTATGGCTATCATTTAGTGGAAAAGGTAGGGATAGGCTCCTTACTGTGAAAGAAAATGAAGCCAATGATTACAAAGTTCTTAAGAATGCACTCCGGGATGGTTATGGCTTAACCACTGAACAATACAGGATAAAGTTCAGAGAGACCAAAAAGGAGTCTTCACAGGACTGGGTTGATTTCATTGACCATTCAGTGAAGGCCTTGGAGGGGTGGTTACATGGCAGTAAAGTTACTGATTATGACAGCCTGTATAACTTGATCCTGAGAGAGCATATTCTTAATAATTGTGTGTCTGATTTGTTGCACCAGTACTTGGTGGACTCTGATCTGACCTCTCCCCAAGAATTGGGAAAGAAGGCAGACAAATGGGTCAGAACAAGGGTGAACAGAAAAGTTCATACAGGGGGTGACAAAGATGGCAACAAGAAGAAGGATGGTAAGTCTTCTGACAAGGGTGGGGACAAATCTAAAAATGAGTCTTCATCAGGCCCACAAAAACACTCTGGTGGGGGTGGTGGGCCCAAATCCTCTTCTAATCAAAACAAGGAAAAGAATCCATGGTGCTATTTATGTAAAATAAAAGGCCATTGGACAACAGATCCCAGTTGTCCAAAGAAAAGCACCAAGCCTCCTACCACTACAACCCCTACTGCTACACCTAGTGTCCCTACTAATAGCAGTGGTGGTGGGAGCAAACCTACTAATAGCCAATCCAAGGGAGTAGCTGGGCTCACTTTTGGTAATTTAGTTGGGGTTGGTCTTGTTAGGGAGACCACAGAGGCTGTGTTAGTCTCTGAGGGGGCTATTGATTTAGCCACCTTAGTTGCTTGTCCCCTTAATATGGATAAGTACAAGCAGCTACCCCTAATAAATGGTGTTGAGGTTCAGGCCTACAGGGACACAGGTGCCAGTGTCACAATGGTGATAGAGAAACTGGTCCACCCTGAACAACACCTACTTGGTCACAAGTACCAAGTAACCGATGCTCACAACAACACACTTAGCCACCCCATGGCTGTTGTAAATCTCAACTGGGGGGTGGTTACTGGTCCAAAGAAAGTTGTGGTAGCCTCAGATTTACCTGTAGACTGTCTACTAGGAAATGATTTGGAGACATCAGCTTGGTCAGATGTGGAGTTGGAGGCCCATGCAGCAATGCTGGGCATCCCAGGGCATATTTTTGCTTTAACCAGGGCTCAGGCCAAAAAGCAAAAAGGACAGGGAAACTTGGATCCTGGAACAATGGACCAAGTGCTCCCTAAAGCTAGGGCTAGTAGAAGTAAAGCACTTCCTACTATCCCTCCCTCTACAGTGGATTCTTGTTCTGAGGAAGAAGAATTTCCACCCTGTGCAGAACCTACACCAGAGGAGCTGGAAGCAGACACTGCTGAGCTTTTGGGTGAAGGGGGGCCTGCCAGGGAGGAGCTGAGTGTGGCACAGCAAACCTGTCCCACACTAGAGGGTCTAAGACAGCAAGCTGTCAAACAAGCTAATGGGGACATCAGTGACTCTCACAGAGTTTACTGGGAGGACAACCTCTTGTACACTGAAGCAAGGGATCCTAAGCCTGGAACTGCCAGGAGATTAGTGATTCCTCAGGAGTACAGAAAGTTCCTCCTAACTCTAGCCCACGACATTCCCCTAGCTGGACATCTGGGACAAATGAAAACTTGGGACAGGCTTGTTCCCTTGTTTCATTGGCCTAGAATGTCTGAGGACACAAAGGAATTGTGTAAGTCCTGTGAAACCTGTCAAGCCAGTGGCAAGACAGGTGGCACCCCAAAGGCACCCCTTATTCCACTGCCTGTGGTTGGGGTTCCCTTTGAAAGGGTAGGGGTTGATATAGTTGGCCCCCTTGACCCTCCTACTGCTTCAGGCAATAGGTTTATCTTGGTGGTAGTGGACCATGCCACAAGATATCCTGAAGCAATTCCTTTAAGGACCACTACAGCACCTGCAGTGGCAAAGGCCCTCCTGGGAATATTTTCTAGGGTGGGCTTCCCAAAGGAAGTAGTATCAGACAGGGGAAGCAATTTCATGTCTGCTTACTTAAAGGCCATGTGGAAGGAGTGTGGTGTGACTTACAAGTTCACTACACCCTATCATCCACAAACAAATGGACTGGTGTAGAGATTTAACAAAACTCTCAAAGGCATGATTATGGGACTCCCTGAAAAACTCCGCAGGAGATGGGATATCCTTTAACCATGCCTCCTTTTTGCCTACCGGGAGGTACCCCAGAAAGGAGTGGGCTTCAGCCCCTTTGAACTCCTCTTTAGACACCCTGTCAGGGGTCCACTAACACTTGTCAAGGAGGGTTGGGAACAACCTTTAAAAGCTCCAAAGCAAGATATTGTGGATTATGTGCTTGGCCTCAGATCAAGGATGGCTGAGTATATGAAAAAGGCCAGTAAAAACCTTCAGGCCAGCCAAGAGCTACAAAAGCAATGGCATGACCAGAAGGCTGTTTTGGATCAGTACAAACCAGGGCAGAAAGTGTGGGTCTTGGAGCCTGTGGCCCCAAGAGCACTCCAAGATAAATGGAGTGGACCCCACACAATTGTTGAGAAAAAGGGTGAAGTCACCTACTTAGTTGACTTAGGCACTGCCAGGAGTCCCCTTAGGGTGCTCCATGTCAATCGCCTTAAACCCTTCTATGACAGGGCTGATCTCACCCTGCTCATGACAACTGATGACGGACAGGAAGAAGACAGTGATCCTCTACCTGATCTCTTCTCTTCCACAGAACAAGATGCTCTTGTGGAAGGGGTAGTTTTGGCTGATTGTCTTACTGCTGAGCAGAAAGACCATTGCATAAATCTCCTGGGTCAGTTTTCTGAACTCTTCTCTACTGTGCCAGGTACCACTTCTTGGTGTGAGCACACTATAGATACTGGAGACACCTTGCCTGTCAAAAGTAAGATCTATAGGCAGCCTGACCATGTCAGGGACTGCATAAAGCAAGAGGTGCAGAAAATGTTAGAACTGGGAGTGGTTGAGAACTCTGAAAGTCCATGGGCTTCTCCTGTGGTACTTGTACCAAAACCTCATTCCAAAGATGGAAAGAAAGAAATGCAGTTTTGTGTTGACTACAGAGGTCTCAACCAGGTAACCAAAACTGATGCTCACCCTATACCCAGGGCAGATGAGCTCATAGATACACTGGCATCTGCCAAGTATCTAAGCACTTTTGATTTGACTGCAGGGTATTGGCAGATCAAATTATCAGAAGATGCTAAACCTAAAACTGCATTTTCAACCATTGGAGGACATTACCAGTTCACAGTAATGCCTTTTGGATTGAAAAATGCACCTGCCACTTTTCAGAGGTTGGTGAACACAGTCCTGCAAGGGCTGGAAGCTTTTAGTGCATCATATCTGGACGATATAGCTGTCTTTAGCTCCAGTTGGGATGATCACCTGGTCCACCTATGGAAAGTTTTGGAGGCCCTGCAAAAGGCAGGCCTCACTATCAAGGCTTCAAAGTGCCAGATAGGGCAGGGGAAAGTGGTTTATCTGGGACACCTTGTTGGTGGGGAACAGATTGCACCACTTCAGGGGAAAATCCAAACTATTATAGATTGGGTTCCCCCTACTTCTCAGACTCAAGTGAGAGCCTTCCTAGGCCTCACTGGGTATTACAGGAGGTTCATTAAGAACCATGGCTCCATTGCAGCCCCTCTTAATGACCTCACATCCAAGAAAATGCCTAAAAAGGTATTATGGACAGCAAACTGTCAGAAAGCTTTTGAGGAGCTGAAGCAGGCCATGTGCTCTGCACCTGTCCTGAAAAGCCCTTGTTACTCTAAAAAATTCTATGTCCAAACTGATGCATCTGAATTAGGAGTAGGGGCAGTCCTATCACAACTTAATTCTGAGGGCCAGGATCAACCTGTTGCTTTTATTAGTAGGAGGTTGACCCCTAGAGAAAAGCGTTGGTCTGCCATAGAGAGGGAGGCCTTTGCTGTGGTCTGGGCACTGAAGAAGTTGAGGCCATACCTGTTTGGCACTCACTTCATTGTTCAGACAGACCACAAACCTCTACTTTGGCTAAAACAAATGAAAGATGAAAATCCTAAATTATTGAGGTGGTCCATATCCCTACAGGGAATGGACTATACAGTGGAACATAGACCTGGGAGTAGCCACTCCAATGCAGATGGACTCTCCAGATATTTCCACTTAGACAATGAAGACTCATCAGGTCATGGCTAGTCTTATTGTCCTTCGTTTGGGGGGGGGGGTTGTGTAGGAAAGTACCATCTTGCCTGGCATGTTACCCCCATTTTTCACTGTATATATGTTGTTTTAGTTGTATGTGTCACTGGGACCCTGCCAGCCAGGGCCCCAGTGCTCATAAGTGTGCCTGAATGTGTTACCTGTGTTGTGACTAACTGTCTCACTGAGGCTCTGCTAATCAGAACGTCAGTGGTTATGCTCTCTCATTTCTTTCAAATTGTCACTAACAGGTTAGTGACCAATTTTACCAATTTACATTGGCTTACTGGAACACCCTTATAATTCCCTAGTATATGGTACTGAGGTACCCAGGGTATTGGGGTTCCAGGAGATCCCTATGGGCTGCAGCATTTCTTTTGCCACCCATAGGGAGCTCTGACAATTCTTACACAGGCCTGCCACTGCAGCCTGAGTGAAATAACGTCCACGTTATTTCACAGCCATTTTACACTGCACTTAAGTAACTTATAAGTCACCTATATGTCTAACCTTTACCTGGTAAAGGTTAAGTGCAAAGTTACTTAGTGTGAGGGCACCCTGGCACTAGCCAAGGTGCCCCCACATTGTTCAGGGCCAAGTCCCCGGACTTTGTGAGTGCGGGGACACCATTACACACGTGCACTACATATAGGTCACTACCTATATGTAGCTTCACAATGGTAACTCCGAATATGGCCATGTAACATGACTATGATCATGGAATTGCCCCCTCTATGCCATCCTGGCATAATTGGCACAATCCCATGATCCCAGTGGTCTGTAGCACAGACCCTGGTACTGCCAAACTGCCTTTCCCGGGGTTTCACTACAGCTGCTGCTACTGCCAACCCCTCAGACAGGCTTCTGCCCTCCTGGGGTCAAGCCAGGCCTGGCCCAGGATGGCAGAACAAAGGACTTCCTCTGAGAGAGGGTGTTACACCCTCTCCCTTTGGAAAATGGTGTGAAGGCAGGGGAGGAGTAGCCTCCCCCAGCCTCTGGAAATGCTTTCATGGGCACACATGGTGCCCATTTCTGCATAAGCCAGTCTACACCGGTTCAGGGACCCCTTAGCCCTGCTCTGGCGTGAAACTGGACAAAGGAAAGGGGAGTGACCACTCCCCTGACCT
Organism: Pleurodeles waltl; assembly: GCF_031143425.1. Classification (NCBI taxonomy): domain Eukaryota; kingdom Metazoa; phylum Chordata; class Amphibia; order Caudata; family Salamandridae; genus Pleurodeles; species Pleurodeles waltl. The sequence continues at coordinate 127,108,995 of NC_090436.1, read as the reverse complement.
GTACCTCCCCTGGGAGGTGCCCAGAGCTCCTCCAGTGTGCTCCAGACCTCTGCCATCTTGGAAACAGAGGTGCTGCTGGCACACTGGACTGCTCTGAGTGGCCAGTGCCATCAGGTGACGTCAGAGACTCCTTCTGATAGGCTCCTTCAGGTGTTGCTAGCCTATCCTCTCTCCTAGGTAGCCAAACCCTCTTTTCTGGCTATTTAGGGTCTCTGTCTCCTGGGATTCCTTAGATAACGAATGCAAGAGCTCATCCGAGTTCCTCCGCATCTCTCTCTTCACCTTCTGCCAAGCAATCGACTGCTGACCGCGCTGGAAGCCTGCAAAACTGCAACAAAGTAGCAAAGACCACTACTGCAACTCTGTAACGCTGATCCTGCCACCTTCTCGACTGTTTTCCTGATGGTGCATGCTGTGGGGGTAGTCTGCCTCCTCTCTGCACTAGAAGCTCCGAAGAAATCTCCCATGGGTCGACAGAATCGTCCCCCTGCAACCGCAGGCACCAAAGAACTGCATCACCGGCCCCCTGGGTCTCCTCTCAGCTCGACGAGCGAGGTCCCTTGAATCCAGCAACTCTGTCCAAGTCACTCCCACAGTCCAGTGACTCTTCAGTCCAAGTTTGGTGGAGGTAAGTCCTTGCCTCCCCACGCCAGACTGCATTGCTGGGAACCGCGACTTTTGCAGCTACTCCGGCCCCCGTGCACTTCCGGCGGAAATCCTTTGTGCACAGTCCAGCCTGGGTCTACGGCACTCTAACCTGCATTGCACGACCTCCTAAGTTGTTCTCCGGCGACGTGGGACTCCTTTGTGCAACTTCGGGTGAGCACTGTTTCACGCATCCTTGTAGTGCCTGTTTTTGGCACTTCTGCGGGTGCTGCCTGCTGCTGAGAGGGCTCCTTGTCTTGCTCGACGCCCCCTCTGTCCCCAGACGCAATTGGTGACATCCTGGTCCCTCCTGGGCCACAGCAGCACCCAAAAACCCTTACCGCACGATTTGCAGCTAGCAAGGCTTGTTGGGGGTCTTTCGGCGGGAAAATACTTCTGCACAACTCTCCACGGCGTGTGAGATCCGTCCTCCAAAGGGGAAGTCTCTAGCCCTTGTCGTTCCTGCAGAAACCTAAGCTTCTACTGTCCAGTAGCAGCTTCTTTGCACCCACAGCTGGCATTTCCTGGGCATATGCCCATCTCCGACTTGCTTGTGACTTTTGGACTTGGTCCCCTTGTTCCACAGGTACCTTCGACTGGAAATCCATCGTTGTTGCATTGCTGGTTTGTGTCTTTCCTGCAGAATTCCCATATCACGACTTCTATGTCCTTTGGGGAACTTTAGTGTACTTTGCACTCACTTTTCAGGGTCTTGGGGTGGGCTATTTTTCTAACCCTCACTATTTTCTAATAGTCCCAGCGACCCTCTACAAGGTCACACAGGTTTGGGGTCCATTCGTGGTTCGCATTCCACTTTTGGAGTATATGGTTTGTGTTGCCCCTATCCCTATGTGTCCCCATTGCATCCTATTGTAACTATACATTGTTTGCACTGTTTCCTAATACTATTACTGCATATTTTGGTATTGTGTACATATATCTTGTGTATATTCGCTATCCTCATACTAAGGGTACACTCTGAGATACTTTGGCATATTGTCATAAAAATAAAGTACCTTTATTTTTAGTATATCTGTGTATTGTGTTTTCTTATGATATTGTGCATATGACACTAAGTGGTACTGTAGGAGCTTCACTCGTCTCATAGTTCAGCCTAAGCTGCTCTGCTAAGCTACCATTATCAATCAGCCTATGCTGCTAGACACCCTATACACTAATAAGGGATAACTGGGCCTGGTGCAAGGTGCAAGTACCCCTTGGTACTCACTACAAGCCAGTCTAGCCTCCTACACCAAGTTTCTACAATACCCCACACACTTTCCTCATGTGTTATAAATGTTGATACACATTCCTGGAGAAAATAAGGATGTCACCCTGGAAGTATTTAATAAATTCTTCCATACCACCAAAAATGTGAAACATAGCTCTTTGGAATACGAATGCTACTGACGCAAGGCAACAGCATGCTTTTGAACTGGAACAAGGCCCTGCGGGAGATAAATGCAGTCAAACTCTTAGGCCCATATTTATACTTTTTTTGCGCCGCATTTGTGTCATTATTTGACACAAAAGCGGTGCCAACTTGCAAAATACAATTGTATTTTTGTGAGTTTGCGCCGTTTTTGCGTCAAAAAGTGGCGCAAATGCTGCACAAAAAAAGTATAAATATCGGCCTTAGAGTCCTCTGAAAGTTCCATTGTGTGGTATGCCGACCTGAGATCAAGTATGGAAAACACACTGGCACCCCCCAACATACTCACAACCTCACTAATATTTGGCAGTGGGTGACAATCCACAATAATATTGAAACTAAGGCCCTAATTACAACAATGGCGGTAAATGCCGCCTTCCGCAGTGGCGCCAACCGCCAACAGTCCATCGCCATGGCTTATATCTGTCTGCCAAATTATGACTACAGCTGAATTTCTGCCACAAGAAGGGTGGACATCCGGCTGTGGCCATACTGGTGGAAGGTGTTAAGGTGTTGCTGCTACCACCACCAGCGCCGCCAGTAGACAGCCGCCAACCATATTATGTCAAATAATACAGCCTGGCGGTGTTCTGCTGGTGGGCGCTGCCGGCGGTAGCAGCCCCCCGTCCGGTTCCCTGCCAGAAGACCCCCTGGATGCAGGCAAGTTGGGCTTCTGACAGGGGAGGGGGTGAGGGGTGTTGTGTGTGCGTGTGTGGGGTTGTGAGCATGAATGTGTGAGTGTGTGCGTGAATGCGACTGTGTGTGTAGTGTTGTTCGCATGGGTGTATGCATGTGTGAGAATGTGTGTATGAATGGCAATGTGAATGCGTGTCTGTGTGTCAGTGTAAATCTGTGTATGGATGTATGCGAGAATGAATGGATGCATGCGTGAATGAATGCGTGTATGCCTGTGTGAGTGAGTGTGTTTATGCGGGGTGCGTGTCTGCGAGTGTGCGTGAAAGGGGGGTGGAGGATCAGAAGGGGGAAGTGTGGATGGAGGGGGCTGGGGGCACCTGGGGAGTGTTGGGAGGGTGGATGAGCCTCCTAGCAGTGACAGGAAAGGAATTCCCTGTCACTGGTAGGGCCTACCGCCATTGTTTTCGTGGTGTTGCGAACGCCAAGAAAAACATGGCAGTAGGCAGGGTCAAAACAGCGCCAGCGACACAGCAGCGGCCGATGAGCTGTAGATTGTTATCCCCGGCCTGGCGGCTGCTACCACCATGGCAGTAACTATGGTAAATTGGCGGGTTGGCTGCAGCCAAACCGCCAATGTCATAATGTGGCGGCATGTACTGCCAGCCTGCTGGCGGTACTGCTGCCACATTATCACCTATCGCCGGGTCATAATGACCCCCTAAGTGCTCTAAGATTAATACACAACCTCAAAGATTCATTCACCTTATGTGCCAAAATGATGGGAGATACCCACTCAGAAGATCCACTTCTTCAATGATCTCTCCCCTCAACATCTCATCAACAATACCCTTAAGCTCATTCCTCACATTAATAGACACATTTCTCAACTTTTGCTTTGCAGCATTTGCTCCTTGCTTGAACTTAATATGGTGGATGTAACCGTTAAGCTTTCCTAATTTTTCAGTGAAAACATCAGGGAACTGTGACACCAATCACCCAGCCTCATCCAGCTCACCTACCACGAAAACTGGTTCCTTGCTGCAGGGATTTAGTATGATGGCCAATTTCCACTGATCTCACCATCTCAGAACATTAACACCTTTTTTTGCCACATAAAGTTTAATAGAGGCTACCCTTCACTTAAATAGAATGTCCACACAGACATAGCCCATAAGATCTATGGTAGATCCATCAAAACTTTGGCCCACATCAGACTCTTTCAAATCTCCCATAACAAACACATTTCTAAATATTTCTAGAAAATATTTTTCAATGATGGTGGTCCATGGAGACCCAGAATCTGCCATAAGATCCAATTCCCCACTTAGAATTTGTTAGGAGATTTTCTTTACCCATCATTCTCTTCTTCAGAGGTATTTACAGAAAGCACTCCTCACAGCTTTCCTCCTCACAAGTGCATTTTACACAAGAGACTTCCCCTACACTAAGAGATGTTCCTTTAGCCACAAAAGAAACTTTCCTACTGTCATCCTTACACACAGAAGCAAAATGTCCCACTCTGCAACACTTGCTGTACTCCTTACCTCTGGCAGGACAATGAGAAAAAGTGAGGGTCACCCATCGCCCACGACTGCTCTTGTATTTTTTTACACTTCACATTCACAGTAATCTGATCCTGATCATTTCATCAGACATAGCTCCAAAATTCCAATTCACAGATAATGACCTCAAAGCAATAAAAACAAAATAAAAGGATTCAGCATCACGTTGTGCACTAGTATAAAATGCAAACCTATGTAAGGCTGTTCTAGTACTTGGTTTAAATCTGCATTCCATGAGCAATAAAGACTTCAAAATTATTAATTTCACCACTATCCTGAACTTGAGGTAAAGTTCTCAATACAGCTTTCCCTTCACAACCCAAGCAATGAAGTAATATATTTTTTTCTTTCAGAACCCATTCTGTCTCAATCAATAGCCTTCATATAGTTGATAAATTCCTCCTTCCATCTGGTCCATGGAATAGAAGAATCAGCCTTAGACTGTATGAATCTAGCAGGAGGATCAAACTGCATTGTGCCTACGAAATAATAAACTTGCACAATTAAATTGAATGTCCTGAGCGGAATAAATCTTACAGTATAAAATGACTTTCAAATACCGCAGGAAAACCAACATAAATTCAGAATTATATTTATGCACACCCTTGTATATCAGCATTTTGTTCTTGTGTACACCAAGTTGTTGGACACTTTTTTGTGTACATCAGTGTAGAGAAGCAATGTTAATTTGCCAATGCATAACTGTGTACATCGGCGTTAGGCAAACTATCGTAAAAGTGCACGATATTGGCAGCCTGCAATGCAATGCAGATCACCACATAAAATGTAAATTTGTCACTGCGATGCTGTGCTGTGTGTGTTTTAATAATGAATGCCCCCATTCAAAATGGTATTCACGGTGTATAAATACACAGACATGCAGCAGTGCGTATCAGTGTTCAAATGAAATGCCAAATTAAGATGGTGGATGGACACACTACACTGTGTGATCAGGCAAAATGCTGCACAGAGGTGTCCTGACCTCGCCGTCTCCAGATGTCATTCAGGCGTCAGCGCACGATCCAAGGAAATGGTCACGAGTTGTGTCATGCTCTCCAGGCACTAACAATGAGCAACGGTCACTGAGAAATTCAGAGGATGCCAACTTCTTGGTAAGAGAAACAGCCAAAATCCTTCGAATCAGTATTATAGGTACGCAGGCTCAATATTAAAGCCCGATGCTCCCAAACTTAGAAAGACCGCTAAATTAATCGCTGCGCACTATGAGGCTCAAACATTAGTCCCAAAGAAGACAGTACTGCACCTGTGCCATCAGAATAGGTAGCCAGTAATTCCTCTAACTTGTCGCCAATGTTGAAATCCACAAAATAGGAGGTCCATAAATTGAAAAAGTAATTTTTTGGAGACGGCACGGTACCGGCCTAAAACCAGGCAGCATCAAATGGTTATCTCCAAGATTCTGGAACGGAACACCACTAACTGTACAAGTGGCACATACCCAGTGCTTAATTTGTGCTTGTTGTTTCCGGTGCTGAGCACCGGCACCTATTTTTTAGGGCCGGTGCTTAGTCTTCTGCCTCAAGCATTTGCTGCAAGCAAAAGACACGTTTGGGAAAGACGGAGGAAGAGAAAAACGAAAAGGCGCTACAATGACAGAAAGCAGAAAGCTGCGGGTGTGAGCTGAAGGGGCAGGGAGTGGTTTAAAGGGATTGAAAAGGTGCAAAATGGCTTCAGCATTACGCTGCCTGAGTATTCCGTTTTCGCACATTTAATTGCAGCAGCCGCGTGTTTAAGAGGAGGGCTTTGGGCACCGGCATCTTTTTATTTTCAAATTAAGCACTGCACACACCATAGTTAAATATAAACACACACATTTAAAGGACAAATACATTCAAAAGAACAAAACCCAAGATACTGCACGTATGTATTTACTTTGAGGTTATATTCGTATAGATGTAGGTTTATTTGAGGGCATTTCTAACAAGTTCCGCTCACTACTTCCCATGAAACCACTGACTGTGGTAATTGACAGCTACCTGCAGAATAGGGGTGGGTGATACACCTCGCTCTGCCAGTGGGGTTTGCAGAGTTTTGCTCACTCTGCCCTCCAGCTGGATTGCGGAGTTCCCAGAAAAACTCCACCAACCGTGTGCGGCTCGACAGCATGAAGGTGGCAAGCACTAGTTAGAAAATCTAGCGCTAGAACGAGTCCCGGCATGATTTCTCAATGCGGGCGATCAAAGTAGGTTGCTAGCGTTTGCGTTGAGAAAGCTGCCACTCAATTAGAAACTCTACTAGACCTGTAGATAGAAGCACCCTCTGGCGCACTATGTGGTGCCTTTCGAGCTGTTTTTACAGCACTGAAAAAGTTCCACCCGCTAAAAATCAATGAGAGCAGCGTGGTGTGCTAAAATTCTATCACTCATGGAACTCCACAGAATTCCGTGGAGTGAATCTCCACTAGTTCTGCCCACCTCTACTGAACAGCTGCCCGCTTCAGATATATAGTGCCTTATTTACAAGAAACTGGTGCATTGCACCAGCCCTAGAGCCTTTAACGACACAATGGTAGTGCTATATTGATGGTACAGGGATCCATGGTGCATGTTTTCACAGATGCATCAGAAATTCTGATATATCTATGATGCTAAACTGACACATTGCTGGACTAACGTCAAAAATATGACACAACTCCATCAGTGCATGGAGGACTCCCATGTTAAAAAGCTGTGCATCAGTTTAACGCCTGCTCTGAGCAGGTGTTACATTTTTAATGTAGTGAAATTGCAGAACAATGCAGTGAAATGTATTAAATTTCCACTGTGCCAGTTCTGCATGGCTTTTAATGTGGAAACGCCCACCCTGCATACATTATACCTGGCGCAGGCATAACATGGCACACAGCTTCTCAAACTGATGCAATGGTCCCATTGCACCAGTTTGTAAATGTGGCTTAGTGTAGGGGACTGCTAGCACCGTACAGCATACAAAAAAGTGATGCTACGTCAGCACAAGAGGGTTGTAAGTAAGTTCCCAAGTGTCTCCTATCCCCATGTGTTATTTTGTGTACCAGAGGCACATGAACTCTGGTGAAGACACGGAGGGAGGGTTGGCAAAGGGATTATATGCTTGAAGGAGATTTTGTATATTCCATGACATGGATGAGGTCATGGAAGTGATGGTTGTTCAGTTACAGTACATTGTGGTAGGTGCTAAGGAAATGGACTCCATAGTGGCAACACTGGGAAGCATGTTAAATGTGACCTGACTGTAATTCATTAGGAGTGCACTGCCTACTTTTCGCACTAACATCAAGCATGGCATTCAGGGGTCTCTCAGATCCACAAAGGGCAGATGAAGTACTAAGCAGTACATAGCATCAAAAGGTTCATGAGGTCTGTTGTCAACTCAAGTGCAGGCCCTCTTACTTCAATCGCATTTAGTTATTGGACTGCTATCATCACAAGGCAGGTTGACAAGGTTTTGCTTTACAGACCTCACCTTCACAGCACCAAAGAAATCACATTGTGTTTCTTGTTGCAATCCTGCATGCACACATCTGTCTTCGAGTCTGCCAGTCTTTCAATCCAACTATCAGCATCTTTGTCTTTTTTCTTTGTCTTATGTTCTTGGGCACACTTTCCAAGCTATTGAGGAAAACGCACAGAACTTCTCACCACTCCCTTGTCCGAGCTATCTCCAGTCTTCCCAGAACTACACCCACTCTCACTCACAATGTCTATTTGCTTGGGATGAAGGACTCTATTGATGGCATCATGGCTTTGGCGTGGCTGTGCATCTTTGGCCAGAGGCTTTACAAAGAGAACCCCCCCCGTTTATTCAAGCACTCAAAGGGGCATGTCAAAAGCATGGATCCATCTGTGACAAGGACACATGATTTGAACACTGACAATGTAAAATGACTGGGTCCCCTGCAGAAAGGGATGAGGGGTCCCTGAGTCACCCATGTCTCACAGATATTCATTGGCCTTGGGCTGAATGGGGTCTTGCTGAAGGTTTGAGGACCACTGACGGGTTGGGGTCCCTCTACGCTACAAGGGGCTACAGGGCCTGCATCACCCCCTGGCTTTGAATCAGTTTAGTTGACTCTCTTATCATCCGGGATTAACAAGCACCTGTAGATAATCATACAGTGGGACATAAGGATGCCAGATGCATTTGGCTTTTGTACATCCTTTGATGCAAACTGAGTACCTCAGTGGGTCAGCATGTCCATAAGTCTATGTGGTTTCATCACTGCTGTCCCGCTGAAAAAAATGCTGTTGTACATGATTAACCATTTATCCAATGGCCATTCCCTACTGGGAAATGTGATGTGTGGCTGTAGGTGTACTAAATCAATTTATATTGAGAACACACTCCACCTTACAAGCCTGTCCCCTCCATATATTCATGCAGGATGCTAGAGATATCCCAAGCTCCAGGAAAGCATTTCTGGTCTGCACTGAATGTTAGGCTGGCTTCACGTACAAACTCTACTTTGGTGCTTTTCACAACAGTTATAGTAAACAAATGATCAGGGTTTTCGTGATGATGCATGAGTCTTCATTAGCATCTCTCATGTCCGATTCAGCTGACGTCAAAGAGAGCCTCTTGGCTTGTATGATTTCTGGGGTGTGCATGGAAGAGGATTTTGGCATTCAATATTGTATTTGCGTTTATCTGTGACTTCCCAGATTAGCCTTAAGATGTATGGCTGTCATATGCAAAGTTGTCTCAATGACTCCTAGGCATGAGAAGTGTTTCCAAAGTAAATCAGAAAAGTACATTCAATATTGAAGTATGTCCATTTTAATGTCCAACTTTTATGTGTTCTTTTTTGGGTGCCATGAGTAGATGTATTTTGACACCCTTCCTAGCAGGTCTCCTCTGATGATGCAGTTGTACTAGCAAATACTTTTCTTGCAAAATGTGCTGAATTAGATGTTCCTTTGGCCCTTGTAGGTGGGGCAGTAAAAGAAAATGCCTCAGTTTACTCCTCAAACAAGAACTGTTAGTAGACGCAATCCTTTCTGGGTTTGTGGATTCACATGTACCAGTCTGCCTATTGCCAGTCTGCATTTAGAGAGTATTATGCTCTTGATATTTTCATCGAATCAGTTTCTTCCCTATGGTCTGTATAGTTCTATAGCTTGCTGTGTTGCCCCTAGGTGCATCTCTCAGCGCACTGTGTAGTGTTTCCTTGGAAAGTCGAAGCCCGTGGAAAGTATTCCACTCACAAAACTAGACGTCTATGTAAGGATTTTGATGATGGAGTTGTTGCAAATGGATTTTAGGCTGATGAAATAGCAATCTTTGATTTCACTGGAGGAACTGGTACCTGCTCACAGTGGAGGGGGTTTGAAAACATTCCTCAAAGTAGTACCAGCATTTAACAATTTTCTTCTGACTATTGAATAATAGGGTAATTCTCCCATATTTTGTCCTGCACCTATCACTGTGGCAGTTTTAAGCCAATCACATTGTTAGCAGAACTGTATGGGTGTAAGTTAGCACATTAATCGGTGTTAGACCTGACAGCCTTAGTGTGGTCACCCCTAACTTTTTTCCTGCCTCCCACCACTTTTTGGACACAGTTTTTGCTGGTTTTAGAACTCTGCACACTTTACCACTGCTAAGCAATGCTAAAGTACCTAAGACCTCTCCCTTTAAACATGATAACATTGGATCATACCCAATTGGATTATTTAATTTTCTTATAAGCCCCTAGTAAAGTGCACTATATGTGCCCAGGGCCTGTAGATTAAATACTACTAGTGGGCCTGCAGCACTGATTGTGCCACCCACTTAAGACTCCTTAACCATGTCTCAGGCCTGCCATTGCAAGGCCTGAGTGTGCAGTTTCCCTGCCAGTTCGACTTGGCATTTAAAAGTACTTGCCAAGCCTAAAACTCCCCTTTTCTACATATACGTCACCCCTACATTAGGCCGTAGGCAACCCATAGGGCAGGGTGCAGGGTAGGCAAAAGGCAGGACATATACCTGTGTAGTTTACATGTCCTGATAGTGTAAAACTCCTAAATTAGTTTTTACACAGCTGTGAGGCCTGCTCCTTTCATAGGCTAACATTAGGGCTGCCCTCCTATACTGTTTGAGTGGTAGCTGCTGATCTGAAAGGAATAGGAATGTCATATTTAATATGGCCAGAATGGTAATACAAAATGTTGCTGACTGGTGAAGTGGGATTTAATATTTCTATTTTAGAAATGCAACTTTTAGAAAGTGAGCCTTTCTCTGCACTTAAATCCTTCTGTGCCTTACAATCCACGTCTGGCTGAGTTCCCTTGTGCATTCACTCAGACAAACCCCAAACAGGATGCTCAGCCTCACTTGCATACATCTGCATTTTGAATGGGTCTTCCAGGGATGGGAAGATGGAGGGCCTGACACTAACATGTCCAAGGACAGTAGCCTGCCCTCACACAAAGGACTGCCACACCCCCTACTGGGATCCTGGCAGACAGGATTGAATTGAAAGGGGACCTTGTGCACTTCTAAGCCACTCTTTGACGTCTCCCCCACTTCAAAGGCACATTTGGGTATTTAAACAGGGCCTCTGCCCCTACCAACTCAGACACTTCCTGGAGAAGACAACCTGAACTAGAACCTGCAACCTGCCAAGAAGAACTGCCTGGCTGCACAAAGGACTCACCCAACTTTCTGTGAAGGACTGCTGCCTTGCTGTTGCCCTGCTGCCTTGCTTCTCTCTGGCTGTGCTGAAAAGTGCTCTCCAAGGGCTTGGATAGAGCTTAACTCCTGTTTCCTGAAGTCTCAGGACCAAAAAGACTTCATTACTGCATGAAGAACTCCCAGTGCGGTGAAAATTGATGCACCACCTGGCAGAAACGACGCACAGCCTGCATTGCAGTGAAAAATTCACTGCAGGATGAACCGGAATGATGCAGCCCAACTTTGCAACGAGAAGATCGACGCAGCACCAGCGTAGTGACTGGAAATTTGACGCACAGCCAACTGGATCGATGCACAGCCAAGCCAGAACGACGCAGCCCACTTCCAGAGAGGAATCGACGCAGCACCTGCCGTGCGGTAGAAATTTCCACACAACGCCCACCGGATTGACCCAGCCCCTGTGACTTCATCCTGTCAGCGCCGGAATTCAGCGCATCATCCCCAGGGCATCCGAAAACCACGCACCCCGCAAAGGATGCAAGACCGAGCGCCGGAAATCATCGCAAAGCCTTCCCTGCGTGAAAAATAAACTACACATCGCCGTGTGCGGCCCCAGAAATCGATGCACACCTCCCCGTTTTCCACGCATCTCCTCCTCTGCGGTTCTTTGTGGAGGTTTTGAACGCAAACCAGGTACTTTGTGCTTGCAAGAGACATTTATTGCTTTTAAGAGACTAAAGACACTTTATAAGATTTTTACAGTGATATTCCAAAATATATGTATTGCATTTTAATCATTTATACCTGCATTTATCCAGATAAATATTATGTATTTTTCTAAACACTGTGTGGTGTATTTTTATGGTGTCCTGCTGTGTTATTGCATGCTTTATTGCACAAATACTTTACACATTGCCTTCTAAGTTAAGCCTGACTGCTCAGTGCCAAGCTACCAGAGGGTGGGCACAGGATAATTTGGATTGCGTGATTTACCCTGACTAGAGTGAGGGTCCTTGCTTGGACAGGGGGTAACCTGACTGCCAACCAAAGACCCCATTTCTAACAGTCAGTCACCTTACTGCCATTTAACCAACCTTCTAAAGCCTTCACTGAACAGTCTACAAAGTCTATCCAATCCTGTGAAGACTTTTCTGGTTTCTCTGAACTTAATTCTATATTGTTCAGTGGTTCAGCCTAATCCATCCAAGAGTGCACTTTTCAGAACATGGTAGTTGTCTGAGTCATCTTCTCTAAGAATAAGGAGTCTGTCTCTCCCCTTGCCAGTGAAAGACAACCACAGGATAGCAGCCCACTGTGCTTGAGGGACCCTCTGAACTTTACAGGCCCTCTCAAGTGCAGGAAACCACTTGTAAATGTCATCTCCATCCTTGTATGGGGGGGCAACTTTGTGCAGGTTTCTGGAATTAACTGTTGCTGCTGTAGCCTCAGTCTGGCCTCCTCTAACCTCAGCTTTCTGAATTCTCTATCTAGGTACTGATCCTCAGGGTTGGATGTGTGGGACACTTCTGATACAGACGTGACATGGGAATGAGCAGAGGAAGACCTTTCCCTAACTTGAGTCGCTCTAGTGACCTGGCCTCTAGGTGTGAAGGGTGCCCTACCTGTGTGTGACCCCTTCCCACTACCAGCTACACTAGGAGGTTTATTAAGGGAACCCTCCCCTGGATCTTCAGAATTGTCTCCTGAATCTGTCTGGGTGGAATCTCCCTCTACCTCCCCCTCTGACTGTACCTGACCAGTAGGATGTTCCTGGTCATTTTGCAGGAGGAGATTCAAGAGAAAGTCCTTGTTGGGGTTCTTCCCAATCCCAAAACTTATTTCTAAGCAGAGACCCCTCAAACCTTTGAAATTCAAGCTTTCATAAGTTGTCTTTACAACCCTGGGGGTAGCCTTTACAACAGACATAGTGAAGGAAAGAGATTAGAGAGAAAAGTAAAGAGTTAGCAAACTATTTGACTTAACTTTTTAGAGAAAATAAAAACGTTTCAAAGCTTTTGAAAACTTTCAGAAAGTTTTAAAGAACTTTTTAGAAAGTGAAAAATGATTGCTAGGTACAATTGTATAAAGCTCTAAGTATTGGAGTACACTTTTCTTGTGAAAAGCAAAAGTAACAAAGTGGTAAAACAATTGCAAGTACTTATCCAACCACTGCACCAACAATGTAGGAGGTTGGCCTGGTTTGTAGTAGGTACCTAAGGTACTTACACCTTATACCAGGTCCAGTTATTCCCTATTAGTGAAATTTAGGCAGTATTCTAGCAGCTTAGGCTGTCTAGAGGTAGCTTTAGCAGAGCAGCTTAGGCTGAACTAGGAGACATGCAAAGCTCCTGCAATACCAGTATAGTTACACAGTACTTATACACAATAAAAGACAACATTCAGTGTTACCAAAAATAAAGGTACTTTATTTTAGTGACACAAGGCCAAAAATATCTTAGAGACAATACTCCTTCTGGAGGTAAGTACTATCCACAAGATAAACACTAGTGACCAAAAACAGGTAAGTAAACAGTCATAGAATGGGCCTAGGGGCAACACAAACCATATACTAAGAAAGAGGAATGCAAATCACGAATTCCCCCCTAGGCAAGTATAGTGTGTAGAGGGGCACTGGGAGTGTAAGAAAAGACCAAAGGTAAGTACTGTACCCCACCCCAGGGCCCAGGAAAGTAGGAGTAAAGTACTGCAAGTTCCCTCAGGACGCACTACAAGTCGTGATAAGAGATTATGCAAGAACCAAGCAAGAGTGCAATCAACAACCAGTGGATTTCTGGACCTGAAGAACTCTGAAGAGAGGAGACCAAGTCCAGAAGTCGCAGAAGATTTCAGGAAGGACCGGAGCCCCTGCCAATTTAGAAGATGGTGCAAAAATGGATTCTCTGGTAAGAAGAAGAGTACGGGAGAGCACCAAAGAAAATGGGTCCGGGTTCCTGCGTGGTGCAGGAGATGTCCCACGTCGAGTTGTTGGATGCAGGCTGTTTGCATCATTGGATTCCCCCAACCAGCCTTGGTTCACGCAAGTTCGTGGTTTGCGTCAAAATGGAGCTGCCTGGACCCAGGAGGGACCTGGGGATCCCAACCCGGACTGAGGAGACAGAGGTGGCTCTCAGCACTGTAGAAAGCCCACAGAAGACCGGCAACACCCAGGGGAGTGCCAGGACATGGGGACAAAGAATATGCAAAGTATGGTCATCGCAGCACAATAAAGGAAGGTCCCACGCTGCCGGAGAACAACTCCGCGAGTTGTGCGTCACAGGATGGAGTGCTGGGGACCTGGGCTACACTGTGCATGAAAGATTCTTGGAAGAAGTGCACAGAAGCCCAAGGAGTTGCAGATGATGCGGTGCACAGGGGTACTGTCGCAGCACGGGGAGGCAAGCTCTTACCTCCACCAAATTTGGACATCTGGACCTTAGGACAGTCTGGGTCACATCGGTCTACCACCTGCGTTCCAGGGAGCACGCTCGTTGTCAGGAGAGGAGTCCCAGAGTAGCGGTGATTGTTGCAGAAGGGTGCCTGCAGAAGCAGGGAAGTGACTCCGTCACTCCGTGGGCGATTCCTTCGGTTCTTCTGGTGCAGGATGAAGACAGGCAGTCCTCGAAGCGTGCACAACTAGGCAACTATTGCAAATGCTGGCTGAAGTTTCAGGTCACAGGAGTCATCCTGGATACTTTGTTGCAGTTCCTGGAACAGTCTGCGGTTGATCCGATGGTCAGAAGCTGAAGCAGAGGATGCAGAGGATTCCTGGAGGAGTCTTGCAAGCTGAATCTGAGGAAACCCCAAGAGGAGAGTCCCTAAATAGCCCTGAGAGGGGGATTAGCTCACTACCCAAGTATGCACCTATCAGGAGGGGTCTCTGATATCACCTGCTGGCACTGGCCACTCAGAGGTCTCCAGTGTCCCCACACCTTGGAATCCAAGACGGCTAAAGCCAGGGACACACTGGAGGAGCTCTGGGCACCACCCCTGGGGTGGTGATGGACAGGGGAGTAGTCACTCCCCTTTCCTTTGTCCAGTTTCAGACCAGAGCAGGGATTGGGGGTCCCTGAACCGGTGTAGGCTGGCTTATGCAAGGAGGGCACCATCTGTGCCCTTCAAATCATTTCCAGAGGCTCTGGGAGGCTACCCCTCCCAAGCCTGTAACATCTATTTCCAAAGGGAGAGGGTGTAACACCCTCTTCCCAAAGGAAATGCATTGTTATGCCTTCCTGGATTGAGCTGCTCAGTCCCAGGAGGGCAGAAACCTGTCTGAGAGCTGGCAGCAGCTGGGGCTGCAGTGGAAACCTCAGAGAGCTGGTTTGGCAGTACTGGGGGTCCATTGTGGAGCCCCCAGGATGCATGGGATTGGCCCCCCAATACCAGATTTTGAAGGGGGACAATTCCATGATCTTAGAGACCTCACATGGCCATATTCGGAGTTACCATCATGAAGCTACATGTATGTATTGACATACAAGTAGTGCACGCGTGTAATGGTATCCACGCACTCACGAAGTCCGGGGAATTGGCCCTGGACAACATGGGGCACCTTTGCTAGTGCAAGGGTGCCCTTACACTTAGTAACTTTGCACCTTGCCTTCCGTAAATGAAGGTTAGACATATAGGTGACTTTTAAGTTACTTAAGTGCAGTGAAAATGGCTGTGAAATAGTGTGTGCACTATTTTATTCAGGCAGCAGTGGCAGTCCTGAAGAAAGGTTTGTCTGAGCTCCTTATGGATGGCAAAAGAAATGCTGCAGCCCATAAGGATCTCCTGGAACCCCAATGCCCTAGGTACCATATACTAGGGACTCATAAGGGGGGGTCCAGTGTGCCAAATGGAATTGGAATATGGAGTCACTAAACTATAGTGACCGATTTGGTAAGTAGAGAGAGCATAAGCACTGGAGGTCTTGTTAGCAGAACTTCGGTGACAGAGTTAAGCATTCTGACAACACAGACATTAGGCCACCAACTATGAGCACTGGGGTCCAGGCTAGCAGGATCCCAATGAGACAGTAAAAACACACTGACAAACGCTCACAAACAGGCCAACAATGGGGGTAACTATGCTAGAAAGGTGCTACTTTCTCACACCTTGAACCTCAAAACAGCACTAGGCAACAGGTTGATCCTGGTTCTGGTGAACCATGCCACCCGCTACCCAGAGGCAATCCCCCTAAGGACAGTGACTGCACCGGTGGTGACCAGAGCTCTGATGAGGATATTCATCCATGTGGGGTTCCCCAAAGGAGGTTGTGTCTGACAGAGGCACAAACTTCATGTCAGCATACATGAAGTCCATGTGGGATGGTCAGGGGGTAACCCACCGGTTTACCACCCCTTACCATCCTCAAGCCAATGGGCTTGTTGAGAGATGCAACAAGACCCTGAAAGGCATGATCACTGGCCTGCCTGAGGCCATGAGGCATAAGTGGGACGTCCTCCTGCCATGCTTTCTCTCTGCTTATAGGGATGTGCACCAGAAAAGGGTGGGGTTCAGCCCCTTTGAGGTTCTCTATGGTTACCCTGTCAAAGCATAGTAAAGGAGGGATGAGAGAAAGCTCCCAAGAAACCTCCCCAGGATGTGGTAAGTTACATGCTGGCCCTCCGCAACCAGACACAGTGTTTCTGGAAACAGGCCAAGAGAAACCTCAAGACCAGTCAAGAGGTGATGAAGGAGTAGTATGGCCAGAAGGCCACTCTGGTAGAATTCTCACCTGGAGACAAAGTATGGGTGATGAGCCAGTAGAGTCTAGATCTCTCCAGGACCGCTGGACTGGCCCACTCGAAGTCAAGGAGCGAAAAGGGGAGGCCACTTACCTAGTGGACCTCAAGACCCATAGAAACCCCCTAAGGGTTCTCCACCACAACAGACTGAAGCCTCATTTTGAAAGGTCTTATGTCTGTGTGCTTCTTGTGACAGATGAGGGCATGGAAGAAGGGATTGAACCTCTCCCCGACCTCCTCTCTGCCAAGGAAGGTGATGGGTCAGTGGAGGGTGTTAATTTCTCTAGCCCCTGACTCTAGATCAGAGGGGAGACTGCTAGGAGTTGTTGGAGTAGTTTTCTTCCCTGTTCTCCCTCACTCCTTGACTCACACACTTGTGTGTCCACAATATTGACACA
This sequence comes from Pleurodeles waltl, assembly GCF_031143425.1. Lineage (NCBI taxonomy): Eukaryota > Metazoa > Chordata > Amphibia > Caudata > Salamandridae > Pleurodeles > Pleurodeles waltl. The sequence continues at coordinate 127,091,981 of NC_090436.1, read as the reverse complement.
GGAGACAGTCCACCTGTGAAGAACAAAATTTACAGGGTGTCAAAATGAGGTCCAGAATCAAGGATGACGTTTCTAAGATGCTGGCTCTGGGGGTGATAGAGAAGTCCAGTAGTCCCTGGTCCAGCCCAGTGGTGTTGGTTCCCAATGCTGCTGCTCCTGTTGCCAATCCAGAACTTAGGTTCTGCGTGGACTACCGGGGTTCAACTGTCATGAAGACAGATGCTCACCCCATCCCCAGAGATGATGAGCTTGTAAACAGATTCGGCACTGCCAAGTTCCTTAGTACCTTTGACCTCACTTCAGGGTACTGGCAGATCGCCTTGACTAAAGGGGCTCAAGAGAGATCCGCTTTCTCTACTCCTGAGGGCCATTATCAGTTCAGAGTAATGGCCTTTGGATTGAAAAATGGCCCGCTACCTTCCAACAGTTGGTTAATGGGGTCCTAGGTGGCAAGGATGCCTTTTGCGCAGCCTACCTAGACGTCTACAGTTCCAGCTGGAACACTTGCTCCATCTCAAGAAGGTGCTTCGGGCCCTGCAACAGGCAGGCCTGACCATCAATGCCATTAAGTGCCAGATTGAACAGGGTTCCATGGTGTACTTGGGACACCTAGAGGGTGGTGGCAAGGTGCAGCCCCTCCAGGCCCAGATTGAAACTAACAAGGCCTGGTAACCACCTAGAACCCATACAGAGGTGAGAGCCTTCTTAGGTCTCACCAGATACTATTGCAGACTCGTTAAGGGATGTGGCACCATAGTAGCCCCATTAACAGAACGGACATCCAAGAAACAACCTAGGTTGGTGAATTGGATAGAGGCTTGTCAGAAAGCCTTTGACTCCCTGAAGGACGCCATGTGCACGGCCCCCATGCTCAGGGCACCTGACTACTCCCAGGAATTTATTGTGCAGACGGACGCTTCAGAGCATGGCATAGGGGCAGTTTCAGCACAGCTAAATGAGGGCCTAGACCAACCAGTAGTCTCTATTAGAAGAAGACTATTACCACGGGAACAGAGGTGGAGTGCTATTGAGAGAGAAGCATTTGCTGTGGTCTGGGCACTGAAGAAGCTGAGACCATTCCTGTTTGGGACTCACTTCCGGGTTCAGACAGACCACAGGCCCCTCAGATAGCTCATGCAGATGAGAGGTGAAAATCCTGAACTCGAGGTGGTCCATTTTCCTACAGTGGATGGACTTTACGGTGGAGCATCACCCGGGGGATTGACCCCACCAATGCCGATGGTCTCTCCATATACTTCCGCCTTAGCGATGAGAGCTCCCAGGAGGTTGGGTAGCTCTCCCCACTGCTGGTGGGGACACGTTAGACCTGACAGTCTTAGAGTGGTCACCCCCAACTGTTTTCCTGCCTCCCTCCACTTTTCTGACACTGTTTTTGCTGGATTTAGAACTCTGCACACTTTACCACTGCTAACCAGTTCTAAAGTGCATATGCTCTCTCCCTCTCCATGGTGACATTGGTTCCTACCCAATTGGCTGATTTAATCTACTTGTATGTCCTCAGCAAAGTGCAATACCTGTGCCCAGGGACGGTATATTAAATGCTACTAATGGGCCCGCAGCACTGATTGTGCCACCCACATACGTAGCCCTTAACCATGCCTCAGGCTTACCATTGCAAGGCCAGTGTGTGCAGTTTCACTGGCAATTCGAATTGGCATTTAAAATTACTTGGCAAGCCTTAAACTCCTCTTTCTCTACATATAAGTCACCAGTAAGGTAGGCCCTAGGTAACCCATAGGGCAGGGTGCTATGTAGGTAAAAGGCAGGACATATACCTGTGTAGTTTATATGTCCTGATAGTGTAGAACTCCTACATTTGTTTTACAATGCTGTGAGGCCTGCTCCTTTCATAAGCTAACATTAGGGCTACCCTCATATACTGTTTGAATGGTAGATTCTGATCTGAAAGGAGTAACAAGGTCATATTTAGTATGGCCAGAATGGTAATACAAAATCCTGCTGACTGGTGAAGTTGGATTTAATATTACTATTTTAGAAATGCCACTTTTAGAAAGTGAGCATTTCTCTGCATTTAAACCCACATGTGCCTTACAATCCACGTCTGCATGGGTTACATGACAGCTCCCTTGTGCATTTCACTCAGACAACCCCAAACATAGGATGCTCAGTCACACCTGCACATATCTGCATACTGAACGGGTCTTCCAGGGCTGGGAGGGTGTAGGGCCAGACACTTACACTTGAAAGAACAGTGGCCTGCCCTCACACAATGGACTGCCAAACCCCCTACTGGGACCCTGGCAGACAGGATGGAACTGAAAGGGGACCTGGTGCACTTCTAAGCCACTCTTTGAAGTCTCCCCCACTTCAAAGGCACATTTGGGTATTTAAAAAGGGCATCTGACCCTACCAACTCAGACACTTCTGGACAAGATACCACTTGTGAAGAAACTCTGAACCAGAACCTGCAACCTGCCAAGAGGAACTGCCTGGCTGACCAAAGGACTCATCTGACTGCTTTTCTGCAAATGACTCCTGTCCTGCTGTCTTGCTGCCTCTGGATCTGCTGAGAAGTGCTCTCCAAGGGCTTGGATAGAGCTTGCCTCCTGCTCAATGACGTCTCAGGGCCAAAAAGACTTCATCCTCAAAGAACTCCTTGTGCGGCGAAAATTTGAAGCACAGCCTGCATTGTGGTGAGAAAATCACTGCACTCCGAACCGGAACTATGCAGCCCTGATCCCCTAGAGGAGATTGATGCAGCACCAGCGTTGCGACCAGAACTTTGACACATGGCCCACTGGATTGATGCATAGCTGAGCCAGAATGATGCAGCCTGACTTCCTGCGAGAATCGATGCAGCGCCTGCCGTGTGACCGAAATTTCCCCGCATTGCCCATGGGATTGACACAGCTCCTATGACTTCGTCCTGCACGTCCCTGGGGGCGTCTAAATACCCCGCAACCTGAAGAAGATCCAAGTCTTCATGCCGGAAATCGATGCAAGCCCCTGACTGCGCGGAAAAATATTGACGCATCATCTGTGTTCACCAGGAGAAACTGACGCACACCTCCCAGTTTTCCACGCATCTCTACAGCCCCATGCAAATAAGTTTGACTCAAACCAGGTACTTTGTGCTTGCAAGAGACACTTGTTGCTTTTTAAAGACTAAAGACTCTTTTTATCATTTTCTAAAGTGATTTTTCAACGTGTACTGGACCTGCATTTAACCAGATAAATATTTTATATTTTTCTAAACACTTTGTAGTGCATTTTTGTGGTGTTATGTTGTGTTATTGCATGAATTATTGCACAAATACTTTACACATTGCCTTCTAAGCTAAGCCTGACTGCTCAGTGCCAAGCTACCAGAGGGTGGGCACAGGCTAATTTGGATTGCATGTGACTTACCCTGACTAGAGTGAGGGTCCTTGCTTGGACATGAGATAACAGGACTGCCAACCAAAGACCCCATTTCTAACAATCAGTATTTCTCCATGTTCTTTCTGGGTTCTAATATTCACATACTGCCCGGTCTTGCTGAGCTCTTTCACGAAGCAATCCCCCGTATATTTTTTTTTTCTAAGAAGGCATGCAGGTTGTATGATTTGCTTTCTCTTGTCAGCTGCATTTATTTTTCATGTGATTGGGGAGGTAGGATTTTTTTCTTCAAAACAGATGAATCGTTTATGTACATTTATGTGCATTATTTTCAGCGATTCATTCTGGTCATTACACCCTTTGTCTTAAAAGACCATTGTGACAACAGTTTCAGAAAAGCCTCAAGTATTCTTGAATACTGTGCAAGTTTGATTTGTGTTTCTGTAGGTAGGGCCAGACAAGCATCATCACACTGGGAGGGAGCCCTTGGTGCTTCTGCCACTTTTTCCAGCTCCTGAGGTTAATCACAGCAGGCATAGGGAGGCTTCAAGAGTGTGACATTAATACGTAGAGATGATCAAAGGATAGATTATATGCGATGATTAAGTGAGAGGGACACTTTTGCCAGGGCTGTTTTTGCTTCTCCGTACATCCCCGTCTACAGGTGGACACTTTCTCAATTGTTCTAAATGTATGGCAGTATTCTTTCTGTTTCAGGGATTTCACCCATAAATGCCAATTAGGCTCATTTTGACTCCAAGTTACATTTTATTGCCTCACCATTAATGCTTATTCTCAATCAGCCCATTATCCAGCTACGGCCCATCCATAGGGGTTGAGGGGCCACACTTCCTCGCCTTTTGCTTCTCAAGAAGAGGGTCTGTCAGACTGACCAAAGGAGCTAGACAGGTGTAGGATCCTGGCTGCTTGAGCTGAACATTGCTAGGGTGAGGGTGTCACAGCTCTTGTGGGCATGATATTCTCAACTCAGCAAAGGTCCTGGTGAACCTACCCCTCGTTGATGAGGGTTAACGTCACTCATTGCCTCAGACCGAGATGCCTCAGCTTTAAACCCTGAAGTGCCAGGGCTGAGTGTAAATTAGTGACATCATCACAGAGTGGGGTGGGGTCAGCAGTCTAACTGACTCCATCACACATTGACTGACCTAAGGTCAACCAATGAGGAAAGGCAGCAATTTCAACCCTACTGCGACCCGAGTCAGAGCTGCAGGTAAGCAAGATTTTTTTTTAATTAATGTTAAGTGTGTGCATGCTTAAATATTTGCTAGTGAGTTTTGTGAATCAGTGTGTGTGCCCCCATCCTCGCCCCCCCCCCCCTAAAATTACCAGCCACCACTGCCATAATCTGGTTGAATTTAGTACAAGGCAGGGGGTTCTGTTATGCACTCTTTTCCTGGAGTTCATTTTAACTAGAATATTTAAAGCACACTACAATTCCCACAATCCTTCTCCCGCAGGCAAGAAATCAAGAAAAAAAAAATACACCCAACTTTATAAATAGGGGCAAGTCTTTTATTCAGCTCCTTTTCTTGCTGCTAAAGTTAAGTACTTGTCCTGCCTTGTACAAAAATGGTGGCATCCGGCACACTTTGATTTATATGCGTTATTGTTAGCCAACTCCTCTTGAGTCAAGGGAGGCAGGCATTAATGTTCGTTTACTTTAAAAGGTCAGTTGCTTTTTCCCCGTGGGTAGCTTCTATGGCTGAGTGCATGTGAATGAATATCCAATAATTGAAGCACTGAGGTTTTAATTAATAAAAGCGTCTGGCAGCGGAACACCGCATAAACCGGAGAAAGAAAACACTCAGTGCTCATTCCTTTCAGCGCTCAATATGTGAAGTGCATTTGTTTTCCAGCTCTAGTTTCTTCTTTAAACCGGCTAAGAGTTCAAATCCTAGTATTCCAAAGCTTGGTGTTGCGTTTTAGGAATCTGTTAAATTACAGTGGTAGTGGGTGCATTTAAGAATTATTGCTTTAGACCCTGTTTTACTGGTATAATAAGAACTCTAAATGTGAAGCAACACAGGTAAAGTCAAGAGATCTCATCTACGAAAGCTATTAGCTTGCCCAATGTTTTTAAAACCATGTTGTACAGCAGCACGGCTGAAAGTTCAAATAAAAAAAAAAAAAGTGATGGCTACAACAGAGCCAGCGCCAGTCATGTCATGCTTTTATTTATTTTTATTTTATTGCCAGCAGGTAGGGAGGGTGGGGCAGGAGAATCCAACAGGAAGACTTGTGCACACAAAATGTTATTTAAAAAAATTCACGTCATAGCACTGTTTTTATTTTTTATTGTAGGGCAGGGGGGCCAAAGCAGCAGCTCGTTTCCAGCACTGCAAGCAATGCTTGAAACACAATTTATTTTCACCAACTAAAAAATGCCTCACAGTGCTTAGTGATAGTTCCAAGAAGCTACATTTATTTATTTAAATCAGCCAGTGGTTGAGTTGGTCATGACACATTTTACCCTGAGCTTCCCCTCTTCGATCTCTTTGCATTCCGCCCTCTGACATGGTGGGCTTGTTTTCAGTGAATAGGGCAGGGAGCAAAGCAACCAATCCAGTCCTGCGTTAAAGTTCTGTGCATCCTGTATTCCTAAACCCACGTGCAACGCACACGAAGTGCTGCGCCAAAAACATGCTCATGGGCCAGTAGACTGACACATCAGAGGCAGAGCCGTGGTTCCGGGCAGAAACAAAGCTCTGTAAGGTGAGCAGCTGGTGAACAACACTTCTCCCACTCAGTGTGAAGCACCGCCAAAAGCCGGCCTAGCTCTACTGGCCCTACAGAGAACAGCAATTACCACAACTCGGTGTGTTTTCGTTAATTGCATCACAGGTTAGCGCATTTCATTCGCAGACATCCATTACACGCGTCTGGAATGGAGGAAAAACAGCACGACTTCACACACTGCATTTGGTATTCTCTGTGAATTTGAAGCACAACTTTGCGTTCCTTAATATGATATCTTCAAGCAATGATTTCCCCCGACTCAAGCGAGGTCTGTACATTTATTGTGTTTTATGCTATGAGTGGTCTCTTTACCAAACTCCCTCACAAAGAATGCATACAAGGCTCTGAATGAGCAAACATACACTCGCAGTGTACAGAAGTGTGGCAGCAGCAAGCACTGCACAGGGGGAGTCCACATTGAGGGGTGCTGGCGGCACCACAGAGGAAGTGTTTTCGGAAGGGGCTGCGAGCGAGCACACCACCACAAATGCATGCACAGGGTGTTTTTACAAAATTAAAAAAAGACGGTCTACAAAGCAAGCAGCGGAAGGACACGGGTACTTTATCCAGCGAGGGTGAAACACAAGATGACGTTAAGTCCCCACAGGTTAAATCAGAACCAAGCAAATGAGATGCAACGAAGCCACCAATTCAAAGCAATGGGTGAGCTATAAGTCACCCGTAAGCTTTCAAATGTTTCACAAGCAACACGGCATGAACTCTCTCAGGCGAGACCTGAGAAGTAGGAAGAAAAGGGAACTGCTCAAGAATCGGGTTTTGTACCAATCAAGGATTGTTCATGTTTAAATAAGGTTTCATTTTACAAAATGCTGTGTCTGTTAAATGAACACTCTGTGGTTGAATGGCGTGTCAGGGATGTTCTTGTATCAGGAGTAATACTGATAACCATGATGCTAATAATAAACAGAGGAAGACAAATAATTAAAAGGAACCTCCATTTTTTTTTTTGTTAAGATGCTTCGTTGTCTTTGATGTATAAAGTGGTCTCCTCATCTTTTAAAAATGTGGCTAGGGTTATCAGTGACTCAATTGTGTCAGTAATACCAAATGCTGTATCTGTTCTCACTGGAGGCAATAAGTTCATGAAAAATACACATATATTAATCATGAACAATGCTCCGTGGAAGGAGCAAACTGTAGGTTGTGGTGGCTCAATTCCACGATGTGAAAAGGACCTGAAGTCCCTATGGTAGGACTCAAATACGAATACAGTTGCAGGCCAAACATAAGGCCTGTAGGTAAGTCATTCGATCAGTATTCAGATGACTTCTGTGAACATGCACTGTATACCGATGACAACTGATTGCAAAAAATGTAGAAAGCAATCCCATGTTTGCAGAGTTAAGGTGTTGCACAGACCTGGATCAGAGTTGTTTCCCTCACGTTTGGGGGCAATTGTATGAAACATCACAACACAAAAAATGGACAGAGTGTTGAAACTTTTCACTCACCCCCAGTCACAGATCTGGGTTTAACCCATCGTTATTTTGCTTGCCACATCATCCCAGTTTGGATCCAGCCATATGCAAATAAGTCTTGACCCTGTTCCCCATGGAACAGTCCAGCCCGAAACACCAGGCCAGGTCCTCCCTGGACAGGAAAAAAGCGTCCTGGGACCGGTATCACCTTTCATCAGCCAGGCTAACTTAAATCCAGTGGTGCAGCAAGCAAGGTACCCACGCCTGGGCACAGCCTAGACAGTTAGGGGGCACACAAGGCAATATCACACCACAAAATAAAGTGATGAAACTACACTCACCCCCACTCACAGATCTGGGTTTAATCCATTGTTTTTTTGCTTGCCATGTCACCCTAGATGTCGGTCCCGTGCTCACAGCACCACTGGATTCAGGCTAGCCTGGCTGATGAAGGTGATATCCTGAAACCAGTCCCAGGATGCGGATTTACAGTCTGGGGACGGCCTGGCCTGGCAGTTTGGGCTGGACTATTCCCATGGGTTACAGGGCCAAGACTGATTTGCACATGGGTGGGTCCAAACTGGGATGGCATTGTGAGCAAAAGAACAATGGATTAAACCCAGATCTGTGACTGGGGATGAGTGAAAAGGTTTCAGAACTCCATCCATCATCCTTTTGTGGTGATAGTATAAAAACCAGGATCAGGAATCTTATTGATAAAGCCACTAGGTCTAAAATGAGGGCAGAATGTCCAAAAGCTACTGGTATGGAACGTGTAGCCATAACCCCAGTGCTAGATATGAAAGAAAAAAAAAAAAGTTATTTAGAAGAAAGTGGATGAAGATTACCAAAAGGGCTGTGGCTAGAACCTGGGCATTTTGCCAGGGTAACGTGATGGACCCCTTAGATCCACTGACAAAAATGTTGTTCCTGGCTGAGCAAGTGAACATCTTGATTTGGAGGGGGTATGTAGGTGGGCTCAAAGGGTCGTATACTTTGAGGAATGTGAACACCAGACTATCATATGAAAGGCATAAAAGTCTGTTACTGAGGATAGACCCAAAACCCTGGGGGTGCTTGCTGGCTACAAGGTTGTACTGAGCCGTAAAAGATTTGTTTAGTGAGAACTTTAGAGAGCTTGAATGTTGTGCGTACGTTTTTGCTTCTCCAGATATAGCTACTCTTGCTGATGTGCGTTGTGTCAGGTATCTGCTAGAGCTGGCAGATACAGCAGTCCCTTTGCTCGCTACTCAACCTCCTTCAACCGCCAGCAGTACGGATACTCCCAGCCAATGTTCTTCCCTCAGAGGAGGAGGGGAGAACACTTTGCCATTGACAGAGGACAAACAAGGGGAGGGAGAGTACATGGTAAGAACGGTCTTCTCCTTTTTGAGTGGGAGCAGATTAACTCATTCTTGGACAAAAATGGTTAATTTTGAACAACCCTTAGATTCTCCAAATAGTCCAGGAGGGAAATAGATTTTAAGTCAGACCAGGTTTCTTGCTCCAATCTGGTTCTCTCAGGAGGGAGAAGATTCAGTTACAAAAGAGGGGACGTATTTGCTCCAGAAGGGTGCAATAGATTATTGCTGCTACACAAGAATTATTTCCTTCTGAACCAAAAATATATTGTTTACAATGATTCAGATAGCCTTGGGAACCAGGCGCACCAAGAACAATCAAGTCGCCTCAGTCCAGCTACCCAGACTCCAACCTCGCATGTTTACAAATAGCATCTTAGTTCAGAATCTTAGAACAGCAAAAGACAAGACTAAAGACAGGACTGAACCCAGCCCCAGCCCCCCCCCCCCCCCCCAAAAAAAATAATAATAATAATAATAATCTACAGGCAGCTTAATGGAGGCCCTGGCCACAGGATGCTCTTTGTACTTCTAAATGCCTTACACTTGGTGCACATGTTGGAAAGTCCCTCATCCACCGTTCCTTCTGTACCCTTCCGTAGTGGAGACTAATGTGCCTGGGAACCACGATCTAGTCTCATGAGACACAATGCCTTTACACAAGCTATGTTACATGATGAACACAAAGCACTTTAAGACTACAGCAGTACAAAAAGCACCTATTTCCAATCTTTATATTTAGCCACTTTGTCAGTTGATCCCAAAAAAAAAAAAAAAAAAACCACAGACAACACTTTAAAACAATCTTAGTTTCTCCTACGCAATAGACCACGGTTACATCTGGAAATACTTCCATTCTGCATAGCCTACATTAAGAATCTTCTAATCACTAATAACTTTGGTTTTCTAGATACCCTAATCCGAACTGAGCCTAATAAAAGTTGTTTTAAAGTACTAGTTCCACTCCACACATTGTCACCACTTCACTTACTGTCCAAGGTTGCCTTACTAAACATGAAAATATTGCCACCTCCTAAAAAACTGGAGTCATTAGAAAGGAGACTGTTGCCATGTAGTCCTACTAACTTTGATACAGAAAAGCAGAGCACACTACAATGAAGGTCGTTAACAGCACCCAGACCACTGCAATACACTTGCAATCTGCCACAAAGGGCATTGAACGGTATATAAAACAATTTTAAATAATCCTGCAGAACGTATGAAATAACGAAAAACAGAATATATTTATGTAGTGACAATCGCAAAGCATTTCACGGCGAAGAAAAATGCATGTTACATTACCAATTATGAAGAACATTATAATGAATAAAACAATAAAGTAAAATCTAACACTAAGCTTACTTCAACCAACCACAAATGCAACCCTAACAAGCAAGCACAACTAGAAATGTAAGCATTAGTACACATGTAACCATTCAGATAATCCTATCCCTGGTCACAAGCTCACCACCGCGATGTAAACCATGACCAGCAAAAATATGCCTTATTGCATTTAGTTAGGTTCTTCATTAGTACTCAAACTTAATTGTATGCAATTAATTTTTCTTTGTGATATTTTCTTCATTTTCACAAACTTCGTTATAAAAGTTTTGATTAAAAGTAAACAAAGCCCCTATTCAGGAAAATTTCCAGATTGTGATGTAAAGTAAGATAGACTTTGAAGAATATTTTGAGCAATGTAAGAGATTGCACAGCTATCTAAAACTTTGTCACATCTTTCCATCCCTCCCTTGTAAGGGATTTCCTTCCGGGTCAGTTTTTAATACAATAATAATTTAGCATTTGCTATATAATAGCGATGCTACACGATTTTTGGTAATGCATGCAGATTTGCCAGCGTTAAAATATGGCACAGGTAGGACTCCAGGGGAAAGCACAGAGTGCTCAAGTACCAGAGTTACTCCTTGTGCCCCTGCACATCATGGAGACAAACCTGTAACTCTTGTGACAGTCAAGATTTCAGAAGCACCCAGCGACCCTTTAACTTATTCTACAGAACCTCTTTACCCTTCTATAGTGCACAAAGGCTACACATTCTTAGTCAGCTTCAATAACTGAAGCAGACCATATTTTGGAACCAAGAGGCTATCTTTTGCATTAGTAATAAGAGAACAGACACACACTGGGGCCATTTTATTTGAAAGAACAGGCGCAGTGTTTTAATCCGTGAATCCACAAGGGCATGGTTTCCTGTTAAATATTTGAGAGAGAAGAAACATTTGGAAAGGATGTAATTGTGTAGCAAAACTAAAAATGCAAAATATTGATTAAGGAACTGCTGCAGATTGTGAACGGTCTCGAAACATTTAACTTTCTTGGAGATTAAAAGGCAATATTTCGAACCTTAGAAAGCTGCATGTATTGTATGCGTGGTGAAGTATATTAAGAAGCACAGACTTTTGGCAATCCGGTATTAAAAGAAAAACACAATTAGTCAAATAGGCTCGCAATGGCAACTGCCAAGACATTTCATTTGGAAGGATTTATTTACATTTTTAACTATAGGATGAAGAGTTAGGCAGTATTCTAACCAGGTGGTCTCCTTTACCAATATTAACGTTTTGTTAAGTACATCATACAAATATTGCCCCCCTGCTGAAGCACAGACTCGCCCTGCTGTACATTATGCTGTTTACCTGACAAAGCATAAATTCACAAAACAAATTTAAGGCTACTTGTTTATTTTATGAAAAATGCAAACTCGTTTTCAGAATCTTGAAAAATACGTCGTTAACATCTAATAAAAAAACTATATTGTTACAAAAACACAGAAAAATGAAGCATAGTAAATAAATAAGTTTCACATGTGATATTTTACATAGAAATATTCTTTTATAGGTTACATAACACTTCTACTGTAACAAATATTGGCAAAGTTAATCAGGTATGCTAGTCAATTGCTGTAAAATGCCAAGTTTACAAAGGAACTGAGCATTAAGGAATTAGTCACTTAACTTTAGGAGGCATACATACAGTAAGGCAGCCCAACATGGGCAATCCTGTGGGTGCATGTTGGGAAGACATGAACATCTACGGTTATGTGCGAGTTCACGTAATGGGTGATTCCCTACAGGAATGAGGAAACAGTTTGGAATGTGTTGCCTCTGGAAAAAGTTGACAATATGCAACAGAAGATATACAATGATCAATAGAGACTGAGGAGGGGTGGGGGTGAAGAGTGGCAGTACAGTATTTAGTTTAGGGACGAATGTAGTATTCGACCAGCCACAGTATGGATTTTAACATTTTAAAATGGGAGGATTAAAACCTTTGTGAATATAATTCAGCCAGCACCAAGAAGAGGGAACTGAAATGCGCCACGTGACAAGCTATACATTACGTCACAGGATACTGTGAAAGGTGAAAAAAAAAAATTAAACATTTTTTAAATGTTACATTCTATATAATGAGCCAAAATAATGGAAGACCACAAAATATATAAAAAAAAAAAAAATCAGTCTCAATCGAGATCAAAGAACAGTTAAAACTTGGTAACAGGATTTAAAAATAAAAAAAAAGTTAACTAGGAAGAGAAGGTTTTGGAAAAACAGCCATTATTCTTCAGACTTAAAATGAGATGTGCCTGGGAAACGCAAAGTGAGGTTATATTATTATACATTAAGTCAAGTGCAGAAAGGCCAATTAAGTGCCTGAGTCAAAGACTGACTGTTGATATAGGTTTGGCATTTGCTGAACAACACTGAAGCCACTGATTATTGGAAGGAGTAACAACGATTGATCATTTAAAAAAAAAAAAAAAAAAAAGAAAGAAAGTGCAGAAATGTAGAACACCCAGCTTAATGAAAAAAAATTGTTACTGCTGATGAATAAAGGTGCTTTGATTAGAAGTTAATTTAACATTCATTTACAAGCGTAAGCTGCCCCCATAACAAAAGCAAAGCCATTTTGATTTCACATGTTGCTCATATCTTTTTCTTTCTTTTCTTTACTCCTCATCGTTAAATAATAATGCCGATTTGCTTCTGGGTAAGAGACCTTGCTGAGGGGTAACTTGTAAATATCTGAGTTGTTTGTAGTAAGTAACAGGAAGGTAAGTGCAGACAAGCAGAATGGCCAGGTGCAGGAAGCCAGCCCAACCTAAAAGGAAAAAAAGAAAAAAAATATATATATATTAACATTTATGAAGGTACTCCTGTAAGTATCTACCAATAATATTAAATATATAAACCTACAATTTTTACTTTTAAAAATACATGCTAAATTATGCCAGCGCTCCATGTCTAAGTTATTCTGTTTATGCAGAAGTAATCGAATATGTCTTCAAGAAGTTACAACAAAAATAAAATCACTATAACAAGTCAATGATGGGTGGATGTGTGAGGATTGGGGCTGGGGCGGGGGGGGGGGGGTGAAGGGGGCAGGCGTGGAGAGCCGGGTGCACCAGTCTGATTTTGCTCACACAGTCCTGGAGAAGAGCATAACATGAACTCCATTATGTTCCCAGCAGAACATGAGGAACCTCCAGCTGCCAGTAGTAAAATATGTTAGAATATTGGAAGCTTCATTAGAGACAATGGAGTGCTATGGGCTTCTAATAGCTAGTAGAAGCACAGATCCTCTACATTGCAATGTTCTGCCCTCTAGTGGAGGAATGTTCTAATAGCCCTTTGGAGCTGGACTGCCCCCTTCGGTTCAGGCTTTAATGCTGGAACGGGCCTTTAATGGCCAGTATAGCACCCTACAGCGGGTTCTAAGGCTATATTTATTCTGTCCAAATGGAGTAGTACGCATACCCAACAATGACAATTTGAAGATAACCATAGATGACGTGGATGTTTGAACTAATGCAATATTTAATAAAGATTTTGAATGTCAATCTTATAAGACTGAATCTGTAGAAAGGATAATGGATTTGAATCTCCTGGAAATATATTAGATGCCTGTCCTCTAAACCATCGCTCTTACAAAGTACTTCAATACTTCTATTCTGAATTCTAGCAATCATGGAGTCTCCAAAACAGAAATCAGGCAATTTTATTTTAAATGTAAAAATGGTACGCCATTCTCAATAACTGGAAAGGGTGAATAACTTAACATAATGAATTTACACGCAGGTGGATGTTCAGATAACCTTTCAGACCCTTTGAACAGAAGTACAATACATGGTCAAACCTTGAAATACTCACCACTGCCATCATATTGGCGAGAGCTGCTCCAAGGTAAGCACAATATAAAGCTGTTAAAAAAATAAAGTAAAGTTAGTAACTTAACGATATTGCCATGGCAAGCCCCCAAATCAGGTCAATAATATGTGCTGGCAGTTTAACAGTCAAATGAACATCTGCATGGCAATACCACTTGCCCTCTTCCGATAGAAGTACATGATAATATACAGAAGGTTCCAAAGAGAAGCATTATGTTCTTAACATGTATTTGGAGCAGAAACAAAACTAGAAGAAAGTCAGCCCAACAACTCTTGCACAATCCACACAGAGCACTGCCATAGACAATATGCAAATTAAAAGTATGCTTACGGCAACATGCACTTGGTTTGGACTTCTCATTACATACATTATGATAATTAAGTTGGCCTACCAAGATGGACCATGGCCAAGTAGGTTTAGCAGGTGGTAGAATATCCGGTAGTGCAGAAGGAACCGGAGGTAAATGAACGAACGATTACCACACCAAATACTGCAATATTAACTAGCTAGACGCCCAGTGCCCGTGTGTTTGGTGTTCAACCAATATAAAGGTTGGAACTGCAACTAGTGACAGGAGCAACTATGAAATGACGTGAAAAAGGGCTACACCTTAGTTTTTGGATAATCCAGGGCAGTTAGACTACACCACAAATGGCAATGTTGTGGACTAATGCCAAGTAGACCCAGGAAGAGCAACAATGCAAAAACATTGAGGCGGGTCATTCAGTTTTATTTTTTCTTTCTTAGAAGTGGGATAGCTTCAATTTGCTCACCCACCCTCTATCCAGCCATTCTTGGGCAGTATTCTGTGAACAAGAGCATAATTGTGTACATCACACACTTGCCACAAATCTGTAAAGTGGTATCCAAGTTTCAAAACTTGTCATGGAGCTACAATCTGTGGGTATATTAACAATTTCAGTGTTTTAAGGGTGGTTGCTTTATAAAAGATGTCCGGCCACGCCCTAACCCACTCAATTCTGTTTGACATGAGACAGGGAATCAGTACTGCATGTAGGGAAAGGAAAAGGAAGTGAATAGCTGCAACTCACATTTATTAATGTCTAGCTTGATAGCAGAGATTTTCGCCAGACAATTATGTAAGCATTAGAGGGGCCTTGGCTCTGCCTCCAATTTTACAGTCAGGAGAGCATATTTCGATTGGGCAGAAGTTGTGTGCTTAGTAAAAAGTTTAAGTCTAATACTTCTGCTCCACCATCTTGTCATGAGAAAATAGATTTCCTCATGATGAGTTTAACAAGCTGACAGACAATGAGCTTTTAAGAGACAAACTTGTAGTGGCGGCCAGCAGCTTTAGGAGGGAGGGGGGCAGGCGGGAAACACACAGACACGCACTCACATCCATTAACACTCATGCCATTCAAACATGCATGCACCAAATATTCATTTTAAAACATCACACACACACACACACACATCCATTCACTCAACACTCTAACATGCACGCACGCACCAAACATTCAATCTAAAACATCTCTCTCACACACTCACACCCACACCCACACCCACACCCCAGCCTCCAGGTCACAGGGGGGTCGGGACTGCTGCCTTCCCTCATTGGCTTACCTTTTAAGGTCAGCCAATGAGGGAAGGTAGCAGTCCCAGCCTCGTCACAGAGTGTGATGGTGTCAGTGAGACTGCTGACCCCACCGCACTCTGTGACAAAGTGTCACTGATTGACACTCGCCCTAGGCGCTTGAGGGCTTAAACCTAAAGCGCCCAGGGCGTGTGTCAATGAGTGACTCTTTCCTCGTCACCCAGGGGAGGGCCTCGAGGCACCTTTGCTTAGAGGAAGTCACGCCCATAGGACCTGTGACATTCTCAGCCCAGCAAAGTTCGGCTCAGGCAGCCAGGAGTCTGCGCAAATCGCGCATGGCTCACTCCTGTCTGTCTGAGCTGAAAATGAAGTGTGTCTGCCAGGCTGGCCTTTGTTCAGCCTGACAGACACTCTTCATGAGGGGCAAATGGTGGGGGGCGTGGCCCTCCGCCCTAAAGGAGGAGCCGCCACTGCAAACTTGTGTGAATCCAATGTCTATGGACTTTAAGGTGCGAACGGGCACATTACATTAATACAGTATTTTCTCTATAAAGTAACAATTTAAGCAAGCTGGATTGTTTTTTTCTTTTAAGATCAAATCAATATTATTTTGATCCCTTGTCGGATTCAGAGCAGTTCTCCGCCATCATGGTTATTGTTGATTTTCCTACTTGTAATTATGAGGTGTACACTGAATTATCACAATATAGAGCTCTCCTGTATACATACGCTTAAATGTGGTGCAGAGGTGTGCAACTTTCTAAACTGTCGTGAAGTGAGGACAAAAAAAAAAGCAGGAAAGATTAAAATGTAAAGTGTAACACTGTGCATACTGCAACATTTATCGATATCAGCTTCACTGATGGACAAACAACTGCTCAGCACGGTAGGGATGGACAGGGGTTACAGGTACACTTGAGCTTTTATTATTTTATGAAATCAGGGTTGCTTTAATTCACCAGAAGGAGTATGAGGCTTCCATTTTTTTTATTTTTAAGTGTAAGACAAGCGAAAGATAAGAGTCAACGATCGGTTTTACAAAGTGCAACCATAATCATTTTAAGTCAGAATAAACGGAAATAAGTCTGCTCTATCTTGTTTCCCTTCCAGGCCCTCGTGTTTGTTTTTTTGTTTTGAGCCATTAGCACGTTTCCTTCTCAGTCTTAGAGTTTTCACTCTACCGGATACCTTTCTCCCACCATCATACACTGCCTGCTGATTTATTTAATTCCTGCTGATTCTTAATCATGCCCACTTTCTAATCTGGTCATTGTTTTTCCCTTCTCCACCCTTTTGCGTATTGCTCTCTTGCTCCGATTTAAAAATCCGTTAAAGTACTGTTGGACCTGCAGCCACCAGCCCAAACTAAGCGCTGTTGATGCATGTATGGGCTAAAGATTTGAGACCACAGGAAACTGAGTGCAGAAAAGTCAATTTAAAAAAAAAAAAAAAAAAAAAAAAAAAAAAAAAAAAATTGTAGCTATGGGGAAAAAAAATGACACTGGACAACTAAGATTACATTTTACTGAAAGGTAGCATCCCTTGCCATAATGTTTTTATTTGCTGTGTAGCTGAACCAACTATTCCACACTGCCATGGCGAACTTTGTCTTTGAGCACTGTCAATTTGCCGTCCTGGTTCCATAGCGGGCTCTCTTCTTTATACAAGGCGGAAGCAAGCACTAGTGCTTCCTGTTTCATCCCAGCTTGGAAGGTTGCACAGAAGCCAACTGGACTGCAGCCTGCTGGTGAAGGTAGTACATACTGAGGCTTCCTGTACTGCAACTTTTAGGTAACCTTGCACTCCTGCCGGAGTGCATAAGGCAGATTTACTAAGATTTAGTGCAACGCAACACTTATTTGTGCAGGGGGAGGATGGCAGTTCTGAAAAATGGCCTGCTCTTAGTATCTAGCCCTCCACTTACGCACAAACAGGCTGCCTAGTGCCACGCACAATCTTTGCACCACGGTGCAGACGTGTGTGCTTAATTCATAGGACGGGTTTTGCACCGAAAGTGCATGATCTAATGACTAGGCTATAAGTAATAACATTGCAGCACACGTGATGTGGAAAAGGTTAGGCAAACTAAGAAAACCTTCCAGTTTTGCACCTGCTTTAAGAAAAGTGTTAAATTTGATGCAAAGCTGGGCCTCACAATCTTCGTAGTTCTGGCTTTTTGTCAAGAATTATGAATGTTTGTTCTAGAGCACCCAAGTACCAAGAATGCAACTCCCCCTTGACTCAAAGTAGTGCAGTGCACCTCAACTTGCACCAAGGCATGGGCACCTTTCCAGTGCAAAATACATATTAAGCTGGAAAGTAAGTCTCCTTCTCAGTTTTTTTTTCCTCCAGTGCCCCTACTTTGTTTCCAAGGCGGGTTAATCATGCTCTGCTCTTCCCCTGAAAAGCTTGTTATGAGTGAGTGAATCTTGCTAGGCCTCCGCTAGAGCTGCACTTTGCATGTGAGGAATTCTTACACTGCAGCTTCTTGAGCGAACCGTGCACTATGTGCAATGTGATCTTTAAGCGTACTGCGTTCCTCTACTGGCGTGTGTGTGAAGGACAATTGCTTTATTGCTGCACTGGCTGTAACTGTGGGTCAAGTAAAGCTTGCACTGCTGCAATCAGAACATTATCAACGCATTTAGCTTTTGTAGTAGAGTTTTTTTTTTTTAAGTTTGCCTCCATTTGTTCAGATTTCTGGGGGATGGTAAAGACACCACAATCTCTCCTGGGACCACAATGTACGTATTGGAATAGTTCAAAGCTTCCTTTTCAGAACTGTAAGAACTAGAACTAGTTAGACAATTTGCAAATAAGCTATATAATGCCATGTATGGCCATATGTTGCATTTCTGTGAAAAATGTGTGCAACAATTTACACACCACCAATTTCAAAATTCACAGGCCACCACTGTAGTCTTTGTGATTACTGCTTAAACAAAAGGATCTCCGGAGGTTTCTCTACCAGGATGAGACGAGAATTCTAGTACTTTCTACAAAGGTGAATTTTCTGAAAATACTTATCCAACACGTAACTACATTTTGCATTATAATATGGACCATCTAATGAATTGTAATGTACAAGAAAATGCATGCCGTGGGTAGCAGAGTGTTAACTATTGAAACATGTAGGGGGTTACTCGTCATGGAAGCCATTACATTTTTTTTTTTTATTTTTTTTTTATAAAAACAAAATTAAATCTCGATAACCGAAAATAAAAAATAAGAGCTTAAGTCCTTGAATTATGATTCAAGACAGTAAGGACTGGAAGAAAATGCTTAAGGCAATGCTTGTTAACCTAAAGATGCAAATTGCACCTCCTCGATGACGCTCAATAAAATGTGCCTAGATTGCTGGTGTCCCCACTCATTCAACTCTGGTTAAATATCCCTTCTCACAATATACTGCTTTCCAACTCTGGACCTCCCTTGGACAATGATGAGAGGAACTCTTGCTGACCACAGTTTCCCCAATACCACTGGACACTTTCAAACTTCAAAAGACAAAAACAGGACATTACTACTAAAATACCACATACCACAGAGAACTGCCAACAAATGGGTCTGCCAGGTAAGAGCATAAAACATTCCTCCAACTGCAATGCATGCAAGGACAGGATTGTAGCCCCACAAGCCGAAGTATATATTCTTGAAAGGAGCTGCGAGGCTTAAACCTGAAAAGCAAGGAGGATGCTTGGGTGAAACATTTTCTTCATAAATTCAAGTCACTTTAAAACCTAGGCTTTCAAACAGTAACTGCGCATAGTTGTCGCTTTTCAATTTTAGCAGGCAGTAGCTCTGCAGGTACACACCTGATAAATAATATTGAGTAATTCCCTAAAACAATTTTTTTTGCTGATACGTTAATAGAAGACTTGGACATTTGTACTGTGCAACAGGTCTATTGTGGCTATAAAACCGATACTGCCACGAGAGCCGGGAATTAGTCCAAGACTATTAGACATTTGACCTTTAAAATGATTCTGGATTTTCAGTTACTGTCAGACTTGAGGTTCAAATTTAGTTGGTTTCACACCTTTGCTCTGGAAAACGCTGGATGACCGGGGACCTCATTTAGCATTTGGTGAGGGCCCCTCAGTAAGTCAGTGGTGCATCTGCTCCATGAAAACGGAGTCCTGCTTTTGGGATTTTCAAAAGCAAAACGTTTGCCGCTTTAAACATGGTGCCTGCGCTGCACAGATTCAGTGCAGTCGATGCAGCACTGGCCCACTTTACAGGAAAAATTAGGCCAGGAAGGGTTCTTCGAGTGCTGATGGTCCTTCTCTTGGGGGGCAAAGGTCAGTCTCTTCAATACTGGCTGCTAGGATCCAAACGAACTGCCCCACATTCCTATAGCTGATCATACACTAGTATCAAACAACCTGTAGCAGGCGGAGTAACTGTGTAGCAATAGAAAACAGTACAGTGTATCAAATTCACAAGACCGCATCTACTATTAGCCTTCTAGTAAATTCTATATTACAAAGTGTTATTAAAGACTTTAGGTACCAGAGTCAACATAATGCATAAAAAATAAAATTAAAAATAAAAAAAACATTCTTTGAAAGATGAATTGGAGCAAAGTCACCTGAATACTTGACATAAAAGGGACTGGTTGAATAAACAGTATTCTATACCAGCAAGTGAAAGAAGGCATGCAAGAACAACATAGATAGGAAACAATATATAGTTCCGGATCAAACAAAATTCCAGAGCTATCAATTCTTTTGCTATGTGGTAGACAGCATTCAATACACGCCTTCAACTGCTCTAGTCAGGAGTGATATACAAGCAGCACAATTGGATATCTGCAAAAAATGCATTTTACAGTGTAAACCTGCAATTACCAACAACATTGTGACATCCCTAAGAGCACATCTCTTTAATCAGAAACATAATGCTGATCTATGCTACATTACCATAGACACTAGAAACATAATTGGAGGGAAAAAAAAAAAACATACTTCACAAATTAGAAACAAATCATTTAAGTGGTGTTAATTCAGATGAAGAACTGAATATGCACTTAAATGTGAATATGTAATTAGATTAGCAGTTTCTGCTGAGCAGTAGTCTTTACATTCACACCCAATCTGAGGGGTAATGCAGTTTTAAAAATATTTTTTAAAGGCTTTGGATGCATCACAGATTTCTAAAGATATTCACTATAGCATACACAGCAAGCACTTTCCGTTCTCAGTTTATTTTCATTGTAAGGTTTCTTTAGTAGAATAAGTGACTCCATGCTGCTCTCACAAGATATTCTTCTGTTTCACAATTGGGTTTGCATCATTTGTTTCCAACATGAACTATCTGGGCATTGATTACTTTTTTTTATAGGAAATTTAAGGTGAGTAATGGCTTTTTATTTATTGTCCTTAAGAATCGTGTCAAGTACTGATAGATCATTTTATATTCTTAGTTCACAGGAGCTTTATCAATTTTGGATTGCTAATCATCAACAAATATTTACACCATTAATATCAGAAATACACCCACTTTGGTCCAGAAACCGTTTTGTGTTTTCTAACAAGGACAATAACCAAGGTGTTATGGACACTGAAATCTAGTTTCCTATTTTATGATTAACTTGATTTTATTTTGCTCCCCTCAAATTATGAGATTTAGAAATGGTTTATACTAGAGTGGATAAACAACTTTGAAGGAAAATACCAAATAAAAACAAAATGCAGTACCACTCTCAATATGTGATTCCTCAATTAAATTAGTCTTCTATAATCATGTGCATCAGTATACACATTAAGGCTTCGTTTTGTATATGTGACTAGGACTGCTCATATTGATGGAACTATAATTGTACTTCACTATCATACAAGTTTTTTTTTTTTTTTTAAAGTAAAGACATTTTAATTATTTTAATCCTTCAAAAATGAGCTTTTTAAAAACGTTGTGCATCAATAAGAAACTGTGTCCCAGAATACAGTGGAAATACACTCAACAAGGTGAACGTAATGCTTTTTTGACAGATACTTCAGGGATGTAAAATTAAGGGGGAAAAAAATAGGTTAATTATTGACAATTTGATTTTGCTTACAAGAAAAATGCACACCAATTTGTTCCATCTTTACAAATGGCCTCATAAGCTGGTTTTCTATTGTTTACGTTATTTGGCACTCTTGGTTGAGCAAAGATCTGTTTCAGACCAAAATAGTGTTCCATTACATCAGACTATTTACCCCCCTAAGAGAACCCTTCAAACCTCTCCAAATACAGCCCAATGTCCAACATTTCTTAACCTGGCCAGGTTACAATAATCACCACGAGCTCTGTGACATTAAGTCTTTACTCTTGAATGACCGATATTTAACAGTCTGGAAATACACTTTTCCCCCCCAGACACCCGAGATTAGAGGACAAACTGAACCAGGGAAGGCTGGAATAGATTCAGATGAAATACACTAGCTAGTCCTCCACAAGTACTTGCCTTAAAAACATTCCAAAATATTAAGCTTTTCTTAATTATTGTAAGCCCAGTC
This sequence comes from Pleurodeles waltl, assembly GCF_031143425.1. Lineage (NCBI taxonomy): Eukaryota > Metazoa > Chordata > Amphibia > Caudata > Salamandridae > Pleurodeles > Pleurodeles waltl. The sequence goes on along the minus strand of NC_090436.1, from coordinate 127,069,820 downwards.
ATTAGTGCTTAAAATATCCATGTTGAGGTTACAGTAAGGAAAAACATGAAGGCTTCGCTTCAGTGCCTGCCCAATGTCATCTTAAGGATTTTGGGGAAACTCGAGAAGACATTTTAGGGGCCCTGTACAGACCAGATTTGATTTTCATTACTCAACTCTTGCCAATTTAAGCCCACGAGGTCAAACAATACTAAATTACATGTTTAACTATAACCAAGTCCATAAAGCAGTTGAAATAGATATTGCCTGGGATGCCAAAAATCCTTCAAATGACAAAAATCTGTAGATGGACAGTCAGTGGTGGAGGTAGGCAGAGAAGTTAAAATAGAGAAAGAAAGTAGATTACAATTCAGATAAAGTTCACTTTCCCAGAGGGCCCGTTGGTAGCCCTGGGTAATTGCCCACTTTGACATTGCCTTAAAACTTTGTACCTGCCAACATTCCAACTGTTGATCCAATAGCGGCATGCAAACAGATCACAGGAGATGATAAGAAGAGAGCAACCAGGAAGATTCCACCAGTCCATGCATTGTCACACCCATATACCTGCCCAACCCCAACCGGAATAGCTTTCAGCAGCTGAAAGAAAGAACAGAGACATAGTTCATGAAGTGGAATCCTTTTTTTAAAAATATTACTTATACAGTAAAATCATAATACATTCCAAGCATACAAGCATGTTTAAAACTGTGTCACAACCTAATTCAGATCCCCGTTTGCCAACATTAGAACATTGTTTTCTCATACAAATAGAGACCAGAAACAAAAAAGTGGAACAATGGTAGGTGTTCGAGGAAATTATAATACAGTGAATTAGTAATGAAGAATACAATGAGTAATATTGCTAGCCACATACCACACACACACACACACACACACACACACACACACGGGCAATAAGCCTGCAGCAACGTTAACATTAAACAAGTTTTTTTCTTTTTCTTCAAGTGACATCTTTAAAATTGGCCAATAGCAAGTGTTACTTTAGCCAAAGGAAGCATAATAATTCGTGTAAGGGCATGGTTCAATCCTGACACCACTTTTTTTTTTTTTAAAGTAAGAGCTCTTAATAGTTAGACATGCAGTATCTTAGTTAAAACATACTAGCTCTCTTTCAGCCCAAGAGCCAATACAAAAAATGTACTTACCTTCATAAACATGAAATCTAATGGATACTCTAACCAGAGATTACTCACCTTATGAACACCTATAAGCACCAGACTGGATCTGGACATTTCCCAGCATTTCTCCCACACACCAACAAGTATTGTCATGCTGCTCCACGTTAACGCTGTCCTGCCACAGAAGAGACGATGGAGCCACATACAAGTACCACTACTACAAGCTGACATCCATTGCTTGACTGTCTGCATCATCTGATGCAGAGCTCAATAACTGATCAGGTATGACAGTTTGCAGATCTATTTCACAGATAAGAGTCCATTCCACAAGACAGGGTGGTGGTCAGAAAGGATTCCTCAGTTAGATAACCCACAGGGAGGTGTAGCAGACCTTAAAATAGAGTGCTAGCCACCTCAGTAGAACCCTTTTAGGCACCACCTTACCCTCCCTCCACCAGCCCAGTGAACCCCAAAAAGGGCTAATAGTCCACCAGACAGTCCTTGGCATGATCAATTGAAAAGCTCAAGGCTCTTTAAGGCAGTGAAACCCATCCTCTTTCGAGGGGTGATGTGGATAAACAAATACTGTAAGTGTGGTGGATTGGACAACATGTGTTGATTTGTATGGTGCCACTTATCACCGGTGAGGTTATCCAGGCTCCAGAGCAGGAATATAGGTCAAATGGGGCTTCTAATTGAACAGCAGTTTCTTGTAAAAGAGCTATCCTGATGGGTTGAGGAAGTGCATTCCAGTTCTTGGTGGTGGTTAAGGAGAAGGTGGACCCTCCCGACTTGCTTCTGCAGATGCAGGGGACCTGTGCGAGGGTGAGAGTGGTAGATGGTAGCTCTCTGGCTGGTTAGTAGAGTTGAAGTCAGTCATTGAGGTATGGGGGTCTGGTGCTGTGGAGGGCTCTGTAGGTGTGAATGAGCAGCTTGAAATGGCAACGTTCCTGGACTGGGACCCAGTGCAGAAATGCAAAGGATAATGTGAAGAAAAAAATAATAAAAACGCCAACAAACACACCGGATCATATCCACAAATGTCCTAGACTTAAAGGTGGAGGGAAGGCTCACAATTGCACCATATCCAAGACAGCTCTGATGAACAGGATCCTCTGTGAAGGAGCTGGGTGTGACTTTTGCACATTAGAGAATCAACAAAGATGTTGGTAAGTTTGCGCTCAGGTGGAGGTGGTCTATGACCATTAGTGCAAGCCCATCTTCAACAGCCAGTCAACAATGTAGGGGAGACTGGTATTCCCAACCTCTGAAGATGTGCTGCATCTACTGGCATCACTTTTTTGAATACCCTACACGTACTTCTAAGGCTGAAAGGGGACACACAAAATTAAAAATACTTCTGGCTTGCCTCGAGTCACAGGTAATGTCTGAGTGACTGCAGGGTAGGAATGTGAAAAGAGTTCCGTAGGTCCAGCACTACCTGGATCCTGACCAGACTGAACCTGGGATTAGAGTATACATGACAGAATTAATTTTTCCTTTTTCTGGAAGAAATTAAGAACCAAGACTTAAGAGGAAGAGGCGTGCCATCCTTTGGCACTTAGAAACCTTTTTTTTTTTTGATGGCCAGGACCCTCTCCTCCCCCTCCCACCTCCCAATGGTTCCTTGACCAAGACCCTAGACTGCCTGCTGTAAAATGGACAAATGGATTTGACACCCAATGTGGTGCATGTGGTTTGGAAAATAATTGATTAGCATATCAGTGCTGGTTTATTTGGAGCACCAACTTGTCAAATATGATGTTCTGCTATCCTTGAGGGAAAATCTTATCCTGCCTCCAACAGGGTGGTCATGTGCTGTTGAGGGCAGCTAAAGTGGTTTGGTAGTGGTTGCAGTAGAGGAAGGGGATTGGGCAATACACAGTCCATGATGGCATGGAGGTGACTGGCTGGATCCCCCACCCTAGCTTCAAAAGGACTGGGGTGGGCTTGTGGGGGGGGGGGGAGCGGGTTTTCTGTTACTGTGGACATTGGGCCTTGAAGTTGCCTTTGAGCCAGCCTTCTTCTGATAATATTATTTAATAAGTGTACGAATGCCTGAAAGCGGTTTGACGCAAACCTGAAAGTGTTTGAAGCATGAACAATTAGTGGGAAAAGCCAAGATTTAAGTCATCTCCTGAAACTGGTCAAATTCCATTGCTTTTTCAGAGGTTTCCGAGGGATCCCTCATGCTTTCTGTTCGTAATGAATGATCGGAGTAGAATCAGTGCTGTTCCACAAATCCCAATCTTTGCTAGGTGATCAATAAGGATAGATTCACTCGGTGTCAAAGGCTTCAGATGGGTCTAAAAGGGATCAAAGCAGGCTTCCCTCCCTTGTCTACAATCAATCTCATCTCCTCTGTGATCACTGTCATGGCTGTTTCTGTACTGTGTTTTTTCTTGAATCAGGGTTGAGCCTCGTCAAGAATCTCATTCTTGTTTTAATATTTTGATAGAGTGGTATTAAGATGTTTTTCTAAAATGTTGGATAACATTGGCGAGTAATGGAGTGTTGAAAATAAATAAATAAATAATTTTAAGGAACCTCAACTACCTCACCTGTGCAGAAAGGTCGAGGGAGTGCATGGAGGCCCTGCTTTCCTTGAAATGCAGTCCGCTTTTCATCCTAAGAAAAATATCATGCCCAACAGTGCCACCTAAATATAATCTGAAAAACCAAAGGAATTGCTTCCACACAGGATTGAAGACCATCACACTAGTACAAACAGCCCTGTCCAGTGAGTCGGTGATGTCCAGCCCAGAGCAGATGGCATACTGCATCCTGACCATCTTCAATAATATGGAAGGAAAGAACCAGCCTACTCATATATGCCTGAAACCAAACTTTCATATGTAGGGTGTTGGTGAAGAAAAATGAGCCTCCAGGGGCAGGTCTACATCATATAGCCACTTGCTTATTTTTCAGGGGCAAGAACAAGGTTTGGACCAAGTGCCCGACAGGGGGTCCATTAGGGCTTCTTTGAAGAACAAAGCAGTTCCCTTGAAGCCTGCCTAGGCTGCTGTACTTCATCAGGACATTGGTCTTGACCTCGGACAGGAACTGCAGGTCTAACACTTTGGCAGCCCATCAAAAAACCACTGTGAAAGAGGCAGATTCCTTTGCAAAAAGACCAGGTTGTCAATAAACCTGGTATTTGGAGGTGTCCAGCCCACTAACATCCTGCATGTCCATATAAAGACTGTCTTAAGCACAGAAATAGGGCGCATCATCCCAAGTATCTCTGGTATCATCGTGACTATGTGGACTATGTTCAGAATTTGAACAAAAAGATGAAGCATTCTTGAGCCATGTCAGTGTTCTGTCAGAATCATAATGTGGTTGGTCCATGACCGCCAAAAGCTTGTGGAAGGCACAACTTCTGTCAAGGTAGTTTGGGTTCACCTCAAAATCAGGTAAGACAATAGGTTCCTCCTTGGCTTTTGTGCCAGTGTTGACACTAGGGGGCAAGGACCATGGTGCCAGGTATGAAGTTGGATTAGGCATTAGCACGGGAACTGCAGCAGACCCTGCAGTGGAGTCAACAGGTGCAGACAGTGTTGAGGACGATCTGCCAATGGTATTCCAACTGGAGGCCTCCTCAGATACTTGAGGCTTGAAGGCATGCCACAGGGGACAGAAGTGTGTTGAAGATTTACAACTTGGCTTCCTTAGAAGCCTTTATTTATTGCAGCATCGTCAATGGAACCGGGAACTGTCTGCATCAGGATAAGCTATGGAATCAGTTCCTTGGTAGGAGTCAGAGAGGCACCTTGGTGCCCCTGCAAATTCCATATTTGAGAGTCACGTGATGGAGGTAGAGTCCCACTTTGACTTCTTGTGTTTCTCTTTTAGACTCTGATTTACCTGATGACTTTGAATGCAAGGAGGACTTTTTTTTTTACTGGTGTAGACTTGGGAACTTGTCTGCATCCTCAACTTTGACCTGAAGCTTAGCTTTGCAGTCCTGATCACTTTGTAGTTTACGCAGGGTCATGTCCCTCAAATGTGAGGCATGTAAGGACCCTAGACACCAGAGACAGACCTGATTTTGGGGGGGGGAGGGGGGGGGGTGGAACGAGAGGAAGGTCTATCACCAGTTGACAAGTGGGAAGACGAAGGGGGAAGATCTGAGGGGCACGTCATACCCATAATTTTTTTTAAGTTATTTTTAGAAAAACTATTCCCCCTACTTTTTGTGAAAAGATAACCAGCCCAGAATGCTTCATTTTGAGAGTTGAAATGCTTCAGCTGAAGTGAAATGAATGGAGTCTCCCATGCCGTGAAACCGAGGGTGGGCAGGCAGCTAAACAAGCCTTCTTTCCAGGCTGACTGCCTCAATGAAAGAAATGTAAATGCATGCAACCGGCCAATCTGCAAATTTAAAGGGTGCTTGGAAGCCAGTATTGGCTTTAATTGATGGAATCACTGGACACTTCTTCATGAGACAGCTGTGAAATGGGTGCTTTCAAAGGACCTTTATTTAAAAAAATAAAAAAATGCACTAAGTACAGTCTGGGAATTGGTAAAGTCTATATTTTGGAAGCATGTTTTAATCTTAAACCTTCTACCTAATAGAGGTTTCATAGTGTATGATAGCGCACTTCCCACTTATAACCATAGCTTGCATTTAATTTAAGCTGTGCGTAATTTTATACTTAGTTACCAGACGGTGAAAGACCGAAAAAGGTTGCCGAATATTTAGTTTTGCCACACCTCTGATGATACCCCCAGCCTCACTCATCCAGCCCTCACGAGTGCAGCATCACAGTGCCAACACTTTTTTATTATTATTATTTTTTTTTTTTAATGCACTTCCACCACAGTCTATTACAGACATCGACTTCTGAAAGTCACTACAAGGTATAACCCCTATTGTTATTAGTTGGGACATATTTCCTAGCACACTGTAGAAGAAAGTTTGTCAAAACAAGAAAGGTTGGGACAGAGCTGTGTCCACATATCCAGCAGAGCAATACCACCTGCTGCAGCACAGGAGCAATGCATAGAAAGATCTTTGGATCCAGTCTAGACCTAGGGGGCGTTCATGAGGTGTGGAACCTACAGTTAAAAGTATCCATCAGAATCGTCTTTTGGGGTGAACCCATATGGAGGCTAGTGACCAGTACAAAAAAAAGAAAAAAAAGTAGATCCAATCACATCTTTGATCGCGTGCAAACAGAAGTGGTTCAAGGGAATAGCGCCCATAAGTAGAACCAAATACTTTCCCCATCCGTGGCTTAAGTGAACATTGGTGATCAATAGCAATAAAGCGGAAAAAAAAAATAACAGAATAGTCAAAATTAACATAGTAGGTGAAGGGAAATGATTGACTGCCTCACAGCTCTGGTTATGAGGGAAGGACACTATCTGCAGGTGGTGCTGCATAGATATTTATTGGTCTGAATCCTGTAAAATAAACACATCCAAACGCTTGAAAATGGATACCTCCAGAGGTGTGCATTTTGTAGCAGCATCTTTTTCCTTCAATTTTTGGGAGACACTGAAGTATTTGCACGGTAGTAGGAGATAGTTACTTGCACAGGTGTAAATACCACAAATGAGGTCCATTTAGGTTTCTGAACTTCCATGAGCAAATATTTCCATGTGGAGAAACTCATGCAAGCTAATCTAGGGATAATCCATCTACTCCCTACCTAGAGTGATCTAAACTCTTACAACCTGAGTTTATGCTATATTGTCTAGCGATACTGGATGGTATCCTTCAAAAGAAGCCCAAGATTAATAATCTACTGAATTCCGTTGCATTAGAATTGCCCCTTCTGACCGCCACCTCAAATTCCACAGCAGGTTCACCTTTGCCTGGCTTTTGGGTAGAAAAACACATCCAGCCAACTAGGACCCCACTAGGATCCCTGGATCTATTCAGCAAAAAGCACTCAAGCTGTTCTTTCCCGCCATTGATGCAAACCCTTGCTATACTCGACAATATGTGAACTATGTTTTGGATGTCAGTCTTCTGCCATCCCAAATAAAAACCCAAATTACCATTTGCTGTTCATCTTCTGCCCTCCACGTACACAGCCAGGGTAAAATGCTTGTGGACATACCTCCTTCTCTGGAGAGAAGGAGCCTTAAGATGGCACACCTTCCATCTGGGCGTGGCTCCCTTGCCCCCATACCCACATTTCACATGGGTACTGTCTAAATATGATACTTTCTACTCCTTTTGGATTCGAAGACTGAGCATGGTGCCATACAATTATTTGTAAGAGGACTTAACTGGAACTCCCCCAGGGGTAAAATAATGAAAAAACTGCCTCCAATTCAAGAGACTGGCTCCCCAGAGAGGAGAGGCACTGCAAGGCCCATAAGGAGACCGAACAAAGACTTAACTGATTGAGACAGGCCTCCAAGTAGGACTCAGAGGCCTCAAGATCTGCAGCCAAACTGACCAGTACCGAATCTGAAACCTTGCATCAGTTGATGATCCGTGCCTTCTGGTAAAATTGCACGGCTCTTTGCATTCATTATGTACACATCCTAAATAGGGGTGCTGTATGCTTGGGAACATAACTCACTGAGGAATAGAGGTGTGGCCTGGTAAGTTCATTTAAATCTCAACACCATGGTTCCAATTGCAAGAAGGCCCACAGTGTGGAATTAAGTTAAAGGTCACACTTCATCCTTGAACAAGTGTGCAAGAAGCTACATTTAGGGTTCTTATAGCTACAACGTTCATTCCCCCTCAAAAGGCCTGCCAGCTTATCAAATGAGTTCCAGCCCTCATTGACCCTCTTTCTCCTCCATCTCCCCCAAATGCTAGGGTGATTTGGTGTTAGGACCGGCAATATTTAACTGGTCAACCAGTCGAGAAACAGGACCACGGAGCTATGATTGTATTGCAATCACGCTTGGATTTGGTGGCACCCTGAATAATAATAGAAAAACCTGGTCCCCCAGAGGCAGGTGATTCCTGTTATTTGCCAAGATGGAAATCAGTTATGAAGCACCTTTGGTGGAGCTCATTTCAAATTCTGGGTGGTCAGTGTTGATAAATAGTTTTCCTCAACACTACTTCAGAATTTGAAACCCCCATGCTCTTGCAATGGATCTCGTGCAGATAGCTGAAGATGCATTTTATTCCAGTCCTTCTCTAGCCTTTTGAAACTAACCGAAGCCCCACTGTTGGTCGGTCCTCCTTCTGAAAGCTTCCACACCAGTGACTACAGAACAACATTAGCCTGCCAGTATAAAAAGCGTTTAGTGCCTTTACTTCCAAGCACTGTAGATTGCTAGTTTCATCTCCTAGCCCTTGACAGTGTTGGACTGCACAGCATTTAAAGAGATCGGAGAGATCCATTTTTAACAGGTTAAAAAAAACAAAGTATTGTTCCGATTTTAGAAGTAGAAAGGTTTAATTGGTATGTTCAAAACTAGACAAAAAAAAAAAAAAAAAGTTTCAATCAAAGCAAAAGAAACAAAAACAAAATCGATCTTCACATGTTTGGGCTAAAAGATCCACGATAACTCGGATAAAAAAATAACACAAAAAAAAACAAGCCATTTGCATTTATAAACTGAGTATTCGGATCGGTTTCATGCATTCAGTTTAAATCAATCAATCAAAAAAATTCTAGAGCGCACTACTGACCCATGAGGGTCTCAAGGCGCTGGGGGGAGGAGAAACAGGGGGGGGGCGCAGGGAGGGTCACTGATCGAACAACCATGTCTTGAGGTTCTTTCTGAAGACCAGTAGGTCTTTGGTTTTGCGAAGGTCGTGGGGAGGGAGTTCCAGGTTTTGGGGGCGAGGTAGGAGAAAGACCTGCCTCCTGTGGTGGTGCGTTGGATGCGGGGGACTGTGCCTAAGGCAAGGTCGGCTGATCGGAGGTTGCGTGTCGGAGTGTGGAAGTTAACTCTTTCATTGAGGTAGGTTGGGCCAGTGTTGTGGAGGGATTTGTGTGCATGGATGAGGATCTTGAATGAGATTCTCTTGTCTATGGGGAGCCAGTGAAGGGATTGGAGGTGTGGTGAGATTCGTTCGTGGCGGGGGAGGCCAAGGACGAGGCATGCAGCTGTGTTCTGGATTCTCTGGAGTTTGCGTTTGAGTTTGAGTGTGGTGCCGGCGTAGAGGGCGTTACCGTAGTCCAGTCTGCTGCTGATGTGTGTGGGTGACTGTCTTTCTGGTTTCTAGGGGGAATCCATTTGAAGGATTTATTTTTTTTTTTTTATTTTTTTTTTTAAGAGTGCGGAGTGTGTGGAAGCAGGAGGTGGTTAGAGCATTGATTTGCTGTGTCATGGAGAGGGAGGGGGGGGTCGAGGATGATGCTGAGGTTGCGTGCGTGCGGGGCCTAGGGCGGTGGGCCACCAGGAGTTGTCCCATGTGGTTTTGTTGGGGCCGAAGATGATGATCTCGGTTTTGTTTGAGTTGAGCTTGAGGTGGTTAGTGGTCATCCAGTTGGCGGTGTGTAGGAGAGTGGCGTATAGGTTGGTTTTGGCGGTGGTGGGTTTGCTGGTGAGGGAGAGGATGAGTTGGGTGTCATCTGCATAGGAGAAGATAGTGATTCCGTGTGCTCGGAGGATGTTGGCTAGGGGGATCATGTAGATGTTGAAGAGTGTGGGGCTGAGGGAGGACCCTTGGGGGACTCCGCAGGTGATCTTGGTAGTGTTGGAGTGGAAGGGCGGAAGGCGGACTCTTTGGGTCCGGTCGGTGAGGAAGGAGGTGAGCCAGTCTAAGGCTTTGTGGCAAATTCCTATGCTGTGGAGGCGTGTGTGGAGTGTGTGGCGGCAGACTGTGTCAAAGGCTGCGGAGAGGTCTAGGAGGATGAGTGCGACGGTCTCGCCTTTGTCGACTTTGGTCCTGATATCTTCAGTGCATGCGATGAGGGCGGTTTCTGTGCTGTGGTTCTTGCGGAACCCAGATTGTGAGGGGTCAAGAGTGTTTGCTTCGAGGAAGTGGGATAGGTGGGTGTTGACTTATTTCTCTGCAACCTTGGCGGGGAAAGGGAGGAGGGAGATGGGGCGGTAGTTGGAGAGGGTCTATGGGTCGGCTTGTTTTTTTTGAGGAGAGCAGTGATTTCTGCGTACTTCCAGGGGTCTGGGTAGGTGGCGGAGTCGAAGGAGGAGTTGATTATATTGTAGAGCATGGGGGCGATGGTAGGGCTAGCTTTGTTGTAGATGCTGTGTGGACAGGGGTCGGAGTGGATGGAGTTCATGATTTTTTCGGTTTCTTCGTGTGTGGTGGGGGTCCATGCTGAGAGTGTGGTGGGGGAGTCCTGAGTGGGGGTTGGGTGAGTGAGGGGTATGTGTGGTGGGTGAGTGTGGTTTGAAGCTGCTGTAGATGTCCAGGATTTTGTGGAGAAGTGGTTGGAAAGGGCGTCACATAGGGGCTGTGTGTGTGTGCAGGTAAAACCATTACAGATAAATTAGAGGACAGTATGTCTGCGTAAACTACGTTCACTTCAAATACACAATTTCCAAGAGACTGAAGAAAGGAGAGCGGGTTTGATCCCAATATCTCCAACAGAGACCATATTTTGCAACTTTTTCGACCATACTATCTAAACACATAAGACTCTGAATCAAAATAAAAAAAAAATAAAAAAAAAAAAAAAAAAAAAGTAGGAGCTTTACAAAAGTAGGTGATCTTCAACCATTTGAGAGTCCGGATATATGCCCCCCCCCCCCTTTTTTTTTTTTTAAAATAAAGTCTTTGCACACTTTTTGCTCTTCCATCTATCAGACAGGACAAGATGACCAAAGTGAAGGGAAGGTATCCTCGGAGCCTCTAGATCAATGATCAGTGATGCAACGGTACACCAGGGGGATGCAGATCAAAACCCAAGACAATGTTCCAACTCACGGACTAAGAAATTCTCACTCACCAGAGGCACTTCCACGTTAGACCAGGTGATATTTGGCACAGCAGAGATGGGCTCGAATAGCACAGTCGGGAAGAAAACATTGTAGTGTCCAGTGGCAGCCATGTGCAGGCACACTGCGATGTTAAAAGGCAGCGTGAACACAGGGAGTTCCCATTTACTGAAAATGGACGCCAATGCGCTTGACAAAATGGGACTGAAAAGGGAAACAAATTTAAAAAAAAAATAATAATAATAAATATATATTAATTTATAGCAACATGCACATTTATGTACTTACAGTTTTCCACTTGTAAAGTGGAGTAAAATGTTTTCCCCATGTGCGTACCAGAGGACTCCAAATCAGAGACAAAGCACAAACAAGAAGCTTCATTTTTATGACATTTAACTGTATTCCTTTACTTTAGCCCAAGTGGTTTAGTTTATCCATCGGAAAATCTAATAGCTAAAATGCAGATGGGGGGGGGGGGGGTACGAAATCCATTGACAGTCTACAGGAAAGAAGTTACAAAAAGTATTGGCTGTAGAAGAGCCCCCACTGATAGAGGGTTTCATATGCAAGTTCAGTTCAAGGGAATTGAAGCACCTTCTGCCTGTATCCCAGGATTCCCCATAACAATGGTTTGAGGTCAGGTAAACCACTTGCTGAAAGGGAATATGCAATAGGAATATCCAAGCATGCTACTCACCCAGGTGGTTATTCTGCTCTTAATAAAGATTTTACATTTCGACCCGGAAGAAAAGGGGACTTTCCTTTATTTCCAACTAATTAAGATGCATTAGCAAGGCTGTCTCCTATGCAACAATGGTGCCCCAGGGACACAACATTCAAAGTCCAGTAAGTACGAAATTTGACATATTACTGATCTTTTCAAACCAAAACGATTAAGGAGTGAATACAACTATTCAAACTGCTACTTGCATATGTTCCTTTGAGAAAAAAAAAAAAAAAAAAGAAAAAAAAAGGACAGGAAATAATGTAATTGACAAGCACAGGTTACCAGTTTTTAATTTCAAATGTAAAGCTAAGTGATTAGTTGCTTAGGTGCTTACTTTGTCCCACTATTTTGTATTGATGATCACATGTGATCTGAAATGTCCTATAAATTCATAACACATTCAAGCAAGTCCTGTTTACACAAGGATGATTTTCTCATTCCAGGAAAAACAAAGTATCATGAGAAACAAATACATTATTTTCAGAGGCTAAGCTAGAGCAAAGAAAGATCAGTCAGAATTGTAATTTACAAACTAGTGTAGGTATCACGATGAGCAACGTACCAGATCATAGACATAACTGCGACAGGCAATAGCAGCCACCAGTACCAGTTGCCCTTGTCAGAGAACACAGCCATAAGTAAGCCGACTAGAATTCCGTTATAACCATGGAGTCCTGCTGCAATTGCTGATCTGTTAAAAGAAAAGTATGTCATGTCATAGGGTTAGTGCCACACTAATCTCCATGCTGTTTAGAACTTCAGCGAGTAAACTGTACAGCAAAATAGTCACTATGAACATGGAGGCCCAGTCAGAGTTTTGACAAATTGTAGGTGGTCTTGGGCAGTTGACAATAGAGACAGTGTATTTGTAAGAAAACTAAGATGAATCCTACTTCACTAAATTTATTTGCCTTCAGATAACTTTGGGAAAAGCTTTTGTTAGAAATAGATGTCTACCAACATGGTGTTGCTCACCCTATCAGTAGTTTTCAATATTCGATGTCCAATAAATATGGGGGGGAGGGGGGGGCATGCTATCTAGTCTGTACACACTGTCTAAGTCCGAGCACATTGCACAATGCATGAACATTGATTGTTCATAGAGAAAGCTCTGCATTGATAGACTTGTAGCATCGAGCTTGCACCTCCGACACATGGCGCTTGTATTATAAAAACTGCCTCTGCAAACTATGCAACAGAGGAGCACATCCGCTGGGCATATGCTGGAACATGGTACGCACTGCCATGGATATAGCTTTGCTCACTCTGATGAAGACCGTGGATCTGACCTCTACCTTCCAGAGGACCAACAAATCTGCACTACACCAGACTGGCTTCCTGGCCAATCTTACCCAATTATGGGGATTTAGCTTTTCCAAAAACATCTGGTAGAGGGTGCTCCCACAATGCTCTCAGCAGCGTAGGTAGCTACAGATAGGAGTGTACCAACACAATCACAAAACCATGGTTCAACGGTTTCTCTTTTTCACCACCTTTGTAATGTTGGTTACCATCCTAGGTCTCATTGCCTAATAAATCACAGCAATTTTTTTTATACAGAATAAAACTGTTGCAATAAACTCTGAAAAACATTTTTTTCTTGTGTCTAATCTTGGATACTCCCAGCGACGACTAAAGAGTAGATCCGTTTCCATGATTACCTTGGGAATCTGAGTAGATCTGTTCAAGGTTGCAAAACCCATCGGGTACCCTGGTGTGGTTAGGGGTTCAGACAGGGCACTGTGAGCTAGCTAGGAACCATAATCAACAACATTTCCTGATGGCATATGTGGATTGAGTCCCACTACCCTGACATTTATGTTGAGCAGATCCACAGTCCAACTTTATTCGTAGGAACCCTCAAACCTAGCACCCCACATTGGGCACCATGTTACACGGTTCCAACTAATAAAGTAGGACTGTGTATGTGGTCAACATTTCCTGATGGTATATGCGTACAGAGTCCCTAAACCTTGACGTTTATGTTGAGCAGGTCACAGTCCTACTTTATTCATATGAACTATAAAACACCCTAAGGTTTAAAGAAAAGAAAATTCTATAGGAATAGCTACTAAACTGTATACCCGGTGTGCAAATGTGTACATAAAAGTACAGTATGTTGAAATCACAAATTTGGACATACAGCTTTAAATGCACAGCAGCAAGGCAATCCGTGGTATCAACTGCTTTTGTATAAATCTGCTATGTTGATATATTACAAAGTAGCGTTCCTCCCTTTAGATAGGCTGTGATCTGAAATGGTACAGATAGGCCGCTTCCAGATATTGGAGTACAAGTAATTCTTGAGTGTAAAGTAAGTGGCAAAAATAATGCATATTACACCAAGGTGCATTAATAAAATCCAGGAATCTTCATGTTATTTCTTGACTAGATTAAGTCTCCTGTACACAAACACTCAATTTTCCAATCAAAATACTTGTGCTACAGCACAAATGACAACCTTACCGGTCTTGGCTCAGAATAAGAGCTGCCCCTGTGTTGACCACCGTTCCCAAGCAACCAGCAATGGCCCACCATGGATTCTGGATAAACAGCCCAACAATTATTAGAATTCCACTGATGGGGTTACTGACAAACATCACCTGTGACGTCCCACGCAGGACCCAATCAATGAACTGGAAAATAACAGGTTTTTCTGAAAAGAGAGGGGAAATTTAAATATTCATTTTTATTATTTAATTTTTAAAAGAGGCACAGCTGTTATACGTACATTTATACCAATCAAAAGTTAGCCGTTAACATTTCTAAGATTGGTTCAAAATAATATCGCTTATTGAACTTTCAAATTCTATTCTAAAAGAAAATTTTATTGAACCTGCTGAAACTGATTTAAAAGGGAAAAAAAAACCCTTATAATAGTCAGGATCATAAAGAACTACCAGTACTGCCGACTTGCAACTTGTACAAAGCTCCATCTTTTAGTCATTTTAAGACTTTATGCTTTCAGAACTACATCCATTTAGCCATATTAGAAAATGTAGAAAACAGCTTCAAGATGCATTACAGAGCTCTCTAGATTAGGTGATGTTAGGATCAAATCAAATTCGGGAAAAAAAAAAAAAAAAAACACAAACACACACACCTCTTCATTAACACCATGATACCAAGACTCATGGTCCCAAGAAGCTGTGAAAAGGTACAAGCATAGAGTACAGTCTGGAGAATACATGCACAGAAGTGGACGTAAGATCTACACAATTGCCACAGTAGATATCCTAGGAACTACAAATAGTGTGCATTTTTCTTCCCACATTGAAGGTCCATTAAGGGCATGCTAACTCAAGGCTGGACTACAAAAGGAGTGTCATTCTGTAAGGCACTTGTTTCTGTACACATCACATACCTAAAGCTTCAACGTTCAAACCCACACATTATCAATGGGTAGAGAAGAATTGATAACAAAACTGACAGGCACACACATCACATACCTGAATACTCCAATTTGCTGGAGGGGAGTTGTCAACTACATATGACAAACTACTCTGTCTACTTTGCCAGTCAAGCAAGGTACCAGCAGCTGAGTAATGAAACCATAAACATGCCATCTTCCTGAGAATGTGGTTTAAACCTAGTCTCCACCAAATGCTTACAAATAGGCCAAAACGAACCATGCTCACCTATGAGTAGGGCTTCCAGTTACAGTAAGGTTTGTCAAATGGGTACATTTAAGATTCTGTAAACCTTTGGGAACAAAATTGCTTGCATCAATTTGTGTCACAATGAGGACAACGATTAAAGTGCTCTTAATGGGCCATTCAATCATTTGAGTCAGTTCAGGGTGCCAAAGATCCAGTCTGCAACAAATCTACAGTAGGAAACCCAGCAGGAAGACCACGATAAGCCTGCTGGTGTCCAAATACGAAAAAAAAAAAAAAAAAAACACACGAGCCAGAATCCTTCACTGCCACAGGGACATGCATTACAACCAGCAAGACACAAGCTTAGCTGCTTTCCCAATTACACAGATGCATTTTCTAGAGAGCCTCAAATGGCTTGGCAAAAACTATATTCTACTGCACACCAACTCATGTCATTGGAAGGCTGTATAAATATCAGCCAGTAGCTTAGATGGTTAAGTGCAGGAGGGAAAACAATTAAAGTCATAGACACTATGTCAACTGCAAACCAAAATCTTGAACTCCTACAATATTTCAATTCTTCAGGGTATGCTGTAGTATCTAGGACCAGGGTTTCTCCAAAACACAACATCAAGTATGCCCCTATAATTAAAATATTTACCAGATGAAAAACATTGCAGGGATAACAAGGAACTAAACCAAACGTAGGGATAAATTTCACCAATTTAAAATTTAGTGTCATCACTGCTCCTGTGCATGAAAATTTTGTACTACAGGCTACATTCCACTTTACTATGGAGAAGGTGTGTGCTTAAGTGAGAGTCTCAAAACACAAAATATTAAGGTTTACAGACAATCTGTGATGACTAATTAGGCAAGAAATAGCTGCTCTCAGACCACCAGCTGTGTGGAGGATGCTCATTGGTGGCATGTGGTTATAATGGAGTATAGAACTGGTGCAGTTAACTAATGTCTCATTTTGGGGGCCACAATATTAGAGTTACTCATTAGTGTAGAAGTGCACAATCATGTACGTTTCTGCATTCTTCCATTAGGAGCAGGTTACTCCAAAGGTAAGATACCACAGCTCTTCTAGTAACCTCTTGAACATACTACACTATCCATCATGAATCCACACAGTAAAAGTACAGAAAGTCTGGAAAACACAATGCAAGCATTGCGACCAATTACACTTATCTGGCTTCCTCCTTTTACTCACAAGAGCCAGATCTGCAAAAGGTATATGGGACTGTTGCAACAAGTACTAGGGTCTGCTGCTTTCAGTAGTGCCCACCCATGCCTGGGATAACAGATACTCAGTATGCGGAGACAAACATGTATGAAGTCTATGCTCATTTAGCAATTCAGCTTTAGTGCCTGCATCAGTTGGATTCCTTTTCCTGCTTTGCCCCCCCCCCCCCCCACAAAGTAATCCATCTATAGGCATAGAGCCTACATGTATTGGAATACCTTTTTTCAGACTGCTTTTTCTTTCAGAGTACATGCTGCCTATAAGGAATTGGAGTTATTCGTTGCAAAAGATGCAAGTTCCTCACAAGTAATAAGGACCACAAGTTTCTTTCAGGGAACCAAGTACGCCATTGAAGCACCTAACTGAGGTTAGTAAAGTACAGCAGTCCAAGGTCTACTCCTGAGAGGTGGTGCAGGCTAGTAACCCCAGTCTGTTGGCCCACAGCAGCAACACTTAAATCATTGTCCAGTTAGTGCTTTTTATTTATATAAACAGAAAAGTACTTTTAGTACAAGCCACACTTCTAAATATTTTGCATTGAATTACACATATGTACTATCAAGTAGATGGAAATATCTCTGGTGATACTGCCAGATGACACCCCTAACAGGTCCTGAACCTTATATCCACAACCCCCCCCATACCTATAACTGAATGGAATATCACAATATATGTGGGGGTGCCAGTATCAATAAGGCAGGACTACTGAGATTTTAGGTGTGCCACAACATAGTAAAACAGGAAGAGTTAACATTTCACCACTGCAACAGCACTTGAAAGCTATGGGGACAGTGCCAATAAGCAATAAAGGTTGTAACACACAATTAAGGTAATAATAGCATTCATTAAACTGTTAAACCTTGCATGGTCAACCTGCAACAGTATCATGAAAACAATGCATTGAATAACATGCTCCAGAGTTTTATTGGTTTACTTTTACAATGCTGTTTAGGACCCACCACCATGAGTCCTTGCACTCCCAAGCCCAGGCACAAACTAATAAATCAGGGAGAGCATAGAAACTGATTAGTGTCTCTGGTCATTTGTCCTATGATCTTGGGTAATGTTTTCAGAAGTTTCAAGGGGGCTGTTGATCCCCTAGCAGCCCCCATAATACTTCCAGTAACATTGCTTGTGCCACTACTTTTGAGGCACACCATAAGCAAATATGCTAATCCTGAAGCCTGCTCCAGGGGCTAGTGTGGGGGCACTCCTAGGCTCCAGGTTTTGCATATTATACTAGCAGCTTTACCCAAGCGCTGTTTCTCAAAGTTCAGCCTCATCGCACGGAATACATTTCTAAAAATACAAGGTGCCAATGCCCACCAGGCACTGAAAGTTTAGTTATGGGCCAACCAGCTCCCCACGTGCCTTTCTGAAGCCGACAACACTTCTAAACACCTCGAGCAGAAGCAAACAATGTTATTTTTGGTCCTGTCTACAGGTGGAACCAAGCAAAGTTCTACTTCCGTGACAACCCCACCCAGCAAGCACTGGCAGAAGGCAGGCAACACCAAGAAGTCATCTTGTGCCCCCCAACTTCTAATGATATGTCGGAAGTGCTTCTCCGAGAGCCACAACTCCTCCTCTAGCAGACACCGCTGCCTGACGCCTTCCCACCAAAACAAAGGAAAGCCCCATCCTGTGCTGGGCTTCACAGGTCTGGCCTGCCTCCTTTGTATCAGATCCACAGAAACAGTGTGGCAAGCTAATTAAAAGAAGCAGGTTGCCTTCCCACCCCTCTCTTTTCCAGGAACTGCATCAAGCAGTGTTAATTACTATATTGTGTGGGGAGGCCTGTGATCCTCCTGTTAGAGAGCACAGTAATTAACTTGGCCTGGTAAGAGGGTGAGGGTGCGGAGGGGCAAGTCCCAGAATTGGATTAGGAGCCTTATGAGGGGAAATAGGAAAATTCATAAAGTGCCATAAGGAGTATAGGTATTTTGTCAAAGATAGAGCCACAATCTGGATGCATGTTAACTCCTAGATTGATACCTCACTGGACCATGTAAGCCCAACCAGGTTTAAACTGTGCTCGTGCTGATTTTACCTACAATGTGTAATTCAATTAAGTACCACAGACTTTCAGTAAGCACTACAGACCTACACAATTAATTCCACTCACATTATATGGTCTACCCTGGGTCAGTACCAATGTATGAAGGGCTACCTGTATGCAGATCCTGGGCTGAGCAAGATGGTAGCCTCAAGTGCAGCCTGGGCATGCCTGTGCTCATGTATAAGCAGACCAAAGTCTCTTACACCAACTGCGCAGTAGCCTCATCTTAAAAGGTGGGAATGAGCAGTTAAAACCTAAAGTCCATTTAACATGAATTTCCCATGACACTGCAGCTCACTTAGAATAAAAAGTCCACAAAAGAAAAAAAAAAAAAAAACACAGGTTGTTAAAAAAGGAAAAATCCAGGGGGATTAAATGGGCAAACACCACTTTGCAACACTACCTATAAATGTGTCACTTTGAGTCTCAGGCTCAAATGAATCATACAGCTGTGTGTGGGCACTGGGAGCATACATCAGCTTGATTTTGCCTCGGGTACTTTTTGGGCTGGATTATGGCAATCCATACAGCCTGAAAGTAGCCTACTAACTTGCATCCCACTAGAAGACTGCAAGAGTGGAATAGGTTCAAGAGACATACTCAGCACTCTGATGCAGGCAAAAAAACACAAACACACAGGAGTAGATTAAATATGCTGCATCCCACACAGATTTTCAAACCTTATGTGCCAGCAATTTCCTAAAGGTTCATTTAGTTCAAAGTTTCTAGTTTTCTGTGTTCATTAGTTTTGTTGAAGTTAGCTGCTTTAGATGGGTAGTATGTTATGTATTCATGCTCCTTGACCATTCCTAAGTATGTTGGGCTGCCAGGTATCATGCTGTGCCATTTAGTATTACAAAATGAGGCATTAGTACCATTTCCATGGTGCTCACTATAAAGAACCTTGGATTTGAGTTTGAGTCAGTCCCATGGACTAGTTACTAACCTGTATATAGAAAAAACATGCAGGTCATTCCTGTGGAACTATTGATAAAATGAATATCCTGCCAACAAATCTTACTGAGGTAAGAAACTTCCTAAAAATCACACAAAACCGGTTATGGTTACCATTTGACCAGCACATAAAATTAGGATCACAAGTTTATATGAACATTGTTTTGGGGATTTTAGTGTTCTCTGCGAGCTGTTCTATTGTACAGAAAAATACTAAGGTACATTAATGAGCAGCATTATTTTACCATCTGAAGTGGAATGGGCTCTTAGATAGAAAGAAAGAAAAGAAAAAAAATTTTAAAAAAAAAAAACGTTGAAAGAAGTCTAGGCAGAACTAGGTGGTTACTATTTATCTTTGATTAACTTGAATTAAGAGTAAGGATTGAAGTACCTTTTAGCCAGTCCCCAAAGGCGCTCATGTCTCCAGTGATATAGTTGATTGCATTAGTAATGCCGCTCACATAAACATTGGTGGTACTGGTGGTCCCAGGGGGCTGCTTCTTCATATCATCGACTGGAGGAATCGCCACTTGGTGTTCCATATCCTTCTGTTAGTTATAGGAAAGAAAAAAAAGAGACGTCAGATTCAAGGGTCCATCTACCCACAGTGAATAAAAGTTTTCAATAAATCACTCATGCAGTGCCATACAACATATGCTGTACGTCCTTTACCAGATGCTAGAGTCAAAGCTCTGGATTATGCAGTTTAGCCTCTATTGCTAAATAACAAAGTTACATATATTTAGCAATTTCCCAAATGGTACAATGTTTAAGGTTGCCCCCATAATTGAGGAGTGGGCGCCATGAAAAAAAAAAAAATAATAATAAATAAAAAAAAAAAAAAAAAGGGGTTGCAGCCAAACACCTGAAGGTTACACAGATCTCTTGAAGGGGGCCTCACACTGAGGTATATATTCATCATACACATGAGTAGGGTTGATATTTATGTTCCTTTCATCAGATATGAATAAGATTAACTAATTGCCCATGGAGGTGTTTAGTTAGAGCATTGTGCAAATGGTAAAATATGGTTTTAAATCTATTTGTGCACATTCTAATGTATACACATTTTATATTTTGTGGCAAGCGTAATTGTGAACTTCTATATCATTTGTTAGAAATTGGGTTTCTGTCTGGCAAAGATATGCACCCTGTCTAAACAGGGACCACAATCCTAGTTAGGGAAAGTCATATACACACTAAAAGTTAATCTGCGCTCACCCTCTGGCTGCTTGGCACAGCAGTCAGGCTTAAGAGGCAAAGTGAAAAGTTTGTGCAACACACACAATATAACAGTGAAGTGAAACCACCACAAAAAGGACTACACACCAAGTTTAACAAAAAAAACAAAAAAATAATAAATATATAAAAATATAATGAATGTATAAATAAAGACTAAAATGACAAATAGGTAGAAGTCGAGAGATTAATTTTTAAAGAATAACAAAGTGTCTGTAGCACTTAGAAGCAATAAGTGCCAATGGGGGTTATCTTTTCTCACTGGACCAAAGCAAAGTCAGGAGTTAAGGATGACCCTGATGGAGTATGGGCCAGATACAGGAGCCATGCAGGTCCGCTGAACACAGTACCTTGACCTTGTCATAACAGCGAGAAGTAGAGCGCAGCCAAGTGATGCATTAGTGCCGAACCTGCAGTCAAGGTGATAAGTCAATTTTCTTCAAGCAGTGGCGGTAATGCGTCAGTTACGAAGATGGTTCCATAGACAATGCACCTGGTTTCTCTATGCAGTCTAGGAGATGCATCGATCTCCCCACACTGCTGCGGCAATTCCGAGGCATCAATTCTTTAGGCAAAGCACTGGTTCTGAGTGCCTATGCTCTGATCCTGCAAGAGCGATGATGCGTTATTCTGCTTCTAGCAGACAAGAGTTGTCAGTTCAACTGGAGCAAGTACCAGAGTCCACTTTCATTGGGTCAGGCACAGGAGTAGGTCTGATATACACCACAGTCTCATGCAACATGAGACCAGCAGACAAGCCCTTGGAGATCACGGTGGGTTTCAGGCAGAGTCTTGCTCTCCCCCAGCAGGAGTCAGAGAGGGAAGCAGTTCTTCCAGAGAAGCAGTCCAACAGCCTGAGAGTCCTAGTAGCAGAACAGCAGTCCTTCTGACAGTTCTTTACTGGTCCCGGTGTCTAATTTGGTGGGTTCAGAGATCCAGTACTTATGCACAGTTGAGCCTATGAAGTGAGGTTGACTTCAAAAGAAAGGTATCTGAAGTGCAGAGGTCCTTTCTTCCTAGCACTGGCTTCAGACATACTATAGGGGGATAATCAGAACTCTGTGTAGAGACAGGACACTGCCCTTTCAAGCGCAGGTTTCAGCTCTTCCCTCCCATCCTGCCCAGGATGAACCATCAGGATGCAAATGGGCACTCAGACACACCTGCTCTTCCTTTGTGTGGCTGTCTAGAGGGGACACACAAAATCAACCTGTCGCCTACCCCAAATGTTTATTGGAGACAGGCTACAGGCACACAGCTTTAAGAGCTTAGAAATACCAACTTTCTATAAGTGATCTTTGTTAAATAATAATGTTAGATCCTCTTTGCTGGCTAAGTTGAATTTATCATCATCATCTTTCCAGTGATATTAAACACAACAGAGGTACTCTTTCTCAAACCGAAATTATAACCTAGGAGTGTAATAAGGAATTCCCAATGTCTACCTATGACAGGAGTAGCCTCACACAAGTGAAAAACAAAATGTAGGTGTTTTCACTATGGAGGACATGCACAGCTAAAAAGTACATGTCCTACCTTTTACTTCACAGCACCCTGCCCTATGAGCTAACTAGGACCTACATGTAATAAAAGGGCAGCTTACTGCTTGACAAGAGGTTTTGAACGCCAAGATGGCATGACAGTGAAACTGCACACAAAGGCCCTGCAGTCCCGGGCATGTGCTCTCTACTAGGGACTTACAGCTAAATTAATCAGCCCAATTGTGGGTGAATCAATATTACCATGTTAGGGGAGAAGCACATGCACTTCAGCACTGGACAGATGCTCTGAAACTTAAGGCCAACAAAAAGAATCAAAAAGGAGGTAAACAGGCAAAAAGTTTAGGGGGTAGACCACCCTAAGGTGGACAGGTCTATCACCACCACATCAGACACGTGTATGATGAAATATCCAACATTAACATCAGCAAAAATCTGGTGGCGACATTCTAAAGGGAATTGTGCAAATTAACAATACACTAAAGTCAACAAGTAAAACCCAAGTTAGGATGCAGTAAATAGTAGTCGAATAGCCAAGTAGGCAGGAAGTTAAAAAGTAATCTGCTAATGAAGTGGAAGGACAATTTTGTACATTAACTCTTCCTTTTGGCCTGCAAGCAAAAAGCCGGGTCTGGCAGCTCATATTCACTGCAAAAAAATAAATAGTGTTTGACCTCATGGTTACAGGTTAAAATCTCAGCTGGTCCAGTCAGCCTTTCATTCTTCCAAGGTTAGTATTCTGACTTGGGTATTGACGATTTAATCAGCCAATGTACCCTTCAGAGTAAGTGTGCACATATGCACAATATGTTGAGACGACTGCTTGTTAGTTTTTCGGCAATAAATGTACATTTTAATTGGTTACCATGCACAACGTCTAATCTATACAGCACCCATCATGAACAAGTTATTGACCCCGCAGTTCATGTCCTTCCTTGGGGTACACGGAGTGAAAAAGACCCTTATGAAAACAAGGAAACTGTACCCCTTACTCTGAGCTTAGTAGAACATTACAACCATTTTTAGGATTGTGAGGGACCTGCGCTTGTCCGGACCCTAGTGCAATTGATCTACTGGTAGCAAATCTACATGCTTCAAATATACTAACAAAACAAGATCCATGCAGGACGATGAAAGGTTCTTAGCCAAGAACGTTAGATTGTGGCAAGCTACTCAAGACATCAGTGCGTGGACCACTTGGTTCTCAGTTGTGCAACTGCTGATTTGACCATAAAGGTTTTCCAGGCGTAACTGGCAATTACAAGGAATGCTGCATTACTTTGTTCTTGTTATTTATCCTAAAAAGAAACCAATGACATTTCTATTTGGAAAAAGACCTGAAAATAATGTAAAAATACTGCAGTAATCTGATGGGGCATTAATTTGCTATTTTCTATAGCAGACGCAGAGTGTAACTAAGAACTATGGTGTTCGCACATCCCAGAATTTCGAATGCGGTTATTCTCACTTTCAAGAGCTGGAATGCTCACAGGGTACTTTCACTGCCCTAGGAACGCAGGTTTTTAGTCTCCTCTGGTGACGATTAGAGCTTATTTAATAATTTAGAGAAGACCTAAAAGCGGTACCTTCATTGTACTTGCAGCTGGGGGATCCCGCCTCTCAATGAGGCAGGCGGCGATGTGGTCCTGTGAGGAGAGGGGTCATGGCACCAGAAGCACTTCAGTGTGCTTCAGGGTCACTTGCCCCTGAATGTGCCAAGCCCTGCTCATAAAAGAAGCTTCCAGTCCAAAAGCGGGTCTCTGTTTCCCACTCACCATCTCATGAAGATGCTGCAGGCTCCCATCGCACTTAATGGGATTTTCTTTCTTGTCCTATTTGCTTTCTCCGCAGGTGCGTGGTGCTCCGCTCCGCACTCCGTAGAAACTTTGAGCAGCACAGCTGTCCCCTCCCTGGGGGCCGCACAGGCTAGAGCATGTCTCACCTGACCCGGGTATCGGAGTACTTGGCGGAGGCTCTGGCAGGGAACCACCATGGCTGCAAGTGAGGGGTGTTTGGGGTGGGGGGGGGGGGGGGGGAGAAGGGGGCACTATTGTGGAGCATTTTCTCTTGGATGGGTGCTTATTGTGGGGCAAAGCACCCCCCATTATTGTAGTGCTTTGAAACCTGGTGCACTTTGCAGTTCCTGGTAATTGGAGTCCACGTGGTCTGTAATAAAGGGCCTGTTAGTGTTGCATTGCATTGCTGTGGGTAGGAAACTTGCCTAAAAAATTAGTGCCATTTGGGGCATTAGTGTGCCTGTCTTGGCATTTTTGAGGTTCTGGGCCTGGGAGATGAGTGGGGATGTGCTTAGTCTTGCTGCATTGGATGTGTTTGGTCAGGTCAGCCCTGCCTTCTTTAGTGGCCCTGGTAGGACACAAAGTGGTAGGCTGATGTTGAATGTTGTGTTGCATCAATTTTTACCTATCCTATTTCGTGCTTGCTATTGGGACCCCTTGCACACCAACAGATATCACTGGAACACACGCATGGTAGTGCGCGGAAAGGTGCTATGCGCCCAAGAACTGAGGTGGTCCTCGAGGATTTAACACAGAACAGACGCTATGGACAAGGTTTTGGTTTTTCATGAGGTTGCAGACTCCTGTGGTCCAGCACAGCATGCCTGCAGCAACAGCAGAGAGGCCTAGAAAGCCAGGTGTGGCATTTCCCCTTGTCCAGAAGAAGGCCCACAGGAAGAATACCCAGAAGGATTATTTGCGGATACAGTCAGCAGACAATCCAAGTATGGTGGGGGCTCAGGGCTTTGTACCAATGAAAGCAGGACAAGTGGGTCAGACTATAGTGGCAAGTAACTCAGGCCCAGTAGTGTCTCAGAGAAATATGACTGAGATAATGAGCCCTGCGTCTGGCAGGTGTATTGTTAAGAATGGCAACAACTGTATTGCAATTGGGGTTACACCTGCAGTGGGCACTGGTCAGCCATACTTGGTGGGTAATTTAGACAGTATGTTGCTTTGGCTTTCAAGGGTTGGGATGTTGTCCGACAACCCCTCCCCCCCCCTTATGTGGTGGCCCTTGCCAGGTGATTGGTAGCACACCTTGACAGTATGGTTAGTCAGGGGACACAGAGGAGTACGGCTTCTGTAGCGGATGTTTCTGGGGTCAGTGGGGTGCCACTGGTTAATTCTACAGTCCCATTGGTGAGTCAAGTGGGGCCAGTGGGAGTTGCCCCTGGAGCAGGGGTTGTTGGGGCCAAATAAGAAGCCAGCAGTGCAGGCGCTGTCAGCACCAGGCACCGCATTGGCAGGCAGTGCACCCGGGGGTACAGCAGTGATGCAACAGCTCCCTCCCCCTCAGGAATTCAGGTACAGGTACTTCAATACTGGCCATTGGTTTGGGTGATGTATGGTCTGAGCATGAACAGCCGGGCAGGCATGTCTCAATGGAGGTAAAAGAAAAACATTTGGAAGGGGGCTTACGTAGAACCTTTTGAGTTCCTTGTGGATACGTCACTCTAGGGACTGTGGCCATTTCTTGTGCAAAAAAGAGAGCAGAAGAAATCCTGGTGAACTCGGTACAAGGTTTTTCAATTTACCTGGCTATTCTGGCTGAGCGCTTTACTAATTTGGCTGCCCAGCTCACATGCTATCAGAGTAGAATTGCATGCATTTATGACGAGTATGGTACTTTGGCCTCAATGGAATAGGACAAGGAATTCAGGAGGATTAAGGCCACTAGGCCCACATTAGCTAGGGATCAATAGAGGTCACCACATGGCTGCCCTACATTAAACCACAATGTACAGACACTACCGCCAGTCAGCCCTTTAGCACAGGCTCGGGGTCTGCTAGCAGACCAGGGGGTGGGAAGAACAAGAAAAAGGTTCCTGTTGGGACTTTAACAAGCAATCCTGTACCAGGCCGACGTGGACCTGTAAATTCAAGCATTGTTGCTCATTCTATGGCTTGGCATCTCATCCAAAATCCAAGTGCTTTAGGAAGTCCAAAGAAAAAAAGGTTCCAAGAAATAGGAATTATCACCCCATATTTATACCTTGGAGTGGCCAGGGTGAACATCCTGAAGGAGATGAGTCTGGGGAGCATAGCAGGTCCCTTTGATGTATTCTCTCTTAAGGGTTTCATCTGCTCTCCCCTGAGGGTTGTCCCTAAAAAAGGAGTCAGGAGAATTTAGACTGATACACAACCTATCAGCTCCCAGGTATCAGTCAGTGAATGACACTGTTGACTGTGCTTTATGCTTAGTCAAATACACTTACCTTGACCAAGTGATTCAGATGTTGCAGGAACTAGGATCTGGGACTATTAGCAATATCTGACAAAGTCTGCTTTCCACTTGCTTTCTGTGCACCCACAGGATTTCCATCTCTGGATTTCCAATTTCAGGGCAAAGTTTATTTTGATGTATGCATGCCTTTGTGCTGCTCAGTCCTATGCTCCTATTTTGAGAACTTCAGCACGTTCCTTGATGGTTTTCAGGCAGATGTTGGGTCTTCAGTGCTTGTTGCACTACCTCAACAATTTCCTCTTTTTAGGGCCACCTGAACAGAGGATTGCTCTGAGGCTGTGCAATCCTTTTGTGCATTGATGGGGGAATTTGGGGGTCCCACAGGCTCAGGGCAAGACACTGAGGCCTGCAACTACCATTGACTTTCTGGTCAGAGAGTTGGATTCTGTTGCAGAGTTCTCAAGGCTCCCTTTGGAGAAGGTTTACTCATTTTCCCCCAAGCCTTTCAAGCATGTCTGGCAGTTAGGAAGGTCACATTGCTGCATCCGTTACAAGTCTTGGTTGGGCAGCTGAATTTTGCTTTATGGATCATCCGCATGGGCCACACTTTTTCCCCAGTCAATTGCCTGAGCCATGTCTGGCCTAAAAGAAAAGCACAATCATACCAGGTTGTCTATTGAGGTTAGACAGAATAGGAGACCTGGGAGCCATCCCTGCAGGATTTTAATGGGATGGTGATGTGACCCAGCCAGTCTAGGGCAAATAAGGAGATTGTCGCCCACTGCATCAGTGAATAAACCTAAGGTTTTAGAGTTATCCTAGGCCCAGCATGGTGGAAGCAACGGTGGCCCAGTGAGTAGGTACAGTCTGGATTGGTTGTCAACATTGGCTTCCTTGAGCTATTTCCAGTGCTGGTGGCATTGTCCCTTTGGCCAGAGCAGTTCCACAACCGGTGAGTTATGTTCTGGTCTCACAATATTACAGTAGTAGAATGCATCACGCAACAGGCAGCAAAATGATTCAGAGGTTGTTGAAGGAGATTGTATTAGTGTTTGAGGCTGAATGTGTGGTTTCTAGCCAGTTTATGTCCCTGGCATGTTAAGCAGTGCTGCTGATGCATTATCTTGTTTCAAGATGCAGGCTTTAAGGTTCCATCACACAGGAGCAGTGGAGTCCCCTACGCCTCTTTCAGACCATCTGCAGCAACTGGATGCCCAAGCTTACCTGACCACATAGCAGCTGGCTTAGTACCCAGAACCAGGCCTGCCTATGAAGAGGCAATATGTATTGCAAGTTCTTGGGACAGGTAGGGGCGGTGGATTGGTTTGCCTTCACTTCAGGCAAAGGGCCGCTAAGGGCAGTGAGTGACCTGCCTTAGGAACCACACTGCGGAGATATCCTTTTTTACAAAAATGCTTGGGCAAGCAGATGGGACAACATCTTTCTTGGTGCAGAGGGCCTTGAGGGGTTGGCAGTGCCTAGATGTGGCCAGGACCAGCTTTAGGTGTCCCATCGACATTGGGCTGCAATTCTGGGTTCCCAGGGGGTCAATCTCCTGGTCTCCGGAGAGGTTCACTTCTTTAGGGTGGTTTTTACCCTTGCTTTCTTTGGGGCCCTTGTGGTAATTGGCAAGTGGCACAAAAAAAAAAAAAAAGATTTTGAAGGGGGTTTGCAGCCGGCAGATGTTCCATCCCACTCCAAGGCAGACCATATTGGTAGGAGTGATCACATCCTATTGCACACAGCCCCAGGTAATGCAATGCATGTTGCCCCTTGAGTAACCTCAAGGCATTCATAGCTCATCAGCCCTGGGGAATGAGGGCCCCCTACTGGTCCGGTTTTAGTGCATCTTGGTGGCAACAATTTGGTGCACATTGGCCAAAAGGATCGGTTTGAACATCTGATTGGTTGGCTCGCAAAGAAGTTTCAGCAGGCTGTGCTTCCATGGTCTAACATCATCCCAAGGCTACAGTTGAGAGGTGGTGCACTTGAAGGGAAAGTGAGGTTCTAGGCCAGGATACAACTCTGGGACCAGTCATGATCTCACTTGAAGGCCCAGTTTGTATATATGCAGGAACAAGTCTACCTATGGTTAGGACGTTTGGGAGAACGTATAAGTGACAGGCTTTGCATTTTGCAAAACCTGATGTACAGCAATGTCTCAGACAGTTAGCAATTCCCAAATGGGTCGCAAGGGACATTCCTCATAAATATTCAGGAGACAGGTCCAATTCATGACCCATTGGGAATGGCTGGCACTCACAGGGATGGTGGCCTGCTGGGACCATCATGTCTGTGACTGCTTTTTAAATAGGGCAATTAAAAAAAAAAAATCCCTGCTCTGAAATAATGTTGGTGTCCACATTCACAAATAGTAAGGGGTCCCTAACTTAGCACCAATTTAGAATTGGTGGTAATTTGTGACTGCATTTTGTTTGCGAAATATCCATACATGCCCCTTCCTAATACTGAACCGCAAAACCCAAATTGCATTTTGGTAACAAGTTACAGAGTCACAAATTGGGCTTTGTACAATCAAAAAAGCATTTTTCTGCTCACAAATAGGCCAATTCTGCGAATCGGTCCATTTGTGACTAGAAAAATGCTTTATACATGTGGCCCTTGATTAATTATCCTCTCTGTTAAGCTAGTCATCAACAGATGTAAATTATGCTGTAAATATGAAGGGTTACGGAATATAACTATGGGAAATTGTGTGCATTTTAACTGTGAATTTTCTGTTTAATAAACTACAGCTGGGGGTTCACAACCCCAAACACAAAAGAGGAGAGAAATGTTGTGTCTACCTAAGAAGGGGTGGGGTGAGTATGGTTTGAGAGGTCATATAGTAATTGGGTGGGTGGGGGGGGGGGGGGGGGGGGCTAAGCATTACCGGGCCATATGGCAAAGGCTCCCACAGCTCAGGGGAGCAGCACACAAGATGGTTTTCACTAGGCCTGCAGCTGGGGGTTAGTGGCGTGATGCGCCACCACCTTGCAGTGAGGCAGCCAGTGATCGGGTCCTGTGCGTGGGGGGGGAGGGGGGAGGGTTGCAGCGCCAGAAGCACTTAGAGTGCTCCTGGGCCGATTGCCCTGAACTCACCAAGCCTCACCTATACAGGGGGATGGAAGGCCTCAAGCGGGTCTCTGTTCCCCACTCACAGACTAATGAAGACGCCACACACTCTCTCCCAATTCACCAGATGAGGATTTTTTTATTTGTCCCCACCAACCATCCCAGTAGCAAGCAACCCTCTTTCTTTTCTTTGCTAGTGTTTGAGCAAGGTAGGTGTAGGGTTGTCCACGAGTTCCATCTGATATTGTGTCCTAGGGGAGAGCATCATAGACCCTGTTTAAATGTTATGGTAAGTATTTTTTTGTTTCAGCATGATTGCCATGTTGTATTTATTGTGATTGTATGTAGCCTTGGTGGGTGAGGTCATGATTGGTGAACACTTCAGGTCCATGTAAAGCATACCTTTTACCCTTAGATAAAAACATACACAGGGGGGTCACGGAGCCCTCCAAGGAGTGCTTGTGAGTTGAACAGAAGTTGTAGGGGCACAGGGGGTAGGGAGTAATAGCTGGCATCTGGTCCTTATGGCCAACCATCCGCGTAGGAGGTGCAATGGGCACAAAGCTAGCACTAGCCCTTTTGGTGGTGGGGGTGGAAATGATGGTTGTAGGGAGTCCCTGATGTATGTATCCTGGCAAACAGGGGGGCCCCCTGCACAGGCATACCATGGGAGGGGACGCGGTGGGTGGGGTCCTCTATCAGGAGTGAGACACCCCGGGTGCATTTGAAGGGAAAGGGAGATTCTGGAGCAGGAGATACTACTGGGACCAGTCATGATCTTAAATCGAAGGCTCAGTTTGTGGATATGCAGGAACAAGTCTAGATATTGTTAGGAAATATGATGTATTAGCATCTCTGTTAAGGCTAGTCATCAAAACATGTAAATAATGCTGTAAATATGAAGGGTTACTGTGTATAATCATTGGAAATGATGTGTGTTTAACTGTGAATTTTATGTTTAAAAAAAAAATACAAGCAGGGGTTTACGACCCCTAACCCAAAAGGGGAGTGAAATTGTGCATCTGCCTAAGGTGGGATAAGGTGTGATCGGGTGGGTCTGGTTTGGGAGGTTGGTCAACTGTTAATTGGAGAGGCCTCTGCAATACCGTGCCAGATGGCTATGGTGGTCTTCAGTTTACTGCCACAGGACCAGAAGGTTCACCGGAGAAGAACATGGATCAGTAGAAACCCACAAAAAAAAAAAAAAAAGAACATTGGAAAAAAAAAAAAAAAAAAGTGAGGAAGAATGGAAGTGTGGGGGGGGGGGGGGGTAAATGGGGGGTGTTGAGGAACGACCAAAATCAAGGTAAAGGAAAAGATGCAGTGATGGATAGAATTGAAATGGTTAACAGACCAAAGATGGGGAGGAAGCTGGTTGACGGTATCTCCTGTACCATAAGAAGCACCAACAAAGTCAGTAGGGCTGTTACCTTTCAGCTGGATTACCTGATTTTCTTTCCGTCAATGTTTTTTGCATTCCAAAGAGAAAAATATGGTTGTATGTCAATGTGGAACAGTATTGGCAAAAACAAAAAATCCAACTGAGCGCTATACATGCACAAGTCTTTTTTTTTTTTTTTACACATTCTTTTGAGACATGGGAGTATGCCATTCAGAGGCACATAAAGCACAAAAACACAAATAAGAGCACACACAGTCTGACAGCAAACTGCAGAGAAGACAGACAGACGTGAGCAATTGAGGAGCTGGCGCCCAGGTGGGGGGGCGGAGATTTGAGGCGAAAGCTGCACATTGAAGAGAAAGCAAGAAAACACATGCAGGAAACAAAATAAAAATGTAATTCCCTGGTGTGGGCCTGGGAAGGACGCAAGCATCCGATTAAAGGACGGCAAGAAGTACGTGCTATGAGAGAAACAAACGCAAGATTGGGAACGAAAACTATCACATACGATACAAACAGATGAGACGGACGCAAGCGCCTTCCAAATCAGCAATACATAGTTTAACTATTTTATTTTTGGGCCAAAGAACCCAATGTAAAGTTTAGTCTAAGATGTTTTGAGGAATGGGTATTGTAAAAGACGTTTTTGAAAAGTAGTTTTCGCAAAAGTGGTTATGGAAAACAATGTTATCACGCGTTACCACATTTTTATGTCTTATGAGTATTCACGGGACATTGGTAAATGTGATTGGAACGTGAAGTGGCTCTTCCGAATAGCTAAGATTCCTTATCCGAGTCAAATAGTGAAGCAGTCGATTCGAAGGTATCTGATTTGTATCGATCAAGCATTTATTCGGGAATTTGCTGGCTCAAACCTGTTCTTGAGAACAGCTTCACCTGAAAGGCTCAAGCATTCGCTGAAGGTGTGATCAGGAAGGGCAGCAGAATAGGAGCGTCACATTGAGGTCCCCAAATAATGGGCGTCAGTGTAGAGTTCCACGTGTTATTCCCCATTCCACTTGGAAAACGTGTAATGGGATACTGAGGATACGGAAGGGTGAACTGCATACAGCACGATAGCAGAATATCAGGCGCACTAGCCCCAAGCTTTTTTTGCCAGACCACTTGTAGCAAGAATGCTAGCATTCCGAGTGTAGTTCTGCAGCCAGAACAGCACCTAGAGTGGGAAACTGCCCGAATATTTGTAGTTATTCATGAACCATACGGTAAAAAGGGGTAAATTATGTTTTGAGGGCCTATCACATTCTAATGCCCATTCCTTTAGCCAATGTCTGAAAATTAGAATAAAAATGTGGATTTCAATATAGAGATTGCATTTGGATGCTCTTCGAGAGTCCATTTAGGTTAGCAAAGAGATTTGCAGTTCAGTCCCAAAATATTTATGTGATGTACTAAGCAGTTAAATTTGGTAAGAGGCATATTAATTAACTTAATGTGGACAGTTAACTATGCACCCAAGACAGATGAACTAGGAGCACTTGCAGAACTTTCCATGGATTACTACAATACCCAACAAGCATTTGCAAAACTGATAGGTCTGGCTTTACTGTGCTAATTCTTGAAAACTGCACTTTAAAGCCCGATCTGTTGGTTTGGTCATTGCTATTTTCGGGGCTGTGAATAGTCTACCCTTATGTACATGTGCGTATTAACATGTCTACCTCACACAGGATTACTCAATACAGTGTTTGAGCAAGTCTCATGGTACACAATATATGTGATAAGGACTTTGTGCGATGAGTAAGTGCTTCTGAGATGTAAATTAGTACCTCATGCTTAGACTCTGTCACTTCACAGGAAGTGGAATGATACATTGTATAGCCATTAGCATGACGCGACAGGAGGGGAAAAAAATCCTGTGTGTGGGACCAACGCCCAAAATGTGCAAATTCAAAGAGTTGTTAACAATGCTCAGGTCAAATCTGATGTCAACTACAATTCAAACAAATACAAAGTCAATGAAATGATACATATTCACGATGAAAAACTTGTTGTTAAAACAATTTAACCTTAACAACTTTTGTAACAATGCCAATGAACTATACCACTCGCCTACTGTCATTAGATTTTCACCATTCAAAGAAAAAAAAAAAAAGAAAAAAACACATGACTTCAACACAAGTTCTTACATCAAATGGAAAGACCCTTCTCGGAGCCACAGTTTCCACTGTGTTAAATGTATTTGGCAATGACAGTTAATACACAGTAGTGTTTCTTTTGCCATATTACACATTCTGCTGCAATCTACATATGACCCAGTCTGGGATCATTGTATAAATTAGAGTTAAACAGAAATAAATCACAAGAAATGTATTATAATGGAGAGTGGATTAATTCGACAAAGAAGCAAACACACTCCTTCATAGCCATCCTAAGAAAGGTTGTAATTTTACTTTCACCAAAATCCATCTCCTAGCCCAACTGGAATGAGAAAAAAAAAAAAAAAAAAAAAAAAATGGACACCAGGGATAGCCAACCCAATTTAGTTTTTTCAATGACATGAGGACAAGGGACTGACAAGTGGAAGCAGACAAATACTACTACATTACAATGTAAATCTGTTTGACAAGGCCAAGCTCTATTCTGAGTTGAGCTTGGCTAGATGATGGTGGTAAACTGAGTTAAGATGCAAACAAAGCATTGAGCAAGGTCAAGCCAAGTGAACAGCTTGCAGGGAGAAGTAGGGTGACCAGCAAACAAAGGAATGGAGGCTTTATGGACAATAGGGTTAAAGTTGGAGATTTAAAAGAAGAACTTAAGAATATAATATCATGAAAGCAATGAATCAAAGTTTGCCGTCGATATATTCGGGGAGCCATATTGCTCCTTCATTCCCCCAGATGCAAATCTAGATTGTTACTCAAGAATGCTCCCGATATATCCAGGTCTCCCACATTCCATCTACTACTTTACAATGATCAGAGACCAAAGCCATTGCTGCCAAATTGGCTGCAGTAACCACTAAGTCAGTAATTTAATTATATTCATACTATGCAGTCAAACTGCTCAGTAGTTTGGCTGGGCTATAATCCATGAAAAGTTTGCAATCTGCACACTGAACCAAACTTAGTGAGTGAACAGACTTTTTGTGGTAAGGACTGGACCACAGAAAATGAATAAGTTCATGGCCTCCGTATAAAGTCTAACATGAGAGTAGAGACATATCCAGGGTTCAAACGTCTGTTGGCACAAGGGTTTTGGACGGGGCAACAACAGATCTTGCAGAGTGCCGCACTGCCAAGCCAGACCTAAGAAAGCCAACAATATGGTGTTAGCCATTCAGTAGCTCATGCCAAGGTGGTGTCTTATTCTTGGGCAACCTCCATTGGCTTGCAATAAACCAAATTCATAGTGTTCACCGCGTGGTAGAAGAAAACCAAGCAAAGGTCTGTAACCAATAATTTCATGAGTACTGGGACAGCAAAACCGTATCTTGCATTCAAAGTAGCATTCACAGATCTGGAGGAAACAGTTTGCAACGGGGCAGGACATCCAACGGGTGGTGCTGCATGCAAAGTATAAAAAACAATGCCCAACATCTCAGTTTAATTAGCCTCCAAATAATCACTTTCTAGAGTGGGAAAGTAAATAGAATATGGTTTATTTCAAGAGGGAGGCATTGAAGGCAGACATATGAAACGCCTTGCACTAAACACACACCTGTGGCCGACACAGCTCAGCCACTGTGTACACTTTAATCCGAGTGAAACCAGATCATGGTCAAACAGTACTAGTAAATGCAGATGTAACCTTAGCCCAGATACACTGTAGTCAGCTTCAAGGCCACATGCATCAATTAAGGTCTTTGGCAAAGAGGCACAGACTGCCTGGGGGATATATGTGGGTCTTTAAATGGAGGAGACCTACGGCTTTCACCTCAGCACTCAAATAAGGTTACCAGAGGCATCCTGGTCTTCAGAGATCACATTCTAGTCTTTCCTTCCACAAACAGGGACGTAGCTTCCATTGATGCAGCAGGTGCAGTGGCACCAGGACCCAGAGGCCGGTCGGGCCACCCGAACATTACTGTATTTTATAAGTCAAACAGCAGACAACACATTTCATTCGGTGCACTAGGGCCCATGACACACTGGCTACTGTACTGGCAAGCCACTATTTACGATATGCAGTCTAATCGATTCAAGTAAGGGAGTTGGAGGGGGGGCAGTTCAAGGATTACAACTTCCACCATTAAATAATCAAGTACCGGCGCAACGGATGACCTTATGATCATAGCCGGCAAGCGTGGAATACGCCAGTTCACTACAGGGGTACGACATGAAAGAAGCAGACACACCTGCAAGAGACTGCTGCGAAGTTTTCAACTAGAAAGTTTGGTTTTCGAAAGGACACAGTTCATGCAAGGCTCGTTTACAAAGACACACACACCAGAACCCCTGGCCGAAAGCATTTGGTGAGCCACAGTGAGCACACCTGAGAGAAAGCGAGCTGCAGCACATAAAGGGGCCGTAGAGCCCGCGTTGCATCTGACGAGCACAGCTCGACAGCCGCGCACCACCCGTTCCACCACCGTGGCTCGTGGCCTGCAGGTGTCTGCATACCTGGTATTCCAGTTTTTCCAAAAGGGGGGTGCTTGGAAGCACGTCTGCAGAAGACCGGGACGAGCCAGGGTCCTTAATCTCGGATTCGGAGCGCTCACATCCGCCAGGGGATGTGGTTGCCATGAGTGCATCGCGGAGGGCGCATCGGTTCATCCTCGTTCCAACCTCGATCGTGTATCAGTAGAAAAAGGTATACTTTGTACGCGCACGCTCACTGCGCCCTTCAAACACAGGCTGTTCCTCATTCGACTGAGGCAGCTCTAGGCGCAGAAGTTTACTGTTTGGGCAATGAATTAGTTATGAGCTGGCACATTACAGATTCCCGTTTTTATTATTTGCTTAGGTTCACGGGATGCACGCAAAGTGTTTCCCCCTGGTGTCAAAACTGACAACCCGCCGCCCCGCCCCCCAAACAAACTTCATTTTTTTTCCATCCCCCACATTTCCAGACAGAGTTTTTAATTTTTATAGGCAGGGACACAGCCTCTGGCATTGTGTGAGCTGCGGTTACAGCGTTCATCGAATAATTAGGAATTTGCTGCATAGTAATTAAAAATAAAAACTATTTTTTTTAATGGAAACTATCTCAGACGTTGCTAAAAAGACACCAACGCGTGTTTCCACGCAGTGAAGGGCATTTCGTAAAGGCAGACTGCTCACCGTTCAGTCGCTCATTGTTGTAATTCGGTGTTAAAATGGTACTAATGAGGTAAAAAAAAAATGCACAAACAGTGCTAACGTGTAAAAATAACATACTTAACTAATGTCATCAGAAATGGTTCCACATTACACTGCACAAGTTGGCTTAAGTATGTATGTGGCAGAGAAAGGCTACTTTGCGGTCCAATGTGCTTGGCACCACCGCATAATTCAAGTGGCACCGCATATGAGTGACTCGCTCGTCACGCACAGGGTACACCCTCCTCCACTCCCTCTTAAATCACTGAAAAGGGGAAAAGAGTGTAGCAATACCTTCGACCCAGTTCATGACTCTCGGCTTTTGGGCGGTAAGAGCGGTGCGGCCGCACCGGGCACAGACCTCAGAGG
Organism: Pleurodeles waltl; assembly: GCF_031143425.1. Taxonomy (NCBI): domain Eukaryota; kingdom Metazoa; phylum Chordata; class Amphibia; order Caudata; family Salamandridae; genus Pleurodeles; species Pleurodeles waltl. Next base: position 127,033,226 of record NC_090436.1, on the reverse strand, counting down.
GGCGCTGTGCTTAGCAATAACTTCTGAAACTTGCGACTTAAAAGCACCTGCTGAAAGTTCCTTGTGCCTCCAGCGTTCAGAAAACAATATGTCAAGATATCTCTTGTGATTAATGTTTCTGCTAGGGAGAGAGATGGGAGTTTTGCCTAACTCAGCTTTGACTCAACATAAAGTAGCATAGAGGGTTAATATGACTGCTGCAAAAAAAACAACAAAAAAAAAAAACACACAAAACACAGAACTATGGGGCATATTTAAGAAAAGTAGGGCTGCACATAGTGCAGCGCCAGTTTTCTTGCACCCCCTCCAACACCACTATCAGTATGTCATATTTAAAATACAGGGCACCATGGCAGTAGTTAGGGGACTAGCATCAGAATTTTACACGCTAGCACGGCGCTTTGCAAGATTAGCGTCAATATTGACGCTAATTCTGCAAAGCACCCAGAGGCCCATTGTAACCAATGGAAGCCTCCTTTAAATGCCTGCTCTGAGCAGGCGTTAAAAGTGCTGGAAAAAAATGACGCAAAGGGGGGGGGATGCCCCCTTTGCATACATTATGCCTGGTGCAGGCATAATGTTGTGCAAAGGGTTACAAAGTGGCGCAATGCATGCACTGCGCCACTTTGTAAATATGGCACTGCGCTTTTGGCCTTCTAATGCCACATTAGCATTAAAAAAATAAATAAAATAAAAAAAGACACCAATTTGGCGTTAGAATGGCACTAGGGGCTCCTAAATATGCCCCTATGGGGCATATTTGAAAAAAGTGGCACTGCACACAGTGCTGCGCCATTTTTCTTGCACCCCTTAGTGCCCCCCTAATGCCATCATGTGTGCGCTGTATTTAAGATACGGCACACCATGGCGGTAGTTAGGGGACTAACAGCAGAATTTTTTATGCTAGTCAGGCGCTTTGCAGTATTAGCGTAAAAAAAAAAAACTAACAATAAATATATATATTAATATATATATATATATATATATATATATATATTATGTTAATCCTGCAAAGCACCCAGAGGCCCATTATAACCAACGGAGCCCTCCTTTTAACGCCTACTCTGATCAGATGTTAAAAGTGCCGTAAAAAAGTGACACAAAGAAATCAGTCAGATCTCTTTGCACCATTTTTTTTTGGCCCCCCTTAACGGGGGAATGCCACCTTTACATACATTATGCCTGGTGCAGTAATAATGTAGCGCAAAGGGTTACGAAGTGGCACAATGCATGCATTGCGCCACTTTGTAAATATGGCACGTTGTTTTTGGCCTTCTAACACCACATGAACATTAAAAAAAAATGGATGCTAATGTGGTGTTAGAATGGTGCTAGGGGCTCTTAAATATGCCCCTATATTTTATGTGGATAGCTGAGGGGGATTGGTAAAGCCAGCCTTTACAAGTGCTTTAAAACACGTTAATGTACTTGAAAGGGGAGCAATGGAGAGATGAGGGGCACATTTGCCGGGTGGTAGTGAGTGAAACCGAAGAGGCGGTCATGGGTCGGGGGCACCAAAATTAACTGTCGCACAGGGCGCCACCAGTCCTAAACCCGGCCCTGCTGACAGTCCATGCTCGACCCATAAGATTAGCCATTTGTGCCGTTTAGAGCAGTGGTTCCCAACCTTTTGACTTCTGTAGACCACCATTTTATCATTACTGGCACCCAGGGAACCCCACTGTATCTTTATTGGAATCTGGAGATTCCCCCCCACTGAGTCACTACTGAAAGCTGAGGACCTAATCTGTTAATATTAGGTAATTTTGTAGGCAGTCGTGGACTGGGTAACCAAGTGTATTTAGAGTTTTTGTATTAATTGTACAAAAAATAAACATAAAATGAAGAAAATTTGTTTTAGACAATGCTTAATCCTTTAGTTGCTAGTCCCTCTCCCATCCATAGTGCTGAGCTTTTTTGATGTTTGGGATATTTAGACCTTCATGACATTTTCCCCACAAAGGTATCCAGACCTGGTTTGTCATTTATTTCCTAAATGTTGGAACCTAAACTTAACTAGGACTTGTGTATTTGCCTGGAGGAAACCAGGAAAATAGCCAAAATTATTTAAAAAAAAAAAAAAAAAGGGGCATAATGCTGTTCAGGAAAGCATGATTTTGTTTCTAAAACAGTATCCACAAAAGGTTTGCTCTGCTAAGACAATCATCTGTTCAGCTTTCAGGAAAAAGCAATGCGTCAGTTATGGAGATCACTCATGGTTCTCTCAAATAGACCAATTGTTGAAATAATTTTTTTTAGCAAAATAATAATTATTATTATTATTATTAATATGAAATGCAGAAATAGGTGACGAGGTTGTCATCTACATTGTGTTTGCCCTGATAGCCAATTTACAAATTTAATAGGAGCATCACTTCTGGTTTCAGGATGTACAGTGTTTGTTGATTTTCGAAAAAAACATGTGTTACCAATACTACCATATGATTCTGAAGGCACCTGCAAAATGTGTTTTCTTGTACACTAGCTTACATTTGAAAATAAATAGAAATTCAGTAAATCATAACAAATATTCTACTATTCAGTTTTTACCCACTTCCCCCAATAACAATTGTACACCATTTGTGTTGCTGGATCATTGCCCTGGACATGATAGGCCCCAAAATGCAATGTCACATTTTCACCATTAAAAAAAAAAAAAAAAAAAAAAGAGAGACCTATTGTGGTAATAGGGATAGTGGTGGTATTTGGGGCCAGGCTCAGATGCTGCCAAGTGAAACCTGCCAAACCCAGACATTTCTAAGAACTATGCACCCAGTGGAATTTAGGGTGGTGTGACCTGCATGGATCCTATTATGTTTTCTTACCTAGAATGTCCTGCAAACTTCGGATAAAATCATGCATTTGCCTCATATTTCTGAGGGAACATTACAAAGCTGAGGGGACCCACAGAATTTCTACCACCAAGAATTCCAACAATTCTCCTTTTAAAAACAATACCCTACTTGTGTAGCTGGAAACTGCAAGCACCTTTCTTGTTGATTATATATAAAAAATTAAAAATAAAAATAAAAAAATAAATAAAAAAGAGTGGTGATCCCTTAGAAATAATTACAACTCGTTCACCGAGGCCTAGTTATGCCATCACATTTTAGACTTGTACATACCAGAATGGAGTTTGTTCTACAATAGATTTGCACGGTATGTGATCTAGCCAATTGTCCTAAATGCTATAGCCGAGTTGCATTATGTAATAAGCCTAGGTAACCGGCCAAGGTATGGCACAGACTCATTCTTGAATGAGTCACATTTTGCCTCCGTAAGCCACACGATACCTCGAAGGTTGAATAGAAAACCCTCGAGTCACTGTTTAGTGCAGCCTGCGCTTGTGCACGGTAGCTGCTCCTAAACTAGATGTGATGAAACTGCATATGCAAGTAAGAGCGCCAAACATGGGGACTTGATTATTCACCAAAACATTTTCAAAGCAATGTTCATATTGTGCCTTGGTCAAAGTTTCCAGACCAAGTCAAGACCTGCAGATTGGTTCGAGAGAAGGAATGGCCAGGGCCGTCAGCAGGTATCCACATAGCCACAGTGAACAATGTTGGCAGCGACTGGGCCCGAATCTATTGTAATGACACATTGGGCACCACGAGTGACCCATCGACCACCACTGAACATGCAAAGGTCATGTGTGCTCTCAGGGGTGCACATATAGCAAAGAGAAGGGGCACACATCAAAGCACACTACAGGGAGGTAGTCTGGAAAAGAGATTATATATATATATATATATTTTTTTTTTTTTAATTATTTTTACAGGAAAGATTTTGAAACTGAAACCCCCAGTTCACGTTTTGTTCTAGAACCCGTTAGATGATTACAAACAATAATTAACTGTTTTAAAGTGGTCTAGCTCCAGGTCATATCTTCTTGCCCTTATACCTGTACTAGTAGTCGACATTTTATGATTTACAGATTTGCCTCGTATTACTTCCCTGAGACAATATTTTCTCAAGTTATCTATTTTTACGCTACATTCTATTATTTTCGGCATATATTTTTATATATCTTATTGCGTATTTATAAGTTACCAAAACAGATATTTAAACACAAGATACTCAGCAATGTAGAAAGTTACACTGAACTTAGCTGGTGTGTTTCACATCGTTAGATTAATCCAGTCATTCCACAACAATATGACGCCTTCGCTGCAGACTGTACCCTTTAAGTGCAAAAAGGTAAAGTCCGTTAGTTATACATAGTGAGCGGGTGGGGATAAGAGCGCGATGAGGTTATGTAGGTTTTAGGGTCGGCCGTGGCCCGTACCCTCTGGTGCCGTGCAAGCCAGTCAGGAACCGGACTGCTATGTTACTGAACACACTGGGCCTGGAGTTGCCAAGCATTTCCAATCCTCGTGGACCAAAGTTTTCTGGGAGTTGTAGTCCTCGATTGTTTCAGGTTGGACTATGACCCCTGACAAACAGTGGCTCAACATAAACTTCGGATTGAAAATCCGGCGTCTTCCCTACATGGGTCACCCAGAAACGGCATGCCCGAGGCCAACTACGCGCCTCGCTTTAAGGTGACAAGACTGGAGAAGTAAATGGCGTCAAAAGAAAAATAAAGTTCTCGTGTTCAAACCCTGGAACGTCATTTCATAAAGTCTAGCCATGCACGTTTGTTGTACTAACTCCATTTAACCCCCCTAAACTGCAACTCCCATAATGCACCGACTTGTCTAATGAAAACACAGTGCCGGATATAGGATTAACAATGCAACAATTAGTAACTATGCAGAGTGGGGAAGACGTCCTTGTCGCCAACGTCACTAAAGATGCTCTGTCATTTAAAAGGACTCGAGAGATTTGTGGAAATTAAGTCTCGCCACTGGTAAATTGATCGCTTGCAGTTGGGCTTTCGCAAGACTTTGCCTGGCGATTTAATGTTGTGTACCGCATTGCTCAAGGGTCAGTTCCCAGTGAGCGCATATTATTCACGGAGACACACCGAGGTTTTACTTGTACACAGGATGCTGCAATAACGCTGGTCCAGAGCTCCTGTCCAGACTGCGCCGAATACTTAAAGAATGGGCGTACTTCCATTAACCACATAGTTCCAGGGCTAAAGCGCCTGCTGCTGTGACAACTACAGCAGAAAATCGGATTTATAGCCCATCTGCTGTAATTGCTATATTTGTAAATTAAAGGTGATGCCACTCATTTCTGCATAGACCACGCGCAAAAACGACAGCGTTCCGCCTCGGTCAGTGGCGCGGTTCTGAATAGCGGACACATGGAGCCTTCCCTGCAGCTGGGCGCCATTTGAGTTAAAAAGGCACATTCTGCTGCTAAACAAGCGGTGTTTATCATTTTATGACACTGCGCACCGTTTTCTGAATTACTGCCAGCGTTATGTGGTCAAACACCTCCCCTGTGAGGCTGCACAGCCGGCCAGTTCCCCGCATAGCTGTAAACAGAGAAAAGTGGCACCTGCCCCGCGTTCCCGGAGGCGCGACAGAGACTGCTATATACGCCCACTAGAGAAACACGGAGAGGGGAGTAAGGGACACCGGCTAAACACGCTTAAATAACCACTCCAAAGGACAATCGTTTAGCTGAGAAAAGTGTACTTGGCGACTTCATCTGTTAACAGAAAAGCTAGACTAACGATAGAGAAGCACACTTTATAGTATGTTTAAAGTATGCAATAAAAGAACGTACATTTGACTAGGACGAAAGAAATCAAAGTGAAACATTTTGTCTTAGCTAAAATATTTGGAAAAGAACTAAAGACGTGGAAAGACGAGTTTAAAAGTCTTACCTTTTGGGTTCAATAAGGCTCCTGTGAACTGGCTGTTTGCACTTTGCGCAATAACGCACGGAGAGCACTAGCGGTAATCCGCGGGGCTCGATAAGAGCTTTTATAGCGCCAGCCCCGGCCAGGCGGTAAGCATGTGCGAGTCCCGCGGCCCCACCCCTCAGAAGCCGAGGCTGGGCTCAGAAGAGGGTGCCCGTGTGCCGCCTCTGTCCACCTCCTGTCCTTGAATTTCTGCCAAGTTTCGCAGAGTTATCGTGTTTTTCCAGTGGCCTCGGTTGCCGGCACTGTGCTGCTGCCCCCTGTGAGCGCCGAGCTGCTGCCTTTGCTTCTCACCGACCAGCCACCGGACCCAAACCACTCCACTTAGACATCAAGCTATCCTCTCGCAACCATTCATCATCCAAAGCGTGCGCGCCCCCTAGGAAAAACCCGTACAGATTTAGCGGAAAACTCAGATCAGCTGGGTAAGTAAAAGAACCGACAACCCTCAGCCAAAAACAAGGATTACGACCAACTCAGCCAGCGTCCGGCGCGTGACCCGGCTGCACCAGGTCAGCAGTGAGGCTTTTATCCAGCAGTGCTTTGAACTTCTGATGAGGGTCCTGGCGCGCGGTTTAAACCAACAGCATAATGCTTTCTGGGAGTTGCGGTCCTCGATGAGCCCCAAGTGACCAAACTGGAATAACGTCCCAGGCTGCAATTCTTGTTAAGGGTACAACTGGCGCAGGTGTAACCGCGGGCACTTAAGTGCCTACAAAACGCGTGGCTCATCTGCGAAGCCAACTGCAGAGTCGCCACTGGATGTCATCAGATAATGCAATGGGTCAACCTGGGGTTCCCTTATACCACCCCTGTTCAATAAACGTGTCCTCGGTGGTTGTATTTTAAAACAGTATGTCGTCAATTCATTTCTTCCAAACTTTTCCTATGAACTTTCTGAAAGGCTAGTACAACTTCGCACTGGTCATGAAATGAAGAGAGGCCAGTCTTTTTGTCACTGAAAAAAGAATTCTATCTATATAAACCATTCTAAATCATTTTTCTGTGAAGTCAAAGTTAATACGATTTTATCACAATTACTTTGTGGAAAAAAAACTTTCCCCAGGGTCGTAGTCTCCATACATACCATCCGCACATCATTCATAACATGTATCCCAAATTAGCCCATACCCCAATACCATTGGGCAAACTTTCTGTTGCCATGATAACAGTACTACGTATGGTGAGGTAGGCTTTGGAAATGTCGATCTTCGTTTCGGCGGGAAACAGGTCATGTACATCCACTTTTGTCAGGGCATATGTGTCATTATATTGTTCAATGTGCAAACAGATTGCATATGCAGGAAGGTTCAACAGTAGATCCAGAGGTTCCTTGTGGCGATAATACATTTTGACAAATCCACGTGCTCTAACGGAAAACTTCCTTGCAAATCTTTAATTTGCATACACTACACCTTCTTCCATCCATATCTTAAATGGGGTCAAGGGTCATCTTAAATTGTCTTCTCTCCTAAGGTATTGCTATAGATCAGTGGTTCTTACATTTTGGCTTCTGTGGTTTCAGCCCCCACCCCAATCATTACTGGAATGCGGGGACCTCACTGAATCATTACTGGAAGCTAAGGACCCCGATCTAAGCATTTTTGACAATTTGAATGCTGAACAATACACAAAAATACAGAAACAAGCAATCTTCAAATACAGAAAAAATGAAATATTTGATTTAATTCACAAATAAAAAAAATATTTTGATGGGAAGGTTGGAGCTTTTCTAAATTCACTTGAGGCCACTCATCGTCCATACTATGTTCTGTTTGAGGCACTTGCACTGCTCCCAAGACCCATTCTTAAGACTCTAATCTAAATTTTAGCCTTCAATTTCAAACTGCTTCCCATTTACAGAACGTTTTAAAATGTTTAATTTCCTATTTTACTTTTTTTGTTATATACATTATAGTAATCCATTCATAATATTTAATTTTCTTAACAGTTGTGGACCCCCTGAATAGGTTCTGTGGACCGCCAAGGGTCCTCCAACCACAGGTTAAGATAAGCACCAGTGCTATAGATGCATAGCACTATTTCCTTTACTGCTCTGGTACAGGATGGCAAGACAGCCAGGCGTGCCATCTTCTCGTCCCCAAACTGCACCGAATGTCGATGTCTGGGCTTTGCTTTAGAAATTCAAGGTTATGGGCTGCATTAGTCCATCTAGTTAAACTGAAACAAAACAAAACTACAGTGTTAGCATATGTCGCTTAAACAAAAGGCCAGCACTGGAAATATATATATGTTTCAGACATATGGAACCATCTGATAACCTTAAAACAGAACTCTACAGTTGGAATTGCCTAGTATTTCTAATATTCATGAGTGGCATACTCAGTCCATGCTTTTTATTGAACAACATTTAGGTCCTGATTACAACTTTGGCGGATGGGATTCTTCGTCACAAACGTGAGGGATATCCTGTGCATCATTTTACAAGTTTTATAGGATATAATGGAACTTATAATACAGCGGACCGCTATCCATCACTCTTGTGAGGAAGTATCCCATCCGCTAAGGTCACAATCATCCCCTTAGTGTTTTCCCAAACGTTGTAGTTTACTTTTACCCTGCCTCTCCCAAATTCAGATTGTTACTGTATTTTTTAACTTTATAAAATCTTTTGAAGTAATTAGGTTCGTTTGAAATTGTGTTTCCACATATAGTGTGTTATATTATGTATTAGAATAGTTGTAGCCATGAACAAAAGAAAGTAAAACTTCACTGAAACATGTTATCACGAACACTGTGTCCAGTCCTGCGCTTTCATGTGGCATCCTAATGCATTCTGGTCGCTGTAGTTTTAAAGTGCCAACCTTGATCTAATTAGTTTACACGCCCTGGACAGGAAACTGCGTATGTGAAAACACGAGGTACGGAGGCCATCTGGGACCAGGTCACAGCAAAACAACAGGTTATGGATTGCATATTTTTTGGGTTAAAACGCGGAGCTCAGCTAAAGGCTTTGCATGTTTAATTTGGTTTAAATTTCACAAGTCGCCAGTGGCCAGGTCAGGCATAGGCTTGCTAAAGGGACACTTTCATATCGCTTTGATGTCGTGTTTCCCAAGGCCTTATAAATCACAGGATGCCCTTGTTTGTTTTAGGAACGCGCAGGAAAGGAATCATGGGGTATTTTAGATGCGTGGTGGAAGTTATGGATTACGTGGAATTTTACTGCCGCTGCGATTTAAGCCCCGGCGTAAATTTCATTAGGCACGTCACAAATGGTTTCTAGATTTCTTATACACTCTATTTCTACCCTGTGATCGTTCGTCTAAGAAGTAAATTCCTCCGATTCAAACGTCGCCTTTGAAATGATTATTTATGACTGACGATATAATCAGTCTTTAAAGCATCGTTTTAATTCTCAACCTAATTGCTAACGTATTGTTGATCCGCCGATCCCCAGCATCTTGATTTCAAAACATTTTTTCCCGCGTGTATTTCCTGCCACCAGGGGATCTGTCGAACCAAAAAAACACAATGTCTGCGGGTGGTGGTGGTGGGGGTGGGGGGGGGGGGCGGGGGTGGGAGGAGTGGGGTTGAGGATATTGGCTGTGTCTTGTCCTGGCTTCTTTTTCCCCATATGTGTGTAGCGCTTGTTTCTTTTAATGCTCGTCATACTTTTTAACAGAGGTTAATGAACTCCAAGTCAAAACAAAACAAGTTAACACCAATGCTTAACCCATCTCGGGTGGTCCCGAATTGGCTCTTTTACCACTTTTGGTCCAGGGGTAGCGACCTGTTCCCACGGGGATGCCGCCCTTAGCAACCAGGTTACCTCACGGCTGTCACGTGACCGGCGCTGGGCGGTACAGGCAGCTGGTTCGCAGAGAACAGAGGCGCGTGGAAGGAGGGCTGTCAAACCCTGTGGGTGCAGTAAGGGGTTGCTTGGAGGGAGAATCGCCTAAACCTTAGACAGGTTTACTATCGGACTAAAGCTTGCGAGAGGGGCTACAGTGTGGCCACACAGAGAGCGACTATAGTGAGGGAAGAGGATAACGGGCAGTGGGAGAGACTGGAGCACAGAGGCAGGGCCGTCTCTGAGAGGGGCTAAGCAGACCTCTCCAGTGTCTCTGGCGCGTCCAAATGCAGGTCGTCCACTTTTTATATTCTTTCTGTGCGTTATGGGGGCTCGCAGTCATGCTGAACCCAATCTGCAATGCACGCATCGGAACGCAAAGAAAAGACCTGGACTGAACCCAATATGCAGTGCAAGTACAGAATGCAAAAAACACCTTCAGCTACTTGTGTATGGACCTGGGAAACCTGAGAGCTCTGCTCAAAGGGGTCATCTGTGTGGTACACCGGGTGGATAATCGTAGGTTTGGGGATAGGAGAAACGGGGGTATGGGAATATAAGGAGCAGAAACTGTGGAGGCAGAGAGAGAAGAAATGGGACTGTTATTACAGGCAGGGCGTTAGGAACATTTGAAAGAGGAGCGAGTGTTAGGAAGAGGATGGTTGCCCAGAAAATGCCGGGTCTGAGGGCACAGGCTAAAGGCACCTTGGGAGGCACAGAAGGAGAATCCTTTCAGGGTGCCTGTGTGAAGGTAAGTGGAGGGCTCCACAGGGAAGGCACCCCCATGAAGCTGAGGAAGAGAGGCTAAGGAAAGTGACAACTGGGTTAATGATGCTGATCTCTGAAAATGAGAATATCTTTTGACCTACGGGTTTAGAGGTTTCGGGTTAGTGCTCCCACACTTGGTCAAGGGAGGTTGGGGGTGGGGTGGGGTGCACAAAGCATTTTTATTTTACCTGGCTAGCAGGTAAACCAGCCATGTGCTGGACTATCAGAACAGGTGGTAGTAACTGTTTGGCGAGGGAGCGTGCTCTCCAGGCAGTCACCAGTTAACCTGCCAGAATCTAAAACAGTATCTTTTTTTGAACACCCAGCCTCCAATGTCTACTGGAGGGGTGGGGCTATCTCCTTGAGAATATAGATTGGGGAGACCAACCTACCGCCACCTAAGAGGGGTTGCTTTCAGGAGCAGCAATGTGTAGTTTGACGCCCCGCAAATTGTTGTAAAAAATACACTGAAACTTTAAGTATTTAGTATTGGTGATTTGGGTAGTAATAAACATCTGTTATTCAAAGCAAAGTTGCCCATGGGTGAACAACATTGATGACATCATCTAAGCTTTTGTATGGCATTAGAGGTATAAAAGTAAGTACAAAATAGCTTAGAATAATATGGAGCAAAATTAATGCCACTACACATACAACCCTCTTGGGTGAAGCAAGCTTGAGTTATGTGCAACATTGATCCTGTACCATACACTTTATGGGTAGGTGAGTTCTTATTTGCTATCAACCATACGTAGATGGGTAACCCCTACTGCACACAGTGTTCAATCTTTATACAACTGTCCAGAGAAAACTAAGTTCCTTCATATTCTCAACTTCTGTTACATAATTTATGCTCTACTATGGACAGCCTTTAACTGTATCAAACCCTAACACCCACTGAACCTACAGAAAGAAATGAAGTGCATATGAGTAAAAAAGTGGGTACCGTAAAGAGTGTTTATTCTAAGGAGAGAGTTTACTCTTTTCCACACTGTTTGCAAACTGACATTCCCATGAGAAATATACCACAGAGTATTAAAAAGTATCTACTAACAACAGTGTTCACTGTATGCAAAAAAAGGTCTAAAGAGACACAACTCATTACTAATACCCATGGTCTGAAGGTGCTAAATGTCATTTTACCTGCAGCCTTCATACTGTGTTGAAGACTTTACAGATACCCCATCTTTTAAAGCTAAACAAGCATATGTACATAGGTTAGTATCTGGTGCATACACTCTTCCATGGTATACAGAAATTGTCATGTTAAGACAGTTATCTATAAAAACATAAGACTGCTTACAAAACATACGGCCTGATTTAGATGCTGGCAGAGGGGAATACTCTGTCACAAACGTGATGGATATCTCGCCCACCGTATTACAATCTCATGATATCCTATGGAGATCATAATACATTGGATGGGATATCCGTCATGTTTGTGAGGGAGTATTCCCTCTGCCAACATCTAAATCAGGCTCTTAGTATCTTGACTTGTTAGAAACTTTTTCTGCAGAACCATGAAAACTTATGTGGAACATACTTGACACAAGTTGTCAATTGTCACGTGCACAAAGAGTTACTCCTAAATACAAAGATTTATAACATGTTCAATACCTCTACATTCTTATGATGCATTAGGAGCACATGTGTTTTGTAAACACATACACCTATTAGCTGGAAACATGTTGTACAAAATTAGGTAGAAAACTAATATGGTAGCTATCCACCACTATGTAAGGTATAAAACAAATTAACAGATCATTGGATGATGTCATCAGTGATGTCATCAGTGATGTCATTTGGGATTTCATAATTGATGTCATAGAACATGTCATGAGTTATGTAATATGTGAGGTCATAAGCAGTACATGGCGGGGGCACAAGTTATATTGAGATCTGCTAACTATAAATGGTGAAGTTCTGTGGTTTGTTTTGAGCTCAGAACGTTATTGTTGCCACTGAGATAGTCACCTAACTGTAATGTCACTTCAACCCTTGCTTTTTCAGTGAATATCCAAGTTAAAAAAGAAAAGATCTATTAACATATATTATCACATTTAACTTTAATATTACTTTAAGTTTTGTTTTTTTATGTGAGTTTTTAGTTTTCTTTAACATAAAGTAATATACTATTACCATAAGTAAAGTCAAGCCCTCGCAACGAAATGCCCTTTCACAGCAGGGATTTGAGAATGTAGTGTGGCTACTAAGTTCATGAAACTGTGTATGAAGGTGCGCAAGTTATAATAATTGGAAAGTGTTGCATAAATTATACCTTAAGGGTACAAGTATAACTTTAGAATGGGTAAATTTTGTGTAGGTTGTCTTTTTGGATAGAAAGAATAAAAATTGAAGATATAACTATAACTTTAGAATTTCTAATGTATGTGTAGTTTTAGTTTGTATCGAAAGAATACATAAAGTTATGTTCTCTATAACAAAGATTTAAACTTTAGTTTTTCATTGAATTTTAATGTTGTTTTTTAATATAAATGTGTTTGAAATTGTAGGGTCCAGTGTCGTCAGGTGTAGCGTAGTTAAGTGTAGTGTCATACTGTAAAGTAGAGGAGAGTGTCAAACAGTGGTGGAATGGGATAGCATACAATGGAGTAAAGTGCCACAGTGTGGAGTTGCATGCTATAGAGTAGAGTGGCATGGAGTGCACTAGAGTGGACAGTTGTAGCATGGAGTAGACTAAGCTATCATAATGTGGAGTGGTGCTTTGAACTGTACTGTGGACTTTTGTGTTATATAGTGTTGGAAAGTGTCATAAAGTAGAGCGTTTTATAGTTGAGTTTAAGGTCATAGAGTGAAGTAGAGGACTGTAGAGTGTAGTATAGGGGCATAGACTGCAGTACAGTGTGGTATAGTGGCACTGAGAGTAGTAGAATGATGTAGAGTGGAGCAGCATAAAGTAGAGTGTGGTTGATTAGATCAGTGTAGAGTGGAGTGTCATACAGTGACATAGAGTGGGGTAAAGTGTTGTGCGGTGCAGTTGAGTGGAGTGGAGTCCAGTGGAGTGGTGTAGGGAGAGTAGAGCAACGTGTTGTAGAGTGGCATGTAGTGGAGTAGAGTGGACTGGTGTAGTTTACAGTGGATTAATGTGTTGTAGAGTGGAGTCCTGTGTTATACGGTAGAGTGCACTGATGTGTTGGAGAGTGTCTTACACTGGAGTGTCACAGAGTTGATTATAGTGTTGAATAGTGAATTGGAGTATACTGTGGTACAGTATGGTAGAGTGGAGTGGCGTAGACTGTAAAATAACTGAATGACATAGAGTAGCATACAGTAGAGTAGTGTACAATTCAGTATTGGAGCTCAGTAAAGTAAAGTGGTGTTCTGTCTTATGGAGTAGAGTATAGTAAAGTGGGGTGTAGCGGCATAGAGGGAGTTGCGCTGAGTGTCATACAGCGGCATAGAGTAAAGTACAGTGCTGTAAACTCGCATTGATAGGAGTGCCTTGTTGTACAGTGGAGTGATATAGAGTGGAGTATAGTATGGTACAGTGAAGTGGAGGGGCACAGACTGTCATTGAGTGGAGTGCGTGTGGAGTGTCATACTGTGGCAGTGCAGTGGCGTGTACTGGAATAGCATAGAGTTGAATGCTATGGAATGGTGTAAAGTGGAATGGTGTAGAATGGAGTAGCGTACAGTATAGTGGTGTATGGTGAAGTAGAGCCGATTGGCAAAGAGTGGTATAGCGTAGAGTGCAGTGGTGTAGCGTGTAGTTACATACAGTAAAATACTGTACAGAAGAGTAGCATTGCTAGAAAGTGGACTATTGGTAAGGGCAGGTAAGTACCTACACCTAGCAAAAGGCCACTAACCCCCACTTAGGTCCAGTTAGGTGTTAATAAAGTAAACCCAGCTCAACCCTTGGTAGCTTGGCAAAGAGCGTCAAGGCTTAACTTAGGAGAAAAGTGTGTAAAGCATTTAAAAATCAGAAAACAGTAAATAAGTAAAACACAAAACACAATAAAAATCCAACACCAATTTATAAAAATAGATTATATTTTTATCTTTAAAATGGCACCAAAAGGACTAAAACCAGATAAGGGGAACCTGAGATATGAATGTTTAAAGAATGAAAGTTTTCTAGTGCATAGAAACCAAAAGCGCCAATCTGATCATCTTATCACACTAGACCAGGGCAAAGTCAAAGTTTTAGGCCGACCGCAATGGAGCCCTGCTTGGCTACAGCAAGCGGGAGGCCTTGGTCAAAAGTTTACCTTCCGACTTAGTCTTTTTCTTGAAGATTTTCGTCAGTGGGACGAAGTCACCAATCCGATCCGACCTCCCTGGAGCCCTCTTTGGATACGCATCGCAGGAGACCTTGGTGAAGAATTCTACCTTTGGACTTGGATGATTTTTCAGGATGGAAATCTTCGGCCAAGGCTGAATTTTAATCTGATGTCCCTGGAGCCCTACTCGGATACGCTGCGCAGGAAGTCCCATTCAACCTTTTACACTCGGACTTCATCACTTTTATGGAGCTTTTTCCTTCCGACAGGGGACGACCCTCCACCGCATGTCTTTTTTGATGCAAGGTCATCAGATCACCTTTCCAGGAGCCCCCAGTGAAATCCTGGAATTCTGGGGCTATGGAGCATTTCAGTAGGACGAACCTGCAACTCAGGCCGGCCCGCAGTTGATGTAAGCCGGCCTCACTCACCACAGCGGGTCGGTCCCTTTATGGAGCTCTTTTTCCAAAAGCTCTCCAGACTTCTGGATCTTCTTCCAGAAGGATTCAGAAGTTCCTTTAGGAGTTCACAACTCACCCCAAGGTTCCAGAAGCTCTGAGTTGCTCCATGAGGGTTAGGACTCCAACTCTCAGAATGCACCTAGTTCAAATCCCAAAACGATCACTAGCCACTGGGTCAGTTCCTTCAAGTTTTGATGCAAGGGACTCTTGTTTGCTATTTTACACCTGTAGCAAGCACGGAGTCCCTTCTTGAACAAGATAAAGACCGACAAAGTCCTTTAGTGTGAAGCAACACTTTCAGAGTGCAGTGTCCAAGTGCAGGTCAGGGGTCCAGCAGGGCAGTCCTTCTTCTTCTGTAGTTGTTCCTTGTAGGGATCTGAGGTATGGGTGCAGCTCTGCCATACTTACCCTTGCTCCTGGGGTGGAAAATGGGGCGGGGGGGATGTCTAATCACAGGCAGACCACTCCCCCCTTGGATGACCACTTCCTGGGAAGTGTGGCAAAAATCAATCCCAGGGAGCAACATTCCTTAGAAGTCCAAAATGGCAGAAACTGAATTTTGGAGGTTAGGTCTGACTGAGCCCAACCACTGGTGTAGCTAACAGCCCTCTCCTGCCCTCTCCTAATCTAATCAAGAGGGCACCTGTTTGTCTGGATTTGCAGGAAATGCAGGAGGTCCTGAGCTGCTCCAACGTCCTTTCCTCATTTGAACGGCACTACGGAGCTGAAACTGGTAACTTATAGCAAGAGTTCTAAAACTCTTTCCCTGAACTAGATATATCAAATCCAACAATGGCAAGTTGCATTTAATATTACAATCGTTTTGAGACCAAACTTGCCATATCTAGTTCCTTTGGAGACTCTTAATTAAAATAAAGGCTCCCCATTTTAGCCTATGGAGCCTATTCATTACAATGATGGAAAAACAAATTTGGTTATTTTTCCTCACCAGGGCTTATACAACATATTTTATAAGGTTCCTGCTTATAGTTACACTGAACCCAACCCTGGGGGCACCCAGGACACCTTAGGGTTGATATATGTAAAAATAAGGTCATTTGAGATTTTCACAGTACTTTTAATTCCAAAGTCAAATGTGCATTTACCTTTAGTTTAAAAGCAGCCAGCAAGGCAGGCCTGCCTTTAAAATGACCCTGGGTATCTCAGCAGTGCACTACCTATTCTGGAGTCCCAACACCTACATGCCCTACCATAGACTACGGACTAAGGACTTATAGGTAGGTTGACATAATTAAAATTAACCTAATTTGCATAATCGTTTTACACAGAGCACAGTCCCTGAGACTGGCTAGCAGTGTCCAGGGCACCATCAGATTCAGGAAAACACCAGCACCCAGCTAACATTTTCTTTTTAGTGGGTTGCCAAGGAGGTAACCCTAAGGCTCCCATGACCCTGAAGTCTCACTGCACAATTCAGAGATGGCATCTGTATTTTTCTGATCCCGGCTGGCGGGAGCAGTTTTGATTTGCTTCGTTCATGAGCGGGACTGTGAGGAGGACAGAATGGGAGTGAATTCCCTGGGGTGACCTGCTCCCAACAGACACATGCACGGGTGTGGGGCAGTCAATGCATGCGGAACTGCTTTGTGCTGTCCCAAAGGAATGGGGTCTTCCGGGATTTTAAATTTCCTTTAACCTGAGGATGGGGCCTCGGGAACTACAAATCCATTCCTGCAAGGGGAGGGGGGCTCATCTACGCCACCTCTGTTCAATAATAAAAAAAAAAAGAAGTTTTCTTTGGAAAGTTTTGTGAAGATTTGTAAACAGCATCAAAAACTTTTTAGCAGAAAAAAACCACTCTTTCTGTGAAAACTCTGACCTAACTATAACTACACAGTGCCAGCTATATATATATATATATATATATGCGCAAAACAATGTTGTCCTCCGGACAAAAATGAACTCTCAACAGGTTGCAGTTTTGGAAAGCAGCAAAGCCAGTAACATTCAAAGAATTCTTTACACATTTAACAGGCCTTGCTCATTTCAGATATCTCGTCCTTGGTCACAGGCCTAATGCTTGGGTTGAGCAATGATTGCAGGCACCTGATTATTTGATTAAATGCTCTGGTGAGTTACACAGTGCATCCTGGTAGTGTTAGTCCTGTACATTTATATTACATCTTTAGTAGACAATCCTTTCTGCCTCGGTAGGTTGCTGCAGCCAAACACACATTAAAGCACAATTAAAAACCTTAGTAGGTGAATTCAAAGCACAGTTACCAAGTTTTAATTGCACGCAGCAAACAGATGTGTTTAGACACTTGGCCTTCGTCAATGTCGATGGACCACACGTCACGTCCATTTTCCAAAGAGTTACTATTCAGGACTCAATTCATTTACATTGGTAAATATGACGACTTGGTCGGAGTGTGTGAAGTGTATGGAGACCCATGATGGAACTATAACTTGCACCCCGCCATGCACTGCTTATGACATCACATATGACACCAGTCATAACATGTTCTATGACATCATTTTGACATCACTGATGACATCTCAGATGACATCACTGATGAGTGTGTTCATTCGTTTTATAGTTTACATAGTGACGAGTAACTACCATATTACTGTTATAACTAATTTTCTACAGTCTGTATCCAGCTAATGGATGTAAGTGTTTACAAAACGCATGTGCTCCTAATGCACCATAGGTGTGTAGAGGTATTGAGCAAGTTATAATTCTTTGTATTGAGAAGTAACTCTATTCTCATGTGAAAGTTGACTCATGTTCACTATACTCCACAGAACAAAAATTTCCAGCAGGGAAAAGATTCTACGTACTACATACTAAGGGACTCATTATGAGTCTGGCGGTCCTAGGATTGCCAGACTCGCGGTGACGGTTGGCCCACTGCACTCCAGGAGGTCCTACCTCTATGTTACAACAGTGGAAGTCGGACCACCATCTCCATCGGTAACAATGATTTCTGATGGGCTGATGGCGGCCGGACTCTTGGTCAGCCTCGGCTCAGCGCCACCATGCTGATCACAACTACTGTTTTCGCTAACCTTTCCATGGCTGGGGCCCACAGGGGTGTCACTATCGTCAAAGAGTATGTTATAAAGTAAACAGTGTTAACAGTACCTTCTTTCCTAATCATATCCACTCCAGTTATCTGCGTAGGTTCAGTGACTGTCAGAGGTTTGATACAGGTAAAGACTGTCAGTAGCAGGACATTAGGTATGTAACAGGGCTTGATTAGCTGGAGAAACTTAGTTTTACCTGAAAGGTTGTATACGGATTGTACACTGTGTGCAGAATAGGTTACCCTTTAATCTGTGGTTCATAGTCAACATGAACATGGCATCCCGTGAAGTGTATGGTATATGGTCAATGTTGCAAAGAACAAATGCATGATTTACCTATGGGGGTTGTACATATGATAGCAGTAAGGACTCTTCATATTAATTTTAACTATTTTGCACTTACTTTCATAACTTGGATGGTATAGAGCAATGAGTACAAAAGAAACTTGGATATTGTCATCAGTGATGTGATCAGTGATGTCAACTGAGATGCACCAGTGATGTCATCAATGATATCATAGAACATTTCATGAGTGATGTCCTATGTGAGGTCATTAAAAGTGCGTGGTGGGTGGGCAAGTTATAGTTAGCTCTTCTAACTATAATCGGTAAACTTCAGTGTTTTTTTTTAGTTCAAAAAATTAATGTTGTCACTGACAAATTCACCTAACTATAATGTTACATTAAACTTTTTTTGTTTTTTCAGTAAATATATATATAATCTATTACCTACTGGTGGTCGCCAGTAGGTAGTTGTAGTTAGGACTCAATTTTTTATAGAAAGAGCGTTTTTTGTTTTGCCTATAACTTTGGCTCCGCTTGGCGAAATTTTCTAAATCTTCACAAAATTTTATAAACTTATACTTTGCAAAGTTTAGCTACTGTCTTAAAAGTTTCTGGGTGATCAGTCAAGCGGGGGCTGAGAAAAAGGAGGGTCTCAAAATGCGTTAAACCCATTCATTTTCCCATAGGACATTTAGACATGCCTACAACCCGAACCACTGAACGGAATTACACCAAATTTGGCATGAAGCTAGATTCTGTTATGCAGATCACGCATTTGGTATGAATCTATTCAGTAAGAGGATCCTCCATTGATCCAACTGTCCCAGTGCTTAGCCTGGCAACAAGTCAGCAAGTAAGTATTGGCAGCCATCTTAGGACTTGGCTTCAGCTGAGTCCCAGAAAAAAAAGACAAAAAAAAAAAAAAAGAAAAGGGGCCAGCGTAGAGTTATCTTGACCCCTTAGTCCTGGTGCTGGGGTCCCTGAGGCAACCCCCAGGGCTAAAAAACATTTAAAAATAAAATCAGAAAAATATGCGAATATGCAGGGCCCCCCTCCTTGGGGTTTAATAAGCCCCAGGGACCACCACCTGACTGGGGCTATACATTTGGTTAATGTGGGGGGGCTGTGGCCCCCCATGCCTGGGGACCACCTCCCAGGAACTACACTTTATTTGGAGGGAGATGTGCACCCCTGCTGCCCTGGGGCCCACCATTCCCCAGGGGCAAATACTTAAGTGCAGGTAGCCCAGAAAGGCCATTGTATTTAAAAAAAATAATACTTAAAAAAAAATATATATATATATATATAAGGAGAGACCGTGGGGTAGCCCTTAAGGGCTCCCTTCGGGTCCCAGATAGCCCATAAAGAGCTAAAATAAAAAAAAGAAAACACATAGCTCAGTGTGATGGTCAGAGACTGTCTTTTAAAGTTTTTTTTATTATTGTTCTTTTTTTAAATAATAAATATATTTTTGAATTAAAAAATGTACACAAATATGTCATTGTAAGTATATCAGACATCAAACCCTAAAAAAACTCTATCACTCTCCCTCACTTTCTTTCTCTCTTTGGGTCTCTTTCAGTCAAATTCTCCTACTCACACACCCACTCAGACACTTACTCACCCACTCATAGACCCACTCACAGATCTGCTCCGACCCTCATGCACTCACTCACAGCTCAAGTCAGACCGCCACGCACCAACTCACAGACCCACTCAAAAACTCCTGCACCCACTCACACACCCACTCAGTCTGTCACACACCCACTCACAGACCCATGCACCTTCATGCACCCACTCACAGACCCACACATACACTGACGCACCCACTAAAGCACTGATATACACACTCTGACACAGACAGACAATCTGACAGCCACTCTCACTCCAAACATGCCCTCTCACACCTATTCTTAGGCCGAAGGCTCTGTGCGGCGGTGGTTGGATTAACGTATAGTAATGAAAATGAGTATACATAAAAAACAAACATAGAAATTCACTGAAAAAAACAAAGGTTGCAGGGACGTTATAGTTAGGCTCACATTTTAAACATACAAAACCTTAGAGTTTTGCCAGTTATAGTTATCTCATTTAACTATAACTCGTGCCCTAAGGTAACTATAACTTGCACCCTCGCCATGCGCTGGTAACTACCCACAAATGATGGCACGTATAACATCTTTGATTACATAATTGATAATATCAATGTAATATTTGCACTAACATTTTTGACAAAAAAACTGTGCATGGCGGGGGCGCGCGTTCTAGTTATATAGATTACAGATCAACATAATCAAAGGAAAGTATCCATATTTCCTCCACTATTCAAACCGGTTAACACCTTGCTATCTAGTTTGATGATATATTTTGTCTCTAGTTGCCTTAGGGCTTGTTTACAGTTGCCACCTCTGTAAATACACTGAACAGAATCAATAACAAACTATTAGAAATGTGCAGTGTCATTGTTGTGTAGTTCATTAAAGGGTCTGGCAACTGGATAAATGTGGTCTTTGTTCTTTGTGGTCCCAATGTGCTGCAGTGTTCTTTTGTGTACTTGTAGAATTGTGGTGCCCACATATCTGACATTGCAACCACAGGCCAACACATAACCTGCATAATTAGTTTTTCAATAATATGCCTCAAAAATTTTAGTCAGCTTAGTGTAGAATGAAATCATGTATTCAGTAGTATTAACACCAAACTGACAGACCTTACATTTACTGCATTTGCGAAAACCTTTACTCTGATCAATACGTCACCAGTTATAGCTAGTTATTTCAAGTACGTATAACTCGTGCCCTAAGATAACTATAACTCGCTCCCTCACCATGTACTGCTAATTACCGCAGACATTGCAACATAACATCATTGATATCACTGTAACTGCAGCCAGGCCCTGCGGTCAACCTTCCTAACCATCCAACCCCATACTGCACATTGCCCTTTGGCCATGCGTGGTGGGCGTTACCTGCGGTCTCTTGGGGTGTGAGAATAGGTGTGAGAGGGTGTATCTGGGGGTGAGATTGGCTGTCAGATTGTCTGCATGGGTGTGAGAGTGCGTACATCAGTGTTTTAGTGGGTGCATCAGTGTGTGTGCGGGTCTGTGAGTGGGTGCGTGACCGTCCAAGTGGGCATGTGAGTGGGTGCGTAACTGTATGAGTGTGTCTGTGAGTGAGTGTGTAAGGGTCTGACTGGGGCTGAGAGTGAGTGCATGAGGGTCTGAGTGGGGTTATGAAAGTCTGAGAGGGTCTGTGAGTGGGTGAGTGATTGTGTGAGTGGATCTGTGAGTGGTTGCATGAGTGTCTAGGTGGGTCTGTGAGTGGGTGGGTGAGTGTCTGAGGGGGGGTGTGAGTGGGTGGTTGAGTCTCCGTGTGGGTCTGTGAGTGGGTGCAAGAGTGTCTGAGTGAGTGTCTGAGTGCATATGTGAGTGGATGTGTATCTGTGTGAGTGTGTCAGTAGCTGTGTGAGAGACTCAGTCACAAAGGAACCTCATCTGCCCTTTTATCCAACACTAATCCACAGCTTTGCACAAAATATCTACCCAAGGGGAGTTCTTTCTGCTTCCTTGGGTAAATGTCCAGTATGTATTCTACATTACAACTGTTTAATGGACCAGGAGGAAATGTCACCAGTGACCTTGTGTGAGTTTTGGCAACATGATTGCTCCTGGCATCAAAAACACACCACCAAAATCGGCAGGAAACACACTTGGGGTGGGGGCTCTTGAAAAGCTGTACACCATCCTGGTAAAAGGCAGGAAGACTTTTGCATACTTCTGAGGTGGACAGTGCGGGCAGCGCTTTCTGGTGATTTGCACATTTGCATACTTGTAGTAATTTAAAGGGAGACCCATGGACTCTAGGGGAGGGGGGCCATGCAACCTCCTCCCCGACCCAAATTTCACAACTGAGATCCCATCCTTCGGGCCCACCCTATATTTGATAAGGGAGGGGGGCGTGTGGCACCCCTCTCTGGGCCGATCTCGTCCCCAGGACCCCATCCCCTGGGGCCAGGCCTTCACTAAATGGAGGAGGGAGCTGCGTGGCTCCCTCCCTGGGCTGATGTTGGCCCCATGGATCCCAGGGCCCAGCATCTATCCTGGTTACCCCCCAGGGCCCCCAGTGTGAAATGGGCCTCCCACATACATTTTATATTTAGCCATGGGGAGGTGGCAGTCCCCTGTGCTGAGGGGGAGGCCATAATGGCCTCCTCCTTTTTAGACCGAGATTGCCCCTGGAAGGTGGTGGTCCCCAGGGCACAGGGGGGCCCTGAGGCCCCCTGCACATTTCTGCATAATTGGCCCAGGGAGGTAGTGACCCCTGGGGCTCATTGAAGCCCCAGGAGTGGGGCCCCATGTGCCCCCCTCCTTTTTCAATCCCCCAATACCCTCAGGACCTGGCCCACCTGGGGCGCAAATAAAGGAAAAGGGCAGGAGAATGCCCTTTTTTAAAATATCAGAAAAATCTGCAAATCCAGATCAGCTGATTTATTTTTTTTAGATACAAAAAATGCTTTTTAGACATAACAGGGGCCATGAGGGACTCCTATACCAAGGCTAGAGGCTCAGGGTGATCCTGCCCTGGCTCCTTTTCTTTTCTTTTAACTTTTTTTGTGGGACCCATCTGAAGCTGAGTCCCAAGATGGCTGCCAAGACTTCCTTGTCAGTGTTGACAGTCAATCTGATATCACCACAGGGACAGTTGGATCTGCTGAGGAGCCGTGTCTACAGATATCTATATTTTTTAAATCTCTAATACCTCAAAAACTACAGAAGGGATTTACAACAAATCACAAAAAGCATGCTTTCGGAACAAGGAGCTAGCTTTCTGCCAAATTTGGTGTCATTCTGTCCAGCGGTTCAGACTGTAATCATGTTCAAAACCCTTATGGGAAAATGCATGGGAAAACGCATTTTGGGACCCCGCCATTTTCTAGGCCCCCGCTTGACGGATCACCCCAAAACGTTGGAGACAGCAGCTGATCCCACTGAAGCATATGCTTTCAATAATCTGTGAAGATTCGTCAAGCGCCGCCAAAGTTACTGGCAAAACAACAAATGTTCTTCCTATGGAAACTGGGTCCTAACTATAACTACCTATACATATACATACATATATATATATATATATATATATATATATATATATATATATATATATATATATATATATATATATATATATATATATATCCATCCATATGCCAACTCCACACTTATGGATGGATATATATATATATATATATATATATATATATATATATATATATATATATATATATATATATATATATAAATCCATCCACATAGCAACTCCACACTTAGAGCTGATGTATCCTGCAGGAGTGTCATGTGATTTTGGGAGCAGACCCAATATGCAAATCTCAGTTACTACTTCCAGGGACACAGGAAGGAAGCGCACAAACTCAAATGCACCAAAAATCCTTTATTGAAAGGAACAGCAATGATCCATGCAACGTGTTTCAACCAGACAGTCTTGCTCACACTAGCATGTTGAAAATGCCAACCACCATTTAGAACAGTGTGACCATAGCCCTAGAAATAGTACTGTTTTTCAGAAACTATCGAGTTGTAATGCCAGCATGGTACTCATCTTTAAAGGTCACAGTATACATTCAACCTGCAGTTTTATAATGGATAATTCACAGTATTATTTATCACAATCAAACAAAAACAAAAATTACACAGATTAACCTTTGACACATCAGTATATGTGTCTGCGTGCGTATGTATGTATGTGTGTGTGTATATATATATATACACACATATATATGTGCTGGAGCACATGCAGGCAATCCGACATGATGTCCCGAAATATCCTGTAGCGAGACATTATCAAACAATGCATTTCAGTGACCCCACACAGTTATCCTATTATGCAGTGAACACATTGGGAGGAATCCCAAAGGGGGTAAGCGTACTCTGTACCCGAGAAAAAGAGAATTTAAATTGATTGTTGATCTTCAAACAATAACTCCCGATGGACTAAATTGTGATGAAAGTTAAATGTGCATCTTCATAGAGATTAGATAGTTTTGACCTGTTTTAACTTGGATGCTGCTTTTCATGCTTTTAGTGTATTTTTTATATATATATATATATATATATATATATATATATATATATATATATATATATATATATATATATATATATATAGAGAGATATACAAACACACAGATACATACGTATATGTTTGTGTATATATCTATATATATATATAAAAAAACACATCAACCCCAAACCTCTATATTCAAATACCTACTCCCAAACCTTAAAAACACTCATGCCACCCACATTCGCTTATCCACCCTAAGCCCTAAATATACCCTTGCCACCAAATACCCTTACCCACTCTAAACCTTAAAAATACACTTACCACCCAAATACCCGTACCGGCCCTAAGCCAAAAAAATTACCCTTGCCTCCCAAATGCCCCCGCCTTACTTTTGATTAGTGCCCCATGGGGGTGCTGGACCCTGGGGCTGGGGGCGGGGGGGATCAGGAAGCCCCCCATTAAAAAATAACAATGCCCCCAGGACTTGGCCCACATGGGGGCTTCATAAATGACAAGCGCAGGAGACCATGCTTGGTTGTCTTTTTTACTTTGTGCAGCAAATTTGGGAATTTCACAAATTTTCAGCAAAAAATCTAAAACAAATGCTTGTTAGCCTTTCCCTCTGGGACCCCAGCACCAGAGCTAAGATGTTCAGGGTGTCCCTACCTGACCCCTTGTTTTAAAAACAAAACAAAAACATTTTGTGGAACTTGGCTGAAGCCGAGGCCCAAGATGGCGACCAGCAATTCCTGGTTTAAAGTGTTGGCAGCCAATCAGAGCTCTGCATTTCAGTGAACAAGCTCTTATTCTTCACAAAGGCATCGCAACCTCAGATATACAAATGTATTTTCCCTTTAATATCTCCTAAACTACTGGACGGATTTACACCAAATAAGTGAAAGCACAATCTGCGTACCTAATGCTAGCTTTCTGCCATATTTGGTGTAATTCTGTCCAGTGGTTCGGCCTGTAGCCTTGGCAAAGGTCCTATGCGAATTAACATGGGAAACACATTCCAAGTGCAACAAGAATCACTGGGGCACTTTTTTTTTTCTCAAAAGTTTCATGAAGATTCGTCAAGAGTGCCAAAGATAAAAACACTTTTTCTATGGAAACATGATCCTAACAGTAATTACCTAGTGGTGAGTGCCACTAGGTTATATCTATATAGTAATGAAATATATTCATTCTTCCCAATGCTGCTAATTCTCTCACCTCATTGATGAGAAGTCCTACTATTGAGAACTTGCACTGGGAACTCACAATATTGATGCGTCATTGTTCAAAAAGAACAATTCAAGGTTTTGCTTGTCAGTAGACACATTTTGTTAAATCTTGACCCACTTGGAAATCTTAATGAATTCCTGCAAAATGTTTCTGCTTATTTTGTCTAAAGTAGTAAATGTAATCCATACACTGCTCCAGATCAGCCACTTTGCAATTTGATTTTCACTGCATGGGATTCAGGGATCCCAATGCATCCCCAGCATTTGTTCTTTGTCAATTCAGCCTACCTGATTTGGCTATTGGTAAATTGTAGCAGCATGGTGTACTGTGGGAAACCAGCATGATCTTCAAACCTAAAGGAAAAAATGGGAGCAAGAAGGTTAGCACATTTTTTGACAATTACCTTTCAATACAGAACACTGTAACTGCAGTTGTGAACAGATTCAGAGTATTGTGTCTGGTGCTGCAAACAAACTGAGAGTATCTTTCCTCAGACTATAACATGAACATTTCAAGCCTGAAACAAAGGTGTAACAGAGGCCCCATGCAGCCACCTATGGCATAAGGAGTACAACCTAATAGGTGGCCTCCATTGAGCCAAGACCAGTGGGGGCCCATCATGCACTACTGGGGCTGACATGGACATGACATGTGCTAGTGTAGTATAGCAAACAGAAAGTCTGCTCATTAAAAATACTCTATTTATGGTGAGTATGGTGAGTGGCTACAGTTGTTGATAATAAGTTGCAAAACCCTTTTTGGGTAATAATTGTACTTTGTTAAATATAGAATCCAACAAAGATAAAATGGACACCAACAGGTCTCTTCACAGAGAATGAATTAGAGCTATGCGTGCGTGGAGGTGTACCTTTGTTACCTTTAGCTTCAGAGGCTATGAAAAAGAATATTCTATTAACTACTTTGAAGTATGTTTAGTTCTGTCATTCATGTAGCTAGGTGTTCCCAAGATAGTCCGTTTGAAGCACTGGTGAAAGGAGTCAATAAGCTCATGTTAAAACAATACGCCTGTCTGCATAGTGATGATACAACCCCTCTGCCCTTTCCTCTACTAAATGAGCAGTCATCCAGTTTTCTAGAATAAAGACTTGGGTATGGTAGGGAATTCTAGGAATTATTCCTCCAAGAAAGTTAAGTTTCATTCTGGTAGCCTAACAAAGTACTGCTACAGATAAGTAAGTCATTAATTGCCTTGCCGCCCCTATTGGGGCCTAAATATCAGGGATCTTGACTCTGCGTATATTAACTCTTTTATCCATCTATAACAAGGTTCCAATTTAGGAACCTGCACACAGGTCACATCTGATTGCATATTGAGATCTGTGTACAATGGCATGGACAAAGTCAAGAGATAGATGTTCTGCAGCTGAGATGTCATGACCTAACGTTGAATGCTGGGAAGACAAATTCTGGCATCGAGCAGCACAGCATGCCACCAGGCCTCCACAGGGTTATTCTCTGGCACCATCACCTGGCCCCCTCTGACATGGTGAGGGTGCAGATTTCCAGTGCAGGACCTGGCCAATGAAGCGTGTGTTCTATGTATGGTGTCTGTGCAACAATAACAGCACGGCTTGGGAAATGCAAAGTGGTCTTATTGATTTTACTGATTGGCAGGCATGCCTACTTGCCCTTCTCAAAGTGTTGACTGTCCTTGAGGGTCTACAGCATCTGCTGGATGTGCATCAACTCCCAACTCCTGTGGTTGCAGTGTGGGTGGTGGCACTGTGTCCTATAACCAGGCAAACTGTGCCTTGAGCCTGAAATGTCTCAGGAATGGCATACTCTCCTCTAAAACATTTGAAAGTGAGTGTGGGCCTTACCCCAAATATAGCACCCCATGAAGGGCACGCAGAGATTTACAACAGTTGAAAGTAAAGAGATCCCTGCCAGCACTCCTTATAACACTCCAAGGACAGCATACATCTATAACTCTCTCAGATTGTTATGTGTCTAGAATTCTCTTAGGAGGTTAGACACCCTAAATACTTTGAGTTGGTCATGATTCTAGAACTCTATGAGAAAAGCCTATCATGCCAACACACTCAAGGATGTTGCACCCTTAAGTTCATTCCCAGTCAGTGTATCCCAGATTATTAGACATGGTGTACCTCACAACACAGCACATCGGAGCTCTTCTCAAGGGGAACCCTACCACTGCAATCAGGAATGCCCTGCAGAGGGAAGGACCTACTGATGGGACTGCTCATTTATACACCCAGAACAAAATCAAGAATGATAAACCTCTCCAGTATGCTCTAGAATGTTCTGAGGAAAGCACAGCCTGCTGCCAATGCCAGCACACACTAGAACACTACTTGAATAGAACACTCTGCCAGAATAATCCAGAACAATAGAAGAATAGTACACCATCTTAGAACACTCTATAACAGTCTGAGGAGGGTATGCAATAGATCACAATCAGAAAGAAACACTATGCTAGCACACTCCACATCAATTTCAGAGGGTGCACTCTGCCAGTACACTCTAAAACACCCTGAGGAACCCCCTCAAGTACATACTAGATAACTTTCAGAATTGTGCAGCCTGACAGCTCCTGACACAATTGGATGAAAAGAAGGAACTATTTAGTAAACTCCAGAACAGTACTTTGGGAATTGTACATTTTTGGACAGTACTCAGAGTGCATTAAGAAATTTGGCATCACCTTTCCTGTGATTAACATTTCTAAAGGGTTTTCTGCTGCAAAACCGGTTTAGGTGGCTTCTCCTTTCAAATATCCTGTCAGACTTCTCTCCAAACACATCCATTATTTAATGATGCCCCTTATCAACCACAACCACAATCAACTGGGGGTGGGGGTGGGAGGGGTGAGGTTTCAGCAGTGCCCTCTCATCAGTGAAACTGAATGTGTGTTCAAGAAAGACAAAACGCTGGGCCTCATTTAAAGGAACACCTAGCACAATAGAATCTGCAGTCCATCCGTCTTCCCTACCATCAATCAAAGGGCTGTTTTAGTATGTCTAGCCAGCAGCCCGCTGCCCACACAGTCATCTTTAAAATTTGAAAGGAACCCCCCCCTCACCTAGTGTTTGTATCTTCACCCACAGGAATGCAGACAATATGTTTCCACTGTCTGGGGGAAGCCATCTGGCCTTGTCCCCCCCATCATGTGCCATGTCAAACAGAGGCATCCTAAATGGACCCAGTTATAGTTAATACTGTGAGCCAAACCTGAGTGCAAATATCAGTAACATTCACTCCATCATTTATAGAATCTCCTTTCAGTGTTTGCTTCCAGGCTTACTTTACACTTCTATCCCTGAGTTGATTTGCTCTCCTTACTGAAGCGGTGGTCAGACTGTTCGCCTTACTGTAGCGCCTTTCAAATCACCTAGTATAGCACTATTTCCACATGCAAATAATGTTTCTTTTTACAGTCTTTGTTGCAGGGTCACCTCCAAACTTTTTACCTTCACACTCCTGGTTTCTGAACTTTGTTTTTGGTTGGCATTGGGATTTTGTGCACTTTAGCACTGCTAACCAATGCTAAAGTGCTTGTGCTTTCTCCATTAAACATGGCAAAATTGGCTTACACTCAATTGGCAAATTTAATTTGCTCACAAGTCCCTAGTATTAGTACATGTACCCATGGCCTGTAAATTAAACGCTACTGGTGGGCCTGCAGCACTTATTGAGATAGCCACTAAAGTCGCTCTTTAAAACATGTCTGAGACCTGCCGTTGAAGTCTGTGTGCAGTTTTGAACTGCCAATTTGACCTGGAAAAATAACCCTTCTATCAGGCCTAAACATTCCTTTATTTTACATAAAAGTCACCCCCGTATTAGGCCCAAAATAGCCCACAAATTAGGGTGCATTGTATTTAAAACAAAGGACATGTGTTTCTAAGTTTTACATGCCCTGGTAGCGAAAAACTCATAAATTTGTTGTCCAATACTACAGATAACATGGGGTTACTCTATTACATTTAGGCAGTGCTAACCTTTGATTGGAAACAGGCAGGGAGGCCTTGTTTAGCCTGAATTGAACTGTAATTTTAAATCCTTTAATGGTAAAGTCAGATTTTAAGTCACAATTATGAAAATGCCTCTTTTTGAAAGTTTGAATTTTCTTCTACTAACCATATGGTGCCTGCAGCATGTGTCCTGGGTCATATGACTGAAATGCTTGGCAGTTGGCCTTTGCTTTTTCCTCCGCAACAGTTAGACTGTAAGGGACTTCCTGTTAACAGGATGGGCCCTCCTGCCAAAATGGGTAGGTTGCAGCTGTTCCCTGCCCCACGTACATTTCAAAGGGCTACCTCCAGCATACTCACAAAGGATCTTGATGCCAGACTTTTGTCACCTTAGGCTATCCGGAGCTTGGGCATGGAAAGGAAGGGACTATCCAGAACAGGATGTGGGGGTAGCCTAGACGTTTTTCCCACTTTAAAGGCTGGCACCAGGTATACATATTGGATCTCCTAAGCCACTCTTCAGTACACTCCTGGACCTGTGGAGTACATCAGAAGGACTGCATTGGACCCGCAGAGGACTTCCATGCTGCTTGAGGCCTCCCTTGTACCTTAGAAAACCTCCCTGCTGCTACCAGAGGACTACACTCCTGCTCCATGAACCTAAGACTATCAGAGTAACTTCAAGGGCTAGTTGGCTAGCTTTCTGTGTGAGCTACAGGGACATAGCAAACTCTAGAGACCTTAAACCCTGTACATGGGCTCTGCTGGACTGTGTCCTGACACAACAAGTGGTGACCCTCCAGTCCTAGTAGCTTGATGGTGGTGCTGAAGGTGCTGCTCCTGACTAACCCTAAAAGGTGGGACTTTTTTTTCACCAAAAGTGGCTTGAGAACTGGCTGAAGACCAGGACTTATCTGTTCATCAATCTGCCCACAGTGCATTGCTGGGCGATCTGACTGCGCATCAGCTAATCCTTTTCAGCAAGACCTCTCATTGAAGGTATCCGGCCTTGTAGACATTGGCTACAGCCTTATCCCACTGAAGATTTTCAACTTCCAAAAAAGTGACAAAGTCTGGTGGCGCTTTGTCACCCGACTTCCACAGCTGGTGGATTTGGCTCAGCTTGTGTAGGTCTGACCATAGATATTGTCAGGGGGAACCAATGGATGACAGTGGGAGTACTTGCTAGCCCCTACACTGATGCAAACTGACGAGGATCGACAAGTGCCAGTGACTTGCAGCAGTGGCTGCAAGCCAAGATGGTATCTGCTGCAAGGCCCATGGACTGAGTTGCCTGACAAGCTGTGGTGGCTGAAGCCACGGCACGAGAGCTGAGACCATGACAGGTGCGGGAGGCTCCCGCCTGTTGTCTCTTGAGGTCACTGGGGCCACCTGCAGCCACACAAGAGCAACGTGTGAGGAGGGTGAGGAAGTTTTAACTCAGGCCCCGTGCACTAAGAGACTGAGATGCCCTGAGGGTATGGAGTACAGCAGCAGAGTCAGGGGCCTACTACGTGGGTTGCCTGCCAGGCTGTGGTGGTCCCGCGCATCAAAGGTGTTGGAAGCCCAGACAGGGCAAAATACAGTGGTAGAGAGGTGCTGGGACCCTGGATATGGCTGGGATCACCTCCAGTTGGCCATGATAGTGGATGACCCCCTGCACACCTGTGAGGGGCCAGAACCTGCTGGTGGCCACACCTGCTGCAAGAAACCATGGTGAGAGACCAGGACACCTTGCCTCTGCCTTCCTGGTCGGCAGTGGGGGGCTGTGTGCAGCAGATAGAAGCAAGAGCAGATGCAAGAGTAGCTAGGAGTTTGAGGCCAGCAGATCAAAGGAGGGAGAAGCTGCTGCACGTGCCAACCTCATCCCTGCTTGTTGACGCAGACTGTAAAACCCACCAGCATTTATAGTCATGCAACCGGGGGGACCGGTGTGTCTGGGGGTTGCCCTGTGGTGTGTCTTCAGGACTGAGATACCACTCCTGATATCAGTCTACATTGCATCAGTGGAACACTTCTAAGCAGGCCTGCCTGTTCCCATGCGCTACAGCTTCGGACTGCCAAATTGTGATACCTCATCAGAACACCTTACAGAAGGATCCTAGCACTGACATGGCAGCAGCTACATCTATGAAAGACAATACATTAAAAGATATGCTCACCAAACCTTCTGTAAAGAAACTTGACCAGCCTCAAGATGAATCACCAACCCTGCTAGCATCCCGTGAGGCAACGGACATGCATCACCTGTCGGGCAATGCCCCAGTCACATGCTCCTTCATGGAGATCCTCTTTGGCACACTATGAAATTATTTCACTGCCCTATGGGACAAAGATCTTGACAATCACAGAAGTAAATTGCTAGAACTGTGGAATTGACACAAGGAATTACATTTTCATCTGGAGGACCTCAAAATAGATCCCATCACTCAAACATTAGAATTAAAGGAGTTCCATTTCAAGCTGAATCAGAGAACATAGAGCATTATGTCATTTGCCTTTTTTGATATATTCTTCTGGAACTCACAGAGAAAGACTTTGCCCTTAACTGCAAGCATAGAGCGGGTGCCCCTTAAAAGCTCAAGGTGCACTTCAATACATTTTAACGTGCACATCACTACCATCAAAAGGTGTCAAGATTTGGACGCTGCCTTCAAGGGTGTTTATGATTTGGAGACTGAGAGGGTCCAACCTCGGCTGTTCTACCTTGGCTGTTCTTGTCTGCCAGAGATAAGGGCAATTCCATTGAATAGCCACAATTCCCCAACACTAGGAAGCGCCTAGCAGATAATGCCCTAATGATGGAGCCCAGATGGAAGAACAAGCCCAGGGGCAAAAAACCTCCAGATAACAACAAGAAATCCAGTGCCATAGGAGCAGGGCAACACCAAAGGCTGGAAGCTAATTCACAGAAGAAGGTGCTGGAAGAGCTGGAAAAAAATTCTCCAGGAAGAAACTGAGTCCTCAGGACAGGAATCAGGAGGGAAGAAACACATCTAATACTAGGAAGTGTTGCGACGCAAATGAGGATAGACAGGCTCCCTTATGGACTCTGGAAAACAGGAAATTGAATCAAGGACGGGCATTGCCATTTTAGATTGGGAGGAACCTGGTAGGGGAAGAAAGCAGGGTGACCATCTTAGATTGGGCTGGCTGTTTTCTGTAGAAGGAATTCTTGGACCCAGAATTCTCCAGGAAATTAGGAAGACCTAATGCTGCCCCCAGCAAGGCACTCCCGGAAAGACGAATGGTGGGGTGGGATGTTGTACTTGCGGGTCGGCCACCAACAGGTAATTTTAGACAAGGAAAGTGGCAACCTACTGGCCTCTCTCTGCTCAGAGCTACATGCACACTGTGTGCCCTGGCTGCCTGAAGTGGCATTGGAAAGCTGTATTAGGCTGGATGCCAGTTGGACCACAAAAGGAGGCCATCATGTCAGCAGTGCGAGATCACAGCTTGATCACCTTTAAATGGACAAAAATATGGCTATACCAAGACCTGCCCATCATCACACTGCAGTGCGGCCATGCACTTAAGTCTGCCACTACCTGTTTCAATGAGAAAAGAGTCAGATATAAGTGCAGTCATCCCTTTCACCTGATCTTCATTTGGAATAAAGTGACACACATGATCCACACTATGGAAAGAGGCATGGTTGATCCTGGGCCTGGAGGCTGCATTGAAGGTAGGTGTTCGGTCCTCGGTGCATTGGGGCTTGCCGGCACACCTGAACACCAGTGGGAGAGCCTGTCTCCCATCCCGTCAGAAAGTGAGCAAACCCACAGCAGCTGAGAACTGCAGAGAGTGGTCAACCCTGCTTTAGCAGCTCCAACACCAGAACATATGGTTGAAATCCTGAGTTTTAATGTTCACAGTGTCAACACTGCAACAAAAAGGCTAGTGCTCCTCTCTATGCTTTGAGATTCCAAGTGTGACATTTGAGTTCTATAGAGGACTCACTTACTTAGAGGAGACTGGAAGCATATTAGGTCCCACTGGTTTGGCTGGCAATCATCTTCTTCAGGATCTGGGAACAAGGCAGAAGTGGCAAACTTATTTGAATCGCATTTCCAGGGCCAAATGTTTGAGGCTAGCAAAACTACCAGGCAGACTTCTTTAACTGACACTCTTGATACACGTGTGTATCTTTACTCTAGCCACCATATATTCCCCCAATCATCAACAAGAAGAATTCATCCCCAAAGTACTAGGGCATGTGCTGACCACCACGATGCTGACATTCTAATAGGAGGCAGCTTCAACATAGTCCTTGGTACATTTCCAGGCCAGGACAAACAGGTGCCACACAGCTGCAGGCCTTCGATGGATGTGTGAGGTGGATTTGGTGGATATGTAGCAAGCTCAAAATCTCACTACAAATGTTTATACGTTTTTTCTCTGCATCCCACCAAATCTATGCCAGGATAGATTACTTTTTGACATCTACCCACCTTGTGGCTGCCACTGCCCAGTTAGAAATAGGGACTTCAGCACTGTTTGACCACTCCTCTCTCTCAATCACTTTCAGCATTCCTAGCTCACTTATGTCTCCGCGCACTTGGCTTCTGAACACCAAACTACTAGTGCAAGCAAGCTTGGCATCTTAACCCCAAACTACTAGTGAACTATTTCACTCTAAAGGAAGTCAAAGAGTTACTCAACACTTTCCGCTGTACTAAAGATAGGTCAGGCATTCCTATATCCCTGCTCTGAGACACCCTAAAAGCTGTCCTTCGAAGCACCTTCATAGCCATTGCTACAAGACTCAGGACCTGATTTAGATCTTGGTGGTAATGGTCCCACCATCAATTTTTTAACTGAAAACCTGTCTAATGCCTCGACGGTCTGCCAGCTGTATTTAGATATTGGTGGTCCCATAGACAAAAGCCCGCATATGAACCACCTTCTCAACCAAGAAACACCACCTGCATCAATGGTGCAGTTGGGAAAAGTGGCTGACGGTGGGACCCCAAACATCTTCCCCGTAATGCAAATTTGGATGTCCGTACTGCCAAGAAAAAAGTGGAGGCCTGACCTACATGTTTGAGTTAGCAGATTGGGGGAGAAAAGAGGGTGAAATCTTACCTTTTTCCCCATCCCACCCCCGTTTTTGACTGGACAACACCTGCCATCACTGCTGCCACCAATCCACGCAGAAAACATGACCCACCCATCGTGGGACTCAAAAATAGGGATGCAGCAGTGTCAGGGTACTCTGATTGGGCACTGAACATGATGTTGGGATTACTGCAGGCATATACATGTCACAATAATTTTTTAAAATCACTGTGACGTGCATACATCAGGATAACAATTGTGTTACACATGGCTGGGTGGGCACAATACGCATATCGCACCCATACACAACTGTCATTGACATTCGTTGCAAAATGAATGCTGGCACCACAATGACGGTAGACTGACACTGGACAACGGTGTCCATGTGTATGCATTGCAGGTGCATCTATACAGGTGGGTTTGTGCTATCTGTTATGTATGTGAGTCAGTAAGTGTATGTGCACGCGGATTGGCGCTTGAGGTGTTAGGAGCTGGAGTGGGTGGTATGGTTGTATGTGTGTCACTTGCACAAGATTGATGTTGTGTATGTTGTGTTGCCATGTGACACATTCAGGTGAGTGTGTAGTTGTGCTTTTGTGTGAGTGTGTTTGTGTAGCTAAGTGTGTAGTTGTGTTGGTTGTTGTAATTGTGTCATATGTGGACGCCGTGCCAATGGTATATGTATATTGTGTCATGGATGTATGTCAGTCTGTGTTTTCGGCATGTATGGGTTGTGTTGTGGAGGAATGGCAATGGGGTATTGTGTGCATGTGGTATGTTGTGTAGTGTGAAGTGCAGGGATACACATATGGCTAAGTGACAGTGTATGTGTGTGTCACTTCCATAGCCCCTGCCTTTGTAAGAAGTCCATTGGGTTCCGCCGCTGTCTGTCTCCATCAGCAAATCGTCACCTTTCAATCCGCTTGCAGAACTGTAACATCTAAATACGGCGGGCAGAACATAGTTGGCTTGGTGGTCTTTTTAGGTCCACCATCAATGCAGCTTGGTGGTAACACCGCATGATCTAAATCAGGCCCTCAGTAAGGATAGGACAGACAAATACACCACCCTGGAACAGCAGGTGAAAGACTTGGAGGAGGCCCACCAATCATTGGGTTCCCATAAAGTGAGGAAGCAACTAACACTGGCCAGAAAACAGCTCAAAGCACTGGATATGGACAAAATGGAATAAGCTCTCCTCTGCACCAAACAGAAGTATTATGCAAGAGGTAATGAAGTTGGGCAATTATTAGCTTACCAACTAAGGCCTGAAACACATAGGCAGAGAATAACTGAAATCCGGACATTACTCACACAATGACATAACAATAGCCCAGGAATGTGAAAGCTTCTATGGTGACTTATACTTGGCGGAAATGTTAAGCCAAATAGATGTCACAAATTATATGTTATAGGTGACCACCGTACACCTACCGGTGGGACATGCCATCCAGCTGGAAAAAGATATATGAAAGGATAAAGTTTTTGCAGCTGCAACAAGACTCTAGGGCAAAATAGAATCACCTCTGGCTGTTACAGGTGTTGCTCCACTGGTAACTATCCTCACCTTCCTCAATCATCCCTTTAGCCACAAAGGCAGACTTACTGACACGATGAGGGAGAAAACCATTACAGTGCTTCTCAAACCTGGAAAATATCCCACTCTCTGTTTATCACATGGGCACATATCCTTGCTAAATGTGGATGCCAAGATCTTTACAAGCATACTCGCCCCCTAGTTGCAGGGGCTAGTCGATTCAGACCAAATTGGCTTCATACTGGAAAGGTGTTTAGTGATAATACAAAATGGTTCCTGACCTTCTAGATAAAGCAAGCTGCTCACAGGTACCCGCTCTCTTGCTGGAGATCATTGCGGAGAAAGCATTTGATCAGATGCAGTAGCTCTTTCTCCACCTGAGGCTGGACAGGGTGGGCCTGGGTGACCAATTCCAGAAGTAGAGATGGCGCAGTTACGCAAAGCCCACGGATATAGTGAGAGTAAATGGGCTGACCACATGGCCACTCGACATTGCAAAAGGCATGAGACAGGGATGCCCCCTGTCCTTGCAATTATTTGCTCTTTACACAGAACCACTAGCTGAAAGGATACACATGAACCCCCAGATCAAGGACATCACCATGGGCAGTCAGAAGCATAAAATAGCACTCTATGCAGATGATGTCATGGTTGCACTTACCTAGCCAAAAACCTCATTACCAATGCTTCTGCCCGAGCTTGAATCCTTTGGAAGAGTCACTGGCTTCAAAGTCAACATACAGTAGTTGCATACCTTCAACTTTATTATTCACCAGAGAGATAAGACCCAGCTCAAGCACCTCCTCCCTTTCTCGTGGGTCACACAAGGGGTACAGTGCTTGGGCCTCAAAAATATACTCATCAGTAGAGAAAATAGAAGAACTTAACTGCTCTGACATGCTAGTGTCAGCCTGTTCCAATCTACAAACCTGGAGGGTGGCCCCCTCTCCTGGTTGAGTAAGATAGCTGCAATCAAAATGAGCCTTCTTCCAAAGATCCTATACATAGTGTGTACTCTCCCACTGCAGCCCCCTCCTCACCTCTGGGGAAATTGCAACATCTGATCGAAATCTTCATATGGGATGGCAAGAAGGCATAGCTAAAAAACAGACCTACTTGTCAGGAGCAGAGGGAGGCCTAGAAATCCCCCACTTAACTCACTACTACCAAGCTGCCCAATTACAGAATATGGTGCATTGGAACATTACACACATAGAAAAGCATTGGTGCTTCATTGATCACATTCACCGGGATCAATTTATGTAAAATCCTTGGTTGTTTAAAAAGTATTGCTCGCCAGGGGTCTATATTTCCCCAGTTGTATGGGTGACGATTGCATCAGGGGATAGAGTCAAACTAGCTGAAACGCTATCCATGCACATCTCCCCACTTACACCTATTATAGGAAATCCTGACTTCCACCCTGCCATGCAGGGTACAGCATTGCTCCCATGGACAAAAAAGCGAATTGTAAAGGAGTAGGGGACTTCTTTGACCACCATGGTCATAAGACACTGGGTCACATAACCTCAGGTCAAACCACACGCTAGCAGATCCCCCCAAACAGTTTGAGAAATAGCTCCTCTCTGACATTTATGACTTCCTGAACACACCCACTATCTCTACTAAATCCAAAGCCCAAAAAAGGTGTGAATCTAAGTTTGAGCACTCCTTTATCCCCAGGGAATGGTGAGACGTCCTACAGTTATCATGCACCTCTGCCTACAGTGCCTCCAGGAAGGAGACCCTACTTAAATTAACACATTACTGATATTACACTCCAACTACACTGGCTAATTGGAAAACAGACGTGGACAATGTTTGTTTGCGCAAGTGTGGCCATTCAGGAAAGCTGACTCACCTTGTCTGGCACTGCAACCAAACTAAAAAGGTTTTGGAAAGACGTGTTGAAAGACATTAATGAAATCAACGTAGTTGGACTCTCACTCTGAGGTGAAACTGCTGGTTTAGGGATGACAGCACTTTTGTTTGTAGACGACTAAGTCACTCCTACAACAAGTCACAACTGTCGGCCCAACCCTCCCGACTCACAAGCAGTACCTCCCCAACAACCCAAACAGTAAAAGGTGCTTTCTGGTAGCCTTGCGCATGGAATCTAGATTGCTTCATCTCAGGGGGGGGTCTTGGTGGAACGGAAGTTACCCTTTTCTCACTTTAGCAATAAGTCTCAGTCACACACAGGCAATGAAGAAGATGCAGGAAAGTTTTCAATAAGTTTATTGAAAAGACTGCAATCTATGATAAAATGCATGAGCTGCAATGATTAGGATAGAAGAAGCATGATTGTAAAGATGAAAGCCTTGAATACAAAGACCCCCACCATCTTGCAATAAACATAAAATGTAAAATCCCTAGCGCAGATAACCTAATCACTAACCTAATGAGATCTAGGTGTGATGAACC
Source organism: Pleurodeles waltl (assembly GCF_031143425.1). NCBI lineage: Eukaryota > Metazoa > Chordata > Amphibia > Caudata > Salamandridae > Pleurodeles > Pleurodeles waltl. The sequence goes on along the minus strand of NC_090436.1, from coordinate 126,994,506 downwards.
TAATCTGCCAGTACTATGTCCATGAGAAGCACCCCCAACCCTTGTTACCTTGGAATGAGGTCTAGGTCAGACTTCTTGAGGACACGAAGGCTGAATTCTGCAGCAAGGTGATGTACAGCATAGATGGCGTAGATGGCATCTGGTAGGAATCCCTCTGATAACCTTGTCTGTGTGAAATGTATTTTTACTGATCATGTAGAACCCCTGACGCAGGTATGTTCCCAAAAAATAGAAAAGGGGACAGGCTTGTGGCGGCAATTATGTAAACAATTCCCACCAAATGTACATTATGTTCCTGTCACATGTAAGTGGGAAAGGGACATGATGCGAGTACCTTGATCACTTGATTATGATGCTGATAGTGATGCCTTCACAGAGTGGCACTGATAATGGAAATCAAAACATTTCTGTAACTGCAAACAATAGCAGCCATCATAAAATAAATAATAACATAAATGGGCTAAGACAGAGCACGCTAAGTAGTTTAAAGGTCACAAGATAATGGATGCACAGGCCTGCAAGCCAAAGGGCTGAACTAATCTCCTGCTTCCTAATAAAAATTAATATGGATTCACCACAAGATGTATGGGCCAGCCATACCCAAGTACTCTAGTTACATACTGTTAGGGCTACCCAATACCTTGACTTATCCACTGAGCTCTGCAACAGGTAAAGCAATTACCTCAGCGCTCTGTGAGGCTCAGCAAGTCATCTTGTCAAAATGGGGCACAGACATAACACTAGCTCATGTCAATTGGCTACTCAAACTCTGGGAGCTACTAGGCATGGAAAAATTAACAGTGTCCATAGAGCACAAGCTACCCCAATGTTGATACTGTTTGACATTCAGGTCCTCACATGGGACTTCTGGGAGTTGTCCTGCCCAACCTATCTACAAGTGCTTCAACTCACAACCATTGATATCAACACCCACTAGCCTAATGAGAACTGACACTGGATGACCACAGCCTCTTAGGGACCACCTCAAGAACATTACATGCTCTCTGCAGTGGAGAACCGTCAAGCAGTACGGTCACCTCCCCAAAACTTTGCCATACCTTTGCCCCTCCTGTCACCACACCCTAGGATTGTTGGACCTGAACCTGCTTTACTTACCCTGTCTCCCCGCCTCTGTTTATCTGGCCCCTTCCTCCTATAATCCATCTTAGCGGCCAGTGGATGTAGGTGAGAGTGAATGTTTTATCCTTTATAAACCAATAAAACCATTTTAAAACCAAAGTGACAAAGTCTGAAGGTAGAAATCTTCTCTGTGACTTGGTCCAGGAGCTCCCCTTCAAAAATTCATCCAAAGGGAAGCTGAGACCAATGCATCTCGTGTAGTGGTTAGCCTTGTCTTTTGACTAGGCTTGTGGTGCTTTGATATTTTTAGGTGCTAGGATCCACTGACTGGATTTAAGTAGTTTCACTGTCATTTTATTTATTACATTTTACTCTATTTTTTTAAATTTGTGTGGGATTTGTTTGTGTTGTGAACTGCATTAATTCTTACATATTGCCTCTTAAGTTAAGCCTGACTGTTTTTGTGCCAAGCCACCAGGGGGTTAAGCACAGGTTAATTTAGTGACTTTTCTAGTTCACCCTGGAAAGGATTGTGGTTGTGGTTACACCCCCTAACCCAAATATAGACTTGTAAATGACATATTATCTCAAAAACATCCTCTTTATTCATAAAATCCGACATGAAAAACAAAATCTGATCTTTAGCTAAGACGTGTGATGGTCACCTCTCCTTATTCCTTTAAAATGTCTCTATCCTTCTATTCCTTCCTCTCAATGCATTTTCTCTTCAAGAAAAACCTTCCCTAACTCACCTGAATATTTGACTTTATTTATATTAATGTATTTTTGGAAATTGCCAAAAACTAAGTTCAAAGATTACAACTTCTAATTTTTTTCAGCAGATGCCCTTGCAAGCGAACACTACCTAATCCCCTCTTGCTTCTCTAGTAACCCCACCAAACATCTGCAGGAACTTACAAATCCACCTTTTCCCAATAATGATCTTAAACAATGAAACTGGAGTGAATGCATGGAATGGTTTGCCTGAGCGCTCAGGACTAATTTCAATAATAAACAATAACCAATAACACGTAACTAACCACTAACCTTGGGTTCCGAAGCAATGTGCTGCCCAGAGCTTAATTTGTAAATAAAAAGGTTCAGGTGCCCAAAGCCCTCCTCTTAAAACGCGGCTGCTGCAATTAAATGTGTGAACACAGAACACTGAGGCAGCGTAATCCTGAAGCGATCACGGGCCTCTTCTATCCATAGAAAGCCACTGCCTGCCCCTTCAGCTCACTCTTGCGGCTTTCTGCTTTCTCACATTGTGACGCTTTTTCGTTTTTCCCTTCCTCCGTCTTTCCCATGTGTGTCTTTTGCTCGCAGCAAATGCTTAAGGCAGAAGAATAAGTCCCGGCCGTCAAAAATAAGTGCTGGTGCTCAGCACCGGAAACAACAAGCACAAATTAAGCCCTGGTGCTGCCTCGTCAAATAGGGTGACCACCCGGCCGTAAATTTCACGGACGGCCCGTAATTTTGCCCTGCTGTCCGTTGTCCGTAATGAAAGTCTTCACGGACAGCATTTGTCCGTAATTTCAGCCTTTCACCTAAAGGACAACGGAGGCAGGGCAAAATTACCGGCAGATCAGTTTCCCCAGCTGGAATGAAGGGCAGGGAGCCTCCTGTGTTCTGCGGGAGGGGCAGACAGATAAGAAAAGGCCTTCTTGCCAGGGTGTCTCCTTCCCTAAAGAAATGCAAATGTGGATAACTGGTAAATCTGCAAATGTAAAGGGGCTTGGAAACCTGCATTGACTTTAATCAAAGGAGTCACTTGAAGCTTTCTGATGCCAAAGATATTTTCTTTTAGATAGGTACTGTAATGGTGAGCTGTAGAGTGTGTGGTTTTAATGGACTGTAATAAATTTTATACCTAATACTAACATTTTTTATATTATTCACATCTGTATTTGAGAAGCACTTTTTTTATTTAACCGAACTGTATTTGCGCATTTTGTAGCAGCCTATATTAGGATGTAATTGTATTTATATAGCGCTTACTACCCCTGATGAGGCATCGAATACATATTTAAAATAAGGACTTGCACATTCACAGTCCTTTCAGGAACCTCAGTACCTCATAGTACTAACAAACATTGGCAAAGCCAATAGGTCGTGTTTACGTAAGAGTTATTGGCTTTGCCAATGTGTTTTAGCCATGTTATGCACCAGAGTGGCTGCTGTTCAACATGGCTAAAAGTTAGTGCATAGTGGGGTGGGGTGGAGTGGAGTAGAGTGGCATAGGAGCAGTGGCGTAGAGCCCAGTGGTGAAGAGTACAATGCAGGGGGGTACAGTGCAGTGGTTTAGAGTGCAGTGGCATGGAGTGGCGTGGGACAGAATAGAGTGGCATAGAGTGCAGTGGAGTAGAGTGGCAGAGAGTGCAGTAGTGCAGAGTGGTACAGTGGCATAGAGTGCAGAGTAGACTCGAGTGGCAGAGAGTGCAGTTGCGTAGAGTGCAGTTGCGTAGAGTGCAGTTGCGTAGAGTGCAGTGGCGTAGAGTGCAGTGGCGTAGAGTGCAGTGGCGTAGAGTGCAGTGGCGTAGAGTGCAGTGGCGTAGAGTGCAGTGGCGTAGAGTGTAGTAGCGTAGAGTGTAGTGGCATAGATTGCAGTGGTGTAGAATGCAGTAGTACAGAGTAGATTGGTGTACAGTAGCGGAGAGTGCAATGTTGCAGAGTAGAGTGTCAGTGCAGTGATGTAAAGTGGAGTAGAGTGGCACAGAGAGCAGTGGCAGAGTACAGTGGTGCAGAGTAGAGGGCAGTGACATACAGTGCAGCTGTTTAGGGTGCACTGACAGAGTGCAGTGGCATAGAGTGGCATGGGGCAGAGTAGAGTAGCATAGAGTGCAGTGGAATAGAGTGTATTGGTGCAGAATGTAGTAGTACAGAGTAGAGTGGTGTAGAGTATAGTAGAGGCCAGTGAAGTGTTGCAGAGTAAAGTGTCAGCGTGCAGTGGTGTAGAGTATATTGAACTAGAGTGCACTGGTCAGAGTGGCGTAGAGTGCAGTGGCGTAGAATAGATTGTTTCAGAGTAGAGTGCAGTTGCATAGAGTGGAGAGGTTCAGGGTAGAGTGCAGTGGCATAGAATGCAGTGGCACAGAGTGCAGTGTGGCGTAAAGTAGATTGTTTCACAGTAGAGTGAAGTGGCTTGGAGAGGTGCAGGGTAGAAATGAGTTGCAAAGAGTGGCATAGACTGTAATTGCATAGAGTAAAGTGGTGTAGAGTGCAGAGATGCAGATTAGATTAAAGTGACGTACAGTGTATTGATGTAGAGTGCAGGGGCATAGAGTTGAGTGTATTAGCTTAGAGTGCAGTGGCATATAGTGCAGTGTTGCAGAGTGACATAGAGTGGAGTTGTACGAACTAGATTGGTGTTGCCTAGACTGGAGTGGTATGGCGTGCACAGGAGCAGAGCGCAGTGGTGTAGAGAGGCGGAAAGTGCATTGGCATAGAGTAGAGTGGTACAGAGTAGAGTAGAGAGGCATAGTGTGAAGTAGCAGAGTGCAGTGGCAAAATGTGGAGTGGTTCAGAATGGAGAAGAGTGCAGTGCAGTGGCATGGAGTGGCGTAAAGTGGAGTGATAGAGAGTAGGGTGCAGTGGTGTGGAGTGGTGCAGAGTGTAGTGTAGTAACACACTGCCATTTCAGACAACACATTTTTTATTGAAATGATCATTACATTTGCACAGACGTACAGTTTTTCAAATCAAACTATACTCTGCACAGACGATGATGTGTGGAAATTACATCACCTAATGCAATGATTTGTTTTAATCATATAAAGGTATTTGTTTCCAGCACAGTTAAGGATTAACAAAAATGTGCTTCATTTGTACTCCTAATCTGATATAGTCTGAAGTTTATTTAAATGTTGTCATGTAATAGAAAAAAACTATTTTCTAACCCCAGTATCCAGCTAGATTGTCGCATAAATCCTCTCATCTTGAAGTCAGAGAAAGAAGAGTAAACACTAAGGGGGTTATTCTAACTTTGGAGGAGGTGTTAATCCGACGGAAAAGTGACGGATTTACCACCAGCCGTATTACGAGTCCATTATATCCTATGGAACTTGTAATACGGCTGGTGGTATATCCGTCACTTTACCGTCACTTTTGGGACGGATTAACACTCCTCCAAAGTTAGAATAACCCCCTAAGTTCCCACAGAAATCAGAGCCTGACATTTGACTTTGTTCTTTGAATGCACAGCAAATGTGATGAGATAAGAACAAGATTTACAGGCCTGTTTACCGAAAGGGAGCACTCGGAAAGATACTGTAAATAAGGTTTGCGCAAGGGAAGGAATGAACTCAAGCTGCATAGCCTAAAACAAATAAAGCCAGCAAATTGAAAGCAACAAAATGTGAGTTACAAACCACAAGGCCAATGGCAAGCAACGGGCAGAGTGCATTCCCAAGGAAGCACTTTGAATGTGCTTAAAGTTACAGCCGTGGAATACATTGTGGGGAAAGTCCAGTATTTTACTCCAGTCCGTACCTTGCAGAGGATTGGCCAAATCAATCACCCAGGTAGTATGAGGAGGAGACCTGGAGTGGTTTCCATGTTGCAGCAAAGGTCTGCACATCTATTCTATCAGTTTGCCACCAGTACCTATGGTGTAGACCTTCTGGCACACCTCTTGTAGGGTCAGTGCTAGGTGGCAGACATGAAATAGGGCTTTAATGATTATTTAAAGTGGCTGTAAGTAAGGAGTTGACCTGGGTGAAGATGGTAGTCTACCATAAGGGTTTGGAAATTTAGTAGCTCGTCATCCACAAACAAATCCCCCAATTTTAAGATACCTGCAGCATGCCACTGATGGAGTTGCTCTGAGCACAGCCGTCCTGTGAGAGTGGGAAGGCTTAGCAAAGGTAGTGCAGGAGCACAGGGTTTCTTCGTTTCAGTGAGTTTACAGGTTCCAGCAAGGCAAGAGAAAGATGTGCATGATAACCCCGGATGGTGATCTGTAGAATGGTCAGTAGGAAACAATGAGCAGTGCATTAAGCCCTCCTTAAAAGTATTTACTGATAAACATGCAGGGAGGTGGGCAGAAAGCCAGCAAGCCACCCATTGGACCTGTGCAGCTGAATAATAGCGTTCCAAGTGCAGAAGGCCTAATCCACCCCAGTCACAGGTAGCTTTATAGTGGAAAGAGCTACCCGATGGCACCGCAGCAACCAAATCAGATGGGTGGCATAGCTGAAGAAGGAATGAAGGACGAGCAGGAGAAGGTTTGCGAAATAATACTATCATTGGGGTAGCACACCATCTTCACTAGTGCCACTTGGCTCACTACAGAAAGCAGAAGAGAAGACCTAAAAGCAAACTGGACTTGGATGGACTGTGATGCTCTGCTGAGATTTCGATCCTGGAAATCAGTGGGAGAATGGTAAATATTAATCACTAGGTATCGAAACGTAACTGGTTCCCAGTTCAATCTGAGATCTAATTCTATATAAAGGGGAAAACAGTGCCATACGTTAAAGAAACACAAATTATATTTTAATTTTTTTTACAGTTTGTTTGTGCAATTTACGTCCCAAATATCTTGAAGATTCTATGTGTACTTGACACTTAGGGATAACCCAGATCACTAGTTTGGCTTTTGCTCAATTTCAAAACCATTTAAAGACATGGACAAAGCAGGCAATTGCCTTGCACAACTTTGCAAGGAGTCTGGCCCCTGCTCACACTTCACAGCACGAACAGCAGACCATTGCACCAGAAGAGTTTGCCAAGGTGGATGGGTGTTGCTTCTTCAACCACTTGACAGTGGCTCTTCTGTTTCTCACCTGTGTGCAGAGACAACTCCCTAGGTACCCAATACCTCTGATAGTCTTGGTGGATCCATCTTGTTTGATTTTAGGAATTGGCCCACCTTGTTCTTCTCTTCCTTATCTATCCAGTTCTGAGCAACAACCCTTTGAATCACTTGCCGTGGATCCCCCATTTGATCTCAATTTCATCCTCCTCTTTTATTATCTTTGATTGGCAGTCTGAGCTCCCAATTCTGAGATAAATGTAGTCCCAGATATACAGTCTAGTGCTGTGAGACCACAGACAACTTGTGGGTACCTCACATCCTGACATTAGGTGTGAGACTGTCACACACACCGTCTGCCCTGACTCTTTTAAAAACAATTTAGGTTGAAAGTCCATGGGCGGTTGGGGTAAGCCAGATGTTTTTGTTAAATTTGTTTAAACTAACATAAGGTTTATTACCTTAATGTTTCCCAAACTTGACAGAGGTTTTAAAATGTTCAGTAGATTTGGGTAGGGGTGATGGCCTTGGAGACTGGCCTACGCTACTGAACAAGGACGAAATGTGACACCTGAGTGTAGCATACCAGGAGGCAATCACAAAAAGACCACAGTTAATAAATAGTGTTATGTTAAAAAACAGTTAATAAATGCACTGACAAAATAGTGATGCATGGCCTCGCTTGTGTGTGTCTGTAAAACTGACGGTTGTTCTTGAATTTTTGTCCTGAATTTTGACCCTTTGTCCTGAATTTCTTACAGTCCTGTCCAGAATTTGCTTCAATGCCAGGTGGTCACCCTATCGTCAAAGGTACTAAGTGCAATATAAATGCGATTAGAATTACAGTAATTGGGTAGCAGCACAGGACGTGCCCTCATTCAGCTCCTTCTTCAGATTTGTCTCACAGCTGATCTGTTCCTTTCAACATAAGTCTACACCCACTTCTGCTACATCAGGGGCATGAAATGGTTGGAGAATGGACCAAGAGAAAAAAATCAGAGCGAGGGAATAATTTGAAGGTTAACAAAGAAAAGGGGAAGATTCGAAAATTACCTGAGTTCTCTTGTAGCCTCTCCCATTCATCCAAACAAGGATGCCAACTCCTTCTCTTAATCTTGAACAGCATGGCCTGGTCTCACAAAGCCATCACACTTCTGAGTGCCACAAATGCTGCCATTGTGAAAGACTTGCTTCACGATCCTGGCACAAAAAAGAAAAGGAAACATTAAATTACAACCAGAGCTACATCTTTTAATTATATAGGATGTGGCCATATTCAGTAGTGATATATGCATTGTCATGTTTTGTACTCCAACACTACACCGGTTGTGCAGAGCTGTGACCAGAAACTGAACTCCTTTCACCAAGTGAATGGAGCCCTGAATAGGGGCTGTCACTGCATGCACTAACATCACAAAACCCTGCACGGATTTTCAACTCATCTCTGATTATTTTCCCTGTGAGTGCCCGCAGCCCCATTTTCCCCTGGGTCACACAGGCTGGAAAGCTTATTTTTTATGTTTCAGCAATGTTTCTGGTGTGAGCTGCTGCCCTCTGCCTCATAGGAGAATACTCAATGGCGCTTTAAGATGGACATCACTTGACTAGTCACTGATCACGTATGTGCCACTAATAAGAAGGCTAACAATGACTATTATCCCATCTAATCATAGGATGGCAATCACAGCTAGTGGTCATTTCCAGCTTGACTGCAAAGTCATCAAGTGGGTACCAAGGGCAGTGTGTAAAAAGATTGGGTCCTTGCATTCCAGGTTTACGGATAGGTTTACAGAGAGCTTTTGCCTGGTTCAAGGGATGTTTTCTTGATTCTAGATTTGCTCATAACTGTAGAGAAGTGAACTCAAAAAACAGCCTTTATACCCATTCTCTACAATTATCAGCTGTATGAGGGTTTTTGGGGGGAATTGGACGATGGTTGAGCTGTGGATATCCCTGGATATCTGGCTACTACCCTGCAGTCTCTCTTATGATTGCACCAGCTTCTGTCAAACTGATCTCTTACCATTGCTAAACATGCCTCTACTGACTGCAACTCCCTTCTCTTGTACCAGGGTTGTTCTGTTTGTGCGTGGCCAGTTGATTTTCCAAATAAACATGCTGCGTTGATCTATTGCTGCTTAGACTGAAAGGATCAGTATCACTGTGCACTTTATGTCAAAGATTCTACTTCTACAATCCTTATACTAATAGATAGAATGATCTTTGGCTTAACACGCACACAAAACAATCGAAGGTGTTTGCCAGATCCATTAAGAGGTAATGGCTATGAAGGACACTCCGAAGCTCCTTCATTAGAATGTACTCCAAATATTGGTATAAACATCTGTATGGATCTCTGCAGAGGACATCCAAGACCACAAGACACTTCTGCTAGTTCCACGAGAGAGTTGGTCTTTCTCCTACAAAGACCCACAAACTATTGTCACTTTGGTAAGAGTCAAGTGGGAGAAGTCTTAAGCAACTTGACATGCTGAGTCCAGAAACTAAGCAGGCAAAAGGAACAGATCTGTTGTGTGAACATCCGAAAGAAATGGTATATGGACAACACTCTGACTTGTGATGATGTGTAAGGGAGCCCCTATTCTGCAGAATCCTATGAGTACTGAAATTTACAAACTTCTATTGCTGATAAACCTGATTATATCTAAAGAATTTGCCATTAATCTGTAAACCCTTTCCACAAAAGAGTGTAGATAATCCGAACTAGAGTGATGGAGTCCAGCAGGAAGTAGAGCAAATGCTAATGCTGTTCATCAAGAGTTCTTCCAGTGAGTAAAACCCATTCTGTCACAAGTTCATAATAAAGTGGATGTAAGAAATTAGGTTTCTGGGTATGGGGGGGATGAAACCCTTCTCAAGCAGCAACCACCATTCTTCTCAGGGTGAATTCACAATCAAAACTTAAATTAACCTGTGCTCAACCCTTGAGTAGCTTGGTACAGAGCAGTCAGGCTTTACTCGGAGGCAAAGTGTAAAGTATTTGGGTCTGTATGTGCAGTTTTAAACTGCCAATTTGACCTGGCAAGTGTATCCACTTGCCAGGCCCAACCCTTCCCTTTTTATACATTTTAGGCACTCCTAAGGTGGGCCCTAGGTAGCCCCATGGGCAGGTTGCAATGTATGTTAAAGGTGGGACATGTAGTGATGTGTTTTACATGTCCTGACAGTGAAATACTGCTAAATTAGGTTTTCAGTGTTGCAAGGCCTATCTCTCTCATAGGTTAAAATGGGAGCTGTCTTTAAATAACGTTTAAGTGCAGTTTCCCTTTGGGAGCAGCTAGAGATGTGGAGTTTGGGGTCTCTGAACTCACAATTTAAAACTACAAAGAGTGTCAGTTTGAAAATGCAACTTTTAGAAAGTGGGCATTTTCTTGCTTAAACACTTCTGTGACTCTGCCTGCGTTTGTATTCCCTGTTTGGGTCAGACTGACAGTTGGGCTGTTTTTGAATCCCCTCTAGACAGTGACACAAAGGGAGCTGGGGTGTAGCTTTCATATCTTGATGAGACATCTGGGCTAGAGCAGAGGGAAAAGTGGTCACTTACACCTGAATAGGCTGTGCCTGCCCTCACACAATGCAGTTTCCAATCCCCTGGTGTGTGTCTGGAGCAGGACTTGGCAAGGCAGGATCTTGTGAACAACAGAGACTTTCCTTTGAAGTTTGCCAACTTCAAAGGCAGAAAGGGGTATTTAAATGGCTATCCAGACACCAGGCTATCCAGACACCAGATACTGTCCCCAGCATTTCCTCACACCTCCACTAGTAGCAACTTCCTGAGATTCAATTGCAACCCGGAGTCCTCGCTGTATAGCTTCAAAAGCTCAAGAGATTGGGGTCTGAAGCTCTTGGGCTCCCCCAGGAACACCAGGATATCATAAGCATGTAGGGACACTCTGACCTCATAACCAGCCTCCACCTCCAGTTGTTAATGTCACAGCATAGGAGACAGGCCAATGGCTCGATGGCCATGGCAAATAGTAGAAGGGAGAGAGGGCATCCCCTACGCATCCCACACCAATTCGGAAAGGTGTCTGACCTAACACCGTTTACCCGTACCTGCACCAACGGGTTGTGACAGAGGAGGTGGACCATTTTCTAAAATGTCAGGCTAAAGCCCATTCGGACTAAGTCATCCATGAGAAAGTTCCAGGCCAGGGTATCGGAAGCCTTGTGGATGTCTACCAAAAGGAGTGCCAACCCACCCTCCAGTCTCTCCTTCTGTGAAATCGCCACCTGTACCTGTTGTATACAATGACGTGTACTCTTGCCCGGCATAAACCTGCACTGATCAGGATGGATGAAATAGGGCAACGTGCGAGCCAGTCGGGTCACCAGAATCTTCGCATATATTTGTAAATCCACATTGATCAATGAAATAGGGTGATAGGAGAAACATTGATCCCAGGGTAGGTCACCATTAGGTATGACCACAATCGTGGCACAAATAAGACCCGGGGCAAAGGAGCCACGTTGAAGTGGCTCCTCATATGCGTTTAACATATGAGGCATCAGATGTGAGTGAAACGTCTTCTAATATTCAATGGGGTATCCATCTGGGCCAGAGGTTTTCCTGGACTGAAGGTCTGAAATGGCATCTTCCACCTCCTCCCTTGTCAGAGGAATATCTAACTCTTTGGCCAGTGCAGATGGAATAGAGGGCAGTGGAATATCCCCCAGAATGGGGTTCTCCTGTTCTTTTAGGGGTTGAGAGACCAAAGCATAGAGGTCCTTGTAATAGGAGGCGAAGGATTGAGCGATCATCTGCAGATCCGCTAGTTTAGAACCCTTTCGTCTCTAATGAGTGGCACCACCCGGGTCAAGACATCACTGGTCGTCAACCAGTATTGCAGCTTCCCGGTCTTGTTGCCTAGCTCATACACCCTCTTTGTCGAGGCCTGCCAACACTGTCTAGCCTCCACGAGGGACGCCTGTCTGAACTCTGTGCGGAGGAGCACCAGCTGTCTTCCCGGATCACGCCTGTCTGACCATTATCCTGATGCTCCAGGCCTACTATCCTGCTTTCCAACCCAGTTCTGAGTTTTGCCTGCCGGCCCTCTTGCCCCTGACATATCCTTTGATGATTCCCCTCAGAGAGGGTTTGCCAGCCACCTAGAAGGTCTTTGATGACACCATTGATCCAGAGTTTTACCTGAAGTAGTTGCCTAGCTCCTGGTCTATGAAGTCAACACACTCAGTGTCTTTCAGATACCATGCGCTGATGGGTCACATCGGGCGCTGGCTTTGTGAGGGAGCATGCCAGCCCACCAAAATGGGTGCATGGTCAGAGATACCACCGGCAAGAATCTGGACTGAAGTCAAGGCCAGGAAATCCACCTCTGAGAGTCACATCAGATCTATCTGCGCCCCTGTGTGGTGGGCTGCAGATTGATGAGTGTACACCCTCATCAGCAGGTGCCAAGAGTGCCACACATCACATAGGCCCAAAGAGTCCACCCATGTCAACAAGCATGTCACTTTGGACTACTGCCCCGGGCGAGGGTCAGCAGAAGTGTCATGGTCATAGTACCCTGTGGAAAGGTCAACAGTAAGGTCTGCAGGCATGGTAGGCCAAAGCAACTGTGTATGGTCATAACAGGAAAGCAGGTTGATCTGTTTGGTGGCCAGATGCCCTCTATGCCAACATATCTCCCGTAGGGGGTCACCGTGGATCCTGGACATCGACAAGGGCAACGACCTATGGAGCATGAGGGTTACCTCCCTTGAGCCTCTGGAAAATCCAGCGTGGTACACACAGTCATAGCCAAAATGGCCTAGAAATGTACACTAGGTACTAACCAAGTGGGTCTCCTGCAGGAGAAAAACACCATGGTGATGTCTTTTGATATATCGCAAAACAGCTGATCTCTTGATGCAATCTAGCAGGCTGTTAAAATTCCAAGAGAGTATTGTGGGCATGGAGTTACAGTATGTGTATTTAGTGGGCTCAACTAGTCTCCCTCGTATGATTGGGGCTGCTGAGCACGCGGATTACTATGGGCAGAGAGGGTCAGTTTGTTACCCAATAGGACACTTACTTTGAACATAGCTAACATAGAAAACAAGGGATTAACACAAACATAGCAACACATCACAACTCCCCCTGAAGGCCCCCAACACTCCCACCCCATACTTCTACCCATGAAGCATCTGTTGCCCCTTCCCTACACATCTTGCAACTAAGCACATTAAAATAAAACAGTTCTAGGAGCTCCTGCTGCAAAACAATGCCATAAATATGAATATGTCACCTGACAACAGCAGATTAATCACCAACCTAAACAGAAAAAAAAAAAAAAACATTTCCTGAACCTCAGGTCGCGGCGGCCTTTCCCAGGCTCATCACCGTAGTGTAGACCGACACAGGCCTACTTTACAAGGCTGTCCTCCCACATCGCCTGCCGTCAGTCTGAGAGAGTCGGCATCTCTTCCCCTGAGCCAAAAAGGGCAGGAGTGGCCACCAAGGCAGCATGCAGGCCGGTCTCCGTCTGCACCTCAAGCCGCAGCAAGATCTCCGGGTGTCCGCTTTGCTCCCCAGCCCCAGCCTGCGACTTCTGTGAGCAGGAGTGCTTCTTTCATGACCAGGCTGGAAAGGAGGCCTCCCCAGAGTCTCCAGAACCTCTCGCCATCCCCTCCTTTAGCCTTAGAGTCCCGAGTGTATGCTTCTCTGCATCCGGCTTCCAAGCCTGTTCCAGAGTCTTAAAAAAGTACGGGTTAGATTGAAAAATTACTTTCAGGCAGGCTTGGAAGAGCAGCATATATTGTAGGATCAGCGCTCGCAGTTTCTGTTTAACGGCTTCGAAGGATTTGCACTTGTGCTGCCCTGCCCTAGAGTAGTCCCAGAAGATCAGGACTTTGGAGTTCTGATAGCAGAGGTCAAATTGGGTCCTGGCCTCGCTCAAGATCGTGTCCCCGTTCCTAAAGTTTAGGGTCTTCAGGATTACCAGGTCGGGCGGAGCGCCACAGGCGGCCTGGGTGCCAGGGACCGGTGCGCCTGCTATATAATGAACATGGGGATAATTTCTCTGCATTCACGAAGGTGTGAAACCACCTCTCAAGGGCTACAGCTAGGTCAGGATCATTCAAGTTCTCTGGTAGGCCCGCCAGGCACAGATTGTTGCGCCACGCCCGGTTCTCCATGTCCTCTGCTTATTCGTGTAGTACGGTCACCAAGGACAGGAGTTTAGAGACCTGGTTTTTGATGTTGGCCAATTCATCCTCCGATGTTGAAATACATTTCTCAGCTTCAGTGACCCTCCAGTCACCCCGCAGGTCCTGCCGGATCAATGAGAGGTCTACTCTGAGTTCGTTCTCCTGAAGGATAACATTGAGGTCTGGGTGCGGAACCGAGGGCCCCACGGGGGGCGGGGACCAGCGGCTCCATCAGCATCGTCCGCAACTGGGTTGGGAATTGTATATTGATGCATCTTCATCTAGGCCTGTGCTGGCAGCAGAGCTGGCTGCTCTGGCCCATGGTGAGGCAACCCAGTCTCCAAGGTCTTGGGGCGGAGGCTAGGAAGTCAAAAACAGTACTGGTCAACCATGAGCTGCAATGAACACCAATCCAGGGTCAGCCCAGGGACTGCCACCAGTCGTCTGGATCTCCACTTAGGCATCTTCTCTGCAGCTGGCCCGGTATCACTTGGGGGGGGAATGGTCACAAGGTCACACACCCCCACGATTCCCAAGTCCAGGCCTTCAGCACTCCCCAGGCCATCCTTTGTAGCAGGTCCCAGGAACATGGAGGTGGAGGGAAAACACAACCCCGGGCAATCTATCCCCCTCGGACCCACCCAGAATCCCAGTCCGATGCCTGGGGAGAGGCCACCTGCACTTCTCCTCTGGTCACACCTCAACTCCTCCGCTCCATCAGTTGTTCCGTTTCAATCGACTCAGCCCCCATTGGCCGGGGCACCTGTCTGTCCCACCAGCCGCCAGGCCTCACAAAGCCTCAAGTCGCTCTTGAGAGAGGGAGGAGAAAAAGAAAGCTGGAGAGGGGCTGACATGGGGCACGCTGTGCCGCCACCACGGCCAGCCCGGCCGTGCCACAAGCCTCGTCCAGCCACAACCACTCCTCCTCACCTCCCCTCCATTGTCACAGCAGCACTTCAAGAATGTCTCACGGTGGGCCAAGTCACTAGGAAAAAGCTTGAGTTACAGGCCACCCAATCCAAGGCCCTAAGAGAGGGGTCTGTCTATGAGCCCACTGCAAGGGACCCCGGTTCCAAAACTGCTGCGGGCCAGGGCTGCTTCACATGGCGGTCGCCATCTTGGAGTGAGTCAGGCACTGTGGCTGGGCGCACCGCCCCGGTCCGGCAAGTGCCTGGGCCGGCCCAACCTGGTCCTCCTCTTTCTGCAGTCATGCCAGCAGTCTAGCAGCCCTGGGTTCCACTGGGGGCCACTGTGTCAGGCAGGATCCAACTGGGTTTTCGGTAGGCCCAGAGGTCACTTAAAACATGGCCACCCTGTTGGCCTCCTTTTACAAGTTTTTTTATCTGGTATGGGATATTCACGGTTACACTATAACCAACCTTGATAAGTCTGGTTTGCCACAAATGCAGTGCCACCTCCCTCTTCTAGGGAGAGAAGGCGGGTCATTTTCTGCAGACAGGGTGTGGTGGCATGCTCGTGCACCCAGGGCCAGCTTTATGGCGGTGCGACCGAGGCAGCCGCACCTGGTGCTGACCTAGAGGAGGGAGGGGGCACTGTGTTTAGAAAAAACGTATAGTTTTCAAAGTAACTGCTGCAGACATCCTTGTGTGCCCAGCAGCATCAGGCAGCAATAAAAATGTCAATATAACTCTGGTGACTAATATTTCTGCTTAAGAGAGATGGAATTTTACCTAGTAGCATTTTGACTCACCAGTAGGTAGTGCAGAGGGTTAATATACCTGTAGCAAAAAACGTGTACTATGTGGATAGGTCAGTGGATTACTGCTTTTGTCACAGAGTTCCTTTTGTAACAGTAGTTCATAAATTACAATCCTAATACAGAACAGGCTTAGGAACTGCCATCAAAGAGCTGCATGCAAACTGCATAATATAGGTTAGGACGTTATGTTTGTTCACCAATCTTTCATTATCTATTCCTAATGTTGCAAAAAAGGGTTTATTTGGGTAGACCTATTCTTGTTAGTAAATCCCAACCCAGCCATCGCTTTAAAACAAATAAATTGTATGGGAGAGAGGGGTGATGACGCAGAAATGAAGGTTTTACATTTATTAGCGCATAAACGTAGTGTGAAATAATCATGTGTGACTTTAACCGAACTAATAAAGATTGTACGGGGACAAAATGAGCCCTCAGAGTAGTTTGCCAACATTTATAAGCGTGCTTTACATAACGTGATGTATTAGAAGTGCACTAATCCGACATAATCGTAAACGTGTGCTATGATTTGCTTGTTTAAAAATGTTTTAGCTTAGCATAACTTTAGTGCAGGCTTCGGCCTAGTTGCCTGGTCTCACGATTTAGATGCTCGTATTTTTCCAATGTGCTAATAAACGTGTATTTTTGCTTGAAGCTGTACTTTTCCACTGAGATCGTTCACATGCTTATCTTAAGGTTTCGTGCCAGCCTGGCATTTTTCTCTTTGCTTCAAGGTCAATCTGCAGGTGCGGACAATGGAAGCTCTGAAAATGAGTTAATTGGTATAAAATGTTGCAACTTGCGTACCCGTCTCCAAGGATAATGTATGCTTAAGTAAAAGCTTGAGAACTGTTGTTTTTGATTGGACAATTTGAAGTCAACCTATGAACCCTCCAATGGAAGACCCTACTGGATTTGAACTATTGCCTATTTAAACCAGGTGCACGAGAAGAAAGCAGCCATTACCAGCCCGATACCCGCCATTTTGCAGGACATTGCAGCTAGTATGGCCCATCATGCTGCGACGCCATTTTGAATGAGACTTTGATGCTTTCTCTAATCGAGAGAAAGAGACTTTAAATGATTCTTGCCCTAGAGACTTTTAACTTTGATCCCTTTGCATGAAGTAGTAGTTTATCTTGCCGCCGTGAGGCAATTGCCCCGTCCACCCCTGCCCCTTTGCCCCGTCCCATGCTGATCGAGAAACTGTACCTGTTGGACGAAGACTTCCTTGAATGCTGATTGTAATTGGTAAATATGAAAGGAAATTGTACAATTGCATTGTGTTTCTTTTAGGTAACCAACTGCTGATTTTGATAAGAGCCCTAGTTAGGAGTTTTCTAAATTAATGTTGCTAAATTGTTTTTGCATGAAGTCCCACATGCCGATGTTAGATGAGGATTCCTTTTGTTGCATGATGCAATTTGAGACCTTGTTATGCTGACTAAATGTATGCAATTAGCTCATTACAGATTATAGTTTTAGTGATTTGCATTGCTATTATCGAATACCTTGTTATTCAAATGCTGCATAGATTGCACCTGTTTTGTCGTTATGGACAGCTATTAATGTTCTTTTACGTATATCATTTGGTGTTGAGACACATCTATATTGTGCTAGCTTTGTTAATATAGGGAAATAAATTCACTAACTTTGAATAAACTGGTGTGGTTATTCCTGACTGAAAGGTCAGGGTTCGCCGAAATGTATTCTGGATTAATTGTTAAGTGTTATGTTGATCAGGGTATTGCTTATGTTCGTTATTGATTATTGATTTGATTAAATTGACTGATCTTGGGTGAAGAGAGTCCCACTCAGCCAAAAGATTCATCGGCCTAAAGAGCGTCTGAATACAGGTAAATTATTAGTACGGAACGCTCTAGCAGTAGATGGTAGCAGAGGACGGTTTAGACTTTTGGGACCCCATTCGAGAGGTACATGGTGTTGAATTAACGGTTTAGACTTTTGGGACCCCACTCGAGACATACATGGTGTTGAATTAACGGTTTCGACTTTTGAGATCCCACTCGAGAAGTTGAATTAGATTTTTCTTGGGCAAAACAGATTGAGAAAATGATGATGGGCTAGGTCCACCGCGACTTTCCCGGGATCTCGGAGCTTGCGAATGAAGAGAATGGAGGTGTGAGATCAGCGTTGGCGGTACTAGTGACGGTATGAGTGAAGTTAGGATTTTGCGCTTGCACAGCTTATTGCCGCAGATTGTGTGAAAAGGTTGCGAGGATTTTAAAGAATAGCGGAGGTGCGACTCCGAGTGTAGAAGTAGGGAAGTCGTCGAACTTCATAGAAATAGCGGAGGTGCGACTCCGAGTGTGAGAGTAATGAAGTCGTCGAACTTCATGTGCGTGTGGCGCTTTGTGCAGAAAAAGGTCCACGTGGTTGTTGTTGTTGAGACGGGCCCTGCGAGGTCAAGAGACTCCGGAGTATGTTGAAAAGTGTATGAGACACTTGTTTTATGTTGTGGTCTGGTTGGTTTAGTAGGTTGATCGGGCGTGGTCAACGAGTCGGTACGTGTGTTAAGGGAGTGAAAGAAAACTTCGACTTCGGGCTTTGACAAAATTCTAAAGTGCACTAGAATAGATCACTGACAAGTTGAGAGCAGTCTGCGGGTCAGATTTGCTTGCGAACGTGGGGACCGAGAAAGATGGAATAACTGCCGAGGCTAGTGAAAAATCCCTAAGGTCCTGAAGCGATTGTGTTACCTTTCCTGTAGTAAACCGACAGATCTGTTTTATTATTATTTTTTTGGTAGCTCGCGATACATGCCAGAAGTTGTTACGAGAGGAGCTGGGTGAAGGAGGACTAGCCGCGAGGCTTTGTCAGCCGCAGTGTGTGAGTGTGACGTCACTAGGAGCCGCGCTGGGATAGGTTGGTTGCAGAGAAGGGTCGCGCACGGATTGGACGCAGTCCGTGGGGCTCGATTGGAAGGGGAAAGGCAAGCGAAAAGTATTCTGGGAATTAAAGTCACCTATTGATTACAAACGTTGTGAAATAAAAAAAAAAAAAACGAGAAAATGAAATTTTTTAAAGCATTAAGGAGTGCGATGACATTAAAGCGAGCGTAGGAGAGGAGACGCCACCCGAAGGTACACCAGCTTACATTGTAATGGAGGAAAAAGGGGTAGCTCCGTGCCTTTGGCTAAAACAATGGCACAAGCTGACAGAGAAACATGGGAGCGTAGCGTTCCCGGTCCATGGGACATTCAATATAAGGATTCTAGAGAATTTGAGATTTGCGATGTACGACATGAAGGTACCTCCAAGGCCAGCACAGTTTGAGGCTCTAGCAATTTGGGAACTGATGGCTAGACAGCAACAGCAAAATAAGTTCGAGACCAGGATAAGAAAGGTAGAAAAGACACTAGCGGATGCTAGGTGGGATAATGCACAGAAGGTGTGGAGGTCAGATGTATTGCAGGGGATAAAATTGTTTCCCGCAATTACTAAGGAAGAAGAGACGACAGGCAAGAAAGTTACCTGTAAGACAAACAGGAGGTGTTCCAAGGATAGAGAGGACGAGGAAAAGTTGAGAAGAGAAGAGGAGTTAGAGGATGAGGAGTTAATCATGCAATTGCTGAACGACCGTCCACCACCTTATGCAGAGAGTGGACAAGGTCCAAGTACCAGTTCTGCCCCTCCGGCACCGGTACAGAACAGTGAAACTCAGAGTTCAGGAGCATCATCGGGATCTAAGGACCCGAGTTTACTGTTCACCCCGCAGATACCGCAGGTTAGGAGAATATATCCAGATGTGCCCACATTGAAACAAGCAGAAAATTATCAGCCGCAGGTCCCAAGGTACTACAGCAGTGACAACAGTACGGGAATGATTCTAGATCCAACCGTAATGGGAGGACAAAATGGTCACAACCCAACATTGGCACAAGCTGAATCAACCCAGTTTTAGATGCCTCAAAAGCAGATGCAGGGGGGAAACGCACATGCTCAGATGACGGGGAGTCAGATGGGCATGCCGGCAATGATGACCCATAGTGTGGGAATGAACATGTCTCAGAACATGGGGAATGGACAGAATGCAGACGCGATATCCCTACCCATTACTGTAGGTCCACCGGTACCTTTGTACATTCAGCCTAACCCAGGTATGAGCAGTCAAAGCTCAATGGTGCAGAGCGGGATGGAAAGGAGGCGCATTCAAAACACTCCAGAGACAACTCCGATAGCGGCCCTGTCAAATGGATCTGGGTCCTTGATGGAGTTTAGTCCCATATGTGCTCAGTCAACACTGGTGAGGTCGAGTCCCCCACTGATGATACCCCTATCATCGAACACTGAAAAGTTGCCGCAACCATCAATGGCAGTCGATGTGAATGCTACACTGATGGGGTTGAATGCGCAACAGCTGACACAGTGGTTCAACAGTCTGAATTCCACACAAAGCTCAGCCAGTGGGAAGGGAGAAGACTATCTGAATAGGGTCAGGTTGAACATGGAAGCACAAGAATTGGTGGAAGGGACTATGGGTGTGAATAGGTTAGAGTCCTACTCGGAAGAAGAGCTGAGGTATCTATGTCCCAGGATTACGAGAGAAGTGAACAAGGTACATAGAAGCTTGCAAGAAATAGCTGACAAAAACGGGGTTGATATAGACAAGACGAAACACTTGAGCAGGAGCTACAGGTTGGATTTCGGGACCACGGACTTTGAACACATGAGGTCAGCAGGCATGAAGGCGCACCTTAGAGAATTGCTGCAGAGTGCACAAGTGTGGAGGTGCTTAGACAAATGGGAAAGTAGATGGGTAAAGAGAAAGGAAAAGAGGAGGGACAGTGCCCCAGAGCTCAACGAGAAAAGACCACAGAGTAGTGATGCAGTAACCATGTTACCAATGAGGGAGACAGCAGGGGGAAAATTAATACATGTACCATGGCACAGAAGCGACATTCAGTCTTTTACGGATGATTTTCCCAAACTGAGAGAGAAACCGATTGAATGGTATCAACAGACTGATAGGTTTGTGAAGCTTGCAAAATGTCTTTGGGAAGACCTGAACACTCTCTTCGAGATTGTGGTTCCGGCAGATTTGTGGGAGGATTGCAAAAGAGCTGTAGGTTGGCCGACGAGTGAACCGGAGAGAGACAGGGATACGGGTGCACCATCACCTATGGTGATGAGCTTGTACTATAAGGTGATTGAGCATTTGAAGACGAAGGTTGCCGCGAAAAATGTGGATTGGCAGAAGATCGATCGAACTGCCCAAGAGGCTAAATAGTCGATTCATAGTTACTATGAGAGGTTGTTGAAGGCGTTCAAAAACTACAGTGGCACGGAAACAATAGAGGCGAAGGACATGCTTCATTTTGTGTTTAGATTTGTGGAAGGGCTGAGACCAGAAATAAGTCAGATGATAAAGTCGCATTTGATTTGTTGGCAGTCGAAACCTATTGATGAGGTGTTGAATTATGCGAAATACTGTAGCGACGAAATTGAAGTGAAACAGAAAATGTTGAAGGAGAAAGTGATGATGATGCAACTTAAAGCAGCTCAGACAGGTCTGCAAGGTTTGCAGGGGTTGCAAGGGTTCCAACAGCAGGTACCGCAACCGCAGCCGCAGTTGCAGGGAAATATGATGTTTCAGCCACAGGCGAGAGGCAGAGGCAGAGGAGGTTTTGGGAATAATGGTCCAGATTTGAACACTGTTGTGACTCCGAATGGTGTGCAGGCATTGAAAAAGGTGATGCCGTGTCACGTGTGCGGAATTGTCGGACATTGGAAACGCGAGTGCCCGATGGTGGTGCAGGAAGGTGCAGGTGTTGGTCAGCAAAACAATGATGTCAATGCATTTCAGACAATGAGGGGACCGAAAATGAGAGGTCCAAACCCAAATTTTCAGACCATAAATCAGTTGCAGGGATTACAACCTATGCAGCCGCAGCAGATGCAGATGCCCCGTATGCAGATGACGCAAATGCAGCCAATGCAACAGCAGTTTCCCATGGTACCTAATCAGCAAATGCAAATACCTTTGGCACCAATGAGTCAGCAGCAAGTGATGGTTCCTCCACAGGTCTCGGGTCAGGTAATGAATACAAATGGCACCGTACAGCAGTTCCCATTACACAGTGAGAGTGGAATAAACAATGTATGGGAGAGTGAAAGTTCAGGAGAGGAAGGAGATTGTGTGCTTGCAGCATCCTTGGAAGTTGATCAAAAGGGTCCGTACGTGGAGGGAAGAGTAATGGGTCATCGTGTCTCATTCTTGGTTGACACAGGAGCCACACGTTCAACTGTTCAGAGCATTGAAGTACCAAATTTGCCACTCTCAGGGAGAACAGTTCAAGTGGTGGGAGTAGCAAACAGGCACCTGACAAACCCAATTACAGATCCGGTACCAGTCAGCATCGGTAACTATCAAGGGTTACATAAATTTGTGGTATGTGACTCAAGCCCGATAGCACTGTTAGGGAGAGACCTATTGTGCAAATTGGGATGTTTGATTATGTGTTCGAATGATGGGATTAAAATTTAGACGAGCAGCGATGGGGAAGAAGAGGACAGTGTAGAGGGGGATGAGATGGAAACTGTCGATGGAGAGTACCCTCTGATTTGCCTTTTCCCGATGATAACTGAAGAAGATATTCCAGCTGAATTACGGGAAAAAGTCGGAAAGGAAGTGTGGGATATGACAGGGAAAGAGGTGGGATTGATGAAAGGAGTGGAACCAGTGAAAGTGACTGTAAAGCCCAATGCAACCTTTCCCCAGACCCCACAATACCACATGGCACAAGACACCCTCATGAAAGTTGCCCAACTCATTGACGAATTTGTAAAGCAGGGAGTACTGAAAGAAGTGTTAAGCAGTCCATGTAATTCACCAATCATGGGACTAATAAAGCCGAGTGGAAAGGTCCGAATTGTACAGGACTTGAGGAAAATAAATGACATCATAAATAAATGTTGCCCTGTCGTGCCAAATCCAGCTGTGATAATGTTTCAAGTCCCTTGCGATGCTGAGTGGTTCTCAGTCATCGACTTGTCACAAGCATTCTTTTCGGTGCCTCTTCATGAGGATAGCCAATTTCTCTTTTGTTTCAAATTCTTAGACAGAGTTTACAGTTGGTGTCGAATTCCTCAAGGGTTTTCTGAGTCACCGTCAATATTCAATCAGATTCTAAAGAAAGACTTGGAAGCATTAGAATTGCCATTCGAGTCAACCCTAGTAAAGTACATCGATGACTTACTGATCGCATCTAAGACAGAAAGTGGCTGCACAGCCGACACCATTGCTCTGTTGAACCATTTGGGAAGGAATGGACACAAGGTGTCTCCTTCCAAGTTGCAGTTCTGTCAGAAGAAAGTGAAATACTTGGGTCACCAGATAGAGAAAGGGTCACGGAGAATAATGAAGGAAAGAATAACAAGTGTACTTCAAATGAGTCCACCAAAGACAAGGAGGGAGGTGAGGAAGTTTTTGGGGATGGTGAGCTACTGTCGTCAGTGGATTCCCAACTTCTCAACTCTAGCAAAGCCTTTACTGAAACTGACCCAGAAGGATGCCTTGGATCAAATTGAGCTGAAAGGAGATGAGATGGATGCTTTTATTGAATTAAAAGAATGCATGTGCAGGGCTCCAGCTTTAGGTATGCCTGATTACACAAAACCTTTCACACTGTTTTGTCATGAACGTGATGCATGTTCTTTGTCTGTCTTGACTCAAGCCCATGGTGGCATAAACAGACCAGTAGCGTATTTTTCGGCTACTTTGGATCCGGTCGCAGCAGCACTTCCAGGGTGTTTGCGCGCCGTAGCAGCAGTTGGTATCAGCCTCACTCAGAGTGAAGGAATAGTGATGGGACACCCAGTAACAGTCATGGTCCCTCACTCAGTTGAGATACTTTTGACCCGCTCCCGAACGCAACACATGACTGGAGCAAGACTCACAAGGTATGAAACGATAATTCTGGGCTCAGCGAACGTGCAGCTGAAAAGGTGCACTACGTTGAATCCAGCAACCTTGCTTCCTGGTGAAAATGCTGAAATTGAGAACGCTGAAGACGTCGAGCATGACTGCCTTCAGGTGACTGAATTTTGCACAAAACCTCGACCTGACATTAAGGATACTAAGCTTGAAGAAAATGACCAAATTGTTTTCGTTGATGGTTCATGTCTAAGAGATGGGATGGGAATTTTGAAAGCAGGATATGCTGTATGTACTGTAACAGGTGTCTTGGAAGCATCTTGGCTCCAAGGAGTCTATTCCGCACAAGTAGCAGAACTTGTAGCCCTTACAAGAGCATGCCAATTGTCTACACTGATGAAAGTCACCATTTATACTGATAGTCAGTACGGGTTTGGAATCGTGCACGACTTTGGACAACTATGGTCACAGAGAGGTTTCCTGACTTCTTCAGGATCCCCAGTGAAAAACGGGTAGAGAATAAGGGAATTGTTACACGCCATTCAAATGCCAGCCGAAGTTGCAGTGGTAAAGTGTAGTGCTCATACAAAAGGACAGGACTATGTTTCTCTGGGAAATGCATATGCGGATCAAGTCGCAAGATTTTGTGCCTTGAACTGTATATTACTCAGGGATGAATGGAATTCGATAAGTGAACCAGAACTCGAACCAGCTGAAGCATTTGCCTTGAAGGTCGTAGATACAATAGATGAACTAAAAGCATTACAGAATAACGTCAGGGAGGATGAAAGAGATTCCTGGATTAAGTCACAATGCACAAAGAGACCAGATGAGTTATGGGTTTCAAATGAGGGAAAATTCGTTTTGCCAAATAGTCTCTTATCGCAGCTTGCGCGGTTCTATCATGGGCAGGCTCACCTAGGGAGAGATGCCATGATAAGATTGTTCAAAACTGATTGGTTTAACCCCAGATTCCGTCAAGCTGCAGAAGCAGTTTGCCATCGATGTGTCATTTGCCAGCAGATGAACCCAGGGAAGGGAACGGTTGTGAACGCGAGCCACATTGGTAGGGCGAGCGGCCCGTTTAGTAGGATGCAGATGGACTTCATTGAGATGCCTGTGCATGGAGGTCTGAAGTATGTGTTGGTGATTGTGTGCATTTTTAGTCACTGGATTGAAGCATACCCCACACGTAGAAATGACAGCCTTACAGTTGCAAAACTATTGTTGAGGGAGCTAATACCACGTTTCGGATTCCCGATCTCTTTAGAATCAGATAGAGGAAGTCACTTCAATAACGAGGTGATAAAGTTACTTTGCGCAGCGCTGAACATTGAGCAAAAACTGCATTGTAGCTATCGCCCAGAAGCTTCAGGACTGGTGGAGCAGATGAATGGTACACTGAAATCAAGAATGGCGAAAATATGTGCATCGACAAATTTGAAATGGCCTGACGCATTGCCTGTGGTGTTAATGTCAATGAGAAACACCCCTGACAGAAAGACTGGATTGTCCCCGCACAAAATTCTCATGGGCAGGGCCATGAGACTTCCTGCAGTTCCCGCAAACGCGCTTTTGAATATTACAGATGATATGGTGTTAGACTACTGCAAAGGTCTGGCTGACGTGGTTCGCTCTTTCTCTCACCAGGTGGAAGCGACCACCTTGCCACCGATCCAAGGTCCAGGACACACACTGAAAGCAGGTGACTGGGTCGTGGTAAAGAAGCACGTGAGGAAGTCGTGTCTGGAACCCCGTTGGAAAGGCCCTTTCCAAGTGATCCTGACGACAACTACCGCTGTGAAGTGTGCGGGAGTTCCCAACTGGATTCACGCCAGTCACACAAAGAAAGTGTTGTGTCCCACAGATGAGGAAGTTGAAGCGCTGAAACTGCCAGTGCCTGATAAAACAGTGCTGAGCGCTGAGACAGAGCAAAACCGAACTGAAAGCGAACAGGCAGGAACAGAAGAGAGAGAAATATTCTCTGAGGACGAAGCAACAGACTCACTTGGGGAAGGCCAAGGAGAAACCTCAGACAGCGACGAAGCAGCTGAAGGTGACAAAGAACCTGAAGCAGCTGAGGGTAGCAAAGAGCCTGAAGCAGCTGAAGGTGACAAAGAGCCTGAAGCAGCTGAAAGTGATAAAGAGTCTGAAGAAAGTAACGGTGACGAAGGGCTCGAAAGAGGTGAAAAAGCAGGAGAGCCTGATCAGAGGAGGGCTTTCCCAGAAGCAGACGATACAGAAAAAGAAAAAGAGAACGTGATTGATTCCCCAGAAGGAGGGGACAAGGCAGGACAGAACGAAACAGTTCAAGCTTCCACAGAAAAGATCGCAGGTCCATCAAATGGACACGGTGCAAAGAGGAGACTAAGTATATCACCAATAAAACTAAGAACTAAAGAAAATTTGAACGACGGAGAAAGGCCAGAAGTGAAAGAGAAAAGAAGGGAAGTGTCTGTCGTGGTACCAACCTCAAGTGAAGGAAAAGACTTGGCCAAAGAGGAAAGTACCAGTGAGGCAGAATCGAAAAGAGAAGCAAAATTGAAAAGGAAAAGGATACCAAACAGGAGATATTCCGGTCCAGAATGGGCATATGCAGTCAATGACGATTGGACTGACGAATTTGTATCTCTAAGCCTCGAGAACGAAGAAGAAGAGATACCAACAGAAAAGTTGTGTGATGACAAGTAGTCATCAGAGGAGGGATTGATGACGCAGAAATGAAGGTTTTACATTTATTAGCGCATAAACGTAGTGTGAAATAATCATGTGTGACTTTAACCGAACTAATAAAGATTGTACGGGGACAAAATGTGCCCTCAGAGTAGTTTGCCAACATTTATAAGCGTGCTTTACATAACGTGATGTATTAGAAGTGCACTAATCCGACATAATCGTAAACGTGTGCTATGATTTGCTTGTTTAAAAATGTTTTAGCTTAGCATAACTTTAGTGCAGGCTTCGGCCTAGTTGCCTGGTCTCACGATTTAGATGCTCGTATTTTTCCAATGTGCTAATAAACGTGTATTTTTGCTTGAAACTGTACTTTTCCACTGAGATCGTTCACATGCTTATCTTAAGGTTTCGTGCCAGCCTGGCATTTTTCTCTTTGCTTCAAGGTCAATCTGCAGGTGCGGACAATGGAAGCTCTGAAAATGAGTTAATTGGTATAAAATGTTGCAACTTGCGTACCCGTCTCCAAGGATAATGTATGCTTAAGTAAAAGCTTGAGAACTGTTGTTTTTGATTGGACAATTTGAAGTCAACCTATGAACCCTCCAATGGAAGACCCTACTGGATTTGAACTATTGTCTATTTAAACCAGGTGCACGAGAAGAAAGCAGCCATTACCAGCCCGATACCCGCCATTTTGCAGGACATTGCAGCTAGTATGGCCCATCATGCTGCGACGCCATTTTGAATGAGACTTTGATGCTTTCTCTAATCGAGAGAAAGAGACTTTAAATGATTCTTGCCCTAGAGACTTTTAACTTTGATCCCTTTGCATGAAGTAGTAGTTTATCTTGCCGCCGTGAGGCAATTGCCCCGTCCACCCCTGCCCCTTTGCCCCGTCCCATGCTGATCGAGAAACGGTACCTGTTGGACGAAGACTTCCTTGAATGCTGATTGTAATTGGTAAATATGAAAGGAAATTGTACAATTGCATTGTGTTTCTTTTAGGTAACCAACTGCTGATTTTGATAAGAGCCCTAGTTAGGAGTTTTCTAAATTAATGTTGCTAAATTGTTTTTGCATGAAGTCCCACATGCCGATGCTAATTTGAGGTTAGATGAGGATTCCTTTTGTTGCATGATGCAATTTGAGACCTTGTTATGCTGACTAAATGTATGCAATTAGCTCATTACAGATTATAGTTTTAGTGATTTGCATTGCTATTATCGAATACCTTGTTATTCAAATGCTGCATAGATTGCACCTGTTTCGTCGTTATGGACAGCTATTAATGTTCTTTTACGTATATCATTTGGTGTTGAGACACATGTATATTGTGCTAGCTTTGTTAATATAGGGAAATAAATTCACTAACTTTGAATAAACTGGTGTGGTTATTCCTGACTGAAAGGTCAGGGTTCGCCGAAATGTATTCTGGATTAATTGTTAAGTGTTATGTTGATCAGGGTATTGCTTATGTTCGTTATTGATTATTGATTTGATTAAATTGACTGATCTCGGGTGAAGAGAGTCCCACTTAGCCAAAAGATTCATCGGCCTAAAGAGCGTCTGAATACAGGTAAATTATTAGTACGGAACGCTCTAGCAGGGGCTATAGGGAGATAAGGGGCAGTGTTGGAGGGTAGGTGTGAGGGAATCTGTGGAGGAGGCCACTGGCGTGGGGGAGGACACCAAAAAACAATTGTCGCACTTGGCACCATCAGACTTAAGCCATCCCTGGGTGCACCAGTTTAAAGAGCTCCAAAGAGAAAGCCATGGAATCCAGTAAGGACGGCTCTGAATAGGGGAAAACAAGTGCCCATAGATTTCCTTTAGCCTGCCTCCCTGGCAAACATGCAGGAGTCAAACAAATGTGTCATGAAGCGATGCTTGTGCGTGCCTGGCGAACTTAGGTACATGATTGTGTGGAGCAGCCTGGTGCAGACACATACGGGGGTGGCTGCCAGAACACGTTGTGGATGTCTTACCTGCAAACAGTGCTGCATGGAAAGTTTAACAAGGATTCAGAATCGGTGCGCTATCTTCAAAGAAACGCAGGGGACTCTGCATTAGCTCTTTTCAAGGCTTTGTTGCCCCACCAACAGTAGCAGGCAAGGGATCACAATGCGAACACCTTGATGTTTTATCCTCTGAACTTCTTGCTTCCACTGTCTCTAAGTAAACAATACACTCCACCTCTGCATTCTCTGCCATCACAAATGGCGGCTCTGAGCAAGCAGAGAAGAACTAGACCACAACACTGTGATAAGAGCCAATTTGACGCTTCTGAATACCAGAAGAACAATGTCGGCATATTTTTTATTCACCTTGAACAAGTTATACTTTAGCCAGTAAAGCGCAGAGAAAATCAATGACCAACTCAAACAACATTCCTAAAAATATCAATAAAATGAATAACTAGACACAGCAATATGAAGCTGGAAAGTTTGTTTGGATGGTTCAAAACTGCGAGTTTTCCTAAGCATAAATATTAATTTTAGGAAAGAATTAGATAGTGGCATTACACCAGAGTCTACATTAATGTCTATGGTCTAGTTGTGATTACTTGTTTGATGTATTTTGTTACTGCTTTCTCTTAATCACTAATATTTCACATTAGTGAGAGGTGTGACTGTGACTTCCGTATCTGTCTAATCCCCTTTCTGACTTAGTTTGTTGTGACACAGACCAGCCTGTCTCCAAGAAATTAGCTTAACTATGTCTTAATATGGACGGGGAAACCATCGAAATTCTAATACATTGAAAGTGAGCGCATGTAAAGTATGAATGTGTCAACCGAATAATAGTTGGTCGCAGCCCAGATTAGCTCAGTATACGCGATATCAAAAAATAAGCATTGGCAATGACAAATGGACTCGCTTGTTTGTAAAGGTAAACGAGATCAATTGGTGTCTCCAGTGCTTGTTCCTTATTACTTCTATTTTGAAGAATGGAGATTATTTTAGCTTTAGTGAAAGAAAGTCATAATTTTACTAAAAAACAGGTAGGCGAGTATTATGCTTTCTTTTCTTGGTTTTATTTGAACAGCAGCCAAGATCAACTACAGCTTCCATCATGCTTAGGTAAAATAACTACAGAATGCAGTCACAAAGGCTTTAGCCAATCATGTAAAAGCAACCCTATAAGCCTCTTGACTGAGAGTAATAAAACCTATTTTCTTGCAGGAGCAGAGCAAGACCTTTTAAACATAGGGACATTCATTTTAATAATTGCTAAAACCATCAGTAGACTAAAAGGGTCTCTAAAACAGTTTTTACCAAACTGTAGGTCAAGAGCTGATTTTTGGCGAATCACCAAAGTCAGAGTAATATTTAATGATACCTTTAAATTTAGTGTTTAACTTGCCAGATTTGCCAGTGATTCAAAAGCAGAGGTCAAATGTCAAGCTGCTCAATTCTTTTAAAATGGAGATTGGTGTTTACTTTTCTTTTTGTGACTGCAAAGTGGGAGGGTTTTAAGTGAATTATGTGACAGTGTAAGAAGTGTTTTTTTCCCAATACACGACAAAATGTAAGTGCCTGTAAATGAACAGTATGTATCCAGCAATCATGAAAGCAAAAGTAAATTTAGTTTTGAAGTTCTGAAATCTTCTAGAAACAGAGATCTGATTAGGATTAAAATAAATCAAGACACCTGGTGATGCACAGATGATAAATATTTACAGAAGCCCAATTTCCACACATTACCATGTGTGTGTTTTGTAGTTTTATCAGTAAAACTGTATGTTTGTGTGTTGAACTTGGCCCTTTCTACAGGGTAATCACCAAACCTTTTGCCTTCACTGTCCTGTTTTCTGAACCCGTTTTCTCTTGACTTTTAGGACTCTATGCACTTTACCACTGCTAACCAGTGCTAAAGTGCTTGTGCTCTCTCTGTAACAATTGGTACAATTGGCTTAAAACCAATTGGCATATTTAATTTACACGCAAGTCCCTAGTAAAGTGGTACTACATGTACCTAGGACCTGTTAATTGAATGCTACCAGTGGGCCTGAAGCACTAATTGTGCCACCCACTTAAGTAGCCTGCTTAAACCTGTACCCAGGGCCTGTAAACGAAATGCTACTGGGGGGCCTGCAGCACTAATTGTGGCAGCCACCCAAGTAGCATGCTAAACATGTCTTATGCCTGACATTGCAGCCTCTGTGTGCAGGTTTAAACTTCCAATTCGACCTGGCAAAATAAACCTTTTGCCAGGCCTAAACCTCCCTTTTATTACATATAAAGTACCTCTAGGGTAGGCCTTAAACAGCCCATATGGCAGGGTGCAGTGTATTTAAAAAGTTGGACATACACATTTAAGTTGTACATTTACTTTTAAATTTTACATGTCCTGTCAGTGAAAAACTCCTAAATGTGTTTTTTCACTACTGTGAAGCCAACCACTATCATTGGATAACATTCCTTTTAAGAAATGATAATTTTCAATTGGAAACAGGTAGGAATTTCGAGTTTGGTGTTTAAAGATTTGTAATTTAAAACCCTCTTTCATGATAAAGTCCGATTTTAAGTCAAAATTCTGAAAATGCCACTTTTTGAAAGTCTGCATTTTCTTGTCCTAACCATTTATCCTATACCTGTGCCTGAGTCACATTACTAGGTATAGCTAGCAGTTGGTTTTTGTGTATTGCGCCCAGACAGTGAGACACTTGACGGGGTGGGTGAGCTGTCAATTACCACACTTACACATCAAAAAGGCTCTGCCTGAGCACATTCACAAAGTGTTTGACACTAATCTTTTAGAACCCAGGATAACTAGGGCCATGGCAGAGAGGCATGAAATCCCAAGCACCGCTAGGGTGGAAGCCCTTGGAAACTTCTCCTACTTCAAACGGGACACAAGGTATAAATAATGGACTCTCTGACCAAACTCTTCAGTAAACCTCTGGACTTGTGGATAATACAGAAGAAGGACTGCTGTGCTGTTTGCTGCTAGAAGAACCGCTACTCTACTGCTCTTCTGCCTGCTGCCCTGCTTGCTGAGAAGGAAGACTGGACCTGCACCCTTCATCCCTGGCTGAAGTGACTGTCTGACTGGGAGCAGGGTCAAGACTGATTTGCATATAGCTAGGTCCAAACTGGGGTGACGTGGCAAGCAAAATAACGATGGATTAAACCCAGATCTGTGACTGGGGGTGAGTGTTTGAAAAGTTTCAACACTCTGTCCATCATTGCCTTGTGCGCCCTAAGTGGCTAGGGTATACCCAGATGTGGGTCCCTTGCTTGCTGCGCCACTGGATTCAAGCTAGCCTGGCTGATGAAGGGTGCTACCCTGAAACCGGCCCCAGGATGCTAGAATCCTGTCTAGGGAGGATCTGGCTTGGCAGTTTGGGCTGGACTGCTCCCATTGGGAGCAGGGTCAAGACTGATTTGCATATAGCTAGGTCCAAACTGGGGTGACATGGCAAGCAAAATATCGATGGATTAAACCCAGATCTGTGACTGGGGGTGAGTGTTTGAAAAGTTTCAACACTCCGTCCATCATTTTATTTTGTGATAGTGACTGTCTGACCTCCTGTTCTGAGTTACAGGGGCATAACAAGCTCCAGAGGCTTCCCTGCATCTGCCCATCTGACCTGCTGCCTGGGCCTGCAACTGGAGCAAGAACTGGACCTGCCTGAGCCCTGTTGAAGTGAGTTCCTGAACTCCAAGAGGTGCCCTCCAGGTTCTGGGCCCTTGACCTGGCATCCATTGAGCTCCCTCTCCAAGAAAAGGAGAAATCTTGAAGTTTTAGGCTTTTTGCGACCGTGAATGAGCCCGTTCATGGCAAGGCCTTGCCGTCCATGCTGACTGCCAACGTAAAGCTCTGGTGAGCCTTACTCTTCGTGCTACAGTGACTGCCAGCAATGACCGTCAACACAAGATCCAGCAATGACTGTCAGCAATGCCGACAGGAGCTTGATGCTACAGCAATGACCACCCGCGACACCTGGCCTGCACATTGGTCAACAGTAAGATGATCTCCTCCCCAAACAGAACTTTTCATGCCAGACTTTACGAGGTAATTCTTTCAGTCTGACTAAACTGGTTCCTGTATCGTCCCTGTATCCGGCCCATGCTTTAGTGCGGTTGGGCTGAACTTGTGGCCTTCACCTAATCTTGCATAACCAGATAACCGTGAGCCACACTTAGTGCTTGTAGGTGCTATACTTACCTTACATCTTTGAAATAGCATATCTCCGGCTCTACTGATTGGATTTCTGTCATTTTGATGTCAAATAATATAGTCAATTTTGCTCTATTCGTCTACAGTGGTGTGGGATTTTTCATGTGTTGTGTTTTCACTTTGGTATTGTTTGAAGTGCTGCAAAACTACATTACACTTTGCCTCTAAGTTAAGCCTGCTTTTGTGACAAGTTACCAGAGGGTTGAGCACAGAACAACAGGTTTGCTTTTGTTTTACCCTGACAACAATTGTGATTGCTAATTGAGTAGGGTTTCACCCCAGTTTCCAACACTGTGCAAACTTGGTGGCCATTTCAATGGAAAATATGCTCCCTGTAAATAGCAATGCACTGCTACACAATGATTTAGTTACATTAAAAAATCGCTTCCCCTAATTTCCATTAAAATTAGGTGGGTTGCAAAAGTTTGTAATTCTAAAAAGTAGGTGGTGTTTCTAAAACCTTTGGAAACCACTGTTCTAAAGAAATTGACAAAGAATAGACTACACAGTGGGTGAGCAGAAGATTCACCTGAATCATATGAGGCCTCCTGATTGTATAAGAACTGATTAAGTGTAGAACCATGGTGTGTTCAAAGGGTCTAGATAGATTGGAGGCCCTTTTTAAGACATGTTGGTTGTAGTTGAGACAGGCGCTATAAGAAAGAAAGGGAGGGTTATATATACAACTGGGGTGGGATAATACTTGGTCTTTAATAAAAAAAAAAAAACTTTTGTTCTCAAAGCTAAGAAAATCTACATTTTAGTACAAGCCTAAATCTCTTACTAGGCTGGTTTAAATAATAGCAACCACTGAATGAGCGACATGAAAAACAGGGTTACAATAAATAAAATCTAAATGTAGAGACATTTGACTAGTCTGCAGAGTTGAGAATTCCATGCAGACCCACTCTAGTTCAAAGGGCTTTATATGCATTAGAAATAAGCCCCAAAGACTAAGGTGTCAATGTCTACTAAATTTATTGTTCACTTAACCCAGCGAGGAAAGGTAGGAGAAGGAACAAGTTTGTGAGGAGATCTAAGCAAATCAAGAGCAGAGAGGAGAAGGATATTCTCATATCTTTTGTATTTTCAATATATCCTCATTAACAATGTCCAACACAGAGGTTAGGCTATTCTAACATCCGATGTGGTGTACTAAACAGAAGAGACATCTAATGCTTTAACATCAGAAAGATGTTTTAAAGAAACTAGATATAGAAGGACAGTTAGTCGTGCAAACAAAAATTCTATTGATAAAGAGGAATTGTCAGGTGGATGGAGGAAAAACATTAAAATAACATTGGCATCCCACATTGAATAATATTTTGGTAAAAGAGGCTAAATAAGCTAAGAAATGAACTACTAAAGTTATATCTGCTGAAAAGGGATCTGCACCACTGCCCATGGACCAACTGTATGTGTTTGGGCCAGCTGTATGCTTTTTTTGTTCCCAGTGCCCAAGATTAAAAGAGCTGAGCAGCTTCTGCTGTCATTCCTGGAGTTCGCCATGCTGGCCTGAAACCTTCCACACTATTAAGGCGAGTGAATGATTAAGAATTAGCTTGTGTAGTAACCTTTGTGGGTTCTGTAATAAAGTTGGAAAGGATAGAAGTAGAACCGTTCAGCCCACTGACAGTTCTAGGGCCATAGGAAACCAGGGTTGACCCTGCCAGAATGCAGTGCTCAGTAGTACTGTAGATTTTGTTGCATCAAATCTGAGTGAGAACTTGAGATTCCTTTATTAAAGGGGAAAAGGCACGATTTAATTTGAGAAACTAGTCCTGAAAAAAAGCACCTGTTTCCAAGTCTTGTGGATCTGGTCTCCAGCTGTAATAGGAAGGAATCTAACTGTTCAAATGAGTAGCAAAGAGGTCTATTGCAAAGGTATCAAATTTGGAAAAAGGTATTATAAATATTGAAGAATGAAGATACCAGTTGTTTGCATCTCGAAGATTCCTGGAGCACCACTCTCATTTGTAATTAGATTTCCGAGTAAATATTCTGTTTGGACCGAAATTATGTTCCAAAAACAAAGATCCCAAAATGTGATGGCTAATGGTTTTGATCTTGCACCTTCCTGATGGTTTATATACTGAACTACTGAGAGGTGGTCCATATGAAGAAGAATGGAGCAACTTTTTTTGCTTTTTAGAAATGTCTGTAACTCAAAGGAACCTGCAAACATCTCTATACAACTGATGTGCAACAATGACATCTATTGCAACTATGTGCTGCCAGTCAAGAACTGACCACATCTTGTGCCCTAACCAGTGCGACGTGTATCAGATTCTAAAACAAGATCTGGCACTGTAGAAAAAAAATGCTTTGCCATTCCACACTTAAGTGGTCTAACTATTATTAGAGTTCGGACAGGGCTCTTGATCTAATTGAATGATGTCACAGTAAAAGAGGCCCTTTCGGTGATGGTGAATCTTTCATCTTTGTAAGGATCAATAGTGCAGGGGACCTGGAAATATGACCTGGAATCGAGCATGGTAGAAGACCTACAAGTTGTGCCGAAAGTCTGAGATATAAAGTGGATTGACTTAAAACTTGAGTAATTTCCTTTTTTTAGGAGAGTAACTTTCTCTTTTGGAAGTTGACTGCTTGTTTCTGAAGAAAAGACTGAATCTCTTGATTCATGAAAAGATCCATTTGTTTTAAAAAAAGAAAGAGGATGTTTCATTTTGAACACGAGTGGCATAAAGCTCTATAAATTAACTCTGTCTGAAGTACCCATGGATCTGCAGTTATCATCTTCTATGCAGAATTAAGCAACCTCCCAAATGAGAAATTAAAGTCCCTACCTGAGTTTTGGGATACTCCATTTCTGAAACCACATTCTTTGAAAGTTCCACTTCTCTAGAACTGCTGTTTGAAGTCTTGTTGTCATCTGAAGGACCCTCCAGTTTAGTTGAATTAACCTCTTGAGGAAAATTGTCTGGCAAAGCAGCTCCAGCCTTTGCTGGACCTGCCAAAAAACCAATGGCCAATACTTTTTTGTAAGGAAGTATGCACCCTATGTTTTGAGGCAAAAGTGGCTGCATATATACTGAAATCTTTGATGAAGGCATCACCAAAGAATAAGCCACTATATTCTTGGTCTGCTTTCAGCCATTATATACAGTGCGATTTCCAACAAACCGCTGCAGGTGTCTGCAGTGAGACTGCATAAATACAGGATTTATAGTGTTCCCAAATGTCTTGCATGCATTTCAAATGCCGCCATGGAGGATGCGGGTAATGTAGATGCACAGTGATGAAATGTTACTTCATTTCCTGTTGCAAAGCATTGGAGGGAAAGCATCTAGTTTTTATTTGCTGAACAAGGGTCATGGGAGCTTCTGATATTTATTTGCAGGTTACGCCTCAGTATCTGACAGACATTAATTCTGATGGTTATCTCCAATGGGTACTGTGATAAATCTGGTTTGTGTGGTCCTGCGGTATTGATAAGTTACTGGACACCAATTGTGTGAATGGAAGTCTGGGGACCTCTGTACTACCCACCCTAAAACTGGGACCACTTTTCACACTTGATTCACAGAGGGATGAGGAAGAGCAGTGTGACACAGGATGGGGCTGTGAACAGTAAACTCCGACCTAAGCCACAGATAAATTAACTCTCAAACACTGCACTTTTTATCAAAAGGAAAAGTATTTTAATACACACATTAGAAATAGGGTCTCTGGTTAGCAGTCAGTTTGCACTCTGTCCTAGCAGGCACCTTCACTCTAGTCAGGGTAAAGGAGAAACACATATGGTTAACCCCGATCACCCCCTTGGTAGCTTGGCACGAGAAAAAAGGCTTAACCCACAGAAGTGGAAAGTATTTGTACCAACACACACAGTAATACAGTGAAATCACTACAAAATGGACACTACAACAGATTAGAAAAATAG
This sequence comes from Pleurodeles waltl, assembly GCF_031143425.1. NCBI lineage: Eukaryota > Metazoa > Chordata > Amphibia > Caudata > Salamandridae > Pleurodeles > Pleurodeles waltl. The sequence goes on along the minus strand of NC_090436.1, from coordinate 126,958,127 downwards.
GTAATATTTATCTGAAATCAAGCAAGACCAAAACAAACAAAAATCCAAAATACACAACTCAATATATGCAGTTAAAGAAAAAGAATAAGAGTCTTAATCCATGAAAAACAGTGAGAACTCTGTTGTTACACAAAAGTACCTGGTTTGAGTCAAAAATAAAGCCGTATGGGCGAGTATGCGTCGGAAAAGTCAGCATTGTGTTGATTCCTTACTCGCAAGTGAGGCCGTGTGTCGTTTCTTCTCTGGGCGGGTAGGCGATGTGCCATTTTTTTCCCTCGCAAGAGAGCGGTGCATTGTTTCCAGATGGGCACATGGGATCCGGGCAGGCTTTGCATTGATTTTTCACACCCAGCAATGCTGCGTTCGAAATCCGGTCGCGCGGTGCCAGAAAACTGCACTACGTGGGGTTTTCACCATTATCAGCAGCTGCAAGCAGGTGTTGCATGTCGTTTCTCTAGCCGTGATGCATTGATCTTCCAGCTACGATGCAGGTGGAGCATCAATTTCAGCCACGAGGCCAGTGCGTGTCGTTTATCAGCCACGTTGTGGATGGTGCATCACAAATTTTCCTGCACATCAGTCTTTGCATGGATTTCAGTACTTTTCCACTAGCTACACCTTTCAAGGGCCCAGGGAGTTGATGTGGCACCACTTGGCAGGGCAGGAGTCTCACCAGAGAGTCCAGGTGCTGGCAGAGGAAGTCTTTGATGGCTCTGAGACTTCAACAACAGGAGGCAAGCTCAGTTCAAGCCCTTGGAGATTCTTCTCAAGTAAGAATACATATCAAAGTCCAGTCTTTGTCCCCTTCCACAGGCAGAAGCAGCAACTGCAGGACAGCTCAACAAAGCACAGTCACAGGCAGTGCAGCACTTCTCCTCAGTTCTTTAGCTCTTCTCCTTAGCAGATGTTCCTCTTGAATCCTTGAAGAAATCAAATTTTCATGGGTTGTGGGTCCAATATTTATACCACTTTCTGCCTTTGAAGTCGGAACATTTCAAAGGAAAGTCTCTGTTGTTCACAAGAACCACGCCTTGGCCAGGCTCCAGACTCACACCGGGGGATTGGAGACTCCGTTGTGAGAGGGGAGGCACAGCTCATTCAGTTGTAAGTGACCACTCCTCCCTCCACTCTAGCTCAGATGGCCCATCAGGATATGCAGGCTACTCCCCAGCTCCCTGTGTCTAACTATCTAGAGGGGATTCTCAAACAGACCAACTGTCAGTCTGACCGAGACAGGGAATCTACAAACAGGCAGAGCCACAGAATGGTTTAAGCAAGAAAATGCCCACTTTCTAAAAGTGGCATTTTCAAACTGACAATTTAAAACTATCTTCACCAAAATATGTATTTTTAAATTCTGAGTTCAGAGACATCAAACTCCAAATTTCTATCTACTCCCAAAGGGAATCTGAACTTAAGAGTTATTTAAAGGCAGTGCCCGTGTTAACCTATGGGAGAGATAGGCCTTGCAACAGTGAAAGCTGAGTTTAGCAGTATTTCACTGTTAGGACACGTACAACACATCAGTACATGTCCCACCTTTAACATACATTTCAACCCGCCCAGGTGCTACCTAGGGCCTACCTTAGGGGTGTCTTACATGTAGAAAAGGGGAAGGTTTAGGCCTGGCAATTGGGTACACTTACCAAGTCAAATTGGTAGTTTAAATCTGCACACACAGACACTGCAGTGGCAGGTCTGAGCCATGTTTACAGGGCTACTTAGGTGGGTGGCACAATCAGTGCTGCAGGCCCACTAGTAGCATTTGATTTACAGGCCCTAGGCACCTCCTGTGCACTTTACTAAGGACTTACTAGTAAATCAAATATGCCACTCAGGAATATACCTATTGCATATACAATTTACAGAGGAGCATGTGCACTTTAGCACTGGTCAGCAGTGGTAAGTGCCCAGAGTACCAAAAACAGCAAAAACAGAGTCCAGCACACAGGTAAAACTTGGGAAGCAGAGGTAAAAAAAGACAGGGGAGACCACTCCAAGGATGCCAGGTCTAACAACACACATGTAAATGCTATGTACAAAATTACAAAATGTTTAAATGTTTGCATTATATCTTGATTGTTTTCAGTTATTGCATTTAAATAGGAAATTATGTTTCACCGAATATAAATGGATCAATGTTTTACTCTAACAATAGTCACCAATGTTTAGACAGATTATATAAACTGAAATAAGCATTATTAGTCTTATTGTAGCTAAGCTAGGAGAGGAGTTGCAGCTATCCATGTACAGAGATCTTAAAATAAAATCGTATTGTTACAATATTTTCCGTTATTCTGCCAATAACATATCTCATTGGCACCATCCTTTTTCATTTTTCTAATAAACATTCTTTATATTTTGAGCACTAAGAAAGGATTTTAATAATTCTTAAAAATTTATTTGTGCCTTTCAACTGTTCATGATCGTGCACATTCATGATAAAAAGGGGCTTGGGTTTCACTGATTTTTTCTGTGAGTATTTGAGGATTGATCATTACTTAGTTTGCACCATACGCCAGTAATGCTCAGTGGGTTGTGGGATGTTGCAGCCCACCAGATTCTCTCTCTGATATTGGGATATAAAGTAATTCTTTAGTGCCAGAGAGTCTTAAAAACTCATTCCCAGGCCGTGCTTTTGAGAAAATCCAGAAAACATATCAAATAGAGTTTGTTCTGAAAGGTGTTCTGAAGTCTGCGAATGAATATATTGGTCTATTAGCATATCACTTATTATTTACTTTATTGCTATTTGTCCCAACTTAACTTAAAACAAAATACAAGGAAAATAAATAGTTTTTGGGGCACTAAAGTCATTAACTATATACATGAACAGTTTGCATAAAAGAAATAAATGATGTAAGATTTCAATCATTTAATTTACAGCAAATCTCCGTCGCTGGACCTGGATTACTACTAGAGATTTACCATGCATTTAAAACATTATGTATCATAAATAAATATAATTGCATTAAAAACACAAGCTAAACAATTCTAAATTATCACCAAAAATCATAGACAATAAATACATTATCAAAAAGTATTCAAAGAGTCAATTTTCCTAAAACTCCATGCTGAGGCAATGTACAATGCCATCATCAAAAAATACACACTAAGGGCCTCATTACGAGTTTGGCGGTCGGACTTCCAGATCACCATGTTGGAGGTTCTGAAAAGACCACCATGTTGGCGATCTCACAGACCGCCCTATTACGAGTTACACAGGCAGGACCGCCAACCAAAAATGGCAGACTGCTAGCGGTGCGGAGGCCCAGAAATAGGCGGTACAAACTCCAGTACTGACAGCCCCATGACCAACCATTGACCATATTACTAGTCCAAAGTCGCAGTGGCAGGCACCCATGGCGGTCAGCCAATGGTGGTCCGAAGCACAGCGGTTCACAGACATCAAAGTAATACAGAACAGCACATTGCATGGATTTCAAAACAACACAGCTGACACACATTGCCACACTCGACACACCTGCAAAGGGCACTATAAAACACACCCATTCACACACCACAATCCTCAGCATTTTCACATCAAGACCCAGCAAGACAGAGCAACCTTTTCCCACACCACACAAATACTAGGCACTATTTTATTTTTTCACTATCCCATAAAACACCCTGCACACACTTTTATGCAGTCACACCCTTTGGCACTACCCCTCTTTAGTAAGTCACTGTCACCTGTGACATATTTAAATTTTTTCCACCATGGCATTTATTAAAAATACCCATTTCACTGAAGAAGAGTGAAGAGTCATGGTGGATAAAATCATAAGAGAAGAGCCACAATTGTTCAGAGCCCAAGTCCAACACACTACTCTCAGTAGGAAAATGGAAATGTGGGAAGGGTAGTCAACAGAGTCAATGCTGTAGGCACCACCCTGCGCACAAGGGAGGACATCAGGAAGAGTTAGAATTACCTCATGTCAGGGGCAATGTTCGTTCCTTGGTCTCCAGGCACCAGCTGCAGATCAAGAAGACTGCTTGTGGCCCTCCTAATGCTCTATTACAGCTCTTTCCATTAGAGGAGAAGGACTTAGTGATCTTGAGTTCTGAGGGCTTGAGAGAAATACCTGTGGGAGTGGAGTTTGGTAAGTCACAACATAGAAAAACGGCACCAAAATGTCATGTCAGGCATGCTCACTGCTCACCTTGTGCCACCTTCACTGTCACTCCACTCAACAGCCCAGTGTCCACCTGCTTAAAAACCCCTGTCTGGCATCTCACAATTGAAGTAGATTCACCTGGGGGAACAACATATGTGCAAAGTGTGTGTAGTACAGAGACAGACATGACTACAACTCCCAGCAGGAGCTGTTTCTGTAACTCCAAACACCAGAACAGTGGTCACTTCTTCTAATACCCTTGTATGTAAATCCCAATTGTAATGCACTCACCTGGGAGGATAACATTTGTATAGTGTGTGTAGTGCAGGGACTGACATGACTGCTAAGGCCAGGAGGCACTGTTACTGTTACCCCACTCAGCCAGCCTTGTATACTCAGCTCCAAACACCCTTGTTAGCCAACTCCCAATTGAAGTGGATTCACCTGGGAAGATAACATTTGTATAGTGTGTGTAGTAGAGGAACTGACATGACTGCTAAAGCCAGGAGGCACTTTTACTGTTACTCCACTCAGCCAGCCCTGTGTCCCCTGCTCCAAATGCCCTTGTTAATAACCCCAATTGAAGTGAACTCATCTGGGAGGATAACATTCGTATAGTGTGTGTAGCACAGGGATTGACATGACTACAACTCCCAGCAAGAACTGTTTCTGTAACTCCATACACCAGAATAGTGCTCACTTACTCAAATACTTCTGTTACTGAACTCTCAAGTGAAGTGTGCTCACTAGTGGGAGAACCTTAGTCAAGAGCGAGTATTAGAGTGAGTGATGTGACTGCTGCTCACAGATGGTTCTGTATCTGTAAGTCCAAACACCAGCACAGTGTTATCTTGTCAAAACACCGCTTACATGGCCATATTCGGAGTTACCATTGTGAATCTACATATAGGTATTGACCTATATTGACCTATTGGCTTGTACTGGCGTCCCTGCACTCACAAAAGCCCGGGAAATGGCCCTGAACTATGTGGGGGCACCTTTGCTAGTGCAAGGGTGCCCTCACACTTAGCAACTTTGCACCCAACCTTCAGCAAGTGAAGGTTAGACATATAGGTGACTTATAAGTTACTTAAGTGCAGTGAAAATGGCAGTGAAATAACATGTGCATTATTTCACTCAGGCTGCAGTGGCAGTCCTGTGAAAGGGTTTGTCTGAGCTCCTTATGGGTGGCAAAAGAAATGCTGCAGCCCATAAGGATCCCTGGAACCCCAATACCCTGGGTACCTAGATACCATAAACTAGGGACTTATAAGGGGGGGGGGGTCCTGTGTGCCAATTGAAATTGGTAAATGAAGTCACTAGCCTATAGTGGCAAACTTAAAAGCAGAGAGAGCATAAGCACTGAGATTCTGATTAGCAGAGCCTCAGTGACACAGTTAAGCACTATACAGACACACACATTAGGCCATAAACTATGAGCACTGGGGTCCTGACCAGCAGGCTCCCAGTGAGACAGGCAAAAACATACTAACATACAGGTAAAAATGGGGGTAGCATGCCAAGAAAGATAGTACTTTCCTACACTGAGTCTCCTATTAAGAAATGGGACATATGCACAACAATGAGTCCCTCTTTTCAGAAATTTCTCACCAGACATTGCACACACACAAACAGGTCAGATGTGACTTACCAACCAACCAGGCCCTCTCTGGGTACAGTCATGATATCAGCTGGGGGAATTGTGCTGTTCCGCATAGTAAAGGCATCACAGACCGAACACGGAAAACGGGCACACACATGTGAAATTTATAAGTCTGCAAATACACAAGTTGGACATTGATTTAATGGAAGTTCTTTCTTTTGTGGTATACATGTTTATTGGCATGTGGTGTGACCAAGCCAACATATATGTCATCAATAGCCTCCACCACATGTGGGATGCGTGCAAAACCATAAAAGTAAGCCTTTACATGGGCTAAGTCCCCACGTTGAGGAAACTGGATGAAACTGTCCAGGTGTTTAATCATTGCTTAGATGACACCAGACTGAACATAAATTGAGACATACCACCAGTTTGGGCCACTGTATGTTGGAAGGACCATATGGCTAGGAAGTGCAACACTGACATGAATTGTACAATGGTTGATATGCTGTTTGGATTACTAATAGTTGGCATCAGATCCGGCTACAACTAATGACATATATGCACTTTTGTTTGCTGATTTTGACAATACAGGAGGATTATGTGTCTTTCTTCCATGGCCTGAAGGTCTGATAGTGGACGGTGAACCAGTGGTTGTCGCATCCTCCCTCTCGCTTGATACCTATGTGAACAGTTCGGACATTAGTCATTGTGTCCACAGCAACATATATGATGCATGTCAAGGTTAACATGTGTCAAGAACATATATAAGGGAGGCACATGGCAAGCAGTACACATCACAGCTAATAATGACACAAGGGTCCCTTGGTTTGCCACAAATCTGTACACATCATATATCTGGACCTAAATCAAAAATGTGCACTCAAGCTGTCACTCGGAATGTGATTGGATGTCCTGAGCACAAAAATGACCTTTGACAGGGGTAGACTGTGCCCCACTGCAAAATGCCATCTGTGCCCTGCAACATACTACAATGGGGTTTGAGTAGTAGGACCTACATGACAAGACGAGCAGGTTTTTGTGTGCAAAATAACAGATGTAACCCAGTGTTAAAAACCTAATCCCGCATTCCATGCCACTAAAATGGCACCTGCCTGACCTACTCCACTGGACATTCGGAACATCCCACGACCCCCGGTGGAAGTTGACATGGTGGTAGGGAGTTGCAACTGTGCCGGACACAGCCATATGCTAACATTGCTGCCAGTGGTGGTCACAGGCCAATGGTTGTGTCTAATGGCGGTGACGACCACATACATGGCAGACGTCACTACCATGTTCTGCAAAATCTCTCACTTGACTCCTGACACTGCTGCCAGCAACACCTCCACTACAGAGCTGCTGTGTAATGCCTCTGGGAGCAATCATGCCATGTCCAGCAGGTGATAGGGCCCCTGTCTTCTCACCAGAGGAGTTGGAGAAGCTGGTGACTGAGGTCTTACCCCTGTATGGACAGCTCTATGGTGCACCAGAGGAGCAGGTAAGTGCCTCGTGTCCACAGTTGTCTCTGTACTTAATCATCCTTTCCCTCCTCACAGACTAGAATGTGCTTATGTATGGCATATTGATCACTCATGTGCCTGTAGGTGCGGTCTTTGTGACATCAATGGGACAGTCAAGGTGCATGTATTGGGGTGCAGTGCCACATATTGAGTTTATTCACAAAGTGGTGTATTTTTATTGTGTTCCCCGATGCACATTTTGTTGGATGCACATAACTAGGTGTGGTGACATTTCAGCCATCAACTGACTTCTCTTTCCTCCTAAATGTTGTATATGTGAGACAACATGTATGAGCATGACAGCATGAGCTGAGTATGCATGTTGTATGTGTTGGAGCAGATATGCTAATATGAGAAATTTCTAATGATTTGCGTATGAATACTAATGAGAAATATTGATAAAAGAAACAAATAATTGAAAATAACGTGTATGAGTAAAATGTGCCCACGGGGAGTGGTCACCATGTGTGTTAACAAAAAATGCTAAATAATGAAAATATATTAAAAATCTGTACTAATATGTCATTTTTGAATGGATAACCTATGTTTTATGATGATTCATGTTCTTAACTTAGCTGAACTGGAGGTCTGGTCTGCGCTGGGCCTTGCTTGCTTTAACATGGAGACGTGATGAGCTGCAGAGTACTGGAACTGGAGAAAAGGACCTTGAACTGTACCTAGTTCAGACGGAGCTCTGCTAGAAAATTCTGCAAATGTACCAGTGGACAGGTGATGATGAGGACAAATTGATACAATTATGTATAGAGTAGGCTAAACGTACTTTCCCAGGACTTGAACAATGGAAGCACTGACTAAAAGACTGTGAGCAACAATTTTGTTACCTGCAGAGCCGGAAGATGTTCTCATCGACAGAGGCACCAGTCAAACTAATGGAACTTGAAGCTTGAACCGACACAAACATGTGGTAAACAAAAACTATAGGTTACAGTCATAACCTCTGATAAGGTTGACCAATTAGCAATTAGAGGGACAGACTGAGAGACCCTAATAAAAAGTAATGACAAGGGAAGGAAATTCAGAGCGGAGAGGCGAACGTTTATGACGTCAGGAGACGCTGTCCGAAGTGCTGATAATTGGGGTTAGTCTCTGTGAGCCTGATACTTGCTGATGAGTGATGACCTGGAGACGAAGACTGACTCATTGCTGATCTATCTTGGATAGGTAGCTATAACAATGTTATTGATTAACGTGTGCTTTTCCTTCTAGGTACCAACTGCACTGTTTAAAATTGTTTTAATCTCTTTAGATAGATTTTTCCAAATTAATGATTTTTGTCTAAATTGTTTTCACATGAAGACCCACATGCTGATGCTAATTTGGGTTAGGTAGGCTGACAAGGGTGACTTAATGGTGACAGCTGACTGACTTACTTGCATTGCTGAATTATTAATAATGTTAAAGGATTTGCTGACTTATGTTGATGCTCGTTTTTGCTTATCAAAAATTTATACTGAATAGTTTGTTTATGATGCTTAATAAAGTTTGATTAACAATAAAGTCGAATAAAGGTTTTAGATTAGAATTGTAACTAATAGGGAGTAAAAAAACGATTAACCTTTTTGAGAGTGATGGCATTTTCTTATTAGATAGGGAATTTATCAATGGTTGTTGTTGATTGCAATACTTATTGATGAGCCATTGGTTTACCACTTGACTAGGATACTCCATGCGATCCAAAAGGTTCATCGACCTATACGCGTCCCCTTGTAAGTTTACTTACTAAGGACCAGGCGCTTTAGCATATGTGACAGTTGTGAGTAATGTGAGCTATGTGTATGTTGCAACAGAGATTTCCTTACATATCTGCCCTTGCTAGTCTGTTGTTTGTAAGGCAGGTCATCACTCTGTCTGCTCTCCAGGTTGCCACACACACCACGTGCCAATTTTCTGTAGGCTATATGATGGACTGTCATGAATGGAAGTGCTTAGAATGGAGTGTCATGTAGGTTCAGTCTGCTCAGCCTGCAGAGACCAGGGCCTGTCACATGTATCTCCCAGTATGGGTCCTAATCTAGGCTGGGGTGGAGTCACTGTGGCTATGCAACAGTGGCACTGTGCCCACTCCCAGCAGATCCTGCCATATAGCCAAGATGAGGCTCTGGTGTAAAAACCTGCCCAGAATGCCTCTTTCCTTTGATCAAATGGAATGGGTACAGGGGTGGGTTGTGACAGATGTGCACTTAGCATCATTGTCAATGTGTGTCTCTGACTCCTGACAGCTCCCTTATTCCCACAGCCCTGTTGCCACCTTCATACAGGTCATATTTGTCCTGTGCAGGCTTAATGCATAACTGACGTTTCCACAGTGCAGACAGTGTGTTGATTCCATAGAGACTGTGATATGTGACGCAGTAGCTGGGTCACATATCAGGAACTTGTCAATGCATGCCTTTGTTTGTTGGATGCCATCACTGTAGGATGGACACATATGTCCAAAAGCGTGTTCTGTGGTACACTCCCCCTGAAGTGGTGTGAGTCTGCATTTGTTATAGCAATTGTCCACACCTGGGCAGAGTAGACACTTCCTGTACCCACCATGCCAGCCTCTTGATTGTTACTCATGTGTGATGTTTGAGCTTGTCCTCTGCCAGTAACCTGTGGAGACTGCATGCAGAGAGTCATTCTCACAGAGTTTGAATGTTTTGGTCCATTCATGCCTAAGGAGTCTACCTTTCATAAGCCAAAGAGGTGTGATGTGTCTCATAGTGGCTCACATCTCAGTCAGGTTGCTAGAGCACATCCAACAAGATCCAATTAAGTCATAGTAGGGCCTGAGAAGGAAGGTGGGTTTGTCTGTAGATTGGGAAATATATATCTGTAGCCATGTCACTGTACTTATTGGCCTGTATATGTGATACTTTGGGAGTACTGACAAAATGGAAAAGTTCTAACTTGATGTAACTGACATTTTTGTGACTGAACCATTTCTGACTAAACTTGTGATCATGATCTCTTGATTTGTCTTTTGCATCCATGCAGGTCACTGCCCATCAAAAGAAAAGGATATGGAGAGCCATTGCCAAGAAAGTGCGGACCGTGGGGGTTCATAGTCGGTGGAGTGCCCACTGTAGAAAGAGGTGGGAGGACCTGAGACGCTGGGCCCAGAAGATTGCGGATGCCCAGCTGGGGCTGTTCTCCCAACGTGGGTAGGGTGATCGTCGGACCACACCCCCCTAATGAACCGCATTCTGGCAGTGGCATATCCTGAGCTTGATGGGCCATTGAGGGCAGCACAGCACCCACAAGGGTGTTGAGTACAGGACATATTCCTGCCTGTCCCATTGCCAAGTTATTGATTGAGGTTCTGACTGCTCCCCCTGACAATTAGGGATGAGTCATGTGTCACACAGTAGAGAAGAGCTTTTTTATGTTGACATGCCATGACGGGGGACCTAGGAGAAAACTAGGTGGAATCCTCACACCACTTGTTCTAAAAGGACTACATATAGCTGTGTACATTTATCAATCATATACTGTTTGTTGTTGTACTGTTAGTATTTTCTATGCAGCAAACCACTATTCCTCAGTGTTCCAGCCACAGGTAAGTAGGTGATGGATCACTGTCCTCAGCCAGCCATGTGTCTGTGTAAATTTGTATGTTGGCATCTGTCACACAGAAACTTGTTTTCTCAGTGTATGATGGTCGCTGGTGCCTCACAGCAGTCTGTGATATGAAGGTGTCCAACATACATGTGACTGGGCTTACTATGTTCTTTGTGTGCAGCAATAGATCATTACTTTCCCTTGGTAAGCAGGGAATGTCAATTGACATGAATATGTTGCCATCACTGTTGCCAACATTTCTTGTGCCTACATGTCAGCATGTGTCCCTTTCTCTTTAGAAAACAATTGTAAGCTACAGTTTCATGCACTGTCTACCTATGTTGATGGGATGATGTCTATATTCCCTCACATATATGTGCATAGTAAGCTGTTTGTGGATCACTACTTGTACAACGGGGTACATTTCATGTTGTGCCATGTATAGGAGTGTGTCATCATTGTTTATTGACTGACACATTCCCTAATGCATCATGGCATGTCACTTAGCATGTATGACTGCAGTAGCAATGAGAGACATGGCAGGTAGGCCTAGAGTTTGTAGCCACAATGTAAATATCTATGACCTTGATGGGGCATGAGATTGAAATATGCACTACACATGTGTAAAAGCTAAGGTATGTGCCCTGACTGTTGCCATTCATATTTGTTATGCAGTTATGTTTTAGACACATAGGTTTGGGTACAGGCATTCATCCACAGACAGACATCTGGGTTTGCATGACTATGATGGGGATGGGGATTTAGCTTCCCATTGGGCAACATGCTGCAAGTCCTTGCAACTTCTATGTCTCTCCAACATGCAAAAGAGTAATGGCTTCTACTGATGCACTCAGAGTATGTTATTGTACGGGGCACCAGACATTAGTGGTGATTACTCTGGGGGTTGCTGATTCATGTGGTGTGACATCTCTCCCTGACATCTTGCACATGATACCTACAGTGTTCATTTCCATGCCACATGTGTGGCTTATCTGTACGCCATTGATTCTACCTCCTTGACTCTTTTGGGACAAATATCACTTGGCGAAGTGTACATTGTTCAGCTTTTTTCAGTGTGGCATGGGTATTTCCATGTCACCTACTCCAGTCTATTGTACTTTTGTTATCAACGTGGCTGAACTTTGGACCATCATTTCTTATTTTTGGGTAATTGTGTATGGGACAAATAGATGTGTGCACAAGCTTGTGTGGGATCATTGGGAATGGACTTTGCATTGGCCTACACTTGTATGCCAAGAGGTGACTGTGGTCTGCTCCATGGTGCAGAACTTTGAGGGTAATGAAGTCTCCTAGTTGTTGAATGGTTATAGTGATTGCACAACTTCAGCCATGCAATTGTAGTTGTGTGAGATCCAGATTTTCCTATGGGCAACTGCTGATAAATGAGGTGCCATGCATGCATTTAGTATGCCACATATATAGGCCACTTAGGTGGAATGTATTGTTGGGGACTACTTGATGTCATGGTAATGTCTTCTAATGAGAGCTGTTCAAGTGTGATCATGGACTAGTGATGACCCTATTCCTCTTTTTTTTGGTAGCATCAGCATATGCAAGCAGAGGAGATAGGGCAGAGCCAAGTGGGGAAGCATCTGGCCACGGGACCTCGGGTCAAGACACTAGGACACAGAGGGACCCAGTGGCCTGGAGGGTGAGGGGAGGGCCATGGAGTAGACTGGACCTACATCCTCAACATCATCAGAGTCCTCCTCCAGTGGCCACACCCTAGTGGTGGCGGACCCATTGGGACATCCCCCTGTACCATCATTGTCCACCACCCACTGTTCTATCACCACACTCCCTGTTGCTTCCCACCCAGTTGGCCAGGCCCGCTCACCCATATCCTTCACCGCAGGCAGCCCCCACCCCCAGTTCCTTTGACCCCTGCTGCCGTCAGTGAGGAGGCTATTGTACTCCTGAAAAGTATCTCTGTGGGTCAGTAAGCCATTGTGAATGACATCCAAGGATTGGCAAGCCAGTTCTAACAGACTAATGCATTCCTGAAAGGTACAATGTCTGGCCTACAGTGTTCTTTTCGGGCTCTGGCCTCCTCACTGACTGCAGCCAGTCACCCCCCACCTATCGCCACCCCTCCAACTCCATCTTCTCTGTCCAAATCACTCATTCCCCTACCTGCCCAAAGCACACAGACAGATCTGCTGGCATCCACATCAACAGCCAAGAGGAGCATACACAAACACAAGCAACACCAAACACATCAGCACACACAAGCAACAGCCACCCACAGATACAACAACATTCACAACTTCCATGGACATCCTCCTGCCCCAGCATTACACATACCACATCCAGCATACCCACAGGCACCACACCAACAGTTAGTGGCACAACCACCACACCCATCATACTCACAGACATCACCCCAGCAGACCTGCAGACATCCACCACAAGCACCACACACGCAGACACCACAACTACAGACACACAGACATCCACGACATCCAGCCAACCTGTAGTCATCACCTCAGCAGATACACACACATCCACCACTCCCACATCCACCATCACCTCCACCTCACAGTTCCCCAAGTCACACAAACACTCATTCACCCACCCAACAGACACCCATAACACACAAGCATACCTCCCATAAGCACACACCCACGACTTCCACACCAACACAACCTACAACCACTCCCTCATCCTCCAAATCCCAGCCCCCCCTTCAAATGGCCACCCCATGTCCCTAAGAAAGTTCTTTTGTTTGACCTTAACCTTTGCCCTGTTCCCTTCACCCCCATGACAAACCCAAGAGGCATCCACCCACCTCCCAGGCCATCCCTTCTACCTCCCAGGTCTCCCCTGTCCTCCCTGAAAGTACACATACCTCTCCCCCCAGGAAGAAGCTGACCCCTCCTAAGAAGAAGACCACCTCACTGAAGCTGAAGCCCAAACCCCCGCTAGCCCAAGCCCAACCCCCATCCCAAATCTGAAACCCACCCGCCACTTCCCCAGATAATCCTCAAGGTGCATGCCTACCCCCTTGATGGCCCTTCAAGTGGAGGGTCCCTGGCAGTTAAGGAGTCAAGTCTGAACACATTGATGTGCATAAACATTTGCTTATGGACTGACCTATGGCCATTTTCACATTTTCTTTGTTATTAAACCCAACCAGTTGGTTTTATTTGGGTATGCATTTGTTCTGCAATTCATTTTCTACCTTTATGTTGTTCCTGAGTGACTTGTGTTGTGTGTGTGCATGAGCCTGCTTGCTGCTGCTCCATTTGCTTTTGTTTGCAGTATCTGACTTTGCTGGCAGTGCAGGTGTCTCCCAAGAGAAGGTTATAAGGTGAATGTATGGATGTGTATGTGTAAATGCAATTGTGGTGTAATGGCTTCGTGCACTGTTTGTTGTGGTAAGTATTTCATCTTGTGTAACATGTATGGCGTTGAACTTGTCCCGCTGATATGGCTTATGTATTCATCCGTTGTGGGTCAGCTTGAGCTTTGTTTGTGAGGACATGGAAATATGTGTGTTTTATGTGACAACAGTCCTTGACCTATGTGGACTGTGAGTGTGTGAGTTGTGTTGGTAGATGTGATGTTTGTGTGTTTTTGGTGATGTGTTAGACAATGTTATGTAGCCTTCACAGTCCCTGTGCCTGAGATGTGTGGCCATGTGTTTTTGGGTAGTGTTGCAGTGCAGTGTGAATGAGCTGCCCAAAGTGGGCATATTATGACTGTAAATGTGTCCGTCTTGATGTATGTTTCGGATTGTGTACGGGATTTGACGTTTACTTGATGCCCGTGGCGTGCTCCCCCATATGATGTGGACGACGGCGCGACAATCTGTTTTTGAGCTTTCTGATACAGCTAGGTGTGTGTACTTGCAGTCAGTGGCGTTCACAACGCTGTTGGTTTCCTGCACCTTCGAGGACCAGCACCAGCAGCTGGACATGTGCGATGGGCTCGAAGCAGCACCAGATGAGTGAGGCTGCCTGCAGGTGAGTGTCTCCCCTTATTCTATCCATTTCCACCATCTGAGATGTGGTTGTTGGACCCCCACATTGGCAGTGTGCCACCTAATAATATGTCCAGAGGAAAAACAGGCTCCTCCGGCCTGCTGGTGCAGTCTTGTGACCCTGGCGGTCTTTGCTGCTTGGGGGTGCCGTTGAAACAGCAGTGATTCTTGCTCCATAGCCCTGCATGACTCATAATACAGCGGTCGGACCGATGTCCTGACAGTAGTCGCGTTACCACCGCCGCCATGGCGGTCGAGGTACCACCAAACTCGTAATGACAATGACAATCTGATGACACACGGTAATTACTTGATTACAGATCTCTAATATTAATGGCTTGTTTACAAAGGAAAATCATTTTTTGAGATTCCTATTTAGCCTACCACACTATACCCCAAACTTTGCCACTATTTTTTGACACAGGCCTCAAAAGAATGGGTGACTGGAGAAACCCCTTATGTATTGGGTTAGATTGTATTCCACCCCAGAGCTTGATCATTTCAGGTTGTCTCTGGGTGAAGCGTTGAGCTTGTTCAATGCGCTATCGCTCCCCTGGCTCAAGTTAGTTGAATTCCATCTCAACGACCTGTGCCTAGGTGGGTGTTGGAAAAATTCCCTAACAATTTGGACTGATGCTAAGGGCATAGTTAAAGCGGCACTTGGGAATAGAAATGTTATTCACTATCATTGCGGAGCCAGAGTCTGGAGTTGGTGGAGGCATTTTTAGCGTGCAAAACCGCTCCAACACGAGAAAAGTATCTTGTCCAGGTTCAACCTCCTTTAGCCCGTGCACTCCTTTTAAAATTCAGGTTGGGAGCTCACCTCTGCTGCCTGTGAGTTCTGCAAACAAGAAATCCAGGATGTTGAACACGTACTAATTTTTTGCCCGAAGTAGATATGCCCAGGACGAGTTGGATGAAACCCCTATACATTTTGATTGGGGTTCGACACTATTGGGATGCCTACCGCATTCTGAAATATGACACAAGTCAGGTCCTGGTTTTCGGAATCAGTCGATACTCGTATGCTGTCTGGCTACTCAGGGAGAAGACAAGAATATCTTTCTAATTCCCAGGTTCATTATTGTGGGTTCCTTGCTCAGGTTTTACACCTTACCTTATTACTAGGGAAGTGTCATGTCATGTTTGGAAACTTTTGTCACTGATTTCAGTGAAACATTAATGTTGTACATCCTAGGTTTTAGCTTCTCTTTTTTATCTTTCGTATTATTGGAAATCACGTTGTGTTGTGCATTGTTGATCTGTGGCATTGTTTTTACTCTGTTGTGAACTGAAACCTGAGAAATGTCATGGGTTTTAGAAATGTCATGGGTTTTATGCTCCTGCTGTTCTTATTCTTCCTTGGCTGGAATAAAAACTAATTATTTCAAGTTACACTGTGCACCCTATAACTTTTATATGTGAGCCATTTCATCACGTTACCCGGACCTTTTAAACAGCTCTGACCTTCCAGATGGCATAACTCACCGAATTTTAGCCTATTTTTTTTTCGGTCTATCTTTTAAGTTTTTGTCACTCTGGTTTTCTGTCTCAGCAGGAAGGTACCCTGGCGTTAATGGCAGTATTATGATCTTAAACCAAACCTCATTTTAATAGTATTGCCTTGATTTTTAATCCTAGGTGTCTGCTATGGTCTTCTTGGTTATTAAATATTTACATTGTGTACCTTTATGGTTCAAGTACCAAAATTAAGTATGTAATTGACTTGAACACAGCTTATTACAGTGCCTTTCGGAACATAAGGTGAATAATCTGTTTCCTTATGTAAAAAACGGGTAAAAGTGACATACCCAGTCTGAATTTGCCCCAAAGACTCCTCTGAATGTATTACATCTAGGTGAGGACTTGAGATCCTAGGAATTTTGTAATCCCCCTAGAAAGACAGCAACATTCCTTCCATTTCTGAGATTATGTTTGATACTAATACACTTAGCCAATACTTTTTTCTTGTTGATTTTTATACTTGACTCAGTCTTTGAAGAAGGAGTCGCCCATTACTCCATAGAACATATTGTTTTCGGGGTAGACTCTGTATCTTGAACCCAATGAGATCCTTAAACCACTTGCTAAATAAAATATCCATGGCCCAGTTTAAATAGGGAACCGGCTCTCAAAACGAATAGGTTTTAGGTGCATGTTGGATTAAATACTGGGTAAGCCCAGCTCAATTCTTGATGCTGCCATTGGAGTGCCAGGGCCAAGATGTAACAGTGACCTTAGAAAATAGTTTTCAATTTTCCTCAAAGTTCACCCTCTTAGTGAATGAAAGCAACAGTTTTCATTCCATAAATTTCAAAAAAAGATTTTGTAGAAGATGCTCCAATGCAAAAAATCATTTGCATTTTGTGTGATAATGGTTCTCTTTGCATTATACACAACAGTTTGTGATCTAAAATGATTCTACAACATTCAAAAGTGGTAATCTGCTCCAAGGGTATTCTCCGAATTTCAGCATCTTTTCTCATCATAATCATAGTTTTGGTAGCAGTTGAGAGAGCATAGCTGTGCCATTAGGCATTCCAGAAGTGAAATGGAAATGTAGTTAATGACTGTTCGAAATGGGATCTGTGGTTGGCAGTCAGGTTACCCCCTGTCCAAGCAAGAACCCTCTCTCTAGTCAGGGTAAGTCACACACAATCTAAATTATCCTCTGCCCACCCCCTGGTAGCTTTGCACTGAGCAGTCAGGCTTAACTTAGAAGGCAAAGTGTAAAGTATTTGTGCAATAAATCATGCAATAACACAGTATAAACACCACAAAAACGATTTGATAAGTACAAGTGGAGGTATCACTTTTGAAAGGATAAATGGAGTCTTAAGTTCTTAAAGCAGCAATTGTTTCATGCAAGCACAAAGAACCTGGTTTGCGTCGGAATTTTCTGCACGGGACTGCAGAGGAGGAGATACGTGGAAAAAGGGGAGGTGTGCGTCAGTTTCTCCGGGTGCACACAGACGATGCATCAATACTTTTCCACGCATCAAGGGCTTTGCGTCGATTTCCGGTGCACAGACTTGGATCCTCTTCGGGTTGCAGGGTATTTAGACGCCCCAGGGATGATGCAGAGAAATCCTAGGCATGCAGGATAAAGTCACAGGAGCTGCATCGATACAGTGGGCGATGCGGGGAAATTTCTGTCGCACAGCAGGCACTGTGTCGATTCTTCTTGCAGGAAGTCAGGCTACGTCATTCTGGGTCAGCGATGTGTCGGTCCAGTGGGCCGAGCGTCGAAGTTTCAATCGCAATGCTGACGCTGCATTGATCTCCACTCGGTGAGCCGGGCTGCATCGTTCCGGTTTGGGGTGCAGTGATTTTCTCACCGCAGGGCTGGCTGTGCATCTATTCCGGCAGTCTGTGTGTTGATTTTTCACCACACAAGGAGTACTTTGGAGAGATGAAGTCTTTATGGCCCTGAGATTTCAAAAAACAGTAGGCAAGCTCAATCCAAGCTCTTGGAGAACACTTCTCAGCAGAGTCAGAGAGCAGCAAGGCAGCAGGGCAACAGTAAGGCAGCAGTCCTTCACAGAAAGCAGACAAGTGAGTCCTTTGGGCAGCCAGGCAGTTTTCTTGGCAGGATGCAGGTTCTGGTTCAAGTTTCTTCTCCAGGAAGTGTCTGAGTTGGTAGGGGCAGAGGCCCTGTTTATATACTCAAATGTGCCTTTGAAGTGGGAGAGACTTCAAAGAGTGGCTTAGAAGTACACCAGGTCCCCTTTCAGTTCATTCCTGTCTACCAGGGTCCCAGTAGGGGGCGTGGCAGTCATTTGTGTGAAGGCAGGCCCTCCACCCTCCCCGCCCAGGAAGACCTATTCAAAATGCAGATGTATGCAAGAGAGGCTGAGTATCCTGTGTTTGGGGTGTGTCTGAGTGAATGCTCAAGGAGCTGTCAACTAAACCTAGCCAGGCGTGGATTGTAAGGCACCAAAAGATTTAGGAGCAGAGAAATGCTCACTTTCTAAAAGTGGCATTTCTAAAATAGTAATATTAAATCCAACTTCACCAGTCAGCAGGATTTTGTATCACCATTCTGGCCATTCTAATATGACCTTCCTACTCTTTTCAAATCAGCACTTACCACTCAAACAATGTATGAGGGCAGCCCCAATGTTAGCCTATGAAGGGAGTAGGCCTCACAGCAGTGTAAAAACCATTAGGAGTTTTACACTACCAGGACATGTAAACTACACAGGTACATGTCCTGCCTTTCACCCACACAGCACCCTGCTCTAGGGGTTACCTAGGGCATACCTTAGGGGTGTCTTATATGTAAAGGGGAGTTTTAGGCTTGGCAAGTACTTTTAAAAGTCGAATTGGCAGTGAAACTGGACACAGAGGCCTTGCAATGGCAGGCCCGAGACAAAGTTAAGGGGCTACTTAAGTGGGTGGCACAATCAGTACTGCAGGCCCACTAGTAGCATTTAATCTACAGGCCCTGGGCACATATAGTGCACTCTACTAAGGACTTATACATAAATTAAATAGTGCAATTGGGTATGATCCAATGTTACCATGTTTAAAGGGGGAGAGCATATACACTTTATCACTGGTTAGCAGTGGTAAAGTGTGCAGAGTCTTAAAACCAGCAAAAACAGTATCTAAAAAGTGGAGGGAGGCAGGCAAAAAGTTAGGGGTGACCACCCTAAGGTGGTCAGGTCTAACAGATGCCTTAATAGTTAGTTCATCAGGGCACCAGGAGGTTGTAGTAAATCCTGACTCCCAGAGCTGTGGGCTTTCGTGTTTTCCCATCATTAATCAAGATGAAGTAGTTAACATAGCGGGATCAGTAACTTCAGGGTCTCCGCTAGACCTTGCCCGCTATACATATTAATGAAGGGTAGGGACCAGCTTCTATCGTCTTTGGCAACAAATCAGTTGAACATCTATTCTGGGTGAGCACCCTCACCAAAAACTGAAGTAAAAAGCCTAGGCTTTATATTAGATCACAAACTGTCCATGGATTCACAGGCATACAGAATTACAGGCACCTGTTTTGGCCTGCTGAGGGCCCTCCGTAAAATCTTGAAATGGCTTCCATTAGAAGACAGAAGGATCATTATCCAGGGACTGATATTATCATGCCTGGATTACAGTAACTCGATTTATCTAAGGAGTCCTAAAATAGTCATTAGGGAATTGTAACTTATTCAAAATGCTGCAGCTAAGATTTGTCTGGGGGTCCCTACATTTAATTCAGCAACTGATGCTCTAGAATTCCTGCAATGGCTTCCAATTAGGAGTAGGATTCAGTTTAAGACTCTCTGTTTGGTTCATTGTGCCAAATACAAGCAGGGCCCAAAAATTATTCAACAACTGATTCTTCCTTATCTACTGAGGAGATCTCTGAGATCGTCTTGCCTGGACCTCCTAGTTATACCCAAGATAAGAAGAGCCAGGGGCGGTGGGCGGTCTTTTTCCTACTTGGCACCTAAGTTATGGAATTCTCTCTTGGTGAGCCTGAGAAGTAAAAAGAATTGACTATTCTTTCGCAAGCAACTAAAAACATTCCTCTTTCCAAAATCAGAGTAAACGTTGTTTGCTTTCTGGTACTCTTCAGTTCTGGGAGCCCCAGTTTTGGGTAGCCATGTGCTTTATAAATCCAATAATGAATGAATAATGAATGAATGCTTAAAAGTCCTAACAGAAAGCAGCTCTGACATGCACATAAAATGTGCTAACGTTTTTATTTTGTGGTGGACATTATGCCTACTAGATCAAATAACATGCTACAAAAAAAAAAAAATGTTAAAATATAATTTAGGCTTTAGTTAAAACTTATGCAGTGAAATTAATTTTGTTATCATTTGATTATTATATGTTTTTATGAGTTTAGAGTTACATCAATCAATCAATCAATCAATCAATCAATCAATCACTGCATTTGTAGAGGGTCT
Source organism: Pleurodeles waltl (assembly GCF_031143425.1). Lineage (NCBI taxonomy): Eukaryota > Metazoa > Chordata > Amphibia > Caudata > Salamandridae > Pleurodeles > Pleurodeles waltl. The sequence goes on along the minus strand of NC_090436.1, from coordinate 126,937,410 downwards.
CAAGGCGCTGGGGAGGGGGGGGTGCTACTGGTTAAAGAGCCAGGTCTTGAGGAGTCTTCTGAAGGCCAGCAGGTCCTGGGTCTGTCGTAGGATGGTGGGGAGAGTGTTCCAGGTCTTGGCGGCGAGGTAGGAGAAGGATCTGCCGCCGGCGGTGTTTTTTCGGATGCGGGGGACTGTGGCGAGGGCGAGGTTGGCTGAGCAGAGGCTTATGGTGGGGGTGTGGAAGCTGAGTCGGTTGTTGAGGTAGGTGGGTCCGGTGTTGTGCAGTGCTTTGTGTGCTTGGATCAGGAGCTTGAAGGTGATCCTTTTGTTGACGGGGAGCCAGTGCAGGCCTCTCAGGTGGAGTGTGATGTTGCTGCGGCGGGGGATATCGAGGATGAGTCGAGCCGAGGCGTTCTGGATGCGTTGGAGTCGTCTCAGGAGCTTGTTTGTAGTTCCTGAGTAGAGGGCGTTCCTGTAGTCGAGTCTGTTGGTGATGAGGGCCTGGGTAACGATTTTTCTCGTGTCGAGGGGGATCCATTTGAAGATCCTGGGGAGCATACGGAGGGTGTTGAAGCAGGACGCGGAGAAGGCGTTGACTTGCCTGGTCATGGAGAGAGTGGAGTCGAGGATGACCCCCAGGTTGCGTGCATGGTCCGTGGGTTCCGGGGCTGTGCCTAGTGACGTGGGCCACCAAGAGTCGTCCCAGGCTGATGGGGTGGGTCCGAGAATGAGGACCTCCGTCTTGTCTGAGTTCAGCTTCATTCTGCTGTCCTTCATCCAGTCGGATACGGGATATGATCAGCTGGGTGTCGTCGGCGTAGGAGATGATGTTGAGGTTGTGTTGTCGTGCGACGTGAGCGAGGGGGGGCATGTAGATATTGAACAGTATCGGGCTGAGGGAGGATCCCTGCGGGACGCCGCAGATGATCTCAGTGGTTTTGGAGCGGAATGGTGGGAGGCCGACGCTCTGGGCTCTGCCGGAGAGGAAGGATGTGGTCCAGGCCAGGGCCTTCTCTTGGATACCGGCGTCATGGAGGCGTGCTGATAGGGTGAGGTGGCAGACCATGTCAAAGGCTGCTGAGGATGAGGGCGGCTGTTTCTCCTTTGTCCATCAGGGTCCGGATGTCGTCAGTGGCGGCGATGAGGGCGGTCTCGGAGCTGTGGTTACTGCGAAAACCGGATTGGGAAGGGTCCAGGATGTTGTTGACTTCGAGGTAGCGGGTCAGCTGTTTGTTGACAATCTTCTCGGTCACTTTTGCTGGGAAAGGGAGCAGGGAGATGGGCCGGAAGTTCTTGAGGTCCTTGGGGTCCGCCTTGGGCTTCTTCAGAAGGACGTTGATCTCAGCTTGCTTCCAGCTTTCTGGGAAGGTTGCTGTCTCGAAGGAACAGTTGATTGTTTTCCGGAGGTGGGGCGCGATGGCTGCGCTGGCTTTGTTGAAGACGTGGTGAGGGCAGGGGTCCAATGGGGATCTGGAGTGGATGGAGTTCATGGTTTTGATGGTGTCTTCGTCGCTGACGCTGGGCCAGACGGTCAGGCGACTGGTACGAGTGGTAGTCGCAGGGGTGGTGGACTCGGTGGTGGGTGCGGGGGGGTCGGGGTTGAAGCTGTCGTGGATGTCGGTGATCTTGCGGTGGAAGAAGGTGGCCAGGGAGTCGCACAGGTCTTGAGATGGAGGGAAGTCGTTGGTGATGGAGCTGGGGTTGGAGAGTTCTTTCACGATGCTGAAGAGCTCTTTGGTGTTGTGTGCGTTGTTGTCTAGGCGGTCCTTGAAGGCGGTCTTCTTGGCGGTCCTGATGAGTTGGTGATGTTTGCGGGTGGCGCTCTTGAGGGCTGTGTGGTTGTCTGGTGTTCGGTTGTGGAGCCATTTCTTCTCCAGCTTCCGACAGGTGTGCTTGGAGATCCAGAGGTCCTCGGTGAACCAGGCGGCTTTCTTGTTGGTGTGGTTGGTTGTAGAGGTCTAGAGAGGGGCGAGGGTGTTGGCGCAGTCGTTGATCCACTGTGTGAGGTTGGTCGCGGCGGTGTCTGGGTCGGTGGGGTCGGTGGGTGGTCTCAGGGTGAGGGCAGTAGTAAGTTGGTCCTCGGTGACCTTGCCCCAGCAGCGGCGTGGTAGCTGTTGGGTGCGGTGGTGTGTGGTGGGTTTTCTGAAGGTGAAGTGGACGCATCTGTGGTCGGTCCAGTGTGGTTCGGTGGTGTGGTTGAAGGAGACGTGGGGGCTTGCGGAGAAGATGGGGTCGGGCCTGTGTCCAGTGGCGTGAGTGGGTGTCGTTACGAGCTGTTTCAGTCCGAGGTTGGTGAGGTTGTCGATCAGGGCGGTGGAGTTGGCGTCATTGTTGTTCTCGAGGTGGAAGTTCAGGTCCCCGAGGAGGATGTAGTCCGTGGAAGCGAGGGTGTGGGTGCTGATGAGGTCGGCGATGGCGTCACTGAACTGTCGGTGGGGTCCGGGAGGTCTGTAGATGAGAGTTCCTCTGAGGGTGGTGTTGGGGTCGGTGTGGATCTGGAAGTGCATGTGCTCGACGGTGGTGAGGGTGTCATTGGTGTTCGTTGAGATTTTGATGGAGTCTTTGTGGATGATGGCGATTCCTCCTCCCACTCCGTTGGTGCGGTCTCTGCGAGAAATCTTTTAGCCCTGTGGGATGGCTATGGCGATGTCTGGTGCTGAGGTGGCGTTCAGCCAGGTCTCCGTCATGAAGGCGACATCGGGGCAGTGGAGTCTAGGAGGTCCCAAAGTTCGATGGCGTGCTTGCGAGCGGAGCGGGTGTTGAGGAGGATGCAGCGGAGGTGGTTGGGTTCTCTGGCTGGTGGTGTGGAGGGTTGGATGCTGGTGAATCTGCAGTTCTGGCAGGTGAAAGGCCCCTGGGTGCGTTTCGGGGTGGCCCGGTAGCAGGGGTGGTCTCGTCTGGTGTTGAGTGTGTGGAGGGTGCTTGCGTCGTAGTGCAGTCTGGGGTTGCGGGGGTGTGGGTTCCAGGGGTTCTGGTGCTGGGTGCAGTCCAGGTGCGGACGGGCGCAGACGGGCTTGCCTTAGGCGCGCCATCGGTGCGCCCGCTGCGCACGCCCGCTTCGGGGCCTCCATATGAGGTCAGAGGGAGGGAGGAGCAGTTGGGAGGTGGGAGCGGGGCAGCCAATGGGAGTGAAGGGGCGGGGCAGCAGGGGCTCAGCGGCGAGGGAAAAACCCAGGGAAAACCCGGGGAAAAACCTGGGGGAAAACGGCGGGAAAAGACGGCGGGAGAGGAACAGAGCACAGGGGTACAGAAAGCTAAACACAGGGGCACAGAAGCCAAGCGCAGGGGTACAGAAAAAAGGGAGCGAGTAGTCAGGCGGCAAAAGCGGCAACGGAGGTTCAACCCAAAGGGGGCTGCGTGGCAGATGGGGGGAGCGACCTGCCTGGTGACAGGGTCAAAGGTCGCTACATGAAGACTGAAGTGAAATGCACTTCTCTGCCACGACTAATTCATATTAAAAATGACTAAATGTTTTTTATTCAAAGGTATTGCTTACATTAATGTGTATTATTACTTTGAAGTTTCCTTATTTTACATTTCATGTATGTTGTTTAAATGTGATAATTCACTTTAATGAATTTGAATTTCTTATGCTAACTTGGCCAGGCTTGTAGAATGTGAATTTCTTGTAGTCATGAACATGATCTTGCAATTATTTTCTCTAAAGTGAAGCTTCTTTCAGAAATTTTTCCCATCAGAAGCAAGCATTATTTGTAAAGCTCTTTGTTCAGTTGTGTAAGAGAAATAAATTTGTCCTTGAAATGTTAAATTTTACAGGAACACAAACTGCTTTTTGTTTGGAATTGTTTGGATTCACATGCAGATAAGATGACAGCATTATAAAAGCCTGAGAAATAAACCAAATGTTGCCAAGGAATACAAATGTTTCAAACTAATTGAAGTCACACAGAAAGAGAAGATAATTTCATGTTAAACCCGTGGAAAGGAGTTTAATGTTGCAGCATGATATTTTTATTGACTTTAGAATGGATGATGCCCATCTTGCACAATGTGACAAACCAATGAGAGCAATTTATGAGTTTTAAAATATCAACATCTTTGAGAACTGCAGACACTTCCTTTTCTTCATGCTGAGTGCAGACATGCTTGCCTGACTCTGCACATTTCCTGATGACAACTTTAACTGAACTTTGCTGCTGACTTTACTGTTCTGCTGATGAGGACTCCCTGAATGATGTTTCCTTTGAAGAGATAGACCCCTCTCACCTGAATGCCCTTGCTCCTCAACATGTTTTTTTTCTAGAATAAAATTACAATGCTGGTACTCACTTTTTTTTTTTCTAGCAAATATTTTGTAGCCCAAGCTATATTTTGTAAAATTATTGTTGTCTTCGTTTTCAATGTGCCAGCAAGTGTTTGCCATTCCCCACACATGCATTCCTTAATTTGGTTAGTCGTAGGGACAACCTGTGCCCAGACTAAAATTGTGTAGACTGCTAAATTGAATTTGATCAATGTTGATGAAATCCAACCTAAGATTTGTTTCTGTCTTATAGATCATATCCTTAATGATATGTATGATTATTCTTGAATGTTTAATTGTGTTAATGACAATTTAATTGAGTTTATAGTATTGCTTTGGGAAACCTATGGCAATCATTTAACTTTATAATTTGTTTTTGCACACTGTGTTTATAACTCTAACTTTGTGGTTGCAGAATAAATATTTGAATTATATTTCTGAATGGAGTTTTCCTTCTGTGGCCACATTGACCATGGTGTCTAAATTGTTTTTGGTGTGTTAGACCTGGCATCTTTTGATGTGTTTCTCCCTGTCTTTTTGCCTTCTGACTTCTTGTTTTTCTTCTGGACTCTGTTTTTGCTTGTTTATTGTCTCTGTGCACTTTACCACTGCAGATCAGTGCTAAAGTGCAAGTGCTCCCTGCGTGAATTGGATTGGTGAATTGGGTTATCCATGACTGGCATATTTGATTTACTAGTAAGTCCCTAGTAAAGTGCACTATGTGTGCCCAGATCCTGTAAATCAAATGCTACTAGTGGGCCTGCAGCACTGATTGTGCCACACAGACGGGTAGTACTGTAAACATGTCTCAGACCTGTCACTGCAGTATCTGTGTGTACAGCCTTGCACTTGCACTGACAATTCGACCTGGCAAGTGTATCCACTTTCCAGGCCCAAACTTTCCTTTTACTACATGTAAGTCACGCCTAAGGTAGGCCCTAGGTAGCCCATGCGCAGGGTGCAGTGTATTTAAAAGGTAGGCCATGTGCTAGTGTGTTTCACATGTTCTGACAGTGAAATACTGCCAAATTCAGTTTTCCCTATTGCAGGGCCTATATCTCTCATAGGTTAACATGGGGACTGCCTTTAAATATCTTTTAAGTGAGATAGCGATATGGAGTTTAGGTTCTCTGAACTCAATTTAAAAATTCCTCTTTTAGTAGTGTTGGTTTTTAGATTGTCTGTTTGAAAATGCCACTTTTAGAAAGTGGGCATTTTCTTGCTTAACCATTCTGGCCTCTGTCTGCCTGTGGAATCCACGTCTGGGTCTGACTGACAGCTGGGCTGTTTGTAAATTCCCTCTAGACAGTGACACAAAGGGAGCGGATGTGTGTCCTGCATATCCTGATGAGTCTCCTGAGCTAGAGTGGGGAGGGAGGAGCTGAAACCTCAGCGAGGATCATGACACCTTGCATTTACAAGGTACTGTTTGCAGGTCTTCCCGACACCGTACCTGGCCCGTAATGCCGCAGCCGGCCTGAACTGTTGGATTTGTTGTTCACGAGGCCGTTATAGCCCAGAATGGAGCTACTGACTTTAAGGTACTGTATTTTTAAGTAATTCATGCACAATTCATAGCTTTATTATTGTATTTTGGAGTTTTCTCATTTTTGTCGTTTCACACAGCTCAATACTGGCTATTTTTCTAAAATGGGTGTGGTGTCCTTTTGTAGTGCTTTCGCTGTATTACTGTGTGTTATGTGCAAATGCTTTACACATTGCTTCTGAGATAAGCCTGACTGCTCATGCCAAGCTACAAAGGGATGAGCAGGGGTTATCGGAGCTGGGTATCTCCCTTACTCTGACGAGAGTGAGGGTCCCTACTTGGACTGCCAACTAGAATCCCCATTTATAGCATGATGTTGATGTAAACACGCTGTTTGTAACTAGCTATGTTTAAATACTTGCTACTTCCTTACCTTAAATCATAATTGCTTGTCCATAGCACACCTGGGTGTTTTACCTGTGTATTTAATGACAAGCAAGACCCCCCACCCCATTTCTGTTCTCTTTACATCATTGTCGTGAAAACGGACAGCCTTTTAAACTAGCATGGGAGAGATGCTAAATGCAAGTACTAAGTAAATATATTGCTGGACCAGGACACCATGCTCATTCTGGGCATTACACTTACAAAGTATGGGGACAGAATGCATATTTTGTAGTTTATTTTCTGCCACCATATGATGTATTTCTAGATTTTTTATTTGATGAAGATATAATTTGATGTCAAATGTACTAATGCATGAGCAGTTCTATGGCTTTGTTTGTCGTAGGGTGGGAACAAGTGAAGTGGGTTACTGCCTGTAGCCTTCATTCCAATTATGTTGTACTAGTGTCTCTGTGATGCAGTGTGGTGTGCTATGTCGGTGACATTACATAAAGTGTGAGGGAATAATGTCACTGAGATGCAGTGGAGTAAGTTTAGTTAGTGTTGCTACAGTGCAGTCTGGTGGGCAGATCTCCTTAGAGTACACTGTGGCAGATCAGTGTTCCTAATAAGCAGTGCAAGGTGGTGGTGTTGTCTCGCATGGATGCTGTATAATGTGCTTGGTAACCTAAGAATGCAGTACATTGAGGTGGGTTAGTGTGTTTGATGCACTGCACTGTGGTGGATATGCGTCCCTGAGATACAGTCTGTTGTGACTGTGAATGTGCTGTGCAATGGTATGTGTTACTGAGGTGCTGTAGCATTTTCTTCCTTTGCAGGATTCAATGCTCATCGAGGCGGATGGATCTTTGGACCCTACAACAGGGTGTGTTTGAACCATTAACACAATTTCAATTCAATCCAATTTAAATTACACACCATGAACAATGTGGCCAAGGAAGGAGAACTCCAGTCAGAAATAAATTTAAGGGGTTTATTCAAACTCAAGCGCATAGTCATGTAGACAATTTGCAAAACCAAGTTATAATGATACATAATGACCAATGGATGCCCAAGGCGACAAAATAAATTCAGGCTAATTAACATCAACAAAACGAATCATTCATAAAGAACATTACATAACCTCTGCAAAGATATTTGTTGTACAGAAAATAAGCGTTGCTCAGGATTAGCAATCATCAGTCAAAACAGTTTAGAGGAGTCAAAGACTTCTCTGGGTACTTGGAAAACCCTACTGTTGGCCAAATCAGGGAAATACATGGGTGGGGTGAAACACATGCGGACAAGACAACAAAACACAAAAAGGACACAAATAATTTGAAAAAAGGAAATCTTAGGCAAAAGTAAACTAACTAAAGTGGGCAAAAGATCAGTCAAAAGGGAAGGCGTCAGCACATCAGAAGCTCGATCAAGAGTCTTCTGAAAGGGGTTAGGGAAATTTCTAAGTCCCGAAGGGGAAACTCAAAAGGGCAAGCACAAAGAGGAAGATACCTTTCCAGGGGGCTCAGAATATGGGATTCTTCAATCAGCAAAGGTTCAGGAATGCAGGAGATCTGACAAAAGTCCAAATAATCACTGCTAAATTAAAGTTCATAAAACAATTTGATTGCTTCAAAAAGCAATCCACGTTACATGGAGGGGGCATCATCCAATAGAAATCAATCACACGACTCCAGGTTGTAACATCAGCTTCCATTCCTATGTCAGTTCATGGGAACATCTTCCATCTGTGTGACTCCATGTAAGTTTGAAACAATTGTATACAATGGCAGTCAATGTTACACAGAATTCTACTCTCAAGGACATAGGATACTTTCTCTCCATGTCTAAACAATACAGCCTATTCCTAAAATCTAATCTTCTCTTGGGAGAAAGCCATGTTCTGAATAAATGAATCAGCATTTCTTGCACAGTGACAAATTACAAACTACAGGCTTCACTTAAGCTAATAAAAGGGAACTACAACAATACATTCAATTAATATGTTTAATAAACTCACTTTTAATATGCGAACTTATGAATTCTGTGTTAAGGTTCAATATTATGCATATTACATTAATTTTAAACAAAAAAGAACTTTGCCAATGCACTTTGTTGAGTAGAATAGAGAGGCACATTTCTTTCATATTTGCACAAGTTTAATTTATTAATCATTAGAAATGTAATATTGTCTCAATATATTCTGTTAATCTAAGGTCTAACTTATAACATTATGGGGGTCATTACGACCTTGGCGGTATAAGGCGCTTACCGCCATGCAGAAGACCGCCAATACACCGCCGCGGCCGCGGTAGACCACCACAGCTATTATGACACACATCTCGGAATCCGCCGAAATTCAGACACCCACACAACACAGCCACACCAAAGGTCAGCAATAAACATGCGGAAACAAATCCTCCACCTCCACGCCAACAGAAACACGCCCATGCTATTACGACCCACGAATCCACACGGCGGTCTTTCAAACGTGGTATTCCATTGGCGGTACACACCGCCGCGCTCAAAATACACACACATCTACAAAACACCGCCACATTGGACAATTACAAATACACACACCTGATACACATACACACAGAACTCCCACACACCCAACACAATATAAAACACACACCCACATCACACACAAACCCCTACGACCACAATTTCTGAGAGAAGGCCAGAGAGAGACAGCACAGAATAGAGAACCCTATCACACAGAGGCACACTACACCATCACCCACACAACACCCACGCACAAAACACCACATACCACAACACTCACCACACTCATCAACACATACACCACCCCACACATCACACACACCACCCCATGGCACACCAAAGACACCCCCGCCTCTCCGAGGAGGAGCTCAGGGTCATGGTCGAGGAAATCCTACGGGTAGAGACACAGCTATTTGGATCACAGGTACAGCACACATCAATAGCCAGGAAGATGGAGCTATGGCAAAGAATAGTGGACAGGGTCAACGCTGTGGGACAGCATCCAAGAAATAGGGAGGACATCAGGAAGAGGTGGAACGACCTACGGGGGAAGGTGCGTTCCACGGTATCCAGGCACCACATCGCGGTACAGCGGACTGGCGGCAGTCCCCCACCTCCTCCCCCACAACTAACAACATGGGAGGAGCAAGTCTTGTCCATCTTGCATCCTGAGGGCCTCGCAGGAGTCGTTGGAGGAACGGACACTGGTAAGTCATATTTTAACTATCATATCCCCCATCCTACCTGCATGCTATCACACACCCCCACCCTCACACCCTCCCCTATCTCTCCAAATCCTCACCTATCTACCCATGACACCAACCACCCATCCCAACCCCAAGACCTGCATGACCTAACTAAGCATGGATACCCATCACTAAAGCATGCCCACTGCACAGACTCCCAACACCCCCCAACTATCACCACACAAGCCCCCACACAGGAATGCCTGCACTGGGGTCCACGCACACCCAAACATTGCACATCATGAAACACACACATGCAATAATCATGTACTCACACCCCCGCAGGAGACCACCGCCAGAGTCAGTGCCCAGGAGGGACCAGGATCCCACAGCCCCGCTGGGCGATGATGGAATGTCATGCCACACCCCAATGTCCAGTGTGGAGTTCGTCATACCACACCCCAATGTCCAGTGTGGAGTTCGTTATGCCACACACCAATGTCAGTATCTGAACCGCCATCTCAGGCTACCGCTGAATAGTCCATGTCCAGCCATGGCAAAGCACCGCTGAACAAGGCCAAGACCACCATGGCAAAGCACCGCTGAACAAGGCCAAGACCGCCATGGTGAAGACCGCTGAAAAGTCCATAGCCAGCCATGGCAAAGCACCGCTGAACAAGGCCAAGACCGCCATGGTGAAGACCGCTGAACAGGGCAAAGACCGTGTGGGTATGAATAGGCCGCCACATCAGGCATCCTTCTCCCATGTGCAGCTGGGACAGTGACAGGACAGGAACTTTCACGGGGAGACTCATCCAATCTGGCCACCAGTCCCACCCAGTACCAGTTGAGAACTGCATCTACTTGCGTCAATGTGGCTTTGCACTCCCCAGGATGGTCCAGTGGGCAACCCACCCACTGTAAAGACTTGAGAGACTGTGGCTTTGCACTCCCCAGGATGGCACAGTGGGCAAGCCACCCACTGTAGAGACTTGAGAGACTGTGGCTTTGCACTCCCCAGGATGGTACAGTGGGCAACCCACCCACTGTAAAGACTTGAGAGACTGTGGCTTTGCACTCCCCAGGATACATCCATGGGCATGGAGCCCCGTCGTGGATCTGGCTTTGCAGTCATGTGGCTGAGGTGCCCCCCCTTCCCTTCCCCCTGAGGTGCCTGTAGTGTTTCAATCTGATGCCCCGGCAGTGTTCTCTCGGATTTTGGTCAGGTATCTATTGTGGGCCTCGCCCATGCATTTTTGGACTGTTGGTGCACGGACATTGTTATGTACATATCTGCACTACTTCTTGTATTGTATATATAATTATGACAGATTTCCAGATATGATTCAGTATATTTTTATATGACATGTATATTGGCACATTACAATATTTGAACGGATCTCGCTTTGTCTTTGCATTCTTCCGGGGGGATTGTGGGTTGTTAATGTGATATTTTTGATTGCATTGGTGTGTATGTTGTCTAATGCAAGGGTGGGGGTGGGGGTGTTTGGTGGGTGTCCCCCTAACTTTTGCCTCCCCCCTCCCCGTGTCGTAGATGCAGTACTCACCGGTATGTTCTGCGCCGACATCGCTGTTGTTCGTACAGGAGCAGAAAGACAAGGGCAGGTAGTATTTGGAGTTCGGGCTCCATGGAGTCGTCGTTCCTCGTGGAGTGTGTTGAGGTGAGCGTTTTCCCATAGCAAAGGCTGTTTCCGCCGTGTTTTTATCCACGGCGAATCCGCCCCGGAAAAGGTAGCGGATTGGTGTGTTGTAATAGTGTGGGCGGTACTTTGTCTCCCCCCTGTCTGTCGGCGGTGACCGCCACGCTGTTTGTCTGTACCGCCGTCGCGGGCGAAGTGTTAAACTGGCTGTCTTTGTTGGCGGTTACCGCCAGGGTCGTAATTCCCTTTTTTTGTCCGCCAGCTTGTTTGCGGTATTTCCGCAGCTTTAACACCATCCGCCAAGGTCGTAAGGACCACCTATATCATTTAATTCTTGAAAATACTTAATTTGATTCAAATACCGCCTATGTCGAGCTCTACGGTGTAAATGAATGCACATTAATAAAACTCATCAGTGCAATTTCTACATACAAACCATTAATACTTTTATTAATATGAATTACCATATTTTGACGACTTTTGTGACATGAGAGACAGGCACTAAAATTTAGACTAAATCAGTGGCTTGAACTAAATGCAGTGTGGTTAAATAATGTTGTTTACGTTAACTAAAGTGCCCCAAAACTTCAAAGAGGTGCCATTGGTTATTGCCCAGGGGCTGCAGTGTCATGCATTAATACAACGAAAGTGCAGTGCACTTTTCTGGGCTCGTGCCCTAGGATACTGTGCTATTAGGAGGGTGACTATGTACTTGGCATGTCTTCTTTTAATTTCGGAACTCTAGCTTGCACTGCATTGTATCTATTGCAAGAATATGCTGCTGCCTTATATTTATTGGATTCCCTACACCCGTTTGCTTCGTTTTAAGTCAGACTTTAGAGAAAGGGCTGCTTGGTATGCCCAGATTTTGGCAAGCACAGCAAAGCCGCACACGTTGTGCCTGTCCTCCCTCAACTACTTTTGACTCAGGGTAAAAATATGTCGGAGCACAGTTTTTTCCTGGTCCTTTATGCGTAAAATTGGAACCTGAACTAAAGGGAGAGGGCAGACCGAGCGGAGCCTCAAAGACTGAGTTTGCGGTGAGGGCACCCGGGGAAACAGCCAGCTGATGAGGAATGTCCTAACACGTGCTGTTTTTGTCCCTTCGTGTCATTAGCATGCAAGCGATGAGTTGTCAAGTTTGTATTGAAAGCACAGCACCATTGACAGCGAACGGCCGGTGAAATATGCTGATATCCCAGTCACGGGTTACCGACAATCTGGAATCCCTCCCCGGGGCACAAAAGAACGTTTGTTTCTCTAAGAGGAGACAAAGGGACTGCAGCCAGGTTTGCTCTTTTGTGTTTACTGCAAGGCATCGCGCGCAAGTACAGCGCCACCTTGTGTGAGCTTTGTGAGGTTTCAACAGGCACTGAATTAATTGTGAGAAACAGGCAACCTTATAATAACTAAATCGCAAGTAAACGTATCCAAGATCACGTAATTTCCTATCCAGTTACCCAGTGACTTCTCAAACGCATTTATAACGCGAATCTCCTTATTATTTCACCTAACATCAAGGGCTAATCCACGAATAATACAAGAGGTGGGCGAGCCAACAGGTTTGCAGGCAGAGCCAAGCCAGAGCCGAGACAAAGGTCTGGCTGTGATCTTAGAGCCCGTGCACGAGCCGAGCCTCAAAGATATTTGTTATGTAAATAACACAACAAAACTCATGTGAAATATGAAAAAGCCGAGTCAAAATTCAAGAAGGTTTATTTCCTTACCACGTGAAGCATTGACATTAATAAATCACTTTACAGCACTCACTGATAAGTACACGGGTAGGTTTTTGTACAACCGGTACTCTAAACTCAAATATTTCAACGTGCTTTCATACGCCATAATGAAGAAAAAAAGAGTTTTCGTCAAATGAAATATTTATTTAAAGTCACACAATTTAAGTGGGTGACCCGCAATTTAACCAATGGCTGCTATTTGTCTTTCCAATCAATCAATCAATCACTTGTAAAGCGTGCTACTCACACAATAGGGTCTCAAGGCGTTGGGGGGAAGGGGACGGTGGAAGGGTTTCTACTGCTTGAATAACCAGGTCTTGAGGCGTTTCTTGAAGGTCAGGAGGTCCTGCGTCTGTCGTAGGTGGACGGGGAGAGAGTTCCAGGTCTTGGCGGTGAGGTGGGAAAAGGATCTGCCAACGGCTGTAGTTTGATGGATCCGGGGAACGGTGGCCAGGGCGAGGTTGGTGGAGCGGAGTTGGCGGATGGGAGCGGGGAACGTGAGTCGCTTGATGAGGTAGGCAGGGCCTGCGTTGTGGAGAGCTTTGTGGGCGTTTGAGGAGTTTGAAGGTGATTCTCTTGTTGACGAAAGCCAGTGTAGGTCTCTGAGGTAGGGTGAGATGTGGTTGTGGCATGGGATGTTAAGGATGAGGCGTGCAGAGGTGTTCTGTATACGTTGCAGTTTCTTCTGGAGCTTGCCCATTGCTCCTGCGTAGAGCACGTTGCCGTAGTCCAGTCTGCTGCTGACGAGGGCGTGGGTGACCGTCCTTCTGGTTTCGGTGGGGATCCATCTGAAGGTCTTGCGGAGCATATGGAGGGTGTTGAAGCAAGAAGATGAGACGGCGTTGACTTGCTGGGTCATGGTGAGCGATGAGTTTAGGATGAAACCTAGGTTGTGTGATTGGGTGGTGGGAGTTGGTGCGGTTTCTAGGGTGGCTGGCCACCAGGAGTCATCCCATGTGGAGCGGTTGGAGGATGAGGATCTCAGTCTTGTCCGAGTTCAGTTTGAGGCGGCTTTTCTCCATCCAGTTGGCGATGGCATGCAGTCCGTCATGGAGATTGGTCTTTTCGGCAGCAGGGTTCTTGGTGAGTGAGAGGATCATCTGGGTGTCGTCTGCGTAGGAGACGATGTTGAGGCTGTGAGATCGGACGATGTTGGTGAACGGAGCCAAGTGGATGTTAAAAAGAGTTGGGCTGAGAGAGGATCCTTGGGGAACGTCGCAGATGGTCTTGGTGGCTTCAGACAGGAAAGGAGGGAGACGGACTCTCTGAGCTCTACTGGAGAGGAAGGATGTGATCCAGTCCAGGGCCTTGTGGCGGATCCCAGTGTCGTAGAGGCGTGTGCGGGGGGTGTGGCAGATGGTGTCAAAGGCTGCCGAGAGGTCTAGGAGGATGAGGGCAGCGGTTTTGCCTTTGTAGAGCATGGCCCTGAATTTGTCGGTTGCGGCGATGAGTGCAGTCTTGGTGCGGTGGTTCTTACGGAATCCAGATTGGGAGATGTCTAGCGTGTTGTTGTCCTCCAGGAAGCGGGTCAGTTGGCCGTTGAGGATCTTCTCGATGACCTTTGCCGGGAAGAGAAGGAGGGAGATGGTCCTATAGTTCTTGAGGTTTCCGGGGTCTGCTTTGGTTTTCTTGAGCAGGGCGTTGACTTCGGCGTGTTTCCAACTCTCCGGGAAGGTGGCGGTCTCGAAGGAGCTGTGGATGATCATACAGAGTTGTGGGGCAATGATGTGGCTTGCTTTGTTGAAGACATGGTGGGGGCAGGGGTCGGAGGGTGATCTGGAGTGGATGGTGCTCATGGTATTGATGATGTCCTCGTCATTGGTGTGGGTCCAGGTGAGCAAGAGGTTGGTGTGGCTGGGTGCGTTGGGGTTAGTGGTGGCTGCGCTGGTCGTGGGGGTCAAGGAGTTGAAGCTGCCGTGGGTGTCTGTGATCTTGCAATGAAAAAAGGTGGCGAGGGAGTTGCAGAGGTCTTGCGAAGGAGGGGAGTCGATGGAGCAGGACTTGGGGTTGGCAAATTCTTTGACGATGCTGAAGAGCTCTTTGCTGTCGTGCACGTTGTTGTCAATGCAATCTTTGTAGAAGGATCTTTTGGTGGTCCGGATGAGCTGGTGGTGCTTGCGGATGGCTGTCTTGAGGGCGGCGTGGGTGCTCTCTGTTTGTTCGTGGTGCCACGATTTTCCGGCATTCCCGCTTGGAGGCCTGAAGGTCAGCGGTGAACCAGATTGCTTTAGTGCTGGTGCGGTTGTTGGAGGGTATCCTGAGCAGAGTGAGGGTGTTGGCGCAATCGTCTATCCACTGTTTGAGGTTGAGGGCGGCTGTGTTGGGGTCGATGGTGCTAGGTGGCGGAGCACGGGCGAGGGTGGAGATCTGCTGGTCTTCCAAGATCTTGTTCCAGCTGTGGCGGGGGATCTGTTGTGGGTGGTGGTGAGTGGTGGGTTTCTGGAAGGTGAAGTGGACACATCGGTGGTCGGTCCAGTGGAGTTCGGTGGTATGGCTGAAGGTGACGTGGCTGCTGGCAGAGAAGATGGGGTTGGGCATGTGGCCGGCTGAGTGGGTGGCCGTCGTGACAAGTTGTTTGAGACCAAGGTTGTCGATAAGAGCAGTGGAGTTGCTGTCGGTATTCTCTAGGTGAAAATTCAAGTCGCCGAGGAGAATGTGGTCCGTAGAGGCTAGGGCCTGGGTACTGATTGTGTGGGTGAGGGCGTCGCTGAACTGTGGTCGGGACCTGGGGGCCTGTAGACAAGGGTTCCTCTGAGAGTGGTGTTGGCGTTGACGTGAATCTGGAAGTGTAAGTGTTCGGCGGCATTGATGGTGTCATTGGTGTTGGTTGAGATCCTGATGGTGTTCTTGTGAACTATGGCGATTCCTCCTCCCGGTTTGTTGGTGCAGTCTCTGCGGGTAATCTTAAAGCCTTCACGGTTGGCTATGGCGATGTCGGGTTCCAAGGAGGGGTTCATCCAGGTTTCGATGAGGAAGGTGACGTCCGAGGAGGAGGAGGTGGGTAGGTCCCAGAGTTTGACGGCGTGCTTGTGGATGGAGCGGGTGTTGAGGAGGATGGTTGTGTGTGGTACTGTCGTGGTGCTTGGCGGCTTGGCGGCAGGTGAAGCTGCAGATCTGACAGGAGAAGGGTCCATGGGTGTTCCTCGGGGTGGCTTGGATGCAGGTGGTGGAACAGCCTAGGTTGACGATGTGGAGTTCATCGGCCCTGTAGCAGCGTCTGGTGGCGTGGGGGCGCTTGGGCCAGGGGGATTGGTGCTGTGCGTGATCCAGGCGCGGACAGGCGCAGGCGGGCTTGCTTCGGGCCCGCCTCTGGGGCGCCAGTGGCGCGGCCGCACAGCAGCCGCCATTAAGAAGGGGAGATGGGAGGGAGGAGCTGCTGGGAGGCGGAAGCGGAGGGCGAATTTGGGCGCAAGGGGGCGGGGCCGCATGGATGCAGCAGCAGGAAAGAACTGCTCAGAAGAGCTGAAAACGGACGGAAAGCGAGTCCAAAGGCAGCAAAGCAGGAAAAAGGGCTAAAAGCCCAGAAATGGCACAATGCAAGAAAGATACAAAGCAGACACAAAACACACTCACAGATCTTGCAGAAGCCCACTAGACACCAGGGATGAGGTGCAGGTGGGTGCCTTTGGGGGTGGAGGGCCTTGAACTTGCGGCAGCGGTGAGGCCGGGGTGGAGGGAACGGGCACAGTCTGGTGGAGCTGCCTGGCATGTGTAGCGAGCTCTGACCACAAAAGCAGGTCAGGGGTCACTCCGAGCACCGCTCAGCGGCCGCCATTAAGAAGGGGAGGTGGGAGGGAGGAGCAGTTGGGAGGCGGGCGCGGAGGGCGAATGGGGGAGCGAGAGGGCGGGGACGCAGCAGTGGGAAAGAACAGCTCAGAAAAGCGGAAAACAGGCGGAAAGCGAGCGCAAAGGCAGCAAAGCAGGGGAAAGGGCTAAAAGCACAGAAATGGCACAACACAAAAAAGATACAAAGCAGATACAAAACACACTCACAGAACTTACGCAAATCCACTAGACACCAGGGATGAGGCACAGACGGGTGCCTGCTGGTGGTGGAGTGCCTCGAACTCGCGGCAGCAGCGAGGGCGGGATGGAGGGCACGGGCACAGTCTGGTGGAGCTACGCAACGTGTGGATTGAGCTCTGACTTTTAAAGCTGGTCAGGAGTCCTTATGTTAAGGATTCATTTTTACCTTTTTGCATGTGACAATAGAAATTAGGGATAACATCATATGTACAGCACTGTTCAGAATGATGATGTGATTTAGGGATAGAGGATACCCTAAATGGGTGTTGGAAAAAAGCAGCCAAAAGAGTGAATTAGACCATCCCTGCTCTTTATCATCCCATAAATACCACCAGTAAGGAGGAGGAGAGTGTGGAGGAAGAGATAAGATTTGTAACTACCTTCAAGGAGGCCTTCAAAAAAGTTAGAAAAATATATCCAGGAGTTGGTGGATGATCTAATGTGATCTCATCATTCACAGTGTAATAGATCAATTGATGTGGACTGAATTTAAGGGCACACCAGCCAAACTGCAATTAACACAGAATCTGAAATGTTTCTTTCCTTACAGAAACTGCAAAGCCTGCAAGAATAGTGAAGTTGTGAAGAAATACTCTGTACCATAAGGCAAAGTCTCCAAGGAGATAAGACAATTCCTTACATGTAATTCTAATTTAATTGTGTATGCCCTCCTGTCACTGTGGAAAGTGTAACACAGGAAGCACAATACATCCAGCTAAGAAGCCTATTTTGGAACACATGAGGGCAAAAGACAACCAAGATAAACACTGCCCAGTAGCTTGCTATTTTGCTGAGTACCAGTTTAGCAACAGGACTTTGTTGAGACACTTTGTCATTGAACAAGTAAAAGTGGATTCTAGATGTGACAACAGAGCCCTCACTTTAGGATGGAGGTAATCCAAATACTTAGTTGATCTCAAAACAAAACACACAAAAGAGCTGAATGCAGAAGAAGAATTAAAAATGCATTTAGGAGATTAATAGATTAATGTGATCTTTGTTAATCTCTCCCCTAGCTTTTTGACAAAAGTGACAGGGTTTAACAAATTTTTTCTCCTTTATTCACAGGATTTGAAGATGAAAGCAGAGGACGCAACTGTCAGCTGGGTTTTTAAACCCTTTTCTTCTTTTCACATATGAAACCAACCTCCTATGGGAACATACATGTTTTTCATTACATTTTAGCATTAATGACTTCATACAGATTCTTCCTGTTGGGTAACGTTCTGCCTGCCAGGGTGCTACACGAAGTTAGAGTTGCCCACTTGGGCACAATTGACCCCACCATTACATAGGTTACAGAGTGATAGGTTGGCCTACATTTAGTAGGCTGCAGAAGGCAGCATAAAGGAGCCACACAGGGGACATTTTGCCCACTTGGGCGGGATTGATGTGTTGAACAAGCTCAAAACATATAGGCAGTAGCTCAGAATATATAGACAGCAGCATTGGGTATAATAGAAACACATCTAATAGAATGTGGAGTAACATTCAATTCCACATTGAATTTCATACTGTTCTGTTTACTTGTTTTCTGAAAGTGAAATGATATGCTTAATTTACATGTTACATAACTGGTAGATAGTTTTAAGGCATTATAAGATAGCGCCTTTAAAGATGGAGGGAGGTTGGTCCCTTATCTATGTTTCCTATTTTTTTACGTTTGTTTTCTCTGGAGCACTGTATTTAACCCCTCGGGTGCCCTGGACGTAACGGTTACGTCCTGGGCAGCACCGCTTGGGTGCCCAGGACATAACCGTTATGTCAAGATAGGGGCCCTCGGGGGAAGCACTAGCGATCCCCCCTGAGGGCCTGCGATCGGGCAGCAGAAATGCCACTAGACACCAGGGAGTTTGGTATTTTTTTTATTTTTGCATAATGGGAGCAGCCCCTTGAGCAAGGGACGCTCCCCAGGGGGCAATTTATTTTTAAGCCATTTCTACCCCCCCATGGGGGCAGATGGCTTATTATAGTTAGGCCGATCTGCCGCCAGGGGGGGCAGAAACCGCTAGACACCAGGGATTAATTTTTTTTTGTGTCTTTTATTATTTTTTTTTATATTTGGGGAGCGATCCCTTAGGCAAGTGTTGCTCCTCTAGGGAAAAATTAATTTTGGGCCATTTCTGCCCCCCTTGGGGGCAGATCAGTCTTTTTTTATTGGGCCAAAGTGCAGAAATCACTTGACACCAGGGATTTTTTTTTTATTGAGATTTATACATAAAGGGAGCGGCCCCTTGGGCAATGGTCGCTCCCCAGAGGGCAATTTATTCTTAGGCCATTTCTGCCCCTCCATCCAGGGGCATATCAGCCTATTATAATTAGGCCAATCTGCCCCCAGGAGGGGGCAGAAACCTCTAGACACCAGGGCTATTTTTTTTGTTTATTTTACTTTTTTTATATGTGGGGAGCGACCCCTTAGGCAAGGGTCGCTCCCTTGGGGTCAAAATTAATTTTAGGCCATTTCGGCACCCCTTGGGGGCAGATCGGCCTATTTTTATTAGGCCAATCTGCCCCAAAGGAGGGCAGAAACCACTAGACATAGGGGAATTGTTTTATTATTTAGATTTATATATAATGGGAGCGGCCCATTGGGCAAGGGCCGCTCCCCATGGGGCAATTTATTTTTAGGCCATTTCTGCCCCCGGGGGGGCAGAAAAGCCTAGACACCAGGGATTTTTCTTTTTTGTTTGTTTGTGTTTCTTTTTTTATATGTAGGGAGCGACACTTTAGGCACGGGTCTCTCCCCTGGGGCAAAATTAACTCTAGGCCATTTCTGCCTCCCTTGGGGACAGATCGGCCTATTTTTATTAGGCCAATCTGCCCCTAGGCAGGCAGAAATCACTAGACAGCAGGGATTTTTTTTGGCAGTTTCACATGAGGGGAGCAACCCCTTAGGCAAGAATCACTCCCCTGGGGGGTGGGAGGGAATTTGTTTTCGGCTATTCCTGCCCCCCTTGGGGGCAAATGAAACTATTGCAATTAGACCGATCTGCCTCTGGGGGTGCAGAAAGCCCTAGACACCAGGGATTTTCTTTTTGCCTGTTTTATTTTTTTATATGTGGGGAGCGACCCCTTAGGCAAGGGTCGCTCCCCTGGGGGGGGGGCAAATTGTCTTTTGGTCATTCTGCCCACCTTGGGGACAGATCGGCCTATTTTTATTATGCCAATCTGCCCCCAAGAGGGGCTGAAACAACTAGACCTTGGCGATTTTTTTATCACCAATTTCACGCAAGGGGAGCGACCCCTTAGGCAAGGGTCTCTCCCCGTGGGGGGGGGGCAAATTTGTTTTAGGCCATTTCTGCTCTCCTTGGGGGCAGATCGGCCTATTTCTATTAGGCCGATCTGCCCCGAGGGGCAGAAACCACTTAGGCACCAGGGATTAGTATGTGTGTACGTGTGTGTTTTGTTTTGGGGGACAGCCCCTTGGGCAAGGGTCACTCCTCAAGGGGGCACATTACTGTTGGACATATCTGCCCCTCTTGGGGGCAGATCTGCCTATTTTTGGAAGGCCCATCTGCCCCAAAGGGGCAGAAATCCACCAGAATCCAGGGAAGATTTTTTTCTCCAAAATAAGAGGTCGGGGTATGGCCATACCCCCACTCCAAAGAAATGGGGCCAAAGTTCTTCTGTTCACCAGTGTGCAGATGGGGCAATTACCCCCGATCCACACCCCGGGGGGCAGAAAGTGTACTAGATGTCAGGGAATTAAAAAAAAATAGTGAGGTGGTGGCCAGCAACCAGTATGGGGATGGTTATGCCCGCACCCCAACGGAAGGGGCTAACAGTCTTTCAGATCTTCCCCACACACTAAAACATCTTATCCCATAGCAAGCAAGAGGAAACTTGACTATTTTGGGTTTTGGTCTTACATTTGGGCCATGAGAGCTTGTCTAACTCACAAAATCATCCCACTTGGAATAGTGAGGGCTGCACTTTTTGGACTTTGGGACACTGACATGTAGAAAAATCCACAAGACCTAGACACATCTCAAACTAAACATCTGGGTGAGTCGAGGTTGTTGTGCTTCACATGCACCCTGCATCATTTTCTTATCCACAATGCCCTGCAAACCTCTGATATTTTTTCATTTTTGTGATGGAACCTTTCGGAATCTGCAGGAATCCACAAAAGTCCTACCACCCAGCATTGTATCATCTATACAGATACAAATTCTGCCCCACTTGTCAGTCTAGAAATGTTTTTTTTCAAACTGCCCTTTTGGACCCGCTTTGGTTCCCCCTCAATTTCAACATGTTTTTGGCTCTTCCATGTCACAGGCACTTGGCCCACCTACACAAGTAAGGTATCGTTTTGACCGGGAGTCTGAGGGGAACGTTGGGTGTTCAGTGCGGTGCAGTGATCCCACACAGAAATGTGGGGAAAATGTGATTTCTTAGCTAAATTTGAAGTTTGCTGAGGATTCTGGGTAAGTAAACACTGGGGGATCCAAGCAAGTCACACCTCCCTGGACTCCCTCGAGTGTCTAGTTTTAAAAAATGACTTGGTTTGGTAGGTTTCTCTGAATGGCTGCTGAGCCCAGGACCAAAAACGTAGGTGCCCCCGCAAAAACAGGTAGTTTTGTATTTGATAATTTTGATGTGTCCAGATAATGTTTTGGGGCATTTCCTTTCACAGGCACTAGGCCTACCTCAACAAGTGAGGTACCATTTTTATTGAGAGACTTTGGGGAACGCTGGGTGGAAGGAAATTTGTGGCTCCTCAGATTCTAGAGCTTTCTGTCACCGAAATGTGAGGAAAAAGTGGTTTTTTGGGGCAAAGTTTGAGGTTTGCAAAGGATTCTGGGTAACAGAACCTGGTGAGAGCCCCACAACTCCCACCATCTTGGATTCCCGTAGGTGTCTAGTTTTAAAAAATGCACAGGTTTGGTAGGTTTCCCTAGGTGCCGGCTGAGCTAGAGATCAAAATTCACAGCTAGGCATTTTCCCAAAAACACGTCAGTTTTCAATGTAAAAATGGGATGTGTCCATGTTGCGTTTCCTGTCACGGGCGTTAGGTCTGCCTACGCAAGTGAGGTACAATTTTTATCGGGAGACTTGGGGGAACACAGAATGAAAGAACAAGTGTTCTTGCTCCTTGTCTTTCTTTATATTGTTTCCTTCCAAATGTGAGACAGTGTGTAAAAAATACATCTATTTGAGAAATGCCCTGTAATTTATATGCTAGTATGGGGACCCCAGAATTCAGAGATGTGCAAATAACCACTGCTTCTCAACACCTTATCTTGTGCCCATTTTGTAAATATAAAGGTTTTCTTGTTACCTATTTTTCACTCTTTATATTTCACCAAATGAATTGCTATATACCCGGTACAGAATGAAAACCCTTTGCAAGATGCAGCTAATTCATTGGCTCTGGGTACCTCTGGCTCTTAATAAACCTACAAGCCCTATATATCCCTGCAACCAGATGCGTCCAGAAGACGTAACAGTATATTGCTTTCACAAATATGACATGGCAGTAAAAAGTTACAGAGTAAAACGATCTGAAAAATGGCTGTTTATTTCAGCTCAATTTCAATATTTTGTAATTTCAGCTGTTATTTTCTGTAGGAAAACCTTGTAGGATCTACACAAATGACCCCTTGCTAAATTCAAAATTTTGTCTACTTTTCAGAATTGATTAGCTCTCTGGGATCCAGCATAGTTTTCATACCCATTTCTGTGACTAACTGGAAGGAGTCTAAAAGCACAAAAAATAGTCCAAATGGGGTATGTCCCAGTAAAATGCCAAAATTGTATTGAAACATGTGGTTTTCTGATTCAAGTCTGCCTGTTTCTGAAAGCTGGGGAGATAGTAGTTTTAGCACCACAAACCCTTTGTTGATGCCTTTTTCAGGGAAAAAAATCACAAGCCTTCTTCTGCAGCCATGTTTTCCCATTTTAAAAAAACAAAACAAAGCTTTTGCTGTATTTTGGCTAATTTCTTGGTCTTCTTCAGGGGAATTCACAAACTCTGAGTACCTCTAGAATCGCTATGATGCTGTAAAAAAAGGTAGCAAATTTGACATGGGTAGCTTATGTGGACAAAAAGTGATGAGGGCCTAAGTGCGAACTGCCCAAAATACCCCCAAAAAAGCCTGGCACCTGAGGGGGAAAAGATCTGGCAGCGAAGGGAACATTCAAAATGGTGGTCATTATTGTAAACAGAAACCTGTGTGGTCAAAATTCATTGAGTTTGGGGCATTAAAACACCTTGAATCAACATACCTGCGCGTGTATTTTTCTCAAGATATTGTGAGAAGATTATCCAACTATAATGTCCCTGTAATCTTTGTTTTTTCAGTGAATTTCTATATTTTTTAATGTAAAGTAATTTTCATTACTATATGTTAATCCAACAATCTCTGCAAACGGCTTTTGGCTGTACGCAGTGGGGTTGTCTCTCTGTCTTTGAGATTAGCTGTTAGAGGTGTCCCTGGGTGTGAGAGTGGCTGTGAGATTGTGAGAGTGGGTTTAAGAGGGTCTATGTGGGTTTGAGAGTGTGTGATTGTGCTCCAATAGATGAAAGATGCATTCACATCCATATAGGATTTCAGATCACTTTTCAATATGGAATCACGGAGTAAACATACTTGCTTTGCCTTCGCCAAACCCAGGAGTTAGGATTATTTCCAGAAGCTGAGCCTCAGCTGAATCACTTGCTAAATTTATATTTGTAAGTGCTTCCTGTTGAGGTTTAATTTCTATGAAATGAGCATCATGGCAATGCTGGTGAGCTCACAGTTTTTATATAAGATGCCTATCCAACTGAAGCACTTTCTACTGATTAGTTAGTAGGTGCTACCTTGTTGCTAGAATGTGCACTGTGGGAGAGGGGAGCCACATGGCCCCCCTCTTCCCAGGCTGATCTCGGCCCTGAGGAGCCCATCCCTCCAGGGCCGGCCTTCAATAAATGGAGGGAGGGCACGTGGCCCACCTTCCCTGGCCGATTTCGACCCCAGGGAACCCATCCCCAGGGCCGGTCTTAATATGTTTTTAATTTGTTAGGGAGGCAGTCAGCGCAGCTCCCCTCCCCTGGCTGAATTCAGCCCTGGGGACCCCTTCCATATATATATATATATATGAATTTACCATACCTATATTTACCATGCAAAATATTGGAAAGGCATGCATGATAAAGGTATCCGAGTGGTATCAGTATGCGTAGTAATTGGGGTTAAGTGTTAAAGGCATTTGTGAAAAAGGCTGGGTTGTAAATGTTTCACATGTGGCACAACTATGACCAAACACTTTTAATATTTGTGAAAATGGCAAAATAAAGGAATATTACTCCAAAAAATTGTGCCACATCTTGCGGCATAAATAAATTCCCTTTCCTAGCTGCGTAATTTAGTTAGCCACTGTAGGAGGCTGGACTGGCTGGACTGGCTTGTAGTGAGTACCAAGGGGTACTTACACCTTGCACCAGGCCCAGGTATCCCTTATTAGTGTATAGGGGTGTCTAGCAGCTTAGTCTGATACAAAAGGTAGCTTAGCAGAGCAGCTTAGGCTGAACTAGGAGACGAGTGAAGCTCCTACAGTACCACTAGTGTCATATGCACAATATCATAAGAAAACACAATACACAGATATACCAAAAATAAAGGTACTTTATTTTTATGACAATATGCCAAAAGTATCTCAGTGAGTACCCTCAGTATGAGGATAGCAAATATACACAAGATATATGTACACAATACCAAAATATGCAGTAATAGCAATAGAAAACAGTGCAAACAATGTATAGTAACAATAGAATGCAATGGGGGCACATAGGGATAGGGGCAACACAAACCATATACTCTAGAAGTGGAATGCGAACCACGAATGGACCCCAAACTTATGTGACCTTGTAGAGGGTCGCTGGGACTGTAAGAAAACAGTGAGGGTTAGAAAAATAGCCCACCCCAAGACCCTGAAAAGTGGGTGCAAAGTGCACCTAAGTTCCCCAAAGAGCACAGAAGTCGTGATAGGGGAATTCTGCAGGAAAGACCAACACCAGTAATGCAACAACGATGGATTTCTAGACGAGAGTACCTGTGGAACAAGGGGACCAAGTCCAAAAGTTTGGCAGTACCCAGGTCTGTGCTAGAGACCCGGGGAATCATGGGATTGCCTCCCCAATACCAGGATGGCATTGGTGGGGCAATTCCATGATCTTAGACATGTTACATGGCCATATTCGGAGTTACCATTGTGAAGCTACACATAGGTAGAGACTGTAATGGTGTCCCCGCACTCACAAAGTCTGGGGAATTTGCCCTGAACAATGTGGGAGCACCTTGGCTAGTGCCAGGGTGCCCACACACTAAGTAACGTAGCACCCAACCTTTACCAGGTAAAGGTTAGACATATAGGTGACTTATAAGTTACTTAAGTGCAGTGTAAAATGGCTGTGAAATAACGTGGACGTTATTTCACTCAGGCTGCAGTGGCAGGCCTGTGTAAGAATTGTTAGAGCTCCCTATGGGTGGCAAAAGAAATGCTGCAGCCCATAGGGATCTCCTGGAACCGCAATACCCTGGGTACCTCAGTACCATATACTAGGGAATTATAAGGGTGGTCCAGTATGCCAATGTAAATTGGTAAAATTGGTCACTAGCCTGTTAGTGACAATTTGGAAAGAAATGAGAGAGCATAACCACTGAGGTTCTGATTAGCAGAGCCTCAGTGACACAGTTAGTCATAACACAGGTAACACATACAGGGCACACCTATGAGCAATGGGGCCCTGGCTGGCAGGGTCCCAGTGACACATACAACTAAAACAACATATATACAGGGAAATATGGGGGTAACATGCCAGGCAAGATGGTACTTTCCTACATCCACTGCTACATAATTCCAGTGGCTCTACACATAATCTGCTGTTCCTCGCTTTTCATCCAGCAGCATGTTACATCGTGGGCTTTTACTTTTAATGCAGCCATTGTGGGTTAAAAACACCAGCACCAAAGTGCCATTGAGTACAATAACAGAAGTGACCGGTGGTGCTAGGCATGCTGTCAAACCACTGGTCTGCTGTGTTTTAAATGTTTACAAAGTCATCAAGTCCATGTTTAAACTTACTTTTTCACATTTCACATATCTTGTGAGGCTTCACTCTTTCATACCCATTATGAGTTAAAACAAACAGACAATGCAAATCATTGTGTCTTTTCTATAGTGGAAGGTTTAATATCAAGCTTCACAACACAAAAAGGGACAACATGCAGTCCTTATATTTGGCACAGGTATTGTAGTTTTGATTGTAAAATATATATGAGCTTGAAAGGACCTAGGTGTTGCCTTATATTTGATACAATGGTCTTTTTAATGCTGCGCTCTTCAGTCATGTAAAAAACAGACAAAAATCACAGATGGCGTGGGAACTTAAAAGGACAAAACAATATTTTAATGGTTATTCTATTGGTCTATAAAATGTTGGACAGGAATAGTCTACAGACTGTTATGGGGCTGATTTCAAGTAGTGCCTTTCAATTTCTCATAATAATGCCTTAACTACATGTTGGCCAGAATATTGTTCAGTAATACCAGGAGGTATCATTGCACCAAATTCTGGCTGTTCTGAGTTTTCTCTCTGGAATGGTGAATACTTACATGGCTCCAGAATTACCAGGTTCTTTACTGTGCATTTATCCCGTTTCAGGTAGAAAAAGGTTTAGATTTTCCCCCTGGTCTGAGCCGCTGGAAAATGTCACTGGGAGGGCATTTGAAGTGTTGGGTTGTGTTACAACAGTTTAGAGAAGGCTTCTGTCTGACTAGGGGAAGCAGTGTTGGGGGGGGGTCAGGCTCTACTGATGCCCCATCCCATAACCTCTACAGCAGTAAAGGCAGATCTGGTGTCTCTGGGCCTGTAATTGATCAGGCGTTGAATTTGCAGCCCCAAAAATTGTGGGAGCAGAGACACTTGTAAATGCTGGTGGCTTAATTCCACCTGGGGCTTTTTCATGAGACGGTAGTTTATAAGCGTGGACTGCTGCCTTCTATTTCACTCAGTTGAAGGGCTGACCACAGCACCGGAACCAGTGCCTGGCAAATAAGGACTTCTGAGAGGACCTCAGGGTCCTCCCCCTCAAGGCTGGCACATTCCATGTACATGAGGAAGGAATCTGTCAGGGCATTGCCCTCCACAGCCCCCCAAAAAATCCTCCCTCTGGAACTGTCACCATTTGGCCAACCGACAGTGCCAGGCTCCATTTACCACCTAGGCCTCCTGCTTCTCATGTGCATTTAGCCTTATCCTCAGAGTCTGAGTTCAATGCCTTAGGACCTAGGACAAGGGTCACCTTGTTAAGCACCACCACAGCTCCCAAATCAGCATCTGACACAACAGTTACCAGGAGACATCTTTAATGTTCTCAGACAGTCACATACACTACCATGAGTTGCAGAGTCCACCACTAACCCATCCCTAGAATCTAGGAAGTCTACACACCATCTCTGATTACTGCAGGGTCAGATGCCAGCCCTCCCAAGGAAACTAGAGCACTTTGTGGTCTCTCTCCTGTTTCCCAAGAGCTGCTTACCACTACCTACTACACTTTTTAAGGGGCCATCCATTCCCTTAGCCTCCAACTGTCGTGTGAATTCCTAGTCATCATCTCTTCCCCGTAACTAAATATTGGGGTCTAAGGGACATTGTACTTTTGACCATGCCATCAACTGTGGAAAGATTAGCGCACTCTTCTGGAATTAATCTTTAAGGAAGTCTGTGGTTCTCTTGGTGCTATACTACCCTACTGAGCCAGCTGACTGTGGTCTTGTCCTGTGCAAATGGCAATATAGTTTCTGCATAAACAGCACTCTGTGTAAGCTGTCTAGCTCCTGTACTTCCAGATCTCAATGACCATAACAAGTAAAATAAGTTCCTATAGTCTCTCAGCTATTCTCAAACGAAGAAGGAGGGCCCACCCCATTCTCCTAATTCTGTGTTGTAGATATTTTTCACAGTCTCTAAACCTATACAGCCTCCTTCATACAAGTATCTGGTGTGGAGTGTGGGTTCAAAGGGCACTATCACCCTACTGAAACCCTATCAGAACCTTTTCTCCCTTGATATTTGTGGTTTTACGAATAACAAATATGTGCACAAACTGGTTTTGTTGTGTTTTGAAACTGGAATCTATGTAACTTACATCACTGGCATCCATTGTGAGAAAAAGGGTTGAAGGGTCAGTCCAAGGACATTTAGAAGTTACAGGGCCTCAATTGTAACAACAGGGATGTTTCATATTTGGTGTCCTATGCCCTCTGCAGAGTGCATCATGCAACCATTTTAGCGTAAGATGTCATATTGGGTCTAATTGTTCCAATGAGACTGCTGGATTTGGGAGGCAACACCACAGGATTGCCAATCCAACACAATGTGACAACTGTTGGCCTAACCCTTCCGGCAAGCTAGCAGTACCTCACCAGTACCCAAGAGTAGAGGTGATTTGTGGCAGCCGTGTGCATGACATTCTTATTTCTCAGGGAAATTGAGGTGGAACAGATCTTACCCTTTTCTCTCAGCTACATTAGTCTCACACATCCAAAGATAAACAGAAGCTTTGTTCATTGAATTGTATTCAATCAACTGCATTTTAGATAAAAAGACGTACTGCAATAATAAGGGTAATGAAACATGATAATAGCAGTGCAGTGATAAAGAAAGTGAGACATAAGAAATATCATACCATAGTGTCAAAAAGCTAAGTGTCAGAATTCCTACCTACCCCACTGAGGTTCTATGTTAAAGCACAGCGGTGTTAGCCCTAATCTGCCCTTCAGGACCCCTGGGGAGACACCATCCCCCATACCTGAATATGGTAGTAGGAAAGAGGGATGTTGGATTACCAAGAGTCTTCCCCCAGGAAGACAGAAAGGACCTAAAATCTCAGCAGACAGCTGCAATGAAGAAACGGCATATGGTGGCAACGTTTCACTGGAATTTCCCTCTAACTTATGGGGCAGAGAGGTGTTTTTATAATAAAACAGGTGGTGTTCTAAGAAAACCGCTCTAACATAAAAACATGCATGTTTCAATGAAATGATAGTGTTGGAAATGTGGTATTTGATTGGTAGTCAGGTTACCCCCTGTCCAAGCAAGGACACTCACTGTAGTCAGGGTAAGTCACACACAATCCAAATTATCCTGTGCCCACCCACTGGTAGTTTGGCACTGAGCAGTCAGGCTTAACTTGGAAGGCAATGTGTAATGTATTTGTGCAATAAATCGTGCAATAAGACAGTATAACACCACAAAAATACACAACACAGTGTTTAGAAAAATATAGAATATTTATCTGATTAAATGCAGGTCAAGTACACCTTGAGATATCACTTTAGAAAATAATAAAAAGAGTCTTTAGCCTTTAAAAAGCAACAAGTGTCTCTTGCAAACACAAAGTACCTGGTTTGCGTTCAACTTCTCCACAAGGGACCGCAGAGGAGGAGATGCATGGAAAATGGAGAAGTGTGCATCAGTTTCTCTGGACGCACTCAGACAATGCATCAATACTTTTCCACACATTCCACACAGAGAAGGCTTTCCGGCACTCTGACTTGGGTTCCTCTTCGGGTTGTGGGGTATTCGGACGCACTGGGGATGATACAGAGAAATCCTGGACGTGCAGGACAAAGTCACAGGAGCTGCATCAATCCGGTGGGCGATGCAGGGAAATTTCTGTTGCACGGCAGGCACTGCGTTGATTCTCCTTGCAAGAAGTCCAGCTCAACTATGCATCGATAAAGTGGGCTGTGCATCGAACTTCTGGTCGCAACACTGGCTATGCTTCGATCTCCTCTTGGGGAGCCGGGCTGCGTCATTCCGGTTCGGCGTGTGGTGATTTTCTCACAGCGATGCAGGCTGTGCATCGTTTCTGGCAGGCTGTGCGTCAAATGTTTGCCACACAAGGAGTTCTTTGCAGGATGAAGTCTTTTTGGCCCTGGGACTTCGAGGAACAGAAGGCAAGCTCTATCCAAGCCCTTGGAAAGCACTTCTTAGCAAAGCCAGAGGGCAGCAAGGCAGCAGGGCAAACGCAGAGCAGCAGTCTTTTGCAGGTGAGTCCTTTGGGCAGCCAGGCATTTCCTCTTGGCAGGTTGCAGGTTCTGGTTCAGAGATTCTTCACCAGTGGTATCCTGTCCCTCAGTGTCTGAGATAATAGGGTCACAGGCCCTGTTTAAATACCAAATGTGCCTTTGAAGTGGGGAAACTTCGAAGAGTGGCTTAGAAGTGCACCAGGTCCCCTTTCAGTTCCATCCTGTCTGCCAGGGTCCCAGTAGGGGGTTTGGCAGTCCATTGTGTGAGGGCAGGCCACTGTCCTTTCAAATGTGTCCACCCCTCCACCCTCCCAAACCAGGAAGACCCATTCAGTATGCAGATGTGACTGAGCATCCTGTGTTTGGAGTTGTCTGAGTAAAATGCACAAGGGAGTTATCAACTAACCTAGCCAGATGTGGATTGCAAGGCACAGAAGGATTTAAGTGCAGAGAAATGCTCACTTTCTAGAAGTGGCATTTCTAAGATAGTAATATTAAATCCAACTTCACCAGTCAGCAGGATTTTGTATTACCGTTCTGGCCATACTAAATAGACCTTGTTACTCCTTTCAGATCAGAATCTACCACTCAAACAGTATATGAGGGTAGCCCTAATGGTAGCCTATGAAAGGAGCGGGCCTCACTGCAGTGTAAAACAAATTTAGGAGTTCTACACTACCAGGACATATAAACTACACAGGTATATGTCCTGCCTTTTATCTACATAGTAACCCTAAAGGCTGGCACATTCCATGTACATGAGGCAGGAATCTGTCAGGGCATTGCCCTCCACAGCTTGCCTTTTTGATAGCTAAGAGTAACAAGCCCCCAACAAAATCCTCCCTCTGGAACTGTCACCATTTGGCCAACCGACAGTGCCAGGCTCCATCTACCACCTAGGCCTCCTGCTTCTCATGTGCATTTAGCCTTATTCTCAGAGTCTGAGTTTAATGCCTTAGGACCTAGGAGAAGGGTCACCTCGTTAAGCACCACTACAGCTCCCAAATCAGCATCTGACAAAACAGTTACCAGGAGACATCTTTCATGTTCTCAGACAGTCACATACACTACCATGAGTTGCAGAGTCCACCACTAACCCATCCCTAGAATCTAGGAAGTCTACACACCCTCTCTGATCACTGTAGGGTCAGATGCCAGCCCTCCCAAGGAAACTAGAGCAATTTGTGGTCTGTCTCCCAAGAGCTGCTTACCATTACCTACTACACTTTTTTAAGGGGCCATCCATTCCCTTAGCCTCCAACTGACGTGTGAATTCCTAGATATCATCTCTTCTCGTAGCTAAATATTGGGGTCTAAGGGACATTGTACTTTTGACCATGCCATCAACTGTGGAAAGAATTCTCAGGGCGTAGCGCACTCTTCTGGAATTAATCTCTAAGGAAGTCTTTGGTTCTCTTGGTGCTATACTACCCTACTGAGCCAGCTGACTGTGGTCTTGTCCTGTGCAAATGGCAATATAGTTTCTGCATAAACAGCACTCTGTGTAAGCTCTTCTAGCTCCTGTACTTCCAGATCTCAATGACCATAACAAGTAAAAGACGTTCCTATAGTCTCTCAGCTATTCTCCTCAAACGAAGAAGCAGGACCCACCCCATTCTCCTAATTCTGTGTTGTAGATATTTTTCACAATTTCTAAACCTATACAGCCTTCTTCATACAAGTATCTGGTGTGGAGCATGGGTTCAAAGGGCACTATAACCCTACTGAAACCCTATCAGAAACCTTTCTCCCTTGATATTTGTGCTTTTATGAATAACAAATATGTGCACAAACTGGTGGAGAAAAAGGGTTGAAGGGTCAGTCCAAGGACATTTAGAAGTTACAGGGCCTCAATTGTAACAACAGGGATGTTTCATATTTTGTGTCCTATGCCCTCTGCAGAGTGAATCAAGCAACCATTTTAGCGCAAGATGTCATATTGGGTCTAATTGTTCCAATGAGACTGCTGGATTCAGCAGTGGACCCTGTGGACAGTGAGGATGAGAAGAAAGAGGATGTGGACAACAGAACATCTGTGATCCGTCAGTACTTCCAATGACAAACAGGTGAGACAGTGCAACTTTACATTTCTATGACTTTGGTTGTATTCTGTGTGGCATTGCCATGCTGGTATTTCCCACTTCTTTGCCCACTTACTGTTACGTCTGGATCTTCACTTTGCACATGTTGGTGATTTGACAAATACTACTGGTGTGATCACAACAGCCAGCCACAGATAATTAATTCTATGCTCATTCTATGTACAGTTTGTTTGCAATATTTGTAGCTGTTATAATCAATAGATATTTGAAATACATGACATACTCTAAGTCAAATTGTATCCAAAGGTGTTTATTGTAGTGCTAATATATAGGGGGAAAAGTACAATGGGATGGGGTGATGATGGAGGAAAATCAATGGTATTGTTCCAGTCTGTTCATAGCACAGGTGCATTGTCCTTGGGGACATAAGAAAGGGATCAATGGCAGTTCAAGGTAGACAAGGTGACTGAGTGGGACACAAGAGGGACAATCAGGAGAGTCTCATTTCCTGGCGGTGGTGTGTGTAAGTGTCTCTGGCTTCTGTCTAGTTCGCAGGGAACGTTTGCGGGGTGGTTCACCTTCTCCAGGGGGAGGGGTTTTAGTGGCCTGTTGGTGCTGTGGCGACGCCTCCTGGCCACTAGCGGCAGCGGAAGTGGAGGGCTGTTCAGATGACTGGCTAGTGCAGGGGCCTGCTGGCATGACACTGCCTCCCTCATAATGTTGGCCATGTTTGCCAGCACCCCTGCTATGGAGGTCAGGGTATTGTTGATGGCCGCAGGTCCTCCCTGATCGCCTGATACTGTCCCTCCTGCACATTGTCTAGGATATGACCCATTGTATCCTGGAAATGTTGATAGGCTCCCAGTATCTCGGAGAGTGCCTCCTGGAGAGTCGGTTCCCTGGTCCTGCCCTCCACCTGGAGCACAGCAGTCCTCCTTGTGTCCCTGGTGGCCTGTGCCTCTGTCCCCTGAACGGTGTGCCCTCTGCCACTGACCCTGGATCCCTGATTGACTTGTGTGTGAGGTGTGGCCTACGGTCCCAGTACAGGTAGGCACACTACTGATTGACGTGTCCTGGGGACAGAGGTTTGAGGATGCTGGGTGGGTGCTGTGATGTTGATTCTTGATAGGGGAGGCTCTGTGGTGGTCTGTGACTGGGCTTGGGTGACCGGCTGTCCAGTGGTCCCTGACTGGCCAGGTAGATCGTCCAGATCCTGAAGACCAGAGTTACTGTCATCAATGTGGGCCTCTTCTGTTGGGGGACTGGATAGTGATGGCACCTCCTCTCCAGTGACATTGGCTGGGCTACATATGGGGATGTAAAGTATGTATTATGCTTCATGTGTATGACATATTGTACATCCCTGGCTTCCCCTCTATGGTTGGTGTTGCCCTGCCAGCTTTATTTGTATATGTTAGCGTATTGTGGGATTGTTAGTTTCACTATGCTGTGCATGCTTTAGTAATGAGTGTCCATGGAGGGCTGTGAGGGGTGTCCATGCATTGGTAAAGAATACAGGGCTTGGCATTGGGATTAGTGCGAAGTGATGGGAGAGTGTGTGGGATGGAGTGGAGTGATGTGAGTGAGGGTTAGGGTGTGTGGCATGCAGGTATGGGGGTGATAATTGTTGAACTTGGCTTACCAGAGTCCAGTCCTCCTTCAACTCTGGCCAGGCCCTCAGGATGCAGTATTGCCAGTACCTGTTCCTCCTATGCTGTGAGTTGTGGGGGAGGAGGTGGGGGTCCACCACTAGTCCTCTGCATAGCGAGCTGGTGTCTTGCTGCAATGCAAAGTACCTTCCCCGGTAAGTCATTCCACCTCTTCCTGATGTCGTCCCTTGTTCTGGTGTGGTGTTCTACGGCATTGACCCTGTCCACAATTCTCCACCATAGCTCCATCGTCCTTGCTATTGATATTTGCTGCACCTGTGCTCCAAATAGCTGTGGCTTTACCCTGACAATTTCCTCCACCATGACCCTTACCTTCTCCTCAGTGAAACGGGGGTGCCTTTGTGGTGCCATGGGTGTTTTGTGATGTGTATTGGTGAGGGTGTTTTGGGCAATGTGTTGGGGTGAGTGATGAGGAGTGCGTGAGGGGTGTGTGGGTGTGAGTGGTATGTGGCTCTAGTTGTCACAGTGGTCTTGGTGTCAGTCTCATGCCAATAATTTGTATTCGTAAGGTACTATGGCTGTGAGTTTTATAGTGGTCCGTGTGTGTGTTGTTTGAATTGCCCAATGTGGTGTTGTTTTGTCTGTGGGTGTCCATTGTGAGCACGGCGGAATGTACCGTTAATGGTTTACCACCGTTGAATGTCCGCCGTGGTTACTTGTGGGTCATAATGAGCGTTGTTCTGTTGCCGTAACGGTGTAGATTTTAGGACCGCCAGTTTATCACTGACCTTTGGTCTGGTCGATTTGCGTATGTGGCTGTATTCTGTTGGATTGCTGTGTGTTTGTCATAATATAGTGAACGAATATTCGCCAGCGCTGTGATAAGTTGGCGGCCGTCACCGTGGCAGTAAGCAGGATTTACCACCAGTGTCATAATGAGGGCCTAAGTCTATTTGGCCCTGAGACTTCAGAAAACAGGAGGCAAGCTCAATCCAAGCCCTTGGAGAGCACTTCTCAGAAAAGTCTGAGGGCAGCAAGGCAGCATTCTTTCACATCAAAGCAGTCCATATAAGTCCTTTGGGCAGCCAGACATTTCCTCTTGACAAGTTGCAGGTTCAGGTCCAGAAGTGTCTGAGTTGGTGGGGTTGGAAACCCAGTGTATATTCCCAAAAATGCCTTTGAAGTGGGGTTTTGAAGAGTGGGTTTGAAGTGCACAAGTTCTCTTTTCAGTACAGGTCTGTCTGAGAGGGGCACAGAAGGGGATTTGTCAGTCTATTGAGGGCAGGCCAAAAGCCTTTGAAATGTGTCAGGCCCTCCAGCTGTCACGTAGGATCTCATTATTCTAATGAGACTACTGGATTTTGGGCGACAGAATCGCCTGCGGTGTGGGAGACTGAGTCTTACCCACTACACATGACACCTGTCGCCCCAATCCGGATTTTGCGCCGGCTAACTAGCAGTGCCTCATCTTACCCAAGGGCTAGGATGATTGGGCAGCCGAGCGCATGACATCATTGATTTCTCAGGGAAACCGTGGTCACTCAGGGCTCATCCGTTTATCTCAGTTACATTAGTCACACATACACAATGACAAACAGAGGCAGTATATGTTTCAATAAGGTTTTAATGAAGCAACTGCATCTTAGATATCAAAGCATGTACTGCAATAACCAGGACGATACAGCATGATAAGATTAGAATTGAGACAAGGAGAGTGAAGCATACAAATAACGCTACCATATTGTCACTAGAGTCAATAGACTAATTCCTGAATATACGACGAAACAACGACTGCAAAAAAAACTACTGCCTTAACAACGAGGTCGGAACACCGACCTCGTTGCTACTACTAATGATTTTACCACGAATGCCTTAACAACGATATTTCGTTGTAAAGGCATTCCTGATAAAATCATTAGCAATAGGCACCATTCACCCTACATCCCTCACCCCACCCCCCCAACCCCACCCCAAAACCTAAAACCCCCTGACCCCCCACCCACTCCCCAAAACAAAAAACGCCCCACCCCCCCAAACCCACCCCAAAACCGAAAACCCCGTGACCCCCCACCCACTCCGCAAAACCAAAAACGCCCCACCCCAACCCCACCCTAAAACCTAATACCCCCTGACCCCCCACCCACTCCCCAAAACAAAAAACGCCCCACCCCCCCAACCTCACCCCAAAACCTAAAACCCCCTGACCCCCCACCCACTCCCCAAAACCAAAAATGCCACACCCCGCAACCCCACCCCAAAACCTAAAACCCCCTGACCCCCCACCCACTCCCCAAAACCAAAAACGCCCCACCCCCCAACCCCACCCTAAAACCTAAAACCCCCTGACCCCCCACCCACTCCCCAAAACCAAAAACGCCCCACCCCCCCAACCCCACCCCAAAACCTAAAACCCACTGACCCCCCACCCACTCCCCAAAACCAAAAACGCCCCACCCCCCCAACCCCACTCCAAAACCTAAAACCCCCTGACCCCCCACCCCCTCCCCAAAACCTAAACCCACCACTTACCTTCGCCAAGTCCCTTCTTTGTACCTTAACCACGCATGTTCGTTGTTCAGAACATACGTAGTTAAGGCACAAAAAAACGAAGTCGTGGTTAAAAAAAGCGTTGTTGCGCTTTCGTTAACCACGACCTTCGTAAAAAAAAAGTCGTAAAAAAGGATGTTTCCCCTAATT
The DNA here is from genome assembly GCF_031143425.1 of Pleurodeles waltl. NCBI lineage: Eukaryota > Metazoa > Chordata > Amphibia > Caudata > Salamandridae > Pleurodeles > Pleurodeles waltl. The sequence continues at coordinate 126,901,302 of NC_090436.1, read as the reverse complement.
CCTACCTAGGCTATAATAGTGCACATCATGTTAAGCTCTAATTCTGCCCTTCAGGTACCTGAGCAAAGGCCTGAAATCTGCATAAGCAGCTGTAGTGAAGCATTGAGCAATCAGCATACAGTTGTGGTTCTCTGGCTGGAATCTCCCTCTAACGTGTAAGGGGCAGGGAAGTGTTTTTATAATAAAACATCTGATGTTCTAAGAAAATGTCCCTACGTAAGTACGTGTGTTTTTCTATGAATGTCAGAGACAAAACTTGCAACACATTCACCGGCAACCTATCTTACTGTAGCCTTCAAAGAACCACAGAGTGAGCAAGAATGTCTTGTTTGAGAACGCAGTGCTAGATAGAGAGAAAATAAAACAAGACCGCAAAAGTGGCTATTGTAACGAAGCTGAATAACATATATCTAGGTTAAAGTGCACAGCAAGAGGCCTAGTGTGCTAAAATAACATGCTGGAAGCTATAACTAAAATAGCACACTAGGCAGCCCTCCAGCCCAGGAAGACCCATTCGGTATGCAGATGTGTGCAGGTGTGGCTAGGTGTCCTGTGTTTGTGGTTGTCTGGGTGAAATGCACAAGGAAGCTGTCAACCAGCCCAGTCCAGACGTTGATTGGAGACAGATTGTAAGGCACAGATAGATTTTAAGGGCAGAGAAATGCTCACTTTCTAAAAGTGACATTTCTAAAATAGTAATATAAAATCAAACCTCTCCAATAAGCAGGATTTCCTATTACCATTCTGGACATATTAAATATGACCTGGTTACCCCTTTATGATCAGAATCTACCACTCAAACAGTATATGAGGGTAGTCCGAATGCTTTCCTATGAAAGGGGAAGGCCTCACAGTAGTGGAAAACAAATTTAGGGATTTCCACTACCACAACATATAAAACACACATATACATAGCACCCTGCCCCTGGGGTTACCTAGGGCCTACCTTAGGGGTGACATATGTAGAAAAAAGGCTTGGCAAGTATTTTAAATGCCAAATCAAAGTGGCAGTGAAATTGCACACACAAGCCTTGCAATGGAAGACCTGAGACATGGTTAAGGGGCTACTTATGTGGGTGACACACCAAGTGCTGCAGGCCCTCTAGTAGCATTAAATTTACAGGCCTGGGCACATGTAGTGCACTATACTAGGGACTTTCAAATTGTTAGAAAATGGGGTCTTTGATTAGCAGTCAGGTTACACCCTGTCCAAGAAAGGACCCTCACTCTAGTCAGGGTAAAGGAGAATCACCTGCAGGCTTAACTTCAGAAGCAATGTGTAAAGTATGTGTACCAACACACACAGTAATACAGTGAAAACACTACAAAATGACACAACACCAGTTTAGAAAAAATCCACAATATACAGTTAAAAATATGAATTTAGCATTTAGAAGCATGAAAACAGTGCCTTGAGGCACAAATACTGCAAGTTGGTACTATGCGACATTGTGACAGAGTCGTTTCCTACAATGTGACGGCAATGACACCATTTACAGAGTGTTTCGACCCCAGGTACTTTACCTTAAGAAACAATTAGAAAACAGGCCGGTGCACGAATTCGGGGAGAGCGGCGTTGCTGGGTCCTAGTCGGCTTCGGTTCCGGTGCCACAGGGCTGAAGGAAAACAGCGTCGCGCAGCGGCGTCAGGTCCACACTACAGGGCACTGAATGTGAAGCAGCATCAGATGCGAAGTCGGTCCCTTCGTTCCGGCAGATGCGAAGTCTGGCAGAGTCACGATGCTGCGGGGAAACCTCATGGGGTTGCAATGACGTCACAGGGCCTCAGGCACTCCGATGGTCATCACGGACATTGGACTTACGACACTCCAGTGTCGGCTGCAGCAACGTGGGGCCTACAGGGTCATTGGACTTCTACGAGGTCCACGGGCTCAGGGCAGGCATTGCGGTTCCAGGGTAGCAGCGTCAGTTCACAGGGTCATCGGATTTGTCGCATTCAGTGAGGTCCACAGCCTCGGTGCAAGCCGCATTGCGGTTCCGTGCAGCGGCATCCTTTGCGAAGCCGCACGGTGTCGTCTGACATCGTTAGACTGTTTTTTCTCCAGGAATTCACTTCCAGGGGTCCAGGAACTGGATTGGCACCCTCTGGCAAGCTAGAGTCCACATCAAGTAGACTCAGGTCTGGTTGGTGAAGTCTTTGCTGTCCCTGAGGCTTCAAAACAGGAGGCAAACTCTACTCCAAGCCCTTGGAGTTACTTCTCAAGCAGGAATGCAACAAAGTCCAGTCTCTGTCCCCTTGCACAGGCAGAAGCAGCAACTGTGGAAAAACCCAACACAGAACAGTCACAAGCCAGGGCAGCACTTCTCCTCAGCTCTTCAGCTCTTCAGCTCTTCTCCAGGCAGAGGTTCCTCTTGAATCCTTGACGTAATCTGATTGTCAGGGGGTTGGGGTCCTCTTCTTATACTCCTTTCTGCCTTTGAAGTAGGCAAACTTAAAAGTAAACTCTCTCTTGTTTGTAAGATCCTGCCTTGCCCAGACCAGGCCCCAGACACACACCAGGGGGATGGAAACTGCATTGTGTGAGGGCAGGCACAGCCCTTTCAGGTGTAAATGACCACTCCTCCCTTCCCCTCAGCCCAGATGGTCCATCTGGAAATGCAGGATACACCCCAGCTCCCTTTGTGTCACTGTCTAGAGGAGGGAGAGGTGTCAACAGCTCAACTGTCAAACTGACCCAACAGGGAATCCACAAACAAGCAGTCACAGAATGGTTTAAGCAAGAAAATGCCTACTTTCTAAAAGTGGCATTTTCAAACACACAATCTAAAAACCAACTTCACTCAAAGATGTATTTTTAAATTGTGAGTTCAGAGACCCCAAACTCCAACTCTCTATCTGCTCCCAAAGGGAATCTACACTTTAAGAATATTTAAAGGCAGCCCCCATGTTAACCTATGAGAGAGACAGGCCTTGCAACAGAGAAAATCGAATTTGGAAGTATTTCACTGTCAGGACATGTAAAACACATAAGTATATGTCCCACCTTTAAAATACACCGCACTCTGCCTATGGGGATACCTAGGGCCTACTGCCAAGTCGAATTGGCAGTTTAAACGGCAACCACAGACACTGCAGTGGCAGGTCTGAGCCATGTTTACAGAGCTATTAACGTAGGTGGCACAGCCAGTGCTGCAAGCCTACTAGTAGCATTTGATTTACAGGCCCTGGGCACCTCTAGTGCACTGTACTAGGGACTTACCAGTAAATTAAATATGCCAATCATGGAAATCCAACTACATGCACATCTTATATAGGAGCACTTGCACTTTAGCACTGGAGCAAGCACACAACAACCTGGGAAACAGAGGCAAAAAGTTAGCGGAGCCCACGTCAAGGATGCCAAGTCTAACACAAGTGAACTAAATATGGCAATTGGGTATGAGCTAATGTTACCATTTTTTAGCGAGACAGCACATTCCCTTTAGCACTTGTTAGCAGTGGTAAGGTGTCCAGAGTCCTAAAGCCAGCAAAAATGAGGTCAGTAAAAGAAGAGGCAGAAGGGAAAATTTTGAGGGGTGACCCTGCAGAGAGGACATTTCGAACAGTAGATGTGTGATGTGTTGTGGCCTGGTCCCACCATATCATGGGCAACGCAACAAGCCAATTCCTTAAGACGGCTTCGACAATAAGCCATTGTGTATAAGGGTCCGACCAAAACCCCCTATCTGAATGTATGTGCTTGTTGCGCAGGCTATGGGCTTTGTTTATGTGTGCTGTGTGTCCTTTGTGTGCAGACAATAGGTAGTTCCAGAAAGCTAAAGCTGTCTGTAGTCAATCCTAAAACGTACCTGCTTTATACATCAAAGCAGAACCATGAACTGTCTTTTTTAGTGAGCAGAAAAGGCCTGGATAGGGATCCATTGAATGCCGCAGAGTAATAAAAATGGCGTTGATGTTACCCAAACAGTAGTCTTCCTTGTTTTTGTTTTTAGTCAAACGTTTTTTTCAAACCGGATGCTAGTTATCTTGTTTTGCTTTAGGTTCCCATGCCAGAAGTTGCATATATTGTTGTTGAACCCGCAAGCTAGTATAGTTTACTTTGTTGTTTTTATTAACCTCTGCATTGTTTATCTAATAATAGTGCAGTCATAACTAGGGCAAGGGTCGCAACGGTTTCTTTAAAGCAAAATGCGTGAACATAATTTATCCTGCATGAGAAAATAATGGCCATTTTCAATAAATAAATAATAATGAAATGTACTCGTGGCTGTGTTAAGTAAATTTCTGGCAGTTTTGGAGTTGGCTTAAGAATTGGGCAGTACTCAATCTAGGTTCCTCGCGCTTGGTAAACAGCCCACCCACTGCCCACTCCTTCTGCCCCGTACACCAACAAAAGAGCCAAGTCAGAATTATAAAGGGGGCAGCAAGGGACATCCACTTTTAAAAAAACATAAGAGGATGAGGAAAGATTGAGATATGAAAATGAAAATAAAAAGAAAGATACCCTGGAAAAAAACTGAGGACCATGGATGTTTGAATAATTGCTTCATGGATGCTTGGCTAATGATGGTAGTAGAACATCCACTTCTAAAGCTGTGCATCATTTTGTCCTTGAAGTTTCGACGCTTTGATTGGCCCTCAGTCCTGAGGAACCCCCAAACTGCAGATTCATGCTCTAGAAGGCCACCCCTTTTGGGTTGGCACGGAGGATTGAGACAATAGATCGAGCATCACGGCTATATTATTCCAAACTTTCTGGCCTAAAAAGAATGTGTGATTTCATAATTTTTAGGGTCGAAATAGCACGATTTCCATTTTTTGCTGTTTTATTGAATCCGTTGTCTAAGTCCACTAAAATCTGCATAGCAGCGTAGTTTTTAAAAGGAAGACACCTATCCCGTGTGACATACGACGGTTTCATATGTTAGAAAGACATAGAAACAGCAGTGAAACTATTGTGACCCCCTCAGTCCTGTTCAAATTAGTAGGAGGTAAGAGGTAGAAGGCCTAAATTTCCAGAAAGGACTCGTTCAAGCTTCACGTTTTCCTCTGAATCTGTGCTACAGTGGATTTATCGAAAACATCTTGAATGTCAAGGGGAACAAACATTGACAGATGACCTTCATCCTCAATCTGTGTGACGTCATCAGTGATGTCTACTAGGGCAGACCCAGTCCATTGTACTTGGTGGTAAACGTGAGGCCACCACCCCCTCTGGCTGGTCAAGGTAAGTGTATAGAACATACACAAAGTAGGATCTTTGTGGGTAAAAGCGTAAATAACAACACAACCTAAAACAATAAACAATAAACAATAAAGGTTTACCTGGAGAAAAAACAGGAGCAAGTGGATTTAAAGGGTGGCGTATTTAGTGGTTTATTAACAGATGTTATTTTACAGGAAAAGTTTTTTTTCTGCAGGGTAACAACCTAGGTGGTATAGGTTTAGTGTTGAGTGATGTACTCACACTCATTGAAGTTTGTGCATTCATATATTTGTAGGACCTATACCTGGGCCCTAGCACAAGAAAAACTGAAAAATCAACAGGATGGTTATCGTTTTCACAGTGTCCAATTCTATTTTCTGCTCTGCCATCTGTTGAATTTGGGCTTTAGAGTGACAAAGTCCTTATAATCAGGTTCCGCTACATGTGATTTGTTTAAATGGGCAGCCAATTTTAGTCAACATTACCTTAACTATTATTGTAGTAAATTAACTGTCTGTGAGGATTGCTCCTATGAAGTTCTTCAGATATGGAGTGTAGGATAAATGTTTACCCCCACCTACATCTATTAAAAAGCTAGTGAATTCAGAAAAAAATACATATATATACATATGTAGATATATATCATACCTGTAGATCAGTGGTCCCCCAACTTTTTCGACCCGTGGCTCCCTTGACCTATTGGCAGTTGGCTGCGGCTCCTCACTGTGTTATTTTTGTTTTGGCGAGTGGGGGGGGGGGGTGGGGGTTAGGTGGCTTGTAATCCCGGCCTCTGGAGTTCTTCCATTTTGTTCCCTCAAAAATACTTGGTATGAACTATGAAGGTATTATAATCATAGATGTGGCAAAATAAAAAAAATATAACAGTTGTTTAATAAAAAAAAAAACTTTCATTGGTTAAGACAGAAACAGTGCTCTTCAGCACTGTGGTCCGCATAATGATTTTCTTTAAAACGATGTTTTGTTCCTTAAAAATTGCCTCCAGCACAGAGAGCTCTTCTTCAAGCCATTCTAGTTGTCAAGGAGCCACTTTTGATATATAAGAATGCAGCTCCACTAATCAGCTCTACTATATTTCACTTTCAAGTACTTTACTAAAGTACTTTACTAAATGTTCCAGCAGCCGCCATTATCTTAACTCTGCTTCAGTCTCTTCTAGCGTCTGATGGAGTCATTGCACTCTCCTATCTCAGACCTCAGAATTTGTCTTCAGTCTCTGATTCCTTCTCACTATAGTCGTGTGTCACAGTTCGTGTCAATTCAGTTCTTATTATGGTACAAAACTCTGATGGAGGTCCACATAACACCATATCAAAAGTAAAAACACATTTATGCATTAAACATGTTCCATACTATCATAGTTATAAGAACTTATTCATACACTATAAGAGATGTTAAAAAGTCTTCCCCCCAACTAACATTAACAAGACTAATAACAGTGCCCTTCAGGATTAAATAAAATATTTTATTAAAACAATACCACAATTTCCTTAAAAGTGACACCGTACATACCTAAGTCCAACACATGCCTCTGTTTTGATTTCTGCATTGCTCATAGTTTGTGTTAACTGTTCTGGCAGATAGGAGCAATTCCTGTGCTATTTTGCATGTCGCACTGCCATCTAGTGGTACTAGAGGGAGTTTCATCTTAGCAAAACGTTTTTGAAAGCCAGCTTGAAAAACAAAATAGATTACACTGGGAACATTGAGGCTTTACGTCGTGGCGCCCCTGGGTAGTTTTGGAGGCGCACCAGGGTGCCACGGCGCACAGATTGGGAACCTCTGCTGTAGATATATATAATACCTGCTGGTGGTCGCCTTTTATGACCATGTTTTCATAGGAAAGCATTTTTTGATGTGCCTATATCTTTGGTGTGGTTTGACAAATCCTCACAAAAGTTTCCAAAAACAGTGAAAGTGTGCCGGTGATTGTTGTTGGACATCGAAAGTTTTAGGGTGATCTGTCAAGTTGGGGCTGAGAAAAAAATGGGGGAGTTGAAAAAAGTGTGTTTCCAATGATAATTCCCATAGGAGTTTTGAACACGACTACAACCTAAACCGCTGGACGTCATTACACCAAATTTGGCACAAAATTAGATTTTGTTCTGCAGATTGTGCATTTTGTTATTAGGTGTAAATTCATTCAGTTCTCGAAGTATTGAAGGGATAATTTCTACATGTGAATGGAGCCTAAGCTCGGATCTCATGGTGAGATCTGATTGGCTGTCAGCCCTTTAATCAGGAAGCGCCAGCAGCCATCTTGGGACCAATATACATTATATCACCCCATTGAAATGCATTGTACTGGATGACAGGTTTTTGAGATTTACAAAAAGGATGATAACACATTTTACTTACAATATAAATCATTTGTTGATGGTACCAAGCTAATTGTAGGAATTATGCTGTGTTATAAGTTGTTTTTACCCTGCTAGGATTTCTTGAATCATGTTTAAGAGAGAATTCCTTTCTCATGAATTTCCCATAGAGGTTATAGAAGGTGCTCCAGAAGCTAAAATTAGAGCTTATTTTCTGTAAATTCACACCATCTTTCTCAGTCATATGAGAAAGAAGCCTGACATTCACAGTAAAACATGTACTTCCAACAGGAGAAGCCTGTCAGTTGATTTTATTACAAACACGGAGGCTCCTATTATGCTATCTTCTCTTGCCTTAATCTCAATAGCAGCCAAGAAAAAAACTAGAACTTCCAGCAAACCGGGCTGGGAAACTACTCAATACATGTCACAAAGAAGCAACCAATCAGGGTAACAGGTGAGTATAAACATCTTGACTGAGAGCAACAAGTCCTCTTTTCTTGCTGCTCGCAGTCAAGATAAGTACTATCTTTATTATTCACGTTATTACGTAGATTTATTGTGGTTATATTTCCGTTTTAATTGCATATTATTGTTGCTCTACTGTGTTTATTGGTCGTTTTTATTGTCCAGGGCTCTTGTTTATACCCTTTAGTTTACATTCTTAACATTATTTTCCCCGGCGTTCCAAAGCGAACGCCCTCGGCGCTCGCTGTGCAACGGCCGCGTTTGACAGCTCTACGCGTACCGGCACTACGCATTAAGGGATCAGCTGTTCCTCTCAGCTGTTCTCCCTCCTCGGTCACGCTTTGTCAAGCGTGACCGCTAACTGGATTTCCTAGTAGCGGTGAGCTCCTTCTTGCTGTGCGTGAAGGGATCAGCTGTTCCTCTCAGCTGTTCTCCCTCTTCGGTCACGCTTCGTCAAGCACGACCGCTAACTGGATTTCCTCGTAGCGGTGAGCTCCTTCTTGTTGTGCTGTCATGCTTCGTTAAGCGCGACCGCTTTGAGCATTCCAAGCCCTCCGGATTTGTTTGTACTGCCGTCAGCTGTTCCCTGCTGACAGATTCTTCCCTTTGTTGAAACCTTTTTGTTTGCCTATCGCAAAATTCAGACTGCATTATTTTTTCCTCACAGGCACCCACTTCCTGGTTCTACCTTGAGGATATTTTTTAACCCTTCCTCTGCACACCCTTTTTTTCTTGTTGTTTATTCCTGATAATTTTAACATTGTTATTTAGCAATTATATTTGCTTTACAAGTTTCTATCTAACTCATAATGGAATTTTTTTCTGAAGATGAAGAGGCTCAACCGTTTAAGGATGATTTGGATTCCTTTATTAAGGATTCAGTTCAGAAAGCTGTTTCCAACTCAATTTCCGATTTTTCAAAGACATTTGAAGCCTCTGTCAAGAAATTATTGTCTTTTGATTCTTCATCTACCCCTCCAAGAAGTCTAAGAAAAGAAAGGCAGACAATATCGCCTCTAATTCAGACTCTCCGTTAAAAAATACTTCGAACCAACAGTCCACTTCCTCCAATGTCACCTTCCCTATTCAAACCGCTAGCCTGGGAGATACAGATGACGACATGGGTGATACAGACACGGATAAGGATGATCCAGACATAATGATCTGGTCAGGGCCTGTGGAGAAGAGGCATACAACCTCTCTAAATTTATTGGGCGAGTCATCTAAATCAAATGAAAGTAATAATTCCTTATTTGATTTTGCAGGGCTACCGATGTTTGATCCGGCGCTTATCCGTCACCCTAACTCCACTGAATGGACTCCCTGCGACCATGTGGCGGTATATGTTTCCAAAAATCTACATCAACCCTTAGATAAATTTTTGCGTAACAGATTAAAATCAGAATGTCCCAGACCTTCCCTTCCTAACAACATAACCGCCACTCCTGTCATTGACCCAAATATGTTGATGTTTTTTACTAAATTTGGGAAGGACCCCAAGAAGGGGGTAGACAGGGCATGAACCAACTGCCAGGACAGACTGTTGGACCTTTCGGGTCCTCTTACGAGAATTTTGGATTTGGCTGAGGAAGCCAGGATAGAGGGCAAAAAAGTTGACCCGGTTATCCTTTCCAATTTTGCCCAAAGGGCGATTTGCCTCCTTGGTAATACAAATGCCTCAATGGCACAAGAGAGACGGAAGAGTCTTTTGTTAAAGATCGATCCAAAATTAAACAACCTCGCCTCCAAGGAGATGGGACCTGAGGACAATGGACTTCTGTTTGGTGACTCCTTTATCAAGGAGCTTAACAAATACGTGGCCACTTTCACTTCTATCGAAAAAGCACAATCATCTATGTAATTTTTTTTTCATTTGCGTGTTTTTGGAAGAGCCGGCAAAGGCAGGAGGCGCTTTGCCGGCCGATTCACCCACAGGGGTGCGGTCAATCAGACCAGAGGCTCCACTTCCTATCAACAGGAGTTCAAGCCACAGTTCTACCCTCAGAAAAATCACTCCTTCAGACGTGGCTTCAGATCCAGAGGCTCGCAAAGCTCAGGTAAGCCTTCTTACTTCTGGTCCATTGTTGGTGGGGGGACGGACAGCTTTGTTTCTAACAAATTGGCAGATGTTAACAACAGACCCGTGGATACTGCAGACCATTTCAGGTTATTGTATAGAGCTTTATTCCACCCCAATCCAACATTGTCTTCCAAAGCCCTTAATGTTTTCAAAAGAACAAGACAAATTACTCTCTCAAGAGATCCACTCCCTCATCCTCAAACAAGCGGTAGAGCCATGTTCCCCTCATCCCTCAGGATTTACCAGTACTCTATTTCTGGTTCAGAAAAAGAACAAGAAATTTCTTCCAGTTATAAACCTAAAGTTTTTTCAATAGTTTTGTAGTTTATTATCATTTTAAAATGGAAACTATTCTCCACCTTCTGGACTCCCTCTTGGAAAACGACTGGATGGTTTAGTTAGATCTGCAAGATGCTTTCTTTCCATCCCAATTCATCAGTCCTTCAGGAAATACCTTCAATTTCAATGGAAGGACCAATTTTTTCGCTTTACATGCCTTCCTTTCGGACTTTCTTCAGCCCCATGGTGTTTCACCAAGGTATTAAAACCAGTGGTGACACACAAGGGCTCAGGGGGTCAGAATCTTAGTCTACCTGGACGATTTTCTCATCTTACATCAGGACAGATCCATCCTGACGGAACATTTAGACAAATTTGTTTCTCTCCTTCAGAGCCTAGGTTTTCTCATCAACCGAGAGAAATACAATCTTATTCCGTCTCATCAGATGGAGTTTCTAGGGTTTCTCATAGATTCTGTCAAGGCTACTCTTCACCTTCCACCACAAAAGATCTGCCATATAAAGAAGGAGATAGTGTTGGTTTTGAACAAATCTCAATTTACGATCAAAGGATTAGCCCGGATAATCGGTCTCCTGGCTTCGTAAATTCAGGCCATATTTCCAGGTCCTCTTCATTACCGAGAGCTCCAAAGATTAAAAATTCGACACCTTCGCGAAGGTTTCGGATACGAAGATTTAGTGTTGCTAGATCACGATTCTTGAGTCGAACTTCAGTGGTGGTTCGATCACCTAAACGCTTGGAATGCCCGGGCAATTTTCTCTACAGCACCAGATCTTGTCTTAGAATCCGATGCAAGTCAGACTGGTTGGGGCGCAAGATGCGCTCAGTTCTTGACTGGAGGTCTATGGTCAAGAGAGGAGTCTTTACTGCACATAAATTGTTTAGAGATTCTTGCAGGTTCCTTTGCGATCCACACCTTCGCCAAAGACAAGGTAAGTTGTTCTATTCTCCTCCGGATGGACAACCTCTCAGAGGTTCGGTATATAAATCATCTAGGAGGTACACGGTCAAAACCTCTCGCTGAGTTAGCAAAAAGTCTATGGGAATTTTGCCTTCAGAATCAAATTTCTCTGCAAGCAGAGTATCTTCCTGGAAACTTGAACACAATCGCAGATTGGTGCTCCAGATACCTCAAAGACTCCAGCGATTGGCAGCTTCACCCTTCTGTCTTCAAACACCTTTCTTCCAGATTCGGTCCCTTCTCCGTCGACCTCTTTGCCTCTCGTTTGAATTCTCAACTTCCTCATTTCTACAGTTGGCGTCCGGATCCTCAAGCGTTGGCCTTCAACACTTTTCAACAAGACTGGTCCGGTCAAACGAATCACGGCTTTCCTCCCTTTATTATGATCTCCAGAGTCTTGGCTCAGATCTGCCACCAATCCACCAGAATCTTATTAATCACCCCCTTTTGGCAGGGACAACCCTGGTTCCCTTCAGCTCTCGAATTACTGATAAACTTCCCTGTGCTCCTTCCTCTCTTTCCTTCTCTTTTGTTGAATCCCAAGGGTCAACCTCACGAATTAGTACTCAATCATTCCCTTCAGTTGGTGGCATGGATGCTTTCGGGTCTTCCTGGAGAACCCCAGGAATTTCGTAAGAAGCTGCTAGCTTCATCCGTCAGGCCTGGGCTCCCGGCACAACCAAAGCGTACAAATCAGCCTGGCATAATTGGTGTCTGGTCAGGGATGCCGATCCCTTTTCAGCGGAGGTAGTTCTTATCGTTAACTTCTTAGCCTCTCTGGCAGCCCAGGGTAAAGCATATAGAACGGTGAATATGTACAGGTCCGAGATTTCCGCAGAACATGATCGAATCAACAACAAGCCAATTGGTGAACATCCTCTGATCTGCCGACTGTTAAAGAGAGTACGTTTTGTCAAACCTCCTTTACCTAAGTATAATTCTATGTGGGATGTCAATGTGATTTTACAGTTCCTTCTTTCTCAACAACCTAATTCTCTTCTATCTTTGAAATTTCTATGTGCTAAACTTACCATTCTCCTCTGTCTGGTTTCCCTCAAACGTATTTCTGACATTAGAGCTTTGGACGTAACTTCTGTACAATATACTCCTCAAGGTGTTTTCTTTCAGGTTCGAAGAAGAACAAAGACTAACCTAATGTCAGCTTTTTACCCGTATTTCCCTGGTCATGCTAAGTTGTGCATGGGTAGTTGTTCGAAAGAGTACATATCAAGAACAAAAGATTTGAGAAACCTTCTGAAACTCAACTCCTTGTCTCCTTTAGGTCCCCTCACAATCCTGTGTCTTCCACTACCTTGGCCCGTTGGGTGAAATGGATTATGTACCTTGCTGGCATTGACATTTCTCTTTTTGGGGCTCATTCCACTAGGGGAGCTATGGCTTCCAAGGCTTTTTGGGCAGGATTGAGTTTGGTTGACATTCTCAAATCGGCAGATTGGTCAAATGTCTCAACTTTTAGAACTTTCTATTGTAAGCCTGTTTCTCATGTTGCCAGTTCAGTGATTTCTATGCTTTGAACTAGCATAATAGAGACTCCGTGTTTGTAATAAAATGGAGATTTTCTTAGCCTTGGTGAAAGAAAGTCTTGATTTTATTAAACACACGGAGGCGAGTATTATCCCACCACTTTTCCTTCTTTTAACCCTCCCTTTGTTTTAAGCAGGTCCATCTACCTCTACCAACCAGACGTCTTAGAGGTTTTCCTTCACCACATCATCATGTTCCGACTGATCTTCTTTTGTGCAGAAGAGCTCTCTACTACAAGACTTCCATCATTCCATACTCCATCCAGACTTTGATGAAAAGACTTTTAATATCATATATCGTTTTGAAGCCTTGTTTTCGCTTCTGTTGGCATGCATTATTTTACTCTTGATTGTTCCTTTATTCAGAGTGGATTAACTGCTTTGCAAGAAAAGAGGACTTGTTGCTCTCAGTCAAGATGTTTATACTCACCTGTTACCCTGATTGGTTGCTTCTTTATGACATGTATTGAGTAGTTTCCCAGCCAGGTTTGCTGGGAGTTGTAGTTTTTTTCTTGGCTGCTATTGAGATTAAAGCAAGAGAAGATAGCATAATACTCACATCCGTGTGTTTAATAAAATCAAGACTTTCTTTCACCAAGGCTAAGAAAATCTCCATTCATCTGTGTTGTACTGCGGCCTCTCAGAGTGTTCTAAAGAACAGCTAGAGCACTAACAGTCTTACTTATGACAAAAGTGTAGGACACCTAAAGCCATCTTGATTGAATCAAATTGGTAAAACTGATAAAACGTAAAACATTTAATTTATAAAGGAACAAAATGAGTGGGTTCATTTTGTCATCGAAATTATGGTTAGTTGTGTAAAAAGAAACATTAGCACATGTGTTAAGTGTGTTCTCAAATATCTTTCTCTTCTATTTCATTTAAACACGTGGACTAAAACATACATTTTCAATACCAGAAGCAGACTGCCATTTAAGTCACTGGTGATTAGCAGTTTACAGTATTCTAATGAGCAACTAGAGTGCTAACATTCTGAATTTATGCCAAAAGTGTGGCACATCTAAATGCCATCTTGATGGGAATCGAAATGGGAAACTGAAAATATTTTCTACTGAGGATACTGCAGCAAAGAAGGAAATTAGGGAGCCAGGCCCTGCTTCCAACTCCACCCCCTGCCCCGTATTGCGATAGGCATCTTACTTTCTATTTTAAAAAACCTTGAAATTCACTGAAAAAACAAACGTTTAAAGGGACATTAAGGTTAGGAAATAGAAAAAAAAACTGTTGTGGTGTGACTTTAACTGTGATGTACCTAATGGATTCTTGGGTACATCACAGAGAATGTCTGCAACCAGGCAACAAGGAGAGTTGGAAGAAGGCAGCAGGAGGAGCAGGAGCAGGCTCTGTTGTGTCTCTGTTGTGGTGGCTATTTCTGACAAACTTGAAGTTTAATAAAAGTGCCTGGAACATGAACTGAGCATCGTGCTGTTTCTTAACAAGTTGGTGACGAGGGGAAACCAACTACATCAGGACAAAGACCCAGCTTTGTGAAGCTTTAATCGCAATCCGCTCACCAACCGGTGAGTTAAATTATTTTTGACAAAGGATTAAAACAGTAAAAAGACTGTCAATGCCATGAGAATAGAAAAGGGACAACAAGGAATTACATGTACCAGTGGGTACAAAACAAACAGAAAAGGAAACAGTCAAAAGACTGCCAAACCAAATGAATAAAAAGGGACATCAGAGAATTATATGTACCAATTAGAATAAAAAGAAAAGAAGAACTTTTCATGCCACCACAACAGGATAAAATCATTTACTGCCACCATTCATTTTAAATGTTTAAATAGTAGTAATTTTGAATGAATAGTAGCAATGGCAGCAGGAAGCATGTTACCACCTCCACAGTGCCTGTCTGATGCATGGAACTGATGTTACCAAGGAAGAGATGGAGGAAAATGCTAGACTCTTATATTATAGCAAGAGGTGGAGAGAAATTCTCTCCAGCAAGGAAACAAGGAGTCCTCCTACAAAATTTAGGAATTGAAGGTCGTAATATTTATGAAAGCCTTGATGAAATTACTGAAGGTGAACCTCATGATATTTTTGAGATGTCTATGATGATGTTGGAAAAACATTTTGGCCCCCCAAAAAATGTAGTAATGGAACAACATAAGTTCTTCTCAAGAATGCAAGGGAAGACAGAGAAAGTGGGAAACTACATAGCATCTTTAAAAAGCTTGGCATGCACATGTGACTTTGGAGAACTCATTGACTCATTAATAAGAGATCAATTGGTGCATTGCACTAACAATCCACGAGTACAAGAGAAGCTACTAGCGAAGATCCCAACTTTGAAGGAAGCAGTGGATGTTGTTGAAGGAATGGAATACACCACTGGTGGGTTTGAGAGATGCGTGAGAAACCCCTTAGTGCTAATGTAACTGAAGTGAACATGACCAGTGTAGTAGAGGATGAGTATGCTCTTACCAGTCAAGTGGTGATGCTAAGCAACAGGAACACACAGAGTAAGGACAGAATGAAAGGAAAGGCAACTAAAGACTCGCGAGACAATTACAAAACTAAGTGCTACAGATGTGGTAATCCAACTCATTTTTCGAATAGTCCTGCTTGTTTTGCTCGGAACTTAACATGTAAAGGGTGTGGAGAAAAGGGACACATTATTAAAGTTTGCAGGAGTCTCAAGATCAGTAATGTCGAATTACAGGATGTGCATCAACACGCTGTTATATGCATATCTCAGGATAATGCCAATGATATCCAGAGAAATTATGTGGATGTGGGTTGTATAAAAATGCCAGAATGCCAGGTTACTATCAACGGCAAGGAAGTCACAGTTCTTGTAGATTCAGGTTCACCATATACATCAGTGGGAGATAAGAATTGGAAGCACATATTTGGGAAATTTGATATACCGTTAAAAAAATCGAACATTAATCCAGAAGGCTATGGAGGAACTGAGATTGACCTAATTGGATACACCATTATGAGGATCCATTTCAAGGAACGAGAGACAGTAGAGAAAGTCTATGTGGCTAAAAGAAGTTACAACCTGTTGGGTTGGCGCCACCAAAAAGATTTGGGTATCATATTAAATCCGAATGCCACTGATCAAGTCATGTTAGTAGAAAATATAGGTGATGGAGAGGATGTAATCAGAGAGTTCCCTGATGTGTTTATGGATCGACTTGGAGTGCTCAAGAATTTCAAACGCAAGATAATCCTCAATAATAATGCTACGTCTGTTGTCCATAAAGTCAGGAAGGTTCTGAACCTCATGTTGAGTTTATTGGAACAGGAATTAGACAAACTCAAAGGAATGGATGTCATTGAGGAAATTGAATCTTCAGAATGGTTGGCCCCAGTGGTTTTGGTACCAAAGGATAATGGCACTAAGATCAGGATGTGTGTTGACCTGAGAGATTGGAACCAACATATATGGGTGGATCGACAGCCTCTATCCAACAGAGCTGAGCCATTATCCATGCTTAAGGGAGCTACATTTTTCAATGTGATGGATCTGTCAGCAGCCTACCACCAAGTGAGGTTGCACAAGGACTCCAAACATCTCACTTAATTTGTGACACCACTGGGAGCATTCAGATTCAAAAGGTTGCCGTTTGGGTTATCATCGGCAGCAGCTTGTTTCCAGAGATTGATGAAGAAGGTTCTGGAAGGGGTTAGAAATGTGCTGTTTTTTTCAAGATGATATTCTCATTTATGGTGAAAATGAATTGACTCATGATAGAACGTTAAAATAAGTTTTAGAGAGACTAAGAGATAATGGCACTACTGTAAAAAAGAGAAAAGTGTCAATTCGGAGTTAACACAGTGACATATCTAGGACATGTGATATCTGGGGCGGGCATTAAACCCAAGATGAGTCTAACGGATTCAATTGTCAAGGCCCGCTCCTGTTGACAAGGATGGCGTTCGATCCTTTTTAGGTCTAGCAGAATACTATTCAAAATTTGTTCAAGGTTTTGCTAGTAGTTATGCCACGACAGATGTTGCTCAAGAAAGGGAACAAGTTTGTATGGTCTGATGTGTGCGAGAAGACATTTGTATGTGTCAAGAACGTCATAGGCAATATGCCAAATTTGAACCATTTTGATGTGACTAAAGGAACCATTCGCACCACTGATGCAGGTCTCAAAGGGTTAGGTGCAGTTTTGAGCCACGTAGACAATGGGGAAGAGAAGGTGTTTGTGTTTGCCTCTCGTTCTCTGAAAGGAGCGGAAGAGAAGTATTCCATCATTGAACGAGAGGCACTTGCTTGTGTGTGGGCCATTCATCATTTTAAGTTCTTTTTGTGGGGTCTACCTTTTACACTAAGGTCAGATCATAAGCCATTTGTGCAAATTTTCACATGTAAGGGGTCAGACAAGGCCACTCCCAGAATTAAAAGATGGTTGGAGAGTGTGCTGGAGTTTAACTTCAAGATTGAATACTTACTCGGACTGAGGAATGACACAGCAGACTGTTTGTCTAGATTACCTGTTGAAGTAGATGACTCAATGGAGCAGAGTGCTTCGGTGTTGTGGGTGATGGAGTCCCCTTTATCTCAGGAGGAGTGGTGTCGAGAGAGTGAGAAGGATGCTGTTTTAGCAGATATAAAGTGTATGATAGTGAACGGATGGTCTGATCGGAAGGATTTGAATATGGAAGTACAAATGTTTTGGGGAGTGAGAGATGAATTAAGCATTTTGGATGATCAAGTGTTTAAAGGTGACTGTGTGGTTCCACAAGAATGGTTGAGAGTTAAAGTAATGAATCTCAGACATGAAGGAAATTTAGGCAGGAATCTTACTAAAGCCAGGTTACGAGAAAAATATTGGTGGCCTGGGCTTGACAAGGAAACAGAAAATGTAGTGAGAGATTGTTGGTTGTGTGCCAACAGTGATAAAACCAAAGTGGTGAGAATAGCACCTTTATCTCCCACGGAAGTGCCTGAGGAACCTTGGTCCAAACTTGGATTGGATATAGTGGGGCCTTTCAATTTGCTGACCCCAAATGATAGATATGTATTGGTTCTGGTGGACTAAAAGTCTAAGTGGGTGTATGCTTGTGTTGGATCAATTACTACTAAGACTGTGATAGAGTTCTTGAAAGATGTGTTCGTTTTGGAGGGCATTCCCAAATTGATTGTTACAGATAATGGGGTGCAATATGTTTCTGATGAAATGAAAACACGTACAACACTTTATGCCCCACAAACCAATGGTCTTGTTGAAAACATGAATGGCCCTCTCAGAGATTGTGCTCAGTTAGCAATGACAAATAGAGGAGAGTTCCGAAATATTTTGAGGGATAAGCTGTGGGCCCATCGAACTAATCCAAATTTTGTGACAAAGGAATCTCCATTTCAGTGTTTGAGAGGACGAGTGGCAGGGTCTAAGTTGTTCCCCAGGTGGTTAGGATGCTATGGTAATGGTAAGAGTGTGGATGGCCGCAGAGTCCATGTACTTCAGTGGAGGTATAAAGAACGATTTGATAACAAACATGGTGCAGTGGTCAGGAACTGGAAAGTAGGAGAGTTGGTGTTTATAAAGAAACCTAGGTGGTCATGCAAAGGGGAGTCTAAATTTATAGGACCATTTCGCATTAAAGTACTTGAGACGAATGTAGTGATCCTAGAGAATGGAGAAGTTTGGAGCATGTCTAGACTGGCTAGGTGTGATTGGAATACTGAATTGGTGGAAGCCAAACTGTGTGCTGATGAGCTGGGAGACAGTGGAGTAACCTTACAGCATCATATTTCTGCTTTGTCACCCAAGGAAGTTCGCACTCGAAGGAGGCAAGAGTATCTCAAAGACTATGGGCTTGATTACAACTCTGGCGGAGAGGGTTAATCCATCCCAAATGTGACAGATATCCCGCCCACCGTACTAAAAGTTCCTTAGGATATAATGGACTCATAATACGGCGGGCGGTATATCCGTCACATTTGGGATAGATTAACCCCCTCCGCCAAAGTTGTAATCAGGCCCTATGTGTGATCATGGTTTTCCACATTGTGTTGTACTTTTATATTTTACACAAAGTATGTGAGTAATGTTTTCAGCCTATTGTATTGTTGTAAATTTAGTGTCCTTATTACAATTTTTTTTAAAGTATTCATTTGGGGGGGAGGATGTGTTGTTGTGTGATTCTTAGGTACATCACAGAGGATGTCTGCAACCAGGCAACAAGGGGAGTTGGAAGAAGGCAGCAGGAGGAGCAGGAGCAGGCTCTGTTGTGGCTCTGTTGTGGTGGCTATTTCTGACAAACTTTAAGTTTAATAAAAATGCCTGGAACATGAACTGAGCATCGCGCTGTTTCTTAACAAAAACCTTAGAAGTTCACTAGAAAAAAGTTACACGGATGTTATGTTAGGTTCAGATATTATAGGCACAAAACCATAGAAATTCAGTTGTTATGGTTAGATATTTCAAGTTACTATAACTCTCTCCCTCACCATGTTCTGCTAATTACCCAAGATATTGCATCACTCATGACATCTTCTTTGACATCATTGGTAATATCACTGTAACATTTGCAGTAAAATTATTGTTGAGAAAACTATGCACGGCAAGGGCGTGAGTTATAGTTACCTTAGGGCACGACTCATAGTTACTTGAAATAACTCTAACTATAACAGCTGAATTTCTAAGGTTTTATGTGTGTAAAGTCTGAACCTAACTATAACGTCCTGGTAACCTTTCGTTTTTTAAGTGATTATTTATATATACACACATACATACATATATGTAGGCATGTTCTTGATGTTTAAAATGCATTAAAATAGCAATTTATTAGTTTGTGAGAAAAAAGTGCTGTTGAATTTGCTGCATATATGCAACCGGAACTGAAAATACCAGAGTTTAAGTTAGATTGTAGTACAAATGACCCTTTTACTAGTTTAGGAATATTAATTCTATTCTATCTGACCTCAGTTCTGAATTTATATTTGCCCCTTGTTTTGCCGGAGCTTTGCCTAACTGCTGCTTTTTCTAAAGACAAGCCACACAATGGACAAGAAAGGGGGACATGATTCAGTTCAACAACAAGTGGAAAATGTACTATCGTTAGACCTTTATACCTGTGCAGACCCTTTCCTATTCATAAAAGGATCCCTCCCGGGCCCATTAGAGCTAGGGGACTTGGAACAGGTATGAGTTCAGTGCTTATTTGTTATTAAGCTCAGTGGGAGGAACTAAGCAGGCCAGGGATTGGGATATGGGCAAGGAGAGTTGGATTTTGGATACTTGAACTGTGACACTGCATTCTGTGATTAAATATATATATCACACTCAATTTAATATAGTAAAATTATTGGCTAGAGGATCATGATATATCACTGGTTGTATACACTTTAACCTGTCCTGTTAGGCCCAGTCCAATGAGGGAGCTGACTAGAAAGGAAAATGTAGGATGACTTCCCTGGCTAATGTGGTGAGAAATCCCTGCCTGTCTGCCTGCCAGTACATTAAACAAAAGTGTTGTTAGTGTTTGCTTTGAATCTCGATCTGACTGTAACAGCCTACTGTTGTCCCCAAAAGTCTAAAGGTGGACACACTTAAAGAAAAGCTTACTTTGCTTTCTGACATTCTTCCTGTAGTTGAGTATGCAGAATACTGTACCCTGTGCCAGTCTGGAAGAAAATCACGGAGCCTATTTCAACTTCACTTTTTAATTGGTGACAACTGTGGAACTGTCCCTCCTCTGGATGTAGGGTCCTGTAAACAGAAGAAACTGTTGTTGCTCAAGAAATTCAAATGACAGTAAAAACAGGATAATTTGCTCTGTTTCCAAACTGGAATTGAAGGAAGTCTCCTGCGAATGCAAACTGTGGGCTGCCGTCCATGAACCAATTCTGAAGAATTAAAGGCTTATTTGTGAATGCAGCACTGCTTTGGAATGTTTTTTTAAAATTCCATTTCTGCAGGAAAGAGACTAGGTGTGGCCTCAGTAGCTTCATCTTAGATTTTTCACTGTCTCTGAGATAGATTTATTAAAATGTTTGAGGCCTCTGTGAAACCTCTTGCAGCCAAGGCAAGCATTTCCATATTTTTCCTGCTAATAACCTTTGGCCTGCAGAAATGCTTTCACAAAAGAATAGCCCTCTAGCTCACACTCCCCAGGCTAGTCTCCCCACCTAAACAAGCAATTATGAAGATACTTCAAAAATTGAGAAGAAGAAACATAGGAGAGATGTCAAACTAGGTAGGTAGGCAGATAATTTTATTTTGTAAGTTAATTAAAACCAATTACAACAATACATTACTCATTTGAAAAATCACAATTAAATAAAAAATAATTTTCTAAATTCTCAAAAATAGAAACAAAACTAACATTTAATAAACAGCTATATTTTTCTGGTCATTATATGTTGTTCAATAACTCTCCACATTCATACTGCTGCATGCAATTGTCTGTTTGGTTAAGAATTTTGTTGTGCAGCCAATGTTCTCGTTAGACAGTCCGCTGAAACACATGATCATTGTACCTTTGACTGTTTATACTCCACTTTCCCAAAAAATTGGTCTTAGGTACTTTCTTTTTATATCTATCAGAGAGGGACACACACATTAAAATATGCCCCCTTTATCTCCTTAGAATGACACCCAAAGCATTTGATATTAGCAGACCATAATCAGGACCCTTGCAATATTGGGATATAGCAGAGTCTAAATGCGAGAAATCCTCTTAATTTGTGAGTGCAGAGTGGAATCTAAATAGTTTTGCCTTTTCATTTTAGTTGCAGATCCCTTGTCAGAAAGATAAAATACTGGTCTTATATTTGTCCTATATATTTGTTTTAGTAGACCTTTAGTAGATCTCTTAGTTCATTGTCAGTTACCACAAATGCTTTCTCTGACGTTAAAATGAAGTCTTCTTTCATTAAGCTTTTCATTGTAGTCATCTCAACATTACATCAGTTGCAAAGATCATTGATTAAATTGATCAATTTCAGAGCTTGTATATGAATGAAACAGAGTTCTAGTCTTATCTGGGAATGGGGAGTAGATGATCTTAGGTTGAAGGTTTATCACATAAGTCTGGTGAATAACATAACCAAACTGCCTATTGTTGGTTTTCTGAAACTTTTTACTTCATAGAAAAGTAAAGGAATTATTTTGGTTATTAGGAATGTAATAGTAGAACCAATTGTCCCTCTCCATATTTTTTTAGAAATGTTTGGAGTACTTCAAGTGCTGTAATTTTTATCTTCTTCTTAAGAGATGACTAATTTAGCTTTGAGGCAATTTCCAGTCTGAGATAAGTATATTGTGATACTTACTCTAATATATATAAAAATATATTATACTTTAATATATATATATAGTCACTGACGCTTGCTTTATTTTTTTACTTTCAGTTTGGTACACCAGAGTGAAATTGTTTTTGCTTTGTTAAAGTTGATTAAAAATCCACTTAGCTTATTGTATTCTTTTAAAATGTGTAGTTGTCTTTGTAATCCCTTCTGTGCTGTGGATAGCCCAACAAAGTCATCTGCACATGCTAAATAGGAAATTCTCTGTTGTCCAAATTTTGGAGAATGACCATCACTTTGAATAAGAGTTTGGGTACGATCAGCAATGTAGTGAAAAAAGAAGCAGAGCCAAAATGCATCCCTGATTTTGCTTTTAATAGTAAAGATTTTTTTAGTGTCAATCAGTTTCCGTTAGTCACTTTTACTTGGGCCCAGTTATTTGTTTAAAGCTCATTTAATAGATGTAATAAAGAGCACATTATTCCCCATGCCTGCAGTTTTATCCAAAGAGTGCTCCTAACTACCTTATCAAAGGCAGCAGTCATTGAAATATATTAAATAGTTTATTACTTTTTATTTTCCAGTGAACAACGAGCTGAGGTGACTAATCTAACCACATTGTCTGCAGTTTAACAGTTTGATCCAAAGTCCATATGATGAGGGTGAACTATTTGATTTCCATCTGCCTATTGTGCTAAAATGTCAAAAGATGTTTTAAAAAGATCTTGCCATCTGTATCTAGTAGCACAATAGTGCACCAGCTTAACTGGGTCTGTTTTTGGGCCCTTTTTATCAGTAGGCTGTATTAGAGAGCCTCTCCAAAACAACAAGCTCAGACCATGACAAACTGTGGCATTAACAAATGTAGAGAGTATAACACTCCCATTGTTTGTTGATGACTTTATTACACTTCTGCTGTTGGGCCAGGAGAGAAGAAATCTCAACAGCTTCTTGTTGGAAATGACCCCTCTGCAGGGTCACCCCCATACTTTTTGCCTTCCTTTTTCTCTTTTTCTGATCTCATTTTTGCTGGCTTTAGGACTCTGGGCACTTTACCACTGCTAACCAGTGCTAAAGTGCATGTGCTCTCTCCTAAAACATGGTCACATTGGCTTACACCCAATTGGCATATCTAATTTACTTGTAAGTGCACTACACATGCCCGGGGCCTGTACATTGAATGCTACTAGTGAGCCTGCAGCACTGGTTGTGCCACCCACATAAGTAGCCCCTCAATCATGTCTCAGGCCTGCCATTGCAAGGCCTGTGTGTGCAGTTTCACTGCCACTTCGACTTGCCATTTAAAATTACTTGCCAAGCCTGAAACTCACCTTTTTCTACATATACGTCACCTCTAAGGTAGGCCCTAGGTACCCCATAGGGCAGGGTCTGATGTAGGTAAAAGGCAGAACATATACCTGTGTGTTTTATATGTCCTGGTAGTGGAAAAACTCCTAAATTTGTTTTCTGCTACTTTAAGGCCTGCTCCTTTCATATGCTAGCATTAGGGCTACCCTCACATACTGTTTGAGTGGTAGATTCTGATCAGAAAGGGGTAGACAGATCATGTTTAGTATGGCAAGAATGGCAATAGAAAATCCTGCTCATTGGTGAGGTTGGATTTTATATTACTATTTAAGAAATGACACATTTAGAAAGTGAGCATTTCTCAAGTGAGCATTTCTCTGCACTTACAATCCATCTGTGCTTTACATCCTGTCTCCAATCCACATCTGGGCTGGGCTGGTTGATAGCTCCCTTGTGCATTTCACCCAGACAACCACAAACACAGGCTACATAGTCACACCTGCACTCATCAGCATACTGAATGGGTCTTCCTGGGCTGGAAGGGTCTCACACTTAGATTTCAAAAGCTAGTAGGCTGCCATCCCACAATGGACTCCCAAACCCCCTACTGGGCCCCTGGCAGACAGAACTGTACTGAAAGGGGACCTTGTGCACTTTAAAACCACTCTTTAAAGGCATTTTGGGGGTTATATAAACTGGGTTTCTGACCCCACCAACTCAGACACTTCCGGACCAGATCCTGCAACCCGTCAAGAGGAACTGCCTTGCTGCCCGAAAGACTCACTTGCACTGTCTTGCTCTGAAGGTCTGCTGCCTTGCTGTTGCCATGCTGCCTTGCTGGCCTCTGACTTTGCTGAGAAGTGCTCTCCAAGGGCTTTGATTGAGGTTGCCTCCTGTTTTCTGAAGTCTCAGGGCCAAAAAGACTTAGGGGGTCATTACAACATTGGCGGTAAAAGCCGCTTACCGCCGTGCAGAACACCGCCAACACACCGCCGCGGAATTCCGCCACTGCTATTACGACCCACATCTCAAAATCCGACAAAATTCAGACACCCACACAAGTCCGCCACAGCAAAGGTCAGTGATAAACTGGCGAAAACAAAACCTCCACCGTCACGCCAACAGAAATATGGCCATGCTATCACGACCCACGAATCCACGCGCCGGTCTTTCAACCGCGGTATTCCATTGGCAGTACACATCGCCGTGCTCAAAATACACACACTTCTGCAAAACACCGCCACATTGGACAATTCGAAATACACACACCTGATACACATACACACACCACTCCCACACTCCCAATACAATATAAAACACACACCCACATCACCCACAAACCCTTACGACAACAAATCATGAACGAAAGCCAGAGAGAGACAGCACCAGCAAGAACACTAGCATCCACAGGCACACAACACCATCACCCACACTGCTTCCACGCACAAAACACCACACACCACTACATATCACCACACTTATCACCACATACACCACCCCACACATCACCTACACCACCCCATGGCACGGCAAAGACACCCCAGGTTCTCTGAGGAGGAGCTCAGGGTCATGGTGGAGGAAATCGTATGGGTAGAGCCACAGCTATTTGGAGCACAGGTGCAGCACACCTCCATAGCTAGGAAGATGGAGCTATGGCGAAGAATAGTCGACAGGGTCAACGCAGTGGGACAGCACCCAAGAAATCGGGACGACATCAGGAAGAGGTGGAACGACCTACGGGGGAAGGTGCGTTCCGTGGTCTCAAGACACAACATTGTGGTACAGCAGACTGGCGGCGGACCCCCACCTCCTCCCCCACAACTAACAACATGGGAGGAGCAGGTCTTGACTATTCTGCATCCTGAGGGCCTCGCAGGAGTCGATGGAGGAATGGACTCTGGTAAGTCAAATCTTAACTATCATATGCCCCACCCTACCTGCATGCTATCACAGACCCCCACCCTCGCCTCCTCCCCTATTACTCCAACTCCTCACAAATGTACTAATAACACAAACCACCCATCCCAACACCAAGCCCTGCATGACACAACAAAGCATGGACACCCATCACCAAAGCAGGCCCACTGCACGTACCCATAACACCCCCCTCAACCATCATCACACAAGCCCACACACAGGAATGCCAGCACTGGGGTACACGCTCACCCACCCATTGGCCACCATGACACACTCAGATGCAATAATCATGCTTTTATACCCCTGCAGGACCACTACCCAACGTCACCAGACAAGAGGGTCCAGACATCTCCACCCCACCCACAGAAGCGGCCCACAGTGATGACAGCAGCTCTGTCCAACTGGATCCAGATGACCAGCCTGGACCATCTTGGGCCTCGGGACAGTCGGTTCCCCACACCCAGTCACAGGCCACCACAGACCTTCCACCCTCTGGTAACACCAGCACAGCACCCACCCAGCGGGCTCATACCTTCGTCCCCGGGACACGTCAATCAGCTGTGTGTCCACCACTACAGGGAACCCAGGATAACCCACCACCCCAACAACAACATGGACCTGGGGGCAGTGGTAGTGGGCACACGGTCCAGGGGACGGAGGCACAGGAACACAGGGGAACTGGGGGGGCTGCTGTGCGACATGGGGCGGACAGGCCAAGGGAACCCACTCTCCACGAGGCCCTCTCCTCCATCATGGGAGCCTACCACCACTCACAGGAGACGATGGCAACAGTACTGGCCAAGTTTCAGGAGACCCAGCGGCTGCAGGAGGAACAGAATTTGGGCTTCAGGGAGGAACTCAGAACCATCAGCTCCGCCCTGGGCACAATCGTAGGGGTGCTGAAGGAGATACTTAACACCAGGAGGTACACTGTGGCACTGCAAGGGGCCCCTGACACTAGCATGGACGATGAACTGCCCACCACCTCCGCCGGCGCTAGTGGCAGGACGCCCGCCACAGGACCACCACTCCAGCACCCCACCCCCTGCAGATGGAGAACCACCCCGCAAACGGTCCCTGAGATCCAGGAACAAGACAGAGCACGATGCCAAGACCCCCGCCAAGAAATGAGACCACCCTGATTGTCATCCTACTGTCCCACTTTGTAACCCTGTCCATCTTGGAACTGCCCCAGCTCCACTTCCTATGCCCATATGGACAATGCACCTGTGAGACTAATAGACTGGACTCTGCCATGGACATTCCTCCACCATCACCCCTCACCATTTTACAACCCCCCTCCAATATTGAGCACTCCAATAAACACCCTTGAACCACAAAACAATCTGGAGTCAGTCTGTGATTTCGAAAATGTGTATTAGCAATGACAGTGACAAACTATGTTTTCAAATGTAATGTCAACATACCTATGTCACACATCTCAAGTCCATGAGGAATCTAAGCAGATGACACACGTTGTAAACCACACCTGTGAAACCGTAAGGGAAATGTACAACTCAGTTACCATATACTGGGTGAAATCGACAGACAGGATAGAGGTAAAAGTGTGAAAGTACTTGTTGTGTTCTCACCTGTGTGTCACTGGAAATATTGCAGGATATCTGAGTCCCTGTTGTCAATGTCTTCTTCCTCTGCTTCCTCCTCATCACTGTCCACAGGCTCCACAGCTGCTACAACACCGTCATCTGGACCATCCTCCTGCAGAAAAGGCACCTGTCGTCGCAAAGCCAAGTTGTGAAGCATGCAGCAGGCCATGATGATCTGCCACACCTTCCTTGGTGAGTAGAATAGGGAACCACCTGTCATATGGAGGCACCGGAACCTGGCCTTCAGGAGGCCGAAGGTCCGTTCGATCACCCTCCTAGTCTACCCATGAGCCTCATTGTAGCGTTCCTCTGCCCTGGTCCTCGGATTCCTCACTGGGGTCAGTAGCCATGACAGGTTGGGGTAACCAGAGTCCCCTAATAGCCACACCCGGTGCCTCTGGAGTTGACCCATCACATAAGGGATGCTGCTTTTCCGCAGGATGTAGGCGTCATGCACAGAGCCAGGGAACATAGCATTTACCTGGGAGATGTACTGGTCTGCCAAACATACCATCTGTACATTCATCGAATGATAACTCTTCCGGTTCCTGTACACCTGTTCACTCCTGTGGGGGGGGACCAGAGCTACATGGGTCCCATCAATGGCACCTATGATGTTGGGGATATGTCCAAGGGCATAGAAGTCACCTTTAACTGTAGGCAAATCCTCCACCTGAGGGAAAACGATGTAGCTCCGCATGTGTTTCAGCAGGGCAGACAACACTCTGGACAACACGTTGGAAAACATAGGCTGGGACATCCCTGATGCTATGGCCACTGTTGTTTGAAAGGACCCACTTGCAAGGAAATGGAGCACTGATAGCACCTGCACTTGAGGGGGGATCCCTGTGGGATGGCGGATTGCTGACATCAGGTCTGGCTCCAACTGGGCACACAGTTCCTGGATTGTGGCACGGTCAAACCTGTAGTTGATGATCAAATGTTTTTCCTCCATTGTCGACAGGTCCACCAGCGGTCGGTACACCAGAGGATTCCGCCATCTCCTCACATGTCCCAGCGGACGGTGCCTAGGAATGACAACAGCGACCACAGAGTCAAACAACTCAGAGGTAAGTACCCACAGTCTACACAGAACACCATTCATACACAAAATCTGGCCTGTATTTGTGTTGCGCGACAAGGCCTAGGTCTGTGTGATGCAGTTGGTATTGAGGTCATGTGGGCCCCTGAAATGGCGGCTGCCTGACCTCTAAAGTGGGACAATGGGATGTGAGGTAACTGCGCTGGCGCTGCACACCGTCGCGGTAGGCGGTCGAAGACCGCGGTGCAATGCTGCATTGGTTAACATTGGACCCTATGGGTCCCAGGAGCCAATGACGATGTACGCCGGCGCTGATGGTACGCACTGCCGCGGACGTGACTGCCATTTTCTACCTGTTGAATCACTCGATACCTGATCTTCGACAGGAGAGGACCTACACTGCAAGTGCTGCTGTGACCTCGGTCTGGAAGAGACAATGGCTTGTGTGTCTGGGGAAAGGGCCCCTGCGTTCACTGCAGAGGAGTTGGAGAAGCTCGTGGACGGGGTCCTCCCCCCGTACACGCTACTCTACGGTCCTCCAGACCAACAGGTAAGTACACAAGGAGCACGTTGTATGGGCTATGCCTGTGTGGAGAGGGCTGGTTGTAAGAATGAAGGGGGCACAGTTCTGCGTGCATGAAGGGCTGTGAATGCATGTGCCACATGGCAAGGGTAGGGATGTGGGCCACTCACTTCGACGGTGCAGTTGGTAATGACTTCTCTTCTTCCCCTGTACATGTCATGTAGGTCAGCGCCCACCAGAAGAAGGATATTTGGCGTGCCATCGCCAAGGACGTTCGGACCTTGGGGGTCCACCACAGACGGGAGCTTCACGGCGGGGACAGGATCAGCAACCAGCGACACAGACTCGTCCTCCGATGGGAGCTCCCTTGTGGTGGCGGTCAAAATCTGTGCCCCCCACTTCTACAGGTACAGCCGCCACCCCCTCTAGCAGCACCGCCCTCCCAGCAGCCCCTCAGCCTTCGCCCGTGCCCGCTCACACAGGAGGGTGGGTATCACCTTTGCCCCAGGCACCTCAGCCCCTGCCCCTGTCACCTCTGCTGCCCTCAGTGAGGAGCCCATTGACCTCCTCAGGTCCCTCACTGTTGGGCAGTCTACCATTTTGAATGCCATCCAGGGAGTAGAAAGGGAATTGAAACACACAAATACATTCCTGGAGGGCATTCATTCTGGTCAGGCTGCCCTTCATCGAACCCTGCAAACTGTGGCCTCAGCACTGATGGCAGCCATTGTCCCTGTGTCTAGCCTCCCCCTCCAACTTCCTCCACCCAGACCCAATCCCCTGTACCCCAGCCTAGCCCAAGCACACCATCAGACCAGCCTGCACACACCTCACCACACAAGGGAAGCTCAGACAAACATAAGCACCACACATCCCACAGGCACTCACACAAGCATCACACACATACAGACACACCAACATCCACTGCCTCCACTGTGTCCCCCTCCTCCCTCCCAGTCTTGTCTACACACTCACCTGCATGCACTACCTCTACAGCCACTACGTCCCGCACCAGCACACCCACCACCACACCCCGCTCACGTGCACTCACAACCCCCACTCCCATTTACACGTCTCCTGTGTCCTCGCCCAGTGTGTGTGTGACGCCCCCTCCGAAGATACACAAATGCAGGCACACACTCACCCAAGAGCCATCCACCTCACGACAGCCTCTAGCGCATGCACCTTCACCCAAATTCACCAAACGTACACCTCCTACAACCACTACCTCTTCCTCCACTCCCAAACCCCCTCCAGCTACCCGTCCCAGTGTTCCTAAGAAACTTTTCCTGGCCAACCTTGACCTCTCCCCCCCCCCTCCAACTCATAGGTCCCGTACTAGAACCTCAGCCAAAAATCGCTGGGACCAGTGGTGCCTGTTACAGGTATGTGGAGTGCACTGGCCACCAGGCCAGCAAGTGTGGCACGGAGCCACAGCACAGCCAGTCCCCCCCTGTGAAGCACCAGAAGTTGGACAGTGCACGGCGGGAGAGGGGGAAGACTCCAGCCAGCAAAGCCGCTCACAAGGGTCCCCGGGGTAGTGTCGACTCAGCTGTGACTCCTCCCAAGGTAGGGAAGGGGCAAAAGAAATCTCTAAAGTCTGGGAGGGGCAGCACGGCAGAGAAGACCGCCATCATTTGCTCTGCCCAGGAGGCCACCACCAGCCCAATCGTCACTGGCCAGGAGGCCACCGCCGGAGTCACTGCCCAGGAGGCCAGCCCAATCGTCACTGGCCAGGAGGCCACCGCCAGAGTCACTGCCCAGGAGGCCAGCCTAATCGTCACTGGCCAGGAGGCCACCGCCGGAGTCACTGCCCAGGAGGCCAGCCTAATCGTCACTGGCCAGGAGGCCACCGCCGGAGTCACTGCCCAGGAGGCCAGCCCCAGAGTCACTGGCCAGGAGGCCACCGCCATAGTCACTGCCCAGGAGGCCAGCCCAATTGTCACTGGCCAGGAGGCCACCCCCAGAGTCACTGCCCAGGAGGCCAGCCTAATCGTCACTGGCCAGGAGGCCACCGCGAGAGTCACTGCCCAGGAGGCCATCGCCAGAGTCACTGCCCAGGAGGCCAGCCCAATTGTCACTGGCCAGGAGGGCCCCGCAAGCCACAGCCCAGCTGACCCATGAAGGACCGCCAGCCACCGGCCTGCTGGGCAATGAAGGACCGCCTTGGCAAGCACAGCTGAACAGGCCAGGGACCGCTAAACAAGGCAAAGACCGCCATGGAAATCACCGCTGAACAGGTCAGAAACTGCCAACTCAAGCACTGCTGAACAGGGCAAAGACCGCCATGGAATGCACCGCTGAACAGGGCAAGCACCGCTGAACAGGTCAGAAACTGCCAACTCAAGCATTGCTGAATATGGCAAAGACCGCCATGGAAAGCACCGCTGAACAGAGCAAGCACCGCTGAACAGGTCAGAAACTGCAAACTCAAGCACCGCTGAACAAGGCAAAGACCGCCATGGAATGCACCGCTGAACAGGTCAGAAACTGCCAACTCAAACACCGCTGAACAGGGCAAAGACCGCCATGGAATGCACCGCTGAACAGGTCAGAAATTGCCAACTCAAACACCGCTGAACAGGGCAAAGACCGCCATGGAATGCACCGCTGAACAGGGCAAGCACCGCTGAACGGGTCAGAAACTGCCAACTCAAGCACCGCTGAACAAGGCAAAGACCGCCATGGAAAGCACCGCTGAACAGGGCAAGCACCGCTGAACAGGTCAGAAACTGCCAACTCAAACACCGATGAACAGGGCAAAGACAGCCATGGAAAACACTGCTAGCCCATTAGCGGCAGGAGCAGTGACGCAGCAGGGACCGTCACGGGGGTGAGTGCTGCACTCTGGGCACCAGTCCCCCTCCAGAACCAGTAGAGACATGCATCCACTCCGTCTGTCCTGCACAGGAGGAAGCACTCTGGGCACCAGTCCCCCTCCAGAACCAGTGGAGCCTGTAATCCACTTGAGACACTGTGGCTTTGCACTCCCCAGGATGGTACAGTGGGCAAGCCACCCACTGTAGAGACTTGAGAGACTGTGGCTTTGCACTCCCCAGGATATGGCAGTGGGCAACCCACCCACTGTAGAGACTTGAGAGACTGTGGCTTTGCACTCCCCATGATGGTACAGTGGGCAACCCACCCACTGTAGAGACTTGAGAGACTGTGGCTTTGCACTCCCCAGGATGGTACAGTGGGCAACCCACCCACTGTAGAGACTTGAGAGACTGTGGCTTTGCACTCCCCAGGATATGGCAGTGGGCAACCCACCCACTGTAGAGACTTGAGAGACTGTGGCTTTGCACTCCCCAGGATGGTACAGTGGGCAACCCACCCACTGTAGAGACTTGAGAGACTGTGGCTTTGCACTCCCCAGGATGGTACAGTG
Source organism: Pleurodeles waltl (assembly GCF_031143425.1). NCBI lineage: Eukaryota > Metazoa > Chordata > Amphibia > Caudata > Salamandridae > Pleurodeles > Pleurodeles waltl. The sequence goes on along the minus strand of NC_090436.1, from coordinate 126,869,417 downwards.
GGCAACCCACCCACTGTAGAGACTTGAGAGATTGTGGCTTTGCACTCCCCAGGATACATCAATGGGCATGAAGCCCCCTCGTGGATCTAGCGTGGTGCACTCATCCGGCTGAGGTGCCCCCCCTTCCCTTCCCCCTGAGGTGCCTGTTATATTTCTATCTGATGCCCCTGCAGTGTTCTCTCCGTTTTGATCAGGTATCTAGTGTGGGCCTCGCCCATGCATTTTGGGCCCAGTGGTCCACGGCCAATGAATGGTGCATTACCTGCACTACTAATCGTGGTGTATATTTTGTTTAATGTGTATATATATATGTATATATTTGGTTACTGTATTTTGATATATTACAATGGTTCAACTCATTTCCTTTTGTCTTTGCATACTCCCGGTGGGTTCGGGGTTGTTACTGTAATGTTTGGTTATGCATTGGTGTGTGTGTTGTAGTGGGTGAGGGTCGGGGTGGGGGTTGTGATGTTGGTTGTGTGTGTCCCTGTGTTTTTCCCTCCCCCTCCCCTATGTCGTAGGTGCAGTACTCACTGTGGTCTTCGCCGATGGCTTTGTTGATCCTCGTATAGGAGCAGGAAGACTATCGCAGGGAGAATATGGAGTTCCGGCTCCATGGTGTCCGGATTCCTCGTGGGGTGTGTAGAGGGGAGCGTTTTCCCTTTGAAATGGCTGTTTCCGCCGTGTTTTTATCTGCGGTGAATCCGCCCCAGAAAAGGTGGCCGATTGGTAGGTTGTGATACTGTGGGCGGTACATTGTCCTCTGCCTGTCTGTTGGCGGTGACCGCCGCGCTGTTTGTCTGTACCGCTGTGGTGGTCGGAGTGTTAAAGTGGCTGTCTTTGTTGACGGTTTCCGCCACGGTCATAATTCCAATTTTTTTTCCGCCGTCCTGTTGGCGGTTTTACCGCCGCTTTAACACCGACCGCCAGGGTTGTAATGACCACCTTAATCTCTTCATGAAACTCCTTGTGCCCTGAAAAATCAATGTACAGTCTGCAGGAAATTAGGCACAGCTTGCCTTTCAACAAGAAAATCACTGTACAGCCCAACCGAAACCACGCAGCCCGACTTCCTGAGAGAAGATCAATGCAGCGCCTGTGTTGCGGCCGGCAATTCGGCACACAGCCCTACCGGCTTGGACCCCTTAATTTACCTAGATAAGTATCATAAATTTTTCTAAACCTGTGTGGTGTATTTTTGTGAAGTTTTCACTGTGTCATTGCATGATTTATTGTAATAAATACTTTACACATTGCCTTCTAGGTTAAGCCTGACTGCTCAGTGCCAAGCTACCAGGGGGTGGGCACAGGATAATTTGGATTGTGTGTGACTTTCCCTGACTAGGATTGTGGTCCCTACTTGGAGAACGGTGTATACCTCTGCCAACTGAAGACCCCATTTCTAACACTTCTTGTGAGCATTTTGACTTATTTATGAGAAATTTAATATTTTTTTGGACTGGATTCATAGTCTGATTTGGTATCTGTATTTGACCTTTCTCCATCCACATTGGAGATAAAGGCTTTCAAACTAGCCCGTGATATGTAGTATTCTATGGCCTACAGCAGACTAAAATGTACAAGTATTATTAAGATGAATTTCAAGCTGCAGTTCAGGACACACATTAGCCTGTCACTTTAGTCTAGTGTGCACTTTCTTTTTATATTCATATTTGATAGCCCTTTTTTATCAGCATTAGCTTTCAATTTTTGCGCAGATCTCAATATTTAATGTACAATCCTCTTTCATTAAGTATCCAACAATCCACATTTTTACCTTTTGCACTTTTTTGCAGTTGATGTTACAGAGAAGGAAATAAAACTGAAAACATTTCTAACAACTTTTCCCACTTGGGTGCGCAGTTCTTAGGCAGATTTGAAACAAAAGAATTTAACTCAGTGTATCCCAGATGAATAGAAGTTCCCAAACTCTATTTAAACAGGAATTAAACTCACAATTCCAAATAATTCTCCTGTTTACCTTCAGAGTACTTGACTTAATAAAAGTGATAGAGGTAAATAGAAAAGTTGGCCATCTTAAAGGTATGTATTTTGTATAGTGGCCACTCTTTGGCTGAATAATAATTCTGAAGTAAAGACATTTTTGTAAATCCTGTCAAATGGAGAATAACGTTTGTTAATTTGATTTCCTGCTGCATCAAACATGTGATGGGATGGTTAATTGTTCGGGACTCATCCGTTAAATTGTGCTAATCCCAGGGTCCAAAATGATGGTTCTTCCACATAGAGTTCTTTAGAATTGTTATAAACTAGTTGTGGGATACAACATTGTCCATCCATGGTGTCAGTATTTCTTATTTAGCTCACACATAGTACATTTTACTTGAAATTCCCATTTATCAAAACAGCATGTTAGACTTGGCATCCTTGGTGTTGCTCCCCTAACCTTTTGCCTCTGTTCCCCAGCTTATTGATATGTGCTGGACTCTGGTTTTGCTGTTTTTGATACTATAGGCACTTTACCACTGCTATCCAGTGCTAAAGTGCAAGTGCTCCTCTGTAAACACGTATGTGTTATTGGTTCTCTTGATTGGCATATTTGATTTACTAGTAAGTCCCTAGTACAGTGCACTAGAAGTGCCCAGGGCCTGTAAATCAAATGCTACTAGTGTGCCACCCACATAAGTAGCTCCGTAATGATGTCTCAGACCTGCCACTGCAGTGTCTGTGTGTGCAGTTTTAAACTGCCAATTCGACTTGACAAGTGTACCCACTTGCCAGGCCTAATCCTTCCCTTTTTATACATGTAAGACACCCCTTAGGTAGGCCCTAGGTAGCCCCATGGGCAGGGTGCAGTGTATGTTAAAGGTGGGACATGTACTTATGTGTTTTACATGTCCTGACAGTGAAATACTGCCTAATTCGGTTTTCACTGTTGCAAGGCCTATCTCTCTCATAGGTTAACATGAGGGCTGCTTTTAAATGATACTAAAGGGCAGATTCCCTTTGGAAGCAGATAGAAATATGGAGTTTAGGGACTCTGAGCTCACAATTTAAAAATATATTTTTTAGTGAAGTTGGTTTTTAGATTGTGTGTTTGAAAATGCCACTTTTAGAAAGTAGGCATTTTCTTGTTTAAACCATTCTGAGACTGTTTGTGGATTCCCTTTCTGGGTCAGTTTGACAGTTGGGCTGTTTGCACCTCTCTCTAAACAGTGACACAAAGGGAGCTGGGGTGTAGCCTTCATATCCTGATGGGCCATCTGAGCTAGAGTGGAGGAAGGAGTGGTCACTTACACCTGAATGGGCTATGCCTGCCCTCACACAATGCAGTCTCCAACCCCTTGATGTGTGGCTGGGGCAAGGCCTGGACAAGAAAGGATCTTGAACAAACACTTGAAACTTTACTTTGATGTTCGCCAACTTCCAAGCTTCCTAAAAACACACTTTTTGATGTTGGTTTTGAAAGTGTGTCAATTCTGTTCTTCTCGGTTTAGCCTGGCTATCTATAGCTGAAATTTTCCAAGAACAAACTTCAAGGAGTCCAGTGGGGGTATATGGTTAAAACTGTGGCAGCATCAGAAACATTGCAAATCCATAATGTGTTGTCTCTTTATCAGTTGTCTGGAGTTCATATTAGCTACAGTTGGAAAGTATACCTTTCTTAAAATAGTGGTTTCTCATAAACCGATTTGGAGTTGGAAATTGTGTGTTGTCCTGCCTCACGTAAGTGACTTATTTGAGCCACTTTGGTTATGGTACTGTTGGAACTGGTAGAAAGGCTTGCAATTATTGAATAATCCTTCTCAACCGTTGATTCCATAGTCAAAATCTGATCACTCAAGGAGTCGATATCCTCACTTGCAGTATTCATTATAAAAAAAGACAGCCTACTATTGGGCTTTGATTCATTGTTCTATTTTGTTTGATTGCTTTAGTTTTAGAAAAAGTATGGCATTGACTACTTACCACTTGCAAAGCTAGTGGTTGATTGCAAGTTCTCTACCTTTAAAAATTTGTGGCAGTTTCTTCGTTATAAGGAATTTTATTTCTAAGCCCATCTGAACTTTTTGTAATCTGTTTATCATTCCTCTGATATACACAATGGAAGAGATCTGGCTACATCTTGGTGTAATTAGTGATAGTTTAGTAGATGTATAATTGTTCTTGCTACAAGATATTGAGTGAGATGAGTAGCAGGTTTAAACTCCTGTGAGTTGGCAGAATCCTTTCCAGCTGACTGCACAGAATTGGATTGACTTGCTCAGTGTGTAGAAAGGTTTGTGCAAATTTATGACAATATAAAGTAGGCAAGTGTGGAATTCTCACCCCACTCAGACTTGTTACAACTTGCACCCATCAAACTAGCATATAAATAATACTGTCCAAAAGTTTCCTCATGGGGATTCACCCCTTTAGCTGGAGGCAGTTCTGTTATGGAGCGCCCGGCATGGTTACTTCAAATTACAGAGCTTGTTAAACTTTTGCTGATGCAGAAATTATATGTGGGCTGAACAACTACTAATTTGGAGTATCTGCCAACCGCAGTGGCCCTGGATGAAGCCTGCCCAAGTCACCCTTCTTTCTATTCCTTATTGTCTTCTCGCAGCACTCTAGGCCACCACCTCCAGGCAGGCTCTAGTCTCCTCAGTCTCCTCCAATCAAGCATGCATCTCTCAATCCACCCCTCCCTCACTATTCACAGTCCTCCGCTTGCCACCCGGCACCAACTCATCTACCTGTGTGGGTGTGAAGGACCAACACATCAGTAGCACTGATAGGAACATAAGCAGGAGCATCTAATATGGAGAGAAGAGTTGCTCTGAGGACCTGTAAGAGACCCAGCAGAAACATCAAGGTCCACAACTTGGAATCAACTAAAAGTATGGAGAGCAACAAAGTGTCAGACTCACCAGATTTGCAGATACAGCATAGCAAAGGATTAAGGGAGGATTTCCAATGAGGACTCAGCAGTCTGGTGATAATCCAGCCACTCAGGAGAGAAGGGGAACAGGAGGAGAGCAAACACTGTAAAAGCAGACGCTAGTACAGGTATGGGTGCGGGCACAGGCATAAGCTTCTGTCTTGGAATCCCAAACTAGATAGACTGTCAAAGTCAGTGTTTCTCCCTAAAAAAGAGAATTGATATGCATTTTGGCTAGGTTTGCACTATACGAATTGATGTACCTGGCCCTTTTTACGTGATCATCCCCAAACTTTTTGCATTCTGTAGGAAGTTGGCTCTGTATATACTATCTCAAAGTGAGAGATAGTGTGCACAGAGTCCAAGGGTTCCCCTTAGAGGCTGATAGTGGCAAAATTAGATAATACTAATGCTCTATTTTGTGGTAGTGTGGTCGAGCAGTAGGCTTATCAGAGGGTAGTGTTAAGCATTTGTTGTACACACACACAGGCAATAAATGTGAACACACACTCAGAGACTTAACTCCAGACCAATAGGTTTGTATATAAAAAACTATTCTTTTCTTATTTTCTTTTAGAACCACAAGATTCAGAATTCAAGTAAGTACATACATTGTAAGGTACTTGGCATAGGTAAATATGGAACTTTGAATTAAAACAATAATGTACACAGTTGTGGCAAAAATGGCAATAAGCTATTTCAAAAGTGGACACTGCAAAAATCAACAGTTCCTGGGGGAGGTAAGTAAAGGTTAGTTTGTCAGGTAAGTAAAGAACTTACAAGTTCAGCCTCCACGGCATAGGCAGCCTACTGTTGGGGGTTCAAGTCAACAACACCCAGCACCAGAACACAGGGCTGGTCAGGTGCAGAGGTCAAAGTAGGGCCCAAGTAACATAGGCGCCTATGGTAACTACGGGTGCTCCTGTTCCAGTCTGCTAGCTGGTAAGTACATGTGTCTTCGGGGAGAAGACCAGGGGAATTTTGTAGAACACTGGGGGTGGTCACAAACAGACACACAAAATACACCCTCAGCAGCACAGGGGCGGCTGGGTGCAGTTTGTGAAGTAGGTGTCAGGTTTTTGATTGAAATCAATGGAGAGACCCGGGGTCACTCTGGCGATGCAAGCAGGGCACAGACGGGGCTTCTCGACCAGCCACCAACTGGGCAAAGATGAGGGCCACCTGCTGGTCACTCCTGCACCAATAGTTGGTTTCTCTCGGGCCTGGGTGCTGTGGGTGCAGTGCTTCTTCCAGGCGTCGGGTTCTTTGTTACCGGGCAGTTGAGGTCAGGGGGAGCCTCTGGTTTCTCTCTGCATGCGTCGCTGTCGGGGTGCAGGGAGGTCCTCTCAGGGTGCCCACGTCATTGGAGTCCCCTGGGGGTTCTCTCTGCAGTGTTGGTTCTTCTGGACACGAGCCGGGGGCGTCGGGTGCAGAGTGTTGGTGACTCATGCTTCCGGAGTGAGGCAGGTGACCCTCTAAAAATGGTTTCTTTGTTTAGACAGAGCCGCTGTCCACTAGAGTTTCTTGGTCCTTCGGTTACAGGGCAGTCCTCTGAGTCCTCAGAGGTCACTGGTCCCGCTGGATGTGTCGATGTGCTGGTTCTATGAGTCCGGAGACAGGCCGGTAGGGCTGGGGCCAAGCCAGTTGTCATCTCTGTCGTCTCTGCCAGGCTTTCAGGTCAGCAGTCCTTCTTCTTGTTGTAGGTCGTCAGGAATCTGTTTTCCTGGGTTCAGGGTTGCCCTAAATACTCAATTTAGGGGGTGTTTAGGTCTGGGGACAGTAGTCAGTGGCTACTGTCCTTGAGCGTGGCTACACCCTCTTTCTGCCTCCTCCCTGTGGGAGGGGGGCGCATCCCTAATCCTATTGGGGGAAATCCTCCACAGCAAGATGGAGGATTTCCTAAGGCAGGGGTCACCTCAGCTCAGGATACCTTAGGGGCTGTCCTGGCTGGAGGGTGACTCCTCCTTGTTTTTCTCATTATCTCCTCCGGACTTGCCGCCAAAAGTGGGGGCTGTGTCCCGGGGGCCGGCATCTCCACTAGCTGGGGTGCTATAACACCAGGCTTGAGCCTTTGAGGCTCACTGCCAGGTGATACAGTTCTTGCAGGGGTGGTGTTAGGCGCAGTCTTTGGCACCCACCCCATGTGACCAGAAACCCATCTGGATGTGGCATCCTGGTAGAAACTGGTCAGCCTAGCACTAATAGTTGGACTGGTATACAGGGTGTATACTGGTGTATTTCTCAATAAATCCCACACTGGCATCAGTGTGGATTTATTGTGCTGAGAAGTTTGATACCTAACTTCCCAGTATTCAGTGTAGCCATTATGGAACTGTAGAGTTTGTGTTTGACAAACTCCCAGACCATATACTCTATATGGCTACCCTGCACTTAAAATGTCTAAGAATTGGCTTAGACACTGTAGGGGCTTAATGCTCATGCAGCTATGCCCTCACCTGTGGTATAGTGCACCCTGCCTTAGGGCTGTAAGGCATGCCACAGGCAGTGGGTTGTGGGCATGGCACTCTGAGGGGAGTGCCATGTCGACTTAGGGGGTTATTTCAACTTTGGAGGAGGTGTTAATCCGTCCCAAAATTTACGGTAAAGTGACGGATATACCACCAGCCGTATTACGAGTTCCATAGGATATAATGGACTCGTAATACGGCTGGTGGTATATCTGTCACTTTACCGTCACTTTTGGGACGGATTAACACCTCCTCCAAAGTTGTAATAACCCCCTTATTCTTTTTCTCCCCACCTGCACACACAAGCTGTGAGGCAGTGTGCATGTGATGAGTGAGGGGGTCCCCAGGGTGGCATAATACATGCTACAGCCCTTAGAGACCTTCCCTGGACACAGGGGTACCATTTACAAGGGACATATCTGTGTGCCAGGGCTAGGCCAATTATGGAGACAAAGGTACAGCTTAGGGAAAGAACACTGGTGCTGAGCCTGGTTAGCAGGGTCCCAGCACACTTTCAATCATAACTAGCATCAACAAAAGGCAAAAGGTTAGGGGGTAACCATGCCAACAGTGGCATTTTCCCACACCGTCCTACTCCTATTTTTTCTGACCTCTTTTTGTTGGCTCTAGAACTCTGAGCACTTTATCACTGCTGATCAGGGCTAAAGTGCAGGTGCTCTCCTTTCTAAATTTGGTATGATTGGCTTACACCTAATTGGCATCTTTAACTTACCTGTACGTCCTTTGTACAGTAGTATTATCCCTATACCCAGGGCCTGTAAATTAAATGCTTCTAGTGGGCCTGCAGCCCAGCTTGCGCCACCCATAGAAGTAGCCTTTCAACCCCGTCTCAGGCCTATTACTGCAGAGCCTGCGTACACAGAGTACTGCCACAGGGACCTGCCATCTAAATTTACTCGCCAGGCCCACAACTCCCCTTTTACTACACATAAGTCACCCCTGAGGTAGGCCCTAGCTAGCTCCGTGGGCAGGGTGCTGTGTATGTAAAAGACAGAGCATGTGCCTGGTTGTGTGGCCTTTCCTGGTAGTGACAAACAGCCTATTTGGTTCCTCAATAGTGTGAGTGCTGCCTTCCTCATAGGATTACAGTGGAAATGCCCCACCTTATGTCTAGGTGATATTGTCTGATCTGTGAGGGCTAGCGTAGGCATGTTTGGTATGGTTGTAATGGTAGTGAGAAATGCTGCTTACTGGCGTAGTAGGACTTTTTATTATTATCATCGAAATGCCACTTATAGAAAGTGAGCATTTCTCTGTGCTTATGACTCTGGTGCTTTGCAGCTTGACTCCAATTCATGCCTGGGGCAGAGTGACAGCTGGACTTCCCAGACAGCCTGTCTCAGAGGTGGGGCACATCTGTATTTGTAAAGGGCTTGTTTACCCCCCAACTGATGTCTTGAACCTGTGCTGGAGGAGAAAGGGGACACTCCTGGAATCAGTCAATGCTTGTTGGAACCTCTTCTCCCCTTTTGTGGAGACTGCGCAAAATGAATATAAGTACACAGGATCTTCCCCCACATTTTGTGACACAAATGTACTAGTGAACTGGACACAGGATACTGCTGGAAGGACTCGCCAGGAACCACCTTTGGACTGTTGATGTTCTGCGTAATCTGTGACCTGCTTGGTCACTAAGAGGAACTCCCACTGCCTGCAAGCCTTTGTGCTGGTCTGTTTTCTTGGGCCCTGCAGCCCTGTGCCCCATCTGTTGTCTCCGGGGGCTGGATGGTGTGCCCCCTGATCCCCTGCATTTTCTTCTGTCCTCAAGTGCTGGAAGGGTGCTTTGCCTTTTGGCGTCCTAGCGCAAGAAGAGCACTTTGTTTTGTGAGTGAACACCTGGAGAGTGCTCTGTTTTTCTTGCTCGGCGCTTGAGGAGCATTTTGCTGTTGGGCCCAGTAGAAGCACCTCATTGTGGGCAGCTGCTGCTGGTTGTTGAGCGCTTCAGTTGGCTGCCTTTGAAATTCACTTCCATGAGGCACAGTGAAGCACCTGCTTGTCTTTCTGGCTGCGGCCCCCCCTTTCCTGACGTAGAAAGGACACGAAGAGCCAGAACACTAGTGTGCCCCAAGTGTGCTTGGATTGGTGCCCCCCGGGCTTAGTAAGGCACCTGTTTTGGGTGTGTTCACTGCCTTGGCCCCAAAGAGACAAAGTTGAAGCCGGCGGCACATGGGCTGCAGCTTCTTGTCAGCCCTGCCACTGCCAAGCGCCACTAGTGCAGGCTGCCCCGGCCCGAGAAAGTGAAAGTGGAAGCATTTTGGTAGGGGGATACGCGTGGTCTCCCGAGGTGCAGGAGGCTCGCCGGATGGGAGGGAAGCCTCGATGGAGGCCCGCCCACAGGAGGTTTATTGTCACTGCCCGCAGTGTGACCCTCGTTCTTCTGGTGGTACACATAGCAGGCCAGGGTGGTGATACTCGACAGAGGCCCTGCGAATATGAACCCTGAATCACCGCCGGTGCAATAATCGGAGCGCAGGAGCTCTGAGATTGGGACAGTGTACAGGTTCATCTCCCTACTGCATCCTCTCTAGTGGGAGCCCAGGAGCTCCTGCATTTCATCTATGGGGCTGGAATTTACCTCCCCTTGTATAATATAGATGATGGTGCATTCATGATCATGTCCTGGCATTTTGATGATATGTTTATTATGACATGTGCATTGTTAATGGTGCCTTCATGGTAATGTCCGGGCATTTTTGTTGTGATGTGATCATACTGACATGGGCGTTTTGGTACTTATGACAACCTGACTACTGCTTGTGTGGCAGAATAACCAGTAACCTCTATGTTTACCTGACTACTGCTTATGGTTGAAGAGCACTAGTAACCTGTGTAACGTTCTGACAACTGCTTGTGTAGCAGGGTATTACTGCAGGGTATTACCAAATGTTGTGGTGGTCTAATGATGACTTATGCAATACAGTTTATTTTTACATAACTTGGTGTTGTGTTTCCTTTGGGGTGTATTTTTTGTGTTACGTGTGTTGTGTGTGTTGTGCAATAGCTTTACACATTGCTTCTGGGATAAGCCTGACCGCTCATGTCAAGCTACCAAGGGGGTAAGAAGGGGTTATCTTGGGTGTGTAACTCCCTTGCCCTGACTAGAGTGGGTGGGTTCTGCCTGGATTAGGTGCATACCCTAGCAAACCAGAAACCCAATTTCTTGCAAAAATTATACATATTTTAAGTCACCTCTTTAGTGTAGCAAATACAATTCTAATTAACCTTTCATGAAGGAGGAAAACTAATTAGCAGCACACACACAGAAAATTGCAAACTAACTGAAAGTCGTAAGCTAAAGGATGGCTTGGCATCAGTGGTTGATGACAGTGATCACAAAATGTGTGTAAAATGCTGGCTTGATGATCAGTTGAATCTTTCTTATGCGGATCGAGTACTAGAGGTTTTATGGTTCCATCAGGACCTTATGCGATGGGTCCTGTAGAGGAACAACAATCTCTTGTTCAGGTGAGGGATAGAGCCACACCTGATAATGTCCTGGCCAAAGCCCCTTTACCTAAATAGTCAAAAAACCTCTTGAAGACTTGTATTATCCTCATAATGTTCGAAAGGACGTACTTTAGCTCACGTATCATTTGGTATTGGAAATCAGGAGCTCTAATACTAAGTGACATCTGCTTCCCGGTTATAAAATCTGATTTACTCTCTGATAGTGTTATGCAATCTCTGATTGCCCCATGTGCTGTTCCCATGAAAGGTTTGGCAAACTCACATCACCATTCTTTGATGGGGTTATCAGCATCAACACTGCTTGTGCCTCTTGTATCTGAGGGCCATCAAAACAAACATGTTTATTTTCTTCGAGATAATATGTAGAGCTCTAAGGTCAAAGATCTCACAAAACAAACAGCGCGCATTTCCAGCAAACCTAATAAAATAGCTGAACATAACATCCTTGTGAAGTTTATTTGAAACAAAATGCAGATTATGATATAATGTCCATGGAAATGTTGAAAATACACACCTGGCCACAGCTTTAAGAGCAGTTCAATCGTTGTTGTGCCTGCCTTATACGACTATAGGCGACCTTCCTGTGTGCTTGGACATACCGATGGAAAAATACAATAAATGGGTCTTAACAAAGATTGTTAATGCTAATAGGTCTGGCTTTAATTTAATGTTCAAAGCATATGAACACAGGCATTCACCGTTTACACGCATTGCACAGACAAATGAAAGCTAGCTCTTTTGGCTTTGCCAGTGCTGAGGAAAAATTGCGTGGAGCGCTCCTGTATGAAAATGCTGTCTTGCCCAGGGTGTCAAAAATCCTTACACCAGTCTTGAGTGCATCTCTTGTTCAACAGCTGATTTTTAGAACAAGGTTTTGCATTTTGGCTCTCTCTGCCCCTTTAAGGAACTAAGGTCTTAATTTATAATGAAGCGGATGACCTAGTGGAGGGACCATCCGTCTAATTTATAAATGACCTCTAAGCAGGAGGTAATTTATAATGCATTGGCAGGAACTGTCGTCAAAGTGGTTCCTGTCAATGCATTTCTTTGTTTGGTGCAGGGCTGCGCTAACATGATGCAACCGTGCACCAAACATATTCTTTCAATAAGAAACATGATGCAGCACTTCACCAAGCAGTTTCTTTCAAAACAAAAATCCTGAAATGGGATTATTTTTTTTTTATAAAAAAAATAAAGACCCCTGCTTGCCATGGAAGTCAGCTCCCATGGTAAGGTGGTAATTTTTTTATCTTACTGTTCCTCACTGCCAGGGTTTTCCTGACAGTGAGGGACAGTAAAAAAATCTATGTATCTGCCTATCCTGATTGGGTGGGCGGATGTATAGCCATTTCTCTGACGGCCCTTACTCCGTCAGGCCGTTGGAGAGGTTTGGCTATGACGGCGACGGAGTAGTCACCAATGTACCCAAACCTACGGTCGTCCACATGTACATTGAGTGGGCGGACCACTAGATGGTATGTATACTCTTTCACGATTGCGATGGAGTATCCATAGCCCCAACATATCAATTAGGCCCTAAGCGTAACACAGAAATCTGTTTGAGGAAATCCCCAGTCGACTAGGCAAGAATGCTGTTAGGACTTGTGAGTATTTTTTAGTGGTACTAGAGTGCATCTGGCCTGACTATCTCTATGGCGGTCCTAGGGATGGGTTACACCAAAGGTATAGACAGTGAAAATCCAGTCATGTGTGCTGTCATTGCCCTAGGATTGTGGGCTGGGGATGTCCAAGGGTGGGGTAGGGGAAACTCTGTGTTAAACATAGTCCTTACCCTAGGCCAATGACACAATACAAGAGGGTCAGAAAATTTGCAAAGTAAGAAAGTATTTCTTACAATCTTGCTTTTGGGAGAGCCATCAAAAGTGTTAGGTGTGTTTGTGTTAGAGCAAGGGTGCTTTATGTTCCACAAATTGCATCATTTTGTTATATTCTGGATTCATGTTATGGATCCACAATATATAACACACTATACCTAACCGTAAGGCACTCTGCATTTTAATAGGTAGGCTATGTGTTTTAGCTGAGTGGACAGATGGTTGCAGACCTGGCAGTGCAGGAGCATCCACTTTGTACTGCCCTGATGTGCTTCTTCCTCAAGACAAGGGTCTCCTGCTTGCTTATGGTCTTGCTCATGGTAGCACCCGTGCTATTGGGGTATAGTAGTGAAGACCCTTGCCCGATGAACTGCTCCTGAACTAGGACAGGAGGTGAGAGCCGGGTTGGGAGGTGGTAAGTGAGCTAAACTGGGACACTATGGGTTGGTCACAGGAGCTGGACCCACAAAGCTGTCGATGACATAGGATCATGGTGTCTCCTATTGTTGCCACCCTATTTACTATCACCTATACAATGGCCTTGTCCAAAAGAAAGGGGGTAGCGGCTCTCACCAGCAGCTTGACATAAAGTGTGGACTGTCTACACACATTTTTCAAAGTGCTATGTATCCCAGCTTAGCTGAGCCTGCATTGTATGTTTCATCTTGGTTGTGCACACAGTGGAAAGTGTGTTGTATTCATACAAGACTCATCAAAATAATGAAGCTGATTTTACACCACCACTTTTTCAAGGGTAGACTTAGGTCACAAGAGCAGAATTAATTAAAAACCAATACACAAGTGGCAACATAGTAGCATGCAGCACCCAATGTAATTAACCCTACTGTTAACCACAAATGCACCTTCCCTACCACCCTGGTGCACTTAATGAACCATGAGGCACATCACTTGTCATGTGTACCCTTGATGTGGCCTATGTTTGTAATATAGATGGAGGTTGGGTTTTTCTGCCTGAACAATTCAGTCACAAGGTGGGTTTCTCTGTATCCTCTTCAGATTAAAGGTTAATTATTTGTCTTCCATTCTCTGAGAAGCTCCATAAGAACAATGTATTTTATTTTAATTGTATTTTTGTAGTCCTCACTACCCCTGGAGAAGTGTTGAAACACTTTGTCAAATGCTGCTGACTGCACTGCAGAGAGACCAGCCCCAATTAGCATATCCCCACAAACTTCAATATTAAATGTTCACACCACCCAAAGGCATCAAGTATCTTTAAGACCCAAACCCTCTTTCCCAAACACCAGTGTCTGCTGTGTGCCCCATCTTTGACTGTTCACACATCACATGGTGTTAAAAGTCCTTCCTTCACAGCCCATGTCTGCTTCAATCTGTAGTTTGACATATTACCATGTGTTAGACCTGCCAGCCTTGGCATGGTCTTCCCACAAACGCTTTGCCTTCTCCCGTACTATTTTTGCTGAATTCATGTTTGTTGCTCTCAAGTCTCTGTGCACTTTAACATTGCTAACCAGTTGAACACATACAAGCCCAAATGTGTGATCTTCTGGAAGAGAAAATAACCATGGGAATCCCCTCCTATGCTGGCCAAGAGATCTAGGGCCGACACCCATCCTCACCGCCCATTCCAAGAACCTCAGGATCATCATCAATAACAAACTCAACATGACTGCCCAAGTAAATGCCATCACTGCCTCATTCTTCCAAACTCTGAAGATGCTGAGGAATATTTTCAAATGGCTCCCAATTAAAAAACAGTCAGACATGGACTGGTCGCAAGCAAGCTGGATTCTCGGAACACCCTCTATGGTGGGAATGACATAAAGCTTGCCAGAAGTCTACAGACCATTCAGAATTCTGTGGCCAGAATCACTCTCAACCTTCCACACCACATTCCCATCACAACACACCTGAAAGAGCTCCACTGGCTGTCCATTCAGCATTCAAACTCCTCACCCACACTTTCAAGGCACTACATAGCACTGGCACAGTATACCTTAACAATAGCATCTGCTATCACAAACCTTCCATACACCTAAGCTCGCCCGGACTCCTACTTACACAAATCCTGTGCATACAGAAAACCAGATCTAGTGGTCAAGCCTTCTCTCAGATCACTCCTAAAGCATGGAATAAACAGGCTCTGCACCGAAGAGCCTCCTGCCAACTTCTCGAATTTTACAAGAAGCTAAAAACCTGGCTTTTTGAGTAGTCCCACTAGGCCCTAGATGTGCCTAGATTCACATCTGCTCAGAGCCGGGATACCCTCCAGTATGATAGTGTGCTCTGGAAGTCTGCATAATGTAACATAACATAAGATAACATAAGATAAGATAAGATAACATAACATAACATAACATAACATAACACATGGGCCAGCAGCATTTATAATGCCCCCCCTCAGAAAGCCCCATTTAACATGTCTCATGTATGCCATTACTGCCTGTTTGCAGTTTTAAATTGCCATTTCAACCTGGCCAAATAAATCTTTTGCCAGGCCTAAATCTTGCTTTACAGTGCATATAAGTCAACCACAGGCTAGGCTCTAAACAGCATATAGGTTAGAGTATGTTGCATTTAAAAAGTTAGACATGTACTTTTAAGTTTTGTATCTCCTAGTACTGAACATTTCTCAAATTCATTTTCACTATTGCAAGACCTACCTGTCCCATGGGATAACATTGGTTTACCTTATTACATTTAATAAGTGATACCTTTTGTTGGGGAGCAGGTAGGAATGCTAAATGTTAATGCTACTATTAAAGAGAATTTTAAAGTTCAACGAATTCCCGGAGGTGTCAAGGAGCTAGCTCTGAGTGAAACAAGCATTGAAACAACCTTAACTGGAGAATAACCATGTTTTTATTTCTTTCCTAAATGCTAGTAGGTTAGGTTTAGTTCTAATATGAAGAGGGAGTTGGTGCCATTTGCAATCGAGGTGACAAAACTTCTTCCTCCCCTATTGGTCTGTTTGAACCTGGAAACCACCACTTTCAGATCACCAGTGGAACAAAGGTTTCCCCTGGACTGTACACTTAAAAAAATTATTTCAAATAGTCTGGGCTTATGCCATGAAGAGCTTTGTAGGCAAAACAAAGGGCTTTAAATCTGATATGCATCCTGACAGGGAGCAAGTGAAGCTTTCTGATGGCTTGCGAAATGGACATGTGTTTGGGAAAACCTGCCAACAATCTAGCGTCAGCATTCTACAAGACTTTCAGCCTGTTGAGAGGTTGAAGTTGCATATTAAATTAAAGGCTGGTACAGTTGTCTATCTTAGGTAGAACCAATGCAGTTACCACCATTTTTTGAGTCTTTAAAGGTATGAAAGGTTTTTAAATGTATCCTTAAAATGTAGGAAGCAGAAGACGTGGTTGCATTGACCTGCTGTCCAAATGTCAGTGTGTTGTCCATTAACACTCCCACATTCCTTACCTTGCTAACTGGAAAGGACAGGGTACCTAGTTCTTCCAGCCAACAGGAAGGGGACCAACATTTGGGGTTTTTACCAAAGAGGATGACCTCTGTTTTACCAGAGTTCAGTTTCAAGCAGTTTAAATTAATCCAACTTCCAATTACTGTCATGGAATTTCACACCTGTACGATTGTCAGAAGAGGCTATAGCTACCACGATTTGGGTGTCATCAGCAGAAGATGTGAAATCAAACCCAAGGGATCTTATGAAGCCTGCCAGGGGTTTAACGTAAGCATTAAGCAAGGGAGGACTAAGTGTGGATCCCTTCAGAACCCCACATGGCGAAGAAAAAGGTTTGGACAGAAACTGATCCAATGCCACTACTTGCTTTCATTCAGATGGAAATGATTCTAGCAGTGCCAGAGCTGACCCCTCGATACCCACAGCCCAGAGATGGTTGACTAAGATCTTATGGTCATCCGTGTCTAAGGCAGCTGATAAATCGAGGAGTGCAAGCACTGGCCTGCCGCCTCATTTACTATCGTTCTAACCTCTTCAGTTGCCTTTCTCAGTGCTGTTTTGGTACTATGACCACTTCTGAATCCAAATGGGGTCATATCTAGCAGTTGGTTGTCCTGTAAAAACAGTGCCAGTTGCTGGTTCATAGCTTTTTCTATGACCTTTGCTGGTAAAGGTAGTCAAGAGATGTCCCAAATACTTGGGATTTAGGTTACGTTTTTTTAGTAGAAGTAGAATGAACGCATTCTTCCACTGGGTAGAAAATAATCCAGACTCAAACATTGGGTTGAAAACACTAGTCAAATAGGTGGCCACCATTTCTGCTGCTAATTTTATGACTGCCGGAGGACATGGCTTCATAGGCGAGCCATATTTGGTACCTTGATTTAACAAGACTACTTGGTTTACCGAAAGAGGAAAGAAGTTGGTAGACTTGTGGGAAATCCTCATTTGAGGGAAGTTAAGGTGTGCCATCCTGTTTGCTAGTACTTTTTAAAAATCTGGGGGACTTTGTCCAGAAAGAAGTTCGAGAGTGAATCACAAAAGGCCTGACAGCTGTTGATTGTGTTACTCCTTGGGGCTGAGGGCAATTTAGACACAACCTGAAAAAGTTATTTTAGGGAATTTTTGTCCGCTTCAATTTTGTGAGTAGAATAAGCGTTTATTTTCCTCGAGCAACAGCACTTTAAAATTCTACATACAGAATTTCTACTTGTCTTTTTCTGCATTATTGTATTCTTTCCTCCATTTCTGCTCTTGTGTTCTACAGACTTGCATTTGTAGTCTAAGGTTCTCGGTAAACCGAGGGGCTGAAGGTTTACTTCTTGAATCGACTACTCTAAACGGGTCGGAAATGGATAAGGCTGAGTTTAGCCATTCAGTGTAGTTCCGGATTTTGTTATCCACATTGCCAATGTGTGTGGGCAATGTGTCTGCTAATGTCTGATTTAATATGCTTTTCTGCACTTTATCACAGGCACAGGATTTAAAAGACTGATGGGGAGGCTTTTCTGGGCACCTTTGGTTTTTAGCATAATGTCAAACATGACTGCATTATGATCTGTCCGGGGTAATGACAGGGAGTCTTTTATTATCACTTAAGGGTTGTTATTAAACAGCCCATCAAGTGTGTGTCCTGCTGTATGGTTAACATCAGTAACTAGTTGGAACAGGCTGAAGCCTCCAAGAGTCTCGGTTAGGGCCCACATGTCGCTGTCGGCAGTGTTTTCCAAAAGTAAATTAAAGTTGCCAAGAATAGTATTATCTTTTGCGCATAAACCTTCCCTTAGAAGGACACCTATTTTTGTATTAAAATAGTCCTTGGCCCAGGAGGGAGGTAAATATATATTCCTATAAAGGATTGTGTTTTAGAAAACTCAATATTGAACATAAACGCCTCACGTTCTGGGAGACACGTTTGTTCGATAATCGCTGTCAAGCGATCCCTGTGGATACACCTTGTGTCAGTGGTCTATCTACCCAGTGTCAGATAAAGGTGGCGGGGGGTTGCTGCAGCTAGATCGGGGCCAGAGGGCTTGATCAGTCCAAGTCTTTGTGGCCCGTGCAATATCTAGCAGCTGACTGTGCATAAAGTCAGAGAATTCTATCTGATGCTTTATCAATGACCTCACATTTGAAAGGAAGCACCTGATTTTTCCAGTGGAATTAAGTCAATTAATTAATACAGCTTTTTTCCCTGTGATTGCACTTGAACCCCAACCAGGTTAAAGTGGCGCCACTGTTAGTACAAAAATAAACAGTTTCCTGTGGGCTAGTATGAAAGTCTAAACATAGACATCCCTGAGACTTACCTTTAGTGTTCAGAGCATGGAGTTCTTTCCCAGCATGGAATATCTTTGGTGGGATATGGGAGCTAAAATAGACAGGTGCCCTGGTGTTGTGCCCGATCTGTGAGCAGACAGGTGTGGATGGCCTTGCCTTAGGCATGCCAGCGGTGCACCCGCTGCACACGTCTGCTGTGTGGACATGCTTCCTGCCTCGTGAAATCCCTTACAGACAAGGTGGGCATGGCTGAAATGCCTGCACTTTGCAGCACAATTGATTCCAAATAGGTGGGACAAATGATAGATTAACCAGGGTCCAGCTACCCTGTTATCCACTCGCCAGGCTCATCTGTGAGGGATAAATACTGGTAACTTATATTGATGTAAATTAAAAGGGAGACAATAAACTCATTAAATTGTTTTAAAAAGGGTATAGACCCTTCTTAAGATGGCGTCCATGTAGGAGCAGGCACCTCCTTTAAAATGCACGAAATATGCAATATTAGGAATAAAAAGCGGGCAGTTCAAAGCTGCTTTCCTAAATGCCATTGGTTGATGTCTGAGAAATTGTAATTTTAAATCTCCTTAATGGTAAAGACAGGTTTGAAGTCACAATTCTGAAAATGGCACTTTTAGAAAGTTGGCATTTTCTTGTCCCAACCATTTGGTGCCTGTAGCCTCTTTCCTAGGTCAAATAAATAGATGCAGTTGACAGTTAGCTTTTGATTATTCCCCCCAGACAGAATAAAAATAGAGGGTATGAGTGTTGGCAGGATGGGCCATCCTAACTTGATGGGAGGGGCAAATCTATCACCTACCTTGTTTCCACTTGGAAGGCACTGACCCAACACACTCACAAAGAACTTCATACTAGCATATTGTGCCACCAAGCAGACGTGGTTCAAGACACTTCTGTAAGGGGAAATCTCCACAAGTTTCTCCCACTTCAAAGGGGGCACCAGGTATATACATAGGACCTTCAGACCCACTCTTTAGTACACTCCTGGGCCTGTGGATACTACAATGCAGGCCTGCCCTGCTGCAGAGGACTTTCCTTTGGTTTGAGGCCTGCCCTGCTGCTGAGAAGGAAGACTGAAACTGCACCCTTCATCCCAGGCAGAAGAGACTTCAAAGGTCAGTTGACTGGCTTCTTGTTTCTGAGGTTCAGGGACACATCAAGCTCCTGAGGCATCTCTGCAACTGGCCAGATGAACTGCTTCAGATGGACCTGCTCATGCCCTGTTACCCTCTGCTGGAGTGAGTTCCTGATCCCCAAGAGGTGTCTCCTATGTCCTGGACCCTTTGTGTGGCATCAGTGGAGATCCTCCTTGAACAAAAGGAGCAAAAGAGAAATCCTAAGGTTTTGGTTTATTCAAGACTATGAATGGTTCCGTTTGCACCAAGATCTGGCCACCTACACTGACCACCGTTTCAAAGCTTCTACTCTTTGTGCTACAACAACCTCCGGGTACAACATCGACAGTAGCAACCATTAGTGATGCCCGATTGGATCTCGCACCACAGTGACGACCATCCATGATTCTCTCTTTGCTCCTTGCAGCCTTCTCCAACACAAATGGAACTCGCGCTCGACTTTAGAAGGTAACTTTTTCAGCTGGACTCACTTGGTTCCTATATCTAGCCCACACCCCATCGCAGTTGGCCTGAACTTGTGACTTTTACCCAGTCTCTCATGACTAGATAACTGCGAGTGGTGCTTTGTGCTTGTAGGTGCAATACTTACCTTAAATCTTTGGCATTGAATATTGCTGGGTCTCCTGACGGAAGGTTTTGCACTTTGGTGTCAAATAATGTATTACATTCTACTCTATTTTTCTATATTGGCTTGAGTTTTTATTTGTGTTGTGTTTTCCTTTTATTACTGTTTGAGTTCTGTATAAATATTTTACACATTGTCTCTAAGTTAAGTCTGACTGCTTTTGTACCAAGCTACAAGAGGGTTAACCATAGGTTACTTTAGTGACTTTGTGTGTGTCACGCTGTCAAGGACTGTGGTTGTTGCTAGAGAAGGGCTCACATCCCTCTCAACCAACAATCCCATTTCACACAGCATGGGAGTGTGTGTTTTGCCCAAAGCCTACACAAACTCCCATGGCAGTGAAGTGTTAGCACAGTTCTCTTACATGCCAGACTCTATTCAAGTCCATCATCTTTTAAATAGGACATAACCCTTGCTGTAAAAAATTTGCACATCAACTATTTGAGTATGGTTGTTGCTCAGACTTCTATGTGGTGGTAGATGGATAGGGGAGATGACTTTTGAAGTGTGCCTTAAATTAATGCAAAAAGGACTTTGTGTTTGCAGGCATATCTGTTTTGCGTTGATCTTTAGAAATGAATAACCTAATTTAGTCTAGTTGGTAGTCTGCTTTATGTAGAAACTTGGAGACTTTTAAGAAAAACATCAATTTCATCCTACCTGCGTATGTTGATACTGTGCATCATTTCTGACTTCACAACCTTTCCGTATAAATCTCAGTAATTCCCACTATAGTGTGTATCCTTTCTTAAATAAAGTCTGTGAACCCCTCGCACAGGATGAGTTTTGCAATCTCAAAACTACATAAATCAATAAAATGTTGTCTGCTGAAAGTAGTGCATGTTTAACACACTGCTGGCTGTCTTGTACCTAACTGCTGCAAAACCATCTAATCCCCAGTCGTAGCAGCCCCCATTCCTTCTACACAACAGTTTAGACAATAAATTAAATAAAACGTATTCACAGTGCATAAACCAATATGCAGATCTGCTAGGGCTCCAGAGTCCTGTTCAGTAGCACCTCTCCACTTGCCCATGTTTGAACTCACACACACTGAGTTTGATTCACAAAGGTAAATTTACAATCTGTGTGTGTTCATACTTTAGCTGACATTCACATACAATGTGCAGAACTTCTGATGCAGAGTTTTACGACTCTGTGGACCGATTTTACACTAATGTGGCCGAACTAGGCCAAAATTGCAGCGCAGATTTACAAAGTGGCAGAATGCATGCATTTGCACCACCTTGTAACCCCTTGCGCCACATTATGCCTGTGCCAGGTATAATGTATGCAAGGGGGCATTCCTCTGTTATGGGGGCCGAAAAAATGGCGCAAAGAAATCTAGAAGATTTCTTTGTGCCATTTTTTGCTGCATTTTTTACTGCTCAGAGTAGGCATTTAAAGGGGGCACAACATTGGTTACAATGGGCCCCTATGTACTATTCAGGGTTAGCAACAAAAGTTTTACGCTATTGCCCCCACCCTGTGCCATGGTGCGTCATATTTCAAATACAATGGACACATGGTGGAGGTAGGGGGCACTAAGTGGCACAAGAAAAGTGGCGCTGAACTGGGTTCAGCACCACTTTTCTTAAATATGCCCCTGTATGTACTTTTTATGTTCCGACACCTCTGTGAACAGTGTTTTACAGGCCACTGAGAACAAGAGACCTGCTGTTTGAAAATTCAACACTTTGAAAGAAAATTAAAATGAAAAGTTAAGTTAATCATAAGGTAACTTTTTTCATTTTCATTTTCTCCGATTTAAAAGCTTCATTTTGTTCCCACCTCCAATGCTGAGCTGACTGACTTTTATTTAAGAGTTAAATAGTTTAGTGCTTCAGTTCTTCACCTCTGTGCCCTGGGTCATAAATCCAACCCTATCACTGTTCCTTTTCAGACCCTGCTATCTGCAGCCTGGTGATAATAATGTTAAAATTACACAACCTTCCCTTAACTTTAAAAGGCAAAATGTGACCATGTACTTGTTTAAAAATTAACTCCAGGCTGTGAGCTACTCTCAAGGTGTCTGGGAGCTACTGGTAGCTCGTGATCTACTGGTTGGTGACTGGTCTAGAACCAAATGCAGCTACTTTGTCAATAGCAGAAAAAATATTTTGCTATTCATAGTTTTAAAATGTTTCGAAGCAATTTCTGGTATAATGCACTCCTGTCATAAACATTGGTACATCTCATACTATCTGTATTTCTGAATTCTGCTGATAGGAAATTCGCTGTATTCTTGTCTTCCAAATCAAAGAAAGTCATTTTAAATTAAAAAGAAAAACACCATTAGTTCAAGGAGTGCCACGTTAAAATATGCAAAATGCATGAAGTTGCATCCAAACCACCATCTTGATTTGAAAAGTGGATGCTTCAATTATAGGAGTACAATTGCAGAGTGGATCATCAACCAGGTGCCAACAACCCAGCAGATTACCTCTCCTGGCACTCCTGGGCTGCCATACAGAAGGAATAAGAAAACACTGAAAGAACAGAAGAGTTTGTCCTGTACAAAATTGAGAGGTCAAGACCCCTTCTGCTATCCCTCGACTCCCTACGGTCTGCCACACAAGCCGAGGAGTGCCTCCAGCTGGCCATTAAAGTGAGAGTCAAGGAAGTGGTATGTGCTGAAGGAACACCTCTCTCATAGAACCCCAGAAACAAAAAATGTGTTTGAATCACTGTTCCACATGCAGAACAAGCTCATGATGGACGCCAGCGGGTGTTTGCTAAGGGGACCCGCCTGATAATACCGTCCAGTCTAACAGACCAAGCAGTGTACCTTGCCCACCATGGCCACCAAAGCATGGTAAAGACAAGAACTGATTCAGGATAAAAGTATGGTTTCCAGGCATGGATGAGATGGTAGAAGCTGCTGTGAGGTGATGTCAGGTGCGCTAAGTGTCAGGGTCCCCAGAAGCACCTGCTCCTATACACATAGAACCTTGCCCCTAGTGGCCGTGGGATTGTGCAAGCCTTGATTTTAGTTGTCTCTTTT
Source organism: Pleurodeles waltl (assembly GCF_031143425.1). Lineage (NCBI taxonomy): Eukaryota > Metazoa > Chordata > Amphibia > Caudata > Salamandridae > Pleurodeles > Pleurodeles waltl. The sequence goes on along the minus strand of NC_090436.1, from coordinate 126,846,256 downwards.
ACAGGCAATACACCCTGGTCTTAATAGATGACTACACCAAGTACCCGGGGATAGAGCTTGTTGGACTCAAGCAGCCACAGAAGTGATCCTGAAGAGAGAAAAAATGATAGCCACCTACAGTCTAATGAAAGAGCTCAAAACAGATGATGGGCCACTATTCCAGAGCCAAGAAGTTGCAGACTAGTTCCAATCATGATGCATCAGCCACCATAAATAACCCTCTGCTGGCCAGAAACCAAGTGACAGAAGGAGCGTTTCCTGCACATCCTAAGTAAAATATTATGCATCGCTCACACAAATCTTCGACCCATGGAATGGGCTATTTACGGGTTCCTTCCAGAAAATCGACGAACTCCACATTACACAACCGTACAAGCTCCAGGATGGGATGGATAGTCACCGACACAATCCCTCACCTCCCCCGGGATGGACACCAGGTTCTATAGACAGTGCCAGGACTCATCAAAAGAGGAGGAACACCAACATTCAGGTCAGTATGGCTCAAAGACCACGACCACCCAGCATCAGCCCAGTGACCTTGTGTTCGTAATGGACCGCCACCCAAGGAGAAAACTTAGGGGCAGATTTATTGAAAAGTGGCACAACGCTATGCTGCTCCATAATTGACAGTGCCATGCTGCGTCACTTTAGAAACGCAGGGATGCGTTGTATTTAACTGAATACAGTGCACCCCTGCACTTCCCCCTTCGCTGGCACTAAATTAGCTGCCAGCGCCAACGCAGGCATCCTTGCACCATTGTGCAAGGATGCCTGTGTTGAGTGGTGTGATTGTTTATGTGCAGGGAGGTGTCCCTTCCTGCACCTAAAAATCACTAATGGCACTTTGGCAATTCTGTGTGTGCTGCACAATGCAGCACACACAGGAGTGCCAAAACGTAATTTACAAATGATTGTTTATGTGCAGGAAGGGACACCTTCCCACACATAAACAATCGTTTCTGGCATTTTGCTTTTTCTATGCGTGGGGCAGAATGCCGCACGCATAAAAAAAATCAAAAAATGAGGAGAAATAAAAGTATTCCTCCTGGTTGCATCCTGCTAACGCCACCCCTTGGAGAAGTGTTGGATCTTGGCGCTGCCTCAGGTTTACATGATTTCATAAATCTAAGGCAGCGTCAAAATGCAATGGGTATTGCTGTGGCATGCTCCCAGCAACACCCATTGACTGCCCCTTCCACGCACAGTGCTGCATGGGAAGGGGCTGTATTTATAGGGTGGCATTGCCACAAAAAGTGGCTTAACGCCACCTTCTAAATACGGCGCTGTGCTTAGCGTCACAGGAGCGTCACAAAAAGTGACTCTCCTGTGGCTCTAGGAGACTGCTATTCGAGTATCACCCTTCGTTGACATTAAACGGAGAGGCACCACGATCACTGCTTGCCAGTGAGATGAAGAAATTACGGTAATGTCTCATTCTTCAAGTGAGCCCATTGAAACTTTGGTGAGCAGAGTTCCACTCCCATGCTGTCTGACTCCCTGCCAGAATATGAGACTCACATCACCCCATCACTCCCTGCTCCTGCTCAAGGGAAAAACTCTGGCAGTCCTGAGAGAGCCAGAACAACCCCTGTAACCTCAGAGCCCCGGCGGGAAGCTCTTCACCTGCATCCACTCCAAGGACACAACAGGTCGAGGTGACACCTTAGGTACTGTTTGCGGAACAATCCTCCACCGTCCATCCATTTGAAAATGTTCCTGGTCTAGAGTCCCCAGGAAGCTGTGAGTCACCTCCTAGAAGTAACACTTACCTTCCTTTCATACATGATGAACTGTCTACTATGTGTTGGCTTTATTCATGACTCATTTCTGGCTATGTAGAACTGTTTGCTTATTTAAAGTTAAGGAAGAATGTCATGTCTGAAAACAAGGCAAAGGTGAAGAGTTGATCTGTGTGGCTCCCCCGCCAACTTGCATTCAATTGGTTTAGCCCACCACCACATGGAGCACAATAAAAGCATACGGAGGCGGCTACTTTCACAGTTACCCCTCGGTAGGGGATAACCCCTAACATGCATCTGCATTACAATCCTCTTTCAGGCAAGCATATAGAATAGAGTAAGATTGTTTTGATCCTGTTTCTTAATCTCAGATTCTGATTTAGGCTCCCATTAAGAGGGCCTGGCTGGGAAGGCAATCATTATTTCACCTTTTAAAATCCCATACCACGGGGATCGGAATTTAGAAGTTGCGAAAATTATCAACTATTACAAGTTGTCCCCTTTAGGATGAGGCATAAAATTCGGAAACAATATTTAACACTCTGAATTCTGCATGTTGTCTTTTTCACTGTCCTTTTTCTCCCATTGAATTTCAGTAGGTTTAACCTGCCGGAATTTATCAGGGGAAAATTCTGATTGCTTTGAAAACACAGGGATCAGAATTTAGCCCCGCACTTGTAATCAGGGCCTTACATTTCGGTGGACGAATACTCTGTTACAAGTCTGACAGATGTCTCGGCCCTTTTTTACAAATGACTTAGGACATAATGCACTTGCAATAAGGCTGATGTGACATGAGTCAGGTTTGTGTCCAAACTATATCTCAGACCCTAAATTGGATAAATGGGTTTGGTTGAATGTATCTGAGACTGAAATCACAAATCTTCAACATTCTAGTACATTACGTGCAAACGTAAATGTATGAGAGTAAAACGCCGCATTTCTAAGTTTGTGTCTATTCCTTATGGTTGTGTGCCATCTGGTGGCCACTTGAAGGCACAACAACACAAAATTGGCATTTCTTTGAACTTTCAACAAACTAATATTTATACTTTCCTTAGCGCCACATTTGCGCCGCTTTTTGACTAAAAAACGGCGCATACTTACAAAATACAATTGTATTTTGTAAGTTTGCGCCGTTTTTGCGTCAAAAAGCGGCGCAAACGCGCCGCTAAAAAAATATAAATAAGTTAACTAACCTCAGAACTGCCGCAACCGGATGACTTGTTTCTTTGCAAACCGTTCCGAGGAAAAACTGTTTTTTATTAAGTCACTAGATGCTCAATAATAAGACATGGATGTAATACTATACATTACTAATTAATTATCCAACTTCGAATATCTAACCTATCATGCTATAATGTAGGGTGACTAGGGGAAAAGAGAGTGGAAAAAGGACAAGGATAAGTCTTTCCTTTAAAACGTAGAGCTTCTGGCCTTTCCAGTGTATTTACATTTACCTTTAGTAAACAAATAATTCCAAAATGTCCACTGGTCCGCAATGGCGCATATGTGATCAATCATGGAGTGGTAAGAGAAAACTTTCAAGCTGCTCGACATTGTCTGTGTCCAAGGATTGACGCATTTGTGTTCATTTTGGTATAATTTTGAAACATTTGTTTATTTGTGCAGAGGTTGGAAAGGTAAACACAAAAAAAGAAAAGCAGTGCATCAATTATACAGGAAAATAAGGGGCATATTTATGAGCCCCTAGTACCACCAGAGCGTCACTTTTTGTGATGCTCCGGTGCCGCTAGGCCCTGCGCCATATCTACAAGGTGCTGCTGAGCCACTTTCTTTTTGGCTTAACGCCACCTTGTACATATGACCCCTTCACACGAAGCCCTTTGCGTGGAAGGGGTGCGCAATGGGTGTTGCTATAGGTGTGCCACAGCAACACACATTGCATTTTGACGCTGCCTCAGATTTATGAGTAAATCTGAGGCAGCACCAAAAACTAGCGCCACCTCAGGGGTGGCGTTAGCAAGGCGCAATGAGGAGCAATACTTTTATTCCTCCTCGTTTTTGCTTTTTCCATGTGTGCTGCCATCTGCAGCATGCATAGAAAGGGCAAAATGCCGGACATGACTGTTTATGTTTGGGAAGGTGTCCCTTACTGCACATAAACAATTATTTCAAAATGAAGCTTGGCAGTTCTACATTCTGCAGCATATAAAGAAGTGCCAAATCTTCATTAGTGATTGTTTATGTGGAGAAAGGGACACCTTCTCACACATAAGCAATCAAACCCATAAATGCAGACATCCTTGCACAATGGTGCAAGGATGCCTGCATTTGCAGCCAAATTTAGCGCAGGGGACAACACAGGGGTGCGACTTATTCAGTTAAATACCATGCATCCCTGTGTTGTGAAAATGAAGGAGCGTGGTGCTGCCAATTTTGGCGCAGTGTTGCGCTCTGGAATTTTCCTTTAAATATGGACCTGAGTATGCGGCCAGGCGGAAGTGAGTTGCCCCCGGCCCACACTAAAATAATAACAAACAAAAAAAATACGAGCTAGAAGGGGCAAGGACCAACAAGTGGGCAATAAATCTCAATCTCTTATGGCATTGCAGCTGTTTGATTCTGGACTGCAGGTTTCGGTGCCTCAATTGTAGGCAGCAAAAGAGTTTTGTCTCCTGCAACCCAAACTCTAGCATCAACTACTCAAAAGATTTCACTCCCTCCTAGTGGACTTGCACTGCCTTACAACCTCTTCCCACCACTGTTAGAAGATAGCCTCACTGGTTCCTTGCCTGAACTCCCTGTTCCTCCACAGAGGCATAAGCAGCAATGGGAAAAAAAGACCCCTCTTCGTAGCCAGATTATCACATATTGTAAGTGTAGCTCTTATAATTGGGGAGATGTATAATTTGTAGCCTCTTTAACCTTTTATTTTCAATTGAACTTCCCTCACTGTGGGTGCTGTGATTAATGCAGGCAAAAGAGTGTACTGTTTTCATTTTTGGAGCCCTAAGTACTCCTGATCGCATGCACTGCTCCCCTGACTCTTTGTGCTTGTCTTTTTTTTTTTTTAGCTTGACAGAGGACCTGCAGGTGTTCACAGATCACTTGCATCACATCATGGTGACTGCCACAAAAGTTTCCAGCCAATCAGAAAGCAAGGAACAGCAGTTTCTTTGAGGGTTCAGTCAGATTCTTCTGTTTTACAAATACATTATCCTTAAATTCTCTCATAATCCAAATGTGTGTAAATTATCAGTATATGTATACATTAGTATTTAAGGTCTGTTGATATCTTTTTGTAATGCATATGTCTAACACAGTGCACAACCTATTTACCCCAAGCCAGAAATACAATTTATACCCAGGAAAATTCATGTTTATTGCCAATGTATCTCTGATCACCAGCTTTTGTTGTAGCAGAGACTAATAATGGCTTTGGAGCTAAATTGGAACATATTTGTTCCTCCCTTTACATTTTCCTTCCTGTATGAAATCTGGCATATCATTGCCTCGTTAAATGCACTAATAATTCACCTAGATTTGTAACTACTCAAGAAACCGCACCACAATTATTAGAACAGCAGAAATAAGGGGCACATTTACAAAAACGTGGCATTGGGTAGTGCAGCAAATGACCTTACTGTGCTGCCCTGCACCACAGAGAAAGGACAGAAATGGACCATATTTATGAAATACAGTGCAGTTCTGTCCTTGTCTCCTGCACTGGTGCACAATTTGGTGCCTAGCGCCACCACAGACACCATTCAACCTTGGTACGAGAGTGCCCGTGTTTCATTGAGGATTGTTTTTATGCAGGAAGGGCCACCTTCTTGCACAAAAACAATCAATGGAGGCGTTTTCCTCTTTCTATGTGTGCTGCAGCATGTAGCAGACATAAAAAGAGGAAAAAGAAAGAGAAATAAATATATTTCTCAGCGTTGCACTTGCCCTGAGGAGGCGCAAGGCTTTGCTTTGACATATTTACAGGTTCATATTGCCTTGTAAATCTGGGAATTCTTCAAAACCCATGGGTGTTTTTTGGGAAAACCCACTGCATCATCCATGGAACACCCCCAGATGCATTGTAAGGCAAAGCAGTGACTTGCACTTCATTTCTTTACACCACATCTATGAGGCCATGAAAAGCCATGTAAAGTGGCTTCGGAGATATGGGCCTGCACTCTGCGCTGCCGGAGCGTGAAAAGAAGTGATTCATCAGCGGTGCAAGGGACTTGTAAATATGCCCTTACGTTTCTAAAAAGATAATTGAAAGTTAACCATAGCTGCAATTGCTATTGCTGACTTCTTAACCCGAGGATTATTTTTTATTTTTTTGTCCCTGGGAGACACAGAAGCTCTTCCGTGTCTCCCCCCGCCCCCACCCGCCCCTTTGTGACGTCAGCGCGCCGCGAGGCACGCTTACGTTACAATGTTGATTTCCCCATCGGAGAGCAGGAAGCGGCCGCAAGGCTGCTTCCTGCTCCGATGGGGAAATCAACATTGTAACGTAAGCCACAAACGGCCTTCCCCATGTTCACGAAAGCCTCGTAAGAAAGGGGAGAGGCTCCCCTTTCTTACAAGGCCTTCTGAAAGTGGTTCCTGGCCCCCGATCGCAGCACAGCTGCGATCGGGGGCCAGGAAACACCACTAGACGCCAGGGATTTCACTTGGGAGGGTCGGCCCCCTCGGAAACCCCCCCCCGGGCCCCCGGGGGCATATTTAAAAAAAAAAAAAAAAAAAAAAAAGGTAGGTGCCCCCTGGAGGGGGAGGGGGGGGGGGCGCGATTGCGCCCCCCCAGGGGCTAAATTTATTATTTATTTATTTTTAAAACAAAAAGAAAATAAATGGACAGGGGGTAGCCCGTGGGCAGGGCGACCCCCTGTGGGGGCAATATTTTTTTTCCGTTGTTGTAGGGTTTCCCTGGGGGCCATCTATCTACATGGATATATCTATAGGTAGATCTATAGATATATGTATATATATATATATATATCTATAGATCTATCTATAGATATATCTATGTAGATAGATATATATATATAGAGATAGATCTATATATATATATATATATATATATATATATATATATCACTTTTGTCAATACGTGTGTGGTTTCCCTGGGGGCTGCGATCGGCCCCCAGGAAAACCAGACCCACATATAAAAGTGATATATATATATATATATATATATATATATATATATATATATATATATATATATATATAAAAATATATTTGCCACCAGTTGTCTTGCAGTTGCAGCTTGCGTCTTCAAAGCAATGCACATACTTCAACTAACGCTTTTCAACTGTAGCTTTTAGGCAGTAATAAAAAAAAGTAAAGTAAGTATTGTGATTATGTTTCTGCTACAAAAGGGTCAAACTTGTCTAGTGGCAGTTTTAGTGCCATAAAGAAGCGCAGAAGGTTTATATGCCTACTGCAAAGAGCAAATCTGTATTTTATGTAAATAGCTGAGTACATTAGTAAAGTCAGCCATTACCTGCGCTATAATACAAATGAAATGTATGTGCGGGGTGGAGGGCGGCTATGGAGAGATGAAGGGCACTTTTGCTGGGTGGTAATGAGGGAATCCGAGGAGGAGGGAGTGGGAGCACCAATAATGATTGTTGGACTAGGCGCAGGAGGTGCTAAAAGACTGTGACGAATGGTATGTGACAAGGTGTTTTTTGAGTGTCTTGAAAGAACGTGCTGATTGAGGGAAGAAGCGCAGGTAAGGTGGCCTCTACTGTTGCACGTATCTCACACACACCATCGATTTGGTGACTGTCTACGTAGGCTAGTGTTTTAGAGCAACAGTTTAGCCAATAGCAGAGATGGCATCTTGATGGACGACTGCTGCCGTCACTCGGGTTCTAGAGGACAGCTCTGACATAGGATCAGAGACTGAGACATCAGATACTGAGACAGCATCTGAGGGATAGGACAATGGCGCAGACTCTGGGAGTGATTTTTCAGTCGGAGGAGTCCCATTTGATAACTCCTCTTCCAGTACATTATGAGGGAGGTGATGAGGACAGTCCTGCTGTCCCTTCGCAAGCAGTCTGTGCAACTGGGTAATAGTGGGTTAGCCCAACCCAGAGTGCAGGTGAATGCGGCGGCAAGCAGAGAGAGAGAGAGAGTGCTCTCTTGGGAGCTCCCCAATTTAGTTCAGCCCCAAATTCCACAGCCCAAATCGTATTGTGGAGACATCAAAATTATCTATCGCAAAACAAACAGGTTTTGTAAGGCAGGCACATGTGTTTTTGGTCCTGGGTTCGGCGGCCATATAGAGAAACACACTAAACCCAAACATTTCTGGAAACTCGGGGGAGTCCACAGAGGTGTGACTTGTGTGGATTTCCCAAAGTTTTCTTACCCAGAATACCCTGCAAAGCTGAAATGTTGAATAAAAACTCGATTTTTCTCGCATTTCTGTCACACAAACTACAGGAATATGCTGGGATCCACAAAACTCCTACCACCCAGTGATTCCTCACCTGTCCTGATAAAAACACTACCCCACTTGAGTGCCTACACCTAGTGTCTGCATCAGGAATGGATCACCCCAGGGTCAACAGCTGCCTCATGTAAGGACCAACATTGACCGTTGTGTGATCTATTCCTGTCGCGGGCACCAGGCCTACCCACACAAGTAAGGTACCATTTTTATCGGGAGACTTGGGGGAATGCTGGGTGGAAGGAAATTTGTGGCTCCTCTCAGATTCCAGAACTTTCTGTCACCGAAATGAGAGGAAAAAGTGTTTTTTTGGCCAAATTTTGATGTTTGCAAAGGATTCTGGGTTTTTTAAAAACAAAAAGAAAATAAATGGACAGGGGGTAGCCCGTGGGCAGGGCGACCCCCTGTGGGGGCAATATTTTTTTTTAGTTGTTGTAGGGTTTCCCTGGGGGCCATTTTGGCCCCCAGTGAAATCATACAACAACAATATATATATATATAAATATATATATATATATATATATATACAGTATATATATATATATATATCGATCTATATAGATATATCTCTGTAGATATATCTATCTACATGGATATATCTATAGATAGATCTATAGATATATGTATATATATATATATATATATATATATATATATAGATCTATCTATAGATATATCTATGTAGATATATATATATATATAGAGATAGATCTATATATATATATATATATATATATATCACTTTTGTCAATACGTGTGTGGTTTCCCTGGGGGCTGCGATCGGCCCCCAGGAAAACCAGACCCACATATAAAAGTGATATATATATATATATATATATATATATATATATACATATATATATATTTGCCACCAGTTGTCTTGCAGTTGCAGCTTGCGTCTTCAAAGCAATGCACATACTTCAACTGACGCTTTTCAACTGTAGCTTTTAGGCAGCAATAAAAAAAAGTCAAGTAAGTATTGTGATTATGTTTCTGCTACAAAAGGGTCAGACTTGTCTAGTGGCAGTTTTAGTGCCATAAAGAAGCGCAGAAGGTTTATATGCCTACTGCAAAGAGCAAATATGTATTTTATGTAAATAGCTGAGTACATTAGTAAAGTCAGCCATTACCTGCGCTATAATACAAATGAAATGTATGTGCGGGTGGAGGGCGGCTATGGAGAGATGAAGGGCACTTTTGCTGGGTGGTAATGAGGGAATAGTGGGTTAGCCCAACCCAGAGAGCAGGTGAATGCGGCGGCAAGCAGAGAGAAAGAGAGAGAGTGCTCTCTTGGGAGCTCCCCAATTCAGTTCAGCCCCAAATTCCACCGCCCAAATCATATTGTGGAGACATCAAAATTATCTATCGCAAAACAAACTGGTTTTGTAAGGCAGGCACCTGTGTTTTTGGTCCTGGGTTCGGCGGCCATATAGAGAAACACACTAAACCCAAACATTTCCGGAACCTCGGGGGAGTCCACAGAGGTGTGACTTGTGTGGATTCCCCAAAGTTTTCTTACCCAGAATACCCTGCAAAGCTGAAATGTTGAATAAAAACTCTATTTTTCTCGCATTTCTGTCACACAAACTACAGGAATATGCTGGGATCCATAAAATTCCTACCACCCAGTGATTTCTCACCTGTCCTGATAAAAACACTACCCCACTTGAGTGCCTACACCTAGTGCCTGCATCAGGAATGGATCACCCCAGGGTCAACAGCTGCCTCATGTAAGGACCAACATTGACCGTTGTGTGATCTATTCCTGTCGCGGGCACCAGGCCTACCCACACAAGCGAGGTACCATTTTTATCGGGAGACTTGGGGGAATGCTGGGTGGAAGGAAATTTGTGGCTCCTCTCAGATTCCAGAACTTTCTGTCACCGAAATAAGAGGAAAAAGTGTTTTTTTGGCCAAATTTTGATGTTTGCAAAGGATTCTGGGTAACAGAACCTGGTCATAGCCCCACAAGTCACCCCATCTTGGATTCCCCTGGGTTTCTAGATTTCAAAAATGCGCTGGTTTGCTAGGTTTCCCCAAGTGCTGGCTGAGCTAGAGGCCAAAATCCACAGGTAGGCACTGTTTTCTATGAAAAAATGTGATGTGTCCACTTTGTGTTTTGGGGCATTTCCTGTCGCGGGCGCTAGGCCTACCCACACAAGTGAGGTATCATTTTTATCGGGAGACTTGGGGGAACGCTGGGTGGGAGGAAATTTGTGGCTCCCCTCAGATTCCAGAACTTTCTGTCACCGAAATGTGAGGAAAATGTGTTTTTTTAGCCACATTTTGAGGTTTGCAAAGGATTCTGGGTAACAGAACCTGGTCAGAGCCCCACAAGTCACCCCATCTTGGATTCCTCTAGGTCTCTAGTTTTAAAAAATGCACAGGTGTGGTAGGTTTCCCTAGGTGCCGGCTGAGCTAGAGGCCAAAATCTACAGGTAGGCACTTTGCAAAAAACACCTCTGTTTTCTGTCAAAAAATGGGATGTGTCCACGTTGTGTTTTGGGGCATTTCCTGTCGTGGGCGCTAGGCCTACCCACACAAGTGAGGTATCATTTTTATCGGGAGAGTTGGGGGAACGCTGGGTGGAAGGAAATTTGTGGCTCCTCTCAGATTCCAGAACTTTCTGTCACCGAAATGTGAGGAAAACGTGTTATTTTAGCCACATTTTGAGGTTTGCAAAGGATTCTGGGTAACAGAACCTGGTCAGAGCCCCACAAGTCACCCCATCGTGGATTCCCCTAGGTCTCTAGTTTTCAAAAATGCACAGGTTTGGTAGGTTTCCCTAGGTGTCGGCTGAGCTAGAGGCCAAAATCTACAGGTAGGCACTTTGCAAAAAACAGCTCTGTTTTCTGTCAAAAAATTGGATGTGTCCACGTTGTGTTTTGGGGCATTTCCTGTCGAGGGCGCTAGGCCTACCCACACAAGTGAGGTATCATTTTTATCGGGAGATGTGGGGGAACATAGAATAGCAAAACAAGTGTTATTGCCCCTTTCTTTCTCTACATTTTTTCCTTCCAAATATAAGAGAGTGTGTAAAAAAGATGTCTATTTGAGAAATGCCCTGCAATTCACATGCTAGCATGGGCACCCCGGAATTCAGAGATGTGCAAATAACCACTGCTCCTCAAAACCTTATCTTGAGCCCATTTTGGAAATGCAAAGGTTTTCTTGATACCTATTTTTCACTCTTCATATTTCAGCAAATGAATTGCTGTATACCCACTATAGAATGAAAACCAACTGCAGGGTGCAGCTCATTTATTGGCTCTGGGTACCTAGGGTTCTTGATGAACCTACAAGCCCTTTATATCCCCGCAACCAGAAGAGTCCAGCAGACATAACGGTATATTGCTTTAAAAAATCTGACATCGCAGAAAAAAGTTACAGAGCAAAACATAAAAAAAATGGCTGTTGTTTTCAGCTCAATTTCAATATTTTTTTATTTCAGCTGTTATTTTCTGTAGGAAAACCTTGTAGGATCTACACAAATGACCCCTTGCTGAATTCAGAATTTTGTCTAGTTTTAAGACATGTTTAGCTTTCCGGGATCCAGCATTGGTTTCACACCCATTCCTGTCACTAACTGGAAGGAGGCTGAAAGCACCAAAAATAGTAAAAATGGGTATGTCGCAGTAAAATGCCAAATTTGTGTTGAAAAATGTGGTTTTCTGATTCAAGTCTGCCCGTTCCTGAAAGGTGGGAAGATGGTGAGTTTAGCACCAGAAACCCTTTGTTGATGCCATTTTCCGGGAAAAAACCACAAGCCTTCTTCAACAGCCCTTTTTTCCCATTTTTTTTGGAAAAAACAAAATTTTCACTGTATTTTGGCTAATTTCTTGGTCTGCTCCAGGGGAAACCACAAGCTCTGGGTACCATTAGAATCCCTAGGATGTTGGAAAAAAAAGGACTCAAATCTGGCATGGATAGCTTATGTGGACAAAAAGTTATGAAGGCCTAAGGGAAAACTACCCCAAATAGCCAAAGAAGGGCTCAGCACTGGGGGGGGGGGGGGGGGGGGGGGGGGGGGGGGGGGGGAACGGCCCAGCAGCTAAGGGGTTAATTCATAAGATCTTTTAATGTAGTTTAGCTTAATGGGAAGTGAGTGCATTGCAAAAAACTCAAAAATTATTTAAACACCTTACACCACACCACAGCAGGGTCAATTCTGAATAAAGTTCTATTTTTTGGCAGATTTGGTTTAATTATGTTCAACCGATTTTTCTTCAAAGATCAGAAATTCCAATAGCATGTAAATTGAAGAACTTTTTTTATTTACCATCCCTTTAATTTAACTCCTCTTAGGCTGGATCAATACCAAATTTCACATACAAAGACCTAGGTATATATTTTACTTGTGTTCCAGGTTTCATACTAATTCATATACCAGCGCCGTAGTAATTAACAGAAACATAACTTATTTATGGTAAGTGAAACAACAATATCTACAAAGTCACTATTGTTGACACTTCATAATAAAGTGAAAACAATCTTGAGTTATGGTGCAGACAAAACTGATGGAAGGAGTTTATTGCCTACAACACATAACCTCAAAGTCAATGAATGTAGTATGTTATGCTCACAATGGTGGTTGGGGATTTATGATTTCATTACCCTAACAAATAGTCTAAAATAAATTATAACAGTTATATACCCATGAATATACAAATATAAGCGGTGTGTGAATCTAATTATAATGACCATCTCAGTAACAATAACACACAAGCCAAAGAGGAAATTGGGAGGAGATGCAATATGTATATCAGACTGCAATCACCATTGTAACATGGTCTTATTCACAGAGTTAAACAAGGAACAAGGAACGGCATCATGTAGGTCAATTTAACAACTCACTAGCAACAAGGATTTCTCTAAACCAAACAACTTCCATAAGTCTTGGATCCCGTCTTCATCACACAATTAATTAATTAAGGAACACAGTTAAAATTAAAGAGAGCTCTCGCTGACGATTTCCGTCACCATATCCTGAAACTGAGTCTGATACCTCAGTTCCCAAAAGTAAACAGTTTTAGAGGATTACTGCCCAGATGAATGTGCTTGTAGTTTGGACCTCAATTTGCATGATGAATGTGGCAGTCCAAAACTAATGTATTCAAGCAAGTTACTGGTCTGATTATATCTGGCCAAATTCGAAAGTCCAATGTTCACTGGAGAAGAGTCTGAGTCAGAGCTAAACTCCAGGCATGTTCCAGACATTGGTGACAGATTTAAGTAGGATACTAACCCAGATCAACATGGCCATGTATCCTACGAAAGGTGATTTCTCACAAGATCATCATCCAAGCTTCATGTTGTTCCAACAACACAGACGACAGACTAGAATTGTGCCATCTGACGACCCTTTGAGGGTGATCCAAAACAGGGATCCATGAGGAAAAAAGAACTGGGAAGAGATTATTGGCCCTTCACCGGTGCTGCCTTTACCACAAACATATGTGTTCAGGCAACATATTTACGTTTCTGGCACGATCAAAAGTGAAAATTCACGTGCCACTTTCACTTTGCTTAGTTGTCATGACAGCTCCCCTTTGCACGCTCATGGTGAAGCAAAACAAAAACAAAAGCTTGTAATGTGAGGTAGTCCTCTCCAATGTATCACAAAGTTGATTTTAGAAAAGGAAATGCTTCCAGCGAGCTCACTAGTGTAATTTTCTTTTCTTGTACGGCCATTGAGGTATTTATTCCCTACGGCTGCACTATAAACATAGTACAGCTATCAGGAACATGCTGAAGTCAACGCTGAAGAGGTTAAGGGAATTCATCTATGTTTTTCTTCTGAGCATTTATGTTTCCTGTTAGAAAGTAGATTATAATTTATTAGTTGGGTGGGTGGAAGTCAACCATAAGTAACAATGACACTATGTGGTTAGGCCCAGTAAAGGTTTCAGAAATTTTAACCTGAAATCTTAGTAGCTATGGCACAGATCAGAAAGGGTTCACCTAGAAAATATTTAAAACAATTAGAAGTATAAGAACAGTTAAAAAGTCAAAAACATAACAGAATAAAAATCCCACTGCAGAGTATAAAGCTAGAGAATAATTAGTTAACAAAATGCCACCAAAACAACAAAAATCCAAACAGGAGAACCGGAGAATTAATTTTTTAAGTTTAAATTAGAAAAAAAAAAAAAAAAAAAAAAAAAAAAAGTGTTAAACACCATCCACTGTCGTCTGGTTGCACTTGACAGGGAACTGGGTGCAGTTTAAGGCCACCAGCGCTGGAGCAACGGTCAGTTACAAAAACCATGTTCGATCTGGTCCGATGTTTTAACTTATTATTCAAAAATCGTTACCTGGCTAACACAGCAGGTTGTGGCCCAGAAGAGATCTAAAAGGCCAGATAGCTGCCATGCAAGGTCCCTGTCAAGCCCTTGACTGTTGACAGGAAAGCTCAGAGTAGGAGAAATTCAAAATGTATGCCCAAGGAAGGACCGTAACTGGCTGAATACTTCTGGAACCTTCACATTATTTCTACATTCAGACTTTTTAGAGCTCAGATTGTCCCAGCATGGTAAAACTGCAAGGTGCAGTCTATCAGGGCTAAAAAAAAAACAGATACTCTCTACACAGTCTCCCTTTGAATTGTATTTTCTGCTGTAGACAAGCTCCAATTGGGAGTGACCTGTATCTTTGGCCTAACAGTACCACACCTTTGTCAGATTGACTTGGCAGGTTTGTCCCACTCCTCCGGAGATCTTTGGAGCAAAAATATGTAAACGTCCTTACAAAGAATACACTTTGGCACAGCCAGATATCCCAGGACCTCAGGAACAGCACTTGGGGCCAAAACTCACTCCAGCAGAAGCCACTTGCAAGTTCTCTGGCAAATTCAGCTAAAGATGGTCAGCTGGACTCTTCAGGAAAAGAGACTTCTTGCAGCAGTTTTTTGCTAGCCTTGTAGTTTAACTGTAGGCCAGGCAAATGACCTGAGGAGTACACTTTGCTTTCTTGGGAGAAGTGGGAGCAGATCCAGCCTTTCCCGTCTCTTTACAGGTCTCAACAGCAAGTGCAGTCTTTCTTTTGTCTTCCAAATGTACAATAGTTTTCCGAAGAGGGTGCCCAAAGGTGCCACATTTATGCCTGGCACTAGCCTGCAGGTGGGGGTGACTACTGGACCCTTCCTAACCAGTAGGAAAAGCTCCCAGGGATGGCCCAACCACTTTTGCAGCAGTTCCTTTTTTGCACTACTACAAACAATCCAGAGATGCCCTATCTGTCCAATTCCAAGATGGTAAAACCCTTCTTCTCTTGTGCAGAGCCTTTGTGCCCACCCTAGAGGTGTGACCAGGAAAACAAGCAACCTCTTTTCTGTGATCACTTCAAACCAGTTGTGGGGTCATCTCCACTTCCATTTGTATTGGTGGCTGTCTTATTGGTGGAACAAAGAAGTCCCCTGCCCAAATGTTAGTTAACACTTGCCTGTGGCAGGGTAGACCTCTTTTAGGTTAGTCAAGTTCCTGTGCACAGCCCAGATAGTCATCCTGCCAGAGGAACAGAAACACCTCCCCAAACTCAAACTTTTGTAGTGCTGTGGGAGCAGCAAGTGGGTTGTTCAGTTGCCAGGCAACAGTTGGAGCTCATGCATATGGGCCACTAGATGCTTTATGCAGGGAAAAGGTATTTTTCTAAAACTACCCTTCCCAAAATATGTATTACAAATCTGACCTCACTAGTAATTTGAAATTGTAATAAATATTTCAAAATCCCCAAAATGACAACTGTAGGTGGTTCTAAGGTGGAGAAAACATGATTAAATTTAATATTGTATGCCAATGCTTTCCTATTAGCTAACCCTGCACAGTGAAATAGCTTATGGGGCCTTTTCACTGTAAGCACATATTTAGCATGTAATGCTTTAAGGTATTATGTGCAAAGAACATGCATCCTGCTGTATTGGGCAGTAAGGCCTACTGAGGGGTGACTTATAAATATGTTTCTGTTTTCTGTTTTTACTGATTCTTACAGATAAATACAGACAGTAACACATGTATTTTCCTGTCTGTATTTATTTTTAAAAGTGGAATAAAATGGAAATCAAGATCTTCTCTGAGCAATTCTAATTACTGTCAGTCATGATTGTCAGGCCACTAGTTGTGCCGATTGACAGGTAAGTAGGGTATGTTTTAATAATTATGCTTAAATAGCAGTACATATGGATAAGATTGTCACTAAAAGTTTCATATTTTCTTAAAAGTGTATTAATTGATCATTTACAGGTCTAAGTATCATTGAAAACTGTTAGTTATTCAAATTAAAATGTACATTTCACTGTTGAATATATATGGATATATAATAGTTTCAGCTTAACTTTTTCACAAGACCTAAAATAAATATATATAAATAAATAAATGAATTAATTAATGCGGATAAATACAGATATAATTAACAAAGACAGAAATTACAAAAAAATAAATACCATAAAACCGGGAGCCCTACATATAAATATTTGAAAGGAAGGGTTAGGCTTCTCAAAAGGGATTATTTTGACAGTTTGAATGCTCTGTTTTAAAACTGCTCAGCCAGGCTACAACATATTTCGGTGGTAAAATAGGTGCTGAAGTATACCAGTGACATTTAACTTGGAACCTTTGACCCATATACTAGGGACTTAGAGGTAAGTTAAATATGCCAATTAGCTGTATACCAATTCAACAGGTTTTTAAGGGTCAGACCTCATACACTAGTTACTGAACAACAGTGTCAGAGTGTGCAGAGCCCAAACACTAGCAATAAAATCTAGCAAAAAAGGTGCCACTGAAAAAGAGGCATTTTTCTATATTTAGTTTAGTTTGCATTTTTGCTATTCGCATCATTTATCCCCAAAGGGGTATCATGCCTGTAAAACATTTTCTACCCTAAAAAGACATCCCAACTAAAGTCACACAAAAAAGTAACTTCACATATATCTTTTAAACAGTTAAGTTTTAATCTCCTTCCTAAATCTGAAATAGACAGAAATGTGCATAAGCTGCAGAGGTAAAAAGTTGCATTCCTGTGCAGCTATCACTGAAAATACTCACCATCCCAAAATTTGTTGACAAATTTTAGGGATCAAAGGGAGAAATGTATTCTGTGACCAAGGACATTAAGATAGCTTATAAAGATGATATCAAATACTTAAAACATAATTAGTTGTTGAAGAGATGAAACTGTGTACCAAACACAAAGACTAAAACAGTATGTAACCTTTCACTGGCAGCCTAAGAAAAAGCCGGAGCAGGAGTTATGTGATCCCTCTTCCTCAGTTTAACCCCTTTGTTGCCAGGCCTTTTCCCCCTCAGGTGCCAGGCCTTTTCTTGGCTATTTGGGGCAGTTTGAGCTTAGGCCCTCATAAAAATTTTTTCCACATAAGCTACCCACGCCAAATTTGCGTCCTTTTTTTTCTAACATCCTAAGGATTCTAGAGGTATCCAGACTTTGTGGGTTCCCCAAAATGAGAAAAAGGGCTGCAGAAGATGCCTTGTGGTTTTTCCCCTGAAAATGGCATGAACAAAGGGGTTGTGGTGCTAAAATCACCATCTTCCCAGCTTTCAGGACCCGGCAGACTTGAATCAGAAATCCCGATTTTTCAACACAAATTTGGCATTTTACTGGGACGTACCCCATTTTTACTATTTTTTGTGCTTTCCATCCACTTAGTGACAGAAATGGGTGTGAAACCAATGCTGGACCTCAGACAGCTAAACAGTTATGAAAAGTAGACATAATTCTGAATTCAGCAAGGGGTAATTTGTGTAGATCCTACAAGGGTTTCTTACAGAAAATAACTGCTGAAATAAAAAAAATATTGAAATTGAGGTGAAAGAAACTGCAATTTTTCTCCACGTTTTACTCTGTAACTTTTTCCTGCGATGTCAGATTTTTAAAGCAATAAACCGTTACATCTGCTGGACTCTTCTGGTTGCGGGGATATTTAGCGCTTGTAGGTTCATCAAGAACCATAGGTACCCAGAGCCAATAAATGAGCTGCACCTTGCAATGGCTTTTCATTCTATACCGGGTATACAGCAATTAATTTGCTGAAATATGAAGAGTGAAAAATAGGAATCAAGAAAACCTTTGTATTTCCAAAATAGGCACAAGATAAAGTGTTGAAAAGCAGTGGTTATTTGTACATCTCTGAATTCCGGGGTGCCCATACTAGCATGTGAATTAAAGGGCATTTCTCAAATATACGTCTTTTTTACACACTATCTAACATTTGGAAGGAACAAATGTAGAGAAAGACAAGGGGCAATAACACTTGTTTTGTTATTCTGTATTCCCCCAAGTCTCCCAATAAAAATGGTACCTCACTTGCGTGGGTAGGCCTAATGCCCGCATCAGGAAATGCAGCATGGGCACATCACATTTTTACATTGAAATCTGACGTGCTTTTTGCAAAGTGCCTAGCTCTAGGTTTTGGCCTCTAGCTCAGCCGGCACCCAGGGAAACCTACCAAACCTGCACATTTTTTAAAACTAGACACCTAGGGGAATCCAACATGGGGTGACTTGTGGGGCTGTCACCAGGTTCTGTTAGCCAGAATCCTTTGCAAACAGCAAAATCTGGTCAAAAAAACACTTTTTCCTTTCATTTTGGTGACAGAAAGTTCTGGAATCTGAGAGGAGCCACACATTTCCTTCCACCCAGCGTTCCCCCAAGTCTCCCGATAAAAGTGATATCTCACTTGTGTGGGTAAGCCTGGTGCCGGAGACAGGAAATGCCCCAAAACACAACATGGGCACATCACACTTTCCCAAAGAAAACAGAGCTGATTTTTGCAAAGTGCCTAGCTGTGGATTTTGGCCTCTAGCTCATCTGGCATCTAGGGAAACCTACCAAACCTGCACATTTTTTAAAACTAGGCACCTAGGGGAATCCAAGATGGAGAGACGTGTGGGGGCTCTCACCAGGTTACCCAGAATCCTTTGTAAACCTCAAAATTTGGCCTAAAAACACTTTATTCCTCACATTTTGGTGACAGAAACTTCTGGAATCTGAGAGGAGCCACAAATTTCCTTCCATCCAGCGTTCCCCCAAGTCTCCCAATAAAAATGGTACCTCACTTTTGTGAGTAGGCCTAGTACCCGCGACAGGAAATGCCCCAAAACACAACATGGGCACATAACATTTTCCAAAAAAAAACAGAGCTGTTTTTTGCACCGTGTCTAGCTGTGGATTTTGGCCTCTAGCTCAGCCGGCACCTAGGGAAACCTACCAAACCTGCACATTTTTGTAAACTAGACTGCTAGGGGAATCCAGGATGGGGTGACTTGTTTTTTTGCAAAGTGCTTAGCTGTGTGTTAGAAATGGGGTTTTTGGTTGGCAGTCAGGTTACCCTCTGTCCAAGCAAGAACCCTCACTCTAGTCAGGGTAAGTCACACACAATTCAAATTATCCTGTGCCCACCCTCTGGTAGCTTGGCACGAGCAGTCAGGCTTAACTTAGAAGGCAATGTGTAAAGTATTTGTGCAATAAATCATACAATAACACCATATAGCACCACAAAAATACACCACACAGTGTTTAGAAAAATATAGAATATTTATAGATCAACACAATAAAAGATGCAATAAGAATTTGTAGAAATATCACTGAAAAGTGATATAAAGGCGGTCATTCTGACGCCATGCGGTCACCGCCATTTGGCCGCTCAAAAGACCGCGGAGGCCATTCTGGCTTTCCCGCTGGGCCGGCGGGCGCCCACCAAAGGAGCGCCCGCCGGGCCAGTGGGAAAGGCCCTGAAACATAGAAGCCGGCTCCGAATGGAGCCGGCGGTGTTGCAGGGGTGCGACGGGTGCAGTTGCACCCGTCGCGATTTTCACTGTCTGCTATGCAGACAGTGAAAATCATGCTGGGGCCCTGTTAGGGGGCCCCTGCACTGCCCATGCCAGTGGCATGGGCAGTGCAGGGCCCCCCAGGGGCCCCACGACACCCGTTCCCGCCATCCTGTTCCTGGTGGTCAAAACCGCCAGAAACAGGCTGGCGGGAAGGGGGTCGGAATCCCCATGGCGGCGCTGCTTGCAGCGCCGCCATGGAGGATTCTCCCAGCCGGGGGTAATCCGGCGGGAAACTGCCGGACCCGGCTGGGCGACCGCGGCTTCACAGCCGCGGTCGGAATGCCAGATGAAGCACCGCCAGCCTGTTGGCGGTGCTTCCGGCGACCTCCACCCTGGCGGTCATAGACCGCCAGGGTTGGAATGAGGGCCAAAGTGTCTTAAGTCTTTAAAAAGCAAACAAAGGGGGTCATTCTGACCCCGGCGGGCGTCGGGAGCCGCCCGCCTTGAGGGAACCGCCAGAAGACCGTACCGCGGTCAAAAGACCGCGGCGGTCATTCTGGGTTTCCCACTGGGCTGGCGGGCGACCGCCAAAAGGCCGCCCGCCAGCCCAGTGGGAAACAGCCCTCCATGAGGATGCCGGCTCCGAATGGAGCCGGCGGAGTGGAGGGTGTGCGACGGGTGCAGTGGCACCCATCGCGTATTTCAGTGTCTGCAATGCAGACACTGAAACACAAAGTGGGGCCCTCTTACGGGGGCCCCTGCAGTGCCCATGCCATTGGCATGGGCACTGCAGGGGCCCCCAGGGGCCCCACGACACCCCTCACCGCCATCCTGTTCCTGGCGGGCGGAACCGCCAGGAACAGGATGGCGGTGAGGGGGTCGGAATCCCCCATGGCGGCGCAGCAAGCTGCGCCGCCATGAGGGATTCCCAGGGCAGCGGAAAACCGGCGGGAGACCGCCGGTTTTCCTCTTCTGACCGCGGCCGAACCGCCGCGGTCAGAATGCCCAAGGGAGCACCGCCAGCCTGTTGGCGGTGCTCCCGCGGTCCCCGGCCCTGGCGGTATTTACCGCCAGGGTCGGAATGACCCCCAAAGTCTCTTTCAAGCACAAAGTACTTGGTTTGGAGTGGAAAATCTCTGCAGAGGGCCGCAGAGGAGGAGATGCGTTTGAAAAATGGTGTGTGCGTCGGTTTCGCCCCTTCACACACGGACTTGCGTCATTATTTTTCACGCGGGGAGACGTGCGTCGCTCTGCGGGAAGAAAAATGATATGTGCGTCGGTTTCGCCCCTTCGCACACGGACTTGCGTTGTTATTTTTCACTCGGGGAAGACGAGCGTCGTTTTCCGGTACGCAGGCCGACTCCTTCTATGGTTCGCGGGATTAGCAGATGTCCCAGGGTCTGTGCTTGGATTCCTCGGCTTGCTATCCAGCTGCGCGTCGTTCCGGGAGGCTGTGCGTGGAATTTTCTTTCTCACAACAAGTGTCGCGTCGATTTCCTCTCTGGAAGCCGTGCGCCGTTGTCCATGCGAGGCCGTGCGTGGAAGTTCCGTTCGCCCCGTAGGCGTCGCATCAGGCAGCGTCGCCGTGCGGCGATTTTCTCACCGCGGCGCAAGCTGTGCGTCAAATCTTTCGGCGCACGAGGAGTCCAAATGAAAAAGAGAAGTCTTTTTGGTCCTGAGACTTCAGGGAACAAGAGGCAAGCTCTATCCAAGCCCTTGGAGAGCACTTTGGCAGCCAGAAAAGAGTTCAGCAAGGCAGCAGGCCAACAGCAAGGCAGCAGTCCTTTGTAGAAAGCAGACAGGTGAGTCCTTTGAGCAGCCAGGCAGTTCTTCTTGGCAGGATGCAGGTTCTGGTTCAGGTTTCTTCTCCAGCAAGTGTCTGAGGTGGTAGGGCAGAGGCCCTGTTTTATACCCAAATGTGCCTTTGAAGTGGGGAGACTTCAAAGAGTGGTTTAGAAGTGCACCAGGTCCCCTTTCAGTTCAATCCTGTCTGCCAGGGTCCCAGTAGGGGGTGTGGCAGTCCTTTGTGTCAGAGCAGGCCCTCCACCCTCCCGGCCCAGGAAGACCCATTCAAAATGCAGATGTATGCAAGTGAGACTGAGTACCCTGTGTTTAGGGTGTGTCTGAGTGAATGCACAAGGAGCTGTCAACTAAATCTAGCCAGACGTAGATTGTAAGGCACAGAAAGATTTAAGTGCAGAGAAATGCTCACTTTCTAAAAGTGGCATTTCTAAAATAGTAATATTAAATCCAACTTCACCAGTCAGCAAGATTTTGTATTACCATTCTGGCCACACTAAATATGACCTTCCTACTCCCTTCAGATCAGCAGCTGCCAATTCACCAATGTATGAGGGCAGCCCCAATGTTAGCCTATGAAGGGAGCAGGCCTCACAGTAGTGTAAAAACGAATTTAGGAGTTTTACACTACCAGGACATGTAAACTACACAGGTAAATGTCCTGCCTTTTACCCACACAGCACCCTGCTCTAGGGGTTACCTAGGGCACACATTAGAGGTGACTTATGTGTAGAAAAAGGGGAGCTTTAGGCTTGGCAAGTACTTTTAAATGCCAAGTCGAAGTGGCAGTGAAATTGCACACACAGGCCTTGCCATGGCAGGCCTGGGACAAGGTAAAGGGGCTACTTGAGTGGGTGGCACAACTAGTGCTGCAGGCCCACTAGTAGCATTTAATGTACAGGCCCTAGGTACATACAGTGCACATTACTAGGGACTTATAAGTATATTAAATAGTCCAATTGGGTATGATCCAAAGTTACCATGTTTAAAGGGAGAGAGCATATGCACTTTAGCACTGGTTAGCAGTGGTAAAGTGCGCAGAGTCTAAAAGCCAGCAAAAACAGCGTCCAAAAAGTGGAGGGAGGCAGGCAAAAAGTTAGGGATGACCACCCTAAGGCATGTCAGGTCTAACACTGTGGATTTTGGCCTTTAGCTCAGCCGGCACCTAGGAAAAACCCACCAAACTTGCACATTTTTGAAAACTAGACACCTAGGGGAATCCAAGATGGGATGACTTGTGGGGCTCTCACTAGGTTCGGTTACCCAGAATCCTTTGCAATCACCAAAATCTGCCCAAAAAACACTTTTTCCTCACATTTTGGTGACAGAAAGTACTGGAATCTGAGAGGAGACACAAATTTCCTTCCACCCAGCGTTCCCCCAAGTTTCCTGATAAAAATTGTACCTCACTTGTGTGGGTAGGCCTAGCGCCCACAACAGGAAATGCCCCAAAACACAATGTGGGCACATCACATTTTCCCAAAGAAAACAGAGCTGTTTTTAGCAAGGTGCCTAGGTTTTGGTACCCAGAGTCCTTTGCAAACCTCACAGATTGGCCAAAAAACACATTTTCCT
Organism: Pleurodeles waltl; assembly: GCF_031143425.1. Classification (NCBI taxonomy): domain Eukaryota; kingdom Metazoa; phylum Chordata; class Amphibia; order Caudata; family Salamandridae; genus Pleurodeles; species Pleurodeles waltl. Next base: position 126,822,935 of record NC_090436.1, on the reverse strand, counting down.
CACATTTTGATGACAGAAAGTTCTGGAATCTGAGAGGCGCCTCAAATATCCTCCCACCCAACGTTCCCCCAAGTTTCCTGATAAAAATGGTACCTCACTTGTGTGGGTAGGCCTAGCGCCCGTGATTGGAAATGCCCCAAAACACAAAGTGGGCACATCACATTTTCCCAAAGAAAACATAGCTGTTTTTTGCAAAGTGCCTAGCTGTGGATTTTGGGCTCTAGCTCAGCCGGCACCTAGGGACACCTAACAAACCTGCGCATTTGTGAAAACTAGACACCTAGGGGAATCCAAGATGGGATGACTTGTGGGCTCTCACCTGGTTCTGTTACCCATAATCCTTTGTAAACATCAAAATCTGGCCCAAAAAACTCTTTTTCTTCACATTTTGGGTACAGAAGATTCTGGAATCTGAGAGGAGCCACAAATTTCCTTCCACCCAGTGTTCCCCCAAGTCTCCCAAAAAAAATAGTACCTCACTTGTGTGGGAAGGCCTAGCGCCCGCGACAGGAAATGCCCCATAACACAACATGGGCACATCACATTTTCCCAAAGAAAACATAGCTGTTTTTTGCACCATGCCTAGCTGTGGATTTTGGCCTCTAGCTCAGCCGGCACCTAGGGAAACCTACCAAACCTGTGCATTTTTGTAAACTAGACAGCTAGGGGAAACCAAGATGTGGTGACTTGTGGGGCTCTCACCTGGTTCTGTTACCCAGAATCCTTTGCAAACCTCAAAATTTGGCTAAAGAAACACTTTTTCCTCATATTTCGGTGACAGAATGTTCTGGAATCTGAGAGGAGCCACAAATGTCCTTCTACCCAGCATTCCCCCCAAGTCTCCCGATAAAAATGGTACCTCACTTGTGTGGGTAGGCCTAGTGCCCGTGACAGGAAATGCCCCAAAACACAACGTGGACACATCACATTTTCCCACAGAAAACAGAGGTGTTTTTTGCAAAGTGCCTACCTGTGGATTTAGGCCTCTAGCTCAGCCGGCACCTAGGGAAACCTACCAAAACCTGCGCATTTTTTAAAACTAGACACCTAGGGGAATCCAAGATGGGGTGACTTTTGGGGCTCTCACTAGGTTCAGGTACCCAGAATCCTTTGCAAACACAACATTTGGCCAAAAAAAACAGTTTTTACTCTCATTTTAATCACAGAAAGTTCTGGAATCTGAGAGGAGTCACAAATTCCCTTCCAGCCAGAGTTCCCCTAAGTCTTTTGATAAAAATGGTACTTCACTTGTGTGGGTAGGTCTAGCGCCCGCGACAGGAATTGCCCCAAAACACAACATGGGCACATCACATTTTCCCAAAGAAAATAGAGCTGTTTTTTGCAAAGTGCCTAGCTGTGGATTTTGGCCACTAGCTCAGCCTGCACCTCGGGAAACCTACCAAACCAGCACATTTTGGAAAACTAGACACCTAGGGGAATCCAAGAAGGGATGACTTGTGGGGCTCTCACCAGGTTCGGTTACCCAGAATCCTTTGCAAACCTCAAAATGTTGCCATAAAAACCCCTTTTCCTCTCATTTCGGTGCCAGAAAGTTCTGTAATCCAATAGGAGCCACAAATTTCCTTCCACCCAGTGTTCCCCGCCATCCTCTGATAAAATAGGTACCTCACTTGTGTGGGTAGGCCTAGCGCCCGCGACAGGAAATGCCCCAAAACACACCGTGGACACATCTCATTTTCCCAAAGAAAACAGAGCTGTTTTTTGCAAAGTGCCTAGCTGTGGATTTTGGCCTCTAGCTCAGCCGGCACCTAGGGAAACCTACCAAAGGTGTGCATTTTTGAAAACTAGACACCTAGGGGAATCCAAGATGGGGTGACTTGTGGGGCTCTCACCAGGTTCTTTTACCCAGAATCCTTTTCAAACTTCAACATTTGGCCCAAAAAACACTTTTTTCTCACATTTTGGTGACAGAAAGCTCTGGAATCTGAGAGGAGCCACAAATTTCCTTCCACCCAGCGTTTCCTCAAGTCTCCCGATAAAAGGGGTACCTCACTTGTGTAGGTAGTCCTAGTGCCTGTGAAAGGAAATGCCCCAAAATACTATCTGGACACATGAAAATAATCAAATACAAAACTACCTGTTTTTGCGGGGGCATCTGTGTTTTTGGTCCTGGGCTCAGCAGCCATCTAGAGAAACCTACCAAACCCAGACATTTCTGAAAACTAGACACCTGATGGAGTCCAGGGAGGTGTGACTTGCAAACCTAAATTTAGCTAAAAAAATCACATTTTTCCCACATTTCTGTGTGGGATCATCACACTGGGACACATTTCCTACCACCCAACGTTCCCCTTAGTCTCCTGGTAAAAATGATACCTCACTTGTGTAGGTGGGCCAAGTGCCTGTGACAGGGAAGAGCAAAAAACATGTCGAAATTGAGGGGGATCCAAAGCGTGTCCAAAAGGGCAGTTTGAAAAAAAAAATGTTATGCTGACAAGTGCAGCAGAATATTTATCGGTATAGATGAGACAAAGCTGGGTGGTAGGAATTTTGTGGATTCCTGCAGATTTCGGAAGGTTCCATCTAAAAAATGTGGGAAAAATGTGTGATTTCCAGCTAAGTTGAAGGTTTGCAGGGCATTGTGGGTAAGAAAATGGTGCGGGTTGCATGTGAAGCACAACAACCTGGAGTCACCCAGATGTTTAGTTTTCTGATGTGTCTAGGTCATGTGGATTTTTCTACATGGCTGCATCCTAAAGTCCAAAAAGTGCAGCCTTCACCATTCCAAGAGGCACGATTTTGAGAGTTAGCCAAGCTCTCATTGCCCAAATGTAAAACCAAAAACCCCAAAAAATCAAATGTCCTCTGGCTTCCCATGGGATAAGATGTTTTTGTGTGCGGGGGAGAGCTGAAAGACTGTCACACCCTTCAGTTGGGGTGGGGGCATAACCAGGCCCATACTGGTTGGTAGCCACCACCCTACTATTTTTAGTTTTTTTTTTAATTCCCTGGCATCAACTAGACTTTCTGCCCCCTGGTGTGTGGATCGGAGGTAATTGCCCCATCTGCTCACTGGTGGGCAGAACAACTTTGGCCGCATTTATTTGGGGTGGGTGTATGCCCATACCCCCACCCTCTTGTTTTGAAAAAAAAATCTTCTCTGGTTTCTGGTGGGCATTCTGCCCCCTTTGGGCCTTCCAAAAATAGGCCGATCTGCCCCCAAGGGGGCAGATATGGCCAACAGTAATGTGCCCCCATGTGGAGTGACCCTTGCCCAAGGGGCTGCCCCCCCAAACAAAACACATACATACACACACACACCAATCCCTGGTAACTAGGTGGTTTGTGCCTCCCCAGGGGCAGATCGGCCTAATAGAAATAGGTTGATCTGCCCCTAAGGGGAGCAAAAATGGCCTTAAATAAATTTGCCCACCCCCCCAGGGGAGCGACCCTTGCCTAAGGGGTCACTCCCCTTGTGTGAAATTGGCGCAAAAAAAAAACTCCCCGGTGCCTATTGGTTTCTGCACCCCTTGGGGGCAGATCGGCCTAAAATAAATTTGCCCCCCTGGGGAAAGACATGTGCCTAAGGGGTTGCTCCCCTTGTGTGAAATTGACGCAAAAAAAAATGCCTTGGTGGCTAGTGGTTTCTGCCTCCCTGGGAGGGGGGGCAGAAATGGCCTAAAAATAAAATGCCCTCCGGGGGAGCGACCCTTGCCTAAGGCGTCACTCCCCACAGATATAAAAGTATATAAACAAAAAATAGTATCCCTGGTGTCTAGGGGGTTTCTGCCACCCCTGGGGGCAGATCGGCCTAATAATTTTAGGCTGATCTGCCTCTAGGAGGGGCATAAATGGCCTAAAAATATTTTGGCCCCCTGAGGAGTGGCCCTTGCGTTAGTATAAAAAACAAAATCCCTGGTGTCTAGTGGTTTCTGCCCCCCTTGGGGGCAGATTGGCTTAATTACATTAGGCCAATCTGCCCCCGGGGGGCAGAAATGGCCTAAAAATAATTTGGATCCCAGGGAGTGACCCTTGTCTAAGAGGTCGCTCTCCACATATAAAAAAAATAATAAACAAATTTTTTTTTATCCCTAGTGTCTAAGGGGTTTCTTGGCCTAAAAACATTTCCCCCCCCACCGGGGACTGCCCCTTGCCACACGGGAACCGCGTGCCAGGATGAGACCAGCTCGCCCTAGGCACCCTGTAGATTAAGCACTAATCTGGATACAAAGTTCTGAATCAGTTGAAGTCTACAAAGCATATAATCAGGAAGCCTAAGATAGATGAAGTTACAATAATCAAGCCCTGAGGTGATAAAGGCATTGACAATCTGAGCCTTGTGAGGAAAGGTAAACAGGCATAGAATGTGCCTCTAGGAGTGGAGTTGAAATAAACAGCTCTATGTCACTGCCTTAATACGGCCCACCAAGCACAATGCAGAATTAATATTGACTTTTCAATTTATCACACAGGTAGACAATGTGGTTTGAGGCCCAGGGAGGAAGGACACAAAACCTCAGTCTTATTCTCGATTATATGACGGAACACTGAATTAAAAACAACTACTAACCTTAACAACGAGGTCGGAACACCGACCTCGTCCTTACTACTAATGATTTTACCACGAATGCCTTAACAACGATATTTCGTTGTAAAGGCATTCCTGATAAAATCATTAGCAACTGGCACCATTCACCCTACATCCCTCACCCCACCCCCCAACCCCACCCCAAAACCTAAAACCCCCTGACCCCCACCCACTCCCCAAAACCAAAAACGCCCCACCCCCCCAACCCCACCCCAAAACCTAAAACCCCCTGACCCCCGCCCCATCCCCAAAACCAAAAATGCACCACCCCCCAACCCCACCCCAAAACCTAAAACCCCCTAACCCCCCACCCACTCCCCAAAACCAAAAACGCCCCACCCCCAACCCCACCCCAAAACCTAAAACCCCCTAACCCCCACCCCCTCCCCAAAACCAAAAACGCCCCACCCCAAAACCTAAAACCCCCTGACCCCCCACCCCCACCCCAAAACCTAAACCCACCACTTACCTTCGCCAACTCCCTTCTTTGTACCTTAACCACGCATGTTCGTTGTTCAGAACATACGTAGTTAAGGCACAAAAATACGAAGTCGTGGTTAAAAAAAGAGTTGTTACGCTTTCGTTAACCACGACTTTCGTAATAAAAAAGTCGTAAAAAAGGATGTTTACCCTTATTCTCATTAACTGGTAACCTTTTTGTGCTCATTCAGCATTCAAAAGAGAGTTGTGAAATGTGATAGTGGCTTCATGAACATCACCAGAGATCTTCAGGATGATTTTAGATTATGTTGGCATACAAAACCAAATCATAGTTGTCTCTATCAAAAGCCGCAGATAAATGAAAAGAATGAGGGCAACCTAAGAGTCATGCACTAACTACGACCTTGCTGGCGTTAGGACTCCGAGCACTTTACCATTGCTAACTAGTACTAACAGAGTTTGTAGATATTTGGCAATATGAAGGGCTGTTTTTACCCTGATTGAGTCTGTTGATGTACTTCAACCTTGTCAGACGAAATGGCATTCTTCAATTAAGAAGACTGGTTCAGAATGAAATGTCTGTGACTTCTTTCTTGTGAGTTGTACTACATTGGACTTATATTGAGTGCTATGGTTTTATCTTGATTTATTGCATTTTCTTCATGAGGTATAGAAAATCAACTGTCCATTAGTCTGAAAAATGGCAGGAACACCTTTGCATACTACTAACGTGGAAGGGGCCGGGCCAAAATGTCAAGAGCTTATAGGTGTTTTTTCAGCTTTTTAAAAGGAGGAAGGCCGCATGGCTCCCTTCTCCAAATCTTAAAAAAGCCCTGGAGACCCCATTCCTTAGTGCTATATTTTTTTTAAAGGGGATAGAAGCTGTGCGGACCCCCTATTCCAGCCACTTTTGGCCTGCAGATCCCATCCCCTGGGGCCTAATCTGTTAATTAAGAGGAGGAGGACCATGTGGTCTCCCTTCCGGAGACTATTACTGGCCTCAAGTACTCCATAGTACTCCATCCATGAGTATCTACATTTAGTATAAGTGGATGCTCTTGTGCCCAACCATGGCACCCACCATGCACCACAGTGGGGGCTATGGAGGAGCCTGAAGGACTTCATGGCCCCAGCCAGCACCCTACATGCTGTGAGAGCCAACATTGCTCCCTCTCAGAAGAAGTAGCTATTTATGCTGCTCCCTCTGGGTGGGAGCAATATCTTGGTTTGTTTCTCTGCCTGCATCAGTGCAGCCAGGGAAACAGATCAAAAGCCTGCTCCTAGCCGGCGGGAGCATTTTTAAAGCTCCTGCCCGCTGGAGCAGACTTTGAGATTTCTCGCCATTTGGCAAGAGTATTTAAAATGCTTCTGCCAGGTGAGAGCAAACACAAGTTTTCCGGATTGCACTGTTGCAGGCAGGGAAACTGCTTTGTCCCAAGGTTGGGCTCCCAGGACACAGCACGTGAACCACCCCCTGGGGATGAGGGCCACAGAAGGTTCGAAGGGGGTCATGTGGCACCCTTCTCTATTAATTTAAATAGAGCCCTGGGTATTGGGGTTCCCAGAGCCTTTTAAGGGCTGAGAGAAAGGGGTCACATGACACCTCCTGGAATATTTTGTCCCAAGGGGTGGGCTCCCCCAGACCTGCATTGGCTTGGGTAGGGGGGGCCACACAGCCCCTCTCCATACTTAGTGAAATTGGCCCTCGGGAATAGGGTCCCTGTGGCCTTCGGAGGCTTGGGAAAGGGGGCCAGACACCCCTTCCCTTATGAAATGCAGCCTCAGGGATGGGCAGTCCAAGGCCTATGAGGGCTCGAGGGATGCATGCACCCCCTACCCTAAAAAAAACAATGTTACCCCATAGGTGAGCTCCGTAGAGCCTATAATGGAAGAATGTGGTCCGACCGCCATTTTGTTTATGAACCTGTGAGAGACTAACAGGTTGCAGCACAAAATGCCATTTTGTTTGTATTTTAGCCCAGTAAAGGGATTCATCTGGGTCCTAGGGGGTCTACTCTGCCCTCTTACATCACTTTTGTTTACCTTCAGGACAGGGAAGCCCTTTAATGGCTGCCAGCAGCATTCTTCTGATGTTGCTGACAGCCAATTAGAGCACTCCCTCCCGTGGGAGATTTACACCAAATCACAAAAAGCACAATTCGCAGACTAAGGTCTAGCCTCCTGCCCAATTTGTTGTATTTGCATACAGCTGTTTTTTCTGTAGTCTTACCTAAAGAAGTTGATGGAAAATGCATGGGGATTTTTCATTTTGTGACCCCCTTTTTCCTTGGCTCCCGCTTGACAGATCACCCTGAAATTGTTCATACACAAGCTAGTCAAAAGGTTGCACCTTCATGGAAAGTTTTGTGGAGATTATTCAATACATATATATTTCTTACTAGCGGTCACCAGTAAGTATTTTTAGTTAGTACCTAGTTTCCATAGGAAAAGTGTTTTTTGTTTTGCCAATAACTTTAGCACCATTTGATGACTTTCTTGAAGTTTTCAAATTTAGTACAACAGTCAGTTCAGCTGCTGTTTTGAAAGTGTCAGGCGGATTTGTCATGTGGAGGCCAAGAAAAAAGGGGGGTCCCAAAAGGCTTTTCCCCCATGCAATTTCCCGTAGCAATTATGAACACAACTACAGCCCGAATGACCAGATGGAATTACACCAAATTTGACAGGAAGGTAGCTTTTGGTCCAGTAAACAACATTTTTGGTATTTTGTGTAAATCCGTTCAGTCATTTTTGAGATAATAAACAAAACCAAATTTGTATATCTAGAGGCGCAAACCCTTTGCAAATCCTCTCAATCTCATGCAGAGGTCTGAGTGGCTGCCAGCACTTCAACCAGGAAACGTTTGCAGCCATTTTAGGACATGGACTCAGCCAACTCCTGAACAAAAAGATAGAAAAAAAGAATGGGGGCAGGGTAGAAATACCCTGGCCATCTAGTCTTGGTGCTGGGTCCCCCTGGGAACGCACCAGGGCAAAGAAGCATTTTTTTTGTTTTTTTGCTGAAAGTCATGGCAGAAGCATGAATATGGTGAAAAAAAAAAACAAGCACAGTCTCCTGTGTTTGTTTATAATATAGACCCCAGGGTGTGACAGATCCTGAGGGCATTTGAGTGTATAATGAAAGCAGAGGGGCACATAGGGGCCCAGGGGACCACCACCTCCCAGAGGCTTCCTTTAACACTGGGTGGGAGGCTGCATGGACCCCTCTCCTTTGGACTCCTATGAACGCCAGAGACCACCACTTCCCTGGGGCTTTAGAAATAAAATGGAGTGAGGCAACATGGACCCCCCTCCTGGAGCTTGGAAATGCCCTGGTGACCCACTCCTTGGGGCTAGATTAACACTTATTAAGGGGGATGTCACAGACCAGTCTCCTGGACCATAAAAAGCCCCAGAGACTACCACTCATAGGGGCCAGTCTGTGCCAATTAAAGGAGGGGGGCTGCGGTGCCCCCCCAGAGCTATTAATGGTCCTGGGGACCAACACCCTCCCTCCGGGCATGTTCCTGCTATCTCCAGAGGTGCCCACCTTTGGGAGAAAGCTATTTGCATTCGCTTGGCGGGAGCTGTGACAACACCTGCCAGGTGAGATCAAACATTAACTTCACTCTCAGCAAGCAGGAGCTGTAAAACTACTCCTGCTTGCTGGGAGTGGAGTTTTCATCTACTTCCATGTCCGCTGCCATGCTGGCAGGGAAACAGAAAGGTTGCTCCCACAAGCAAGAGATTGTGAGGGCAATGCCGACTCCACCAGGAGGTGAGAGCTGCCTGGGACAGCGGGGCCTTCAGGCTCTCCTCGCTGTCCCCTATTTTTTCAAACTGGGTGCCTTGGGTGGGGCCAGGGCACCCAGGTAGACGTTGCCAGGCCGCATAGGATAATTACCACAAATACTATATCATTCATAACATCTTCCATGACATCGCTGATAAGATCTATGTAATATTCTCAGTTACATTTTTGATGAAAAAACTGCGCAGGCTCCCTCATGCATACCTTTATGTTCATTGCCCCAGGGAGGTGGTTGTGCCCGGGATGTGAGGGGACAAGCAGGCCCCCTGCATACATTAACATTAATTGCTCTGAGAAGGTGGTGGTCCCTGGGGTGCATGCATTATCAGGCATTGCCCTGGGGAGGTGGCGGTCCTTGGGGCAGAGGGGGCCGCACTGACCCACTGGCACACCTTAACAGGCATTGCCCAGGCACAGAGGCTGTGTGTGCCCGGTCCCTCAGATACGTGAATCCCGGGGAGGTGGTGGTCCCCAGGGCTTCTGAAAGCCCTAGGATGGGGTCCAATGCACCCCCACCTCTTATTATTAGCCCACAAACCCTCCGGGGCCTGGCCCACCTGGGGGCAAAAGCATTTTTAAACACAGGAGACCACATTTTTTTTAATCACAGAGAAATTTGGAGATCCAGATGCAGATTTTTCTGTAATTTTAAAAGAGAAAATGCTTTTTAGCCTCACAGGGGCTCAAGGGGGAATGAAGGATAAGGGGGGTAGGGTAAGTATACCCTACCTCAAGTGACTATATATCAATATAATACATGGGATTCTGTAATCCTTGTATAAATGACAGTCAATAATTTCTTTATAATCAATGACTTGCGACACACCAAGTCACCAATTATTAAGAAAAGTCACCACAACTCAACTATTTTAAGATTATTACAGTCACGTTCTGATGTCACAACGCTTGCTGCCACAGCCAGAAGCTGAGGTGAAAGGCAGCTGAGGTGAAAGGCAGCTCACGTCCCAGAGCATACTTATAGCAGCTGTTTAAAGCAACAAAAGGAATGCTACTTTTCTTTCTTCGGCTCTATTTTAATAGCTTACAATGACAAGCAGACATAATATGTTTATTTTTTGCACTTCTTAGAGAAAAGCTAAAATATTTTTGCATGTTTCTACACATTCTGAGCTACGCAAGACTTATATTGAAACATTTCTATGTTTGCAACACATATCTAACAGGTTTTTAATTTATTTAATTTTGCTCTAAAGGTTTTATTTTCATAATTCATATTTGGAAACATGCTTACTCTTTCATTTGAAAGAGTTATGCACCAAGATTGTAAATGGTTTGTGGAAAGGGTGATGGTGTGACCATATTTTATATGGAATAAAGTACCCCCTGTACATGATAAGTGTATTCGATTTCCATAACCTTATAAAGGTACTTGGCCTTTGGCCTCGTTCCTCCATATGGTAATGGAACTCCTCAGTGACTTGCAATATTCTTATAATGTATGGTAGGAGGTACTTTATCCCTTATATATTACCCACAGGCAGTTGCCACTTGGTAGTTATAGTTGGGTCTGCATTTCCATTGGAAAAGCATTTTTGGTTGGCCAAATCTTCATGAAACTTTAAAAAAAATCTCATCCACCTTACCGTCTTCCTGGAAAGTTTTGGAGTGATGTGTCAAGTGGAGGCCGAGAAAAAGGGGGTCCCATCCCAAAACATCCTTTCCATCCATTCTTGTTTAAATAAGAAAATTGAACAGTGATACTGCAAAAACTGCTCAATGGAATTATGCAACATTTGGCAGAAAGCCAAATGTTGCGTGCCAAGAATGAAAAGAATATTGGAACACATGAGGGCAATACTTCATAAGGATAAACCATATCCTTTGGTGTGGCACTTTAAAATCCATCATGAGAAAAAAGTGGATCTGTTGTGGTTCTGAATAGAATTCCACTTAGTGAAAGGGGTGGTAGTAAGGCCCTGGAATTAAGGAGATTGGAGTAAAAAATTATTATTGGTTATAATATGCTGCACCCAATAGGTTTAAATTTGGAAGATGAACTAGAAGTACATGTAGGCTTACTGCTACTCTGTAAGATGTATACTGAAGTGCTAAGACGAGGGAAATGATTGGTTTTTCCTCCCTTGTTCTTTGCCAACTTTTTCAAGAAAATGTAACTTTAATAGTATTATGTGATTATAAATGGGGTATGGCTTCACCTTTTTTGTTTTTAGAACTCAACAGACTGCAAGACTGCCTTGTTTCATGAGGTCACCATGAGGAATTAAGGAGTCGGTCCAATGAATAATTTTATAATTATTGATGACTGTTATCAACGCAATGTGCGTGAAATTGAGAGGCTGTCAATGGAAATCCATTTTAAATATAAGACCCTTATTGCACACCATGAAACAAACTATGATCACTTTAAAAAAATGTTGTGACAAACATGCTGCTATTAGTGTTGACCACTGAGTTAGTATAATGATAGGAATGTTTTTATGTTAAGGATGGAAGCTGCCATTATTATGAATCACTCAAGTAATGATGTATAAAAATGAAGGCCTGTATAATGATTGATTCAAAATTTGGGATATTTGAGGATGATGATGACTCGTGAAATGCGATCCACCTAATAGCAGCTATGCATTCTAAGATGGCTGACGCTTTGAGGCTTTGAGATGTCTCTCTGGAGTATGTAGTCCATTTTTTGTGCTCATGTCACAAAAGCACAATAGGGGTTTAAAACGTAATTTGCACGACTGACAAGTGATCAAGGAGATTTTGGCCCTCATTATGAACTTGGCGGTTCAGACTGCCATGCCAGCAATGGCGGAAAAGACCGTCACCGGCATGGTGCTCTGAACCGCCATATTATCAACACAGGGAGGGTCACCTGTGGCGGCCCTCCGCCACTGCCAGGCTACCGCCGACAGTCAGCCTGATGACGGCAGATTACATTATCTGACAGGGCAGCGCTGCTCCGGATAATGTACTCTTATTCCCCTAGCCTTTCCCTGGCGGGTTCCCCAGCCAGAGAAAGGCTGGTGGAAGGGGTGGTCTGGGGCCCCCTTGGGGCCCCTGCACTGCCCATGCACTTGGCATGGGCAGTGCAGGGGCCCCCGTGCAGTGCCACATTGCGCAGGTCACTGCCCGATTTACGGGCAGTGATCTGCGCAACGGGTGCTGCTGCACAGTGGCATTGACAGCGGCTCCATGTGAAGCTGTTGGCAATGTCCCGGCCCAGCAGAATGTTCTTTATGCGGGTGGATATGGAAAGACCGCCAGCATGCACACAGCGGTGTTTCCCACTGTGTTCATAATGACCCCCTTTGTCTTTGAAACGTATTGGGGATATTTTACTGTTTGTCACCACGAAGAAATAAATGCTGCACCTGAGCGAGGCTACTGTGGTCATGACTGTTTATTTTGGTGAAGGCCTGGAGAAGTGTAAAGCCAAGTAGAAGAAACATTGAGTGGATGCAAGGGGAGTCACTACCCCTGCTGTGTGGCTGGTGGGGACACGAAGCAAAGAACTGTGTTGGATATAGATATATTAATTTCAGTGAAAAGAAACTAAGGTTACAGGGACGTTATAGTTAGATGCACATTTTACCCACACAAGGCCATAGAAATTCAGCAGTTGCAGTTATATTTATAGTTATACTTTGTTAAGAAACTATTACTTGTGGCCTAAAGTTACTTAATGGCATGAATTGTAGTTTCTTCAAATAAGTATGACTATAAGTATAAATATAACTATACCTGCTGAATTTCTATAGTTTGTGTGGGGAAAACATGAACGTAATTGTAATGTCCCTGTTACCTTTGGAGTTTCCAGTGAATTTCCATGCCTTTGTTTTAACACAAAGTAATAAAGAATTAATGTTTATTAATACAACCACCTTTGGCCATGTGTGGCAGGGGTTGGCTGCAGGGCCTGCACCCAATCACACACTGTGCATGGCCTATGGCCGTGCGCAGCAGGTGTAGAGTGTGTGAAGTTTTTTTTTTGTTCCATTGGACTTTAGATCTGCAAATCCATTGCACCTTTACACTGAGGGGGCATGCTGTTCATTGTGGCGGATCTGAGGATTGGCCAATATAAAAAAATTGGGCAACTTTTTGTCCATAAGGAGTCCTTCAGGGACCCCTCCATGTGTCCTCTAGGGTTAGGATACCGACATCCTGACCCCTTATCTGTGTTTTTATTTATGTTTTCTCCCCAGGGGCCCAGCCAAGAAATAAAATGGTGGTTGCAACTTTTCTTTCAGGCTTTGACCATCCAATCATGGCCTTGCTCTTTTTATTTCTTTAATAATTCCAAAACTATTGAACAAATGTACACCGAACAACAACAAAAAAATCTTTCTGGACCAAGATCTAGCTTTCTGCCAAATTTGGCGTAAATCTACAGTTCAGGCTGTAGCTCTGTTAAAAAAATGAAAAATCCCAATAGACATTAGGACCCTGATTTATACTTTTTGACACAGAACTGCGCTAATGCAGTTTTGTGTCAAAAAGGTGAGTGCTGACTAGCGCCATTTTTTAACGCCACTCAGGTGTCAAATTTATACTTTGATGCTGGGTGGCGCAAAATTTTTTTTAGAGTAATTTATTCCCACGTTAACCATTGCGCCTTGTCGTAAGGCAAAATGACGTTAGCAGAGGAAAATTGACTCTAATACAGTTTACGATATGAAAACACTTTGCAAAACGGAAATGCACCATTTTTAGCTGCAATAGCGTTAAAAACAGACTCAAACGGAGCAAACAGTGCAAAGGAGCCCCAAAATGGATCCCAGAAGCCAGGAGATACCCCAGGGAGACCCCATTCAACCAGGAACCAGCCAGCAGGACACAGACAGGATCCAGGGTGGAGAGAAGAAAAAGAGAAAGTGTTTTTGTAGGACAGAGAAACATGAAATACTGGTAACAGAGGTGACAGAGCATCAAAATCAACGTTTCATCACCTCTAAATTGCCAATTGGAAGGAGAGAGGCAATATGGCAGCAGATTGTGGATAAGATTAACAGTGTGGCAGAGGTTAGGAGAACTGTGACTGAGTGAAAGAAACACTGGCATGACTGCAAGAGGAGGACAAAGGAAAAACAGACAGGCAGCACTGCAAACAGGAGGTGGAAGTCCAGCACCGCAGGAGGATGGAGGAGATGGTTGCAGCAGTCATCCCGGAAAAAATCATCACAGGGATACAAGGACAGGACAGCGCAGAATACCAGGAAACACCACAACTGCAGGGTAAGTTGCATGGGAGAAATATATGCATAAATGTCAAGTGCAAGAAGGAGGAGGCACATAGGACTCACACAATGTATGCCAAAGGGGCATGAAGGGATACAATGCACATCAAGCAATTTGCACTATGCCAACGTAAGCTTACCCTGTACCTACGCCTTGGGAGTGCCAAGCACCATTGAAACATACACAACCTGGACATATTAAGAACACCAGGCCTAAATACCCACATGTACAAATGCAGCACATGGGATGGATGGCATGTATAATCACTGTGCCACTAGTTGTGACATCACAATATCCCTTGCATGTAGTCACATCAACACCACTAATACGACCAAGACCTCAGAGACCAGGTAATCAGTCAACACACTTGCTGGGGTAACTACATAGTGGTGTCCCTTTCTGTAACATTTTGCATCAGCAGCGCCTCATTGCCCAAACGCATGTGTGCTGCATCTCACAGCATACCAGTCATTGCAACTGTCCCAAGAGTACCCAGGCATGTGCTGGTAGCACCACCACACTTAGACAACACATCCACATGAGGCAGCCATCCCTACTTCACACAGTCAGGGTGTCCCCTGGGGGCATGGAACAATTACCACAACAGGTGCTGGAGGAATAGCAGGCTGGACTGGAATTATTGGTAACATGCCACTACCCAGACCAACTAAACTGAAGTTGGTTCAACCACACATATTGATGCAGAACTGAAATGTGAAAAGATGTACTACAGATAGCAAACAGTAGGTCACAACAGTCACAGGCTGAGCCAACAACTATCTGGACAAAACCATGTCAGACACATGGGAATGGGGAAATAAACACTCACATACAACACATGGGGTATGGCTGTCACATAATGGTGGTTAATTCCACAACAACGGGTGTGGGATGGTGCATGGGCACGCCCGGTGTAGGCAAGACTGCCAGTGAAGTGTACCCATTGCACTTGGCAGTATGAGTCACACGTTGGGATGGGGCCTGGTAATATGTCTGCATATGGTAGCTCTGTGGGGCACTTACTAGACATTATAGATGGATCAAATAGAATCAATGCCAATTGTGGCCTGCATTGGGTGTAACAGGACATGCTGCACTCAGCCCTGCAAATCAGACAGTGGAAAGGGCAAAGGGCCAAATTATGGGACATCCTGCACTGCCCATGCCAAGTGCATAGGCTGTACAGGGGCACCCAGGGCCACACCACACCACTTCACCAACAACCATGTCATAGGAGTTACACTGCCATGCAAAGGCTGGAGGAAATTTGAGAATATACCTGGAAGGTAGTGTTGAACGTATCACTGGTCTGGTATCACAGGACAAATGCCATAGCAGTCTATCAGCTGCTGGTAACCTGCCATGTCCAGGCCATTGGCCCATGGGGCATTACACATTGATAACAGTTGCCACTACCGCCTGTGCTGTAGGGGCTGAACAATTACACAGTGGCAGTCAGGTGTCCCTTGGACTGATGCACATGAAATATTAACCTACCTTAGGCCCTGAAGTACAACTCCTCTGAATTGGCAATGTCCATTGACACATTTACCATCAGGCACTGTCACATACAGAATGATGTACACAGCAGAAATTTCATACCCATATTGCACATCCCTGGGTTCAACTTTGTGCTTTTGTCAACATGCTGCACTTATGTATCATAGTGCAAGGAGTGCTGCATTGAGGGGGAGGACATAGTTGTTTAGTTAGGTAAACAACCTACACCGACAGGAGTTTAAACAGTACTCTGCCAGGTCCATGAGTGCTATGCAAAGTAGCACACAAACACATATAACAACATGAGGAGACATCAATGGCAACAAGAGCACAGTGTTGCAAATATGCCATCCCTGGGGTGGTGCAAGGTCTCACTCAGCCCAGCATGGGTGTATGTGAAACATGTAAGACTGGGACAGGTGAAAATTGCCATGTGTGGTGCTGTGGCATGAGCACAGCAACACACATTGCAAGGCCTCACCATGCAAATGAATGCAAAGGGAGGACAGAACAAGATAAGAGGCAGTCAAGACGCAATAAGGATAGACAACACACTTAAAAGATATGATGCAGCCAATAATGGCAACTGGGCTTCCATTCATGTGACATGCAGGTTGGGTATAGGGCTGTAGACTGCAGCTATGATGTACTGGAACAATCAACTGGCACTAATGGGCGCATCCTAGGCCCCTAGCGTCACTGGAGTGTCACTTTCAGCAATACTCCTGTGGTGCTAAGCACTGTGCTGTATTGACAAGGTAGCGTTAAGCTACTCATTTTTGGCATTATGCCACCTTTTAAATGCGTAGCCACCTGATCATGACTGTGCATGGACGGTGGTGCAAAGGGTGTTGCTGTGGGCGTGCCATAGCAACACACATTAAATTTTGATGCTGCCTTAGGAAGAGCAAAATGCCAAAAATGATAGTTTATGAGCGTGAAGGTGTTCGTACATGCACATAAACAATCATATGAAATGACGATTTTGCTCTTCCAAGGGTGCTGCGTTCTACAGCTCAAACAGAACTGCCAAAGCGACATTGGTGATTGTCATGTGCATGAAGGGACACTATCACACACATAAACAGTCACACCCCTCAACGCATACATCCGCGGACGATGGTGAAAGGATGCCTGCTATGACGCTGGCAGCTGAATCTTGCACCAGCATGAGGGACAACACTGGTGTGCCCCGTATTCACTTACATACGGTGCATTCTTGTGTCACCAAAGTGAAGCAGTGCAACACTGATCATTATTAGACAGCACCGTGCTGCAGCACATTTATATCAACATGGGCCTATTATGACAATGATCCTCACATATCAAGTCAGTGGCATGACTGTCAACTGCCACAAGACAGATAGACTGATTTTACACCATCTCATTGCAGAGGGTGATGGCTCTCCTGTAGATCTGCCTGTCCTGTAGTACCCTGATGACCTGGATGACCAGCTGGCAACTATCAGCCAAGATACCCTCCATGAAGTCCTTGGTGAACATGCAGACACCACCTCTAGTCGCAAGGAGGAGCATTGAATTAGCAGACATCCCACAGGCCCCACTTAGCACCCCAAGAATGCGATCTGCCAGCACTGACACAGCAGAGGACTCTGAGGACCCAGGCACCAGCTTTGAGAGGACAGTGGTAGGAGTGCAGTGGGAGTTGGCCAAGGAGGTGCGGGTGGGGATGCAAACTATAGCAGCCAGCCTTGAGGGGATGTGGACGTGCATGGTCACGGCAACAGAACAGACTGCAGCCAACAGACACAATGTGGACGTGCATGGTCACGGCAACAGAACAGACTGCAGCCAACAGACACACACACTCCCCAAGGCATGGAGTCCAGGAGTGTCTGAGGAATATAGCTGCAGCCATGAGGGAGAGGCCACAAAACTGTCTTCCCAAACTGGCAGCAGTGTGCCTGAGAATAATGACTCCATGCACCAGGAATTGGTCTCCCTCAGATCAGACATGGCTTCCTACCACAAGGATGTTGCAGCTATACTTAAAATCCAGGAGCTCCATCTTGCTGCAGTGATGCCATGTGTAGTGCCACAGATGGCAGCTGCCGGGAATTGGGACTCCACATCTGCAACCACTTAGGTGTGTGTGGCTGCCTCTACCTACCCACTACCACTATCAAGGGTAGAGGAGACACCACACACATTGGAGGATGAAGATGTGGAACAGATTATCTTTACCTGTAGGAATTCCCGGTGGCACCAGCCCATGCCACATGAGCAGCGTTTTCCTTTGTCTTGCGCTTGACATCATGCCAATGTTGGCACTCTGACAAATATGTACTCCTCCTCAACTCACTGTTGACCTTTTTGCTATGGACTGCTATTGTCCCTAACTTTCCATTTGGCAATGTATGTTCTCCTGCACTGAAAGACACCTTACCCAAACATGTCCCATGACATGTCCCTCAACCCTCGTCTTGTGTTGTGTCCCAATTGGATGGATTCCACGAACGGGGTCACAGACCTGGACATTGTATATACTTAACACTGTCACACTTGTAAATAAACACCACTTATACAACTAGCATGTTTATGTGTGTTGTGACACTTCTACTATGCCTAGTGTTTGTGATGCATGTAACATGTCTCAAGTCACAGAGTGTCAGTTCAAGAGTGCATGAATATTCACACATGGGCACATATCTATGCACATGGTACCTCATGTTGTACATCGATGTTTGCCTCATCCCCTACAAGCAAAACATTGAATTTGTGATACATATTGAACACAGGTATGCTACACACTCAACATACTGCAATAATGGGTGTGAAACAGTAATCAGGCAATATCGTCAGCTGGGAGTACCAGTAGAACACATTGGTGTGAAACAGAGGGACTCAAACTCATCTATTATTGCCACTGGTCAGTTCAGCAGGATAGGAATGATATGTAGGATGTTGTAATTTGTCCCACAGTGCTCAACCTTCCAAAACAAAACTCATACAATGTCAGCTGAATTCCCACACCTATCCTGTCCTATACATGGTCAACATAATCAGCTTGAGTGGTGGGAACACTGGATGGCAGGTGCAAAGGTAAGTAGATGTGTTGTAGCTGGCAATGTGACAGCTGAATCATATGGAGGTGTTGGACATGTCATGAGAGGGATTTGGATGCAAGAGGAAGTCCCCAGGACAACACACAATTTGCACTGTACACCCATGGGAAGCCCCTGAAACCCAAGCATATGACACATGAAGTAAGGGAGTACCCAATAATATGCATTATGATAATTAAATCTATAAAACAATAGTAATTAACACCTAACCTAATCTAACCTATCCTAACTATACATAACCCACAACAGACCCTAACTACTCTATGCTACACTTACCTTACACATTTAACAACACACTAACTATTCACCCCACAATCCCCTTACACCATAGGACACATGCAGGACAACATACACTAAACTACACATTTACTAACCATGACTAAACAATTATATATATTTTTTATTTTTTTTATATTTTTATCCACCCACATAGCAAAACATTTAGGGCCATATTTATACCTTTTTAGCGCCGCGTTTGCGCCGCTTTTTGACACAAAAATGGTGCAGACTTACAAAATACAATTGTATTTTGCAAGTTTGCGCCGTTTTTGTGTCATAAAATGACGCAAATGCAGCGCTAAAAAAGTATAAAAATGGGCCTTAGAGTACAAAACCCACTCCCAAACCTACTTATCCTAACTAACCCACTAACCTATTCTAACCTACAACTAAACCCCGAATGCCCACAAAAAACCTAGAAAAAGAGAAGGGAGAGGAGTTAACTTGGGAGGAGTGACATAGGCCCTCATTATGACATTGGAGGTAAATCCCGCTTACCGCCACACTGACGGCCACCAACTTACCGCGGCGGATATCCGTTTACCATATTATGTCACACACATACCAATCTGACAGAATTCAGCCACAGGCACAAATCCGCCAGACCAAAGGTCAGTGATAAACTGGGGGTATCAAAACCCACACCGTTACGCCAACAGAACAATGCTTACCACATTATGACCCCGGAATCACCACAGTGGACATTCAATGGTGGTAAACCATTGGCGGTACATACCGCTGAGCTCACAATGGACACCCACAGTCAAAACAACACCACATTGGACAGTTCAAACAACACACACCTGACACCCATACACACACAACACCCACACCACTATAAAACACCCACCCACAGGACCAACAACCCTGTACGATTAAAACTCATTGGCACGAGACCGACACCAAGACCACTTTGACAACTAGAGACACACAGCACTCACACCCATGCATCACTCACGCACTCCAAATCACACACCCCACCACATCACCCAACACACCCTTACTAACACACCTCACACAACACCCATGGCACCACAAAGACACCCCCGTTTCACAGAGGAGGAGTTAAGGGCCATGGTGGAGGCAATTGTCAGGGTAGAGCCACATCTTTGCAGCACAGGTGCAGCAAATATCTGTAGTTAGGAAGATGGAGCTATGGCGGGGAATCGTGGGACAACGCCCCAGAACAAGGGACAACATCAGGAAGAGGTGGAACGACCTAAGGGGGAAGGTAGGTTCCATAGCAGCAAGACACCAACTCACTATCCAGATGACTGGGGGTGGACCCCCACCTCATCCCCCACAGCTCACAGCATGGGAGGAGGAAGTCTTGGCAATACTACATCCTCAGGGCCTGGCCGGAGTCGAAGGAGGACTGGACTCTGGTAAGTCAACTCTCTACTACTATCACCACCCTACCTGCATGCTATCACATACCCTCACTCCCATCTCTCCACTATATCCCTCACACTCCACCATCACATCTCACTAATCACAATGCCAAGCCCTGCATGCTGTACCAATGCATGAACACCCCTCACATCCCTGCATGGACACCCTTCACCAAAGCATGCACAGCATATGGAACTAACAGTCCCACCATACACCAACATACACAAGTAAAAGCTGTCAGGGCAACACCAACCATAGAGGGGAAGCCAGGGATGTACAATATGTCATACACAGAAAACATAACACATCATTTACATCTCCACAGGTACCCCAGCCAATGTCACCGGAGAGCAGGTGCCAGCACTATCCAGTCCCCCAGCCAAATAGGCCCACAGTGATGACAGTAACTCTGGTCTTCAGGATCTGGACGATCTACCTTGCCCATTAGGGACCACTGGACAGCCTGTTACCCAAGCCTAGTCACACACCACCACAGAGCCTCCCCCATGAGGAAACACCACCACAGCACCCACCCAGCATACCAACACCTCTGTCCCCAGGACACGTGAATTAGCAGTGTGTCCACTTGTACAGTGACCCCAGGCCACACCTCCCACATAAGGCAATCAGGGACCTGGGGTCAGGAGCAGTGGGCACACGGTTCATGGGACAGAGGCACAGGCCAACAGGGAAACTGGAAGGAGAGCTGTGCCCCAGGGGGAGGACAGGCCCAGGGAACCGACTCTCCAGGAGGCACTCTCCGAGATCCTGGGAGCCTACCAACATTCCCAGGACACAATGGGCCAGATCCTGGACAGCGTGCGGGAGAACAGGTGGCAGCAGGAGGGACAGTACCAGGGGATCAAGGAGGACTTGCAGGCCATCAACAACACCCTAATCGCCATAGCAGGGGTACTGGCAGACATGGCGAACATTATGAGGGAGACAGTCTCACACCAGCGGGCCCCTGCCACTAGCCAAACATCTGAACAGCCTTTCACTTCTGCTGCGGCTAGTGGCCAGGAGGCCCCACCACAGGACTCACAGCCCACCAACACCCCTCCCCCTGCAGAAGGTGAACCACCCCGCAAACGTTCCTTGCGATCCAGACAGAAACCAGAAACACATGCCAAGACCCCTGCCAGGAAATGAGACTCTCCTGATTGTCCCCCTTGTGTCCCACTCAGTCACAAACAGACTGGAACAATTTCCTCCATCATCACCCCATCCCATTGCACCTTCCCCCTATATGTTAGCACTTCAATAAACACCCTTTGAAAAACAACAATTTGAAGTATGTCATGTATATCAAATATGTATTTTTTTAAACAGGTACACACATTGCAAATTAACTGTACATAGAATAAGTATAGATTAATGACCTGTAGTTGTCTGTATTGATCACACCAGGAGTATTTGTCAAATCACCAACATCTGTAAAATGAATTGCCAGAGGGAACAGTAAGTGAGCATAGAAATGGGACATATCAGCATGCCATTGCCACACAGATTACAACCAAAGTCATTGAAATGTAAAGTTACACTGTCTTACCTGTGTGTCATTTGAAGTATTAACGGTTCACAGATGTTCTGTTGTCCTCATCCTCATCCTCTGACTCCTCATCCTCACTGTTCACAGGGTCTACTGCTGCCACAGGGGCATCTCCAGTCTCTTCCTCCTGCAGAAAAGGTACATGCCCTCTGAGGGCCAGGTTATGCAACATGCAGCATGCCACTACTATCTGGCAGACGTTCTTGGGTGAGTAGCACAGGGATCCACCTGTTAGATGAGGCACCAGAACCTGGCCTTCAGGAGGTCAAAGGTTTTCTCAATTATCCTTCTGGTTCGCCCATGTGCCACATTATAACGTTCTTCTGCCCCTGTACTGGCATTCCTCACAAGGGTCAGCAGCCATGATAGCTTTGGTAACAAGAGTCACCTGCAAATATTGTGGGACAACCTTTAGCCACACACTATCCTATATGGCCAACAGCATAGGCATGCACCAACATCTACTGGGTGGGAGCCAGGGCTCACCTATTAGCCACACCCTGTGTCTCTGTAGTTGGGCCATCACATTTGGGATGCTGCTGTTCCCTAGGACAAAGGCATCATGCACCGACCCAGGATACTTAGCATTGACGTGGGAGATGGACTGGTCCGCCAAGCACACCATCTGCACATTCATCGAGTGGAAATTCTTACGATTCCTGAACACCTGTTCATTCTGGCCGGGGGGGGACAAATGCAATATGTGTTCCATCAATTGCCCCAATTATATTGGGGAAAGGTTCCAGTGCATAAAACTCGGCCTTCACTGTGGCCAAATCCTCAACCTGGTGAAAGCAATGTAGCTGCACATGTGTTTTATCAGGGCAGACATAACTCGTGTCAGCACTATACAGAACATTGGCTGTGACATTCCCGCTGCCAAGCCCACTATCACTTGGAAAGAATCAGTTGCCAGGAAATTGAGTACAGAAAGCACTTGCACAAGAGGGGGGATACCAGTGGGCTGACGGATAGCAGATATCAGGTCAGGTTCCAGTTGAGCACATAGCTCTGTGATTGTGGCCCTGTCTAGTCTATCGGTGAGTATTATGTGCCTGTCCTCCAGTGTAGCCAAGTCCACCAGGGGTCTGTACACAGGGGTATGTCTCCATCTCCTATTCATCCATAGCGGTTGGAATCTATGGGACAAAAGAGTGAGGAGGCTGTCACAAAATGAACAATGGAGCCACACAAGTAGTTTGTATTCTGTAAACATTTAATGGGTCAGTGTAATTTGTCCAGTATGTGCCTATTTCTCCTGTGACACAGCATTATTACATAGGGCTGCACCCCCTCCAAAATGGTTTCCACCTGTCCTGTGTGGACGGACAGGTGGAAGTGAGGTAATTCCCCTGACGTTGTGCGCCGTGGCGGCTGGCGGTTGGGAACTGCCGTGCAATTCCTCATTGGTTAAAACTGGGCCCTATGGGGTACAGTGGCCAATGGTGACCTACGCCGGTGATAACGGTATGCACCGCCGCAGACGTGACTGCCATTTTCTCTGTGATTCCTCTCTTGTTACCTGACCTTCCATAGGAAAGGACCTACACTGCATGTGCTACTGTGACCTGTGTCTGGAACCTACCATGGCCCGTGTGACCGGGAAGGGGCCCCAGCCTTCACTTCAGAGGAGTTGGAGAGACTGGTGGATGGGGTCCTAACCAAGTACGGACTGCTGTATGGGCCTCCAGACCAACAGGTGAGTACACTATGGGCACAATGCATGTGGCATGCATGTATGGAGGTGTGTGTGACAGCTTCGTGTAGGGGGGCAGGGATGTCCTCCTGGCTGGGTACACATTGAGTGCTCAGCTATGTGTGTTCCAATAGTGCTATAAACTGGTATAATAAGGATCCTTTTTATATAGAGCTCTGTGGAAGAAGCAAAGAGCCTTAAACTTTATCCTTTTTGCCACTGGAAGCCAGTGCAGTTCAATCAGAGCTTTTTTAGCTGATGTGGTCCTAGGCAGATTAAAGAGCAGACGTGCTGCAGCATTTTGTACCACCTGTAGTTTGTTAACCACATAACCTGGTGATCCCAGAAAGAGTCTGTTTCCATAATCTAATCTGGATAAAATCAGGGCTTGTACGGCCAATCTTTTGGCCAATGGCGGAAGCAGACCAATAATCTTCCTTAGTAGCTTATGAATCCCAAAACAGGTGGCTGACTTTCTCTTGGCTTGATGTTCCATGGTGAGTTTGGGATCCAACCAAACTCCCAAGGCTTTAATCTGAGCTTTGGGGGGGGGGGGGGGGGGGGGGAGGGTAATTAATCTAAATGTGTTACTGGTCCTATATTTTAACTGGCAGGGTTGGCCAGTTTTCCTAAAAACATAATTTCTGTCTTTTCTTCGTTGAGTTGCAGCTTGCTTTCTGTCATCCAGGCAGCAATCGCTTGGAGACAGGCAGGCAAGGCCGAGTTGTCCGCCTCCTTATTGGGGAGAAGGAAACCACCAGCTGTGTGTCATCCGCATATGACACCAGGGGTACCCCAAAGGGTTCTATGACTTCTGCTAGGGGTGACATGTAAATGTTGAACAGAGTGGGACTCAAAGTTTCAACTGGGCTGAGAAAAAAGAACGATCCAGGACTTGAAAGGTTCTATTTTGTAAGAACGATCTTAACCATTTAAGCGCCCTTCCTTTAATCCCACTATTTCCCATTCTTTGAATGAGTAGATCATGATTGACCGTATCAAATTACAATCACTTTAGTAAATTCCTGTTGTCCTTGCATTATTCAGCCGATTTACAGAGCTTAACTTGTTTTCTTTGGCAGATGGTTGTGTGTATGGTGTGTGCGTCTGGGGTGTGTATGGTGCGTGTGTGTGTCACTCTTGTGTTCCTCCCCCCCTCCCTTGTGTGCTAGGCGGCTGTACTCACCGTCGTCGTCTTCGCCGGCGTTGGTGTTCGTAGAGGAGCAGAATGTAGAATATCATTGGGAACACTTGCAGTTCCGGTTCCATGGCAGCGTGGTTCTTCCCTGTGTCTCCAATGGTGAGTCCTTTCACTTCTGTGCAGTGTTTCCCCCAGGCTATTGATGTCATTGGTGCAGCTCCTGGAAAAGGTGGCGGATTATGTAGTCATAATATGGTGGAAAGGAACTATGACTTCCGTCTGGCTGTAGGCGGCTACCGCCGTGGTGCCTGTTGTTTCTGCCCTGGCGGTCGGTGTGGTACATTGGGTGTCTTTCAGAGATCTTTCCACCATGGTCATAATTTGGCAGTAGTTATCACCCGCCAGCATGGTGGCAGTATTACTGCCACTTTATCACCGACCGCCAGGGTCGTAATGAGGGCCATAATGTCATTCAGAGGTTTGCCCTGTTCAGTCTTTTTTTATATTCTTGAGGGCCTTGCTATTTTTGGCCACCTGCTTCTCAATGAAGTACAACTTTTGGAGGACCAGTTTTACATCCCTCTGAAAATCTGTAATGGCTCTCATGTCAATGGCAGCAGATGTGGTTGGCTGTGTGATGGTACTTGTGAATGCAGCAGCTAGTGCCATATTCATGTTGGCAGCAGTGGACCCCTGCTCAACTGTGGTGCTTGGTCCGGCCTGTGTGGGCAGTGTGGGCCCCCCTTGTCTGAATGCCCGCCACTCACCAGTGGATCCCTCCGAGCGATGGAGGCAAGCCATCCTCCTGAACCCAGATTCCATGCCAATATGTGCCTATAGCTCACTGCCCTCTTCTGAAAGGCGCAGAGTTGGTCGTTATTAATGTTAGCAGCTATTTAAATGAGACAGGCAACCATCAGTGTCAGCATTGTGTGGAGTATGTACAGTAAATTAGCTTACTATCTACATCGAATAGCACATGCACACAAACTCACAATGCAGATGATACAATGGCCCTGGTGGATGGAATTACAACACTGCCTTAGCACCATTTCCCTTACACCATAGCCATCCACAACAAGATTAGGTAACAAACTATTTTAGATCTGCTTCGACTTTGCACCATGTCTGACAATGCTAAGGCAGCATCAAATTCACAATGATCAGGGCTACTATTCCTCTTCATATGTGTCAAATATTCTAACATACATCACCTGAAACTTGTTGCTGTAATTGGAAATATCGGATGCTGTTGTTTACCATAAGGGTGCAGTCTTGATAGGTAAACATGCAAGCCTGATAAAAATGACTGTCACCTACACTTTGAGCATCTCATCTACCTAAACATTTGTTGGTCCCACCCCCGTGATTCAGGGGTATGGCCATGCAGATCAACATCTCATCTGTCCAGGTCATCCACCATTGCATGCCCACTCATACATGGAGTCTGGGAATGGCCCATAATTTGGGTGATGACAAAAATGAAGCAGGTATCCATCTATCACTTCTACATTCATGTGTCCAGGTGTATACTTGATCAGCCAATACCATTCCTCTCACATCCAAAACCATGCCAGTACACGATTGGACTTGACCTGCATGCACGCCTATTACATTCCATATAGTTGTCACATGAGTGGACTACAAAGTAATTGGCACCATGCTGAGGGACAAGTGCCCACACAATCCCACATGTACATTACAATACATGGATGTACCAATTTGTGTCCAAAATTGTACATCACTGTGTTGTTTGTGTTCCAGTGCCATCATATACACAACGGTGCATATTTAAGTCACATATGGAGCTACATGTGTCTTGTCATCACCTTGTCTACACAATGCTGACCATTGAGCACCAGAAGATATGACTCTCTGCACGTGCAAGGGGAACCACTTAAATGTGACAAAGTGTCACCATTCAGCCTACTTTGAATTCTGATCATTTTACTGCTCATCACTTCTAGCATTGGGTGCAGAACTCATGACTCACTCACACTAAACACTTCAACACTACACAGGGCAGACAATATCGCACTTACTGGATACATCTGGGTCCTCAAATCTTGCCACCTCACCTATGGTGTAAGGGGGAGGTCCACCTGAAATATGTGGATGGAAAACCATGGTTAGTATCACATCACTGTCACTATTGGACAACATATGGTAGTGTGTACTATTTCAGAAGAGTGAGGTGATCATTGAGGCTGTGCAGACAGAGCAACAGACACACCACTGCAAACTCACAATAAGACTGTCACTCTGGTGAATGAAAGCCATAAATCTGCACTCTTACACTGCGCCTGAGACTCATGTAGTGTTACACACTGCAACCACCATGTGCTGGCCAATCTGTAGAAGATGGAACGCCATGGAATAAGGAGGAGTTGTGTGACAGATAAATGACACAACCATTTTGCTCTGCAAGACAACTGATTCAGGTATTCTGGCTTGTCCTGCAAGGCACACAGAGGCACTTTCTGGAGGACAAGCAGCTAAATAGTCAGTCTGCAATTTTCATGCTTTGAGTAAAACATGATTGATATGTCACAGTTTGGTGATGGCATCAAATGGCCCATTTCCAGTGCCCCTGAAGGAGGGTATTCCCCCTTTGTAAACATAATGGCAGGGATGATGTATGTGAAAATCTGACATTATTGCACCATACTTGGATTGTCATACTTAGTTGTCGCAATCCACTGACAAATGATATGCTGGTTGTGTCTTGGATTATCTTAAATGACCCAATGATGTTGTCATGACCCCTGAAATGTGTGACTTAATTATGGATGTGCATGACTCACCTAACTTCTGACTTGCATTGGTAAAATGTTAGGCTATGTGAAGTCCATGTCTATACTGGAACAGTGAAACTCCATTCTGGTTGCATGCAACATGTCCATAAGCATTGCATTCAGCACACCAAGACATCTGCTACTGTCATTCAAGTGCAGTGAACAGTAATTAGGTAGCCAATGGGGTACTCATGAACAGGGCCACCAATCACCACACCAACATGATCCAGAAGATCCTGCTCCTTGGCCATAAGATCAGCATAGCGATGCTTCAGCTGATGGTCATTGCGGCTGCTGTGGTACACCAACTACAGGTGCTGGAGCACTTTGCCTCCATACGGTAGCCCTGGATCACACAGCCACCCATCTCTAGCATCAATGGAAGGTAGTGCACTACCAGCTAAATAACGCCTCCCAGCACCTCCTCCCCCATTCTGGTCTGCCTCCCCTGCCAGACATTGCACTGGGAAACAGGTTGAAAAAATGTAATAAGTAGTATTGAGGAACAGAAATAATAAAAGGAAACATAACACCCAAAAAATCACTAACCTAACTTACCCACTTATAGAACAAAGCTCGACAGACACCCCACAGCACAAATACAAGGTAAAATACACTAGACACACAAATTCACAGACACTGGGACAAATGACAATCCAAAACAACAGTAAACACAACAGGAGGGACAGCACACGATACACTAAATAGCAGAAAAGACTCCACCAACTCCAAAACACAACCACACAGTCAAAAGAGGCACAGACTGTAAAGAGAAAGTGAAAGTACCCCCATTGTACCATGCCTGTAAACAAGATATCCTATTACGTCACTTCCTGTGCCCTTGCAACATGTTTCCTGTTATGTGTGTGTTTTCAATGCATCTGACATCGAGTGAGTATTTCTGACGCATTACTTACATACGTCTATTTACATTGATGCATTACCCTCATGCATCGATTTAACAGTAAATCAGCATTGCGATGGGTACGAAGGTGGAAAATACGCTAAGGGCCATGGGTCATGTACTTTGCGTTTGTAGATATTTTTTGAAAAATCTATTCCTGATTGCGTGATTTTCACATTTGTTAATGTATGCACCCTGTATCAAACAACAAATTGTATGTGCTGGGCTGCAGTATGGCATTTTGTGTATGGTCACATGTGGTAGTCCATTGTACAATGTGATTTGTGTGTGATTCAAATCAAATCAAATCATTAACATTTATAAAACGCGCTACTCACCCGTGCGGGTCTCAAGGCGCTAGGGGGGAAAGGGGGGGTTATCGCTGCTCGAACAGCCAAGTCTTTAGGAGTCTCCGGAAAGCGGAGTGGTCCTGGGTGGTCCTGAGGCTGGTGGGGAGGGAGTTCCAGGTCTTGGCCGCCAGGAAGGAGAAAGATCTCCCACCCGCCGTGGAGCGGCGGGTGCGAGGGACGGCAGCAAGTGCGAGGCCAGCGGAGCGGAGGGGGCGGGTGGGGACGTAGAAGCTGAGGCGTCTGTTGAGGTATTCCGGTCCCTTGTTGTGGAGGGCTTTGTGTGCGTGGGTGAGAAGACGGAAGGTGATCCTTTTGCTGACTGGGAGCCAATGCAGGTGTCTCAGGTGTGCGGAGATGTGGCTGTTGCGGGGTACGTCGAGGATGAGGCGGGCCGAGGCGTTTTGGATGCGTTGCAGGCGGTTTTGGAGTTTGGCTGTGGTCCCGGCGTAGAGGGTGTTGCCGTAGTCCAGGCGGCTCGTGACGAGGGCGTGGGTCACGGTTTTTCTGGTGTCGGCGGGGATCCAGCGGAAGATCTTACGGAGCATGCGGAGAGTGAGGAAGCAGGCGGAGGACACGGCGTTGACTTGCTTGGTCATGGTGAGAAGAGGGTCCAAGATGAAGCCGAGGTTGCGGGCGTGGTCTGCGGGGGTCGGTGCGGTGCCGAGGGCCGTGGGCCACCAGGAGTCGTCCCAGGCGGACGGGGTGTTGCCGAGGATGAGGACTTCCGTTTTTTCAGAGTTCAGCTTTAGGCGGCTGAGCCTCATCCAATCTGCGACGTCCTTCATACCCTCTTGTAGGTTGGTCTTGGCGCTGGCGGGGTCCTTGGTGAGGGAGAGTACAAGTTGGGTGTCGTCGGCGTAGGAGGTGATGATGATGTCGTGCTTGCGTACGATGTCGGCGAGGGGGCTCATGTAGACATTGAAGAGTGTCGGGCTGAGCGATGAGCCTTGAGGTACGCCGCAGATGATCTTGGTGGGTTCTGAGCGAAACGGAGGGAGGTAAACTCTTTGGGAGCGGTTAGCGAGGAAGGAGGCGATCCAGTCCAGGGCCTGGCCTTGGATCCCGGTGGAGCGTAGGCGGGTGATTAGGGTGCGGTGACAGACGGTGTCAAAGGCAGCCGAGAGGTCGAGGAGAATGAGGGCGACTGTTTCACCGTTGTCCATCAGGGTTCTGATGTCGTCTGTGACTGAGATGAGGGCGGTTTCCGTGCTGTGGTTGGTTCGGAATCCGGTTTGTGAAGGGTCGAGCAGGTTGTTGTCTTCCAGGAAGGTGGTCAGCTGTTTGTTGACGGTCTTTTCTATTACCTTGGCTGGGAAAGGTAGAAGAGAGATTGGTCTGTTACACCAATGTGTGTGTTACAGAATCAACTGCATGCAAATGTATACAGGTCATGCATATGTCTGTATGTGTGACAACAGTGTATCCACAAATGTGTGGCAGTCAGTCCTATGCAAGCGTCATGGTATGTGATTGTGATATGTGTTTACTTATATGCTAGTTGTCTTACTGAGCATCACATTTCATACAACATTCACAGTTCAGGGATTGTTGATGATGTCTGATGAGTGCTATTTGGCAAATGTTACCCGACAAATGTCTCCATATGTTGATCTTGAGTATATGGATGACTTGTGTGTGGACTACACATATGTCTGACATGTGTACATCTTTTTATACGTACTGTGATTGACACACTCTGCCTACATTCAAAACATATCATGTATTGAACACAATAGGTAGTTGAAAATCATAACATTTAGCTTTCTAATTGCAATTACTTTGTGGTGGACCTGCAGCCCTAGCTGTATATGTTCTCATCCATTCAGATGTGCATTCCTTAAACACGTCCATGCAACGTGTGAGGTCATGTGTACACTGTGACAGGACTGGGCTCCATGGCAGTGGCAGGAGTGATTTCCATGGATGTATTGTGTATGCTCCATTTCTCCCATTGCTTGCAATACTTGGGCTAATCATGTTGCGCTTTGTCACTAATAATGTTCCACTTCTTGTCACACATGCTCCATGCAGCCATTGCAACTCTCACACTGAGTTACGTTACTGGTCTGTTAAAACATTACAGTCTCACCATATTTTAACATCCACTGTCTCATGTGTGGGCCCCTGATTTAGGCCATTTTTAGACATGTTGTTGTTGTATGTGATGAGCTATTGTTATACAAGTTGGCAATATGGCTGCAATTAATATGGTGTGGTCCATAAACTGAGTCCTTCAGTTTTCATATTCAAGTGATGAGGCTAAATGTGATGTGTGTGATGGTAGCAGTTCACTCTTACACTTCACATGTGATGTTGCTACAGTACTCTTCAGATTTGTATTTGTGTCATGCGCCCTGAGGTTAGTCTCATATTTTTTTTTTTAAATATATTTTATTGTAATCACAACCAACAAATCATGCAAAAGAGAAATACAAACAATTGCAGTTGCCATTGTGCTCCGGAGTGGGAGGTAATACAAACTTCTTTGTTTGCTACATTTGCTATTCCCCTGTGGTATCCACGCCCCCGGCGCACGCGCTGCTGCAAGGGAGCCCGCACGCCCACGGGGAGCGGGAATGGGGGGGATGATGTGCCGTTGGAGCACAAGTTAAGCAAGACATGCAATAAACGGAACATCAAAAGAAAAAAAAAAGAAAAAAAAAAAAAAGATACAAAAGTAGGAGTAATAACCAATTAAGCAAGAAAGTGTGAATAGAGCAGGTCCGAACACGCGCGGGGGGTGAGGGGGGAAGCCGGGGAGGCCCGGGGGAGGGGAGGGGCAGAGGGGCGAAGCAAACCTCTCCTGAGCCCATGCACTTACTTCTGCACCCAGCCTGAGCGGGCCTGACCCCCAGCACAGGAACGAGACGGGGTGAGACTAAGGAATCAACCCCCAGGGGGAAGGGAACTGATGGAGGGGTGGACATGTAGCGGGGAAGAGGGCCCCGGGGGGTGGGCCCGGATGAGGCGAGCAATGTGACACCGTGCGGTCCCACTCGAGTTAGCCATACACCAGCAACCCCCCTGAGTTTTGTGCAGAGTAAATGGGCACCCTCTAGTGGCCAAGTCTCAGTCATTTATGTTGGTTTATGATTTATCTTGTTTGTCAGGTTATCCGAAGGTGAAGGT
Source organism: Pleurodeles waltl (assembly GCF_031143425.1). NCBI lineage: Eukaryota > Metazoa > Chordata > Amphibia > Caudata > Salamandridae > Pleurodeles > Pleurodeles waltl. The sequence continues at coordinate 126,791,093 of NC_090436.1, read as the reverse complement.
GTGCTACATGCAGCTCTATAAGCGCCTGGCGTGGCCCGGTGGACGCTATATTCAGGGAGGTCGCTTGTCATCTTTATTTTCTATGGCCAACACGAAGGAGTCCCAAGTACCCAAGCCCTTGACCGGGATCCCTTTTTCAGAAAGGAGCCGCAACACCTGTGCCTCAGCCCTGGCCCAGCGCAGCACCTCAACTCCCCATTGGTCTACACTCGGGGCACCAGGAGCTTTCCAGTGAATGGCTATGAGGCGTCTATACAACACCAGTGCTGGGGCTATACATCTGTTAGTTTGTTTCCGTTTTTTGGGGTTCGCACCAATTCCCAGTAAGCATAATTCGGGTGTGGGGGTCAATGAGAGATCTGTCCATTCGGCTAGTGTATTTATTACTTTGTTCCAAGCATGACGGATTGGGGGGCAGTCCCATGTCATATGGAAGAAGGTGGCCTCTATGGTACCGCATCTAGGGCACGACTGGGGTGAGTGGGTGAACATACGCGCTATGCGGTGAGGTGATAGGTATGTTTGGTGTAAATAATTGAACTGGGTGTAACGGAAGCGAGGGTTACGTGATACTGCGTGAATCATATCCCTGGCCTGGGTCCATGCGCTTTGCGTAAGTGATTCCGATAGCATATTATCCCATCTGCTTTTAGCATGTTCCTGTCTGTGTTCAACGTATGAGGTTAAGATTATGTATGTTCTTGATACTTTTACTGGGGTGCTTATGTTATCTAACAGGTCGTGGAGTATGGGGGACACCGTGGGCTCAGATTTCCCGCATTTCCAGTGAGAACGTATCACATGACTTACTGCTCCGTATGCTATGAAACTACCTTGTCCCAGGTTATATTTGTCGGCAAGTGAGTCATATGTTAGGAGCTGACATTCATTATATATGTCGACGACTACTTGTATGCCTTTATCAAGCCATGCATGTAGGCCAACCTTGGTTGCTATTTTAGCGAGTTTTGGTATGGCCAAAAGTGGGATCTTTGGGGAGTACTGCGGGTTTTTGTCGCCCGCTAGTGCGTATAGACCCCAAACACCAAGTGCTGTGTTCAACAGAATATTCTGTAAGTTTTTGGGGCAATCGCGATTCATAAGGTAGTGTAGTACCTCGGTATTGCTGAGGTCCGAGAGAATTGTCTGTGTTTCAGCACTGCTGGGGCTTCGGAGCCAGTTAGATATCCAATGCAGTTGAGCAACTGCATAATATAATTCGAATCTGGGAGCACCTAGTCCACCCAGTGTAAGTGGTTGTTGAATTTTGGTTAACGCGACGCGCCGCCGACCGCTGCCCTAAATTATGTCTGTTAGTAAACTGTTGAGGGGTTTGAAAAAGGAGGCGGGTAGTACCAATGGAAGGGCCAAGAAGAAGTACAAGAGGCGTGGTAGTATTATCATCTTTGCTATGGCTACTCTGCCCATGGGCGAGAGTGGAAGAGAGCACCAAAAGGGCAGAGAGGCCCTGATGGATCTGATCACTTGTCCAAGGTTTCCATCCCTGAGATCCCGGACGTCGTGGTACACATTTATTCCCAGGTATTTAAAAGTGGTGTGGCACCATTTCAGATCATCCGGGTAAGATGGCAACCGGAGTGCTTCCGGGACCGGGCGCATAGGGAATATGCATGATTTTGACCAGTTCACCTTAAGCCCGGTACCGAGTCGAATCGATGCAGCAACCTCAGCAGGTCGGGCAGGGACTCTGTGTGATTACGAAGAAAGATTAGTGCATCGTCTGCATGCAGGGACACTATCCGGTGAGTGAGACCCTCGCGGACACCCCATAATGGGGCCAGGGTCCGGAGTCGAGCGGCTAACGGTTCAATAGCTAGGGTGTTGCGGCCAGGTATAAAGCCTGCCTGGTCTTGGTGGATCAGATCTGAGATCCATGGGAGCAATCGGTTGGCTAATATTTTACCTAGTAATTTGCAGTCTGTATTCAACAGCGATAACGGTCTGTACGAGCGTACATCTAATGGGTCACGGCCATTTTTAGCCAGAACTGCTATCAGTGCCTCGCGGCAGGTGTCGGGTAATTGACCACGGTTTAGGGCCTCGGTTAGCATTGTTAGGTATGGGGTTAAGATTTGAGCCGAGAATGTGCTGTAATATTCAATGGGTATGCCATCGCTGCCAGGTGCTTTACCGTGTGTCAATTGTTGCAAAGCCCGTTGAGTTTCAGCTAAATCTATCGGTCTATCTAGTTCCACCACCTGTGAACTAGTCAAGCGGTTTAAGTTAATGCCATTGAAAAACTCGCATAGTTGTTCAGCGGAGGGGGGGGAGCCTTGTATAATGTGCGTTAATATTCTCTAAAGGCCCTGTTTATTTCTACTTGAGTGTTTACTATTAACCCTGTGTCAAGGCGGATGGCTCCTATGGGGGGATTCCGATGTTCATTACTTAATAGCCATGCCAGGAGTTTACCTGATCTGTCCCCTTCCGCATGTGTACGGGCCAAGTAATGGCAATAATCGAATTGCCTGAGCCGTCTATCTGCTTCATCCCATTGTGATCGTACCCTGGAAAGCTCCTCGTGTGTGATTGAGTCCTGAGCAAATTTGCACTCCAGGGTGTGGACTTCTTGTTCCAATTTGCGAAGCTCCCGTGTCAGTGTTTGTCATACCCCTTGTGAGCATCCCATTCGTTTGCCCTGGAGCTCGATGTCCCAGTATTCTTGGTAAAGTAAGAGGAGATATGCGTAGCTATTTCTCTGAACGGGGGGTCCCACAATAATTGGGTTTGAAGGCGCCAGGTTGGGATGCTTGCGCGCGGTCTGCCCGATCTGATGTTAACAATAAGTGGGCAGTGGTCCGAAATTACCCTGGCAATGTATTTCGCGCACGTGATTCGATGTGTTAGGTCTTGTGAAGTGAGTATTAGGTCAATCCGGGTGTGCAGTAAAGGTACTGGGGAGTGATAAGAATATTCCCTGGCGTGAGGATGTAAGTGTCTCCATATATCTACAAGGTGGCGTTCTGACATCCATGCTTGCAGCATCAATTAATTTTTCGTTACTGGGGCAGCCACCATATGCGGGTGTGATCTATCCAAATCTGTTTGTGGGACGCAGTTCATGTCCCCGCCCCAAATGCTGGGTATAGTTAGGTCATTTGATAGTTGTGAGATCGTTGTTCGCAGGAAATCGCCCTGTCTGACATTCGGGACGTATAGTCCATTAATCCCTAGCATTTCCCCGTCGAGCAGGCCGACTAATTGTATGAACCTGCCCTCATTGTCTGTTGTGTTGCGATGTACTGTATAGGGGACCCCTGGTGCTATCCAAATCAATACCCCTCTAGCAAAGGATGAAATACAAGAGCTATAGACCCGTCCCGCCCATCTCCTTTCCAGACGTGTCATATCTTCTGGGGTAATGTGTGTTTCTTGTAGAATAGCTATGTGAATGTGGTGGCGTTTTAGAAAGGCGTATATCCTGTTGCTTTTGGTTATTCCAGCCATACCTTTCACATTCCAGGTTATTATGCTGTATATCTGTTCTTTGTGTGTCGTATTAGATAATGTGATTGAACTGGACGCACGTTGATCATACCGAGGAGGACTGCTGCTGCTGCTGGGTCCCTGAAGCCTGGGGGCGGGGCTGTGAGCCCTTTAAATCAAATCTGAGCGTGCCCGCTTCGCCGGACGCGCGTTGATCATACCGAGGAGGACTGCTGCTGCTGCTGTGTCCCTGAAGCCTGGGGGCGGGGCTGTGAGCCCTTTAAATCAAATCTGAGCACGCCCGCTTCGCGGGACGCGCCCGGGCAAAGCCCGGGCCAAGGGCGGGCCCGTCCTTTGCCCGTCAGCGCCCAGAGGAGGCTGGGCTGGGCCACCCCCCTTGGTTTTCTCTTCCAAACTCTTTGTGAGTGCCTTTTTTTTTCTTTTCCCTGCGTTACATATCTTATTTCCTTTGCCAAGCATGGGGAAGCGTAAAGTGCGCACCAGTCCTGATGCTGCAGGTGCTAAATCTAAAAACTTAAAACTTAATCGAGTAGCGCAAGTCCACTCAAACTGCGTCTCAAGAGAAATTGATAACTTAATTGAGGAGGTGGAATCTATTCTTAAGGAAAAGGAGAGCAAGGCCTGCAAGAGACTGAAATCTGGGACTTTACTCCCGTTCCTAACAGCAGGCCCTAACCTTTCTATTGATCCCCAGCCCTTGAAATCCCCTGTGCAAGTCTCTGTATCGCCTAGTCAGTTGGGTTTGCCTAAAAACATTGACTCCCCCAAGTCTATTGGACAACTTAGATGCCACTTCTTATGATTTCATTCTCAGTGGCATCCCTTGCGCTAATCGCTTTTCTACTTTAGACCAGGCTGACTCGGTGGGTGCCAACCAACCTCCGATATCTTCACACGCTATCACTCCCTGTGACCCTCCAGGAGAAGACGTACTAAAAATAGTCTCTAGCTTAAAACGTGAAGTCGGGGAGCTAAAGGGTATATTGTTTGAGGTTCTCAATCTCTTTAAAAAAATGGATTCACCTCCTCACCGTACTTTGATTCCTGTGCCGGTACAATCTTCTTGTCCTTTGGGCCCGGTTGCACTGTCTGCTATTTCTTCAGTAAATGAGGACCACAACAAGGGTCCCACTAATAAGCCAGGCCATAGGATCCAACCGGCCACTTCGGCAGTACGTTCAGCACCCTCCTCTTTTGACTTTGGTCAAGTTGTGGCCCCTTCTACTCACGTGGCTAATTCAAATTGTATTTATTTGTGCAATGTTCCTCCTCTTACATCCCATATCAGTGAAGACACCTCCTCCCTTGTCAACAAGGTGTCATATTGGATTCGTCATACCAGGGGCTGTGCTTCTATCATTCATTCTGACATTGTTTTTGCTTCTCGAGTACGTGGTTGTCCAGGTGGCCGTGATACCATCAAAATTAACCTCACTAACCCCGAATTAGTTAGGGGACTTTTGCAGATGGAAGCCCGCAATACGCTAAGATCTGATTTTGATATACATTTCCGTGAACGCCTGCCTGCCATTGGCCAAAAGATCTTGCCTGCACATCCTCTTAGGCCCAAGGAAAGCCCCTGCAGTGTTCCAGTTCCTGCTCCTAAGTCTGGCTTGTTGCCTTTCCCGGTTGATGGGGCTGCTTTGGTTCATAATCCTAAACATAGTGGTACTCAAGACCCCGTTACTATAGGGGATACATCTGATGTTGACTGACTACTCTTCCCTAATCATTGCATACCTTGTGGTCCACTTGTACTGTCTCAAAGACCTTTAATCAGCCCAGGTGGTCCTAACCCAAGTGCTTCTTTCTGTACTCCTATAGTTAATTCTAAACTAATTACGGATACTGATTTTGGTACGCTTACTTGTAACACTCCAACTTCTGAAGGGTATTTGCTGTCCTGGAATGTGGCGGGTATTAAGAGCAAACTGCTTGATCCGGAGTGGGGGGCTTTTGTGGAATCTTACTCTATCTGCATGTTCCAGGAAACTTGGGCAATGGGTGGCATGTATAGGCAAGGTTATCGTTCTTTTATAAAAAAGGCAACTCAATCCCCCAGGGGAAGGGCGGTTGGGGGTCTATGTATCTGGGTCAAGATGTCTGAGATGGTTAGGGTCAAGGAAATTGCTGTTGATTCTTGTGATATTTTAGCCATAGTAATACAGCCTAGGTCTAATACCCCTGTGCTGTGTATTAATATCTATAATCGACCAGGCTCCCTTAACCAACAGTCTGATACCATTTATCGCTTGCATAATGTTCTTTCGGAATTCCATTCTAAATATCGAGTTATTATTGCTGGTGATCTTAACGCCCAAATTGAGTTTGGCTCAACCTTTGCTGAGTCCACTCAGGATGAGGACGTAGTGTGGAATATCCCCCCGCTCCAACTTCATCCTACGCCACTCACTCCTTCCCCTAGGGTGTCTCAGATAATAGACCTTGCACTTACCTATGGCCTCCGTTTTGGAAATGGACGATTTCCAAATGATAACCCTGCTAGGCCTACTTTTTTCAGAGGTAATTATAGTAGCTGCTTGGATTATGTCATCTTGGACTTACGAGTGTGGCATTTCATAACTAATGTAGAGGTGGGTCTTCCCCGCACTAGTGACCACGCCCCCTTGCAAATTGCATATAACGTAGCCCTGTTTGATCTACCCTCTGGTTTGGCTGGCCGAAGTGTTCTGTCAAAACTTTCCACTAATAAGCTTGCGGTAAAGTGGCCCTCATTTTTTAAATCTGACTTACTAAACCATAAGCTTGGCATTATGATGACTCGTCACCAACTTTTTGAGGACTCCATTGCATTATCTCCTTCAGAAATTTTGTCCGCCCATGTGGTTTTTTTTGCGGAACTTAAGGAGCTTTTCACTAAACCTTTCAAATCCCAAACTAAATCTTCTGCTCCTAGGTGCAAATGGTTTGACAAAGAGTGTTGGGTGGCCAAGTATCTTCTATCTGAAGCCTTAAAGGCAAAGAACCGGGACGACATTACACATGCGAGAAAGAACTATGTGTCTACTCTCACTCTATCAAAACTCAAATATGAGGAGCATTTATGGGAGTGTCTGGCGGAGGCTGCTAGCTCTCGCGACGCCAAGCTCTTTTGGACTTTGGTTGCGCGTAGCGACCCAGGCCTGTCACCCACTACTGAATGCCATATCGACCCAGGAACCTGGCTCTCTTATTTTCGTGAACTGTACGGCTCTCGGACGGAGCTTTATGATACTCCCATAGATAATGTACTGTGCCAGCCTGAAATGCCGCCCTTCACCCTAAAAGAAACAGAGATGGCAATTTGCGCACAAAGATCTGGTAGGGTCCCTGGCCAAGATGGTATTCCCTCTGATCTGTACAAATCAGATCTATCTGTGTGGACCCGTTATATAAACAGGGTATCAAACACTGCCATGGCATCTCGATCCTATCCGCTCTCGTGGAAGATGGCGATTATTGTCCCCGTTCATAAAAAAGGAGACAAGAGCTCCCCTGGGAATTATAGGCCTATCAGTCTATTAGACAACTTGCAGAAAATCTTTTTGTATCAGTTGCTAACTAGATTGAAACAATGGATATTGAAAAATCAGGTCTTAAGCCATCTCCAGGCAGGATTTAGGGACAAGATCAGCACTATCGATCAGATCTTCCGATTCACCACCATCAAGTGGAAGACCGTAGATGCAGACAAAGGCCACCTATTTGTGGCCTTTGTTGACTTGAAGTCTGCGTTTGACCTGGTCCCGAGTGCCAAGCTTTGGGAGGTCCTTAGTACCACCGGTGTTCCGGGTTCCATGATTAATATTATCAAGGACCTTTATTCTGATAATTGTGCTAAAGTCCGCTGGGGTACCATTGGCGATCTGACCCCTGCTTTTCCAACTACACGGGGCGTGAGGCAAGGCTGTGTCTTGGCGCCCACCTTGTTTCTCTTGTTTATTAATGCCTGTTTGCCATATCTCTTAGACTGTCAAAGTGACGCCCCTAGCCTGGGCGGGCAGAAGATCCCCTGTCTTCTGTTTGCAGATGATACCCTATTGCTATCACGCACTGCTATGGGCCTTTCTAGGCTGCTCTCCAGATTCCTGGAGTTTTGCACTGACCATGGGTTATCAATTAATTCAGCAAAAACAAAATACATGGTTTTGGGAGATAGTAGGGAAAAAATGAAGAGGCCTGTATATTTAGATGATGTCCCTTTGGAAAGGGTGGGTAACTTTGATTATTTAGGTATCAAAGTGGAAGATTCACATCTTTGGCATGCCCAGCGCCATAAATCTTTATTATGCCTGAAGCAGAGGGCGGGTGGAATTGTCAGATTTGCCTCTAGTTCCCCGAAATTTGCAATATCTCCCGCACTGGAAATATACAAAGCTCAAGCTAGGGGGGTCGCCCTATACGGAGCCGAACTTTGGGGCCATTGTAATCTGGCGAATCTGGCTAGCGCGGAAAACCAGTTTTTAAAAATGATGCTAAAGGTTTCATCTAGTACCCCATCCTTGCCCATTCATCTGGACCTAAATCTTTTCTCAATCTCACAGATTGCGGCCCTAAGGCCCCTGTTGTTTTGGATTCGGCTGTGGACAACTGATGCCCTAACCCCTTTTCGGTGTGGCCTCCTAAATGTGGTGGGCCGTGATTTTAGTATTAAACCTAAATGGTGTGTATTCATTGAACAATCTTTTTCCCATCTGGGGTTAGGCTCCTATTGGCATGATCCTATTTCTATTCCTAAAAATGCTGCACAGCTGTTAAAGGATGCTTATTGGCATAATGTTCAGGTTGGACAATTTGCTGGTTCTATTCCATTGTCCATGTCCGACAATTTTTTGCTTGTTAAATGCCATTACGAATTTGAGCCCTTTTTGGATGCAAAGTTATCTCCATTTGCTCATGCCCTCTTTATCAGGTTTAGGATTGGGTCCCTACCCTTGCGCTGCCTTACGTACAAATGGTCCAGTTCAACTAATAGATCTAAAGGTTGCCCGATGGGTTGTAAAAGTGCAGAAACTGTTTCACAGGTTTTCTTCCACTGTCAAGCATATCACAAACAAAGAGCACTTTGGCTCATCCCGCTTTTTAAACAATTAGGAGTTAGATCCTGCCTCCATGCTGAGAGAATTTTAAAAAGCGACCCGTCCGTTAAGATAGCTCTACCAGTGGCAAGTTTTTTCGAGTCTATCTGGAGGTTGAGATTAGCAAGTTTAAGGGATAAAATGGTGTAGTTATTGTCTAGTATTATTTATGTAGATTTATCTGACTTGGATGAATGACTGTAGCTTTTTTTGCTCAGGACATGGATCTTGGCTTGGGTCCTTATGGATTATTTATAGACCTATGGAACTGTTCCCTTATTTTATGCCGTGAGAATTTTAAAGCGAAAATCATCCACCCAGACAGTTTTTTTTAATGGGGGGAAAAAGGGGAAAATTCTTGTATTATTATGATATCTGAGTTCAGCAATTTCAAGGAGCAAGAGTGGGGAACTAATTTTTAGACTTATCTATTTATATTTATCAAATTGGATGTGTGATTGCTCCACAGTATTCAGATATTGGTGTATTATATTTTTTAACTAGTGCTGATTTAGAGAATTATTTTCATTTTTGAGTATTGTTTTTTATTATATTAAGTGATGTTTATTTGACTGCTTCTTTCTTGTTTGTTTTTAAAAACCTGTCTTGCCCCTTTTAACTGTACTTTTACCTTTTTTATTTTATTATTACCTCCGTGCTTTTAGAAGTCCTTTCTTTCTTTGTTGTGTATTGTACTTTAATGGTTTGTTTTTACACACCGAAATAAAGTTCAATGATGATGATAATGATTGAACTCCCAATAATTCGAACCAAGAAATCGTGCTCCAGTTACAAATGCCACCCTCCACCAACCGCAAAGCGCCTGCCCCACCCGGCCCACCCGAGCTCCCCGATCCCCATGGTGAGGCCGCCGCCACCCCGAGAGAGGGGGATAGACCCCAGGTTAGAGAAGAAAGGAAAGGAAGAAAAACTAATAAAAAAGGATATTTCGGGAAGGGCCCGATTTCAAACAGGGTGGCACAACCGGTGCCTAAGATGGAGTCCAGGTTGATCAGTTCCATACGGGTACCGTTCAGGTGTGGGGGGGTGTGGATTGATTGAAGCTTGGCGCCCTTTTGGCCCACTTCCAGAATGATTCTTTCCCAGCGTGATCCTGTGACTGGATGTGCTACTCAGCAGCAGAAACCTAGAGACCTCCGAAACAACGGCTGAGCGATCCACGTCGCGAGGCAATCGGAGTCGGAGGTGTGCGTCTATTGAAGGGAGGGACCCCAGCCTCCAGTGCAGCAGCCTCCGAGAGTTTGTGAGGGGCACCCGCCCTGGATGCTCAGAGTTCGTCTGCTAGTCGTGGGGTGAGCTCGGGGCCCACCAGAAGGGGGGAGGTGGGTAGGCTGGTCACGCTTCCTGGCGAGCAGACGTCATCAAGGTCTGCTTCGCTCCTGGTGTCTGTTAGTGATCTGGTGAATGTGCTAGCCACTCTTAGGATTTGTGCGTGGTCCGCTGCCATTTGTGATTTGGTTAGGCGTGTCGTGGTTTTTGTTTTTTTCTTCTTTCTGGAGCTGGAGGTGGTCCATTCTTCATTTGTTTCAACTACTTTAGCTTTGTCGACTAGACCCTTGGCATGAATCCATGTCCATGCGTCCTCGGGTGTTGGAAAGAATAGAGTTTTTTTGTCGCTGATTATACAGAGGCGGGCTGGAAACATGAGTGAATAGGTGATACTGTGTTCACGTAACAATTGTTTGATCTTGAGGTATGATGCTCTTTTACGTTGCACCTCCATCGTGTAATCTGGATAGGCTGTTACATTGCTGTTTTCCAGGAAGATTGGGTCCGAGGTTCTGAAGTGTTGGAGGACTGAGTCTCTGTCTCTGTAGTTTAGGAACCGCGCTATCAAGGGGCGAGGTGGAGCTCCAGGGCGTGGGGGTCTGCCAGGGATTCTGTAGGCTCTCTTTATCACTAGAGCTTTGGTGGTGTCTTGTGTTTTCATTATGTCCTTCAGCCAGTTCTCTAGGAATTCCTCGGCTCCAGGTGACTCTGTGCGTTCAGGAATCGGATGTTGTTACTTCTTGAGCGACCCTCCGCTTCCTCGGCTCTGCGTTGCAATCGCGTTAGCTCCGACTCCATTTGTAGGATTTTAGTCTTCATGCTTGCTACTTCGGGTTCGACAATTTTCAGTGTCGATTCAGTGTTGTGTCCCTGTCTGTGAGTTTGCGGCGGTCAGCGCGGAGCAATGAGACTTCGAGAGCCACTGCATCAATTTTGCCCTCTAGTGAAGATTTGGTGTCCATTATTGCTTGCATGATTTTGTCAAACTGTAAAGAGTGTGTACGCAGTGTTTCAGGGTGACTTACGGGTGAGGAGCAAGCGCCATCCATGTGGGTCCCCGGTTTGGGGTGCTTCGGTTTGACCATGGTGTAGCCCAATTAAGGCCCCTTCCGGACTGCACACCGAGCTTGGTTTGGTTGAGGCTGTCTGAAGACAACGTCAGGTTGGCCGAGGGACCCAAGTAGCGCATGGGAGGCAATAAAGAGGGAATAAGGGGGCAGAGAGTACTGCGGGGATTGTGCTCACTGGGAGGCTGTCAAGGACCAGCTTAATGTGAAGACAAACGAGTTACTTGGCAGGTGAACAGGGGAAAGTCCTATTCTGCTGTCGGGTGTAGCTACGTTAGCTGTACGAGTTATATTGGTTTCTCCCCCCTAGGGTTCGTTACCTATTGCACGTCCTATGCGTGCCAGCTCATCTCGCCCGGCTCACCTTGTTGCTTTTTGGCCTTGTACAGCTTATCTTGGGTCTGTATGCGATTATGTGTATTTCGTCTCTTTTCAGGTCACTTTTTCCTGTGTTCAACTGGTGCCCGCGCCGGTTTCCTGCTGTATGCATTTGTTTTTCTTGATTAATTTAATGGGTCGTCTGATGCCTTTTATTGTCTCTAAGGTTCCTCCTTTATTTCTTTTTTTTCCCCTTTTTTTTCTCTTTTTTGTTGTTGTTTTTTTTGTTTACTTCCTCTTCTGTCTTCTTTGCTTTATTTTCAACTTCTCAGTAGTAATTGCAATACTACCGACAAGGTGCGGGTCCCCGCCCGCAGCGCTGCAGCCTCCGTGTCTCAGAGGCGGAGTTCGGCCCAGCCGAAACCGCCCGGGGCCTCCACGCACGAGGCCTCGCTCACGGCCCATGCCCCAGTGCAGGAGGCGCCCGATCAGCGGAGGCCAGGGCACAGGCGCACCCGGAAGGGCGTGCCACACCCGTGAAGGAGCTGCCCCGGCAGGGGATCCGAGGGGGCAGCTCCAAATCGTCGATCCCTCGGCGCCCTCACTCCCGCTCCCGACCTGGAGCCAAGGCCTTCCAGCTGAGGCACGGCCGGGCCGGAGGACGGCAGCCGCGGGGCTCCTCGCACGGCGGGGACGGCCCCAACGACCGCCGCAAGGAGGTGGGGGGCGCCTCACAGCCGCGGTCAGAAGGATTCCGGGGGCGACCCCCGGTCTGGGCAGCAGGATCCGACGGCCGTGGGCTCCAGCCGCGCCGCCGTTCCTGTGCCCCCAGCGGCTCCCCCGGGGAACGGACTTCGGGCACATAGGTTTATGCAGAGTGCCCCTGCACGGAGGGGGCTCCTCTTGCGATGCCACGAACAACAGAGGCCACGGTGGGGGACAGGATTCTTGCCGTTTGGTGGGCCGTGAGCGGAGCTCCTGATTCAGGCGTCCCCTCCGGTAGCCATCTTGGCCACGCCCCCCCTGAGGTTAGTCTCATAATCCTAAAGTATATGCTTAAGAGATTGAAGACACCAAAGCCAGATTGTGTGAATAAGTGAGATGTTTATTGACAAAATTTACAAGGTGCCTGCTGTGATGTCCAGGCACATGAATCTGGACTTCAGGATGCCAAATGTTCTCTCCACAATGGTCTGTGTCCTCCAATGTCCCTCATTGTATGCACGCTCTGCTGCTGTGCTTGGGTTGTGAAATGGGGTCATTATCCATGACTATATGCCATAACCCAGGTCCACTGCAAAAGATTACAGGAGTAATTTGTTGTACGGGCTTGCAACAGGTGAGTCATGTACCATGGCAGTTGATATTAGGATCTGGTAGTGTTTTGGTGTGAGTTCCTATCCTTGTGTGATCTTTCCTCAGCACTAGGTTGTTGGACATGACAATCTTGTGTTTGGGTCAAGGAACTAGAACACTTGATTTGGATTCCACACTGATAGTCATTATGTATGTACCAGGCGTTGTGTGGTGCACCTTTGTATCAGTGTGCTATCACTGGAGGGGACATGAGACATCCTAACAACACAATGGGGTCAGATTTGGTGGCAACATGGTAGCACTACAGTCCTTGGATATCCCATCCCTTTTGACATGTGTCATTGCAGATGCTGTGTGACACTTAGGACCTATGAAATAGGTTAGTGTGAATGCACAACATGTCTCCTAAATTGGCTGCTGTGTCCTTCAACATTTCAACTATGCAAGAATGCCTCATGTGTGACATGTTCCTTGGCAACCCTTTGTTGCCCTCTGCACCACTTGCTCATGTGTAACCGTGCACCAACACTACCTACCCTACACCAGGGTACTTGGCTATCTGCCTTGTGGAGGTGGATGTATCTGTGATGGATGGTAGATGGCCCAGGACGTATGTTTTTTTGAAGGCCAATTGGCTCTTTCTGTGTGTGCAGCTGTGTGCAGCATGCATTTGTGCCACATTAATCTGAGTTCATAGCGCTGTCTACTTCCTCTTTGCAACCTACATACTGCACCCCTGCACCCCTGGGGTGGTATTTGTTGTTGGCACTTCCTCCAGTTTTAGGGGACAGCTACATCTAAATCTGCACCTTCATGCTGTCGAGACTGTATCTTCAAGGGGCAGGTCGTTGTTGACAGAGTGATAGTAGAGTTCGTGCACTCAACTTCCTTGAAACTAAATCTCTCTTTCTGAAATGGGCACTGGAGCGGTCGAAGAATTCCGGGATGCTCCAGAACTTTTCTTGGATAATAATAAATGTTGCCACAATTACTAAAACTGCCTTACCAAAAACCCAAACTAAGTACCATAACAATAAGTACTCCGACACTAGGGCTGGCTTCACAGAGATTCACTGTTGCACACTACAATTAGAACTGTGGTTGTACTTATCATGCACAAGAAAGACAAACAAGGGCATTATTTATATCACATATAACTTTCCTGCATGCATAGGGTTAAACTAAAAGGAACAAAACCAATCCAAGAAATACAAATGTCCACTCTGGGTTTAAACAGTTGGATGGCACAGTTTGGTTTGGTTTCACTGTGTGTGTGAAAAACCCTTCAAAGCAAGTTCCTCAAACCTGAAACACAGACATGAATGACACAATTTAAATCCAAGAGCTATGCTATTAGAGAAAGAAAAGTCACATAAATGCTCTTTTAAACTTGCACTGTCACTTTTTGTAGTACGTGAGCTCAAGCAGATTTCCTGAAGCACATTAAGGCAAGTTACTACAATAATAATGTAGAATGTTAAGAAATGCATTTGTCTCTTCAAGATAAGCACTCTGCCAAAATACGTGGTCTGAAATACACCAGCTGTTCTAGGAATGCACAGCGCTCAAGGAACAAACTCCATGGAGAATATTAGTCACTTATCTGCAGTCTTTTTCAGAGTGCTGGAGGAATGCCTGGTGTCAGCTGGTACAGGAACGAAGAAAAGAATTGCCTCAAAAGTCCTGAATACAAGGATGACAGCAGGGGCTGGACTGCCAAATCAGATGCTGAGATCAGGAAGCAAAGCAAAGCCAAGCAGGGAGGCATGCTTCACTCTGCTATTTATAGCCAATCAGGAAAGCAGTTGAGTTTCCACATGTGGATGAGTCACCACACCCAATTAGAAGCACATGTCTAAACCACACCCAATTATAAGCACATGTTTACACCTGCTCACATTAGCAAACAAGCATTGGTAAAACAAGCATTGATAAAACCAATTGTGTAACACAGCACATTGGCCCTCATTACAACCGTGGCAGTAAATGCCTCCTACCGATGTTCTGACGGCCGCCAACATACTGTGCCCGCGGCGGTATTCCGCTATGGATATTATGACCCACACTGAGAATTCTGCCACAATACAGACACGCACAAAAGTCAGCAAGCCCAAAGGTCAGTGATAAACTGGCGATAGCCAAACTCACACCGTTACACCAACAGGAATATGCCCACAGTATCACGACCCACGAATCACTGCAGCGGTCTTTCAATCGCGGTAAACCATTGGCGGTACATATCGCCACGCTCAAAATACACACACATTTACAAAACACCACCACATGTGACAATTTAAACTACACACACCTGACACACATACACACACAACACCCACGCACTCAGACCACTATAAAACACACACCCACATTACCCACAATGCTTTCAACGAAAAAAAAAGATTGCCAACACAGAGAGACACAAGCCAGGAGCACCCACTCAATCAGAGCCACAGAACACCATCACCCATTCACAATCCACGCACATCACAGCATACGCCCCAACACATCACCCCACATATCACCCCACACGTCCTCACACATATCACGCACACCACATCCATGGCACCCCAAAGACACCCCAGGTTTTCTGAGGAGGAGCTAAGGGTCATGGTGGAGGAAATCGTCCGGGTAGAGCCACAGCTATTCGGATCACAGGTGCAGCAGACGTCCATTGCAAGGAAGATGAAGCTATGGCGGAGAATCGTGGACAGGGTCAATGCCGTGGGACAGCACCCAAGAACCAGGGATGACATCAGGAAGAGGCAGAACGACCTATGGGGGAAGGTACGTTCTGTGGTTGTAAGACACCAGGTAGCAGTACAGAGGACTGGCGGTGGGCTCCCACCTCCCCCCCCACAACTAACAACATGGGAGGAGCAAGTCTTGGCAATTATGCATCCTGAGAGCCTTGCAGGAGTCGCAGGAGGACTGGACTCTGGTAAGTCAAATCTTTATTACTTTATCCCCCCATCCTACCTGCATGCCATCACAAACTCCTACCCCCACCCTCACACCCATCACTCCAACACCTCACATATACCCCACTATCACAGCCCACACATCCCAATACCAAGTCCTGCATGCAACAACAAAGCATGGACTCCCAACACAGACCTGCATGGACACCCATCACCACAGCATGCCCAATAGAGATACTCACCCAGCCCACAAAATGACCACTCACACAAGGCCTAGCTGACAGGGAAATCACAACCAAACAGGGAAACACACTCATGCACAGGATGGCACATGCAGATACATTAACACTGCATTTGCATCCCCACAGGACCAATACTCAACGTCACCGGAAAGGAGGTGCCAGCTACATCCAGTCCCCCCCCCCCAAGAGGCCCACAGTGATGACAACAGCTCTGCACACCTGGATAGAGATGACCAACCTGGCCCATCAGGGACTTCTGGACAGTCGGGTACCCAGCCACAGTCCCAACCCACCACAGAGCTCCCCCCCTCAGGACACACCAGCACAGCACCCACCCAGCGGGCCCATGCCACTGTCCCCAGGACACGTCAATCAGCAGTGTGTCCACCACTACAGGGACCCCAGGCAACCCCACAAACACAGGGCGATCAGGGACCTGGGGTCAGTGGCAGTGGGCACACGGTTCAGGGGACAGAGGCACAGGACAACAGGGAAGCTGGGAGGACTGCTGTGTGACAGGGGGAAGACAGGCACAGGGAACCCACTCTCCACGAGGCACTCTCCAACATCCTGGGAGCATACCACCATTCCCAGGAATCAATGGGCCAGATTCTGGCCAAGTTGCAGGAGACCCAGCGGCTGCAGGAGGGACAGTACCTGGGGATCAGGGAGGACCTCAAAACATCTAGACCATCCTGGTCACCATTGTAGGGGTGCTGGCTGACATGGCCAAGACCATGAGGGAGGCAGTGGCACAACAACAGGCGCCTGACACTAGCCAAACCGATGAACAGTCTTCCACCTCCGTCAGCGCTAGAGGACAGGATGCCTGCCACAGGAACAACAGGCCACCAGCACCCCACCCCCTGCAGAAGCAGAGCCACCCCGCAAACGTACCTGCGATCCAGGCAGAAGCCAGAGAACATTGCCAAGACCCCTGCCAGGAAATAAGACTCTCCTGATTGTCACCCTTCTGCCCCACTCTGTCACCCTCTCCACCTTGAACTGCCATTACTCCCCTTCCTATGCCCCATTGGACAATGCACCTGTGATACCAGGAGACTGGACTCTACCCTGGACTTTCCTCCACCATCAGCCCAGCCCATTGTACATCCCCCTCTACTTATTAGCACCTAAATAAACACCCTTGGAACAAATACTAATCTGGAGTCTGTCAAATGATTCACAAATGTATTAGTAAAACATTATCAAAGCATTGCAACTCAAATGTACAGTGAAATATACTTTGGAATGACCTTTGGTGGGCAGCAGTACACATAGCAGGAGCCAGAGTGGGGCACAGAGATCTCAAAATAGAGATGCCAAATAGTAAAGTCAGTGGCCACAGACATAGGGTAAGAGGCTGCCTTGTACATTGTCCAAAAGATAACTGAAATGTAAAGTGAACTTACAGTGTCATACCTGTGTGTCACTGGAAGTACTGATGAATTATATTGATTCTTTTGTCAACATCTTCTTCCTCTGCCTCCTCTTCCTCACTGTCCTCAGGCTCAACCGCTGCCACATCTCCAGGCACATCCTCTGGCAGAAAAGGTACCTGGCCTTCAGTAGCCATGAGAGGTTGGGGTAACCAGAGTCACCTGCAAATATTGAGGGACAACTGTTAGACACACACTAACCCTTAGGGACAACCCCATACCCAGACACCTACTCATAGTGTGTGGGGACCTTTGGCTCACCTATTAGCCACACCTGGTGCCTCTGGAGTTGGCCCATCACATATGGGATGCTGCTATTCCTCAAGATAAAGGCATCATGCACAGAGCCAAGATATTTGGCATTCACATCGGAGATGTACTGGTCCGCCAAACACATCATCTGCACATTCATAGAGTGATAGCTTTTTCTATTCCTGAAATGTGTTCATTTCTCTGGGGGGGGGGGGGACAAATGCCACATGTGTACCATCAATGGCACCAATGATGTTGGGAATATGACCCAGGGCATAAAAGTCAGCTTTCACTGTGGCCAAGTCCTCCACCTGGGGGAACACGATGGTCAACATGTTAGAGAACATTGGCTGAGACATCCCTGATGCCATGGCCACTGTTGTTTGGAAGGAACCACTTTCCAGGAAATGGAGCACTGACAGGACCTGCACTAGAGGGGGGGGATACCTGTGGGCTGGCGGTCTGGTCTGGCTCCAATTGGGCACACAATTCATGGATGGTGTCCTGATCAAGTCTGTATTAAATGATGATGTGTTGCAAGGTCCACCAGGGGTCTGTACACCGGAGGATGCCGCCATCTCATATTCAGCCTCAGCGGTTGAAGCCTATGGAAGAGAACGGTGAGCAGAGGGTCATATTCCCACATCTGTTGCACTAATGATGATTTGTTTACTTTACAGAAACAAAATGTGAACCTGACAATCAGTTGCCGTGCCAATGTCTGCTGTGAAACAGTTAGGTGCCATGCCCTGTGCCCCCCTGAACTGGCGGAATGCCTGACCTGTGAGGAGGGACAAGTGGAAATGAGGTAATTGCGCTGGCATTGTGCGCCATCGCAGTTGGCGGTCCATAACCACCGCGCAACTTCACATTGGTTATCATTGGGCCCTGTGGGATCCAGGAGCTAATGGCAATGTACGCCGGCGGTGACGGTAGGCACCGCCGTGGATGTCACCATAATTTTCTATCTATCCACTCACTTGCTACCTGACCTTCAACAGGAGAGGACCTACACTTTAAGTGCTGCTGTGACCTGTGTGAATCTGGAACCGACCATGGCTCATGTTTCTGGGGAAAGGGCTCCTTCCTTCACTGCAGAGGAGTTGGAGAAACTGGTGGATGGGGTCCTACCCCTGTACACGTTACTCTACGGTCTTCCAGACAAACAGGTGAGTACACTGTGAGCATGATGCATGGGCCATGAATGTATGGAGTGCTGTATATGTAATCCACATGTGGGGGGGGGCAGAGGCGTTCTGGCCAGAGTGCAGCATGTAAGGTGGACAATGTATGTGCGTCAGCGGATGGGAGGGATCTGGTAGGCCATGAGCCTGACGGTCCGGACGGTTAACTAATTCCCTTTTCTGCTGTCTTTTCCCTGCAGGTCAGCGCCCACCAGAGAAAGGGTATTTGGCGTGCCATTGCCAAGGAGGTGCGGATCCTGGGGGTCTTTGACAGGCAGGGCACCCACTGCCACAAGAGGTGGGAGAACCTGCGCTGCTGGGCAATGAAGACGGTGGATGCCCAGCTGGGGCTGGCCTCCCAACGAGAAAGGGGTGCCCATCGCACCATGACCCCCTTGATGTTCCGCATCCTGGCGGTGGCCTATCCGGAGTTGGATGGGCGCTTGAAGGCATCACACAAGGGGGTGAGTACAGAATCTGACTCCTGACTTTGCGCGTGTTAAGAGGTACCTGGGTGGGGGATGTGGGCTATGGTGCACCTAGGCCAGGGAGAAGATGGCAGGGTAGGTCCCTTGTTGGGCAGACTCTGAAGCACTCCTACCCCAATATTGTTAGTGGACATCTACTACTGGGCAAGGTCCTGTGGGTTTCTGGTGTGCAGCTGATGGTGTTAGGCATTCTACTCCATGGCCTGGTGACTATCTTAGTAACTGTTTGGGCATGGCCTAGTGCATAGGGCTGCTCCCTCTGTGTTGTGTCTGCCAACGGAAGTGGTGTTGCTGGCATTGACCAAGTGTATCCTCTGTCTCTACCCCCCCTTTTTGTTTTGTTGCCCTGTCCTTATGTGCATTAGCATCATCTGGTGGAGGAGCAGAGGCACCGGCGACGGAGGGAGCTGCATCCCACATGGGCCTGGAGGCCGAATCCACCGAAGGTGAGGGCACCAGTGGGATGGAGGGCGAGGTGAGCACCACAACGGGAACAGGAGGGGAGACCACAAACAGTGACTTCTCCTCCGATGTGAGCTCCCTGGTGGTGGCAGACACCTCTGTGCCCACCCCAACAACAGGTACAGCCGCCAATCCCCCACCAGCACCCCCCTCCCAGCAGCCCCTCAGCGTGTTTCCCGTGCCTCCTCACCCAGGAGGGTGGGCATCTCCTTCGCCCCAGGCACCTCAGGCCCTGCCCCAGTCAGCCCTGCTGCCCTCAGTGAGGAGGCTATTAACCTCCTGAGATCCCTCACTGTTGGGCAGTCAACCATTCTGAATGCCATCCAGGGTGTCAAGTGGCATTTGCAACATTCAAATGCATACCTGGAGGGCATTCACTCTGGCGTGGCGGCCCAACAGAGAGCATTTCAGGCTCTGGCCTCTGCACTGATGGCAGCCAATGTCCCTGTGTCTAGCCTCCCTCTCCAACTTCCTCTATCCAGTCCCAATCCCCTCAACCCCAGCCTATCCCAAGCACACCTTCAGATCAGCATTCACCCAATTCAACACACACAAGTGGTTCAGGCAAACATAAGCAGCACGCATCATCCCACAGGCACTCACACAACCACCATGCCCATGCAGACACACTAACATCCACTGCCTCCACTGTGTCCCCCTCCTCTTTGTCATCCACCTCCCTCCCAGTATCGTCTCCACCCACACCTGTATTCACTACATCCTCATCCACTACCTCCATCACCAGCACGCTCATCACTACTCACCCGTCACTGCCAGTCACCACCCCCACATCCATTCACACGTCTCCTGTGTCCTTTCCCAGTGTGTCTGTGACCCCTGCATCTTCACCCAAACTCAGCAGACAGACACCTCCTACCACCACTCCCTCTTCCTCCACTCCCAAACCCTCTCCCTCTTCCCACCCCAGTGTGTCTAAAAAGCTTTTCCTGGCAAACATTGACCTCTTCCCTACCCTTCCCCCGTCCTTCCCCTCGGGCCAGGGTGCCCAGAACCCAGGCCAGCACCTCAGCCACTAAGTTGGCATCCGCTGTGGTACCTGCAACTCCCAGAGGCTCAAATGGTTGAAGCCTATGGAAGAGAACGGTGAGCAGAGGGTCATATTCCCACATCTGTTGCACTAATGATGATTTGTTTACTTTACAGAAACAAAATGTGAACCTGACAATCAGTTGCCGTGCCAATGTCTGCTGTGAAACAGTTAGGTGCCATGCCCTGTGCCCCCCTGAAATGGCGGAATGCCTGACCTGTGAGGAGGGACAAGTGGAAATGAGGTAATTGCGCTGGCATTGTGCGCCATCGCAGTTGGCGGTCCATAACCGCCGCGCAACTTCACATTGGTTATCATTGGGCCCTGTGGGATCCAGGAGCTAATGGCAATGTACGCCGGCGGTGACGGTAGGCACCGCCGTGGATGTCACCATAATTTTCTATCTATCCACTCACTTGCTACCTGACCTTCAACAGGAGAAGACCTACACTTTAAGTGCTGCTGTGACCTGTGTGAGTCTGGAACCGACCATGGCTCATGTTTCTGGGGAAAGGGCTCCTTCCTTCACTGCAGAGGAGTTGGAGAAACTGGTGGATGGGGTCCTACCCCTGTACACGTTACTCTACGGTCTTCCAGACAAACAGGTGAGTACACTGTGAGCATGATGCATGGGCCATGAATGTATGGAGTGCTGTATATGTAATCCACATGTGGGGGGGGCAGAGGCGTTCTGGCCAGAGTGCAGCATGTAAGGTGGACAATGTATGTGCGTCAGCGGATGGGAGGGATCTGGTAGGGCATGAGCCTGACGGTCCGGACGGTTAACTAATTCCCTTTTCTGCTGTCTTTTCCCTGCAGGTCAGCGCCCACCAGAGAAAGGGTATTTGGCGTGCCATTGCCAAGGAGGTGCGGATCCTGGGGGTCTTTGACAGGCAGGGCACCCACTGCCACAAGAGGTGGGAGAACCTGCGCTGCTGGGCAATGAAGACGGTGGATGCCCAGCTGGGGCTGGCCTCCCAACGAGAAAGGGGTGCCCATCGCACCATGACCCCCTTGATGTTCCGCATCCTGGCGGTGGCCTATCCGGAGTTGGATGGGCGCTTGAAGGCATCACACAAGGGGGTGAGTACAGAATCTGACTCCTGACTTTGCGCGTGTTAAGAGGTACCTGGGTGGGGGATGTGGGCTATGGTGCACCTAGGCCAGGGAGAAGATGGCAGGGTAGGTCCCTTGTTGGGCAGACTCTGAAGCACTCCTACCCCAATAGTGTTAGTGGGCATCTACTACTGGGCAAGGTCCTGTGGGTTTCTGGTGTGCAGCTGATGGTGTTAGGCATTCTACTCCATGGCCTGGTGACTATCTTAGTAACTGTTTGGGCATGGCCTAGTGCATAGGGCTGCTCCCTCTGTGTTGTGTCTGCCAACGGAAGTGGTGTTGCTGGCATTGACCAAGTGTATCCTCTGTCTCTACCCCCCCTTTTTGTTTTGTTGCCCTGTCCTTATGTGCATTAGCATCATCTGGTGGAGGAGCAGAGGCACCGGCGACGGAGGGAGCTGCATCCCACATGGGCCTGGAGGCCGAATCCACCGAAGGTGAGGGCACCAGTGGGATGGAGGGCGAGGTGAGCACCACAACGGGAACAGGAGGGGAGACCACAAACAGTGACTTCTCCTCCGATGTGAGCTCCCTGGTGGTGGCGGACACCTCTGTGCCCACCCCAACAACAGGTACAGCCGCCAATCCCCCACCAGCACCCCCCTCCCAGCAGCCCCTCAGCGTGTTTCCCGTGCCTCCTCACCCAGGAGGGTGGGCATCTCCTTCGCCCCAGGCACCTCAGGCCCTGCCCCAGTCAGCCCTGCTGCCCTCAGTGAGGAGGCTATTAACCTCCTGAGATCCCTCACTGTTGGGCAGTCAACCATTCTGAATGCCATCCAGGGTGTCAAGTGGCATTTGCAACATTCAAATGCATACCTGGAGGGCATTCACTCTGGCGTGGCGGCCCAACAGGGAGCATTTCAGGCTCTGGCCTCTGCACTGATGGCAGCCAATGTCCCTGTGTCTAGCCTCCCTCTCCAACTTCCTCTATCCAGTCCCAATCCCCTCAACCCCAGCCTATCCCAAGCACACCTTCAGACCAGCATTCACCCAATTCAACACACACAAGTGGTTCAGGCAAACATAAGCAGCACGCATCATCCCACAGGCACTCACACAACCACCATGCCCATGCAGACACACTAACATCCACTGCCTCCACTGTGTCCCCCTCCTCTTTGTCATCCACCTCCCTCCCAGTATCGTCTCCACCCACACCTGTATTCACTACATCCTCATCCACTACCTCCATCACCAGCACGCTCATCACTACTCACCCGTCAATGCCAGTCACCACCCCCACATCCATTCACACGTCTCCTGTGTCCTTTCCCAGTGTGTCTGTGACCCCTGCATCTTCACCCAAACTCAGCAGACAGACACCTCCTACCACCACTCCCTCTTCCTCCACTCCCAAACCCTCTCCCTCTTCCCACCCCAGTGTGTCTAAAAAGCTTTTCCTGGCAAACATTGACCTCTTCCATACCCTTCCCCCGTCCTTCCCCTCGGGCCAGGGTGCCCAGAACCCAGGCCAGCACCTCAGCCACTAAGTTGGCATCCGCTGTGGTACCTGCAACTCCCAGAGGCTCAAATGGTTGAAGCCTATGGAAGAGAACGGTGAGCAGAGGGTCATATTCCCACATCTGTTGCACTAATGATGATTTGTTTACTTTACAGAAACAAAATGTGAACCTGACAATCAGTTGCCGTGCCAATGTCTGCTGTGAAACAGTTAGGTGCCATGCCCTGTGCCCCCCTGAAATGGCGGAATGCCTGACCTGTGAGGAGGGACAAGTGGAAATGAGGTAATTGCGCTGGCATTGTGCGCCATCGCAGTTGGCGGTCCATAACCGCCGCGCAACTTCACATTGGTTATCATTGGGCCCTGTGGGATCCAGGAGCTAATGGCAATGTACGCCGGCGGTGACGGTAGGCACCGCCGTGGATGTCACCATAATTTTCTATCTATCCACTCACTTGCTACCTGACCTTCAACAGGAGAGGACCTACACTTTAAGTGCTGCTGTGACCTGTGTGAGTCTGGAACCGACCATGGCTCATGTTTCTGGGGAAAGGGCTCCTTCCTTCACTGCAGAGGAGTTGGAGAAACTGGTGGATGGGGTCCTACCCCTGTACACGTTACTCTACGGTCTTCCAGACAAACAGGTGAGTACACTGTGAGCATGATGCATGGGCCATGAATGTATGGAGTGCTGTATATGTAATCCACATGTGGGGGGGGGGCAGAGGCGTTCTGGCCAGAGTGCAGCATGTAAGGTGGACAATGTATGTGCGTCAGCGGATGGGAGGGATCTGGTAGGGCATGAGCCTGACGGTCCGGACGGTTAACTAATTCCCTTTTCTGCTGTCTTTTCCCTGCAGGTCAGCGCCCACCAGAGAAAGGGTATTTGGCGTGCCATTGCCAAGGAGGTGCGGATCCTGGGGGTCTTTGACAGGCAGGGCACCCACTGCCACAAGAGGTGGGAGAACCTGCGCTGCTGGGCAATGAAGACGGTGGATGCCCAGCTGGGGCTGGCCTCCCAACGAGAAAGGGGTGCCCATCGCACCATGACCCCCTTGATGTTCCGCATCCTGGCGGTGGCCTATCCGGAGTTGGATGGGCGCTTGAAGGCATCACACAAGGGGGTGAGTACAGAATCTGACTCCTGACTTTGCGCGTGTTAAGAGGTACCTGGGTGGGGGATGTGGGCTATGGTGCACCTAGGCCAGGGAGAAGATGGCAGGGTAGGTCCCTTGTTGGGCAGACTCTGAAGCACTCCTACCCCAATAGTGTTAGTGGGCATCTACTACTGGGCAAGGTCCTGTGGGTTTCTGGTGTGCAGCTGATGGTGTTAGGCATTCTACTCCATGGCCTGGTGACTATCTTAGTAACTGTTTGGGCATGGCCTAGTGCATAGGGCTGCTCCCTCTGTGTTGTGTCTGCCAACGGAAGTGGTGTTGCTGGCATTGACCAAGTGTATCCTCTGTCTCTACCCCCCCTTTTTGTTTTGTTGCCCTGTCCTTATGTGCATTAGCATCATCTGGTGGAGGAGCAGAGGCACCGGCGACGGAGGGAGCTGCATCCCACATGGGCCTGGAGGCCGAATCCACCGAAGGTGAGGGCACCAGTGGGATGGAGGGCGAGGTGAGCACCACAACGGGAACAGGAGGGGAGACCACAAACAGTGACTTCTCCTCCGATGTGAGCTCCCTGGTGGTGGCGGACACCTCTGTGCCCACCCCAACAACAGGTACAGCCGCCAATCCCCCACCAGCACCCCCCTCCCAGCAGCCCCTCAGCGTGTTTCCTGTGCCTCCTCACCCAGGAGGGTGGGCATCTCCTTCGCCCCAGGCACCTCAGGCCCTGCCCCAGTCAGCCCTGCTGCCCTCAGTGAGGAGGCTATTAACCTCCTGAGATCCCTCACTGTTGGGCAGTCAACCATTCTGAATGCCATCCAGGGTGTCAAGTGGCATTTGCAACATTCAAATGCATACCTGGAGGGCATTCACTCTGGCGTGGCGGCCCAACAGAGAGCATTTCAGGCTCTGGCCTCTGCACTGATGGCAGCCAATGTCCCTGTGTCTAGCCTCCCTCTCCAACTTCCTCTATCCAGTCCCAATCCCCTCAACCCCAGCCTATCCCAAGCACACCTTCAGACCAGCATTCACCCAATTCAACACACACAAGTGGTTCAGGCAAACATAAGCAGCACGCATCATCCCACAGGCACTCATACAACCACCATGCCCATGCAGACACACTAACATCCACTGCCTCCACTGTGTCCCCCTCCTCTTTGTCATCCACCTCCCTCCCAGTATCGTCTCCACCCACACCTGTATTCACTACATCCTCATCCACTACCTCCATCACCAGCACGCTCATCACTACTCACCCGTCACTGCCAGTCACCACCCCCACATCCATTCACACGTCTCCTGTGTCCTTTCCCAGTGTGTCTGTGACCCCTGCATCTTCACCCAAACTCAGCAGACAGACACCTCCTACCACCACTCCCTCTTCCTCCACTCCCAAACCCTCTCCCTCTTCCCACCCCAGTGTGTCTAAAAAGCTTTTCCTGGCAAACATTGACCTCTTCCCTACCCTTCCCCCGTCCTTCCCCTCGGGCCAGGGTGCCCAGAACCCAGGCCAGCACCTCAGCCACTAAGTTGGCATCCGCTGTGGTACCTGCAACTCCCAGAGGCTCAAATGGGACACCAATCAGGTCAGCCAGTGTGCCACCAACCCCTGCAAAGGACCAAACCATACTGCAATCTGCCAAGGTGAAGGGGGGGACAACATGCAGCAAGGGAAAGGACCACGACCCACCTAGCAAGGCCTCCTCCAAAACTCCAGCTGCCAGATCCAAGGTCACAACAGCATCTGCCAATGTGAGGAAGGGGCAGAAAACCCAAGGCAAGGAACTGCAGCCGTCGAAGGCTGCAGGTGAAGGCCTGGTGCCCACCAGCAGAATCTCCAGCCCCGCCACCTGCACCGCGGGGAGCACTGCCAAAAGCCCAGCCGCAGGCACCACTGCAAGCACTGCAGCAAGCACCGCCAACTGCACCACCCCCTGCCCCAACACTGCCACCACTACTGTCAACAGCACCATCCCCAGTGGGCAGCCGTCCGAGGCTGCAGGAGAAGGGCTGGGGCCTACCTCCACCACTGGCAGCACCAAAATCTGCACCACAGCCAGCACCGCCAGCAGCCCCGCCGCAAGCACTGTAACCTGCACCGCTGACAGTAGGACCACTACCCGCACCAGCAGCCCCAGTGGGCAGCCGTCCAAGGCTGCAGGAGATGGGCTGCAGCCTCCCACCATCACTGGCAGCACCCCCACCAGCACCGGCACTACCACCAGTTTGCAGCCTTAGGCACCGCAGGATGGAGTCTAGCCCTGCCTCCATGGACTATCATGCAACATGGTCCCTGCAAATCTCATGCCTCAGACACCCAGGTGAGGGAATGTGAACTGCCACAACCGAAGTGCTGCATCACTCGGCAGAAGGCCGCCTCCAGAACCAGTGGAGAAAGGCATCCACTCACCCTATCCTTGGCAGGATGAAGCAGACTGGGCACCAGGCAACTTCCAGAACCAGTTGAGAAAGGTATCCACTCACCCTATCCTTGGCAGGATGATGCAGACTGGGCACAAAGCCCCCTCCAGAGCCAGTGGAGAAAGGCATCCACTCACCGTAGCATTGGCAGGATGAAGCAGACTGGGCACCAAGCCCCCTCCAGAACCAGGGGAAGGAGCCATCCACTTGAGAGACTCTGGCTTTGCACTCCCCAGGACAAAGCAGTGGGCAGACCACCCACTTTAGAGACTGTGGCTTTTTCACTCCCCTGGACCAAGCAGTGGGCAGACCACCCACTTGAGAGACTGTGGCTTTGCAGTCCCTAGGACCAAGCAGTGGGCAAACCACACACTTGAGAGACTGTGGCTTTGCACTCCCCAGGACCAAGCAGTGGGCAGACCACCCACTTGAGAGACTGTGGCCTTGCACTCCCCAGACATTGCTGTGGGCATGGAGCCACCTCGAGGAGCAGCGGCGTTATTCCATATTCTAGCTGAGGTGCCCCCCCTTCCCCGTCCCCTGAGGTGCCTGTGTGTTTTCGACCTGATGCCCCTACAGTGTTCTCTCCGTATTGAGGCAGGAGTCAAGTGTGGGCTTGACCCATGATTTTTGGCCCAGTGACCCACAGACATTTGGAAAGGACAATGTACGGTCTTATGTACATATTGTATATTTTTGTAGATACTCTTTTTATAATCTTTACGTATATCTGCATATTTCTAAAATAATAATGATTTAATTCTATTCCTTTTGTCCTTGCGTTCTTCCAAAGAGTTACAGGGTGTAAGTGTAATGTTGCTGCATGTGTTTGTTTGTGTGGTGTTGTGGGTTGGAGAGGGGGTGGGGGTGTTGCGTGTTGCGTGTGTGTGTCACTCTCTTTTTCCTCCCCCCGTGTACTAGATGCAGTACTCACCGTGGTCGTTGACGCTGCCTTTGGTATTTCTGGCAGATGAGGAGGTAGACCAGCATGGGCAGGACCTGTAACTCAGGCTCCAGGGAGTCCTGGTTCTTCGTTGAGTGTTGAGAGGAGAGTGGTTTCCCTTCCAAACACTGTTTCCACTGTGCTTTTGATGGCGTTGGTACCTCCCCAGAAAATCTGGTGGATTGGCGGGTTGTGATGGGATGGGCGGTACATTGTCTTCCACCTGGCTGTTGGCGGTTACCGCCGTGGTGTTTGTTGCTACCGCCGTGGCAGATGGAGTGTTAAAGTGGTTGTCTGCGTTGGCAGTTTCCGCCGTGGTCATGATCCTATTTTCTTTACCGCTGGCCTGATGGCGGTATTACCGCCACTTTAACACCGACCGCCAGGTTTGTAACGAGGGCCATTATGTTTACTTAGAAACTGTCCATTGGAGCCTGAGAGAGCAGAAATAAAATCCGTACTTATGGTATGCCATGGGGCCACCGGAATTGGCATGGGAAGTAACAATCCTGTGGCTGGAGTATGTGGGGTTTTAGCCCGAACACAGGTAGAACAAATCTGGACGTAGCTTCTGACATCCTGCACAGGTGTGGGCCACCAAAACCATCTTTGACAGATATCTAACATCTTTTTCTCACCCGTGTGACCTGCGAGGACAGAATAATGTCCCAGTGTAATACTGTATCCTGTAATTCTTTGGTAGGGACATACAACTGATCAGCATGGTATAGTAAACCCTCTTTTTCATACACATCAGTTGACCAGGGAACCTTGTGTTGGGCTACCCGTATTTTCTCAAGGAACTCTTGGGAAGTGCACACAGCCACGATTTTTTCTGGGGGTATAATGCTTCTTACTTGTTCTAGCGCAACATCAGAGGAGAAATCCCATCCTAGACAGTGTGTCTGCCTTTTGTTGTGTAGTACCGGGTCTATAGGTGATTACAAAGTCAAACTTGTAAAAGACTAGAAGCCAGCGTAATTGACGAGGTGTCAGGGCCTTGGTCGCTTGAAAAAACTGTAAATTATGGTGATCTGTGTAAATAGTTATGGTGTGTCTAGCTCCTAGTAGGTGGTGACGCCATTCCTGGAAGGCAAGCTTGATGGGCAGAAGTTCCTGCTCCGCCACCGTGTAATTTTGCTCTGCGGGTAGCAATTTCTTTGAGAAGTAAGCTACTGGATGGAAATGCCCAGACTCAGGATCTCATTGGGACAAGACACCACCCACTGCCATTTGGGAAGCGTCTGCTTCCACGAAAAATGGCTGAGCCGGGTCGGGATGATGGCGTGTTTCAGTGAATGTGTTTTAAAAATTTTGTTAGGCTTTCTCAGCTTCTGCATCCCAGAGGAACTTAACCCCCTTTCGTAGGAGACAAGTTATGGGAGATACCACGGTAGAAAAGTGGGGTATAAATCTCTGATAAAAAATTGCGAAGCCCAAAAACTATTGCAAGTCCTCGATGGATCTTGGGGCTACCCAATCCAGCATGGCCTGTACCTTGGACCTATCCATGGAAATTCCATTGGGAGGTATCACATATCCCAGGAATTCTACAGTTGTAGCGTGAAAAACACATTTTCCCAGCTTGGTGAAGAGATGATGCTCACAAAGCCATTGTAACGCCGCTCTTACATGCCCTGTATGTTCCTTGGTGGAATACGAATAGATCAAAATGTCATCTATGTATACCACTACACAGATATCCAGAAACTCCTGCAGCACTTCATTGATGAAAAATGTAAACGCCGTAGGAGCTTTACACATCCTGCAGGGCATCCTGTGTACTCGAAGAGTCCGAATTTAGTTTGGAACGCCATCTTCCACTCATCCCCCTTCATCACTCAGATCAAGTGGTAGGCGACCCAGAGGATGAGTTTACTATAAATGGTTGACTGACGTACCTGATCTAAAAGTACTGGGATCAACGGAAGTGGATACTGATTTTTTATGGACACTTTGTTCACTGCACAATAATCTATACTTCTTAGGCACAAAGAACAAAGACGATGTTACTGGTGACGTTGAATGATGAATGAAACCCTTAGCCAATAGATCATCCAGGTAGTCTCACAGGTATCGATTCTCAGGCTCAGAAAGAGCATACACCCTATTACATGATAGCGTTGCCCATGGAATCAAGTCTATACGACAATCGTATGACCTATGTGGCGGCAGCTGGGTGGCCTTCTGTTCACTAAAGACATCATGGAAGTCTTTTACAGTGCAGGAATGGCCAGTGTGTCGTCCGGCTTGATAGCCATAGTATGTGTGGACCCACAATGCAAGGATGTCACTAGTAATGGTTTGTCTTGGTAACAGGAGTGCCAGCAATGTTTAGAGTCTAGTGTCACTGTTCTTGCTGCACAGTCAATTTTGGGATTGTGTAACTAAAGCCAGGGCATACCCAAAATGGCTCCAAACTGAATTTGTTCTGTATGGTTGTTTTCACAAAGCATGGACAAGGGTGTTGTTTGATAAACAATAAGCCCGGAGGACGATTCTGAGCCATCCACGGCTCTGACTGGTTCAAGGACGTCTTTTCTGACAGTAGTAATATTTATGGTTTTAGCCAAACCCAAGTCTAAAAAGTTTCCGGAGCCCCAGAGTCACGCAATATGTGAATGACCTTACGAACCTGAGGGGACAACACTAACGTCACAATAAGAGTTAGATGTCAAAGTACTGGACTGGTGGTATTAGCCAGAAGATGTGAGACCATATTGAAAGAAGCACTCGATAAAATGGCCTCAGAAGTTATCGAGCCAGTTAGTTTTCTTCCTGGTCAGGAAGAAATAATTCAGGCCCTGTTACCGCTCCAATTGCTTTTTTAAGAGCATTAGGCTTGTTAGGACATTCCCGAGCAAAATGCTCTGCCTTACCGCAGTATAAACACAGTTTCAATTTTTTCCTACGTTCTTTCTCTTCCTTAGATAGTGTGCCCCGCACACTGCTAACTTGCATGGGCTCAGGTGTATCATGAGTGGGAATGGTGGACCCCTTTTTCTCAGTTTTGAGCACCACTAAGCGTGTGCCACCCCAAAATGTTTCTCCCTTCCATTCACTCAAGTGGTGATCCAATCATACCACCTGGTCAATCAACTCGGAACACTCAGTAGGAGGTTGTATAATTTGGGCTAGAACATCCTTGAGATCGTTCCGAAGGCCACGATAGAAAAGGGAGGTCCTCTTCTCCTTGGGCCATTCAGTCTCTGCCACAAACCGATTGAAAGAGGTGATATAAGACAGTAGTTCCTTGTTTCCCTGGCGCAAATTCAGCAACTCATTGTCACTGGCTTGCATGAAGAGATGTTTGGCAACTTTAGCAACACAAAAGGATGATGGACGGAGTGCTGAACAATGCAAACACTCACCCCCAGTCACAGATCTGGGTTTAATCCATTGTTCTTTTGCTCACCATGCCACCCCAGTTTGGACCCAGCTATATATCAGTCTTGACCCTCTTCCTCATGGGAACAGTCCAGCCCAAACTGCCATGCCAGGTCCTCCCTGGACCCGAAACAAGATGTTTGGCAAATAGTTTCTGCAAGGCTTCCTTGAACCGGTTGAAATCATACAGTATAGGGTCAAACCGAGGGGCCTGCGGTACTGAAGATCTTTGTTTTAGTTTGACTCCTCCCCAGGGGGTGTCTTGTGGTTTATACCGCTGTAGTTCAGTGTGCAACTCCAGGTTCTCTTGCTTTAAGGAAAGAGGGGCCAGATGTAGCAAGATATGCTTTTGCGATTCTGAAATTATGAGTCGGTGCGACTCGCAATTTCAGAATCGCAAAAGCATATGCAGAATGGTGTCTCAGACACCTTCTGCGACTCGCTGTGGGGTCGCAAAGACCCACCTCATCAATATTCATGAGGTGGGTCGCATTTTGCGACCCCATAGCGAGTCTCTGCACTCACAGGGATGGTGGTCTGCTGAAGTCTGTGACTGCTTTTTAAATAAAGCAGTTTTTTTTTTCATTTTGCAGCCCGTTTTCCTTAAAGGAAAACGAGTTGCAAAATGAAAAAAATACTGAAACCATTTTGTTTTGTTGTTTTCAGAGTAGGCAGTGGTCCATTAGACCACTGCCTGCTCTGAAAAAATATTTCAGTCGACATTCCCTTTTGCGAATGAGTTACCACCAGTGTGACACTGGTGGTAACTGCGAGTTGCTTTGCGACAGCATTCGCGGTCACAAAGCAATTCTGAATTGCGATGCGAGTCGCAAATAGGAAGGGAACACCCCTTCCTATTTGCGAGTCACATTCACAAATTTTTGTGAATGTGCATCGTGGGAGGCCGTTTGCATGCCGCAAACTGTGTTTTTCGCAGATTGCAACATGCAAACGGCTTGCTACATCTGGCCCTAACTTCCTTCTCTAATCCCTCTAGGGCCCTGGTTAAATCTAATAAAGATGGAGCATCCTGATCAGCTGGTAAAGCCTGTGCTAAACCTTTGAAAGTACCCATTGAGGAATCCATAGCCCAGGCAGCCCTGTATGTGGTGGCTTGGCTTTATGTTGAGACGGGGCCACTCACCTGTAAAGCAGGATGTCTGCAGGGGCGATCGTATGCCACCGACCTCTTGGAACACCTCTGTGCGCTTCCTGGTGGACACAGAAGGAAAGGGGGAGTGGAAGAGAAAGAGACAAAACACTGCCACATCTTGCAGGTCCAGCAAGGCACCCTGTATCTTCAAGGGGCAGGTCGTTGTTGACAGAGTGATAGTAGAGTTAGTGCACTCAACTTCCTTGAAACTGAATATCTCTTTCTGATATGGGCACGGGAGCGGTAGAAGAACACTGGGATGCTCCAGCACTTTTCTTGAATAATAATAACTGCTGGCACAATTACTAACACTGTATTACCTAAAACCCAAACTGAGTACCATAACAATAAGTATTGCAACACTAGGGCTGTCTTCACAGAGATTCACTGTTGCACACTACAATTAGAACTGGGGTTGCACTTTTCATGCAGAAGAAAGACAAACAAGGGCATTAATTATATCACATAAAACTTTCTTGCATGCAGAGGGTTAAACTTAAAGGAACAAAAACAATACAAGAAATACAAATGTCCACTCTGGGTTTAAACAGTTAGGGTGGCACAGTTTGGTTTGGTTTTACTGTGTGTGTGAAAAACCCTTCAAAAGCAAATTCCTCAAACCTGAAACACAGGCATGAATGACACAGTTTAAATCAATGAGTTATGCTATTAGAGAAAAAAAAGTAACGTAAATGCTCTTTTAAAATTGCACTGTCACCTTTGTAGTACTTGAGCTCAAGCAGATTTCCTGAAGCACATTTAGGCCAGTAACTACATTAATAATGTAGAATGTTCAGAAATGCATTTTCCTCTTCAAGATAAGCAAAATACGAGGTCTGAAATACACCAGCTGTTCTAGGAAAGCGCAGCGCTCAAAGAACAAACTCCATGGAGAATACTAGTCACTTATCTGCATTCTTTTCCGGAGTGCTGAAGGAATGCCTGGTGTCAGCTGGTACAGGAACGAAGAAAAGAATTGCCTTAAAAGTCCTGAATACGAGGATGACAGCAGGGGCTGGACTGCCAAATCAGATGCTGAGATCAGGAAGCAAAACAAATCCAGGCAGGGAGATATGCTTCACTCTGCTATTTATAGCCAATCAGGAAAGCAGTTGAGTTACCGCATGTGGATGAGTCACCACACCCAATTAGAAGCACATGTCTACACCACACCCAATTAGAAGAACATATCTACACCTGCTCACATTAGCAAACAAGCATTGTTAAAACAAGCATTGATAAAACCAATTGTGTAACAAAGCACATTATGTTTACTTAGAAACATGAAGGTTTAACCAAGAACAGAGGTATGATTTAACCCTAATCCCTGGGGATGCTGACAGATAATGCAGGAGGCACCTTGGGGATTCTTGACACATGCTATGTATGTTGTGATGAAACACCTGCAGTGAGAAACATGGTACACCCCTTCTACGTTACATGCCGAATGCGAGGGTGGCCAATTTAAAATGTGGCTTCAAGTAATGGAGAAATGGTCATCTGCCAAGATGTTCATACAGTGCAGGACATGCCTATGGTACTGTGGGCTATTGCATTGTTCCTTTTGTGTTCCTGAGTGGCAGCTAATGTTAGTGTCAGCCATGAGGTGTCCAAGGGTGTGTATCCCATTGTCGCAGGATGATCAACATAACTAGCAGTATCTCTCCTATCTTCCAAAGCATGAATGTGCATTTCATCTGTCAACACATGAACAGTGCAGGCTATGGGAGGTAGCTCAGCTACTTAGCAAATGTGTCCCCTCGCACAGTCCATGTGAGGTCAGTGTTGTCCTGTTGTCTCCTAATGGGTCCCACTATGACATCCATGATCTGCACTGTCTGACTGTGTCTCTGCCCCCTCCTAGGCCATTTATTGAATCTGGTACAGACATGACGGTGTTGTGAGTCACAACGGTGTTGGTGTTGCAAGTGAGGTTGCACCACAGTGACTGTGGTCCCACTTCTGACACATCTGGCATATGGTGTGTGATGGGGATTGATCTTGTATTCCTCTGTGTGTGAGCCAATGCATCAGGCAGATGTCTGTGCACACTAGAGGTAAGTTAGGTATGTGTTGATGAGATGCAGTTGATAGAGGCACAAGTTGTGTGGTGTTTGATATTTGTTCTGGCAGGTATTTGCACGACATGACTTGAGACGTTTATGCCTATTTGGAAGTTAAATGACATGGGCATGATGTATGCCTTGACGTGTCCGTGATATTGTTTGTTTGGTGTAGTGTGTGTGATGTGTACATGGTAGACAACCTGAGGGCACTTGTGGTGGTCTGTGTAGTTCTGCTGTTTTCGAAGGGTACATGTCTACACCTAAGTAAGTAAATAAATAAAAGGTTTATTGTTTAGTAATTTACAACCATAACAAAAGTGAGATTTTTTTTTTTAAAGAAAATACATTTCTGATGTTACTAAGTATCCGTTGAGGGATTATTCACATTGTCCAGTCATTTCAATTTGAGCTCCTTAGGAGGTCATTTTAAAGCTTAATAGAGTATTGCTACTTAGGATTTTGCTTGCTCCAGTGTGAGTTGATGCCATTATAGTCCATTGTCAGGGATTGAGCTGTGAGCTAACCTCCTGTGGACCACGGGTGGCAGTACTGATTAATTAAATCTTGATTTTGTGACACCTGCATTAGAAACTTCACCAAAGCACAGTTCAACTGCATGTCCCCTAGGTGCAAAGCATGCCATTACTGCCTTTCTCCATATCCGTATACCTTTTTCAGTAAATTTCATCTTTAGGAGGGCTTTTCGTTCTGGTGCAAGATGTTTGCATGAGCAGAGGACATGGAGGAGGTCTTCCGTGTCCTCACCACAAAGGCGGCAGATAGAGTTGGTTATGTCCCTAAGCCAAGGGGCCGCATTTAAAGCAAGTGTAGGAGACCTAGTCGACACCTTAGGAATGTGTCTGCTAGCGCGCCTAGTCCTTAGTAAGTAAACTTACAAGGGGACACGTATAGGCTGATGAACCTTTTGCATCGTATGGAGTATCCTAGCTATGTAGTAATCGATGACCATCAATAATCAATGTACAAATCAATAGTCTAGAAGCGAAACACTAACCATCAGTCATTAACATCAACATTTCATGAATAACCACAACTCAATTATACGTTTTAGCAATTTTATTTCCCTATTTGTTACAATACTAGTCCATTGGTTAATTCAAACTTTATTCAATCAGCTCAGAATTAGTTCATTAATGACCACCAATAAAATAATCTAATTACAAATTGAGGAAACATATGCTCGAATGCTTCAGCGTAAGCCAACAAAGATGAATATAACAACATTAATAGCAGAGTTCAGCAATCAGTTCGTCAATCATTTGTCTCTGTCAGCATCACCTAAAAGACCCTTACCTAACCCACATTAGCATGTGGGACTTCCTGCGAAAACAATTTGGAACATGAATTTAGAAAACATCTTGCGAAAGAAAAACTTTTTAAACAGCGCAGTTGGTACCTAGAAAAAAAGGCACAAAAGTTAACAGTCACATTGTCATAGCTACCTAACCACAGAATTGATCAGCAACAAAGTCAGACTTTGTCTTCAGGTCACCAATCGATCAGCAAGGCACCAGGCTCTCAAGAACATGAGTCCAATGACAGAATCTCGAATCGCGTCTTCTGACATCATCAATTCACCCCTCACATCTGAAGTTTTTGCCCCTTGTCATGACGTTTTATTACGGTTTTCCAGTCCATCCCCCTAATTCATAATTGGTCAGTCAATCACCTGTTATTACCCTAACCAATAAAGTTTTTTTTATAAATCTATAACTTCTAAGATTACTCCGTTCTCAGTTTGTTGATTGGTTCACTGTACAAAGTCCTCATCATCCGGCTCATCAGGTATCAAAAATGTTGCATCTTCTTCTCCAGTCAGTATCTCTACTGTTCGAGTCCTGGGAAAGTACATCTTGTCTGCTCTACACAACATATGTTGTGATTTGATTCACTCATCTCCTGTCCATCGGTACATTGCAGAAAATACTAGCTAAGAAGACTTTAGCAGCCAATGGGTCACGGTCAGTTCAATACATGAGCTTCTCTACAGTGCTAGTTATTCAGCTTCTGCATGAGGCCTGGCAAAACTAGGCCACAACTCTACAATATAATGCAAAACACACGTTATACATCTTAATATGACATATTACTACATTATTATTTCACACTAACAATATTTTACGCATTTTTAGTCATTTTAGTATAACTCGTGAATGATAGCAGCCACTCTTCGTGGGCACATTTTCAAATATGCACATTCATTTTTCTACGTTTAATTTCTACTATAATTTTCTTGTTAATCAAAATGCCTAACACTCATGGATATTTCTAATTAACATCTCTGCATTAGCACGTCCTTTGTTCGTCTCAAGAAGCCCTGACCTAGGTATGACTGTGGTGTAAAGGTGTAGGTGTGCAAGGTCATCCATGCATGTGACCTCTGTGAGAAGGCTGCTTTGTCCTCCAGTAGTGACTGAAGCCTAAGTGATTTCCCAGGTGCTTTCTTGATGGTGTTGTGCGGGATTGGGGTCCTCCACAAGTCGGTGAGCACAGTCTTCTTAAGTGAATCATCTAGTTGGATTCTGAACGGGGAGGTGTTCTTGCATTCAAGCTCTTGTCACATATGGTAGTTAAGGGTGCCTAAGGAGGCACCACAGGCTTTGCTCCAGAAGTTTATGTAGGCAACGCATCGAGCCAGGGATTGGTTCAGCAGACCAAATTCCAGTCTCAGTTGTGCAAGTGAGGTGTATCTGGGGATGTTAAAGATCGTCCTGTAAACTTTGCTCACTGCATGGTTTAAGATATCAGAGTCCCTGCCTCTTTGTACTTCACTCCTGTATGTTATTGTGGGGAGGAGCTTGGCTTTTAGCACTTTGAAGAGGGAGGTGTACGAGGGCCCATTCAGGAGTGTTTTTAGTCTTTTTAGAGATAGTGCTATGGCTAGGCTTTTTCTCATTAGACTTTTCCTTTGGTGCGCAAATTTCCCCAATTTGTCAACAACGACTCTAAGATATTTATACTTGTTGTTTGAACAAGTCGTGTCTCAACCCAATACCAGGCTCTCGAGGGTGCCTTTGGTCTAATTGACAGTGTGCGTGTTTTGGTAAAGTTTGCTGTCAAGGCATTAGTGGCTGAGTAGTGCTGAGTGGCAATTAGTAGTCTCTGAAGGCCTATTTCCATGTGTCTGATCAGTACGAGGCCGTCAGTGTACATGAGGCATGGTAGTCGAAGGTCCCCAATTTTTGGAGGGTGCGAGTTAGTGAGGGTGACTGCACCTGCTAAGTCTGCTAGATATAGACTAAACAGAGTGGGGGCCGGAACACAGCCCTGTTGTAGGCCTTTGGTAGTAGGAATCCACCTTGAGAAATGAGTGCCTGCACCCAATTTTATCTGCACCTATGTGTCCGTGTGAAGGGCTATTATCAGGCGTAATAGTGGATGTGGAAGCCCTCAGGTTTCAAGCTTCTTCCACAGCAAATTCCTGTCCACTTTTTCAAATTCGGCCTTGAACTCAACAAAGCATAGATGGAGCTGACATTTCAATGTTACAGCTTTGTTGGTTAAAAGGGCAATGGCCATGATGTTCGTGATAGTACTGGTATGTTTGGAGAATCCTGTTTGAGTCGTAGGGATTATTCCCTTTTCAGTAGGCCATGCAAGCAGATGACCCATTAATAGACCTTCAAAGTACTTTGGGTCATTGTCAATTAGGGCAATCAGACAATAGCTATCGGGGAGCGACCTGTCCCCCGTTTTAAAGATGGGGGAGATTATGGACCCCTTCCAGGACTGCAGAATCATTCCTGTCAGACCTATTTCCAGGTAGAGGGGTTTGAGAGTCTTTTCCCAGAAGGGACTGTTGTGCTTGAAGACTGCAGGTGGGAGGCCATTTGGTCCCGGGGCACCTTCTCTCCGGCCCTTGGCTATCTGATTTTTTTATAGTGACCGAGTCAGTGAGTAATGTAAGCGTAGTCTTTAGTGAGGGCCTGTGTGGGGGAAGACTTCCTGGCGAGATCGTGCTTTGTGTGACCATGCTAAGTGATATTGGTCCGTTGGAATGGACTCCAAGATGTTTGGCCCAGACAGCTTGTGGTATATGCAATGTAATGGTACCTGATGTGGACGTGTGAGGTTGTATATTGTGCGCCAGAAGCGTGCGCTGTTGTTACTCCTTGCATCCGAGTGTACCCTGGCCCACAAGTCTTCATTTCGGCTCCTATGGATAGCCCATTTTAGCTTCTTCAGTGCCTGTTTGTGGTGCTATAGGATTGCCAGAAGGCCTGGATTTCCTGGGCTGCCACAGAGTCGCCTTATAGTGAAATTGATTTTTCTCTTTGCATCTCGTAATGCAGTGCTGTGGGCTTCTGCCAGGTGAGTTACGGCTGCAGGAGGTGGCAGTTGCCTGTTAGTGATTGGTTCCGCAAAAATTCCACTAAGCCTGGTTGTGAGTTGTGCCCATTTCTGTACTTCGCTGTCACTGTTTATTTCTAGTTCGAGTGCGGGATCCATTGCTGCTTCGATGACTTGATCAATGTTTGATTGCCCACATTTGACACGTTTACAGTCTGTGGTGAAGGTGGTAATGTGTGCAATATTAGTTTTCTCCATTTTGGTTATCCCCAGGATGATGGATAGTTCGTGTGGGCAGTGATCGCTCTCGCTCCTGTTCCCTTGCTGGAAAGAGGCTACTTGCTTGAATAGTGGAAGGGAAATTATTCTGTAGTCAATTGTAGTAGAGGCTGTGGTTGAAAAATATGATGCTGCCGGAGGCGAGTTTTCATCAAATCTGCCGTTCAGGGCTCTTAGCTGTAATAATTCTAAGCCATTGAGCAAAGTCCTGCTGATCTTTGAGGGACTGCCGTGTTTGTTGGCCCTTTGTATGGGAAGGTCCCAAGCACTTGAAAGGGCAGTTGTGGTGTCATCTATTGAGGATCCTAGCAGATGCAAATTGAAGCCACCTGAGACGATGATGTCGGCTGCGTCATCTATGATGCTGCTGCTTATGAAGTTCTCGAGTAGAGCCACTAGATTATTGGCGTCACTGAGTTTGAGTTTGGGGTGAAGGTATGTGTTTACAAGGACAATCTCTGCTGTGGGCGCACTCGTCGTGGCAGCGACTGACACAATATTGATGGAGGAGGAGGTGGGGTGCAAAGGGGTGACTCTGGCCGAGAGTGCTAAAGAGACATAGGTGGCCAGGCCGCCTTGTGGGTGTCCATACTTTGCCTTCCTGATTGCTAGAGTGATGAAGCACATATAGCCCTGAGAGTGAAATGGTTCTTCCAGCCAAGCTTCCTGCATTAATATAATGTCAAAAGTGCTGCTGTATTGGATGAAGTCGGAGTCCAGAGCTTTGGAGAGGAGGCCATTTACTTTCCATGAGCACATGTGGAGGGTCTCCTTTGTCAATATAGAGCCCATCTTTTTGTCTGGGGTTTGTCACCCTTGCCTATTGCAGTTGTTGATTGTTTTTGAAAAACACCTTAAGTTGTTGTTGTTTGAAGAAAGGTTGTTTAAGGAGATGGATTTTTGGGGCCGAAATTCACCTTTTGCGGTCGTAGAGGAGCCTGAAAGCACCGGAGAGCAGCCCTGAACGCTCCTGAGTACAGAGCATGTTTCCCTGCACTGGGGGCCCGAATCAAGGGCAGGATCCGGTAATAGCAGAGGAGTTGGGTAGCCAAACTCACAGTACGTGGTGATACTGATACCCCAGTGTTCGAAGGTTGTACTTTCTCCTAGGATTGTTTGGGCAATTAGGCTTGACTTCTATGTGGCTTTAGTAGATTCAGGAGCAGTGTTATTAGTTGGGTGGAGAAATTCTACTGCTAGGAGATCCGTTGAGTTGAGGCCGCTTGTGGAGGGAATGTGTGAAAGTAGCCGAAGAATGTTCCCCCTGTTTAAGATATCACCAGATCCCTTGGATTAATGAGTTGGTGGTTGAGGAATCTGGTTGAGTTTTGGATTTTTGCGGCAGATGCAGAGGGTTCCCTGGGGGGGTATCCCCCCTGATTCCAGCAATTGTTTGACCTGCTAATTGTAGAGTTTCCCATTTGTGTGTGATATGTGGGGCTAGCAGGCATATTAGTTGCTTCCAGATCCTAAGGAGGAGAGTCTCTGGCTGGGCCAGAGAGGGATTGGGGGAAGTTACTTGTGTAGATTGTCCGTGACTTCCGGGAGATGAAGATTGGAGTTCCCTGGTGATGCCCGCCCCTTCAAAAGACCAGGGGGGGTTGCTTTTGGCAGTGATCATCTGCTTGGTAGCCAAACTCAAGGATGGGACCACAGCGATTTTTGTTGGGGCAGGTGGGCTGGGAGACATAGCTTCGTTGGTGTCCCAGATGTCAGATATTGTTAGTTTGGGGGCTGCTTCTGGGATTGCTCCATTTCCTGCGAGTAGCTTGCGGCAGCCTTTCCTCGGCTGTGTACGTCTCTGCTTGGCATTGAGTTTCACCATGGCCTTGCCGTTCTTAGGGCTGCCAGTTGAGGGTATATCCCTTAAAGGTACGGGTAGGTTACTATTCGGGTCAGATTGCAAAGTTTGCTATCGCTGGAGTCTCCTGGATGGGGCAGTCTGCTCTGTCATCCCTTTTTGTTCCCAGGCCGATGGTTGTGGTCTCGAGTGGATCCGAGTGAATCTTTAACAGGGCTTGTATGGAAAGGACAGGTGAGGGATGCAAGAGTGGGTGCTGGCTGGAGGCTCCCACCTTTAGAGATACGCATAGGTTGGTTAGCATCAAAAGTAGTGTGGCTAGTTTGTCTATTATGGGTCCACATGAGCAGCTTGTGGGAAGGCTCATGGAGTTTTCATGTGAATGCACGTACAGGGATTTGAGGTCGCCTAATTTCTCATCAATGCCTGCTACGAATACTGCCAAGATGTTGAGCAGGGTTAGCTGTACGTCCATTTTGTCCGATTGATAGTGGAGTACTTCAAGTAGGAGCTGCATGGTGTTAAGCAGGGAAGCCCAGGCACCATCCATATGCGGATGAGATGGTCTTAGGCAAGGTCCCGTCTAGCTTGTTCTGGTCCTTGCACTGTCATTGGGAGATGGTTGACTGAGAAGTGAAGTGGCCGCATTGATCGTTGCTTCGTCATTTGGAGACTGCTGGCTGGGCTCTGAGGGGAGTCAAGTGGCAGAAGGAGGGTCTTGAGAATAAGCAACAAGCATATCTTCCTACTCTTGGGTGTTTAGGTAGGATAGAGTTCCTATGTCCACCCCTGTGTTGAGGTCTTTTGTTTTCATATTTGCTGAAGGAGATGAAGGGGAGGGGGCCAGAGGTCCATAGTTTGTTGCGCTTTCCAGACGAACATCATCAGGGGCCATTGAAGGTGTGGCCAGAGCGTCCATGTTGACAAAGTCAGGGTGCGCCACCTTCAGTCCACTGTGCGCTAGGTGAATTTGGTGAGCTGCACTCTGTTGAGGGGAAGTCCACCATGAATTCACTGGAGTCTGTCTGGGCTCCTCGTGCACCTCTGCCCTGAGGAAATTTGCAGAGTGCCCCAAAGGCGTCCAGATTGTGCTAGCTGCGGGAGGCTGAGCAGGGGTTGAGCTTGAAAAAGCCTCCAATGTTGCAGAGTCATTTCTTGATGGAAGACTGTCTGCTGTATATGTGAGGATCGACGGGTTTATTGGTGACTGTAACCCCAGTGTGTCATTGCTATTGGAGAGGAGGGCAGGTCTATCGTTTAAAAAAAAGGTGAACTTGGCATAGATTTTCGGGATGGGAGTTGGAGGTGCGACATTATTTGGATTGTTCCAGCCTGTTTCTCGGTGCCCAGCATGAGGTCTGGAGATGGGTTGCTCATCTGATCCTCCCTGAGGAGTGAGGCATTCTCTGCATCATGTTGGCAATCCAGAGATTGAGGTCTCCTCTTCCTTTTTTCCATTGCGATTTTGTTGGGGGCATCTTGTTTTGCCTGACCGCATTGTGGTGGTGATTGTGGTAGTGGAAGTGGAAGTAGTGGCATGGAGGAATTGACGGTCAGCTGTTGATCTGTCACTCATGAAGGCACTGGGCTCCGCTGAGGCACAGTCGGATGTAGGATGAAGAGTATGGAGATCTCAATGCTGGTGCTGCTGGTGTTGCTGGCTCTGTAAGTGGGTCTCACTGGCTGTCCGCAAGCTGCACCCACCCTGGGAGGGCCGCTTCCACGGATGCGGGGGGCACACTCTTAGTGGTGACTGGGTACAGTAACTGCACTTGCCTGTAGCCTGACGCCAGCACACATCGGGGTCTGTCCAGCGCCGACCCTCCTTGACGCCCTCTACCCGATCCTGCCTGCTTCTCTGTGCCACAAGGGGCCTGACCAGGGTGGGGGGGCTCAGGAGGAGGATCGGGAGGTCAGATGCTCAGGAGCTGAGGGCTCTAGGGCCCAAGGTGGCGCAGGCGGCAGGGGCAAGGCAGGTTCATGGAGCATTGGTGGGGGGAGGGCAACCCACCCGCAGAGGGGTGACGGGAGGGGCAGGAGAGCCAGTGGGGAGGAAGGGGAAGGCAGAGCCGGAAAGGGGAGGCCGGGGGAGAGGAGTCGGGGAGGCAGGGAGAGGTGCAGATGCCGATGGCGGCAGGACAGCAAACCAGGAGATGGAGGCAGGTGGGTGGAGCCACCTAGCCAGTCCCACTGGCCCCGCAACCACAAGCCACAAGCCTCCCCACGTCCACAGTGACAGCCCGGCCCAACCAGCCCGACCCTGACCTTGACCCAGACACCTGACCTGCCCCTCTCCACCGCCTCTACTCTCGCGCTGCCTCACGCACTGCACGCCCTCCCGCACTCCTGCACACTCCCTCGGTGCCCAGCCTTACCTCCCCTTTGCTCCTCTCAGGTCCCTGTCGCGACTCGCCCCGACCGCAAGTCCGCGGCACCACGCACTCCCGCAGGGCGTGGGGGGTGGGTGAGTGCGGCTTCGGATGGCCGGCGGATGGCTGATCACTGCTGTGCTCACTCGGTACGGGGCTGCAGCTCAGCTGCAGGTCTTTGAGGTCAGTGCTCTCTCCTTGCTTCCGGGTGAGGGCCTGTCCTACCTGCGGTGTGCCTGTCAAGTTGTGGTTGTGTTATATACATGTGAGTGTATGTATTGGTGTGCTCTTATTGTGCTGTATTGCAGCATGGTGCATATGTGTTATCACCTGCGCATGTGTGTGTAACCTTGGCCATATTTTACTGTAGTGGTGTATATCTTGTGTGTCTGACAGGGTTGGGGTGTTGTGTGTACATCACTAGATTAGTTGACTTACCCACGAGTAGGCCATTTCCAAATTGTCCATCCTGGAACTGTTCATTGATTGTACTGTGCCGCAATATGTACGTGTCATTGACACTCCCAGGATACTTGGCCAAAATGTTTATGAATAATCCACGGTGGTCCACTATGCCCTGCACAGTAATGGAATGTGTGTGCTTGCGATTCTGGTATAAGTGCTCTGTTGCTGCAGGTGCTATGAGCCGGATATAGGTGCAGTCAATTGCACCGAGCACATGCGGGAAGCCATGGATTTGCTAGAACCCCTGTTTGTTCTCCTGCTGCTTTTGATGGGTGTTGGGAAACCTGATGTGGCAGAATGTCAGGGAGATGATGGCGACTAACACCTTTGGCATGAATACAGAGAACGACGGCTGTGAGACACCAGCAGCCAGTGCACCCATTGTTTGGATTGAGCCACTTCCCAGCATGTGCAGGACAGCGAGCAGCTTTGTTATAAATGGTATGTGTTGTGTGAGGTCTGCAGGCTGGCTGCAATTTGTGGCTCAATGTGGTGCAGCAGGTGTAGTATGGCTTGCTGGTTGAGTCTATAACTCCTAATAATGTCCCAGTCCCTGAGGCCAAGGACGGTTGTCCTGGATCTGTAGCCCCTCTCCTGCCTTCTGCATTGGCTTTGTGGGCCGTTTTGTTGTGCTGGTGATTGCTGGTGTGGTTGCTGTCGTCTGGGCCATCTAGCAAGCTGTATCAGTATCCCCTCCATCTTCTCCTGTGGGTTGTAATGTTGCTTCTGTGTGTTTTCCTTAAGTAGTGGTGTGTTTGCCTCATTTTAACGCCTGCCCTGACACTGTGTCTAGTGTCAAAATATAAATATGGTGTTGGGTTTTCGCTGAGATAGCGTAAACAAATTTAATCACCCTAAAAAATTCCAGACAGCAGCTAAACTAACTTGCATACTTGCATTTGAAACTTTTGTCAAGATTTGAGAAACGACGCTAAAGTTATTAGCAAAACAAAAAATGCTTTATCTATGGGAAAGTTTGGTCCTAACTACATTTACCTATTGGCTATCGCAGTAGGACATATATATATATATATATATATATATATATATATATATATATACATAGTGCTTTCCTCCTAACTATATCAATAATTGAAGCTTACATGGTCTTGTAATACTGGGAAGTGACACTTGAGCAGCAATACTGAACAAAGCCTAAAAAAATAAATTAGGAAAATGTGGGGGTGGGTGGGTTGTTTTAGTTGGGGTCAAGGCCTGGTCTGTGTCCACACTCTGTGCCACGAGATTTAGCCTCCCAGTGGTGGCTGGACACCTGCAAGAGTTGGGAACAGGGCCAGGTCCTACAGTCAACCTTCTGATGCACATGGCTAAAAGCTGTGCTTAGTAGGAGAGTTGGGTGAATATGATCACATAACCCTATAGATTCACTGCAAAAATAACAATTAAAATGACGTTATAGTTATATATGGTGATAAAATCCTATTTTATGTGTCACAA
Organism: Pleurodeles waltl; assembly: GCF_031143425.1. NCBI lineage: Eukaryota > Metazoa > Chordata > Amphibia > Caudata > Salamandridae > Pleurodeles > Pleurodeles waltl. The sequence goes on along the minus strand of NC_090436.1, from coordinate 126,746,173 downwards.
AATCCAAAAAATCATTGAAAATAACAACGGCTTAAATGACATTATAGTTAGTTAAAGTAATTCACTTTTAGCCTATGTTGCAAAATTCACTGAGAACCCAAAAGTTAAAATCAAGTTATTGTTAGGTTTGGAAATGAAACAAATATAACCTTTAATCACCAAAAATAACGGAATTCCTCAGTCATAGTTCACTGAGGTATAACTCAGGCCAATGCCATGCATGTTAGAAATGGGGTCTTTGGTTGACAGTCAGGTTACCCCCTGTTCAAGCAAGGCCCCTCACTCTAGTCAGGGTAAAAGAGAATCACCCTCAGCTAACCCCTGCTTACCCCCTTGGTAGCTTGGCAGAGCAGTAGGCTTAACTTCAGTGTGCTAGGTGTAAAGTATTTGTACCAACACACACAGTAACTTATGAAAACACTACAAAATGACACAACACCAGTTTAGAAAAATAGGAAATATTTATCTAAACAAAACAAGACCAAAAGGACAAAAATCTACAATACCTAAGTCAATTTATCAATAAAAATGCAAAAAGAGTCTTTAAGTAGTTTTAAACACACACTAGCGCTGCCAGTGTGAAAATGTACCTGGTGCGTGTCAAAAATAACCCCACACGGGCGAGTGTGCGTCAAAAAGGGCTTGCGAGGAGTTGATTCCACTTACGAGCGGGACTGTGCAGCGTTTCTTCCTCCGCCGGATCGGGGCACGCCGTTTCTTCTCTCTGCAGGAGAGCGATGCGTCAATCTGGTCAGCAATCTCGGGTCCAGGCAGGCCTTGCGTTGTTTTTCCATGCACGGAGGTACGTGAGTCAGAAATCCAGCTGCACGATGATCTGAAAACCCCGCAGCGCAGGTTCTGATCTCCCAGCCTCCGTCAGCGATGCTGCGTGTCGTTTCTCCTGCTCCGTGCGTCGATTCCTCGGTCGCGTTTCCTGCGGGCGTCCTTTCTCAGCTGGGGAACCAGCAGTGCGTCATTTTTTCACCCACAGATCGGAGTCGCGTCAATCTTTTCTGGTGCTCTATGCGTGGATTTCTTTGTCTTTAGGCTGCCAGCTTCTCCTTTCAGGGTCCCAGGAACTGGATGGGCACCACAGGGCAGAGTAGGAGTCTCTCCAGAGACTCCAGGTGCTGGCAGAGAGAAGTCTTTGCTCTCCCTGAGACTTCAAACAACAGGAGGCAAGCTCTAGATCAAGCCCTTGGAGATTTATTCTCAAGATGGAAGGCACACAAAGTCCAGTCTTTGCCCTCTTACTCTGGCAGAAGCAGCAACTGCAGGATAGCTCCACAAAGCACAGTCACAGACAGGGCAGCTCTTCTTCCTCAGCTATTCAGCTCTTCTCCAGGCAGAGGTTCCTCTTGGTTCCAGAAGTGTTTCTAAAGTCTGTGGTTTTGGGTGCCCTTCTTATACCCAGTTTCTCCTTTGAAGTAGGCCTACTTCAAAGTAAAGTCTCTTTTGAATGTAAAATCCTTCCTTGCCCAGGCCAGGCCCCAGACACTCACCAGGGGGTTCCGGAGACTGCATTGTGTGAGGACAGGCACAGCCCTTTCAGGTGTAAGTGACCACTCCAACCCTCCCTCCTAGCACTACACTCCAGATCCTTTTTTGTCACTGTCTAGTGTGAGGTGCACCCAGCCCAACTGTCAAACTGACCCAGACAGGGAATCCACAAACAGGCAGAGTCACAGAAATGGTATAAGCAAGAAAATGCTTACTTTCTAAAAGTGGCATTTTCAAACACACAATCTTAAAATCAACTTTACTAAAAGATATATTTTTAAATTGTGAGCTCAGAGACCCCAAACTCCACATGTCCATCTGCTCCCAAAGGGAATCTACACTTTAATCAGATTTAAAGGTGGCCCCCATGTTAACCTATGAGAGGGACAGGCCTTGCAATAGTGAAAAACAAATTTAACAATATTTCATTGTCAGGACATATAAACCACATTACTATATGTCCTACCTTAACCATACACTGCACCCTGCCCTTGGGGCTACCTATGGCCTACCTTAGGGGTGTCTGACATGTAAGAAAAGGGAAGGTTTAGGCCTGGCAAGTGGTTACACTTGCCAAGTCGAATTTACAGTTAAAACTGCACACACAGATACTGCAGTGGTAGGTCTGAGACATGATTACAGAGCTACTTATGTGGGTGGCACAACCAGTGCTGCAGGCCCACTCCTAGCATTAGATTTATAGGCCCTGGGCTCCTCTAGTGCACTTTACAAGGGACGTACTAGTAAATCAAATATGCCAATCATGGATAAACCAATTACAATCAATTTTACACAGAGAGCATATGCACTGTAGCGCTGGTTAGCAGTGGTAAAGTGCTCAGAGTTCAAAAACCAACAGTAACAGGTCAGAAAAAATAGGAGGTAGGAGGCAAAAAGATTGGGGATGATCCTGCATAAGCAAAAAAAGTCCAACACGACCCCCTACCAGCCTAAAGCCAGGGGGGAACAATCAATACCTTGATGTGATTCCCTGATTGGGGCGATAGAACAGGGACTCAGGCCCACAACCACAGGGGCATGTTCCAGTTCTAGGCCTTCCTGACTCCAGTTGGATCCCTCTGTCTATACTCTCAGGGCCCACTAAGCTAACCCATGGGGAACCCTTCTACACATCTGCAGACACCATCTGTGCAGCACCTAACTTTACTTTGCTCACAGATGTATCCCAATGGGCAGATAGTACCTCCAGGGCCAACACAGTGGTGTTGCCCTCTCCACCCCTGGGGTGTGACTCTTGTCCCCGCCACGGGGCAACTCTGTCCACCAGGACAGCAAGCCACAGTGACCCCTGACAACTGTCAGGGATGAGAGCCCAACCTCAGACCTCTCCAACCACTGTGACTGTGGAGAGTGGTGGGCGGTAGCCCCAGGTGCTTGGCACACTTTGACCACTCTCCCTTCCACCAGGTCAGGGCTAACAACCTGACCCTGGTCCTCCCCTCTGGGGCTCTGTACCCTTCCTGCCGGAGCGGCATCCCCAGAGTCCAAAATTGTCAGGGTGCTTGTAGAAGCAGTCCTGCACAACTCTTCCACCAGTGCAGGGAGGTTCACCTGCAACTGGTCCTCCAACCTGGGGTCTGTACCGTCAGGCTGGACTAGGGCCAGTCATGAGGCTTCCCTCCCCTCCCTTCTGGGGTCCTGCACCCCCCAACAAGGAGTGCCCCCCCAAAAGATAACAGGGTAGGGGCACTGTTAGCAGTAGCCCCTTCCTCCAGGTCAGGTGGGACACCCTGAACCTGGCCTTCCAATCCAGGGTCTGTACCCTTAGATTGCACTGGGTCCAGGGGTGAGGCTCTCTCTCCCCTGCCCCTACTCTCAGGGTTCTGCACCCCACCTCAGGGAGAGTACCTCTTGAAATCACACCGGGGGGGTGATTGGGCAAACCGCCCAGCCCTTCAGGTCAGGCTTTACACCCTGCACCTGATCATCCAGTCCAGGGTCTGTACCCACAGACTGGACCACTGCCTGGCAACCCAGGACTTCCTGGGGGGCATACCTACCCCCACCAGGTCAGAGTTTACCCCCTGAACCTGATCATTCAACCCAGAGTCACCACCCTGCGGTTGAACCATTGCCTGGCACACCAGGACTTCTAGGGGAGCACACTTACCCCCCTTAAGGGACACACCGTCCCCAAGGGCCACACAAGAGTCTGGCTGGTGAAGGTCTCCTGACCTCTGCCCATCTGACAGAGTCTGGATTCCCCCCAACACAGAAATGGTCTCACCAAGGCCATTCCTGGGGGGCTCTGCTCTCAGAGCTAACCCCAGAACCTCCAGGTTCTCCACTGGGGTCCGCAACCCCCTCTCAACCCTCTGTCTGGACTTCGGCACCCCCTCGCTAGGAGTGGTACTGCCAGACACCAGAACTGGTGGGATGCTGGCGACAGCCGCCCCCCCAAATTCTCCTGACACTGTGGGATCTCCCTCAACAGATGGCCCTTTGATACAGGCTAGGCTCCCCTCCTGGTGTTCCCTCATGGAACCCCTCCAGGACCTGGGACTGGATCTCGGGCACCTTGGGCCTCAGCCCATCCCCATTCCCTCTCCTCGGAGACTTGACATTGGGTCCCTCACCCATCCCACTACACTGGGACCTTCCTGGGACACTACAATCCTTCACTACCTCACCTGGTTGGGAAATACCTAGACCACTCCATTCAGGAGCACCCCCAAATGCCTATTCAGACTCTCTGGTACTCACCCAGAGGTCTGCCTCCAGTGTAAGTTCCCTGGGGTCAGAGAACTCACACTCCACCTGGTGTTGGCATAGCTCTGGAAAATAAGGACTAGACATATGCTCTCCAGCAATTGCATCACTCAGCCCATCACATGAACTAACCAAAGTACCCTTCACCCAACCATCCAGTGACTCTGCTTTGAAAAAGCACCCCACATCACCCTCCTGAAACTGGAGAGACAGTACCCGAATGTCCCTGACACTCAACCCACACTCTTCTGGGATGTCTTCACACTCCATAACCAGGACTTCTACCTGGGAGGAACCCCTCTCCCTGCCACTTTCACCTAGAGTCAGTAGTGTCCCTCCCACCAGTAGGAATATGACTCTCCATGCCAGTTCCCCAGTCCACCTCAGGGACCCTGTGCATCACTGGAGCTACCTCATACCCCTGAACCTCCTGGTGTGTGCTAACTCCCTCCTTCAAGTAGGGCATCACATCTCCGGGCATGTGCACTTCTTCAGCAGCACTGGATATAAAATTGTTGCTGCCACCATTCCAGCTGGACTCAGCCCTCATGACTTCCAGCTCCTTCATTTTGAGCTCATAAACCCAAATCCTCTTTTTGATCTCTAAGTCCCTCCTCCTTTCTTCCAACTCCTTCTCCCTTTGCATCCTCAACCCCTTGAACCTCAACCGGTGAGCCCTCTCTGCCTGTCTGTCCTGTAACTCTTCAGGAGTCAGACCCTTGGGTGACACCCTGCTACCCCTCCTGGGTACCCTCCCCCCAGGCGTAACAGGTACCTCCACTACACCACTGTGCATCCTCTGCACTTCCCCACCCACATTCTTCTCCTCTGTGTGCCCTCCAGCCTTCTTGACTGTCACCCAGGCCCTCTGTGCCTTTTGCAGCTCCCCCTCCCTGGTGAAGCTCTCAGTGGGACAGTCAAGATCGTTAAGGAACTGTTTCAATTGAGCAACTGAGTACTCTTCAGTTTCTCTATTTCAAACACAGCTCCAGCTGTTGCATCTCCAGATTGAGACATGATGGTCACAAGTGCAAAGTTCCAAAGGCAGAAAATAGGTTCCCAATGAAGTAAAAAGAATCAGTCAAGGGATCAGCAAAATCATGGAAGTAGAACAAAAAGGAGTCCTTAAGAGAAAAAGCAAAAGATCACCAAACAGGTAGTATGTGGTCACATAGTGGTCTAAACTCAAACAGTAGTGTACACTTAATCACTGTATGTCAAGTACAAGTACAAATACAAGTCCAAATCCCAACTACTGATCACCAATGTTAGAAATGGGGTCTTTGGTTGAAAGTCAGGTTACCCCCTGTTCAAGCAAGGACCTTCACTCTAGTCAGGGTAAAGGAGAATCACCTTCAGCTACCCCTGCTTACCCCCTTGGTAGCTTGGCAGAGCAGTAGGCTTAACTTCAGAGTGCTAGGTGTAAAGTATTTGTACCAACACACACAGTAACTTAATGAAAACACTACAAAATGACGCAACACCAGTTTAGAAAAATAGGAAATATTTATCTAAACAAAACAAGACCAAAATGACAAAAATCCACAATACACAAGTCAAGTTATCAATAAAAATGCAAAAGGAGTCTTTAAATACTTTTAAACACACATACTAGCGCTGCTAGCGTGAAAATGTACCTGGTGCGCGTCACAAATAACCCGCACGGGCGAGTGTGTGTCAAAAAGGGCTTGCGAGGCGTTGATTCCACTTACGAGCGGGACCGTGCGTCGTTTCTCCCTCCGCGGGGTCGGGCGCGTCCTTTCTTCTCTCCGCAGGAGAGTGATGCGTAGATCTGGTCAGCACCCTCGGGTCCGGGCAGGCCTTGCGTTGTTTTTCGACGCACGGCGGTACGTGAGTTCGAAATCCAGCCGCAAAATGATCTGAAAACCCTGCAGCGCAGGTTGTGATCTCCCAGCCTCAGTCAGCGATGCTGCGTGTTGTTTCTCCTGCTCCGTGCGTCGATTCTTCGGTCGCGTTTCCTGCGAGCGTTGTTTCTCAGCTGCGGAGCCGGCAGCGCGTCGTTTTTTCAGCTGCAGATCGGAGTCGCGTCAATCTTTTCCGGCGCTCTGTGCGTGGATTTCCTTGTCTTTAGGCTGCCAGCTTCTCCTTTCAGGGTCCCAGGAACTGGATGGGCACCACAGGGCAGAGTAGGAGTCTCTCCAGAGACTCCAGGTGCTGGCAGAGAGAAGTCTTTGCTGTCCCTGAGACTTCAAACAACAGGAGGCAAGCTCTAGATCAAGCCCTTGGAGATTTCTTCTCAAGATGGAAGGCACACAAAGTCCAGTCTTTGCCCTCTTACTCTTGCAGAAGCAGCAACTGCAGGATAACTCCACAAAGCACAGTCACAGGCAGGGCAGCTCTTCTTCCTCAGCTATTCATCTCTTCTCCAGGCAAAGGTTCCTCTTGGTTCCAGAAGTGTTTCTAAAGTCTGTGGTTTTGGGTGCCTTTCTTATACCCAATTTCTCCTTTGAAGTACGCCTACTTCAAAGTAAAGTCTCTTTTGAATGTGAAATCCTGCCTTTTCCAGGCCAGGCCCCAGACACTCACCAGGGGGTCACAGACTGCACTGTGTGAGGACAGGCACAGCCCTTTCAGGTGTAAGTGACCACACCTCCCCTCCCTCCTAGCACAGATGGCTCATCAGGAAATGCAGACTACACCCCAGCTCCTTTTGTGTCACTGTCTAGTGTGAGGTGCAACCAGCCCAACTGTCAAACTGACCCAGACAGGCAATCCACAAACAGGCAGAGTCACAGAAATGGTATACGCAAGAAAATACTCACTTTCTAAAAGTGGCATTTTCAAACACACAATCTTAAAATCAACTTTACTAAAAGATGTATTTTTAAATTGTGAGCTCAGAGACCCCAAAGTCCACATGTCCATCCGCTCCCAAAGGGAATCTACACTTTAATCAGATTTAAAGGTAGCCCCCATGTTAACCTATGAGAGGGTCAGGGCTTGCAAAAGTGAAAAACTAATTTAACAATATTTCACTGTCAGGACATATAAACCACATTACTATATGTCCTACCTTAACCATACACTGCACCCTGCCCTTGGGGCTACCTAGGGCCTACCTTAGGGGTGTCTGACATGTAAGAAAAGGGAAGGTTTAGGCCTGGCAAGTGGGTACACTTGCCAAGTCGAATTTACAGTTAAAACTGCACACACAGACACTGCAGTGGCAGGTGCGAGACATGATTACAGGGTTACTTGTGTGGGTGGCACAACCAGTGCTGCAGGCCCACTCCTAGCATTAGATTTATAGGCCCTGGGCTCCTCTAGTGCACTTTACAAGGGACGTACTAGTAAATCAAATATGCCAATCATGGATAAACCAATTACAATCAATTTTACACAGAGAGCATATGCACTGTAGCGCTGGTTAGCAGTGGTAAAGTGCTCAGAGTTCAAAAACCAACAGTAACAGGTCAGAAAAAATAGGAGGTAGGAGGCAAAAAGATTGGGGATGATCCTGCATAAGCAAAAAAAGTCCAACACGACCCCCTACCAGCCTAAAGCCAGGGGGGAACAATCAATACCTTGATGTGCTTCCCTGATTGGGGCGATAGAACAGGGACTCAGGCCCACAACCACAGGGGCATGTTCCAGTTCTAGGCCTTCCTGACTCCAGTTGGATCCCTCTGTCTATACTCTCAGGGCCCACTAAGCTAACCCATGGGGAACCCTTCTACACATCTGCAGACACCATCTGTGCAGCACCTAACTTTACTTTGCTCACAGATGTATCCCAATGGGCAGATAGTACCTCCAGGGCCAACACAGTGGTGTTGCCCTCTCCACCCCTGGGGTGTGACTCTTGTCCCCGCCACGGGGCAACTCTGTCCACCAGGACAGCAAGCCACAGTGACCCCTGACAACTGTCAGGGATGAGAGCCCAACCTCAGACCTCTCCAACCACTGTGACTGTGGAGAGTGGTGGGCGGTAGCCCCAGGTGCTTGGCACACTTTGACCACTCTCCCTTCCACCAGGTCAGGGCTAACAACCTGACCCTGGTCCTCCCCTCTGGGGCTCTGTACCCTTCCTGCCGGAGCGGCATCCCCAGAGTCCAAAATTGTCAGGGTGCTTGTAGAAGCAGTCCTGCACAACTCTTCCACCAGTGCAGGGAGGTTCACCTGCAACTGGTCCTCCAACCTGGGGTCTGTACCGTCAGGCTGGACTAGGGCCAGTCATGAGGCTTCCCTCCCCTCCCTTCTGGGGTCCTGCACCCCCCAACAAGGAGTGCCCCCCCAAAAGATAACAGGGTAGGGGCACTGTTAGCAGTAGCCCCTTCCTCCAGGTCAGGTGGGACACCCTGAACCTGGCCTTCCAATCCAGGGTCTGTACCCTTAGATTGCACTGGGTCCAGGGGTGAGGCTCTCTCTCCCCTGCCCCTACTCTCAGGGTTCTGCACCCCACCTCAGGGAGAGTACCTCTTGAAATCACACCGGGGGGGTGATTGGGCAAACCGCCCAGCCCTTCAGGTCAGGCTTTACCCCCTGCACCTGATCATCCAGTCCAGGGTCTGTACCCACAGACTGGACCACTGCCTGGCAACCCAGGACTTCCTGGGGGGCATACCTACCCCCACCAGGTCAGAGTTTACCCCCTGAACCTGATCATTCAACCCAGAGTCACCACCCTGCGGTTGAACCATTGCCTGGCACACCAGGACTTCTAGGGGAGCACACTTACCCCCCTTAAGGGACACACCGTCCCCAAGGGCCACACAAGAGTCTGGCTGGTGAAGGTCTCCTGACCTCTGCCCATCTGACAGAGTCTGGATTCCCCCCAACACAGAAATGGTCTCACCAAGGCCATTCCTGGGGGGCTCTGCTCTCAGAGCTAACCCCAGAACCTCCAGGTTCTCCACTGGGGTCCGCAACCCCCTCTCAACCCTCTGTCTGGACTTCGGCACCCCCTCGCTAGGAGTGGTACTGCCAGACACCAGAACTGGTGGGATGCTGGCGACAGCCGCCCCCCCAAATTCTCCTGACACTGTGGGATCTCCCTCAACAGATGGCCCTTTGATACAGGCTAGGCTCCCCTCCTGGTGTTCCCTCATGGAACCCCTCCAGGACCTGGGACTGGATCTCGGGCACCTTGGGCCTCAGCCCATCCCCATTCCCTCTCCTCGGAGACTTGACATTGGGTCCCTCACCCATCCCACTACACTGGGACCTACCTGGTACACTACAATCCTTCACTACCTCACCTGGTTGGGAAATACCTAGACCACTCCATTCAGGAGCACCCCCAAATGCCTCTTCAGACTCTCTGGTACTCACCCAGAGGTCTGCCTCCAGTGTAAGTTCCCTGGGGTCAGAGAACTCACACTCCACCTGGTGTTGGCATAGCTCTGGAAAATAAGGACTAGACATATGCTCTCCAGCAATTGCATCACTCAGCCCATCACATGAACTAACCAAAGTACCCTTCACCCAACCATCCAGTGACTCTGCTTTGAAAAAGCACCCCACATCACCCTCCTGAAACTGGTGAGACAGTATCCGAATGTCCCTGACACTCAACCCACACTCTTCTGGGATGTCTTCACACTCCATAACCAGGACTTCTACCTGGGAGGAACCCCTCTCCCTGCCACTTTCACCTAGAGTCAGTAGTGTCCCTCCCACCAGTAGGAATATGACTCTCCATGCCAGTTCCCCAGTCCACCTCAGGGACCCTGTGCATCACTGGAGCTACCTCATACCCCTGAACCTCCTGGTGTGTGCTAACTCCCTCCTTCAAGTAGGGCATCACATCTCCGGGCATGTGCACTTCTTCAGCAGCACTGGATATAAAATTGTTGCTGCCACCATTCCAGCTGGACTCAGCCCTCATGACTTCCAGCTCCTTCATTTTGAGCTCATAAACCCAAATCCTCTTTTTGATCTCTAAGTCCCTCCTCCTTTCTTCCAACTCCTTCTCCCTTTGCATCCTCAACTCCTTGAACCTCAACCGGTGAGCCCTCTCTGCCTGTCTGTCCTGTAACTCTTCAGGAGTCAGACCCTTGGGTGACACCCTGCTACCCCTCCTGGGTACCCTCCCCCCAGGCGTAACAGGTACCTCCACTACACCACTGTGCATCCTCTGCACTTCCCCACCCACATTCTTCTCCTCTGTGTGCCCTCCAGCCTTCTTGACTGTCACCCAGGCCCTCTGTGCCTTTTGCAGCTCCCCCTCCCTGGTGAAGCTCTCAGTGGGACAGTCAAGATCGTTAAGGAACTGTTTCAATTGAGCAACTGAGTACTCTTCAGTTTCTCTATTTCAAACACAGCTCCAGCTGTTGCATCTCCAGATTGAGACATGATGGTCACAAGTGCAAAGTTCCAAAGGCAGAAAATAGGTTCCCAATGAAGTAAAAAGAATCAGTCAAGGGATCAGCAAAATCATGGAAGTAGAACAAAAAGGAGTCCTTAAGAGAAAAAGCAAAAGATCACCAAACAGGTAGTATGTGGTCACATAGTGGTCTAAACTCAAACAGTAGTGTACACTTAATCACTGTATGTCAAGTACAAGTACAAATACAAGTCCAAATCCCAACTGCTGATCACCAATGTTAGAAATGGGGTCTTTGGTTGAAAGTCAGGTTACCCCCTGTTCAAGCAAGGACCTTCACTCTAGTCAGGGTAAAGGAGAATCACCTTCAGCTACCCCTGCTTACCCCCTTGGTAGCTTGGCAGAGCAGTAGGCTTAACTTCAGAGTGCTAGGTGTAAAGTATTTGTACCAACACACACAGTAACTTAATGAAAACACTACAAAATGACGCAACACCAGTTTAGAAAAATAGGAAATATTTATCTAAACAAAACAAGACCAAAATGACAAAAATCCACAATACACAAGTCAAGTTATCAATAAAAATGCAAAAGGAGTCTTTAAGTACTTTTAAACACACATACTAGCGCTGCTAGCGTGAAAATGTACCTGGTGCGCGTCACAAATAACCCGCACGGGCGAGTGTGTGTCAAAAAGGGCTTGCGAGGCGTTGATTCCACTTACGAGCGGGACCGTGCGTCGTTTCTCCCTCCGCGGGGTCGGGCGCGTCCTTTCTTCTCTCCGCAGGAGAGTGATGCGTAGATCTGGTCAGCACCCTCGGGTCCGGGCAGGCCTTGCGTTGTTTTTCGACGCACGGCGGTACGTGAGTTCGAAATCCAGCCGCAAAATGATCTGAAAACCCTGCAGCGCAGGTTGTGATCTCCCAGCCTCAGTCAGCGATGCTGCGTGTTGTTTCTCCTGCTCCGTGCGTCGATTCTTCGGTCGCGTTTCCTGCGAGCGTTGTTTCTCAGCTGCGGAGCCGGCAGCGCGTCGTTTTTTCAGCTGCAGATCGGAGTCGCGTCAATCTTTTCCGGCGCTCTGTGCGTGGATTTCCTTGTCTTTAGGCTGCCAGCTTCTCCTTTCAGGGTCCCAGGAACTGGATGGGCACCACAGGGCAGAGTAGGAGTCTCTCCAGAGACTCCAGGTGCTGGCAGAGAGAAGTCTTTGCTGTCCCTGAGACTTCAAACAACAGGAGGCAAGCTCTAGATCAAGCCCTTGGAGATTTCTTCTCAAGATGGAAGGCACACAAAGTCCAGTCTTTGCCCTCTTACTCTTGCAGAAGCAGCAACTGCAGGATAACTCCACAAAGCACAGTCACAGGCAGGGCAGCTCTTCTTCCTCAGCTATTCATCTCTTCTCCAGGCAAAGGTTCCTCTTGGTTCCAGAAGTGTTTCTAAAGTCTGTGGTTTTGGGTGCCTTTCTTATACCCAATTTCTCCTTTGAAGTACGCCTACTTCAAAGTAAAGTCTCTTTTGAATGTGAAATCCTGCCTTTTCCAGGCCAGGCCCCAGACACTCACCAGGGGGTCACAGACTGCACTGTGTGAGGACAGGCACAGCCCTTTCAGGTGTAAGTGACCACACCTCCCCTCCCTCCTAGCACAGATGGCTCATCAGGAAATGCAGACTACACCCCAGCTCCTTTTGTGTCACTGTCTAGTGTGAGGTGCAACCAGCCCAACTGTCAAACTGACCCAGACAGGCAATCCACAAACAGGCAGAGTCACAGAAATGGTATACGCAAGAAAATACTCACTTTCTAAAAGTGGCATTTTCAAACACACAATCTTAAAATCAACTTTACTAAAAGATGTATTTTTAAATTGTGAGCTCAGAGACCCCAAAGTCCACATGTCCATCCGCTCCCAAAGGGAATCTACACTTTAATCAGATTTAAAGGTAGCCCCCATGTTAACCTATGAGAGGGTCAGGGCTTGCAAAAGTGAAAAACTAATTTAACAATATTTCACTGTCAGGACATATAAACCACATTACTATATGTCCTACCTTAACCATACACTGCACCCTGCCCTTGGGGCTACCTAGGGCCTACCTTAGGGGTGTCTGACATGTAAGAAAAGGGAAGGTTTAGGCCTGGCAAGTGGGTACACTTGCCAAGTCGAATTTACAGTTAAAACTGCACACACAGACACTGCAGTGGCAGGTCTGAGATATGATTACAGAGCTACTTATGTGGGTGGCACAACCACTGCTGCAGGCCCACTAGTAGCATTTGATTTATAGGCCATGGGCACCTCTGGTGCACTTTACTAGGGACTTACTAGTAAATCAAATATGCCAATGATGGATAAACCAATTACATACAATTTACACAGAGAGCATATGCACTGTAGCACTGGTTAGCAGTGGTAAAGTGCTCAGAGTTCGAAAGCCAACAGCAACAGGTCAGAAAAAATAGGAGGCAGGAGGCAAAAAGATTGGGGATGACCCTGCATAAGCAAAAAAAGTCCAACAATCACGTTTTTATTAGGTTTGGAAATAAAATAAAAAAATAACCTTTAATCACCAAAAATAACGACATTCATCAGTCATAGTTCACTGAGGTAGAACTCGGGCCACTGCCATGCACTGCTTATGAACAAACGTATTGCATCACTTATGACATGTTAAATAACAATTGCTGACATCACTGACATCTCAAATGACATCATTGATGGCACCGCACATAATTTTCACTTTTCTATAACTTACTTTTAAGGGTTGTTCTGTTTAAAAGCATTTAGATAAATTCGAAGTGATAAAAACTAGTAAATATCGGAGGAAACAATTGGAAATAGTCTTCATTCTTCCCTACTGTTGCTTTTCTTTTGTGACATTGCCTCACAAAACCCATTCTCAGGATGTGCTCTTATCCTCTGCACTGTTTTGCTGTCATATTCATTTTTTTGTAGCTTTGATCTGTCAAAACTCACTAGATTTTAAGAGAATTTCGCTTTAGACCTTGAACAGTTTGGCGGAAAGTTTTCTGGGTCAGAGAACTGCCTGTACTTTGACTCAGGGCTGGGAGGACTCTGCTTTTGAAGCAGCCACAAAAGCGGCAGTTTTAGATTTTAAAATGTCGGTCAACTGTTCCGAAGGCAATGACAGTCGAGCAATAATTGGAGCAGCACTGTAATATCTGGCGAGGCTACAGCGAGCAGCGCCGCGCGGAATTCCTAGTGCAAGCATTGACAATGACATCTTTTTTTGGAACAGTTTGCATTTCTATAACCATTAAGTTTGATTGGATGAGAAGCGCGGCAGCAACAGCTGATATGGTGATTCAATATGGTTCAGCAAGTAGTCGTGTTCAGCCCTTTTGTTGCATCCAATTACTCTCCGGCTGAAGTGTTAGAAGCCTGATGCAAAACCCATTACAGCCGAGGTTTGCAGACAGCAGCAGACAAACATGACTGGAAATGTTATGGGCCCAGCGCAAATGGGAACAATTAAAGGCAAGCCGTTTGCTCAGTGATCTATGTAAGCTGATGTGCTACTAAAACTCTCAAGCTGTTCTGGTGCTGTGGGGAGGAGGTCGAAGTTCTGCTGGGATTTTCTGAGACCTGCCGAGCTGTGTGTGTCATGTGTGTCTGCTGCACTGTAGGAAAAACTAGTTTACAAACTCTGTAGGGGAATGCAGGTGACTTCTCTTTGTATCATGCTGTCCCAAGGTGTAAACTGCATGTGTTTAATGAAGTAAAATGTCAGCCCATTCGTCAAAGAAGTCCAAAAATCTGCTTTCATAGCTTTACACTATGCTGCACACAGTTTTTCAAATATCTGGCATTTGGCTGCTTTCCAGTAGTACCCCTTTAAAGGAGTGAAGTAATTTACACAGGCATACATGTACCAAATATTTAGGGGCTTGTTACGAGTTTGGCGTTCCCAAACTCACGGAGAGGATGCCACCCTATCACAAGGTTTCCGCCGGCCTGACCTGGCTGACCATCGGAAACCTTGAAATAGAGCGCTCCCGCCGGTCCGACCAATAGGAACAGTACTATGAGATAACACTCGGCTCCCTTAAAGGAGCTGAATGGTATCTCGTGGCACAGAGGGGGCCGACCAGGATCCTCAGAATGCGCACTATCTGCAAAGCAGACAGTGCGCATTCCGATGGTGTTGAGGAGGGGGGCCGTGCACTGCCTGTGGCCCCCTGCACTTGTTCACCACCAGCCTTTTCATGGTGGGGAAACCACCATGAAATGGCTGTTAGAGAACAGGGTTGTAATCAGGAGGGCTGTACAGAATTAATTGCCGCCTTGGCTGATTACAACCAGGACCGCCGTCACCCCGTCGGGATCATGGATCTGGGCAGAGACGGCAGTCGGTTGGTGGTCTGGTCACAAAACCTGTAAGGCGCCAGCCTCGTAATGAGGCCCTAAGTTTGAAAAACGTTTGTTTTTCCCCCTCATTTATAATGCTTAAATTAGTTATTAGCAATGCCATTTACCTGTTCCAGTCCTCATCATTTCATTTGTTAAATTTGGGGTGTGTCCAACTCTCCCCAGACCAGCCCTATTTCCTACAGACTTCAGTGGAAGGCCGAGAAGAATGACACAAATTCACTCTGATGTGATCCAAAACATGACTTGTTTATTTCCTCTTTTCTAATATATTTACCCAAAGAGGAAGTACTTGAACCTGTTTGCTATAACTTTCCTCTTTTTCAATCAATAAGTCAATCATGGCATTTGTAAAGCGCACTACTCACCCGTGAGGGTCTCAAGGCGCTGAGGGAGGGGTGTTGCTACTGCTCGAACAGCCAGGTCTTGAGGTGTCTCCTGAAGGTTAACAGGCCCTGTGTCTGTTGCAGGTAGCTAGGAAGGGTGTTCCACATTTTGGCGGTGAGGTGGGAGAAAGATCCTCCTCCGGCGGTCGTTCTATGGATGCGTGGAAAGGTGGCGAGGTTAAAGTCAGAGGAGCGAAGCTGGCGGGTCAGTATGTAGAAGGTGAGGTTTTCTATGCATTGTTTTGTGAGCGTGGGAGAGGAGCTTGAACGTGATTCTCTTGTTGATGGGGAGCCAGTGCAGGTCTCTCAGGTGGGCTGTGATGTGGCTGTGGTGGGGTGTCCAGGACGAGGCGTGCAGAGGCATTCTGTATGCGTTGCAGTCTTTTCTGGAGCTTGGCTGTGTTTCCTGCATAGAGGGCGTTGCCATAGTCAAGTCTGCTGCTTATGAGGGCTTGGGTGCCCGTCCTTCTGGTTCCGGTGGGGATCCATCTGTAGATCTTCCAAAGCATATGGAGGGTGCTGAAGCAGGAGGAAGAGACGGCATTGACTTGCTGGGTCATTGATAGCGATGAGTCCAGGATGAACCCCAGGTTGCGTGCGTGGTCGGTGGGTGTTGGTGAATTTCCCAGTGTGGAAGGCCACCAGGATTCGTCCCTGGCGGAGGGGGTGGAGCTGAGGATGAGGACCTCAGTCTTGTCAGAGTTGAGATTCTGGCAGCTGTTCTTCATCCATTTGGTGACGGCCTTCATTCCTTCGTGGAGGTTGGTTTTGGCGGTGGCGGGGTTCTTGGTGAGGGAGAGGATCAGCTGATTGTCGTCAGTGTATGAGGCGATGTTGAGGACCTGTGATCGGATGATGTTTGCCAGCGGTGTCATGTAGACGTTAAATAGGGCCAGGCTGAGGGATGACTCTTGGGGTACACCGCAGATGATCTTGGTAGCTTCAGAGCGGAATGAAGGGAAGTGAACTCTCTGGGTTCTGCCGGTGAGGAAGGAGGTGGTCCAGTCCAGGGCTCTGTAGCGGATCCCTGCGTCATTGAGGCGTGTCCGTAGGGTGTGGTGGTAGATGGTGTCGAAGGCAGCCGAGAAGTCCAGTAGGATGAGGGCCGCAGTTTTGCCGTTGTCAAGTAGGGTCCTGATGTCATTGGTGGCGGCGATGAGGACGAGTCCAGAGTGTTGTTCTCCTTGAGGAAGCAGGTCAGTTGACAATCTTCTCAATGACTTTTGTTGGGAAGGGGAGCAGGGAGATGGGCCGGAACTTCTTAGAGCTCCTTTGGGTCTGCCTTTGGTTTCTCGAGGATGGCATTGATCTCAGCGTCTTTCCAGCTCTCCGGGAAGGTGGCGGTCTCGAAGGAGCTGTTGATGATCTTCCAGAGTTGGGGTGCGATGGCGGAGCTTGCTTTGTTGAAGATGTGGTGAGTGCAGGGGTCGGATGGTGAGCCGGAGTGGATGATGTTCATGATTTTGATGGTGTCGTCATCATTGACGTGGGTCCAGAAGGGCAGGAGGTTGGTGTGGCTGGGGGGCGGTGAGTCTGCGGTGTTGGTGGTTGACGAGGGCCTGGATATTGAAGCTGTCATGGATGTCTGAGATCTTGCGGTAGAAGAAGGTGGCTAGGGAGTCGCAGAGGACCACTAGCTATTCCACCTGAAGCTGCTACCCTGATTCCCAATGAGGAAGGTGTGGACATTTCCCTTTTATATTTCTTGTTAGAATTTCCAGGTCTTTTCATAACTGGACTTTCTGAATACGTTGCTTCCATTTTGGTTCTCTCCACTTGTGAAGATTAACTATATCCTTGGAGGACACAATTTCGCCTCACTTTTTCCCCTCATATTGATGTCCTCTTTACGTGTTGGAATGGTTTAACCCTTGTTGTTTAGTACCATATTTACACACACATGTACTATCAGCTATAATCCAGTATTACTAAAAATCCACGGTATAATCAAGGATGGTTTGTGTAGCAAATATGCGTTTTGCCCCAGATTTCCTGCCTTTATTTAGACCATATTTTTGCTGCACCTACAACTTTGTGCACTTCACCCCTGATAAACAGGAGTAAAGGTCCTGTGCTCCTTCTTTGAACATGGAAAAATTGGCTTTACCTGGATTGCCATATTTATCTTGCCTACTAGTCCCTAGTATATGGCATAGAAAATTTACCCAGGCCTATGAAGTTTTAATATCTCCTATGAACTGCAGCACCTATTGTGCCATCCACAGAATGGGTCTGTAAACATAGCTTTAGGCCAATCATATCTAGCCAAGCTGTATCAGCTTTAAAACTTGCTGTCAAACCTGTAAGAATAACCCTTTCTGACAGGGGTAAAGCCTGCTGTTAAATATTAATGTCACCTGTAAGTATACCCTGTTGCCTACAAGGTAGTCTGCCTCATATTTAAAAGTGTCACATGCAGAATTAAAGTTGACATGTCCATCCAGTGACTAGCCCCCAAAAGCAATTTTCACAGGCAGTGCGGTAGGTGGATCTTAAACAAATGTCAAAGTACAGGTTATACACTTTAATCTGTAATATTTGATAGGAAACAGCTAGACACATCATTCAAAGTGTATTGTTTCTATTTCTTAAAATCCAATTGGTCAGTGATGTTATATTTTTAATACATTTTTAGGAAAGGTAGCTTTTAGAAAGTTACCCTTTCCCTGCCGGAAATTCTGAAGGATAATTTGAATTAGGCTGCCAACATCTGTCCAGCCATTGCTTGACCATATTGCTGTGTGAAAACTGCTCCCAGAGCAGGAAAATGGCATAGGCCTGATGACCTGGGAAAGGGAACGCCAGTGCACCCAGGCCCACAGTATTCAGGCTAGCTCCAAATCCAGTGGGAGGGAAGCAACTCCCAGAACCAGTTTGTAGTATTCAGAAGGGATGGGACTGGTCTTTTCCAAGGTCACATCGCTTGCTAGACACAAGGGAGTAAGGGTTCCCCTGTTTTAGATTTTAGAAGTAAGGTGAACTGTGGGGTTGTTTGCAGTAGCGTGAATAGGAGCTGCTTAAAAAGTTGGGAGAGTTTGCCCTGGGAACTTTAACCCATTGGTTAAAGACGGTTCAGGAGTCACCCCACCACTGTCTAATACAAGCCATAAATGTGGCACCTTACAGCATCACTCCTCAGAACACTTTCTATATCAGTGGAAGATGAGGAGATTACTGGATCCCGCTTACTGTAACCTGAGAGGTGTCCTCAAGTACTGAACCTGTTCTCTCTTGTAACAGTACAAAGTGGTGGACTCCAAGGGTCAGTTAACTGTCCTCTTGTGTATCTATAGGGACACAACAAGCTGCAAGAGGCATTTTTGTGACATAACCAGTTGACCATTACCACTTGCACCTGGTCTGGATCTTCTGCTTGAGTAAGTCCTGGCCTCTAAGTGCTTCTGTGAGGCCATGGAGCCATAGACGTGTCCCAGAGGAGATGATCCAAGAATCCTATAAAGTTAGGACTTAAAATATTTTTGGACTTTTAAGACCTTCAAAGTCATTAGTTGGACATTGTAGAAGGGGTGCAGCAGGACATTTTGAGGATAAAAAAGACTTAGGGCCTGATTTAAATCATAAGTTAAAATCTTTGCCCAGGGTGAACTTGCTTGGTGTATCCGTGCTGTGCACCATCACAGCTGACCTGAAATCATGCCTTGATGCTGGTCTACTACTTCCATAGACTATTGCTGATGCTTACTGTTTTTTTGGTTTTATTTCTACTTAAATCTTTAAATATTCTTTTCACCATTTCCCCTTAATGGACTTTTGTTGTTTTGGTATCATTTTGTAATTAAAAGGTAGTTTATTTTTCCTAATTCGATTTAGGATTTTTATTGTTTGGTTTTTGATTGTTACTGATTTGGCACGGTATAAATACTTTACACATTGCCCTAAGGAGAGCCTGTCTGGTCTCTGACATAGCTACCAGGATGATGAGCTCTGATTAATTTAGTGACATGTGGGATTCACCCTGACAAGTTACTGTTATTATTTCTTCACTTGGGCGACTGCTCATCCCATGTAACATTCCACTTTCTTACAGTTAGTATACCTTTATAGCACTGATATTTCCATTGCAGTGGACCAGCCTCAAGGAAAAATGTTGTGCCTTGTCGGACAAAGTTAAGTGTACTGGGAGAAAGGGTAAGGAAGCCACCTCCTGCTGAACTAGAGAGGAGCATGTATTAGCATTTACAGTGAGGTGGTGGGGGATTTAGGGGACTATTAAGGGATTATTTGTGATTCAGGGAAGGTTAGCATTAAAGGACAGTAAAGTGTTGGTAGGGTGCAGGGATTGGTAGAGTCTACAAGTGTCGCATCACATACCCTTGCCTTACCCTTCCCTCTTAAGGAAATGAGTCAATGTGCTCCCCATGTACTCCACAATGGACAGAAGCTGTAAATTAATCATGCAGTCAATGAGTAATGTTAAGCAGATTTAGTTCCATCCACAATCCTATAGTATTTGCTCAGGTAACACATTCAAATGCTATAGTGAATTCTATGAAAGATATAGAAACAATGCTTTTGTATAACAATTGTATAAGAATGTATACTTTTTGGCACTCAAATTTAAATTAGGTGTTGCATAATCATACTTAGTTTTGGTCTGTAGGCATTTTGAATATCTGAAAAGATTTTATTGTCCTTTTAGCTGTCCTGTATCCTATTGGCAATCATCCATCATATCTTGAGGAAGAGATGAATAAATAGGGCACATGGTTAGAGCTATACCCACTTCTTAAAGAACGGTATGATGATCAGTCTAAACCAGGAAATGGAAAAGACATACATCGGTTGGTGGTGTTAAAATCTTTATTCAATATTGGTCTCCAAACATCAAGCTTAGTTCTTTAAAGGTCCCTGGGAGCACCACTAGGGCTTGTACACTTCTTATTGAACTCTGTTATATTGTTGTCACTACCTCTCCAAGTATGAGTATTAGGCACAGTTGGCCTATTAGACTTGCATCAGTCTGTTAGACCAGGGGTTAGATGGCCTCCTACATTGAATGGTTTAAGCCATAAAAAACAAGGGATATTGATTTCCAAGGCTCTGGCAGCTAACACTTTGTTAGTAAATCTGATATTTGCTAGGGTTTGCCCAAATGAGAAATTTTATCTCAACATTGTAGCAAGACCAGCCTGCATCTGAGAAGAGCTCCACGAGGTTGGACATGTTTTGTGGGAATTCTCAAGTAAGTTCAAACATCTGAGTGGACTTTGAGCAACACAAAGTCCAGAAGTAGGACCAAAATGCTGGAGCCTATAAGCTGGAATTTATTAGTTCCACTTGAAAGGAACTTCACTGTTTATAATTATTCAAAGTATTTTTAAAGCCTACAGCTTGACTCTCAGGTTGAATCTGGACAGAGCTCTGAAATAGTTGGAATTTTTGTTGTGGGACACCTGGTTTCAAAAACTCGAGGTGGGATAGTGGTACTAGGTTAGAAGAAAAACAGAATTTTGCCAATGTTCTGAAGTTCCACACATTCCAGCTGGGCAACATCACAAATACAATCCAATTATTGTTATTCTTAAACTTACATGCAGGGGTTACACCTTTTCCTCTCTAAGTAGGGGTTTATGGAGGGTTAGACAGGAGAGTGCACCCACCCAAAAAAGAGCAAATACGTTGTTATTCACAAACTGCAGTTCTAAAGTTACTACAGGTAAAAAGAGCCCCAAAAACAGAAGTAAATTGCCCCAGCTCAGAGCTGAAGTACGTTCAGTACTAAACAAAATAGTTAGCAATATAAATAAGTACAACTAAATGTGAAGAAATATGAACACAAAACATACTTATTTTTAATTATAAAATATTTTAACAGCTTTTACAATTTAAATATCAATACAAGAGGACATCTTATTAACATATTATAAAATTACATCTAATATTGTATAAGTCACATTTATTAATTACTAATGTATTAAATATGTTTTACATTTTTTTACTTTGCATCTTTGTTTTTTAATTTACAATTCTGAAAAAAATAATTTAATGTATTCAAAATAAATATTTATTATAAAATGAAGCTAATAGTGCTGTGATATTTGTATCTTGGTCTACATTTGAAATATATATATAATTATTGTACAATAATATTTAACATAAGCATATTTTTACTAATATGTTGGATCTAAATTACTTTGTTTACTTTTCCCTTTACTTTACTACAAGTAGATTCTGCTGTTGGGGAGAAGATCACAGTATGGCAAAGTATAGGAAAAAACTAAAAACATTTCTGAAACTCGGAAAAAGTTAGTAAATGTATATTTGTTTATTATTCTAAAGAGCTTTATTTGTAAATGCCACTGCAACAGTTAGTCCAGAGTGCATTACAGCTCTGAGATCAAGAACATGAATGTAATTTAGGTAGTCCCTTGTTTTTCACTTACAAAAACTTCCAGAATTCTTGAACTAAAGAGAGATACAAATATTTGAGTATCAGAAAATGTTTTGACAACAAATAATGTTTTATAGGAGCTGCTCAAAAGTAAGAGTGAACAAGATTTGCATAATTTGTTTTTATGTATTTACATGAATTTTTAGAAAAAACAACACACAATTATGCCTAATTGCCTATAATGCAAAACTGGCATTTGGCACATTATTTTAGCAGCAAAGGCATCATCATGTCTGCTTACTTCTGTAGTTCGGGTCAGCAACTCTGCCCCATACAGACATTGGGTGGGCACCATGGCATTATAAGCAGAAAATACCGGGGAGAGAGAAAGTTCTCAGAACATGTTTTTAAATTTAACTAGACCTCCTATACTGGAGAGTGCACACGCCTCCACTGTTTATTTATGCGAGACCAAGTGTAATTTATTACAAAAAAGCGTTCTTAAATATTTATATGGGCTTATAACCTCCACTGTAAATAATCCATTTTGGAAAAATGTCAAAAGCATACAAGTGGGTACTTATATACTTTTGCCATTTTTCCAAAATGAATTATCTTTGTTTTTTCCACATTAACCTTTAATTTATTGCCCACACAAAACAAATTAGACCTTTCCAGCTTCCTCTGGAGGCTCACTCGTGTCAGATATAAAATGGCCAAACCATCTACATAGAGGAGACACAATATATGCCTAACTTAAATTTTCAGTGAAAAAGATTTACTATTATCAAAGGCACGGGGGAGATCTGCAAGAAATAAGGAAAGTAGTGTAGGGGCTAGGACACAGCCCTGCCTTTAGCCCATTAACCAGCGGAAGTCTTGTATAAATAGTGTCACATTTAAATCTAATTTGCCCTGAGCCAACTTCTGATGCTGCAATTCCTGTAGTACTGCAAGTAAACTTCTGGGAATGCCCAACAATTGAAGCCTAATTCACAGAATAGCATGATCCACTAGGTCAAAGGCTGAGCTAAAACCAACAAAACAACAAAAAAGGTTCACTGTTGTTGCCCATTGCCTGCTGTCATAGAGTCCACAAACTGAAGCAATGGTCTACCAAACCACCTAGGGTTAGACTTTATAACAATGGAGGGTTTTAAACCTGCCCAGCAGCCTTAGTTAGTTTTAGAGAGGCTATCAAGTTCACTAAGGAGAAGTCTGAGAAAAATCTGGATTGGGCCACCTTCTCCTTTCAGTGATTCCTCCAGCCTTATAGATGTTATTAAGGAATGAGATCCAAGCATTTTCCAGCACAACACACATTAGAGGTTCCTTTAACTTACTGCATCTACTCTGGAATAGTTTCCAAAAGTTTTGGATATCTCTAGTGTGGAGGGTTAAGATAATCAAATCCCAATTTGTCTGATAAAAGACATGTGTCTTCATTCGAAAAAGAGCTGCATATTCCTTTTTCATGTACCATACCTTTCTTTTTTGCTAGAACCCTCCGGGAGATACAGTGATGGTCTAGCTTTCCTTAAACATTACATAAAGCCCAAACATTCTTAATCAAACCACAGCTGGCTAGATATTCAGCGTTGGCTTTCTTTTAATATCACAATATTACACTGCCTCAGTGGGATCAAACATTTAACTGCATCTTCAGTAGTCTCCAACCCAACACATTTGTACCCGTCACATCTCTCCCCTGGCCCAAGGTCTTTCATTTCTTGAAATTGATTTGATTGTGCTATGTATCTGTCCTCGATCCTAGTAGTCAAGCGTTTAGGGAAGGATAACTCGATAGGAATCACCTAATCCCCATGCACCAGGACAAAAAGAAAAGACACTTGTAAGCCCCAATAATCACTGCCCATAATTCTTACCAGCTCAAAGTCTTTACAGGCCTTAAAGTACCATGGTTGGATCAACATAATGAATCGGACAGGTCTGGTTACCATAATCAAGTGTTTGGAATGCTGGCTGATGCTCTCTAAAATGTCCATTCAATCACGCCAAGCCTAACTCAGAGAGGAACCTAACTAATTGAAGATCGTACTTCGATTGAGAACACCTCAGGAATGTGACATAAGGAAATGGGTAACTTTCCAACATTTCACTAAAATAGGCCTCTTCCTGAACTGGTGATAAACGATGATTTAAGTCACCCATTATTAAAATTGAGGGAGTGGCCAGGATCTCCAACAAGGATGCTAAATCACAAAAAAACTATTTCCAGATATCCCTCTGGGCCGCACCTTGATTTATATACACATTTACAAAGTTAGTTGGGTGGCACCCATCCTGCAGGTGAAGTTGGCAAGCCAAAATCCAGTCCCATCTTGTCTGAATGATGCTTGCTCCTTTATTATGTTTCATTGGAACCGGTGTCAGCAATCCGCCTTTTAGACGTCCTGTACTTACTTTTGTTGCCTGCTTGAAAAACTGCCTGATTCCTCTCAAGTATGATCACTCTCCCACCAGCCAAGTCTCTTGAAAGCAAATAATCATATTTTCCTCCCAAATTTGAGCTAGAGCTATTGTTCCGCATAAATATTCTAAACCGTGCACATCCATGAAAAAATGCCCAGGCTGGTGGGAGATCATCTGCTAAGTACACTTGCCCCCCGCCCCAAGAGGAGTGCATCTCCCGATCAACTCTCAGACATGCAGATCTGTTGCGGAGTAGGGTAGAGTCTACTACCCTATTTCTTAAGTTGGCTGCTTCTGTAATCTCTAAACTACCATGGTTATAAACCACTAGACATGGGAGGGCCAAAAAGCCATCAATTCCTATTACTGTCTTAACTTGTTGAAAGTTTAAACCGGTGTGCTTTATTGTAGAGGCATTTTGGGGTAGGGGGTAACAACATCTCCTTCTAGCACAATTCATAGCCCTAAATCCATGGGATCATCTCCAGCTTCTTCTACCAAATCTACTAAAAACGGGAGAGATAAAGCAGACTTTCATAATTTCCCTCCCCTGAGTCATTGGAAAAGTCAGGTTTCTGTGAAGCTGTAGAATCTTAGATAAAGGACATTGAGAGCAGTTTTAGGAAAGTAGGTGAGTGGATATGCAGTGTTGTTGATGGAGTTTGGCAAGCTGTTCTAACACCAATAATAATAATAATAATGTTGATTTGTGTAATATCTTTGTTCCTATTAAAACTCATAAAGTGTAAGAGAGGAGAGAAGCGAGATGAGACAAAATCCTGTAAAAAAAGATATAAAAGGACTAGTCTGAGCTAGACAATTGTCAGGATCAAATATACCAACAAAGAAAGCAGATAGAGGAGAATGTTGGACTAAGAAGGTGAATACTTCAAAAAACTAATGGCTGAATTATAAAGTTATTAATGGGGTTTTATTAGTCACTATTAATTTAATCAGAAGGGGAACAGTTGTGCTGTCATCAAAAATATGCAAAATGTGCAAATATCGTGTGAAAATTATTTTTCATACTTAGCATTTTTAATGATGCATGGAGTAGTCAACTTTCACTTAGAATAGTAAATAATTTTATGAATAGTCATGCCACAATTTAATACAAGACACCATTATTTTGAACGTGGATGTAGTTTGTGGTGTTCTGTTCAACTTGCTCTTGCTCATTCTCCCTCCCAATCAGGGTCCCGCTGCAAGCCATCTTTCCCCTCATTTCCACAGAGCATCAAGTGAAATGATGTCAAGGAATTAGCCATGTACATCGTTGTCAGAAAGCATTTATTCTGAAGGACTCATCCTTCTTGTACCCAAAGTATCATTTTCATGGACATCTGCTGGAAGTGTTGGTGTAAATGTGCACATTCTATGAGCCATTGTTAAAGGGATGTTTCAATGTGTGTTGATCATCTCTGGAGGGCAGTTGATGAGAGTTGCAGATGGGAGAGTTCTCTAACCTTAAGAAATAGGTTTGGACTAAAGATTTAAAATATTATGCTGTTGCTAATGTGACCCTAATCCATAATCATGGTCATTCTAAAAGGATTTTTCCACAGTGTGGAACATACACAAATAAAGTATGGCCTATCACAATGTTTTCACTTTGCTCTATTGCCAGACAAACTGCTGCAACCAAAGTTAGACATCCTGGAATACTTACAACAACTGAACCCAACTCTCCTGAAAGATAAGCAATTGGATGAATGAGCCCTTCTGGTTTCTGAGAAAATAATGAAATGCACACTCGCCTTTCTCATGGCAGAACAAAATTAAAAATCCAATTGTAGTCAGGCATCCCGAATTCAAGCTTGTGACACAAACTGTCTTCCAGCTTCTTAAATGATTCAAGGCACTCGTTATCAAATGATACTGGATCTTGAAAATAATTTCAGGTCAACCTTACTAAAGGCTTTGGTATCTAAAAAAAAACTGGATTCCACTGAGGACAGTAACCAACTATTGCCAGAAACATCCAAAGCTCTCTTTGGGTGGTTTAGAGGTTCAGTTTTGAGACTTTTTGTACACCCTTTTCAATATGGTGTCTGAGATAGCTAACTTTCTTCTCTCAATACTGCATTTTTGTTGGGGAAATTATATGCCCATTTTCTACCAAATGATCCAGCAAAGTGATGGGATTTAGTTTACAATCTTCCTTTGTTTTGGATGCCAACAAAAGTAATCTGTGTATTGTACTAGGACTGAATCACGTGCTAATCTTAAACTTTCTAAAACATTTTTAAGGATTTGGGAGAATATTGAAGGACTCTCTGTATACCCTTTTTTATTGAGCAGTTTGTATAGAACAAAATCAATTACAATTCTAACAATAGCAATACATTGTACAATAAATTACTCTAAATGACATTAACAAAGTCATTTGCAGCCGATCAAACATACATAGCTCCCTCTAATAATATGAAGTGGAAAAAATAGGGTGCATTTCCCCAAGCAACAAGACTAAATTTACCAAACTTCACAAATAAACTTTGAAAAGAGTCATTGTGAATTCTAATCATCAGTGTTTTGGTCGTATAGATTTCTTGAAGCAACTACATACATTATGAGTCATGTTCAAGACAAGGAGAGCTATCACACCCTGAAACACACTCTCAGCTAGAACACAGCATTTCATCAGAACATCAATGGCCTCTAGTTACACAATACTCTTCCTAAAGTGCAAAAAGATATGGATAGTGCACCACTGCGCAAAGTCAGTAAAGTCCAGTAACACAACGTTGACTTTTAACCATGTTCATTTTTTATTTTTGCTTTTTCTTAAACAAACGAGCAATCAGCCATCGCGTTTCGTCCTATACAAGAGGACTTCTTCAGGGCTGAAATGTAACAGAAAAAGAATACAGAACAGGTAATACACAATAAATACAAAAATAATTAAACGACAAAAAATAAAATATACATAAATATACAAAAACATGCAAAAAATCACCTCTAGTGCACATAATTATGATCATAAAGAACTCATAATCATAAGAGACAAGGGACACATGCTACCAGGAATGTTATTCACACATATAATCAATAGAAACATATATATTGATATATCACATGACACATATTACTAATATTTACAAAGACAAACTACAAAAGACAAAATATAAACACCAGTTTTAAAAAAAAAGGATATAATCTACATAGTTCTAACGATTTTTATAATATCGCCATCATTCTATAATTTTTAACAATATATTTATTGAAAAGAAAAAATAATAATATTAATTTTATTTTTTATATTTTTTATTATATATAGAAAAATAAATATGATATCAAACACGTCATACCTTATATTTGCATGGTCTTTAAATTGATTGTCTTTCCATATTATTGGAATTAAATGTCCAACCTATTGTTACTGAAAAGAATGACAACACTATGTAATATCCCACGGATTGAAAAACGAGTAACAACCAAAGTTATTGACTACCCACACATAAATTTTATATTTTCAAAATTTTCAAAAGATGGAAAATTTAAAAAGAGGTGAACAAACTCCATAAACAAATAGCCCTACATAAATGGCCTAAAATGCCACAAAGAAAGACCACCAAAGGAACCCATAATATAATTTAAAAAAGACACGAAAAATTGCGCTCTAAAGATAATAGCCAAAGCTTCTAAGGATAAATATATAAATATAGCTATTTCTATTTTACAAAAAAACACAGCTCATAAAACATAACCCCACAAATCTACAAGTGCTTAGACATAAAACATATATTTATAAATTCTAACACCACACATATACTAATATGCTATTAATTTGTGTTATTACTACAAAACAATCCCAATAAGAAAGGAAGTTAATAAACATAATACAAAACAGCGTTCCACAGGATGACATATACAAAGATAAGGCATTTGTGGTATATTTAAATTTAAATGCCTAGTCATCGATAATTCTGCCTGAAAGGTCTGTGAAGCACGTAAAATTACAATCAGTTAGTTGCCGCTTACCCCATAACGTAAGGGATCAGCCATGTCCGTCCCGGTCGGCAAAGAAAGTAAACCGAGCCCAGCTTGACATCCGCTTTTTAAACCCTAGCAATCTAGATAACGAGATTATTGGATACCGGTGGCATACTCATTGCTATGGCGACCGTTCTGAAATAAGAATAGTCGCCATCTTAGGTAAACAGATCGTCCATTTTTTAATGGTGTCATCCATTCTGTAAACAGATGTATGGGATCCAAATAGCATTATAGGGGCTTAACAGGAGTTTTGATAAAGCCCTAAAAAGTAAAAAGAAACTGATACTCTATACTAAACAGGACCCAAGAGGCTTATAGGTTGCTATAGCGACTATTATACGATAAAATCACTCTTCATATCACATAAATACGTCAGCCATTTTTAACTGGTGTCAACTATACTGAGAACCAACGAAGCCTAAGACATTCTTATAATAAAGCCCTAAATTATAAAACTTACAAACTATGCCACGTTATATTAACATGACATAGGAAGAGCCACGAAAAACTGATTGTTTCACAATGGGGTGTCAGCCATCATAAAAAGATGTAATCAATAACGTAGAGGTGACAAAACAAGGAGGAATATTGATAAAATATTGTTGGAGCTTGAAAAAGATTTTAATAAAGCCCTACAAGATAAGAGGAGAAAGATAATCTATGATGAATATTACACAGGAAACATACCCATCACTATAGCGACCATAATATCATTGAAATATTCGCCATATTGGATAAAGGCGTACACCTTTTTGAACTGATGTCAATTATACTAAATGTATATAGATTATATAACAATTATGGCCCACCATCTATTGGGGGTGAGTATCCAACTAAAAATGTGAAATTCTTAAAAGGATTCAGCTAACAGGGGAAAAAAGAGAACAAAGACCTAACAAACAATGCCTATTTAAAGGAAATAATGGAATTCTTCTTCTCTGTATTGTGGCCCATACTCACGGCGCGTAGGCGGCATATCCATGCTGCCTCACTGCGCCGCAGGGTCAATTCTCTGTCACCCCCTCTTTTGTTTGATGGTACCGTATCAATCCCATGGAACCAGAACTTATTGTCATCTGTATGTTGTTCCAACATATGCAGTGACAGAGGATATCTAATATCTTTATTCTTAATTGCACGGACGTGTTCTTGTATACGGAGTTTGAGAGGCCTTATAGTGCTGCCAACATACATTTTACCACATCCACATCCTACAATGTAAACAGCATATCTCGTTTTGCAGTTGATGAACTGTTTGATTTCATAGCTTTTGCGAGAATTGTAACAGAACTTTTTGATCTTATCAATACCCAAGCTACAGATGTTGCACTCATGACATATAAAGAAACCTAGTGGGCCCATAGGTAGCCACGTAGATGATTTATTCGTAGCAATATAACTAGGGCACAAGTGATTCCTAAGGGTTCTGCCCCTTCAAAAGATTATCTGAGGTTTTTTAGGGATACAATTACGAATATTCGGTATTTCCAATAGTAAATGCCAATACTTCCTAATGATCTTATATATGTCATTGCTTGATGTAGAGCAGTGGTTCCCAAACTTTTTCGACCCGCGGCTCCCTTCACCTATATTGGCCATTGCCCGTGGCTCCCCATTATGTCACTCTTTTTTCGGGTAGGCGATGTAAGCCCAGCCTCAGGAGTACTTTAATTTTTCTCCCTACAAATAATTAGGATGAAGGCGATGAAGGTATTATCATATTGGTAACAAAATAAAAATCCAAGTTGTTTACTTGAAGATTTTTTTTTAATTCAGTTAAGTCAGAAACAATACAATATTAAGGGCCAAAATTTTTTCCATGAATTAGCAACCTTTTTTGAACGTCCAAAATATTTAGCCACATCTTCCCTCTGTGTCACACTTGCTGTCCTCCATGCACATATTTTCTTCTCTGTTTACAAGGTCATTACTTTGCCTTGACCACACACACCTCACACTTCACCTTTTGAGCACACGTTCTGCCTTCAATCTGGACACTTTCTCCTCTAACACTACTTAACAGTACTTGTTCATTCATCAGTGCTTATTTTGTGCTTGTTTCCGGTGCACAGCACCAGCACTTATTTTTGAGGGGCGGCACTTATTTTTCTGCCTCAAGCATTTACTGCGAGCAAAGACACGTATGGGAAAGACCGAAGAAGTGAAAAAACAAAGAAGTGTCACAATAGGAAAAAACAGAAAGCTCCAAGAGTGAGCTGAAGGGGCAGGGAGTGGCTTTAAAATCATTGAAGAGGCTTGAGATGGCTTCAGGATTACACTGCCTCAGTATTCCGTTTTCCCACATTTAATTGCAGCAGCCACATGTTTAAGAGGAGGGCTTTGGGCACCGGCACATTTTTATTTACAAATTAAGCACTGTCGTTCACACTCCCACTCTGCAGTTTCTAAATTATTTCAAAGCCTTCAGCTTTAGATAACTGTGCTTTCCAAGTTCCACTCGTCTGTACCTCCCGTAGCCGTTTTTCCGGCCTCCCAACCAAAATTGCCTTTCCTTGGCAGTAAGACTCAGTAAGTAATCTGATTTGGGCATGCAAGTGAGGGAGGACTGTGGGCCTATAATTTATTTTGGACAATTTAAATAGCATTTTTTAAACACAAATGGGGAAAAAAGGAAAGGTGTGCTTTATAATGAGAAAAGAGCGTCATGACCAACCAAAACACTGAAATAACTCATTTTTGTTTTCTGTAGTTCAACAAAATAAATACGGAGGCATAGAAACAGATCATGTGCTCCAGTAGTTATATTTAAAATCAGTAAAAATAGCCCCATTACATACAATTTCATACTACTGTCTCTTTTTTAGGCGCAAACCATTCAGTAATAAAAATGTAAATATGTAAATGTGATTGTATTTAGCGGTATGCTACAAAAATTACGAATTTTCTTTAACATCAATGGTGCATCATAAATCTCCCCTGCAAGGCCGTGGAGTGTACGCAACTTGACCCTGACTTCTAGCAAATTAACTCGTTTTTTTCCAAATACAAATTAACTCGGTTCTTTCCAAATATTTTCTTGTTTTTCGGACGAGGCTCCCAGGTGAATGTTTTTGTGAAGCAGGAAAGGCCGTGCACGAGGGAGTAGATAAAAACGAGATCATTGTGAATAATGCTTTCGTCTATAAGACTCTGTAAACACTGTTTTCAAAGCTGCCTAAATGCAGCATGTTTCCAAAATGCACGCGGCGCCCCAGGCAACTTCTAACGGCGCACCAGGGTGCCGCGGCGCACAGTTTGGGAACCACTGATGTAGAGAATTGGGTAACAAATCTCACAAGGGTCTGCTCCTTTCTTCTTTTATCACTATTATTATTATTCATTACAAGCGCATTGATTCTTATTAGTTGTCCTACTCGCTTTTCCGCTTTTGTCAGGATATGTTCTCCATAGCCTCGATTTCTGAATCTTTGTTTGACTTTGTCGACATGTGTAGTGAATGTCTTGTTGGTGCTACAATTGCGTCTTATGCAGACCATTTCTCCGAAGGGGATATTGTTGATCACAGACTTAGGATGGGCACTGCTGGCATGTAGGACACTGTTACATGAGGTAGGCTTTCTAAAGAGAGTACTCTGTATCTTGTTCCCTTCAACATAAAATGTGATGTCAAGAAAGTCAATCTGTTCCTTGCTGTATTGTAGACTGAGTTTGACATTAAAGGGGTTATCATTAAGAAACATGTGATACATCACAAGTTGCTCAACAGAGCCTTTCCATATGAGTATAATATCGTCTATGTATCTACCCCAAAAAACCAATAGATCAGTCCATTGGGACGCGTGCTTACACCAGGCATGCTCCCTCTCATACCAACCCATGAACAGGCAGGCATAAGAGGGAGCAAACCTGGAACCCATCGCAGTCCCCTGTATTTGATGGAACCACTGACCATCATGTAAGAAAAAATTCTTTGAAAGAATGATATCAATCATTTCCATTACCATGTTATTATGTTGCCAATGGTCTGCTGTCCTAGTACATAAAAAAGCTACAACCGCTCTAATCCCGAACTGTTTATATATACAAGTGTAGAGACTAGTAACATCCATGGTTACAAACATCAGGTGATCAGACCACTCAAAATCATCAAATGTATTTAATATGTCTTTACTATATTGTATATATGCAGGTAAATTATGTACAAACGGTTGTAAAAATGTGTCCACATATTCAGATAGTCTCTCTGTGGGGGAAGAATTCCCTGAGATAATAGGTCTACCAGGAGGAAACCTATCTCCTTTATGTATCTTGGGCAATACATAAATGCATGGGAAACGTGGTTCATGTACTTTCAAATACTTATATTCCCCATCTGAGATAAGGCCACTCTCTCGCCAGTCAACCAAACGCATATTAATGAAATCGCCAAGCGATTTCATTGGATTCTCAGTGATGCGTTCATAGCACACTGTGTCATTCAATTGTCTGTTAATTTCATGAATATAGTCGACTTTATTCATTAGTACTACATTCCCACCTTTGTCTGCCTCCCTAATAACCAACAAAGGATCAGATTTTAGGGAATGTAATGCTTTCCTCTCCATTTGGGTCAGATTGTCATTGCTAAATTTAAAGGTGTTACTCTTATCTAGACGCCTATACATGTCATTGGTCACTCTAGTGCGGAAAAGATCAATGTTGGGATGTGTTCCAAAAGGCACAAACTTTGAAACTGGTTTAAGTCCACTATTGACCTGTGTATCTTCCTCAATACCCAAATCATGTCTCAAACTGTTTATGTCCACACTAGTATCATCCGTAAGTGACATGAGTAGTTGCAAATCTTGTAAATCAGACACCGTATGAGACAGAACGGGCGATGACTCGACTGCCAAACGGCTAGACATATGCATGGAGTTAAAATGGTCCTTCAGTTTTAACAAGCGTGTTAATTTAAATACATCAACAAAAATTTTGGTAGGATCGCCCATTTGTGTTGGACAAAAGCCCAATCCTTTGCTAAGAACTCCATATTCATCTTTATTAAGTACATGATCAGATAAATTAACAATCACTAGTTGTTCTTGCTCTAAAGTCTGATATAACCATCAGCATTTATCGGATTACATATAGTTAGTTTTTCTTGGAGCGTGTTTGTACCCCCTGAGAGTCTAAACCTGTGCTTTTGTTTCCATCTCTTACCCCCCTTCTGGTCTTTCCACTCTTTCTTTTCGTACAAATTTGCTTCCTAATCTTAACCTTTCCATCTCCACTAAAAAAGGAGATGGATTGCGAAATGGTGGTGCCGATGTCGATGCTGCACTGGATGTTGTGCTTACAAAAGAACCCACAGAGCTTAAGCTGGCTGAATCAGTATCCGATGTTTCAATCCGTGTTCTCTTACTGGCCACAGGTGTTTTTAAATTATCGTATTTCCGTGCAAACGTATAAGTACGACCTTCTCTGCAGTCAATCTCATCCCGTTTGATTTTGCGTAGTTTCTTATCACGCAAGAATATTTGGTATTCATCCATTACTTTATCCAAGATCTCATAGTTTCTCTTAATGGCATCTTTCAAATTCATATCATCAATACTTTTCTCCAATTTATCAACCTCCGCTTGTAATTTAGAGGTTTTTTTCTCAGAATGCTTGATCAAGATGCGCATCATCGTAAATGAGGCACTCTGCAAGTTGTCTTCCCATTCAGTCAAGGATTCCTCATCAGATCCTCGAATGTGGGAAAGATAAGAATTCTTAGGCCTCTTGGAATTCTTTTGTTTTCAATATATTTTTGTAACGTGATGCCGTCCCACCATCTGGCCATCTCCTGTTTCTTCAATCTCTCTAATTTCTGAAATTTGGATTTTAAACCTTCTTGACATGTAGTAATACTATCACTTCCGTTCTGTACAGTTTGATTACAAAAAAGGTCCCTTGCCATTTCTTCATGTTTGTCCTTAAATCGAGACATTTTAGTGAAAACACAGGGAAAAATATTTCACTTATGAGTGGTAAGACAGTGCAAAGCAAGAAAAAAAAACTCGAAATGAACTGCTACTGGATTGGTGGCGGGTTAAAGCTTTACAAATGCACCTGTCTTGGACTACCATGAGTATTAAAACTCTGTGAACTGTATTGTCGCCCAATATCTATGGCTCTACCTGTGCACAAATCACAGCACCTGCCACCAAAAGGGCAATCCTGAAAGGATTAAATGCAAAAAGATATGGATAATGCACCACTGCGCAAAGTCAGTAAAGTCCAGTAACACAACGTTGTCTTTTAACCATCTTCATTTTTTATTTTTGCTTTTTCTTAAACAAATGAGCAATCAGCCAACGCGTTTCGTCCTATACAAGAGGACTTCTTCAGGGCTGAAATGTAACATAAAAAGAATATATATATCACACCAGGACAGGTAATACACAATAAATACAAAAATAATTAAACGACAAAAAATAAAATATACAAAAACATGCAAAAAATCACCTCTAATGCACATACTTATGATCATAAAGAACTCATAATCATAAGAGACAAGGGACACATGCTACCAGGAATGTTATTCACACATATAATCAATAGAAACATATATACTGTATTGATATATCACATGACACATATTACTAATATTTACAAAGACAGACTACAAAAAACAAAATATAAACACCAGTTTTTAAAAAAAAGGATATAATCTACATAGTTCTAAAGATTTTTATAATATCGCCATCATTCTATAATTTTTAACAATATATTTATTGAAAAGAAAAAATAATAATAATATATTTTTTTTAAATTATGTATAGAAAAATAAATATGATATCAAACACGTCATACCTTATATTTGCATGGTCTTTAAAATGATTGTCTTTCTATATTATTGGAATTAAATGTCCAACCTATTGTTACTGAAAAGAATGACAAAACTATGTAATATCCCACAGATTGAAAAACGAGTAACAACCAAAGTTATTGACTACCCACACATAAATTTGATATTTTCAAAATTCTCAAAAGATGGAAAATTTAAAAAGAGGTGAACAAACTCCATAAACAAATAGCCCTACATAAATGGCCTAAAATGCCACATAGAAAGACCACCAAAGGAACCCATCATATAATTTCAAAAAGACACGAAAAATTGCGCTCTAAAGATAATAGCCAAAGCTTCTAAGGATAAATATATAAATATAGCCATGTCTATTTTACAAAAAACCACAGCTCATAAAACATAACCCCACAAACCTACAAGTGCTTAGACATAAAACATATATTCATAAATTCTAACACGACACATATACTAATATGCTATTAATTCGTGTTATTACTACAAAACAATCCCAATAAGAAAGGAAGTTAATAAACATAATACAAAACAGCGTTCCACAGGATGACATATACAAAGATAAGGCATTTGTGGTATATTTAAATTTAAATGCCTAGTCATTGCTAATTCTGCCTGAAAGGTCTGTGAAGCATGTAAAATTACAATCAGTTAGTTACCGCTTACCCCATAACGTAAGGGATCAGCCATATCCGTCCCGGTCGGCAAAGAAAGAAACCGAGCCCAGCTTGACATCCGCTTTTTAAACCCTAGCAATCTAGATAACGAGATTATTGGATACAGGTGGCATACTCATTGCTATGGCGACCGTTCTGAAATAAGAATAGTCACCATCTTAGGTAAACAGATCGGCCATTTTTTAATGGTGGCATCCATTCTATAAACAGATGTATGGGATCCATATAGCATTATATGGGCTTAACAGGAGTTTTGATAAAGCCCTAAAAAGTAAAAAGAAACTGATACTAAACAGGACCCAAGCGGCTTATAGGTTGCTATAGCGACTATTATACGATAAAATTACTCTTCATATCACATAAATACGTCGGCCATTTTTAACTGGTCAACTATACTGAGAATCAACGAAGCCTAAGACATTCTTATAATAAAGCCCTAAATTATAAAACTTACAAACTATGCCACGTTATATTAACATGACATAGGAAGAGCCACGAAAAACTGATTGTTTCACAATGGGGTGTCAGCCATCATAAAAAGATGTAATCAATAACGTAGAAGGTGACAAAACAAGGAGGAATATTGATAAAACATTGTTGGGGCTTGAAAAAGATTTTAATAAAGCCCTACAAGATAAGAGGAGAAGATAATCTATGATGAATAACACACAGGAAACATACCCGTCACTATAGCGACCATAATATCATAGAAATATTCGCCATATTGGATAAAGGCGTCGGCCACTTTGAACTGATGTCAATTATACTAAATGTATATAGATTATATAACAATTATGGCCCACCATCTATTGGGGGTGAGTATCCAATTAAAAAAACCTAAAAATGTGAAATTCTAAAAAGGATTCAGCCAACAGGGGAAAAAAGAGAACAAAGACCTAACAAACAATTCCTATTTAATGGAATATCCAATACGGATCATTAAAACACCTAATTCCAGACCAAAATGCATAAATGCAAATGCACCTTGTATAAAATCATTAAAATCCAAAGGTTAAAAAAAAAGTAGAGATGCGTTTCTACCAGAAGCCTATAGGTATATTAGCTCCTAAATAAAGCACAAAGGTGCATAAATTCAAGTACAAAACATTATACAATAACTTCAATATTGTAAAAAATTGAAGACCAAGATTCTGGTAAAACTCTTGTCAAAGGTAATGAACCAATACGAATCCTTTTGCCTGGGGTGCACTTAAGTCATGTGAATATAGTATTATTGCATTTCTTGAATTCAGTCCATTTTGTTAAGAACCTCAGGAGGCACATCATATCCCATGCATAAGCCTCCTTGAATGCTTTGGTCTTCATCATTTTTGCATACCAATGTCCAATAGTTGGGCTATCTAACATTCCCCATTTTTGCAACATTAATCTACAGGAAATTGCTAAAGCAACAGACACAAAATATTGCACATTTTTGTTAGTATGACAAATAGCGAAAGATGAGCACAACAAAACTAGTGTGGTCTCTGGCACAATCGTAAATTGAATAAAGTTCCCTAATTCTTGAAATATTGTATTTGAAAATTGATAAAGCATAGGAAAAGTAAAAAACACATTCCCTGAAGCATTAGATTGACACCAAAAGCAATTATCAGGAACTGTTTACACCATCTTACATAGGGCATGGGGGGTGTAATATGCCAGCCATTTGGATATGAAAGACATCCTTTTGAAATTAGCGGCTGTTAAAAATGGGGTCTCTAGTTGGCAGTCGGTTTCAACCTGTCCAAGTAGGGACCCTCACTCTAGTCAGGATAAGGGAGATACCCAGCTCAGATAACCCCTGCTCACCCTGTTGGTAACTTGGCATGAGCAGTCAGGCTTATTTCAGAAGCAATGTGTAAAGCATTTGCACATAACACACAGTAACACAGTGAAAACACTACAAAAGGACACCACACCAGTTTTAGAAAAAAGCCAATATTTATCTGTGTAAAAAAAGACCAAACGAGATAAATCCAACATACAATAATAAAGATGTTATGTTATATTAAGAGGATTTATAAAGCGCACGGCTACCGGAAGGCCTCCCATCACTAAGTACCAATTTTCAGAACATGGTATGACGGTTAAGCTTGAAAAAGCCAGGTTTTAAACAATTGACGGAAGGAGAGCTCATTGCTGGTCAGCCGGAGGCGGAGAGGTATTGTATTCTATAATTTGCCTTTCCCCCCATCTGGCCTTTTTTACAATTGGGGTTTTTACTAGTGCTGCCACCGAAGATCTAAGCTGCCTAGAGGGGGTATAAAAAGAGGCTAAAGGCCTTAACTAAGAAGGACCTCTGTTACGTAGGGATCTGTGAATGTAACACAGAGCTTTAAATTTTATGCGCTGTGCCACAGGAAGCCAATGAAGAGAAGAGATAGCCTCTTTAGTGGACATATGCTTAGGTATGTCTAGAAGGAGCCGGGCGGAGGCATTCAAAACCACCTGCAATTTCCTACTTACATACTTTGGAGAGGCAAGATACAATACATTACCATAGTCAAGCCGAGAAATAATCAGGGCCTCAACAATAAGGGGGTCATTCTGACCCCCGCGGGCGGCGGGAGCCGCCCGCCTGGAGGGAGCCGCCATATGGCCGCTCCGCGGTCGAAAGACCGCGGAGGCCATTCTGGCTTTCCCGCTGGGCTGGCGGGCGACCGCCAGAAGGCCGCCCGCCAGCCCAGCGGGAAACCCCTCCCCACGAGGAAGCCGGCTCCGAATGGAGCCGGCGGAGTGGGTATGTGCGACGGGTGCAGTGGCACCCGTCGCGTATTTCAGTGTCTGCAAAGCAGACACTGAAATACAAAGTGGGGCCCTCTTACGGGGGCCCCTGCAGTGCCCATGCCCCACAACACCCCATACCGCCATCCTGTTCCTGGGGGGCGACCCGCCAGGAACAGGATGGCGGTATGGGGTGTCAGAATCCCCATGGCGGCGCAGCAAGCTGCGCCGCCATGGAGGATTCTGCAGGACAGCGGAAAACCGGCGGAAGACCGCCGGTTTTCCTGTTCTGACCGCGGCTGAACCGCCGCGGTCAGAATGTCCTGAGGAGCACCGCCAGCCTGTTGGCGGTGCTCCCGCATCCCCGGCCCCGGCGGTCCTTGACCGCCGGGGTCGGAATGACCCCCTAAGTCTTTTAGCTATGAATGGAAGAATTCTGAAGACTTTTCTCAATAGTCTAAACAGACTGAAACAGGTTGCGGAGATCTTTTTTACATGGTAATCCATTGTGGGCCAGAGGTCCAACCATGCACCTAGGCTCTTGATATTCTCTTTAGGGGGAAGCAGGTTCCTTAATGGATCCAAGATGTGAGGATGAAACCCCAAATGGGGATGATGTACTAGTACCATTATTTCTGTTTTATCTTCGTTAAGTTTCATCTTACATTCCGACATCCATCTGGTCACTGCCTGGAGGCAAGGTATGAGTGCAGAATGGTTGGTGCTGGCGTTAGTGGAAAATTAAATTACCAGCTGCGTATCATCTGCATATGACACTATTGACAGACCGTAAGGCTTCACAATCTCTGCAAGTGGAGACATGTAAATATTGAACAAAGTGGGGCTAAAGGAAGAATCCTGGGGTAGCCCACAGTTGATCGATAGTCGGTTAGATAGAAAGGACTGGTCCAATACCTGGAAGGTCCTCCTTTCCAAAAAGGAGGAAAGCCAGCTCAGAGCACTGCCTGTAATTCCAAGGTCCGCCAATCTTAAAAGAAGTATACCGTGCTCCACAGGGTCAAACGCCGC
The DNA here is from genome assembly GCF_031143425.1 of Pleurodeles waltl. Lineage (NCBI taxonomy): Eukaryota > Metazoa > Chordata > Amphibia > Caudata > Salamandridae > Pleurodeles > Pleurodeles waltl. The sequence continues at coordinate 126,706,864 of NC_090436.1, read as the reverse complement.
ACTGAGTTGAAGAATAATAATGGCCGTTGCACCACCTTGATCAAGGCGCCATCTAGCCTCCTCAGTGACTGTTAACAATGCCGACTCTGTGCTATGGAGTGGCCTAAAACCCATCTGGGTAGGATGAAGAATGTCATTATCTTCAAGGAAGCAGGACAGCTGGATGTTCACATGCTTTTTTATTAGTTTAGACACTGCTGGTAACATTGAGATAGGTCTATAGTTATTCAGAAGGGCTGCATCAAGGTGAGGCTTTTTCAATAAAGGCTTGACTATGGCATGTTTCCATTAGTCAAGGATGATACTCCTGTTATGGGAGGAATTCAGGAGATCAGTAACTGCCGGAGCTATAACGGAGGCACCCAATGCAAGAACATGTGGAGGGGCAGGATCAAGAGGAGAGCCTGATTTCAGTACAAGTGGTCAGTTTGAAACCCAATCCTCAGTAAGGGGAGTGAAGTGTGAAAGTGAAATACCATGTGAGGTATCCTGACATATAGTGGTAGAAGCGTAATATGAGTTTCCAGAAAGAGCTGAATAGATATCTGCTATCTTTTGTTGAAAGTAGAGTGCTAAGTTATTCCTATGTGCTAGAGAGGCCTCCAAAAGATCACTATGCGTATTAGGCTGCGCTACCTCTTAAGTATTTGAAAGATCTCCTTAGGTGAGTTGGGGGACTATTCAATTCTTTATGCATAGTAAGTGGACTGGTCTGATTTAATTTCCAAGTGGAAGCATTCTATAATCCCCCTTTAAAGAGGGATCATAGGATTTTCTCAATTTCCTTTCCAGGCGCTTACACTCTTTTTTTAATAGGTGAAGGTAAGAGGAAAACCAAGGAGCATTTTTCTTTCGTTGGGTCTCTGCTTTGGTTGAGTAAGGGAGTATTATATCTAAGGTTTGATCAGTAAAGGTTGGTTTTGAATTTTCACAGGTGTTGGTCCAGTCTCTAGCTTTAGGTTTGTGCCAACAATGATGAGGTTGCGTTGTAGTGGGGGGGTATACAGATAACAGAAGTAGCAAGATTAAGGCCGTCATTACGACCTTGGTGGTCGGTGATAAAGTGGCGGTAATACCACCAACAGGCCGGCGGTAAGTACCGCCAAATTATGACCATGGCGGTGATATCTCTGAAAGACAGCCAATGTACCACACAGACCGCCAGGGCAGAAACAACAGGCACCATGGCAGTAGCTGTCAACAGCCAGGCGGAAGACAAAGTTCCGCCCACCATATTATAAGATGCCAAACCGCCACCTTTTCTGGGGCGGTACCAACGCCATTGAAAGCCTGGTGGAAACAGAGCTCAGAAGTGAAAGGACTCACCATTGGAGACACAGGGAAGAACCACGCCGCCATGGAACCAGAACTGCAAGTCTTCCAGATGATCTCACACACCATACACACAACCAGCTGCACAAGAAAAACTATTTATCCCCGTAAATTGGCTGAATAATGCAAGGACAACAGGAACTGACTAAACTGATTGTAATAAGATCAACATCAAAAGTAACAATTTGATTTGGCAATGCAACAGATATGTACAAATGTACAAACAAGGGACAGTGCCCAGTCCTCAGTTCACAGGGGCCACATGGTCACAGGGCAAAGTCCAAGGCCCTACTCGTTCCCTGCACCAATACGGAGAGAACACTGCAGGGGCATCAGTTGGCAAATAGGCAGGCACCTCAGCCGGATGTGGAAACAAGACCATTGGTTCTGGAGGGGGCAACATGCCCAGTGCTTGGTCCTGGGGAATGCAAGGCCACAGTCTCTCAAGTGGGTGACTTTCCCACTGGTTCTGAAAGGGGCAACATGCCATGTGCTTGGTCCTGGAGAGTGCAAGGCCACAGTCTCTCAGGTGTGTGAATACCCCAGTGGTTCTGGAGGGGGCAACATGCCCGGTACTTGGTCCTGGGCAGTGCAAGGCCACAGTCTCTCAGGTGGGTGAATACCTCACTGGTTCTGGAGGGGGCAACATGCCCTGTGCTTGGTCCAGGGAGTGCAAGGCCACAGTCTCTCAGGTGGGTGAATACCCCACTGGTTCTGGAGGGGGTAACATGCCCTGTGCTTGGTCCTGGGGAGTGCAAGGCCACAGTCTCTCGGGTGGGTGACTTTCCCACTGGTTCTGGTGGGGGCTTGCCGCACAGCAGCCCATGGAGGCTGGATCATATGGCATCTGCCGGCGGTGATGGCAGCACTGTGGTGGTGGTAGTGGGAGGCTCCTGCTCAGCCCCTGCACCCTCCGATGGCTGCACTGTGGTGGTGGTGGTAGTGGGAGGCTACTGCTCAGCCCCTGCACCCTCCGATGGCTGTACTGTGGTGGTGGTAGTGAGAGGCTCCTGCTTAGCCCCTGCACCCTCCGATGGCTGCAATGTGGTTATGGTGGTAATGGGAGGCTCCTGCTCAGCCCCTGCACTCTCCGATGGCTGCACTGTGGTGGTGGTTGTGGGAGGCTCCTGCTCAGCTCCTGCACTCACTGATGGCTGCACAACCATGGCTGGTGGTGGGGGCTCTGTGACAGCTCCTGGTGCAGGCTCCTTCCCGTTTTTCCTGGCTGGTGCAGGCTCCTTCTCCTTTCTGCTGGCTGGTGCAGGCTCCTTCCCCTTTCTGCTGGGTGGTGCAGGCTCCTTCCCCTTTTTGATGGCTGGTGCAGGCTCCTTCCCCTTGTTGCTGACTGGTGCACGCTCCTTCCCCTTTTTGATGGCAGGTGCAGGCTCCTTCCCCTTCTTGCTGGCTGGTGTAGGCTCCTTCACCTTGCGGCTGGCTGGTGCAGGCCCCTTCTCCTTCAGTATTTGTGGCTTGGAATCCTTTCCACCACAAGTGGGTGCTGATGGGACTGGACCCGTAGACTGTTCAGCTGAGGTGCTTGGCTGGTTTCTTGATACCCTGGCCATACGTGCAGGACGGGGGTAGGGAAGGGGTCAATGGTGGAAAGGAAAAGCTTTTTACGGACATTGGGGTGGGAAAAGGGAGAAGAAATGGGAGTGGAGGATGAGGGAGTGGTTATTGGAGGTTTTTGTCTGCTGGATTTGGGTGCAGTTGTGAGGTGGATGGCAGTTGAGTGTCTGCATGCTTGCGTTGTGTACTTTAGGAGGGGGGACAGACACGTTGGGAGAGGACACAGGGGACATGTGTATGGATGTTGTGGAGGTATCTGCCAGCGAGGTGTGTGTTCTGCTTGGTGTGGTGATGATGCAGGTAGTGGATGATGATGTAGTGCATGCAGGTGTGAGTGTGGACGTAACTGGGTTGGAGGTGGAGGAGAAGGAGGAGGAGGAGGAGGGGAGACAGTGAAAATAGTGGATGTTGTTGTGTCTGCAACTTGATGGTGTTTGTGTGAGTGCCTGTGGGATGAAATGTGGTGCTTGTGTTTGCCTGTGACACTCTTGGGTGTTGTCTTGTGTGCATGCTCATCTGGTTGTGTGCTTGGGATGGGTTGGGGTTGAGGAGAATGGGACTGGGAAGTGGAAGTTGGAGGGGGGACGGTTGAAACAGGGACAATGGCTGCCATCAGAGAGAAGGCCAGAGCCTGGATCGATCTCTGTTGGGCTGCCAATCCAGTGTGAATGCCCTCCAGGAATGCATTAGATTGTTGCATCTGGGCCGCCAGACCCCGTATGGCATTCACAATGGTTGATTGCCCTACAGAGATGGATCTCAGGAGGTCAATAGCCTCCTCACTCAGGGCAGCAGGGCACACTGGGGCAGGGCCTGAGGTGCCTGGGGCAAAGGAGATGCCCACCGTCCTGGGTGAGCGGGCACGGGCAACTCACTGAGGGGCTACTGGGAGTGCTGTGCTGCTACGGGGTGGCAGCTGTACCTGTAGCTGGGGTGGTCACACAGGTGTCCGCCTCAACCAGGGAGCTCCCATCGGAGGCGGTATCAGAGTCTGTATTGTCCCCTCCAGTCTCCGCCATGGTGCTCCCCTCGCCCTCTGTCCCACTGGTGCCCTCAGCGTCGGTGGACTCTGTCTCCTGGCTTCTGTTGGATGCAGCTCCCTACGTCACCGGTGCCTCTGCTTCTCCGCCAGATGGTGCTAATGCACATAAGGACAGGATGACAAAACAAGAAAGGGGGAGAGAGAGACAAATGGTACACTGGGTCAACTACTGCAACAACACCACTGTTGGTGCACACAGCACCCTCACACACAGGGTACTATGCATTGCATTACCAGTGATATTGCTATCCACCAAGGCATGAGGAGGAGCGCAAACCGCCAACTGCCGCACACCTGGGACCCACGCAGCCCTGACCAGTAGTGGATGCTTACAAGCTAGGTAGGCAGTATTTCCCCTTCAGACCCTTAGCCACCAGAGGACCTACACTGCTATTTCTGGCCTGGCCAGGGGCACCCACTGACACACACCCACCACTCGAATACCACCCCTCCAGCCATTTCGTTCAATGATGGCCACTGTACTCACCCCCTTGTGGCTGCTGTGATGACCTCAAGTGCCCATCCAGCTCTGGATAGGCCACCGCCAGTATGCGGGCCATCAGGGGGGTCAGGGTTCGACGAAAACCCCTTTCATTGGTGGGAGGCCATCCCCAGCTGGGCCTCCTCGGTCTTCCGTGTCCAGCGTCTCAGGTCCTCCCACCGTTTGCGACGATGGGTGCTCCGCTTGCCATAGATCCCAGGGTCCGCACCTCTTTGGCGATGGCACACCATATTCCCTTCTTTTGATGGGCACTGGCCCGCAGAGGCAATACAGACAGGAGAACCCCATTAGACAAACAGTCCAGCCAGTAACACAAATGGCCCACTGTTAGAAATGGGATTTTTGGTTGTCAGTCAGTTTACCCCCTGTCCAAGCAAGAACCCTCACTCTAGTCAGGGTAAGTCACACACAATCCAAAATTATCCTGTGCCCACCCTCTGGTAGCTTGGCACGAGCAGTCAGGCTTAACTTAGAAGGCAATGGGTAAAGTATTTGTGCAATAAATCATAGAATAACACAATATAGCCCCACAAAAATACACCACACAGTGTTTAGAAAAATATATAATATTTATCCGGATAATTGCAGGTCAAAACGAATAAAGATGCAATGTGAAATTGTAGAGATATCACTGAAAAGTGATATAAAGTGTCTTAAGTCTTTAAAAAGCAAACAAAGTCTCTTTCAAGCACAAAGTACCGGGTTTAAAGTGGAAAATCTCCGCAAAGGGCCGCAGAAGTAGAGATACGTGGAAAAATGGTGTGTGCGTCGATTTCTCCCCTGCACACACGGACTTGCGTCGTTATTTTTCAAGCGGGGAAGTCGGGTGTCGTTTTCCGGCGTGCGGACAGTCTCTTTCTGTGGTTCACAGGATTATCAGATGTCCCGGGGTCTGTGCGTGGAATCCTATGCTTGTTTTCAGGCTGCGCGTCGTTCCGGTGGGCTGTGCGTGGAATCTTCTCCCTCACGGCAGGCGTCGCGTCGATTTCCTTTCTGGAGTCGGGCGGCGTTTGTCCAGGCGAGGCCGTGCGTCGAAGTTCCGGCTGCACCGCAGGCGTCGCGTCGAGTGACGTCTTTCTGGGTCGGCGTGCAGTGAATTTTTCACCGCGGAGCAAGCTGTGCGTCTAATTTTTCTGCGCACAAGGCGTCCAAATGAAAAAGAGAAGTCTTTTTGGTCCTGAGACTTCAGGGAACAGGAGGCAAGCTCTATCCAAGCCCTTGGAGAGCACTTCAGCAGCAAGGCAAGAGTTCAGCAAAGCAGCAGGGCAACAGCAAGGCAGCAGTCCTTTGTAGAAAGCAGTCAGGTGAGTACTTTAGGCAGCCAGGCAGTTCTTCTTGGCAGGATGCAGGTTCTGCTTCAGGTTTCTTCTCCAGCAAGTGTCTGATGAGGTAGGGCAGAGGCCCTGTTTTATACCCAAATGTGCCTTTGAACTGGGGGAGACTTCAAAGAGTGCCTAAGAAGTGCACCAGGTCCCCTTTCAGTTCAATCCTGTCTGCCAGGGTCCCAGTAGGGGGTGTGGCAGTCCTTTGTGTGAGAGCAGGCCCTCCACCCTCCCAGCCCAGGAAGACCCATTCAAAATTCAGATGTATGCAAGTGAGGCTAAGTACCCTGTGTTTGGGGTGTGTCTGAGTGAACGCACAAGGAGCTGTCAACTAAACCCAGCCAGACGTGGATTGTAAGGCACAGAAAGATTTAAGTGGAAAGAAATGTTCACTTTCTGAAAGTGGCATTTCTAGAATAGTAATATTAAATCCAACTTCACCAGTCAGCAGGATTTTATATTACCATTGTGGCCATACTAAATATGACCTTCCTACTCCTTTCAGATCAGCAGCTACCACTTCAATAATGTATGAGGGCAGCCCCAAAGTTAGCCTATGAAGGGAGCAGGCCTCACAGTAGTGTAAAAACGAATTTAGGAGTTTTACACTACCAGGACATGTAAACTACACAGGTACATGTCCTGCCTTTTACCCACACAGCACCCTGCTCTAGGGGTTACCTAGGGCACACATTAGAGGTGACTTATATGTAGAAAAAGGGGAGTTTTAGGCTTGGCAAGTACTTTTAAATGCCAAGTCGAGGTGACAGTGAAACTGCACACACAGGCCTTGCAATGGCAGGCCTGAGACAAGGTAAGGGGCTACTTAAGTGGGTGGCACAACCAGTGCTGCAGGCCCACCAGTAGCATTTAATCTACAGACCCTAGGCACATATAGTGCACATTACTAGGGACTTATAAGTAGATTAAATAGTCCAATCAGCTATGATCCAAGGTTACCATGTTTAAAGGGAGAGAGCATATGCACTTTAGCACTGGTTAGCAGTGGTAAAGTGCACAGAGTCTAGAAACCAGCAAAAATGAGGTCAGAAAAAGAGAAGGAGGAAGGCAAAAAGTCTGGGGATAACCTGCAGAAGGGCCATTTCCAACACCCACCATACCTGTTTCCATCACTATTGACACACATAGCCCAGCACTCAATGTGTACCCAGCCAGAAGGGTATCCCTTACACAATGCCTTCACACACACTTCCATACATTCATGCCACATGCATTGTGCACACAGTGTACTCACCTTTGGTCTGAAGGCCCATACAGCAGTCCGTATTGCGGTAGAACCCCATCCACCAGTCTCTTCAACTCCTCTGAAGTGAAGGCTGGAGCCCTTCCCCTGGTCACATGGGCCATGGTAGGTTCCAGACACAGGTCACAGCAGCACATGAAATGTAGGTCCTCTCCTATGGAAGGTCAGAAAACAAGTGAGAAATCAGATAGAAAATGGTGGTCATGTACGCGGCGGTGCATACCATCACCACCAGCGTAGATCACCATTGGCCACTGTACCCTATAGGGCCTAATTTTAACCAATGATGAATTGCTCAGCGGTTCGCGACCGCCTCCCACCATAGCTCACAACGTCAGCGGCATTACCTCACTTCCACCTGTCCCTCCACACAGGACAGGGGATGCCATTTCAGGGGGGGAGGCCTATCGAATAATGCTGAGTCACAGGAGAAATAGGCACATACTGGACAAATCACACTGACCCATTACATGTTTACAGATTGCAGACTACTGTTGTGGCTCCATTGTTTAGTTTGTGACAGCCTCCTAGCTATTTTGTCCCTTAGATTCCTACCGCTGCGGATGAATAGGAGATGGAGACATACCCCTGTGTACAGACCCCTGGTGGACTTGGCTACACTGGAGGACAGGCACATAATACTCACCTATAGACTGGACAGGGCCACAATCACAGAGCTGTGTGCCCAATTTGAGCCTGACCTGATATCTGTTATCCGTCATTCCACTGGGATCCCCCTCCTGTGCATGTGCTATCAGTTCTCCATTTCCTGGCAACTGGTTCTTTCCAAGTGACAGTGGGCTTGGCAGCAGGAATGTCACAGCCAATGTTCTCAATAGTGCTGACAAGAGTGTTGTCTGCCCTGATAAAACACAAGTGCAGCTACACTGCATCCCCCAGGTTGAGGATTTGGCCACTGTGAAGGCCGAGTTTTATGCACTGGGACATATCCCCAAAATAATTGGGGTAATTGACGGAACACATATTGCATTTGTCCCCCCCGCCAGAATGAACAGGTGTTCAGGAATTGTAAGAGTTTCCACTTTATGAATGTGCAGATGGTGTTCTTGGCGGACCAGTATATCTCCGACTTCAATGCTAAGTATCCTGGTTCAGTGCATGTTGCCTTTGTCCTGAGGAATAGCAGCATCCCAAATGTGATGACCCAACTACAGAGGCACAGGGTGTGGCTAATAGGTGAGCCCAGGTTCACACCCAGTATAGGTTGGTGTATGGCTATGGTGTTGGCCATATAGGATAGTGTGTGGCTAAATGTTGTCCCTCAATATTTGCAGGTGACTCTGGTTACCCAAACCTATCATGGCTGCTGACGCCTGTGAGGAATGCCAGGACAAGGGCAGAAGAACGTTATAATCAGGCACATGGGCAAACCAGAAGGATAATTCAGAGAACCTTTGGCCTCCTAAAGGCCAGGTTCTGGTGCCTCCATCTAACAGGTAGATCCCTGTGCTACTCACCCAAGAAGTTCTGCCAGATAGTAGTGGCATGCTGCATGTTGCACAACCTGGCCCTCAGATGCCATATCCCTTTTCTGCAGGAGGAGGATACTGGAGATATCCCTGTGCCAGCAGTGGACCCTGTGGACAGTGAGGATGAGGAGACAGAGGATGAGGATGAGAACAACAGAACATCTGTAATACGTCAGTACTTCCAATGACACACAGGTGAGACAGTGCAATTTTACATTTCAATGAATTTGGTTGTATTCTGTGTGGCACTGGCATGCTGGTATTTCCCACTTTTATGCCCACTTACTGTTCCCTCTGGCTATTCATTTTGCAGATGTTGGTGAATTAACAAATACTCCTGGTGTGATCACAACAGCCAGCTACAGTTCATTAATTCTATGCTCATTCTATGTACAGTTCATTTGCAATGGTTGTACCTGTTTCAATCAATACATACTTGAAATACATGACATACTCGAAATCGATTTTTATCAAAGGGTGTTTATTGAAGTGCTAATATATAGAGGGGAAAGTGCAGTGGGATGGGGTGATGATGGAGGAAAGTCCAGGGTATTGTTCCAGTCTGTTCACAGCACAGGTGCATCGTCCAATGGGGCATAAGACGGGGAGCAATGACAGTTCAAGGTGGACAGGGTGACTGAGTGGGACACAAGGGGGAGAATCCGGAGAGTCTCATTTCCTGGTGGGGGTCTTAGCAAGTGTCTCTGGCTTCTGTCTGGATCGCAGGGAATGTTTGCGGGGTGGTTCACCTTCTGCAGGGGGAGGGGTGCTGGTGGCCTGTGAGTCCTGTGGTGGGGCCTCCTGGCCACTAGCGGCAGCGGAAGTGGAAGGCTGTTCAGATGACTGTCTAGTGGCAGGGGCCCACTGGTGTGAGACTGCCTCCCTCATAATGTTGGCCATGTCTGCCAGCACTCCTGCTATGGAGATCATGGTGTTGTTGATGGCCTGCAAGTCCTCCCTGATCCCCTGGTACTGTCCCTCTTGCAGCCACCTGTTCCCATGCACGCTGTCTAGCATCTGGAGCCTCGTGTCCTGAGAATGTTGATGGGCTCCCAGGTTCTCGGAGAGTGCCTCCTGGAGAGTCGGTTTCCTGGTCCTGTCCTCCCCCTGGTGCACAGCAGTCCTCCAGTGTCCCTGTTGGCCTGTGCCTCTGTCCCCTGAACCGTGTGCCCACTGACGCCAGGTCCCTGATTGTCTTGGGTGCGAGGTGTAGCCTGGGGTCCCTGTGCAGGTGGGCACAAAGCTGATTGACGTGTCCTGGGGACAGAGGTTTAGGGACGCTGGATAGGTGCTGAGGTGTTGTTTCCTGATGGGGAAGGCTCTGTGGTGGGCTGTGACTGGGCTTGGGTAACCGGCTGTCCAGTGGTCCCTGATGGGCCAGGTAGATCGTCCAGGTCCTGAAGTCCAGAGTTACTGTGGGCCACTTTCGTTGGGGGATTGGATAGTGCTGGCACCTCCTCTCTGGTGACATTGGCTTGGGTACCTGTGGGGATGTAAATGATGTGTTATGGTTTTGTGTGTATGACATATTGTACATCACTGGCTTCCCCTCTATGGTTAGTGTTGCCCTGCCAGTATTTTCTTGTGTATGTAGGTGTATGATGGGATTGTTAGTTCTCTATGCTGTGCATGCTTTAGTGTTGAGTGTCCATTGGTATTTGCTGCACCTGTGCTCCAAACAGCTGTGGCTCTACCCTGATGATTTCCTCCACCATGACCCTTAAGTCCTCTTCAGTGAAACGAGGGTGCCTTTGTGGTTCCATGGGTGTTATATGCTGTATGTTGGTAAGGGTGTGTTGGGTAATGTGTTGGGGTGTGTGAAGTGGGGTGCGTGAGGGATGTATGGGTGTATGTGGTGTGTGTATGTAGTTGTGTCAGTGGTCCTGGTGTCAGTCTTGTGCCAATGAATTGTATTCATAAAGGGTTGTGGGTAATGTGGGTGTTTGATTTATGGTGGTGTGGGTGTGGTGTGTGTATGGGTGACAGGTGTGTGTTGTTTGAATTGTCCAATGTAGTGTTGTTTTGTATGTGGGTGTCCATTCTGAGTGCAGCAGTATGTACCGTCAATGGTTTACCACCGTTTAATGCCCGCCGTGGTGATTCGTGGGTCGTAATGTGGTGGGCGTTGTTCTGTTCGTGTAGCGGTGTGGGTTTTGATACCACCAGTTTATCACTGATCTTTTGTCTCGCAGATTTGTGTCTGTGGCTGAATTCTGCCGGATTGTGTGTGTGTCAGAATAAGGTCGACGGAGATCCGCGGCGGCGGCTGTAAGTTGGAGGCGTCAGCGTGACGGTAAGCGAGATTTACAGCTAGGGTCATAAGTGTTATCAGGAAATGATCAGACCAAACCAAAGGGAGAGGAGACATTGACGTTAGCCCGGTAGTTTTGCTGAAGACCTAATCAATAGTATGGCCTTTAACGTGTGTGGGACCGTTAACTAGTTGGTCCAGTTCCAAAGCAACCAGATCACTTAGAAGAGATCTGGCAGCTGGATTATCCATGTCCTCTGCGTAGATATTAAAATCACCAAGTAGAGTAAAATTCGTTTTTTTACAGATTAGGTCTGAGATATAATTGGGGAGGGGTTGTATAAACATATCAGAAGGTCCCAGGGGTTGATAAATCAAAGCCCCGGAAAATGTATACTGGGGATTGAGGGTAAGGGTAAAGGACATACTCTCACAACCAGGGAGCAATAGAGGCTGGGAGGTAAGCTTTACCAATTCCCTATAGATAATCGCAATCCCACCCCCTCTAGAGGTGCCTCTGTCCAATCTGTTTATGTAGTAACCCTGGGGGAGTGCCAAGACAACATCGGGGAATGATCCCTCATGAAGCCATGTCTCAGTCAAAAACAGGGCTATCGGTGACAGTTCATTCAAAAGAAGGTAAATGTTAAGTTTATGTCCTGCCAGCGACCGACAGTTAGTCAGGAGGAATCAGCTAGTCGATTCCTCCTGAGCTATTTGCTTGATCCCGAGATCAACCTGGGGCGACCAGTCACACTTTGTACATGGCCAGACTGGATTTCCAAAGTCAATGTAGTGTTGGTCAGAAGAATAAGTTAGTACCTTTCCTGTAGTTGGACCAGGAATTCTAGACCCTAGACCCTAGACCCTTACTGTTGCGGATGGGCGCAGACGGGCTTGCCTTAGGCGCGCCCGTTGCGCGTCCACTGCATCACACCTGTTTTATGTGGCCTAGGAGCAGGAGGGTCAACTAGTTCGCTAATCAATAGGGCGGCTCTAGATGGACCCAAGGGGGGGTGGCGACAAAGGGGCAAATAACAACACGGGAGTCGGCCGTCAAGTAGGTACGTGATGTTTATTGTGTAGAAATTGGTTTTGTGCCTGCTGATTTTCTCTCTTTGTTCCTTCGTCTTCCTCTGCTGTGGCTATTTCGGTCCCTGGTTCTTAGTCTCTTCCTTGGTTCTCTCCGTCTCTTAGGTCTCCCGGGAAGCGCATGTGGAGAGAAGAAGAAGAATATCGGTAAGTGGTTTGTTTTCCTCGTTATGTATCGGTTTATTGCTTTCCCTCATGTTATGTCTTTTCTTTCTTTTATGGTCTCTCTCTTTTGTTTTTTCTGTGCTTTCCTGGTCTGTTAGTCTCCTCTTTTCTTTCCCTTCCTGTCAGTGTTGCCTTAGTCTGATCCTGTCTTCTTCTATCTTCCTGTTCTCTTGCTTCTGAGGTCCTGTCAAATGCTGTTCTATGCTTTCCTTTATTTATGAATGGTGTGACCTGGTACCTGCATTATCTAATATATGCTTTTCTAAACAAACCCCTCACCTCACCCGTGGATATATTGTACCCCAGTGCTTGCCCCTCATTTCCCTTTCTTCCTCCACCCCGCCACAACCCCCTTACTTCTCTGTATCCGTTCCTTCCGTCCTCCCTTCCCTCAATTATGGCGCTTTTACACACCTGGGTATGCCATCCTTCTCCAGAAGCGTGGCAGGATTTTGCACTCCGCTTCCCAGGTTGCCACGGGATTTCGTTCTCCGTTGGCTGCTTCGTCGTCCTCGGTTTCACGGTCGTGGAAAAACCACTCTCCTGTCTCCAAGGTCCTCTGGCCTTGGATACTCTCCAAGTCGTGCTCCCGTTTCCTCACTCCTCCGTCTCGTTCCTCTTCCTCGGAGACTCGCTCTTCTCCGTTCTCCTCCTCTTCGTTCTCCTTCTCCACCTGTGGTGCCGACGCCGACTTTCTTGTCCCTCCTCCTTTCCGCATCGAACCTGCATCGCCTCTCCCATTGGTGGCTGCCCCGTTGTGTTCCGGCACACCACAGGCAGCAGCAGCACAAGTCGGTCGAGTGTGTGGGCGGGTTCCGGCCAGTCCGTCACAGGGGGAAAAAGATGTTGTCCTGAGAGCAACGAAAGGGGCAGAGGAAGCAACAGACAACTACATCTACGGGGTGGCAGGGGCTGGAACAATAAAACCAGTACTAAAACGGGATTAAAACCCCATGATTGGTGACAAACAGCTATAACCCCTTAAGGCCACTGAACATGAACCTGAGAGGCTCAGGAGAGGTTAGCAACCCACCAATTTATATAGGCAGTTGTAACATGTAAAAACGAGCAATATAAACACTTGAACAACACAAATAAAAAGTCTTCACCCTTGTTCTTAAAAACGCATGTTGCAAGATGTGAATTTTGCAAGGATTAACTTAAAAATACAGTTCCTTAAAGTCAATAGCTCTGTCAGGGGCTATCACGGTGTCAAGCACAGCAAATTTAACAGTTCAGGCTGGCCTGGTGGAAAGCAGGACGATGCAATGTGCGGTGCCCACATGTCACGTGCAGGCAGCGGCTCGGTGACAGCATCCTGTGTCATTGGTGAGACCAGGGCTGCGATGTGAAGGAGGATTGCTGAAGCTCTGTCATTGCTAGGCCCAGGGCAGTGGTATGATGCGGGCTAGCTCTGTGTGGAGCCCAAGAGTCACAGTGCAGACAGGGGCATCTGTTGACGATGCTGCAGTTGATGGACCGGGGCTGCGGTGCAGGATGGGACGGTGCTTTGTGTACCTCATGAGCAGTGTCCACAGGCCACAGTGCAGACAGCAGCGTCAGTGTCAGTGTGGAGCAGCGGTGTCGGGGACTGCAGTAAGAAAAAGGCAATGTGGGGTGCGGGGCACACAGGTCACGGTGCAAGCAGTGGCTCGGTTACTGCATTAGGTGGTTGCGTAAGTGAGACCAGGGTTGCGTTACGATGTGGGGCGCGGCCCCATGTGGCACCATCAGGTCACAGTGCAGTCAGCAGCATCATTGACACCATTGTGGTGGTTTTTCATCTACTGCAGCATAAAACACAAAGTTCCCAGTGCTGTAGGTAGATGAACTGGAAGTCATTGATATCCCTGAGACTTCCAACAGGAGATAAGCTCTACTCCAAGCCCTTGGAGAAAATTCACAAGCAGGATAAACAGCGAGGTCCAGTTGTTGCCCTCTTTAAGGGCAGAAGCAGCAAATGCAGGCCAACCCAGCAAAGCACCAAAAGCAAAGGAGCAGTACTCCTCCTCCAACTCCTCAGCTCATCTCCTTGGCAGAGGTTCCTCTTGATCCAGAAATGCTCTTAAAGTCTGGGGTCTTGGGTCCACTGCTTATGCCCCTTTCTGCCTTTGAAGTAGGCACACTTCAAAGGAAGGTCTATGTTGTTCACAAGATGCTGCCTTGCCCAGACATGGCCCCTGACACACACCAGAGGGTTGAAGACTGCATGGTGTGAGGACAAACACAGCCCTTTCAGGTGTGTCAGCTCCTCCCTCCCCACTCTAGCCCAGGAGGTTCATCAGGATATGCAGGCTGCACTCCAACTCCCTTTGTGTCACTGTCTAGAAGGAATTCACAACAGCCCAACTGTCAGTCTGACCCAGACGTGGAACACACAAGCAGGCAGAGGCACATAGGCCCTTATTACAACCTCGGCGGTCTTTTAAAAAGACCACAGAGGCTGCGGGAGCCAGAATACCACCAGTGTCGGCGGTATTCCTGGATCCCTATTATGAGTTTTCCGCTGGGCCAGTGGAAAAGTCACATCAACATTGCTGCCGGCTCGTAATAGATCCGGCTGCAATGCTGATGTGCAGCGGGTGCAGTATCACCAGTCGCGCATTTCACTGCCCGAAATTCGGGCAGTGAAAGGCGTGACGGGCTATGCCTGGGGAACCCTGCACTGCCCATGCCAAGTGCATGGGCAGTGCAGAGGCCCCCAGGGGCTCCCCAAGTCCCCCTTAACGCCAGCCTTTCCATGGCGGTGTTTACCGCCATGGCCAGCCTGGCGGTCGGGGACTCCGCTGCCCTGGGGATTATGACCGCCAAGCGGAACCCTGGCGGTATGTCAGAGGGGCCGGTGGTATGGCCGTGGCTATTGCGCCACGGTCATAATAGCTTACCGCTGGTCTCCAGGGTCGTAATGAGGCCCATAATATTTTGAGCAAGAAAATGCCCACTTTATAAAAGTGGCATTTTCAAACTGACAATCTCAAAACCAACTTTACCAAAAGGTGTATCTTTAAATTGTGAGTTCAGAGACCCCAAACTCCAAATTTCTATCTGCTCCCAATGGGAAACTGCACTTAAAAGTTATTTAAAGGCAGTCCCCATGTTAACCTATGAGAGTGCTAGGTCTTGCCACAGTGAAAAACAAATTTGGGAGTATTTCACTGTCAGGACATTTAAAACACAACAGTACATGTCGTACCTTTAACATACACTGCACCCTGCCCATGGGATTACCTAGGGCCTACCTTACATGTAGTAAAAGGGAAGGTTTGGGCCTGGCAAGTGTGCACATTTGCCAGTTTGAATTGGCAGTGCAAGACTGCACACACAGACACTGCAGTGGCAGATCTCAGACATGTTTACAGGGCTACTCATGTGGGTGACACAATCGGTGCTGCAGGCGGCCCACTAGTAGCATTTGATTTATAGGCCCTGGGCACACATAATGCACTTTACTAGGGACTTATTAGTGAATCAAATATGCCAATCATGGATAAACCATTCACCAATACAATTTACATAGCGAGCACTTGCATTTTAGCACTGATCAGCAGTGGTCAAGTGTGCAGAGACAATAAACCAGCAAAACAGATCTGAAAACAATGAGAGGAAGAAGGCAAAATGTTTGGGGCTATCCCTGCAAAAAGGGCAATTTCCAAAAGTGTCTCCCAGAGATTTATAGCCAATTTCGGAAATGTATTGCCCTTCCCCCTTTGATCTTATAACCAGTTGTTCTATAAATTCTGTCCAAGAAGTCAAGAACCAAATTAGATTTTACATATTTACGTAGTGTCTGATACCAATTACCCACATCTGTTAATTTGCTAAGCAATGAATCACGGCATCTGTCTCTTTGTTCAGCTCCTGGTAGTTTACTGTTAGAAAACATATTATCTGCCTGAAACTAAATATTAGCGGTGAGCTTCTCCTCCACTGTGAGTCTGATGATCTTGTGACCTCCAGGCTCATTATAGGGCCCTTATTTTTTTCTCATGGAAAGTGAAATCTTTCAGCAGGGCAAGGTTGAAGGCTGAATCTGATAAAGATCATTCAACTTCATATAGCCACTGGGTGAGGTACTGCTAAAGCTGTTGGGTTTTTAGGGATAAGCTCTGAATGGAAAAAATCCACTTTCCAGGCTGCTGAGGTCCTCTCTTCGGAAGGATACTTCTCGTGCTTTTGCCCAGTCATAATTTCTAACATTGGATTTAGGGCCTACAATCTTGGGGGATGGAATACTCTTACACAAATGTGACGGATATTCTACCTGCTGTATTATGATTTTCAGGGGATACAAAGGAATCACAATGCGGCAGATGGGATATCCATCACAATTGTGATGGAGTAACCTTGTCTGCCAAGATCATAATCTGGCCCTTAGTTTCTTTTTTAGGGCTCAGAATTTTCTGTGGGACAGACCTGAAGCTATAGCCATTGAATTCCTTCTGAAATTGGACACCTTGCCACAAGGTCTGCTGATGTTCCAGAGGTCATGATGTTTCAGATCTTCTGGTGCAGTTCATATTAGCCACTCCTAAGGCACCCAGGACCACATGAAGAGTATGTATTTGCCAATACTCACCCAGAGGCCACCAGCAAGGCCCAATCCAGTTTCAGTCATAATTAGTCCATTAAGCACTCCAAGAAAAAGGCCTCTTGCAGCTTATGTCACTGTAGATCCGTAGGAGGTCGGCCAATGGACTCTTAAAGTCTGCTTCCTAGTCCTGGTTACGAGTGGGAACAGGTTCAGCCCTTCAGTAAGATCTCCACTCAATATACAGGTAGCTGGAATAGTACTCATAGTTTCTGCCACAGGGCCAGAAATTGTTCCGAGGGGCAAGAGTAAGTTAATACGTTTGTTTAATTTACTAGCCAGTGGGTTGGGCTTGACTCCTTTGTACTCCCTGACCAATAAGTAGAAAACAGTTACTAAGGGCAGACCTTCACGCTTTTACAGCACATTTTGTTTGCTTCACTGTAAACTACCCTAGAGTGTACCAGTCTTTGTAATATCCTAGATACCATATGCTTTCTACCCTGAGGAGCTTGTGGCACACCCAGAGTTATGTTTAAGGTAATGAGCAGTCATCTCCCACTATGCCTCTCTAAACTGACTCTAGAGCCATGTTGGAAATTGCCTTTTCTGCATGGTCATCCCTAGACGTTTTGCCTTCCTCCTTCTTTTTCTGACCCTGGTTTTGTTGGTTTTAGGACTCTTTTCACTTTTTCACTGCTGACCAGTGCTAAAGTGCATGTGCTCTGTGACTAAAACATGGTACCATTGGCTTCTCCATGATGGACATATTTGATTTACAAGTAAATCCCTAGCAAAGTGCACTATGTGTGCCCAGGGCTTGTAAGTCAAATGCTACTAGTGGGATTGCAGCACTGGTTTTGCCACCCACTATGGTAACCTTTCAAACATGCCTCAGGCCTAACATTGCAGAGCCTGTGTGTGCAGTTTAAAGTGCCATTTCCACCTGACAAGTGTACCCCTTGCCAGGCCCAAACTTTCCTTTTCATCACAGGTAAGTCACTCCCAAGGGCAAGGTGCAGTGTAGTTAAAAAGTTGGACATGGACTTTTAAGTTTAAAATGTCCAGTTAATAAAAAAACCTTAAGTTTACTTTTCACTATTGCAAGGCCTATCTCTCCCATAGGCTAGTATGGGGATTGCCTTAAAACATCTTTTGAGTGTAATTTTCAATTGGGAAAAGAGAGAAAAATGGAGTTTGGTGTCTCTGGGCTCATGATTTAAAAAAACATATTTTGGTAAAAGTGTTTTTAAATTACAGGTTTGAAAATGCCACTTTTAGAAAGTTGGCATTTTCTTACTTTAACAATTGTGTGCCTTAGCCTGCCTACAATCTACATCTGGTCTGTGTGAGGTTAGGTGACAGCTATGTATGTGCATTCCATCCAGACAGCCATAAATACAGGAGACTCACCTGCCCCTGCATTCCATTTGCATACTGATGGGTCTTCCTGGGTAGGTAGGGTGGAGGGGCTCTAATCTATACTTCAAAGGGTAGTGGCCTAACCCCACACAAAGGCTTGATAACCTGCACAGACCTCCTGACAAACAGGACTGGGCTGAAAGAGAACTGGGGCACTGCAAAACCACTATTTGAAAGCTCTCCCATTTCAAAGGCACATTTGAGTTTCAGTACTGGGCCTCTGATACCGTATACTCTGAACACTTCTGGAATGAGGTCATTTTACGAGGAAGAAGGACTGCAGTATTGCCAGGAGGCCACTTTGCAGTTTGCTCTGCTGTTTTGGCCTGCTGCCTGCTACTTCTTGCCTGAGTGTGGGAGGGCTGGATTTAACTCTCTACATCCTGCAATCTAAAGTTTCCCTAAGGGTATGACTTAGCTTGGCTCCTGTTTCCAAAGTCTCAAGGATATCAAAGTCTTCACCTGCATCTTGCTAGCAGCACTTGGGCTCCTCTGCTGTGAGTCCTACTCTGCCAAGTGATGCCAAATCCAGTCCTGGGACCTTGGAGGTGAGGGTGGTGCTGCAACACAAGAACTGACACAACAACACTGGTGCATCACTTGGAACCAGCACATCCCGCTACAGAAATGCTGATTTTGCTTCTGCCTGACCCCAAGCCATGGACACTGCTCGCCAATTTCGCAGTGACCCCTAACTTGCAAAACAGCTTGGCTTGGCCAACACAGAACCAATGCCTCGGAACCAGTACTCATCGCTTCTGGACATGAACACATCATTGAAGTTGCCTGATCAGGAAACAATGCATCACCTGCAAGAGTGACGCATATCCTCCTCTGGATCAATGCATCGTCAATGAGCATTGACATTACAAAGATACTGTCAGCGGGTCTGCATGACTCCTGTACCCGGCCCACACTCCATCACAGTCAAACCGCACTTTTGAATTTGCCATGGTCGAGCGCAACCAGCTAATTCTGGTCGGAACTATTTTCTTCTACGCACTGCATTTTGATTTAATCTTTGAACATTCCTAACTTGACTGGTGAATGTTGGATTTTTGTTGTTGTGGTCTTGTTTGATTTAGATAAATATTGGCTATTTTTCTGAAGTGATGTGGAGTCCTTCTGTGGTGTTTTAAATGTGTTACTGTGTGTGTGCACAAATACTTTACTCTGTGCCTATTTAGTTTAGCCTGACTGCTCTGTGCCAAGCTACCTGGGTTTGAGCTCAGGTAAACTTTTAGTTTGTATCTTACTTGCCCTGACTAGGATTGTGGTCCCCACTTGGACAGAGTGCAAATCTGTGCCAACTGGAGACCTAATTTCCAACAGGCCAGCTCCCTCCTCCACTGAAGCCAAAGCCAGGAGGCTCATGTATGTTTTGAGGTGATAAAGAACCGCTTCTCGAGATGTCCCTTATCACTGAATTATAAAAGTTCAGTTAGTGAAGTTCCTGGACAGTGAAGTTCCCAAACTGCCCTACTGGTTAAGCTGGGTCACATTCCTCCCCTTTTTCCCCACAGCCATCCTGCAAGACCCAGGCTATTGTCTCTGTTCTGAGTGCAGTATTTCATACCTTATCAAATCAGCACTGACAAGCCGGCTGCAGGCTGACCAACGCTACTTAGCCTTGAGAACTTAACTTTTAAAAAATTACTTTTCAAACACATCCTCACCACTAAATTTGATTTTTAGTAAATAATAACAACAGGAGGGCTTTGTGGCTCATTACAAAACACTTTTTAACCCATAGCTTACAAACAATTGTGAAATACCGACGCGATAACAACAAAAATTAGTCTTGTCAATATTAAAACCAATGAGAGAGAAAGTAGAGTAATGGAACTAATGTTTACAGACAGGTTTGTGAGACCAACATGTTGTTCTTATTGTCTAACACAATACATTCATAGCCACAAGTAAAGAAGTGGCCGCACTTTAGCTGAGTTGCAGATTAAGAAAACTATACTTAAATCTAGGAAAATAGTATTACCTTAAGACGTGAATTATATAGTTAAATTGCTAATTGTATCATAAGGTCTTTGGACAAAATGTAATTATGTAAAAATTAGACCCATGTTAATTGTTTTATTTGTTTATGTAATTTGCATAATTCATACAATTTTATGCTACATAATTACCATGAAATGTTGGAAATTACACCAATGTGAAATTCTGCTGAATGCTTACTGTTATTTTGCTAAATCTGATTTAACTTATGCCTAATTTTAAGTTTTTTCGGCTCTAGGAACTGTTTTTCCTCCTTCATTTATCGTTCTGTTTCTTTCAGTTTGTATTTCTGCACTAGGATGTTATATGGTGTATTCCGCTTGAATTAATCATCCCTGCCCTAATGTTGTTCCACTGAATCCTCTCCCCTATCATCCATTGTAAATTTTACAGAATGTTATTTATTCTCCGTTTTTTATCCTCCTAGCAATTGATTCTTATGGTAGTGATGTTCACATCTCATCTCCCCTTCCCTCTTCAGTAGTCTATATGTTTTCTTCGTCATTGATGTGTCTCCTCTCTTTGTTTACCAGATCCAAGTTCTTCTCTAGGTGCGGTATACCCTATTCAATTCTCAGGATGTTCTCTTTTGTCATTATATATGAAATATATGTGTATAAGATGACATATATGTATGTATGACATACAGAACACAGAAACGAGTGGATCTGAAACAGACCTGAGTGAAGGTGAAGGCACCAGTAATAGTACAAGGAGAACGACTTTTTTAAACGAAATGAAATTAGTCTATCTGGATCAAACAACACCGAGAAACAGAGGAAGAGGAGGAAGAGGCAGGAGCCAGGGTTGGAGAGACCCCAGAGGAAGAGGAAGAGGAAGACGAGAAGGGGAAAAAGGAAAGGACTATATGCTACGCAGTCGGAAGGAACAATAAATTCTAAGATACCATTGGGACAATCAAAAAATCTGATTGTCAATTTATCAAAGTATGAACTTAATAAGGTGGAAGAATCTGTTTTACAAAAAGGTTTGAGCTTTTGTCTGGAGAAACATCAAGATTTTGCTCAAACAAGAATTGATCTATGCAAATTTGTAAGGAAACTAAAATTGGCTAAGTATATTTCTAAAATAGGCCCTAGAACAATGTCTGAAGAAGTTTCTAGTATGTGTGATGTAGATCTAACTATAGAACCGGGCACTGATTTGAAAACAATATATGATTTGACCCATAATTTGAGAGATGATGACATGACTGAAACACAAATACTAACCTCACTGGGCATTGATATAGGGCAAAAAGAAATAACAAAGTGCAAACCCAAGTCTAAATTTTGCCCAGTTCTTTCCCCAGGGAACAAAATTGATGTATTACATGATCTCGTGATTAATGACTTAGAAAAATTACAGCCTTCTTATAAGCAAAAGAAAGAAAATTTGACGAAAAATCTACGAGACGCATTGAAGGTTTTGATGGATAATCAATCAATAGTAATTAAACCTGCAGATAAAGGAAGAAATATTGTGATTTGGGGCAAGAATGATTATATAGAGGAGGCGTATAGCCAATTGAATATGGACTTGAACTACTGTAAATTGTCTGACAATCCTATTAATGAGTTAGTACTGGATTTAAATTTGAGATTAGAGAAGTGGTATTTGGAAGGATTGATCAGCTTTGATGAAAAGCTATTTATGATGAATGAAAACCCAATTATGCCAACTATATATTTCTTGCCGAAGATCCGCAAAACTTTAGAGAAGCCGCCAGGAAGACCTATAATATCAAGCTGTGGCTCATTATATGAGGGCGTGTCGAATTATGTAGATCATTATTTGGCCCCAATGGTTAAAGATCTGAATTCATATATACAAGATTCTGGTGATTTCTTGAGGTCATTGGATGGAGTAGCATGGCAATCAGATTATTTGCTAGTGACTATAGATGTGGTAGCATTATATACCTCAATCTCACATCAAGTGGGTGTAAATGCAGTGAAATTCTTTTTGAAGCAAAAAAGTATCCATTTCTTAAAACATTCTGAGATGCTATTGGAGATGATAGAATTATGTCTCAATAATAATATCTTTATGTTCAATCATCAGATATATAAGCAAATTTGCGGGACAGCCATGGGAATGTCCTTTTCTCCAAGTTATGCAAATCTCATGATGGGTTGGTGGGAGAAGTGCATAGCTTGGAGACAAGAGAACGACCAGTACATGGATAAAGTGGTGATGTGGTTGTGATATATAGGTGATTTATTTTTGATCTGGCATGGAACTGAGGAATCATTCAGGGATTTCTTTAGGAAATTGAATAGAAATGATGTTGGATTGCAATTCACTCATAAGATAAGTAAGAGCTCCATTGAATTTTTAGATGTAGTAGTGTATATCAAAGCCAGAGAACTACATACCACACTACATAGAAAATCCACTGCAACCAACAGTATCTTATATGGTACTAGTTTTCACCTGTGATTATTGATCAAACGTATTCCACATGGTGAGTTTATTCGTATTAAAAGAAATTGTTCAAATGAGCAAGACATGAATGAAAAATTTGGTGAGACGAGACAGAGATTCTTGAATAGGGGTCATAAATTAAAGGCAATACAACAAGGTGAGCTGAAAGCTAGGGAAAAGACACGAGCACAGGTATTGGTTAAGAACAGCGCAGTTAAAGGCGCAAGAAAATAAGATCAGACTTATTTTGGACTCTAGCAAAGAGAATCGACAGATAGTGAACATAGTAAATAGGTATTGGTATTTGATCCAAAGAGATAGTGATATTGGACAGAAAGTGGGGATTCATCCCTCCATCACATATAGAAAAGTACCATCATTAAAAGATATGTTAGTGAGAAGTCATTTTGAGACCTCTAAAATTCCCAATTGGTTAGCAGAAGGAAATAAGGGTTTCTTTTGTTGTAGAAAATGCAAAGCGTGTAAAAACTGTCTGCAACAAAAAGACGATAACCGATTTTAGGGGGAAAGAGATTATGATTAGAGAAAGAATCACATGTGAAACAACTTTTGTGGTAGATGTCTTAGAATGCCGGTGTGGTCTTAGATACGTTGGAAGTACTATATGTCCCTTAATAAAACGTATCTTGGAACACATCAGAGCAGTGCAGAATCATGATGATACCTATGCCATGACCAAGCATTTGAAGAGTCATCCAGAATTAGATTGGTTGTCTATGAAATATTATGGTATTGCTATGATAAGAAAACATGAATGGGGAGGCGATAGAGTACAGAAACTGAGACGTTTGGAGTCCAGATATATCATCAGATTAAAAACTAAGATTCCGTTTGGGATAAACTGTGATGAAGAATTATATTGTCATCTTTAATTGTGGTTATATAATTGTGTCATTGATATGAAAAGCAATTGGTGACGGGTACCTGTATAAAATAGCATAATAGAAAGTTGCAATGGTAGGGCACTAGACCCGAGAATGAGGTACAGGAATATGTTCTTTAACTATATATATGTGGTATTAGAGATTGACACAATACATAATCACAATTATAAATATTTGTGATACATTTGGAGAATGGATGATAGTGGAAATTGTGATCATTTTAAGTAGAGTAATTGTGGTTATTTAAAATTTTAATTAATCTTTGTTATTTCACCATTAGGTTTCTTTGTCATGGGTATGTGTTGGGTATGTAAAATGGATTGATTTGGGGCTTACAATTGTGTTTAATGTGTTTTAAGTTAGTATGTATATATTGTAAACTACATATCCGAGAATGCCACTAAAAGGCATTCCTTAGAGGATTAGCATAAATAGGGCACTTAGTGGATTGTGGATTCACCGTGATCAAGACCGTGAAGGTCGAAACGCGTTGGTGTTGGTTTGTCTGGTATCATTTTATATATCAAATGAGGATTTGAGCAATCCTGTGAGTGCCGCGTCTTTGGACATTATTGTCAAGTTGGTGTGAAGATTAATTCACGACCGTTTGGGATTATATCCATATATATATATAAATGTATATATATATGTATATATATATATATATACGTATATATATATGTATATATATACATATATATATATATATATATATATATATATATATATATATATATATATATATATATATAATATATATTACAGCAACTAAGGAATTTTCTTCCTCTGTTAGCTCTCTGTTCTATCTACTTTTCTGGGGTTTCTTACCCTTTCTTTTACTTTCTTTCTGTTCTCTCTTCTACCTGTCTTCCCTTTCTATCTTTGTTTTCCAAAAGGATACTTCCTTCGTTCAAAACTACAACTCCTATGTAGTCTCTTGATGTTTTTTTATGACATCTTCCCGATTGACACTCAGGATAACAACATGGAATGTTAAATGTTTGAAAACTCCCATTAAACGCCAGCATATTTTATTCCACCTATCTAGAATGAAATGCCAATTTGCAGTACTTCAGGAGATGCACCTTACTGGCACAGATATTAACAAGGTTGAAAAACAATGGATTGATTAATTCAATTGTTCCTCATCTGTTTTACATAACAATTATGTGATAATACTGTGTCATAAACATTTAAATATATCACTTGTTAACAAGGAGAGTGACAAGAAGGGTAGATGGGTATAAGTTCAACTCAAAATCGATGATACCGTTTTCACTAAAGTTAATGTTTATGGTCCCATACCCTCTGATCCAACTATCTGGAGAAATATTTCTCAAATGTTTGCACAATACACTACTGAGAATTTCATATTGGGCTGTGACTACAGCCAATCATTGATCCCTTCCTGGACTGGCAGTCAACCACAAGGTTCCTCCCCCATAGAGCTCATAAAGCAGTCAAGCACACTTTCACCAAAAATACCTTAGCAATCCCACTCTTCAAGAATTTTCCTTTTACTCAGCCCCTTATATTTCTGAAACCAGAATTGAGTATGGGCCTCATTACCAGTGTGCTGGTCCAACCGCCACATTGAAACCGTTGTGGTCATATCGCCAGGGAACTGCCAGCACCAGCAAGATACATGATCCTGGTGGTCTGGTGGTGGCAGAGATTGTGATCCGTCAGGGCAGCGCTGCATGCAGCACTGACCTGTGGATTACAACTTTGTT
This sequence comes from Pleurodeles waltl, assembly GCF_031143425.1. Classification (NCBI taxonomy): domain Eukaryota; kingdom Metazoa; phylum Chordata; class Amphibia; order Caudata; family Salamandridae; genus Pleurodeles; species Pleurodeles waltl. The sequence continues at coordinate 126,681,810 of NC_090436.1, read as the reverse complement.
TTCTGCCAGCCGGAAAACAGGTGCAGGTGGCCACAGGGGGGGCCCTGCATGGACCACGCACTTGGCATGAGCAGTGGAGCGGCCACCCTGCCCAGCACTGTCGCACTGTTCACTGCCTGTTTTTCAGACAGTTAACATTGCAAAGGGTGCTGGTGCACCCTGCGGGCTACAGCATTGCTGCCTTCTCGATTACGAGCCACAGACAATGCCTGCGGGGTGGTCGTCTCGAAGGCGGCGGCCACCCTGTCAGGAGTTTGTTGGATGGGCTTTCCCACCCACCAAACTCAAACTGAGGCTCTCTGTGTTTCTTAGCAAGCATTTTACCTAATACCTGGTTCATTCGGAGATTGGCTCAATTTTCATCTCGGACCATGACCCAGTATGTACTGATCTTGATCATTCTCGGGACACGCCATCCAAATTTTGCTAGTGGTTCAATAATTTCTTACTTTCTGACAAGACTTTTGCTACTTACTATGAAGCTTTTGTTCACAATTATTTTGAGATTAATGATACAGGGGAGACCTCTTTTTAATTTGTTTCGGATGCCTTTAAACTGCCTCTAGAGGCTTCATTAATAACTATAGCCCTCATTACGAGTCTGGCGGTCGCATTGCAGTTGCGGTCCCACCCCCAACAGGTTGGTGGTGGGACCGCCACATTATGACCGTGGCGGAGCAACCATGGTCAGACCACCGACACCGCCAGGCTGCCGCAAGCCAGCAGCCTGGCAGTCCTGAGGATTAGGAGTCCCTATCCGCCAGCCTTTCATTGGCGGTTTGCACCGCCATGGATAGGCTGGTGGAATGGTGTTGTTGGGTGGTCCCCTGGGGGCCTATGCACAGCCCCATTGCGCATTTTACTGCCTGTATTACGGGCAGTGGAATGCGCGACGGGTGCTGCTGCACCCGCTGCACCTCCGGTGTCAATGTTAAGTCCCTGTTCATCGCAGTGGCGGTGGGTGGAAACTCTGATTCTCAATCCAATTTGTGGTATCACTTAGAGCTCACCATGATTTCTCCTTTTTCTCACACATACATTCTTCAAATGTCTCAGCCCTCTAAATATTAGATTCCCTCAGTTATATTCCCTTCTTGTTCAATACTCAAGCCATATTTGGTTGCTCATCTATCCCTGTATAAACAATTTCTCCAAAGTCCCACCTGGTGTAATAAATGGGTCAGGAAAAATGGAAAGTCGCTGGTCTGGCGATCTTGGTTGAACAAATGTTTATTTACAGTCTCTTAATTACTACACCATAATAATGCAGTCATTCCATTTGAATCACTTTCCTCTTCTTATAATCTTCCCCCTAAGTGTCTAAAACAATGTCAACTTTTAGAATCAGTGCTTAGTATCACACTTGGTTCATTTGCAGACCACACCTGTCTCTATCACCTACCATATAAATCTGCATTTATATATAAAACATGGAGAACGCCTTCAACAGACTGACCTAAATCCAAACTTCAACTCATATGCTAATTGATCTACAATCTAGATTTGTAATAGGCTTTTTTTTACAGCAGAACACCTTTTTAAACTAAAAATTCTCAAATGAGCAATACTAACCCTGGTACCTACCTTCATATGTTTTTTCTCATGTTTGGACAAGAGTTGGGCTTATTACTAGCATTCATATTCCATTCTCAATGGCTGCTTTATTCCTGGATGGTTTGAGAAATCTATGGTCTTGTAATAAAATGTTTGGAAAATGAGTGGGTCTTTTAATAGCGATTGGTTTGTAAGTGACTGCCTCCATTTGAAAATATGCAGGCAATATTACTCTCCAACAGTGGTGAAACTTGGTTTGCCATAATCAGTGACTGGATTAGCATCATTGACATTCTACCCTTTTATCTGCCAAATGTGATGCATTATGGGCACCACTTACCAGATATTTGTTTTCAGTTTCAAGCGCTGCAGCCTAATCAATCTCCAAGGTATAGCATATTACTCCTAATTTATTGTTTGTCATATTTATCATGTTGTTTTCATGACTTCTTTATCATCGATGTGTTAACAAACTGTTTCAAGAAGTTTTTATTGTTGAATACATTTTTCTCTCTCTTCTCCTTTTCTCTCTCCTTCTGCTTTATTTGTTCTCCTTTCAACTTTCCTTACCACTCATTCTTATGATTACCTTCCATTGAGATTTGTTCACAGGCAAGTTTAATTATCTTTTCATTTGTAAGTTAAATGTCACTAAGCGACTGCTGCAGCTATAGTGCAATCACTAAAGTAACAAGGCAAAGCATGTCTTCAGGCCTGTCTTCAAACTTCAAATTCGACCTGGCAAAATAAAAAATCTGCCAGACCTAAACCTTACTTTTTAATGCTGGTAAGTCACTCTTAAACTAGGCCCTAAATTCCCACTGGGAGGGTGCATAATACTTAAAACTCAGGACATGTATTATTAGGTTTTACATCACATGGCAGTCAAAAATCTACAAACTCATTGTTCACTGTGTCAAGGCTGACTGTCATCGAAAAACACTGGGTTACATTATAACTCCTAAAGTATCCAGTCAGCAAGAAACTTCCTTGGGTGTGAATTTCAAATTTCTCCAGCTCTGAACTTTCCCACCAAAAGTTAAAGGCTTGACCTGGACGATGTTCGATAGCTGTTCGGCTTTGTGGTACCAATCTTGGCTGTAACCTGTTGCCTTACTCTGGTGAGGATAGTCGACTTCCATCTCAGAGACCAAGTCAGAAGGTAAAACTTGCCACCAGATGGAACCTGGACCCTGTACCCGACCCACAATTCAGCATGGTCAGCCTTCATTTTTTACTCTAACCCCGTCTGATATAGTCAGAAAATTGCAATTTGTGCTTTGCTCTTTTTGTCACTAGAAATATCCAAAACTTTGAAAAATCATATCTTTGGTTCTGTACATCAGATTTTTGTTATTTTGGTTTCTATTTGCTCTCTAAATTCTCTCTGTTGTTGGAGTAGGCTTTTTTGTGTTGTTTTTTCTACTTTATAACTGTTTTAGTACTGACACATGCATTACACAATTCTCTTAAGATACACCTGCCTGCCCTGTGCAAGAGATGCTAAGAATGCGCACACATTTACATTATTGAGACCATTCACGGTCTAGTAAGGAAGAATAGACCTATTATTACTAGAAGATGACTACCATCCACTTCACCTAATAATCTGCTTTCTCACAGATTTTAAATGTATATTTTATATTTCTCTCTAACAAGCAGATCCTGAGATTTAAGTATTTTACAAACCTATGTGGATTCAAAGTTGTCATTATCAATGAAAATTAATTCAGGCTCTAAAATGCTGTAAGAAGGGGGCGGAATAACTACACGATGAGGCTTGTAATGCGATTTCAACGTCATTATTTTATTCATATTTTTGATAGAAACTTCCTCTCAAACACTTCATTTCTTTTCTTCTCTTTTAGCCATCACCCTCAACGCCTGGACTCACATCAACACGGAAGAGACCAAAGCCACCATGACCTCCATCCATTCCGGTGCCCCTTCGGACCCCTGCCCACACTTCATCTTCAACAAAGCTGACGACATCATCGCCCCGCACCTCCAGACCATCATCAACAGCTCGTTTTCATCTGCTACCTTCCCAGAGAGCTGGAAACACGCTGAAGTCAACGCCCTACTGAAAAAACCTACGGCGGACCCAAGCGACCTGAAGAACTTCCGCCCCATCTCGCTCCTCCCCTTCCCTGCCAAAGTCATAGAGAAGACCGTCAACAAGCAACTTACCAACTTCCTTGAAGACAACAGCCTACTCGACCCCTCTCAGTCCGAATTCCGAGCCAATCACAGCACAGAAACCGCCCTCATCTCAGTCACAGACGACATCAGAACCCTGATGGACAACGGAGAAACAGTCGCCATCATCCTCCTCGACCTCTCGGCTGCCTTCGACACCGTCTGTCACCGCACCCTAATAACCCGCCTCCGCTCCACCGGGATCCAAGGACAGGCCCTGGACTGGATCACCTCCTTCCTCTCCAACCGCTCCCAAAGAGTCTACCTCCCACCTTTCCGCTCAGACCCTACCGAGATCATCTGCGGCGTCCCACAAGGCTCCTCGCTCAACCCGACTCTCTTCAATGTCTACATGAGCCCCCTCGCCGACATCGTACGCAAACACAGCATCATCATCACCTCCTACGCCGACGACACTCAACTGATACTTTCCCTCACCAAGGACCCAACCAGCGCCAAGACCAACCTGTAAGATGGAATGAAAGACGTCGCAGATTGGATGAAACTCAGCCGTCTGAAACTGAACTCAGACAAAACGGAAGTCCTCATCCTCGGAAACACCCCGACCACCGGGGACGTCTCCTGGTGGCCCACGCCCCTTGGCACCGCACCGACCCCCTCAGACCACGCACGCAACCTCGGTTTCATCCTGGACCCACTTCTCACCATGACCAAGCAAGTCAACGCCGTATCATCCTCCTGCTTCCTCACCCTCCGCATACTCGAAAGATCTTCCGTTGGATCCCAGCCGACACCAGAAAGACCGTGACCCACGCCCTCGTCACGAGCCGCCTGGACTACGGCAACACCCTATACGCAGGAACCACCGCTAAACTCCAGAAACGTCTGCATCGAATTTAATACGCCTCCGCCCGCCTCATCCTCAACATACCCCGCAACAGCAACATCTCCGCCCACCTGAGACACCTGCACTGGCTTCCCGTCAACAAAAGGATCACCTTCCGACTCCTCACCCACGCACACAAAGCCCTCCACAACAAGGGACCCGAATACCTCCACCACCTCCTAAGCTTCTAATCACCCACCCGTCCTCTTCGCTCCGCCAACCTCGCTCTCGCCGCCGTCCCGCGCATCCGCCGCACCACGGCGGGTGGGAGGTCCTTCTCCTACCTGGCGGCCAAGACATGGAACTCCCTCCCCACCATCCTCAGGACCACCCAGGACCACTCCGCTTTCCGGAGACTACTCAAGACCTGGCTCTTCAAGCAGCAGTAACCCCCTCCCCCTAGCGCCTTGAGACCCGCACGGGTGAGTAGCGCGCTTTATAAATGTTTATGATTTGATTTGATTTTATTTAATGTCTGGACTTCCATGGACCACCGTTCCTGCGATATGCCCCTTGACAGAAGGAAAAGGCAAAAGGTATGCGTTTTATAAGGTACTTCGCATATGACAATATCTCAGTTTGCCTGCAAATAAGTTTCACCTCCTATGAATCATGCCACCATCACCAGGTTTAGAGTGATTTTAGTTGTAAGGGTAGAACTCATAATAACTGAAGGTGCGACCTCTTCTCGGCCCTCGATCCAAAAGAAAAAGCGTTAAGTAAATCTCAAAGAAAAATGAAAACAAGAGGGGAAAAACTGCAACTAAAATAAAAGACATTGAGAGGTCTTATTCTCCTGTTGCTAATTCTATGTGGAATGAAAGTTATGTGTCTGGTTTTCTCGAAGTTCGGAAAACATTTACTTCCAGTCAACACAGGTTGCTATTCCTTCTGTCCCCTTTACCTGAATGCTGCCTCCTATTCCCCAATAGAGGGGCTACCCCTCCTTCCCCTTTGCCCCAGAGCCGTTCACACACCTGGGAAAGTCATGTCCCTCCTGGAACGTGGTAGGGCTCCTCGCTCGAATGGCAGTCCTTTGCCGGTTGAATTTCGACTTCGGGTTTTCCCGGAGGAGTGACCTCTCCCCTCTCTCTCTCAGGTCTCATAGGGATCCCCCAGTCTCCTGATATTGAGATGCAGCATGCCTCAGTCCTCTTACTTCTCTACTGTTTCTCCTATTCTGATGGTGACTCTCCTTCTTTTCTCCTGGCATCCTCCTTCTCCTCCCCAGTGTCCTATTCAAGTCACATGCGCCTTAGATCAGACCACACCCCCTGAAAGGGCTTGCACCTTCTTCCTGTTTCCTCTTGGATGTGGCAAGGTGACCTGTCTATGTCGTTGAGCAACTCATTGTGCCGGAAGGGCTTGGAATATTGCCCGGCTTCACCAGCTGCGGTCTGCCTGGGGACTCTGAGGGTGGAAGGTCCCATTTGGCACACACCAGGTAAGTTGGCCGGTCCCTCATCCAGAGTACTTTCCTGGGACCTTGTCTCCTGACAAATGCTATTTAAGAAAAACTGGAATGTAGACTATGATATTGATAATGATCCATTAAAAATATCTGAAGAGCTATTTCTAAGACAGTCATTGGCGAACAGAAAAGGACACAACCAAAAGACTGATTTCAAATTAACTGCATTTTAGGACTCATACATTAACTTGGAAACAGATTTTTGTTTAGCATTTGGAAGGAAAAAAGGATCCTGACTAAGTATGCTTTGATAATGTTGTAATGTGCATTCACAACAGACTAGTGCAGTGGTTCCCAACCTATGGTCCGGGGACCCCTGGGGGTCCGCGAAGCCTTCTCAGGGGGTCAGCGAGAGCCTAGAAAATTAAAAAATATTAACAAATATTGACAAATTAGGCCCCCAGCTTCCAGTAATGACTCAGGCGGGGGTCCCCGGATTCCCATGATGATTCAGTGGGGGTCCCTGGGTTCCATTAATGTTAAAGTAGGGGTCCACAGAAATCAAAAGGTTGGGAACCACTGGACTAGTGGGACCAAATTATTGAAAGAATAATCCTGATTATTGGGTAGAAAAATAACAGACTCCCAGTTATTGCATTTGCCAATACATGCACATATTGTAAAATTTCAAAACCATTGAGATCATGGATTAAGCAAGGATAGGCAATGCCAGTGGGTCTGGCATTGGCTGCCAGCTTTCTATCTTTGTCAATGCTTGTTTTGATTTGTCATGATTTTTGCAGTTTAATGTTTTTGGTTAAGCTCAGGCTCGTTAACCTAACAAAATAAATAAAAATAAAAAATACTTTCAGTCTCAAATGTACACTTTGCCATAGTAATACTTGGTATTGAACGGACAGAATGTTGTCACTCAAAATACTAGTCAATTGCTGGACACAATAGCTTACCAATGGATAAAAAAGGCTGGCTGAAAGTTCCTAAAAGTAAGTATATTATCGATATAATTTTAGTAAAGTTAAAAGGTCTTGCCTAATGCCAAATGTAAAATGTTTTCCACAGTGGAAGATCAAGATAATTTTTTTTAAATGGAAGTCAAATAGGAAATGAAATATTAAATAATTATCAACAGAAGATCAAAATGTCAGTTCAACAGAGAGAAGTAAATATTGCAGGCATGGCCATCTCCGGTTATGTAGGGTGTATGTTGTGTGCTTACAGTATGGGCATTTACAATAGTGTTACTGCTGTAGGTGTTTAAATGTAACAACGAGTTGGAAATCTGTGCTTTCCAGTGTTACACATATAAGAGACTTTCTCAATAATAATTTTAAAGCATAATTATATATGTAGTCCATGGGAGGACTATCTATAGACTGGGCCCCTCTCATGCCAACAGTGTAGCTGTACTGTAATGAAGATTTGCACTAAACCGCTCATGTGTAAAGCACTCTGACTTCCAACTGGGTCTTTTTCGGGCTACCAAAAAGTGTAGAGTAAGGAATGTGGCCTTGCAACTGAAATACATGGAAGTAGAGAAAGCATGTACAACACTCAATATTCCGCTCACATTCAGAAAACGTATGCACTTAGGCCACACATGCAGTAGAAGGCATATAAATTGCTCACTAAGGGTTTAAATTACAAACTGAGGTGAAGCCTCAATGCTGGAGAACAAGAACCTTGTGCAGTACAATGCCAAAAGAGGACATGCAGAAGTAACCTAACATGGACTAACAGCTTGAAACTAGTTTACAGGGAGCAAAACGTGTGTTTCTTGCCTATTGGGTGAAATAGGGGATTTCCCATGGGTACCACAGACACATTTGAAATAGTCTTGAGAAGACATGCTCCTAACATCTATGTGCCCACAACTGGGACAGGTTGCCTTTAGATGGTTTGTAGATCGGTACAAGAATCAATAGCACTGGTGGGTTCCAACTTTTCCTAACCTTCATGACATATTCCACTTGGCACCTGACCATGTCCCAAAGTGAGTGTTAGACTTTTCATCCTTGGCGTGGTCTCCCTTAACGTTTTGCCTCTGTTCCCCAGGTTGTTGATGTGTGCTGGATTTTGCTGTTTTTCTTACTCTGGGCACTTTACCACTGCTAACCAGTCCTAAAGTGCAAATGCTCCTTTACAAAATGTGTATGTAATTGGCTTATCCATGATTGGCATATTTGATTTATTAGTAAGTCCCTCTTACAGTGCACTAGAGGTGCCCAGGGCCTGTAACTCAAATGCTGCTAGTGGGCCTGCAGCACTGATTGTGCCACCCACATACGTAGCTCTGTAATCATGTCTCAGACCTGCCACTGCAGTGTCTGTGTGTGGAGTTTTAACTGTAAATTCGACTTGGCAAGTGTACCCACTTGCCAGGCCTAAACCTTCCCTTTTCTTACATGTCAGACACCCCTAAGGTAGGCCCTAGGTAACCCCAAGGGCAGGGTGCAGTGTATGGTTAAGGTAGGACATATAGGCCCTCATTACAACCCTGGCAGTCGGTTTGAAAGCGGCAGTAACACCGCCAACAGGCTGGTGGAAAAAAAAAATGGAATTACGACCACGGCGGAAACCGCCAACACAGACAGCCACTTTAACACTCCGACTCCCACAGCGGTAAAAACAAACAGCGCAGCAGTCACCGCCAACAGAGAGGCGGAAGGCAATGTACCGCCCACCCTATCACAAGATGCCAATCTGCCACCTTTTCCGGGGCGGAACCAACGCGATCAAAAACACGGCGTAAACAGTACATAGAAGGGGAAATCACTCACCTCTCCACACCCCACGAGGAACCAGGACGCCATGGAGCCAGAACTGCAGATCCTTCCGGCGATCGTCTTCCGGCTCCTCTATCAGGAGATCCAGAGACAGCGGCGACGACCACAGTGAGTACTGCACCTACCACACAGGGGAGGGGGAGGGAAAAGAGAGTTACACACACACGCAACACGCCTAGCCCCCCTACCCTCACCCACAACACCATACACACAAATACATGCTGAAACATTACATATACAACGCCCACCCCCCTTCAATAACGCAAGGACAAAAGGAATTGATTTGAATGATTGTAATCAATAAAAATCCAGTAGTCAAAACTATAAATACAGTATATACAATTATGTACACCAACTACACAAGACCGGATAGTGCACAAATCATTGTCCGTGGACCACTGGGCCCAAAATGCATGGGCGAGGCTCACACTCGATACCTGACTCCAAACGGAGGGAACACTGGAGGGGCCTCAGATGGAAAATAAACAGGCACCTCAGGGGGAAAGGGAGGGGGGCACCTCAGCCTGATGAACGCACAACGCCACTGCTCCACGAGGGGACTCCATGCCCAATGATGTATCCTGGGGAGTGCAAAGCCACAGTCTCTCAAGTCTCTCCAGTGGGTGGTTTGCCCACTGCATTATCTTGGGGAGTGCAAAGCCACAGTCTCTCAAGTCTTTTCAGTGGGTGGTTTGCCCACTGCATTATCTTGGGGAGTGCAAAGCCACAGTCTCTCAAGTCTTTTCAGTGGGTGGGTTGCCCACTGCATTATCCTGGGGAGTGCAAAGCCACAGTTTCTCAAGTCTTTTCAGTGGGTGGGTTGCCCACTGCATTATCCTGGGGAGTGCAAAGCCACAGTCTCTCAAGTGGGTGGTTTGCCCACTGCTTGGTCCTGGGGAGTGCAAAGCCACAGTCTCTTAAGTGGGTGGTTTGCCCACTGCTTGGTCCTGGGTAGTGCAAAGCCACAGTCTCTCAAGTGGGTGGATTGCCTACTGCTGCATCCTGGCGAGTGCAAAGCCACAGTCTCTCAAGTGGGTGGGTTGCCCACTGCTGCATCCTAGGGAGTGCCAAGCCACAGTATCACAAGTGGATGCCTTTATCCACTGGTTCTGGAGGGGGCTTTGTGCCCAGAGTGCTTCATCCTGCCAAGGACTAAGGTAGTGGATGCCTTTCTCCACTGGTTCTGGATGGGGCTTTGAGCCCAGAGTGCTTCATCCTGCCAAGGACTCAGGTAGTGGATGTGAATCTCCACTGGTTCTGGAGGGGGCTTTGTGCCCAGAGTGCTTCATCCTGCCAAGGACTGAGGTAGTGGATGGGAATCTCCACTGGTTCTGGAGGGGGCTTTGTGCCCAGAGTGCTTCACCCTGTCAAGGACTCAGGTAGTGGATGTGAATCTCCACTGGTTCTGGAGGGGGCTTGGTGCCCACAGTGCTTCATCCTGCCAAGGACTGAGGTAGTAGACGTGAATCTCCACTGGTTCTGGAGGGGGTTTTGCGCCCAGAGTGCTTCATCCTGCCAAGGACTCAGGTAGTGGATGTGAATCTCCACTGGTTCTGGAGGGGGCTTTGTGCCCACAGTGCTTCATCAGACGAATGACCACTGGGATGGCAGCCATGTCTGCGGTGGTGCCACTGGCTCAGGATGTCGCGGGGCTGCTGGCGGTGCTTGCAGCGGTGTCAGTCGCGGCGGTGCTGGCTGCGGGCTCTGTGGCGGCGGTGCTGGCTGCGGGCTCTGTGGCGGTGGTGCTGGCTGCGGGCTCTGTGGTGGCGGTGGCGGCTGCGGGTTCTGTGGCGGCGGTGCTGGCTGCGGGCGCTGTGGCGGCAGTGCTAGCTGCGGGCTCTGTGGCGGCTGTCCTGGCGGCGGGCTCAATGACAGTGGTACTAGCGGCGGGCTCAATGACAGAGGTGCTGCGGCAGGCTCTGTGGCAGCGGTGCTGGCGGCGTGCTCTGTGGCAGCGGTGCAAGTGGTGGTTCTGGTGGCGGTCTTCTCCGCCGTACAGTTTGGCGTCGACGTGGACAGAAGGTGTGACACTGGTCCCTCAGTCGGTGCCACCATGCCCTCTCCTGACCTGCCCTTCAGTTTCTGGCCCTTCCCCACCTTGGATGGTGGCGCTGCTGTTTTGCCACTATCCCCTTTCGGTTTCCCTGAGCCCTTGGTGGCAGGTGTTTTCTGGTTCTCACTCCGGGATGTGGGCAACTTTTTAAGTTTTGCAGGGGGCGGAATGTCCTTGCCCTCGCTCTGAGGCACACTGGCAGCCCTGATGGTTGGCGCACTCCAATAGCCCGCAGTTGCTGGCACCACTGTGCCTGGTGATGTGGTGGCTGAGGTGCTGGGTTGAGAGCTGGAAATCCTGGCCGTAGGGGACGGGCGGGGGGAGGTGTAGGGAAGAGGTCAATATTAGCCAGGAAATGTTTTTTAGACACACTGGGACAGGTAGATGGAGGGGGTTTGGGAGTGGAGGAAGAGGTAGTGGTTGTAGGAGGTGTACGTCTGCTGAATTTGGGTGAAGGTGCATGGGCTGGAGGCTGTTGTGAGGTGGATGGCTGTTGGGTGGGTGTGTGCCTGCGTTTGTGTACTTTGGGAGGAGGGCTCACAGACACACTGGTAGAGGACACAGGTGATGTGTGAATGGTAGTGGGGGTGGTGAGTGCAAGTGAGCGGTGTGTGGTGATGGGCGTGCTGGTGATGGAGGTAGTGGCTGAAGATGTAGTGTATGCAGGTGTGAGTTGAGACGAGACTGGGAGGGAGGAGGGAGACGTGGCGGAGGGGACACAGTGGAGGCAGTGGATGATGGTATGTCTGCATGGATATGATGCTTGTGTGAGTGTCTGTGGAATGTGTGGTGCTTATGTTTGCCTGATCCACCCTTGTGTGTTGAGGTGTGTGCATGCTGGTCTGATGGTGTGCTTGGGATAGGCTGAGGTACAGGGGATTGGGTCTGGGTGGAGGAAGTTGGAGGGGGGAGGCTGGACACACGGACAATGGCTGCCATCATTTCATGATGCCAGAGTCTGAAATGCTCTTTGTTGGGCTGCTTGGCCAGAATGAATGCCCTCCAGGTATGCATTTGTTTGTTGCAAATGCCTCTCAACACCCTGGATGGCATTCACAATGGTAGACTGCCCAACAGTGAGGGATCTCAGGAGGTCAATAGCCTCCTCACTGAGGGCAGCAGGGTTCTGACTGGGGCAGGGCCTGAGGTGCCTAGGGCGAAGAAGATGCCCAGCCTCCTGGGTGAGCGGGCACGGGACACACGCTGAGGGGCTGCTGGGAGGGCAGTGCTGGTAGTGGGGGTGGCGGCTGTACCTGGGGATGAGGGAGGCACAGAGGGGCCCGCCACGGCAAGGGAGCTCCCATCAGAGGAGGAGTCGCTGTTGCTGCTGTCACCTCCTGTCCCTGCCGTGGAGCTCCCCTCACCCTCTGTCCCACTGGTAGCTTCTGACTCCATTGTTTCGCCCTCCAGGGCCAAGTGGGATGCAGCTCCCTCCTGCTCCGGTGCCAATGCTCCTCCGCCAGATGATGCTATTGCACACAAGAACAGGGAGACCACAAAAAGTGGGGGGAGACAGAAGAAAGACATCTTCAGTGCATGCAATACCACTACCGTTGGTGGACACTACAGACACAGCAGATCTCAGCACTACGCCATGCACTAACAGTTCCTAGATTATTCACAAGGCCATGGGGTACAAGGCCTATGCCCGATTGCTGCACACATGGAAGTCACAGGAGCCTGACTAGGTGTAGATGGCTCTTCCACTGGTGGGGTTGGGGTGCCACATAGCCTGCCTCACAAGGGACCTTGCCTACCAACTTCGCCCTGGCCTAGGGGAACCCACTGCCCACCTCCCCCACCCAGACACCTCGTAATGCGCGCAGAGTCAGATGAATGTGTCTGTATTCACCCCCTTGTGGCTGCTGTGATGCCCTCAAGCGCCCATCCAACTCCGGATATACCATCGCCAGGATCCGGAACATCAGGGGGGTCATGGTGCGACGGGCAACCCTTCCACGTTGGGAGGCCATCCCCAGCTGGGCCTCCGCCATCTTCATGCTCCAGCGGCGAATGTCCTCCCATCTTTTACGGCAGTGGGTGCTCCGTCTGTGGTGGACCCCCAGGGTCCGGACATCCTTGGCGATGGCACGCCAAATATTCTTCTTCTGGTGGGTGCTGACCTAGAGGAATAGTACATGGGAAAAGGTAAATCTTTCACCGTCCAGACCATCATAGTCATTGGCCCATGTTCCCACCCTTGCCCTGACGCACAGACACTCACCGTCCACTCATGCAGGTCTCAGTCCCCCCCCCAGGTATCTTCCATCCACACTACTCCAAACAGCCATTGCCCATGCAACAGGCTCACACTGTACTCACCTGTTTGTCTGGAGGACCGTAGAGTAGCGTGTACTGGGGGTGGACCCCATCCACTATCTTCTCCAACTCCTCCGAAGTGAAGGCAGGGGCCCTTTCCCCAGACACATGAGCCATTGTTGCTTCCAGACTGAGGTCACAGCAGCACTTGCAGTGTAGGTCCTCTCCTGTTGAAAGTCAGGTATCAAGTGAGTGAACAGAGAGAAAATGGCGGTCACGTCCACGGTGGTGCGTACCGTCATCACCGGTGTACATCGTCATTGGCTACTCGGACCCATAGGGTCCAATGTTAACCAATGCAGGATTGCGCATTGGTCTTCGACCGCCCACCACGACGGTGTAGAACGCCAGCACAGTTACCTCATATCCCCTTGTCCCACCTTACAGGTCAGGCAGCCACCATTTCAGGGGGCCACATGCCAATAATAACAGCTGCGTCACACCTATGTAGGCCTTGCATACACACAGTAACAGGCACATTGCGGATTAATAAATGTGTGCTAATGACAATTTGTGATACCTCAGTGTTCGCTGACTTTCTGCTTGCTGTTCTCGTCCATAGGGCACGTCCGCTGGGGCAGGTGAGGAGATGGCGGAATCCTCCGGTGTACAGACCACTTATGGACCTGTCGACAATGGAAGAGAGACATGAATAGTCACCTACAGACTTGATCGTGCAACAATCCATGAACTGTGTGCCCAGTTGGAGCCAGACCTGATGTCAGCTATCCACCATCCCACAGGGATACCCCCTCTAGTGCAGGTCCTGTTAGTACTCCATTTCCTGGCAAGTGGCTCTTTTCAAACAACAGTGGCCATTGCATCAGGGATGTCCCAGCCAATGTTCTCTAACGTGCTGTCCAGAGTGTTGTCTGCCCTGCTGAAACACATTCACAGCTACATCGTTTTCCCTCAGGTGGAGGATTTGCCTACAGTGAAAGGTGACTTCTATGCCCTGGGACATATCCCCAACATCATTGGTGCCACTGATGGGACACATGTGGCCTTGGTACCCCCCCCCCCAGGAGTGAACAGTTGTACAGAAACAGGAAGAGCTACCATTCAATGAATGTGCAGATGGTGTGTTTGGCCGACCAGTACATCTCCCATGTGAATGCCAAGTTTCCTGGCTCAGTGCATGACTCTTACATTCTGAGGAATAGCAGCATCCCTTATGTGATGGGGCAACTCCAGAGGCACCGTGTGTGGCTAATAGGTGAGTATAAGGACCCTATACCCTGTGAATAGTTGTCTGGGTCTGGAGTTGTCCCTACAGGCTAGTGTGTGTCTAACAGTTGTCCCTCGACATTTGCAGGTGACTCTGGGTACCCCAACCTGTCATGGCTACTAACCCCAGTGAGAAATCCCAGGACAAGGGCAGAGGAATGCTACAATGAGGCACATGGGCGTACTAGGAGGATTATAGAAAGAACCTTCAGCCTCCTGAAGGCCAGGTTCCGGTGCCTCCATATGACAGGTGGTTCTCTCTGCTACTCACCAAAGAAGGTGTGCCAGATCATCGTGGCCTGCTGTATGCTGCACAACCTGGCTTTGCAACAACAGGTACCTTTTCTGCAGGAAGATGGTCCAGCTGGAGGTCTTGTGGCAGCTGTGGAGCCTGTGGACAGTGAAGAAGAGGAGGCAGAAGAAGAGGATATCGACAACAGAAACAACGTTATCCAGCAATACTGCCAGTGAGACACAGGTAAGATATCACTGCCTCACACATCTCATACTATTGTTTGAACTATCATAAGTCTGTCTCTTTCACCCACTGTATGGACCCTGACTTGTCACTTTGCCTTTCCATTGCATAGATGTGGGTCCCACTGTGTGACCTCTGCTATATTTCCTCATGGACTAGAGCTGTGTTACATCGGTATGTTGACAATAATATTGGCATTGCTTTATTCCATAGTTATTGTACATACACATTTGTGAAAGCACAGACTGACTCCAGATTGTTTTGTGACTGATGTGTGTTTATTTTTGTGCAAGTAAGTGGAGGGGGTTGTAAAATGGTCAGGGGTGATGGTGGAGGAATGTCCATGGCAGAGTCCAGTCTATTTGTTTCACAGGTGCATTGTCCAAAGGGGCATAGAAAGTGAAGCTAGGGCAGTTTAAGGATGGACAGGGTGACAAAGTGGGACAGAAGGATGACATTCAGGGGGGTCTCATTTCCTGGCGGGGGTCTTGGCAATGTTCTCTGTCTTGTTCCTGGATCTCAGGGACTGTTTGCGGGGTGGCTCTCCATGTGCAGGGGGTGGGGTGCTGGTGTTGTGATCCTGTGGCGGTGTCTCCTGTCCACTAGCGCCGGCGGAGGTGGTGGGCTTTTCTTCATCCAGGCTAGTGTCAGGGGCCCCTTGTTGTGCCACAGTGTCCCTCCTGGTGTTGACAAGGTCCTGCAGCACCCCTACAATGGTGACCAGGGTGATGTTGATGGACTTTAGTTCCTCCCTGATCTCCAGATAGTGTTCCTCCTGCATCCGCTAGGTTTCCTGAAAGTTGGCCAGTACTGTTGCCATCGTCTCCTGGGAATGATGGTACGCTCCCATGATGTTGGAGAGGGCCTTGTGGAGAGTGGGTTCCCTGGGCCTGTCGCAAAGCAGTCCTCCCAGTTCCCCTGTTTTCCTGTGCCTCTGTCCCCTGAACCGTGTGCCCACTGCTACTGCCCCCAGGTCCCTGATTTTCTTGGGGTGGTAGGTTTGCCTGGGTGAAGTGGTTGTGAAAGGATTGGTTCAGAGTCGCCGGTAAGAGAAACTCCTTTTTATTCGATAAGTAGTACGGTACAAAGGGAACAAGTCCGCTTCCTCAACACCTCCAGGCTCAACTGACACCCGGAGGATTCCAGCATCAGGGACGCTAGAATCCCAGTGTGTCACCGGCCTCCACATTCTAAATCTAAGAATAATACACATACAACACATCCCCTTCCGTAAATACAAATAAATAACTTGGAACAATAAATTAAAATAGAAACACATCAAAACAAACATATAGTGATAAAACATGAGAAGAGGACATTCCCATTACCATTATCCTGGGTCCGTGTCCGTGTATGAGGCAGCAATATACCCTAACACATAATCCTTCAACCAACTGGGATGGGTTACTTTCCTCTTCTCCTTAGGTCTCACACCTCCATCAAAATCATCATCAGGAAGAGAACCACCTCCTTCTGAAATTCCAGAAGGTGAAGAAGTGTCTAAACTAACACACTTCGAAACTTCAGAAGGAGCAGAGGTATCAATTAACTCATCTTCCAACCAATCAGACCATCCTTCTTTATTCATAAAACCCATCCCATCTTGCTTAATACAATACTTATTATTGAGTAAAGCAATACGTTTCAAACTCCACACTCGACCATCACTCAATCTAACCGCATTATGCAACACTTCCCTCACTTGTTCTGGCTCAAAATATTGGCTCTCATTCTTTCTTACCTTAAAAGGCTTCCTAACACGTACCCAATCACCCACAACAATTTTGACAGGTTTAACATGATGAGAACGGTCATAGTACGCCTTATTTTTTTCCTGGGATTTGTCCAAATTATTTCTCACAAATTCCAGTGACCAATTCTCCACACCAGTACCAAACAACCACGCAGGATTATGCTTACCCCTGGGTTTCCTACCTCTCATAATGACGAAAGGACTCAAACCTGTTGTTGGATTCTCAGTAATTCTGTAAGCCCACATCGCTTTGAACACAGCTGTGTGCCAATCACAAGTATTCATAGAGCTTTGAATAACACTCTTAATGACCCTATTGAATCTCTCAACCGTACCATTTCCACTGGGGTTATACAAGGACGTAGTTTTGTGTTTGATACCCAGTTTTTCAAAATACATCTTAGCCGTATTTGAGACAAATTGTACACCGTTATCACTCAATAATTTTGTAGGAATTCCCTCCGACAGAAACACCTTGTCCATAAATTCCAATACAGAAACTGTGTCTGCCCTCTCTACTATACCAATTTCTGGCCACTTAGAAAATAAGTCAATAAGGACTACCACATACTCTTGCTCATCTCCAACAGGACCAAACAAATCGACAGCCACATATTCCCATGGTTGCTTTGGTAATAATTTTTGATCCATAGGAGGTTTTAAAGTACACAAAGTTTTGTCTGCTGAAGAACACACTTCACATGACCTTACAAACCTTTCAACAGCTTTATCCACCCCCGGCCACCAAAACAAATTTTTAACCACTGATTTAGTGCGAACAACACCAAAATGACCTTCATGGCACAGATCCAAAACAATATTCCTCATACCATGTGGTGGAATTACTTTATTTCCTCTCAGTATGAAATTGTTCTCAATAGAAAGTTCATGCCTAACTTCCCAGAAGTGTCTATTTTGCTCCGTAAGTAGATCTTTCTTAGGCCAACCTTCCAGGACAAATTTCCGCACCATTTGCAAATCTAAATCTTCTTCCATTTCCTTACACCACAAATCCTTATCAATTGTGGAATTCCCAGTGTCATGTATCAGAGTAACACTATAGTCTTCCCAAGGATCATCCACACAACCTTCTAGAGGGCATGGAAGCCTAGATAAACAATCTGCCATCAGATTGTTTTTTCCAGGAACATACACAATATGATATAAAAAATCCTTCATACACATAGATAATCTTAAAATTCTCGCAGAAGCCGTCACACTACCTTCTGATGTGAGAAGCTTAATCAGAGGTTTATGATCACACTGGATAGTGATGTTCTTACCCCAAATAAAAGTACGAAAATGTTCTAAAGCCCAAGCACATGCTAACGCCTCCTTTTCAATGACAGAGTACTTCTCCTCTGAAGGCGAGAGTGATCTAGATGCGAATAAAATAATCCTCTCCCTTCCATCTTTCTCTTTCTGGGACAATACAGCGCCTAGGCCTTTATTGCTAGCATCCGTAGTCACTACAGTATTCAAGTCAGGATCAAAACTCTCTAACTTCATTACCTTGCTCAAATCATCCTTTACACTCAAAAATTCCCTTTTGCATACATCACTCCATACAAATTGAGTATTCTTTTTCAGCAGGAGTCTTAAATTATATACCTTTTCTGCAAACTTTTGGATAAATTTAGCACAAAATTCAGCCATTCCCAAAAATGACCTCACATCCTCCTTTGAAGTTGAAGTTGCTGCATTAACAATGGCACTAACCAATGATGCTTTCGGTTTCACTCCCTCACCACTGATTTCATGCCCCAAATATTCTACACTTCTCCTGGCAAACTTGCATTTGCTCAATTCGACAGTCAAACCCTTACTTTCCAACACCCCTAAAACATGTTTCAATCGTTCATCATGCATTTCCTGATCACACCCAAACACCAAAATATCATCCTGGAAACACATAACTCCCAAGGATTTTCCAAATAACGTATACATGAGTCTTTGAAAAACTGCAGCTGCAGACGCTAGTCCAAATGGCATCCTTTTATACTGGTAACAACCGAAAGGTGTGATGAAAGCTGTCATCTTCCTTGATCCATTTTCCAAAGGAATCTGATGATAGGCTGCTGATAAGTCAATTGTTGAAAACCAACTTGCACCTTTAAGATTTGAAACCATTTCATTAATTTTAGGTAATGGAAAGCGGTCGATGACAATATTGTCATTTAAATATCTTAAATCGACACATAAACGAATTTTCCCATTGCTGCGTCGAGCAATAACCACTGGTGCTAACCATTCTGCACTTTCTATAGGTTCAATCACATCCATCCCTACCAGCTTTTCCAATTCTTTTGCAACTTCATCCCTTATCATCAAGGGCACTGGTCTCACCTTATGGATTTTTGGTACAGCGTCCCTTTTTAATACAATTTTATGCTCAAAACCAACCAATTTTCCTAAAGGTTTTCCGAAGATCCTGGGAAATTTTCTCTCCATTTCCGTAGACAGGGTATGTCCATCACTTACTATCAACACTTTTTCCTTGCTGTTAGGATCTAGGATCATGTGAAGTTGTCCTTGGTCCTTCCATCCAAGAACTGATGGCCCCCTTTTTGACACATACAATTTTCCTCTGGCACACCTATTTTTAAAAGAGAATTTTAACCATCTAAAACCCACAAGATCAACTTTCTCTCCTGTGTAGCTTTCAGGTCGCACATCAGGTTGCAAAAGTTTCTCACCTAATTTATTCACAAATGTCTTATTCCATATATTCTCATTGACTATAGTGAAAGGTGAGCCAGAGTCTGCATACATACTGTAGTGATTGGAATTCCACCTATTTCCATATCACACATTGGTTTCCCTTTTTTTCCAGCGTCTGTTATATTCAAAATAAAGTTTCCATCTAGATTATCCTCTTTGGATTCCAAGTCATCACACTCTTGGTGTTCAATTCCCACGTGAGCATTGTCATTTATTATGCATTTAACTATTTTCTTTTTATTCCTACATACCTTCGCAAAATGACCCACAATGCCACATTTACTACATTTCAATTTCAAAGCTGGACATGATTTAGCATACGCTAAATGCTCCTTGCTGTCACATCTGTAACACCTTTTTTCACTGTCGTTACTTTGTGGTGTTTTCTGTTCCTTCACTGTTCTACGATTATTTATCCTGCAGATGTTGTCAAAGCTCCTCTCGGCCAATTTTAATTCTGAAACACACCGTTCAGAAATCTCTGCTTTCCTTACAATACCCACAATTTCCTCCAATGAGGAGTCACCATTAATCCATAATCTCTCTTGAATGGATTGATTGGTGTTGTGCATGACCACTTGATCTCTTATCAAATCATCTTGTATTGAACCAAACTTACAATCAAGGGCCAATTTCTTCAAGTCTGCCACATAGTCGTCAACAGATTCACCCTTCTCCTGTTTTCTTTGGAAAAATTTGTAACGAATAATTCCAATGCAAACTTTGGGTGTAAAGTATTTATCCAAGTCTTGCATAGCAACACCAAAAACACAAACATCACCGCTTATAGGGCTCTTCTGCATTTTATTGTACTTTTTCAAACCCATAGGTCCCAACGAATGTAGTAAGAGTCTTTTCTTTTGTTCTGCAGGCATCCTGTTTTCAAGATCTATAGCTCCTATATAGTTCAGGAAATAATCTTTCCATTCTGTCCATTTTACAGGTGGATTATTCCCAGCAGCCCAAAATGCTTGTGGCGGAACAATCGTGAAATTGGGCTGCGCCATATCACCCACACTTAGCTATGCGAATTCAACAATAACTGTTCCTGATCTTCTTGACTTGTTCCCTTGTTTGAAGTTAAAAAAAATGAATGTATATATATCTAATACTGCCGTGTTTGCAATTTACTTTATACTTCTGTTGGCAAAAAAAAACGTTGTACGCAATAGCGTGTAGAATATGTATCTGTTCAAAGCGTCTCTGCAATACCTCGAGTCTCTGTTGCCAGCGCGCAACTTGCAATAACACTCAGGCGTAGTAACGCGTCTCCGTTGCCTAGGAGACGACACGTGAGTGTACCGCGCCTGCAAACCGAGCGTATTGACGCGTCTCTGTCAATTGCACTCGAGCGTATTGACCCGTCTCCGTTGCCTAGGAGACAACGCTCGAGCAGCAACTCGCGCCAACCAGTCAATCAACGGTCCGTGCGCGCGCACGCCACCGCCCAGCACGTCTTTACACAACGAACCCAAAAAAAAATGAATACTGGAGAAAACATTTTTTTTACCTGAGTGACGCCGATCCAACAGTGGTGCTAATTCCTTGCACTTAGGATCCCTATGGAAAGTGGAAGCTGAAATCAAACAGTCAGTGCTTCCAGTGCTTCCCCCATCCTCGTCGCCAGATTGAAGTGGTTGTGAAAGGATTGGTTCAGAGTCGCCGGTAAGAGAAACTCCTTTTTATTCGATAAGTAGTACGGTACAAAGGGAACAAGTCCGCTTCCTCAACACCTCCAGGCTCAACTGACACCCGGAGGATTCCAGCATCAGGGACGCTAGAATCCCAGTGTGTCACCGGCCTCCACATTCTAAATCTAAGAATAATACACATACAACACTGGGTTCCCTGTAGTGGTGGACACACTGCTCCTTGACGTGTCCTGGGGACAGAGGGATGGGCCCGCTGGGTGGGTGCTGTGGTGGTGTTTCCTGAGGTGGGAGGCTCTGAGGTGGCTTGTGCCAGTGTCAGGGGAACCGACTGTCCCGAGGTCCCAGATGGGCCGGGCTGGTCATCTTGATCCAGTTGGACAGAGCTGCTGTCATCACTGTGTGCCTCTTCTGTGGGGGAGTGGACATGTCTGGAACCTCCTGTCCGGTGATGTTGGGTAGGGGTCCTGCAGGGGTGTAAAGGCATGATTATTGCATCTGTGTGTGCCATTGTGTGCAATGGGTGAGTGACCCTGTACTCCAGTGCTTGCATTCATGTCTAGGTCCTTGTGTGATATTTGGTTTGGGGTCTGTGTGGGTATCTGTAGTGGACATGCTTTGGTGATGGGTATCCATGCATTGGCGTTGCATGCAGGGCTTGGTGTTGGGATGGGTGGTTTGTGATAGTGGGACATGTGTGAGGTGTTGGAGTGATGGCGGTGAGGGTGGGGGTATGTGATGGCATGCAGGTGGGGTGGGGGATATAATAGTTAAGAGTTGACTTACCAGATTCCATTCCTCCTGCTACTCCTGCGAGGCCCTCAGGATGCAGTATTGCCACGACTTGCTCCTCCCATGTTTTTAGTTGTGGGGGAGGAGGTGGCGGTCCACCGCCAGTCCTCTGTACTGCAATCTGGTGTCTTGAGACCACGGAACGCACCTTCCCCCGTAGGTCGTTCCACCTCTTCCTGATGTCATCTCGTGTTCTTGGATGCTGTCCCACTGCATTGACCCTGTCTACGATTCTGCGCCATAGCTCCATCTTCCTTGCTATGGAGGTGTGCTGCACCTGTAATCCGAATAGCTGTGGCTCTACCCGGACGATTTCCTCCACCATGACCCTGAGCTCCTCCTCAGAGAACCTGGGGTGTCGTTGTGGTGCCATGATGTGGTGTTGGTGATGTGTGGGTGGTGTGTGTTGTGATGTGTGAGGGGATGTGTTTTTGTGTGTTGTCTGAAGTACGTGGATGTTGTGTGAGTGATGATGTTGTGGGTCTGTGGATGTTAGTGTTGTTTCTGGTGGTGTCTCTCTCTGGCCTTCTTTCGCAATTTTGGTAGTAAGGGTTTGTGGATGATGTGGGTGTGTGTTTTATTTTGTATTGGGTGTGTGGGAGTCATGTGTGTATGTGTATCAGGTGTGTGTATTTCAAATTGTCCAATGTGGTTGTGTTTTGTATATGTGTGTGTATTTTGAGCACGGCGGTGTGTACCGCCAATGGAATACTGCGGCTGAAAGACCACTGCGTGGATTAGTGGGTCGTGATAGTGTGGGCATATTCCTGTTGCCGTGACGGTGGAGGTTTTGGTACCGCCAGTTTATCACTGACCTTTGGTGTGGCGGACTTGTGTGGGTGTCTGGATTTTGGCAGATTCTGAGCTGTGGGTCGTAATAGCTGTAGCGGAATTCTGCCGCTGCAGCGGTGTGTTGGCGGTCTTCTGCACGGCTGTAAGCAGGATTTACCGCCAGGGTTGTAATGAGGGCCATAGTAATGTGTTTTATATGTTCTGACAGTGAAATATTGCTAAATTCGTTTTTCACTGTTGCAAGGCCTGTCCCTCTCATAGGTTAACATGTGGGCTACCTTTAAATCTGATTAAAGTGTAGATTCCCTTTGGGAGCGGATGGACATGTGGAGTTTGGGGTCTCTGAGCTCACAATTTAAAAATACATCTTTTAGAAAAGTTGATTTTAAGATTGTGCGTTTGAAAATGCCACTTTTAGAAAGTGAGCATTTTCTTCCTTATACCATTTCTGTGACTCTGCCTGTTTGTGGATTCCCTGTCTGGGTCAGTTTGACTGATGGGTTGGTTGCACCTCACACTAGACAGTGACACAAAAGGATCTGGGGTGTAGTCTGTATTTCCTGATGAGCCATCTGTGCTAGGAGGGAGGAGAGGAGTGGTCACTTACACCTGAAAGGGCTGTGCCTGTACTCACACAATGCAGTCTCTGACCCCCTGGTGAGTGTCGGGGGCCGGACACCCAAAATTGGGTATAAGAAGGGCACCAAAAACCACAGACTTTAGATCACTTCTGGACCGCAAGAGGAACCTCTGACTGGAGAAGAGCTAAAGAGCTGAGGAGAAGTGCTGCCCTGCCTGTGTCTGTGCTTTGTTTAGTTATCCTGCAGTTGCTGCTTCTGCCAGAGTAAGAGGGCAAAGACTGGACTTTGTGTGCCTTCCATCTTGTGAAGAAATCTACAAGGGCTTGATTTAGAGCTTGCCTCCTGTTGTTTGAAGTCTCAGGGACAGCAAAGACTTCTCTCTGCCAGCACCTGGAGTCTCTGGAGAGACTCCTGCTCTGACAAGTGGTGCCCTATCCATTCCCTGGACCCTTGGAAGGAAAGATGGTGGAAATTCAAGGAAATCGACCTCAGACGACTTCGGACCGACACCGCTGCTGAATCCGGTGACGCTGCCTGCAACCGACTCCGTGATCTTCGCTGGAACGTGACGACCTTCGCTAGCCCGACACCGCTGCAGCCCCGCTGAAGTCTGCAACTCCATGGAAGTCGCCGCACCACGTCGTGACCAACGCCGCTCGAAGTGCGTGGATTCAACTTCTCGCACAGACGCCACAATCCCTGACTTCCCACATCGACTTGTTTTCACTCTTCACCAAAGTACAGACTTGGGGGTCTACGCGACTCCGTGTCTGGCGCCGCTGTTGTTGGCTTGTTGGGAACTAATCCGTCATGACGCCGTGTTAACACCTCATCAAAGCATTTTGTGTTTCTAAGCGCTATTTTTTAGTTTAATCTTTAAAAATTCATAACTTTACTTGTGAATGTCAGAATCTTTTCATTTTGGTCTTGTTTTGTTTAGATGACTATTTCCTATTCCTCTAAACTGGTGTTGTGTCATTTTGTAGTGTTTTCATTAAGTTACTGTGTGTGTTGGTACAAATACCTTACACCTAGCACTCTGAAGTTAAGCCTACTGCTCTGCCAAGCTACCAAGGGGTAAGCAGGGGTTAGCTGAGGGTGATTCTCTTTTACCATGACTAGAGTGAGGGTCCTTGCTTGAACTGGGGGTAACCTGACTGTCAACCAAAGACCCCATTTCTAACATTGGTGATGAGCGGTTGGGATTTGGACTTGTATTTGTACTTGACATACAGTGGTTAAGTGTACACTACTGTTTGAGTTCAGACCACTACGTGACCACATACTACTTGTTTGGGGATCTTTTGATTTTATTTTCTTTGGGACTGTTTTTGTTCTACTTCCATTTTTTCACTGATTCCTTGATTGACTTTCTTTGAAACTTCATTTGGGAGCTTGCTTTTCTGCCTTTGGAACTTTGCACTTGTTTTTTAATCTTCATCATGTCCCAAGCTGGAGATGCATCAGTTGGAGCTGACTTTGACCTTGAGAAATTGGAGAGTAATACTAAAGCTCAGTTGAAGCAGTTCTGTAAAAGTTTTGACTGTCCCATTAAGAGCTCATCCAGGAAGGAGGAGCTGCAAAAGGCGCTGAGGGCCTGGGTGACAGCCAAGAGCACTGAAGGGCACACAGAGGATGAGGGAGATGAGGAAGAGGAGGAAGAGTGTTCCGTACACAATGGTATTGTGGGTGGGCCTGTTATGTCCAGGGAGAAGGTCTCCAGGGCAGGTAGCAGTGTCTCATCTAAGGGCCTGACACCTGAGGAGTTACAGGACAGACAGGCAGAAATGGACTACCAATTGGAGCAGAAAAGGCTAGCCCTTGAGGAGAGGAAGTTAGTGATGGCTCATGAGCTTAGCTTGAGAGAGATGGATCATAGAAGCCAGTCCAGTAGAGATGGTGGCAGCAACCCTACAGTGCAGCCTGAGAGGAGGATGCACATTCCTAAAGAACTTGTGAAAGATTACAAGAGGGAAGATGACATATACTTGTGGTTCAAGGGGTATGATTCTGCTCTCCACATGAATCTGGCCCTGACAGCCTTAGGGGATGCTCAGAATCTCACCTACTCTAGCATGAAGGATGCCTTACTTACAAGGTATGGTCTTACCCCTGAGCAGCACAAGGATAAGTTTAGGTCCTACAAGAAGAAGGAATCCCAAACATGGTTGGAATGTGTTGATTCTTATTGAAGGTCACTAGGTGGTTGGGTGAAGAGCAGTAAGGTAACTACGTATGAGGGGCTTTACAATCTGATTGCTTGGGAGCAGTTGTACAGTTTATATTTTCCAGAGCTGCGCCAGCACCTGATTGACAGCAAGCTGTATGACCCCAGGAAGCTTGCGCAGGAAGCGGACCGCTGGGAGAGCACCAGGGTCCAGAAGAGGTATGGGGAAGAACATGCAAAGTGTGGGCAGGGTCCCTCTCAGAAGAAAGTGGGGGTAAGGGTAAACAGGGGGAGTTCTCTAAAGGGACACAAACTGATTCCCAGGGTACGAATTCCCAACCCCCCCAGTGAAAATAAGCCATGGTTCTTCAAATGGAAGCCAGTGGCAGGTAGTCCTCCCCCTATAAGTGCTATGCATGTGACCAGGTGGGTCATGTGAGGGGGGACCCTGTATGCCCCAAAAGTACACTGACACCCACTGGTGCGCTGTCCCAGGGTTTGGCCAGTGTAGCGCTTGGGGAGGAGTTGGTTTCAGGTAGGTGGGAACCAGCTGAGATGACCCTTGTCTCACTAGGGGACAGTGAGATGGTCCAGAGAACCCTAGTGCCTGAAAACACTAAGAAGTACAGGCAGTGGGTGACCATTTATGGATAGAGGGTGGAGGCTCTGAGAGACACAGGAGCCAGTGTGACTACAGTGAGGAGTCAGCTGGTGTCTGAGGAGCAGATAGATCCCCGGGTACTTCACCAAGTAGTTGCCGTGGGCAACTCAGAGCGCCTGTGCAGAATGGCGCAGGTTCCCTTTGAAATGGGGGGGGGGGGTTCTCAGGTTCCTTAAAGGCAGCTGTGAGTCCAACCTTGCCTGTTGATTGTTTGCTAGGCAATGACCTGGAGGATTCCCCTTGGAAGGATGTGAAACACAGGTCTCACTTGGAGATGTTGGGTCTGCCTGGGTGGGTATGCGTATCCACCCGGTCAATGGCAGCCCATCAGGGTAATCAAAAGCCCCTGGAGCCTGAAACAGTGGCCCAGGGGACCGCCAAGAAGAGGAAGGGCAGGGGTCACGGGAAACCAACCCCAGAAGTTCCCACGGTCCGGGAGGAGGCAGAGCCTGAGGGTGACACCCCGGAGCCTACAGGGGAACAGGTGGCTGAACTGGGGGAGGTCCATGAGCTGTTGCAGTGGCAGCAGGAAGGGGGGCCCACCAGGGAAGCATTCTGTGCAGCACAGAAGACATGCCCTACTTTGGAGGGTTTGCGGCAGCAGGCTGCAAACCAGGCGGCTGGCAAGGAGCCAGGATCACACCTGATTTATTGGGAGGATGACCTCCTGTAATAGCGAGCCTAAGGTTCCTGAGCCTGGGTAAGCCCGTGTGCCGGTGGTACCCCAGTGCTTCAGGGCCTTCCTACTGGGGTTGGCTCATGATGTGCCTTTAGCTGGACATTTGGGGCAGGACAAGACCTTTGAGAGGCTTGTCACCCACTTTTACTGTCCCCTAATGAGCAGGCACTCAGATGCATATTGCAGGTCTTGTCAGACTTGTCATGCAAGTGGCAAGAGTGTGAGGAAATGTTAAGCTCCCCTTCAGCCTTTGCCTGTTGTTAGTACTCCCTTTGAGAGGGTAGGCATTGACATTGTGGGGCCTATGGATCACAATACAGCCATGGGCAACAGGTTTATCCTGCTCTTGGTGGACCACGCCACCTGTTACCCAGAAGCCATTCCTTTGAGATCAATCACTTCCCCTGTGGTGGGTCGTGCATAGAGTGGTTTTTACCCGCATGGGGTTCCCCAAGGAAGTGGTATCAGATAGGGGTACCAACTTCATATCCGCGTATATGAAGTCTCTGTGGAAGGAGTGTGTGGTAACCTACAAGTTCACCGCCCCTTACCACCCCCAAAGTAATGGTCTGGTTGAGAGGTTCAACTGCACCTTAAAAGGCATGATCATGGGCCTGTCAGAGCCCTTGAGGCGGAAGTGGGACGGCCTCTTACCATCCCTTCTGTTCGCCTACAGGGAAGTGCCTCAAAAGGGACTTGGGTTTAGCCCCTTTGAGCTGATTTATGGCCACCCTGTGAGGGCGCCCTTGAGTCTGGTTAAGGAAGCTTTGGAGAAAGCTCCTAGTAAACCCCCCCAGGATGTATTCAGTTACATGCTGGATCTAAGAAACCAGACTGCCCGCTTCAGGAGTCTCGCTCAGGAAAACCTGGAAGCAAGCCAGGAGGACATGAAACGCTGGTATGACCAGAATGCCACTCTGGTCGAGTTTCAACCTGGACAAAAAGTGTGGATGATGGCACCAGTGGAGCCTAGGGCGCTCCAGGATAAGTGGACTGGGCCATTTGAGGTGGTGGAGGGCAAGAGCGAAGTCACCTACCTAGTGGACTTGCGGTCTCCAAGGGTCCTGCATGTCAACCGCCTCAAACTTCACTTCAAGTGGACTGAACTGTCCATGCTCCCTGCGACAGATGATGGAGTAGAAGACAAGAGTGAGCCTCTTCCTGACCTCCTGTCTGCAGGAGAAAAAGGTGGGTCAGTGGAGGGAGTGATCCTATCCCCCTCCCTGACTGAGGAGCAGCAAGGTGACTGTTGCCACATGTTGGGACAGTTTTCCTCACTGTTTTCCCTGATCCCAGGAGTCACACACTTTTGTACACATGATGTGGACTCTGGGGACAGTGCACCTATTAAACAGAAGGTTTACAGGGTGACTGACAGGGTCAGGGCATGCATTAAGGATGAGGTATCTAAAATGCTTACCCCAGGGGTTATTGAGCACTCCAGCAGTCCTTGGGCCAGCCCAGTGGTATTGGTCCCAAAGGCTGCTGCACCTGGTGCTACTCCAGAACTCAGGTCCTGTGTAGACTACCGGGGACTCAATGCAGTCAGCAAGACTGACGCACACCCCATCCCCCGAGCTGATGAGCTTATTGACCGGTTGGGAGCGGCCAAGTACCTCAGTACGTTTGATTTAACATCTGGGTACTGGCAGATTGCCTTAACTGAGGGGGCAAAGGAGAGGTCAGCATTCTCTACCCCAGATGGGCACTTCCACTTCAACGTGATGCCCTTTGGGATGAAGAATGCCCCTGCCACCTTTCAGAGGTTGGTCAACCAGGTGTTGGCAGGACTGGATGAGTTCAGTGCCGCCTACCTGGATGACATTGCTGTGTTTAGTTCCACATGGGAGGAACACCTGCAACACCTCTGGAGAGTGTTAGAGGCTCTGCAAATGGCAGGCCTCACTATTAAGGCGAGCAAGTGCCAAAATAGGGCAGGGTTCTGTGGTGGACTTAGGACACCAGGTGGGGAGTGGCCAGGTGGCACCCCTACAGCCTAAGATTGACAAGATCCTGGCTTGGGAGCCTCCCAAGACCCAGACTGAAGTGAGAGCCTTTTTAGGTCTCACAGGATACTACAGGAGGTTTGTTAAGGGATATGGTACCATTGTTACCCTCTTAACTGAGTTGACTTCTAAGAAGCAACCCAGGAAAGTGATCTGGACAGAGGCTTGCCAGAACGCTTTTGATGCCCTGAAGGCTGCCATGTGCACAGCTCCTGTGCTGAAGGCACCAGACTACTCCAAGGGGTTTGTTGTGCAAACAGACACCTCAGAGCATGGTATTGGAGCAGTACTCTCACAGCTTAATGAAGAGGGCCTAGATCAACCCGTAGCCTTCAATAGCAGGAGGTTACTACCCAGGGAACGTAGGTAGAGTGCCATAGAACGTGAAGCGTTTGCTGTGGTCTGGGCACTGAAGAAGCTAAGACCCTACTTGTTTGGGACTCACTTCCGAGTTCAGACCGACCACAGATGGTTAATGCAGATGAGGGGTGAGAATCCAAAACTGTTAAGGTGGTCCATTTCCCTACAGGGGATGGATTTTATTGTGGGACACCTTCCTGGTACAGAACACGCCAATGCTGATGGTCTGTCCAGGTTCTTCCGCCTTAGTGATGAGAACTCCCATGAGGTTGGGTAGTTGCTCCCCACTTTCAGCTGGGGGGACACGTGTTAGACTTTTCATCCTTGGCGTGGCCTCCCTTAAATTGTTGCCTCTGTTCACCAGAATGTTGATGTGTGCTGGACTCTGATTTTACTGTTTTTGCTACTCTGGGCACTTTACCACTGCTAACCAGTGCTAAAGTGCAAGTGCTCCTTTACAAAATGTGTATGTAATTGCTTATCCATGTTTGGATAAGCAACTAGAGGTGCCCAGGGACTGTAAATCAAAAGCTGCTAGTGGGCCTGCAGCACTGATTGTGCCACCCACATAAGTAGCTCTGTAATCATGTCTCAGTGTCAACACCAGAGCAGTACGCGCTCTACTGGCGAAAAAAATGCAAAAACCCAGCACTCTCAAAACAACGTAATTTATGCATTATGCTGATATGTTGTGGTTTAACCTTTTGCATTGCAGAGTTCAATCCTGAAAACTTATTGTTAATATGCTTACAAATACTGTTCCTTTGCAATGTATTGCTGCAGGTTTTCAGAGTGTGTTAGGGTGTGGCCCCTTTCCAGGGCCTTCCAGAGACTTTCCCTGCAACATGCCTGGGCGTGGTTCTGGGCTGGGCCAAGACTCTATAAAAGAGAGCCAGCCCAACTCCCAGTGCTCACTATTCAGAGGTCCCGGTGCAGAGCAGCAGCTTTTTCCTGAGCTCCTGTCCCGGCGGCCTATTTGGATTTTCCAGACTTCTGCACTTCATCCTTCTTTGGTGATCATTGTTCCAAGCGGTAAGACGGTGGTTGGATTTTCCCGACACCGTTATTGAGAATTTTCATATTCTTGTTTTAATTCTTAAATGAGTAACAGATTATTTGCGCAATACCATTTCTTGACATTTATATGGTAGTTTACAAATAGGCAAGACGTGCAATTTATTTCATAAAGGTTTGACTTTGTTATTCATTGAGTGCTACCATTTCTTGACATTGGCATGGTGGCTTAAGAATCGGCAAAACGCGCGATTTGTTTTATGGTGTTTAAACATTGTTGTCCATTGCGCACTACTATTTCTTGACATTGACATGATGTTTTACGAATTGGCAAGACGCACAACCCGTTTCATGAGGATTTAACTTTGTTGTTCATTGCGCGCTACCATTTCTTGACATTTACATGGTGGCTTAAGAATCGGCAAAAGAAGAGCAATTCGTTTCATTGTACTTTGATCTTGTTATTTATTGTGAGCTGTTATTTCTTGACATTTACATCGTGTTTTATGAATCGGCAAGACGCGCGATTCGATTAATGATGATTTGACTTTGATATTCATGGCATGCTACCATTTCTTGGTATTTTACATGGTGACACTTGAATCGGCAAGACACACGATTCTCTCCTCGAGTTTAATTCATGTTGTTTCTTGTATGCCACTATTCTAAGATATTTATTATGTAATATTCGAGTTGATAAGTTATGTGATTTGTTTCCTGAATCCATATTGTGTTATTCATGGTGCACAATCCTTTTATGATATTTACTATATATATATATCTGTGTTGAAACATTTTAAGAGTACACAGAAGGCTAGAGTTTCTAGATGCAATATTGTATGGTCCTAGTATACATTCTCAAAACAGGATTTATATGACTGGTTTAAAATTTAGTCAGAATGTTTTTCTGATTCTCATGTAAAGGAAAGTACTTGAATAAGAAAGTTTTCATTTAATTCATCTTGATTCCCCTACAGGTATCCGGCCATCTTGAAACCTAGTCATTTTAAACATAACTCTTCGATTGTTCATGTTTTCAGAGTGACTAGGTTTAGAATCATAGGCGGTCATTCTGACCGCGGCGGGCGGCGGTCGCTGCCCGCCATGCGGTTACCGCCGAATGACCGCTCCACGGTCAGGAGACCGCGGCGGCCATTCTGGCTTTCCCGCTGGGCTGGCGGGCGACCGCCATAAGCCCGCCCACCGGCCCAGCGGGAAAGCCCCTGCAACAAGGATGCCGGCTCCGAATGGAGCCGGCGGAGTTGCAGGGGTGCGACGGGTGCAGTGGCACCCGTCGCGATTTTCACTGTCTGCTAAGCAGACAGTGAAAATCTTTGTGGGGCCCTGTTAGGGGGCCCCTGCACTGCCCATGCCAGTGGCATTGGCAGTGCAGGGGCCCCCAGGGGCCCCACGACACCCGTTCCCGCCATCCTGTTCCTGGCGGTAAGAACCGCCAGAAACAGGGTGGCGGGAATGGGGTCGGAATCCCCATGGCCAGCGCCGCCATGGAGGATTCCCTGGGCCAGGGGAAAACCGGCGGGAAACCGCCGGTTCCCCTTTTCTGACCGCAGCTTTACTGCCGTGGTCAGAATAGCCCAGGAAGCACCGCCAGCCTGTTGGCGGTGCTTCCGCGGTCCCCGGCCCTGGCGGTCATGGACCGCCAGGGTCGGAATGACCCCCATAGTCTAGTATTGATTTCAGGAGATATAATTTTCATATTGTGTGTTCTAACCTTTTTTCTTACTACAGGTCTCCTTCCCAGATGTTCCCTTCCTAATCCCCTCTTTCCCTCTTGAACTCTCTCAGTCTCTCTGATTTATCTATCAGAGTCTTGGAGCTGTTCAGTGGTGGACGTGTTGGGAACGTGCACAGACCCCAAGGATATGGTGACTCTGACAGAATAGTGAGCCCACTAATTATTATCCTCCTGGCTTGTGTATGTTCTCAGCATGGCCACGCTAGACAAGTTAGTCAAGGCTATCACCCAGCTCCAAGCAGACGTGGTATCATCCAAAGAATTGACAACTAGCTTAGCAGAGAGAGTGAGTCATTTGCAAGATAAGGTAGAGAAGAAGGAACAAAGTCCCACAGGTGTGTCTTGGCCAGGTACTTCTTCTCAGGCTTCTGGAAGTAATCCGATTTCCCTAAATGTTACTTCTGCAATTCCTTTATCTCCCCCAGAATGTTTCTCAGGTGACCCTTTGAAAGCGCAATCTTTCCTGGTTCAAGTGGAACTACACTTCACCTGCAGACCAAATACTTTCCCCGATGCCCAGTCCAAAGTAGCTTTCTTGTTATCACATCTGTCTGGGGATGCAGCTACTAGGGCAATTCCTCTTGTGCGTAAAAATAGTCCCTTGTTCTATAACTGGAGAAATTTTGTTCATGAATTTGAGAGAGTTTTTGATCGTAGAACTGTAACACAGTCAGCAGATCGTGAATTATTAGATTTGCGCCAAGGAAATCAAGACCTAGTGTCGTATTAAGCCAACTTTAACCGGCTGGTTGCTGAGACATCCTGGCCTGAAGAAAAACAAGCGGTCTTGTTTTACAAGGGACTCAAAGAAGAATTAAAAGATATCTTAGCGCAAATCGACCCACAACCTACAGACTGTCAAGAATTAATAAATCTTGTCTTGAGACTTGATCATCGTTTAGCAGAACTTAAAGGAACGCGCAAAAAGATTGGAAAATATTCATGGCGCGTTCATGATAACAGAGACTCAAGAACTCCGAAAGAAAGAACGCCGGAACCAATGGAAATTGGAACCATCAGAAGACCTTTGACCAAAGATGAAAAGGAGCTACGCAGGAAAAATGGACAATGTCTTTATTGTGGGCGAAAAGGTCATTTTGCCAAAGATTGTCCAATCAAACCAAAGAACAAGCAAGGTCCAGTTCAAAAGGTCGCAGTCAATGCACCAGTCAAGTTGGAAAACTAAAACACCCGAGATGCAGAGAAGGGTTGCTCTTGGGTGTCACCGTGGACCCTTCACAATCTAGACATCTTAAACTGGAAATAAGAGTTCAGGTCAAGAAAAAGATCTATTTCAAAAAAGCTCTAGTCAATTCTGGGGCTACTGGGAACTTTGTTGATGCCCAATTGGTTCGTGCATGGGGGATCCCATGTATTGAAAAGAAGACCCCAGAAATCATCCAGGCAGTCGATGGAAAACTCTTG
The DNA here is from genome assembly GCF_031143425.1 of Pleurodeles waltl. Lineage (NCBI taxonomy): Eukaryota > Metazoa > Chordata > Amphibia > Caudata > Salamandridae > Pleurodeles > Pleurodeles waltl. Next base: position 126,648,562 of record NC_090436.1, on the reverse strand, counting down.
ACTGGAGGTCCGGTAACTCTTCAGACTATCCCCTTGTCGATGATTTGTGAAGAAAAGAATCAAAGAAAGAAACATAAAGAGAAAATCATCCTTGACGTGATCCATGCTCCCAAATATGGGATTATCCTCGGCTTGCCATGGTTAACTCATCACAATCTGGAGATCAATTGGGCAGAACGAAAAATCGTGTTCTCATCTGCGCTATGTAACGAACAATGTCTCCAAAAGATTCAAGTACCAAAAGTTTGCAACTCTTACATAGCTACTGCCACAGAGAAAGAAATTCAGCTGCCCAAACAGTATTCATCTTACAAAGATGTATTTGATGAGAAAGGAGCAGAGACTCTACCTCCTCATAGATCTTATGACTGTCAAATTGATCTAGCCCCAGGTGCGATACTTCCCAACTGTCGTGTATATGGCCTGTCAGAACATGAAAATCAACATTTACGAAAATACCTAGATCAATTTTTGGAGAATGGCTTCATTCACCCCTCTAAGTCTCCTGCAGCTTCACCTTTGTTTTTTGTTTCAAAAGCTAATGGAGAACTTCGAACTTGCATCGACTATAGGGGTTTGAACAAAGTCACCATCAAGAATAAATATCCTTTACCCCTAATTCCGGTCTTATTGGAACAAGTAAAGAGAGCAAAAATCTACACGAAGCTTGACCTTCGAGGTGCTTATCATTTGGTCAGAATGAGACAGGGTGACAAATGGAAAACAGCGTTCAAGACAAGATATGGCCTTTTTGAATACACCATCATGCCTTTTGGTCTGTGTAATGCTCCAGCAGCATTTCAATTTTTCTTGAATGACGTTCTTAGAGAGTACCTCGACATATTTGCCATAGTCTACATTGATGACATTTTGATCTACTCAGACAATGAAAATGAACATGTCCAACATGTCAAGAAAATTCTTGCAGCCCTTCGAAAACACCATTTATATTGCAAACTAACCAAGTGTGAGTTTCATGTTACCACAGTTGAGTTTTTAGGGGTTATTCTTACCCCTCAAGGTATGGTGATGAGAAAAGAAAGTAAAAGCTGTATCTGATTGGCCCACCCCAAAGACTGTTCGTGCTGTACAATGTTTCCTTGGGTTTGCAAATTTTTACCGGAGGTTCATAAATCATTTCTCCCAGACAGTGGCTCCAATCACTAAGCTACTAAGAAAGAAAGAAAAGTTTGTATGGTCCCCAGAAGCTGATCAAGCCTTCTCGACTTTGAAGAAAGCTTTCTCCACTGCCCCAGTCTTGACTCATCCTGATGCGAATCAACCTTTCATAGTGGAAGCTGATGCTTCAGATGTAGCAATAGGAGCCGTCTTATCACAACGAAATAAAGACACTGGTCAACTTCATCCTGTAGCTTATATGTCTCGGAAGTTGAACGAAGCCGAACAGAACTATGTCATTGCTGAAAAAGAGCTTCTGGCGATTCGTGACGCCTTTAAAGAATGGAGACATCATTTGTTGGGTGCCAAATACACTGTTACAGTATATACTGATCATCGTAATCTTCAATTCATGAGTTCCGCCAGACTTTTGTCCCCTCTGCAATTACGCTGGATGCTTTTTTTTGCCGAATTTGATTTTGTAGTAACCTTCCGGCCTGGTAAAGATAATCGCAAGGCTGACGCCTTGTCCCGTCAAGAGTCTACCACGTTGCCTGCATTTCAAGCCTCCAGAGCTATCATTGCTCCTGACAAGGTTCTATGTATCATAAAAACTGAAGATTTCTTTCAAGAAATTCGCAACTCTTTCACTGTTGAAAAATGGCAAACATGGGCCCAAGCTGATCCCAAAAGGTCAATCAAACAAGGTTTACCCTTTCATGACGCTCGTTTGTTCGTACCCACTACCAAACTTCGCAAGATAGTGTTTCATTGGTTGCATGTTATACCTACGGCAGGCCACCCAGGTACTCCTAAAACTCTTGAACTGATCCAACGCTATTTTTGGTGGCCTACCCTAACAAAAGATGGAAAAGCAATGGTAAACAACTGTGAAGTTTGTGCTCGCATTAAAACAAGTCTTCAAAACCAAAAGGGTTGTTACATCCACTTCCAACCCCAAGTCGTCCATGGGAGCACATTTCTTTAGACTTTATTACCAGTCTGCCAGTGGTTCAACAGCATTCAGTAATTCTGGTGGTAGTAGATAGTCTCACGAAATATGGACATTTCATTGCCTGTAAAAAATTGCCCACTTCTAGTGAATTGGCAACTATTTGACTGAACAGAGTGGTTCGTTACAATGGACTGCCAAAGGTTATCATCTCCGATCGGGGGTCACAATTTTCCTCCAATTTCTGGAAGACATGGTGTAAAACACTCCAAGTGACATCTACGCTATCTACTAGTCACCATCCTCAAACAGATGGTCAAACGGAGAGACTAAATCAGACTTTGAAACAATACCTACGTGCCTACGCTGAAAAGGCACTTCATTCTTGGACATCTATGCTCTGGTTAGCTGAGTTAGCTTACAATAACTCATTCCACACTTCTATTGGCGTTACACCCTTTTTTGGTTTATTTGGCTATCATCCTGACACCTTGCCCATCACAATTCCTCAAGAAAGTTCTCTTACTCCAGCTGTGTCAGAAACCATTCAGCATTTACATCAAACCCAGAAACTGATTCAACAGCATTTGGAAAAAGCCAAACAAAAATATAAAAGGCATTATGACAAGAAACATTGTGAAGGACTGCAATATCAACCAGTTGACAAAGTGTGGCTTTCCACAAAACATATAGACTTCAAGAAGAAGCACATGTTTAACCCCAAATTCATAGGTCCTTATACTGTCCTTCAGCAAATCAATCCGGTGACCTATAAACTACAATTGCCCAGCTCCTTACGGATTCATCCAGTGTTCCACACTTCCCTCTTGAAAAAGGCAGTCCAAAAGGTCCACCCTCATCCAGCTCCTGTTCTAGTACAAGGGGAAGAAGAATACGAAGTCAAGAAAGTGTTGGATTCTAAACTGAGAGGGCGTAATCTGTGGTACTTAATCTCATGGAAAGGTTATGGTCCTGAAAGTAACTCATGAGCATCCGATGCTCATGCTCCAGTACTTGTGAGACGCTTTCATCGTCTTAATCCAAGCAAACCAGGCCCTAGAGCGCGTCTGGGAGAGGGGAGTACTGTCAACACCAGAGCAGTACGCGCTCTACTGGTGACAAAAATGCAAAAACCCAGCACTCTCAAAACAACGTAATTTATGCATTGTGCTGATATGTTGTGGTTTAACCTTTTGCATTGCAGAGTTCAATCCTGAAAACTTATTTTTAATATGCTTACAAATACTGTTCCTTTGCAATGTATTGCTGCAGGTTTTCAGAGTGTGTTATGGGGTGGCCCCTTTCCAGGGCCTTCCAGAGACTTTCCCTGCAACATGCATGGGCATGGCTCAGGGCTGGGCCAAGACTCTATAAAAGAGAGCCAGCCCAACTCCCAGTGCTCACTATTAGGAGGTCCTGGTGCAGAGCAGCAGCTTTTTCCTGAGCTCCTGTCCTGGCGGCCTATTTGGATTTTCCAGACTTCTGCACTTCATCCTTCATTGGTGATCATTGTTCCAAGAGGTAAGACGGTGGTTGGACTTTCCCGACACCGTTATTGAGAATTTTCATATTCTTGTTTTAATTCTTAAATGAGTAACAGATTACTTGCGCGCTACCATTTCTTGACATTTATATGGTGATTTACAAATAGGCAAGACGCGCAATTTATTTCATAAAGGTTTTACTTTGTTATTCATTGCGTGCTACCATTTCTTGACATTGGCATGGTGGCTTAAGAATCGGCAAAACGCGCGATTCGTTTTATGGTGTTTAAACATTGTTGTCCATTGCGCGCTACTATTTCTTGACATTGACATGATGTTTTACGAATTGGCAAGACGCACAACCCGTTTCATGAGGATTTAACTTTGTTGTTCATTGCGCGCTACCATTTCCTGACATTTACATGGTGGCTTAAGAATCGGCAAAAGAAGAGCAATTCGTTTCATTGTACTTTGATCTTGTTATTTATTGTGAGCTTGTATTTCTTGACATTTACATCGTGTTTTACGAATCGGCAAGACGCGCAATTCGATTAATGATGATTTGACTTTGATATTAATGGCATGCTACCATTTCTTTGTATTTTACATGGTGACACTCGAATCGCAAGACGCACGATCCTCTCCACAAGTTTAATTCATGTTGTTTATTGTATGCCACTATTCTAAGATATTTATTATGTAATATTTGAGTGGATAAGTTATGTGATTTGTTTCCTGAATCCATATTGTGTTATTCATGGTGCACAATCCTTTTATGATATTTACTATATATATATATATATCTGCAATATGAGCAATTTGTGTTGAAACATTTTAAGAGTACACAGAAGGCCAGAGTTTCTAGATGCAATATTGTATGGTCCTAGTATACATTCTCAAAACAGGATTTATATGACTGGTTTAAAATTTAGTCAGAATGTTTTTCTGATTCTCATGTAAAGGAAAGTACTTGAATAAGAAAGTTTTAATTTAATTCATCTTGATTCCCCTACAGGTATCCGGCCATCTTGAAACTTAGTCATTTTAAACTTAACTCTTTGATTGTTCATGTTTTCAGAGTGACTAGGTTTAGAATCAAAGGGCCTGATTACAACTTTGGAGGAGGTGTTAATCCGTCCCAAATGTGACGGATATACCACCAGCCGTATTACGAGTTCCATAGGATATAATGGACTCGTAATACGGCTGGTGGTATATCCGTCACTTTACCGTCACTTTTGGGACGGATTAACACCTCCTCCAAAGTTGTAATCAGGCCCATAGTCTAGTATTGATTTCAGGAGATATAATTTTCATATTGTGTGTTCTAACCTTTTTTCTTACTACAGGTCTCCTTCCCAGCTGTTCCCTTCATAGTCCCCTCTTCCCCTCTTGAACTCTCTCAGTCTCTGTGAGTTATCTATCAGAGTCTTGGAGCTGTTCAGTGGTGGACGTGTTGGGAACGTGCACAGACCCCGAGGATCTGGTGACTCTGACACTCAGACCTGACACTGCAGTGTTTGTGTGTGTAATTTTAACTGTAAATTAGACTTGGCAAGTGTACCCACTTGCCAGGCCTAAACCTTCCCTTTTCTTACATGTCAGACACCCCTAAGGTAAGCCATAGGTAGCCCCAAGGGCAGGGTGCAGTGTATGGTTGAGGTAGGACATATAGTAATGTGTTTTATATGTTCTGACAGTGAAATATTGCTAAATTCGTTTTTCACTGTTACAAGGCCTGTCCCTCTCATAGGTTAACATGGGGGCAACCTTTAAGTCTGATTAAAGTGTAGATTCCCTTTGGGAGCAGATGGACATGTGGAGTTTGGGGTCTCTGAGCGCACAATTTAAAAATACATCTTTTAGTAAAGTTGATTTTAAGATTGTGCGTTTGAAAATGCCACTTTTAGAAAGTGAGCATTTTCTTGCTTATACCATTCCTGTGACTCTGTCTGTTTGTGGATTCCCTGTCTGGGTCAGTTTGACAGTTGGGCTGGTTGCACCTCACACTAGACAGTGACACAAAAGGAGCTGGGGTGTAGTCTGCATTTCCTGATGAGCCATCTGTGCTAGGAGGGAGAGGAGGAGGAGTGGTCACTTAAATCTGAAAGGGCTGTGCCTGTCCTCACACAATGCAGTCTCCGACCACCTGGTGAGTGTCTGGGGCCTGGCCTAGGCAAGGCAGGATTTAACATTCAAAAGAGACTTTACTTTGAAGTAGGCCTACTTCAAAGGAGAAATTGGGTGTAAGAAGGGCACCCAAAACCACAGACTTTAGATCACTTCTGGACATCAAGAGGAACCTCTGCCTAGAGAAGAGCTGAAGAGCTGAGGAGAAGTGCTGCCCTGCCTGTGACTGTGCTTTGTGGAGCTATCCTGCAGTTGCTGCTTCTGCCAGAGTAAGAGGGCAAAGACTGGACTGTGTGTGCCTTCCATCTTGTGAAGAAATCTCCAAGGGCTTGATTTAGAGCTTGCCTCCTGTTGTTTGAAGTCTCAGGGACAGCAAAGACTTCTCTCTGCCAGCACCCGGAGTCTCTGGAGAGACTCCTGCTCGGACAAGTGGTGCCCTATCCAGTCCCTGGGCCCTTGGAAAGAAAGCTGGTGGAAATCCAAGGAAATCGACTTCGGACGACTTCGGACCGACGGCGCTGCTGAATCCGGTGACGCCGCCTGCAACCGACTCCGTGATCTTCTCTGGAACCTGACGACCTTTGCAGGCCCGACACCGCTGCAGCCCCGGTGAAGTCCGCGACTCCGTGGAAGTCGCTGCACCACGTCATGACCGACGCCGCTCGAAGTGCACAGATTCAACGTTTCGCACAGACGCCACGATCCCCGACTTTGCGCATCGACTTGTTTTCACTCTTCACCAAAGGTACTGTAGTTGGGGGTCTACACGACTCCGTGTCCGGCGCCGCTGGTGTCGGCTTGTTGGGAACGACTCCGTCACGACGCCGTGTTAACACCTCATCGAAGCATTTTGTATTTCAAAGCGCTATTTTTGAGTTTCATCTTTAAAAATTCATAACTTTACTTGTGTATGTCAGATTTTTTTCATTTGGGTCTTGTTTTGTCTAGATAAATATTTCCTATTTTTCTACACTGGTGTTGTGTCATTTTGTAGTGTTTTCATTAAGTTACTGTGTGTGTTGGTACAAATACTGTACACCTAGCATTCTGAAGTTAAGCCTACTGCTCTGCCAAGCTACCAAGGGGGTAAGCAGGGGTCAGCTGAGGGTGATTCTATTTTACCTTGACTAGAGTGAGGGTCCTTGCTTGAACAGGGGGTAACCTGACTGTCAACCAAAGACCCCATTTCTAATAGTGAGCAATACTTTTTGCCTCAGCCACTCGTCTTGAGTGAAGCTGACATATTCATCCAATTGCCACGACAATTAACACAAACCCAACCACTGAGGCAGATCAGACCCACAACATTTACATCCTCTACGCCCCAGGCAAGGGAGGTGAAAATACGTGTGGTAGATTGCTACTGAGTTTAACTGAATTCTTTTTTTTAAAGTGCCTCTTATTTTGTGTTCACTCCCATTTTTTTGTAGGCTGGTATTTCTGGTTTTTGAACTCGCAGACTTGAGCACTACTAACAATTCCAAATGTATGTACTCTGACCCTTAAAACATGGTAAAATTGGTTAACTCCTAATTGGCATATTTTAACAGCCAGTACAACTATAATATTTGGTGAAGGAAATACACTAGTGGCATGGAAAAGTAAAATGTTACCTATGGTCTGCAGCAGATGGCGTGCCATTCACTAGGCTGACAAAGAAACACAACTTTCGGGTCTACATGTGCAGCATGACCCCTGCAGCTTTTACATCTGCAGGAGGACCAGTCAAAATATCCTTTTTTGACTTGCAAAAAACCTACTTTTAAATATTGAGTAAGCTATCCCTTAATATACTTTTTAACCCACAAGGTAGGGTGCCTAACAAAGCCACTTAAGCTACTTTTGCTAACTATGGTTTGAGGCAAGCAAATGGGACATTTCAAAGTGACTTTTTAAAAGTTAGACTCTTTCTGCCTTAACCTCCAGTAGGTTAACTGGCATTAGCCTGCTAAAAGATGGCCCTGTTTCCCCTTAATGGTGTGTGAAAACTGCTCTCAGAGTGGCAACAATAGTATACACCTTTTGGCAGGAAGATCTAGGTATGACAAATGTGACAGCTCAGGAAGGGCACCTAAGAATTGTTCAGGAGTAGCCTGCCTATTCATAGCTATGTGTAAAGGGAGATCTGGGGAAGAGAAGCCCTTTGTTTTTTGAGCTCTCTGTAGCTAGTTTGGCTCAGCCCAGTGCAGGGGGCAGCTGGTTCAAGAAGCAATAGAGGAATAGGGGGCTCCAAGGCAGGAAGATTGTGCCAATTTGGATTTTAATTACAATAGTGCACTTTGAGATAGGCTGCAGTAAGTCAAACAGGTTGTGCCCTTTTCCTCATTAGTTAGGGACCACCTAGGATTCACCCCCACCCACTAGCTATAGAAAAAGTGGTACCTCATCCATGGCTCAACAGAGCACTCTCTCTACCTGTGGACAAACACTGGGCATGCTGTTTGAGTCCTATGTGAAAACCTGAATGGCTGGACCTGCTCCCACTTGTACCAGTACTAAGAATCAGATTTCAAGGGTCAGTTGTTTGACCTCCTGTGTGGCCAGAGGAGCACAATCTTTGGATTGCATTGTAGAAAATGGATCTGGACTGAACCCTGTTGGTAGCCTCTTTTGGAGTGAGTCCTGGTCCCTAAGTGCTTTGCCTCAGGTCCTGGGACCTTAGAAGCAACCATCAGGAGCTTCTCCCGAAACTCTAAAAAGTTATGACTTAGTAGATTGTGGATATTCAAAACCTCTGGAGCATAAGCAGGGCCTTGTGCAAAGATTTTGCAGGGATGTCATCTGCTACAGCTTTAGGCTTCCCTGCTGGAGGATTCTGAGTTCCATAAAAAAGACTGACTCTGAATGTAGAAATCCTAACCATGCAAAGGCACAAAAGGTATGCCCCCAACCTGAGGATTTCTGCACCTGCGAAATTTCAATTCCTCCCACTCTGAGCTTTTCCCGCCAAAACCAATAGTTTCAGCAGGACTTCGTTAAATGTCTATATGTCAGCTTGCTGAGCTTCCTGACAGGGAGAGGGGAGGAAGTTGCCATATCTACAAAGATATAATGCATTCCTGCTCACTTCCTGCACTGGCACACAGAGTGCTGCCTAGTGGCAACACAGGCATATTTGTGCCATGGTACAAGAGTGCCTGTATTACAGGCAGGATTGATTTTGTGGAGGAAGGGATACCTTAGCATTTTCCTCTTTCAGCAGATCATGTAGAAAGAGGAACTAATGAGGTAAAATGATGATATTTCACCTTGTTATGCCTATGTTGGGAAGGCGCACCATTTTGATGCAATCCCAGCCTTTTCTGGGATTACGTCAGAATCCATGTGTAGATACATGGGATCGCCCAAGCTCCACTCATGTAACACCTTCTCAATGCACACTAACGCAAGGCAGCAGTTTGCGCTGCTTTGCTTTACTCTGGATTTACTGAGCCAGGTGGCTTTGTGTGACTCAATAAATACCATTTAAGGGCTTGCCTTGACTTGTGCCTTAAGGTCAATGCAAGCCCTTAAGAAATGTGACCCTCCGATCACTTTCATCTTTTTAAGTGACATATTTTATAATGAGAATTGTAGCAACTGACGGATATGAGTGAGAATTTCGAATTTTCTTTCATTCAGATAGTTTTACAACCCCGACTGCATTTCTGGCCATTCAATAAACAGTAGATTGAACAGCCTGTCCTCCAGAGAAAAACTAAACTCTGTCCCCTAATATTCTGGGCCCTGCACTGTGTAAATTAAATGCGGGTCATTTCTGCAGACAGGTCCAGTGTGAGAAGACGAAGAACAAAGGCCTATCAGCTCCATTCGGAGATGCTATTGCAACAAGACAGAGGTCGCAACAGTTCAACGTAGGGAGATGCGCACATAATTTAAGGGCAAATTGCTTCCAGCAGGCAACAGCATAAACACTTGACACTTCTGTTACTTGTCTTCAGCCAGCAAACACATTCCCCCTTCACGGACAGTTCAATGGAAAATTAGGTTGAAAATACAGTATATCGAGTTTCAAGGATTTAATGGGGTTTTCATGATTTTTTTTTTTACAAAGTGCTTCAACCAGACACCCGCAGCTGGAGGCTGCACAGCAGGGGACTTGAAAACACCGCGTCTGTGTTTTTAAACTCCTGCCAACATCCATTGAATCTGATCCGGGCTGACTGTGAATCTCGGGAATGTACATTCACTTTTCTTTTGCCTTATCCAAATAAAAGAAAGGTCCCCAGAGGATTCGAGATGGAAACGCTCAACTGGCATTAGAAAGAAGTTCCTATAAACAAAATTACAGTCGCAAATGTTGGCCTCCGACCACATTTTGAAACAAAGACCCTTTTTGTGTTCCAGAGGGACTTCTACAAATTGATTAGAGGTTCGTTTGCAGACTTTAAAAAAATGTAAAAGATGAGGCGGTCCTAACACGAGAGAACCCCGAAGCACTGCACAGTAAATTACGTCCAAATAAATACTCGGGTAGGTTCAAACACTTTTAATTACAAGCACATGTGCAATGCAACACATTCCTGGACTAGGCGACTGGGGTGTAATTCAGTGTTGAGATCTGCCACAAATATTCCACTTAATGATTAGACATCACATTACACTTCTGCACCTCAGATAGCAGAGGTGCTATTTTTTGCTATAATAATGTATTCATTAGTCGAACTTTTGAGTTCTGGGAAAGTGGTCTCCTCACCTACGCCCTCAGTAAATAACCCTTGACAGTCTGGTGCCTTAGTTATGACATTTTTGCAAAATTGCTACAAATGTGTCTAGATGAGAGCCCACATTGAACCACTGTAACCTCGAGTGATCTGAACGGCATGGTGCCGTATTAGCTTTGTTTAAAAATGGCACCCCTCGTGGATTCGATACATCTTATTAGACTATAGGAACGGAACCTATCTACATCCTCTCTCCGAGACAGATGAGGAACACAAAACTCGTCCAGGAGCTAATGATAAATGATACAGCCCCCTACAGGATGTGGCGAGTGGCGTCTGAAACTCCATAGCACACAGATGATGGACGGAAACAGCCTTTTTTTTTACAGAGAGGGAATGGGGGATGGAGAGGACGGGGCAGAGGAAGGGGAACAAGAAGAGCCGACCTCCGCACCCCAAGAAAATGAGACTTCACAGCTGGACATCAGAAGCAAGGGCAGAGCCAAAAATAATAAATCAAACCTAAATGTGGTAGTTAATCTATCATACCTCATAGTAAATGAGATGGAAATTAAGGTACTTATTACACACCTGGCCTCTGTGTCCACACATGAACACCAACTAATTGAGAATAGGATCAATCTACAACAGTGTATGGTAAACTATGGTTTACTACTACTTTAAAGACCGTCCATACACCACAACCAATAATGAAACTAGGCTCCCCCCTAGGCTCAGGTTGCTCCGGCATCCCCGACAGTACCACACCAGCGGATTACACTCGAACAAGCTGTCCTGACAGATTTACAAACAATTTAAGAACGCTGGATGAGGAATTTCAACAGCATGTCAAAAATAGCTGGAACACCACTAACAAAATTCTCCAACAATGACACCAGAGTAACACAAAAAAACAGCTAAGAAGGGTGAACATATGGAATTACAGGGCAAGGCAACCTGTCAACCGTTACAAAAAAAATACCTGGCAACCCAATTGGCTCCCTGCTTGAAGAAACAGGAACGATGGATTGTTATTTCCAAAGAGGAAAGTGAATTCCTGACTGCCGAAAATCCGAGAGTACCATGCTTTAGTGCTTACCTAAAATTCACAAGTCAGGACTCCACCACCTCCACAATTGATGGAATCATAAATGTGTTCACCATTAGAGACTCTAGCACAGTTTGTCAATGTCTTCTTGCAACTTTTCCAACGGATCATGCTAACAAGTGAAGCATGCTAAGGACACACTAGACCTTCTAAAGGATAAACAATGCAATATATAGAGTCAAATCTTGAAATTCGTGGGCCTGTAAGTACCAGCTTTCTCCAGTAGGATACCATCAGAACACTAGAGGAATTATTCTACAAAACATTTGACCTCAAGACCCCCAGGTGGTTCATCCTTGAGTGTATCAGACTGATTTTGAGACTGAGGGGCATATTTATATTCTGTTTGCGCCAAATTGCACATTCGGTGCAAACTGTGCACCATATTTAAACCATATTTAAACTTTGACGCCCGAGCCCGCGAACGCCAAACTTCTGCTTTGTGCGTCATTTTCTGGATTGCGTTAATGACATGCAAGGTAGGTGTTCCCATCCCAAAAATGACTTAAACACCTGTGCACCTTATTTATCCAATTGTGCAAAAATCCCGCACGGCCGGGAGGCGGAGGCGGAAAATAACGCACAGCCTGATTTGTGTAAAAAAAAACGCCTGGGTCAGGGCAGGCATTAAAATGGGGCACACACACCAGTACTTATGGAAAACACACAGAAGCAACAGCAGAGCTCCAAAAGGAAGACATGGAGGTGCTTTTTATCCAGCATGCACGCAGACGCAGAGCACAGGACCAACAACAGCATCTTCTACAACACCAGCAGGGACCCCAAAGGCAATGCAGAAGGCAGGAGAGGATATTCCGCACCAGGACAACCCTTCTGGGACTCCACCAACAAGACATCATCCAGAGGTACAGGCTCAACTGGCAAGTCATTCAGTAGCTGCTGCGCAACATTGAGCCACAGTTGGCACCCAGCTTGCAGACACCCTGCTCCATTCCACCAGAAACCAAGCTGCTAGCTGTACTCCACATGTTGGCATGTGGCTCCTTTCAAACCACTGGTGCCCTAGTTTCCAGGATCTCACAGCCATCATTCTCCGCCTTCCTACCCAAGGTACTGGATGCCATCATGTCCCTCACACCCGCCACATCAGCTTCCACAACACACAGCAGAAGCAGCAGGGGACAAAACAGGGCTTCTACCAAATCAACGGCTTCCCACACGTCCTTGGTGCCATTGACTGCACACATGTACGCATTGTGCCACCTGCTGCACCCAAACATCTATACCGCAACAGTAAGCACACACACTCCATCAATGTGCAGGCCATTGTCGATCACCGGGGTTTGATCACCAACATCATGGGAAAGTGTCCTGGGAGTGTACATGTTTCATTCATCTTCCGTCACTGCACCATCAATCAACACTTCCAGGATGGACGATATGGAAATGGCCTACTTGTTGGTAAGTACAGAAACCTACTTATATACACACAGCACAGCAACCCTCTAGGACACACAACACATACACCACGACATCAACATGTGGCCAGTAAGAGAATGAGGTTGTGACACTGCTAGGCATGTGTGATATCCTGATCCATTTGGATATACACCTGTGGACAAATGACAGAACCAAATAACAACATGCCACTTCACAGACACAAGGGAACAATTTAAAACAACACAATGACAACGACATGGCCTCAACTGGCAGTACAACTTTGAAGATTAATATTTCAATATCACATCAATAACACTCAATCAAATACCCTTCCAACCAATACATACTGTGTAAGGGGTGTGTAATGTGTTATGCTTCAGGTCAAACACCATGACACACATAGCATGATGATGACCACAATGAAGGTGAAATGGAATCATTGAGGCTGTACCAATATCTCACATCACTCCTGCTCTCACATGGCCCACTACCAATAAGCAAGTGGACTGTGCGAAGAACACATATTGATGTGACAATATTGAAAGTGCACATTCCTACTCATACTGATTGAGACAATTTCACACACACACAACAGATGCATAGGCATACGGACCTTCTGACACTCAAAATGATAACCTCACAACCAAGTTAGCCACCTGAACTAGAACATGTTCAGTAATATAGGTACACGTTACAACCTGAGTGGACTTGGCAAGGGCAGAGAAATAGGTCTGCAGAGAGTTTGTCACACATGTGAAATGTGTGCCTAGTCAAATGTCAACACGTTAGTGCTGACAACGTACGGAGATGTGTTGTACATTGTCACATCTGAAATTGGATGGGATGTCCAGGGTATATAGATGCAACTGTGTAATCACCACTGTGGAACTGATTCTGTGTATGGAAGTCTCATGCCACCCCTAGTTAACACACATGGACACCTCTTTCACAGTACATAATGCAAGGGAGTACACAATGTACTGCAACTCTACAAAAAAAACTGCTGACATCCGGTCAATCAGCCAAACACCTGTTCAGATAAGGAAGCAACCCAATGCTGATGGTACATCCTAGAAGCCTAGAATTCCACACAATAACAAAAACACAGATGAGTCACAAACAACACAAGAGAACAACTGCCATGCTAAGTGATAATCATGGTGCAAGCTACATCAACATGTTCTCACTCGTTTTCTCTTTCAAGCTGATCAGGGGTATGGGATCCAGCCATGGATCATGACCCCATTTGCAAACCCAAGCACTGCAGCAGAGCGTGCCTATAATGAGGCACATCGGAGGACACGCACCATAGTCGAGCGGACCTTTGACATCCTGAAGTCAAGATTCAGGTGTCTCGACATCACCAGAGGCAGCCTCCTATACTCACCTGAAATGGTGTGCAAAATAATTTTGACCTGTGCCATCCTGCACAACATATGTGTAAGAAGGAAAATTCCCCTATATGAACCCGACCCACAAATGCCTGAAGAGGAGGAAGAGGAGGATGTTGACCATCAACATGAGGGTGACCATCCAAACACAGCTACAGGATTGCGTCGGAGACAACACATTGTCCAAAATTTCTTTTAACTCTACTCATCCATCACCACTGCCTTACCATATGTCAATAAACACCTATTCTAATCACTATATCATGGTCAGGATAATCATTTTTGCATAACATTATCCCTAGCTATCAGAATCAGAGTGTAGCCTCATGAAGCATTGCAGAAATACAGATTAGGATACAGAAAAATCCACATCAAATTTGATGCATATGAATGTACAGCCAAATTCGCACACACTGTAAATGACATATATCCTGTACATTTCACATTTGAAGGGCAATAACAGAGGACCACAGCTATTTCACACATACATGTTGGCAACATGGTTCATTGCGGCATATGTCACACAACTAAGACACCATCAGTCAATAAGGGTAAAAAATGCCTCATACATGAGGCAGTGGATGTGCTATTGCATTGGTGAAAAGAAAGTATGACCAGACCCTTGACATCAGTAAGTGTTACGCTATCTTTGCAAGGACTATGTGTGACAAGAATTCCATATAAGCAGCAAATGGATAGCACAACTCCCCCAGGTATGACTAGCATTGCTCACAAGACATCCCCTGCACCTGCCAGCCCAGGTCTTAAGTCTTGCCACACCCATGTTCCCTGTCTCGCCCCACCCTTCTTCAGAGGTCCCTGGAAAGGGAATATGTGTACCCAGATAATCCATCCTCTACACACACCCAGACTCACATTCTGAATCCAGTGTGCTTCCCTCTTTAGTATGATATGTCATAGTCATTGTACTTCTGTCTGCATGGACTTCTGGTTGAATAATGCACTGCCTTGTAGTCTGTAGGACCTGTAATCGCCTGTACATTGCTTCCCATGTGAAAGGTACTGTTGGCCCTTGGAACTTGATTCTCACCTACAGGACTTGTGAGTGACTGAAGCTGCACACACCTGTGAGCACCTCCATGCAGACCAGCCATTTGAACATGAACTGCCCTTGCAGCTGCCTGGAACAGCATAGAAGCTGCCATTTTATGTATAACACTGTTATGCATTGCTGTATAAATCACTTGTGTAACACAGGCCTTGGGTTATTGTGTTACGTTCCAACACACAGGACAAACACAGTTTTCATTTTCCACAGTGTTGTTCCAGCTTTGACCAGTCTTAGTCTGCTCACTGTGTATTTGCCTTGTTCATTTTTGTTCCTGATTGACCCTGCATCCTGTTAGCCTGACTGGTTCCTGTCTTTGTGTTATCATAAAGGTTCCCTGTGGCTACATTTGTATCATAGTTGCTTTCCCAGCCCTCACTTTCCTCCTGGGGTATTGTGTCAGGTGGGTCTACAATGAATACTCAAATACATTGTATAGCATAATGAGTTTACTTATCGTACCATGGGGTGAAACTTGTCTCCAAATGGCCTAATCATGGCCCATCCCTTGTCTGGGTTTCATGTATGCATGAGTGACAAATAGTGACGGTGTACCATGGCTGTATGCATGGATTGAGTATGGTGCCTCCAGCACAACAAACAACACCAGATAATGTGCATGAAATGTCAACACATGTTAGGACCCTGACAGTCCTCCACAGAGGCACTGATGTTCCCGGATGCAGTGGGAATTTTAGAGGCCAACCTGTGTACAAATGTTGTGAGGAAACCTGCTGGTTTAAAATTCCTGATCCATTAACTTTGTCAGCACACCAAGGTTGCCCTGCTGTCAGTCTCATAACACGTCTACAGTGCCATAGCTGGACTACCCCATGTGTGTTCTCAATTCCTCATTAGCTTTCCTTCAGGTGTGAAGGATACTTTGTAGATGCAGGACATGGCTCCACAGAATAATGACTAGACCTGCACGTAACTGTGACAACATGGACCCCAATAATGATACAGGCTAAACATTGGCCCGCACACTTGAACCGGACACCTTTTTTGCAGTTTACCACTGGAAATATGTGAACAGGTGCTGCTTGGTCTGCTGGTCCTCCACTGCCACAGGAGAGACATGGCTCATTTATATGACTCCAACTGTGGCGTGACATGACATTTGTCGATTGTATTTGGGACTCGGTGTCACAAACACCGTACCCACATAGCATTATCCCATGCCTGACTCATGGGTAGTAAACAGACAAGTGCCTAAGAAGTAGTATCTAACATTCCAGGACATGTGATGGCTTACTTTTGGAACATTGCCATTATCAACCGTCTGCTATCTATCCTGTGCATGCTTTGTCATTGGTGGTGTTTATGTTCCAAAAAACCTAGGAAGTGCACACATCATTTCTTGCTACGTGTATGACAAACACATTTCCTCTCTCATTTCCACACTGAATAGCATATGATGGTTGGACACATTGACTCCACATGCATACAAGCAGATTTGTGAAAATGTGTCTTGTGATGTTCACACAGTGGGACAACTACAATAGTAAGAGCCAAATCACACACATTGACACATAGGCATTTAGTTATTGTATTGAGTTGCGTAGCCTTGCTATCTTCTCTTGACATAAAGTATGCCCAAACTGGGTAATACCTAATTGTATTCCACATGTTTGGCCATCTATTGCGTCAGTGAAGAGTACAAATCCGGTACAACAAGTAGAGGATCATGGTCCGCAGTAGTATGATCTGTCACATGTGCCCATACACCGGAATGCACATAGTTGGTGCAATCAGCCTATCTCTGTATTGTCACACCTGTCATGTACTATTACAAATGGGAAATTACCCAGTCAAAGACAGATTTTCATGCATGCGCATCAAAAAAGACGCATATGCATCAAAAAATGACGCATATGCATAAAAAAATGACGCATATGCATCGAAAAATGACGCTCATTGCCATGAAACATTTATTGGCCCTGAGCGGTAATTCCCACACTATACCCCCTGAAATTGGTTAAGTATGAAACGTATTTCAAAATATGGATGCAGGGTTATTTTTAAGCATGTGCGTCCAAATAAAATGACGCACAGACTGTAAGCGTTATAATATTTTAACGCATTAGATAAAAAAAAACACCGCATTTGAGGCAGGAAGTGTTGTAATAGGATATTCTGTTTACAGAATTGGTACAGTGGGTGTACTTTCACTTTCACTTTGCAGTCTGTGATATTTCCTGACTGTGTGGCTGTGTTTTGACTTGTCTCTCTGTGCATTTTGTGAATTTGTCTCCTGTGTGCTCTTTAAATTGTCTTTTTGTGTTTCCTAAGTGTCTGTGGTATCCTGTGTAAGTGTTTTTTTGGTCATTTCTGGTGTCTAAATTTGTCTTTGTACTGTTGGGAGTCTGTTGTAGGTAGTGTTAGTTTGGGGATAGTTGAGCTGTGTTCTGTTAATTTTTTTGCATTTCCCTCTCCTACTTTCCCTCCATTCTCCTCTGTACCCCTTTATTCCCTTTTTTTGTGCAAGCATGTTGGGTAGGCCTCGTCTTGGCAGGAAGGGAGAGGAGGAGCTGGGTGGCTTTATTTGGCTGGTGTGCCACTTCCTACCCTTAATGATCGAAGCAGGAGGGCGTGTGATAATGGGGTATCACACAGAGGCAAGGAGGATCCGGTGAGCAAAGGTCCTGTACCATCTAAAGCGAATCTACAACACACCGCGCAACATCCACCAGCTGAAACACTGTTGGGCTAACCTGGTTGCCTGGGAGCAAGACCTGCTGGACCACCTGGGGATTGTGATTGGTGGCCCTGTTGGTGAGTACAAATCAGAGTAATGTGCACATTTAAATGCTCTGTAGTGACAGTAGCAGATGTGTTCATATGCTGCAGGCAATGTTTTGGGACATGTGGAATGCAAGTTAAACATGCAGTTGCCTGTGAGATATACAATAATTCCTACACATTACTGTCATTTGTTGATGCAACAGCTGCACTAACTTACAAAGCACAACAGGAGCCTGTAAATTAGTGCTGCCTTCACGTCAATAGATGATGCAAATGTGGCTCTAACATATGTTTCATGCATGATCTGTGAGTGTACAAGGAAATCCAGATATTTTCAATAAATATTGTGTCCCTCAATTTTTTCTGATACATGTCTGAACTGGATTCTGACACATACGTAACACGTTATAGCTGACCTCAGGTAACATCTTAGACTGATATTTGGACTTTGTAGTGCCACAATTAAATTAGATGCCAAAAGTTATGCACATGGGTTCATATCTCTATGGTTGGTGCAACTTACCATAGCTGTGGCACATAAAGTAAAGCAAATGATACAAATTGAGGGCTAACAACTGTCCCTGGCCCTCTGTACATTGTATCTGTGTGTTTTAATTTGGTCTTAGTCACAATAGCTGGGTGACTGGTATTGCAGTCCTCCAGGAAAGTGGCTTTGCATGTCTCTCATGGATACACATGATGAGAGGAATATACTCCATGAATTAGCCTGCTAACTAATGATGGAGCATGTTTGCCCCCACATGATATTTAGGGCCACTGCATGTGTGCAGATATGTGTGTATCACTCACTGGAGTCCCCGGGTCTGTACATGTTTGCAGTGGTATGTCGGATGCAGTATCATCATGTCTGAGAGGCTTGACTTTCTGATTTTATCTTACACATAGTATTTGTATTTGGAAGTGTGGTACAGTGCACAGATATTGAGCACATTTCTCCCTTCCATGCCTTACAGGTGGAACTGCCCCCTACACTATCGGAGAGGTGGCTCGATTTGCGAACCCATACATCTCCAGAAAGTGTTGATATTTCTGTTCTGTGTTGTGTTTGCTGCTGTTGTGTGATTGACTCCTATGTCTTGGACACTTAGCAAGGTGTGATGCGCTGGTCAATGATCAGATATGTTCCTTGAGCGGAGTATCATTTTTTCCCCATCTTTGAGTTGGCCAATCATTAGCGTATTGTCATAATTTGGGTTTGTATGTCAGTCCTATAGGCACGGCCATGTGAATAGGGATGACTTTTGTGGATAAAACTTAAAATCAGAAAATGTAGCAGAGGACCATATTTATGATTTAGTCAGCAAGTCAGACCCTGATTCTCAAACAATAGGGATGCCAAAGTCTTACCCACAGACTTCATCTTCCCTATTCACTAATGAACATGTTTGACTGGATGTTTGACTTCCTAGCAGCATGTAGCTCCACATGTTGTGCTGCGTGTATGAGGCACTTGAGTGCAATGGCCTAGGTGTGCATGCAGCTCATGGCCAGATGCTTGCATCTATCTGCTTGTTGTAAGTCATGTGTTACTGGTAGGAAATGATCTTGTCAATTGTCTGCATTTCCAAACATAAGGGTGGATGGGATTGTCCAAGGTTTGGCTGTATCCTAGTTGGACTTCCTCCTTACCTGTGGTGGGCTGCCCAAACCCATGTACAGCTGTCCAAAGCTTCCTGGGTGTCCTTGTTGTTTGAAAGTATTTGTTGCCTGTCCCCTCCTCCCCCCAGGCACAGGGTTGTAAAAAGTGTACCTACGACTGATGATCCAAGTTTAGTGCACAGACATTTAAATCTGTAAGTGACTTGTCCAAACCTAGGATACCCACTCATGATTAGCAACTGCATCTATCCTGGCAATTCCATTTACAACTCGCAGATCTTGTGGCCCTTGATTATCATCAAGAAGATAGTCATTAGTTGGCCTGTCAGTGGTGGAGGGCTTGCAGCATTTTTTTACCTGACAAATGGCTGAACAATGATGCATAAGTCATTCAAGTTGTTACCCATCTTTGAGAGTATTGCTGGGCTGTTTGATAGGACATGTGTAGGCTGCATTGGCATGTACTTCCTCAGGGACAATCAGTGATCTGTATGATGATATGGCCTGTTTCTGGTACATTAGATGTATTGTCTGATTTACTTCTAGAGCCATATCACACAATGAAGTATCTAATGTTTGCTTTTCTATTTGTTTTAACAGCTGCCAATATGAATCCTATCGAGATTCTGGAGTTTCAGCGCAGGGCGATGCGTTACCGCCACATTCTGGATGTGGAGTCAGGGTTGCGCAACATGGCAAGGCATTATCGCCATGATAGAGCCTCCGGAGTGCGGAGGGCATTTGCCCAAGGGGGCCCTTCCGTGTCCACCACATCCACCACCACTAGCACCACCACTACCACCCAGGTGGCACCAACCTTAGCAGGCACCTTTGCTGGACCATTAACCTCCACTGCTGTAGGACCTGTCACAGCACCACCTGCGCCTCCTCCTACAGGCATGGCAGCTACAAGGGGACATACTTCCTCAACTGGCACACAGACCACCCCTGCTGCTGTCATTGACCCAGCAGCTTTTCAACAGATGCAATGGAACTTGGACCGTATGTTGCGGAAAAAGACCAGGGTGCAGCAGGAGGTGGTACAAGTAAATCGGAGGGTGCGTGCCATAAAAAAGACCCTGCGGAGGGCAAACTTGTAGACAATATACCCTAAGCCATGATTTCCTCCCCTCCCTCCTCTTTCCTGGTTCTTTTAATTAGTGGGTTTAGGGGGCTTAGCGTTAGGTTAGTATAGGCTGTTAGTTTAGTTAGTAGTAGTGGGTGGGGGGGTGGGCTATGATACTTTTAATATCTGTTTTTTTATTATGTGTGTTAGATGATGGGGTTTTGGTGTTTCTAAAAACAAAAAAACTAAAAAAAAAAATACAAAAAATTATATATATTTGTTTAGTATAAGATAGTATGTGTTTAGGTTAGTATATGTTGTCCTCCATGTGTCCCGTCTTATTAGAGGGGTGGGGGGGTTGATGTTTAGATCGTTTCGTTAAATGTGATAAGTAAGTTTAGCTTAGGTTGGTTAGGGCCAGTTGTGGGTAATGTGTAGTTAGGATAGGTTAGGCTAGGTAAGGTGTTTCTCCTGCTTTTAGCTTCTGTTTTTACTGTTTAATAAATATTTAGGTAACCCTTTACAGTATGTGTCACATGCTTGGGGATCAGGGCCTTGGCATGAGTGAACAGTGTCTCTTTTGTATTAGCTTTTCTGTCCCATGTTGCAACCAAATCCCAACTGAGCTGTTACATTGCCAGCTACACCAAAGCTACTTTGCTTAGATTCTGCCATCCATTGCACCCACCACTCACGGTTACCATGGATCCCAAAGTGTTGTTAATTTTTGAGGCATGTTTTCAATGTCACATACTTTGCTACCAGAATTGGTATTGAGGACACTGTGTTAAGTCTGCCTGCAGTCTGATGTCCAAGCAAATCCTTATAAGGTGAGTGGTAGTATGCTCTCATGTAGTATGGTATACATAACTCACACCTATCATTTGTTACAACGTTCAGCTCGGTTACATATTTGTATGTAAACTCATACACATCCATTCATGCAGTATGGAGTGTGTTAGGTAAAATTTGGGTCAAATGTCACATACGTAAGTTTTGGCTTGAAGAAAAATTAGAAGGCAATAATTTTTGGTTTAGACATCCCTGGAGGAAGTCTTATTCTGTCGAACACAGCATTATGGTGTATAGTTTCTATTTTCCTCAGAAATAACCCTCAGGAAGGGCAGATGATAGTACAATCCAGACCACTGTGCATAGTTATCAGGCAACATTCTTTCAGATCAGTTACATTGACAATCTATAATCATTGACCTGAGGTAAACATCACTGATGGCCATCATGGTTGATATGCCACATTACACAGAGACAAAGTTGTTGTGTAAGTGCTATTTATTTTAAAGTGCTGTAGTGCTATATGTACATTGTCCATGACTGTGAGTCCATTAGTGTGACATCTTCCACTGTGATCCTACACAAGTGCAAAAGGACATGTCATTGGACATGCTGGGGTGAAGTGTCAGACAGTGCAGAGGGACAGGATTTGCCAATGAGTTAGTGAGAGACAATCACAGGACAGGGTGACAAGATAAACAGTGGGCCGAAGAACTGTGCTTGAGTACAGTTGTTGTAAGGCTGGCATGTTACAAAGCACAAGAACTTGGCAATAGGTGGCCATGTGGCAGGGACCAGTGCTACTGGGTACTCTTACGGGTGAAGGTGATCTGTTCCACATCTTCATCTTCTGATGTGTGTGTTGTCTCCTCTGCCCTTGGTGGTGGTGGTTGTGAAGGGGCAACACACACCTCAGTGCTTGAAGACGTAGAGTCAGACATCCAAGTAGCTGCCAACTGTGTGGCTATTAAGGGTAGTACTCCAGCAAGGAGGAGCTGCTGGTTCTTAAGAATAGCAGCCACATCACTGTGGTATGCAGCCAGGTCGGCCCTGAGGGGTTCAATATTGTATTCGTGCACGCGTTGACAGGATTGTTGTTGTAGGTGTTGTGTCAACTCTCTTACAGCTGTGCTGATTTCCTTCAACCTTTTTTCTAATTACTGCAAGATTGTTGGTCGCCCTTGCATTGCTGCTGCCTGTTATGCAGATGACATCATGCACAAAGGCACTGCCTCTAGACGGGCTGCCATATTTTCCGCCACCACCGCTCCTCCTTGGCCAGCTCCCACTGTACTCCAACTACAGTTCTCTCAAAACTGGTTCCAGTGTCGTCAGAGTCCTCAGCTGTGTTGGAGCTGGCAGGTCGTACAATTGGGGTGGTGGGTGGGTCCTCTGTGATGGCTGCTAGTTCTGTGCTCCTCCTTGTGACTGAAGGTGGGGTCTGGAGGGTTCCAAGGACCTCTTGGAGGGTCTGCTGGCTGATGTTTGTCAGCTCGTCATCCATGTCATCAGGGTAGTCCGGGAGAGACATATCCGCAGGAGAGCCATCGTCCTCTGCAATGAGATATGGTACAATTAGTGTGTCTGTGTTGTGGGATTTGTAATTTGACGTGCCTGCCTTCCTATTACTTTCACATTGTGATCTTGGTTCCTGTTCCTTGTTCCTGACTTTCATATTAGCATACTCCCAGGCCTATGTCCCACCTGCATGTCACACGTATTGTGGTCAGTTTGTGGACTTGTCAGCATCACATCCTCTAGGTGTTGATTCTGGCCAAATTGTGAATTGCCACATTCTTGTCCTACTCAACCCTCCGTCTACTTGCATTCTCATGGTGAGGCCTTTCACTGGCTGTGGGCGTTCTAATGGCACTTGCACCACACTTAACATTCTGAAACTGCCCCAGTCTCTGATATTTCACATCCACCTATATGTTGCTGAGATTTAGCATATACTATGTATTGCATTGGTATGGCACAATACGGATGTCAGCATTGGTTGTGTGTACTGCTGATGTTGGGAAATGTGTGCTACATTGGATTGCACTGATGGTCCTAGCAGTGTTCCATTTCCTCCTCTGACTGTGCAGGTGTATTTCTGTAACCAGTTACATATGTCCTCCCCCTCAATGCTGTTGTCTGAGCAGTATGACATTTGGAATGTTGCATGGTGTGCTAGTGTGACCCACGCATAGGGTGGACCCTGACAAATGCAGCATGGGTATGACATTAGTGCTGTGTACCTCATAATGTTTAAGACAATGGCTGATGTTTGTAGCAACTATGGACAATCACATTTGACAGGATTGGAACATTTGTATTGATTTCATGGGATTGATAACGTTGTCATCCAGAGCCCTCTAATTTGGTTGTGTTTGATCCATGGGGACGTTACTGCCATTAACTACTTTACCTGCACACACAGCAGAGGTGGTAATGGCAACTGTTGTCAACGTTAATTTCCACTTGCAGATATGGCCTGAGGTTGTTAATTGGGCCCTAGTTCATGTAGGGAGAATACTGGCTGACGTGTGACAGCATGCCAGTTTTACGTTGTACCCTACCCTCCTGGCCTGGCTTTACCTTTCCAACATCCTTGGCATGGCAGCATACCCCCATGCAAAGGTTGTTGGTGTAGGGTAGTACACCTCATCCTGCGGTTGCTCAATTGGCAGTGGTTGAAGTTCGTCGTTTATATACAGAATTAACGGCTACATATAGACGATTAGTTCAGTTTGTAATGCAGACACTAAATACGAATGCAGCGCGTGCTGCTCCAGCGCACCCACAGGCAGTGGTTCCGGGTATTAATCCGGCCACTGTACACTCTGTTATGGGTAAAGTACCGGCTAAATGAGAGGAGACTCCATTTTGGCTGGCGCAAAAAATTAATACGCTGGAAGCAGTATTTCCCCATACGGGACCTCAGGATAAACATAGAATTTTGACGATGTGTTTGCCGTATGGGATGGTTCCTCCGGTGGACCTTTGTAATACCTGGGGCACGGTGTTTGCCACGCTCTACACTACGGCACACGGTACACCGACATTAGCTAATTTACCGGACGTGCTTAAACAGATTCAAGATGAATATGGGGCTGCGTCTGCCTTAGATTTGGGCATGCAGTTGCTGGGCAAATTTGCCACAGTTTCTTCTATTATTTTGAGTAATCTCAAGGGAGAGGCAGTAGCACTAGCAGGGCGAATGCGTCTTCGGGATGTTCCGCTGCTTAATCAGAAGCGGGAGCTTCCGAGAATAATAGCGGAAACATATTCTAGTATTGGTCGTGATAGCCTAGGGGCTAGACCACAAAAACCCCAGTTACAGGGTAAAAATAATAAAGATAATGCTAAAGAGCAATAACCTGAGGGTTCGAAAAAGCGCTGGGAAAAGAAACAGCAAACACCTAAGAAAGATGGTGGACAGTCTCCGCAACCGGAGACCCCACAGAATAAGTATAATCTCAGGAATAGGGATACTTTGAAGACGCCTGATAGATATCAATATACTGATACACGCCAATCTTGTTCCTTTCAGGACTCCTCGGAAAAGAGAAGTGAGAGAGGTGGGCGGTCAGAGCGGAGGACAGAGTACGTGAAACCGAGACAGGATTCACAACGCTCAGCTGAGGTTTCTATTAAACAAGAAGAGAAACCGCTGCAACAAAAACAGCAATTTAAAAAGAAGAAAGTGGCAGCAGTCTCAGTTAGACATGCCGCTCAAGAAGAGAGTTCTCTTGACGAACAAGACATGGGCGTTAGCACTGTTAGACAGCGCGGCAGAGGTCACAATAGTTCGCCAGAGTCTTCTAGAGCATCTGGAGGTGAAAGCAACTGATGACTTCATACAGGTCGAGACGGCGGATATGCGAGTCTCTGATCCTGATAGAGTATATGAAGTGACTCTGCGATTGGAAGGGGACATTGACCGTATTATAAACGCCATTTTTTGGGACCATGTGGTAAAATCATATGATGTTCTGCTGGCCGAACAGGATTGGCCACCTGACTTTGTTCGCGACTGTCCGGTTGGGGAGGAGGTTATTACACCTTCCTTCTCACCACTTGTTCCGAGAGAACTAGCGGAGTCCTATAGTAAATCATGGGCTCTAGCACAGGCTCCCGCCTTGTATAGAAATAACGTGGGGTGGGACAGACAATCACCTTATCATGTAATTCCGATAAAGGGCGAACCTCAGCCACAACCGCAGTATCCTATCAAATTTGAAGCAAAGGCATCGGTTAGGAAAATTCTTACACAATTGGAGTATCAGGGTGTAATTGAGCCCTGTGTCTCGCCGATGAATAATCCCTTGTTTCCGGTTGCTAAACCGGACCATTCATATAGGATAGTGGTGGATTACCGACATTTGAATAGTCATACACCCACATATGCAATACAGAATTCACACAGCGCAGCGCTTATGAATAATATAGTGCGTAAAAAATACAAGACAACATTGGATATCTCGAATGGATTTTTCTGCCAGAATATAGCGCCCGAGAGTCGGGACTATACCTGTTTTAGTGCGTTTGGCTCTCAGAAAAAAATATGTCGTTTGCCTCAGGGGTACAAGAATAGCCCAGGACTGTTTTCGGCTCGTGTCACTGAAATGCTGCATGAGTTCGACCCTGAAGCGTTGTCATATGTTGATGACATATATCTGACAGATGATGAGATTCTGCAACATCTAAGGCGTGTATCGCGCATTGTTGTGTGGTTTGCTGATATTGGCTATAAGTTTAATTTTAAGAAATCAAAGATTGCCTTCCTCAGCGTCATTTTCCTGGGATATGAGTTGTCGAGTGAGGGCAAGAGCTTAGCGCCACATTTTTTGGAGAAATGTGCTTTATTGCAGCCTCCTAATACGGTTCGGAAGCTCCAGTCATTGTTGGGGTTTCTGAATTTTGGCAGAACTTACATTCCTGATTATGCGACGCGTATAAAACCCTTATACGAGTTGATTCGCCCGAATTTTTCGAGTAGATTTTGGACGATTGAACATACACACATACTACGAGAGTTACAGAGTGATCTCTTAGCAGTTAAACACTTACACACACGGGACAATAAGACACATTTAGTCATCAGGGTGATACCTGGGGCTGTTGGGTTTACTTATGTCACCTTTAATGAGGGGGAGACAGTCCCGATTGCATACAAATCTCATTTGTATTCTGCTGCAGAACAACGATTTGCACAGACTGAGAAAATGCTCACTGCAGTACAGATGGCTGTTATTAAAGAAAGACCGCTAGCCCAGGGCCAACGCATTATTGTCGTTTCCCCAATTCCGGCCTTAGAGGCAGTTACAAAAGCGAGTGTTCCAAATTCGAAAGCTTTGCACCCGCGATGGATACAATGGGCTACGTCTTTGACAGCCACTGATGTAGATTACGTATTTGACCCTAAACTGCAGACTCAAGAATTTCTTCAATATGAAATGGAATACCCTGTTCCTGCTGGTACGTTGCCTATTGAC
This sequence comes from Pleurodeles waltl, assembly GCF_031143425.1. Classification (NCBI taxonomy): domain Eukaryota; kingdom Metazoa; phylum Chordata; class Amphibia; order Caudata; family Salamandridae; genus Pleurodeles; species Pleurodeles waltl. The sequence goes on along the minus strand of NC_090436.1, from coordinate 126,621,538 downwards.
CAATATCAGGTGGTCATGTATACCGATGGCTCTGCGCAACCAGCGGTTGGGACTAAACAACAGTATTCTGCTGCATGTGCGGTGGTGAGCGGCACAATGGAGGGGGACGTGTTCTGCCCCCGACATACTTATACTAAAACCTTGGGAGATTGCACGGCACAGCTGGCTGAGCTCAAAGTTCTATTGTTAGCGTTGGAGCACGCGGATCCGGCGCTTTTAACCTTGCTGGTCTGTGACTCCTACTACTGTGTGCAGTCTTTCAACGAATATCTACACTATTGGAAGATGAATGGGTTCAGAGATTCTAAAGGCAACACCATTAAACATAAAATGTTGTGGGGTAAGGTTGCGGATCTGAAGGAAACGCTTCCTAAAGTCCATGTTGTGCATACACTTGGACACCAGCGCGTTGGAATACACGTTGCTGGGAATACTTTGGCTGATGAAGCCGCGAAATCGGCAGTGGCTGTCGCCACTGTGGCCGCAGTGACTCGTTCGAGTACCAAACCAGACACAGAAATTTCAGCTGCCATAAAGGCTACGGTTGATGGCACGCCCTTTCCTAAAGGATTTCCTTCAAAATATAGTTACTGCTTGAATGGTGCGCTGAATGCTACTGTTACAATTCCAGGCATTGGTGTACGTGAAATTCCCAATAAAATTGAGAGACCTCGATTGATTTCTGCAGCACATGAGGGGGTGGCTTCTGCACATGCTGGGGTGGCTGCCACGATTTCACTTTTACAGGCTCGTTACTGGTGGCCTGGTCTCTATAAAGAGACGAAGGAATATGTCCTTTGTTGTGACGTTTGTCAACAAATTAATGCATCGTCGGCTAGACACCCGCAGCAGACGCCCCTTCTGATTTCAAATAAACCATCACAGTGTGTGTACTTGGATCATTGTGGTCCGCAGACACCAGATAGTGCATACAAATATATATTGGTTGCTGTAGATTCGTGCCCCAGATTTGTGTGGGTCTGGCCACAACGCTCGGCTGACGCTCGAACTGTTATTAAAGATTTGCGCATCTTTGTCGATATATTTGCAGTTGCGGCTTTTCATTCGGACCAGGGCCCTGCTTTTGCCTCTAAGGCATTCAGGGACGCCATGGCTTCGTTGGGGGTCCAACTCCAATTCTCGTCTCCATTTCATCCCGAGGGAAATTCTGTTGTGGAGCGTTTAAATCGTGATTTAAAGCAGTCCTTAACGGCCAGAGTTATAGGTACGGGTCGTGGTTGGCTAGCCCACCTATATGGAGTACAGAGAGCACTTAATAACTTGCCTAGAAGGTCACTGGGGGGTCGTACTTCATATGAGTGCCTGTTTGGAACACAAATGTATGTTCCTGATCTAGATGGTCCTGGTGTGGAGGCGGCAGATACGCCCTTTGACATAAATGATCGTGTCACACTTTTGCAGGATTTACAACAATTCCGTGAAGATAACTCTTCTGCCAGTGCTGCCTCCTCAGGAATTAAGGATGAGCCAGTGACACCTACTGGTTGGATACCCAGGATTAGGGATCTAGTGCGTGAAAAGGTCGCAGTTAAAAAAGAATTTGGTCCTTCTTATCGAGAACCTGTCCCTGTGTTGGGGGTGAGCGGCACGAGAACTGTGATTTTACTGCCGCTGCGAGGGGCCAAAGGCAATCGCTTTGTTTCCATTGATAATGTCAAGTTACTACATGTGGCCGATTCTGCACAGCAGACCAAGAGGGATACCCAGTAGTTCCGGAATCCCTCTCACTACTGGGGAAGAAGTCCCGCTGCAGGTGATTTTCACCGACACTGTTTCCTCTCTGAGCTTGGGGAGGGTGGATGATGATCTTGCGATTGTTCCACCGACGGCGATTAATATGGAATCTTTTGATCAAATTGCTGTACGTTCTACTGATGTTTCTGAACATGTGGTTTATAGTGTGCCACAGCGAGAGCCTCCATCTGCTTCTTTGTTCACAGTTGCGCCTTTTGCTAGAACTGCTTCTGGCTGCTTCAACGACGCTGATAATGATGTGTCCGGCTCCTCGTCCTCGATGTCTTCTGTCCACGGTCCACGACGGCTGCTGGGTTGGCTTAAACGCACATATTTTGTTTTTCCTTGGAACTATTTTTGGCTGTTTTTGGCCGTGATGACTATTTTATTATGGTTGGGATTTGTGGTTACTTTTTTTCTGATAATACATGGTCATTTTCTTCCTGATCGATCTGATATTGAGCACGTGGAGACTGTGTTAAAACCGCATTTTTCGTCTCATATGGTTCGAAGAGACTTGTCCACTGTAAACATTTCTGCAATACCAGTTCCAGATGGAATTGTGTGGGATAAAGTAATGTTTGATATATATGGTCCCACTGAATTGATTCAAATACCGTATGTCCTCAAATTATCAATGAATGATATTGTTATACCTGGCATTGTTTCTGATGATTGGGATGTAAAGACAGTAGATTCTATGCTAACGGATTTGCAATATTATACTGTCTATGACGATGATGATGCTTACCAGTTTAGAGATAATCATGGTGACATGTTTTGTTACAACTATTATGGACACCACTTTATTCATAAAGCTAGTAGCCCTAAGCCCATGTTTAATTATGTGAAATGGGAACATTGCTCGACTCCTCCACAAGGGAGTTCGAAAACGTATTATGATAAATTTGCATATTTTTCTGGGCATGATCAACGTAATGCTAAGTCCTACTATTTTAAAGTTGCACCATATTCTAATAAGCAAATGTTATTGACCGATACTAAATTACTGTATTCCAATTTGTTTGTATCTAAACTTTTGGTCGAGGGATATGAATACTGGTTTAAAACTGTTGACTTGAAAAGTGTTTGGGGTTCGAAAAATTGGCAAATGCAAGGCAGGGACACGTTATTTAGAGCATGTATTATCCCTGTGCAGATGATTTTCCTCAATGACACGGTACAACAGACTAGCTGTTTGGGCTTAGCGACAATTAGGAAGTTGACTTTGCCTAGTATACCTGTCCCTTCTAAATTAAAAAATTGGCAGCACTATGTGAATGCTACTTTTAGTGACTTTACACATTGGGTCCAGAATGGTACGCTTAACACTTCATCGTTACATCCAGGCGGGTGGTTATTATGGCCTGTAGACACTAATGTGTGTCATCAACGTTTTGTCACCTCTTCAGGGGGGTAGACCCTCGTTACGTATCACCAGACCATGCTGATATTATAACTACTTACAGTGTGGGGAAGCTTTGTCAGCAATGGTTGAAGTCATCCACGCTGGATGCAGTTAAGTCACATCTCACGTTACTGTCTAATGATACTGATTTACAAGATTTTATGTCAGGTCCCAAAGTACCACGGAAGAAAAGGTTCTCATACGAGGTTTATAATGAGATTTGGAAGCTTTCACAACAAGAGGCTGCAGCCCGGTTGAGGCAGATTGATCAGGAAAATCTGATGCAGACTTTGTCTGTTGTTGATAATGGCATGCATACCCTTTCTGACCGTGTTTACACGATTGACAGCATTGTTTCCTCTGCCATTGACATTATTAAATCGGACATGTCTTCTTTATATCATGGGCAGAGTCAGACGCGGTCCATCATGCAGCTGGGTTGGACTCTTCAGACCTTGAAGGCGGGTCCACGTTTGTGCTAGAGAGATCTTTATCTCTTTTAATTTGACTCGATGGCTAAAAAGGAAGCGACATATGTTATGTTAAATATTGAGAAATTAGAGAAACTGCCTTTCACGGTAGCTGAGATTCCGTCAGCTGAATGGTTGATTCATGGGGTTATTAATTTGCCTATCTCTACTTTGCAATTTACTTCTTGTTTGAAGCACATTCCGGTGGGTAGATATGAACTATTGGGAGACAGTTACATACACGAAGTGTGGGACCTTCCCTTTCAGTACAGATGTGTTAATGGTTTGAAGGAGGTTTTTCTTAGCGGCAGCGAATGCGAAGCTTCTGTCAGCCATTCAATGGTTTGTAAACAGCTGTCATTGCACGGGCGTGTAACGCTTCGATTGCTAACTTAGCTTGTTATCTGAAGGGAGTTCCAGTCCCGGTTATTAAAAACACTTTCCAGGTGCTTTCTAACGGCAGTTACATTGTTCTTAACAGCGAACGCTGCTGTGGCATGCGTGCCGGAATAGTTTACATCGTCGTTGTCAACAAGGCCGTTACGTGCTGCGGGAATGTGTTGTTTCCCCCCACTCAATTTAGGGAGGTAGCGGACATCTGGCCTCATATTGCTACTTCCAAGGTTGATTTCGACAAGTTGAGTCGGCTAAAAGCTTTATTGTTTCAAAAGCATGTGGCCCTTACATCTGCTAGCGAGACCTACGCACTTCAGGTGGCAAGGTCATCGGCGGAGATACAGTCCCTTTTGAATACTAACTTTCCAAATCACTTCGGTGAACTTGTGGGATGTATATTTAATGCATCCAGCACTGCTGGTATTTCACATTTTTTCAAAGTCGTTGGTGTTGGTTTTGCTCATTACTTCTCTTCCATATTCGGTTTGATACCTTCGGTTATACATTCTATTTTCGGAAGCATTTTTGGGGGTTTCCCGATTACTTTGGCTTTATTGGCTGGAGTGTTGCTGTTGTTGCTATTTTTTCGCAATGGCTGTCCCGTCACGACGAGATCCTGTATTGCTGCTCCCGTCAGCGCAGCTGTGTCGTGAACGCATGATGCAGCATTTTGGAGCGACACTCCTGGGACATTTGGAGTGTGACTGGTCTCTGTCATTCAGACCGGTTTTGGATTGTGTGCAACCCGTGTTTCGATGCCTTTGGTGCTCGTTTGAACATGCACTGGCTCTCTGTCTCTCATTGCAGCGCCCTCCAATGGTCGATACTGATCTGTTGATGTTCCCAATTAGGGCTCATTCCCAGACTTGTGCACTACGGATGCGCTTGCTTCGTGAGGCAGTTTATGAGATTCCCTTCCTGGAGGAAGATGGTATTGTCTCTTTCATGGGCCCTGCACGGGGTGCCGCCCTGATTGGTTTTGGGGCTTTGGATCACACCTGCTCCATGGTACTTTGTGGCGTGGATCTTCCGATATTGACATATATCGAAGTGGAGGAACTCCTGCGTTCTATTGCTTCTATCTGACGATTGGATTTTTACGAAATTTACACTATATTGAATTTGGCTTTATGATCACATGTTACCTAAATTTATGACTTTGTTGTCTTCTCACCTTGTCGAAAAAATTGTTTTAGGTATTGTTTATATTTGGGGCATCCTTTTATATTATTGGAACCACTTGCTACCGACAAGGGGAGGGTGTAGTGTGGTTAGTTTTACGTATTCATTGCGCTTTAGCTTCAGGCTTTAGGCCTTTGTGCATTTTGCCCTGAATATATTTTATTCATATGCTGACAGCTTAGAGCCTCTGTGCACTTTGCTCTACATGCTTTTTATTAGGCTTCGTACTGTTATTTTTCAAATAGCCAGTTCTACGGTGTCGTTTTTTATTCATATCACACTGTTTTGCCTACTTCAGCACTAGAGTTCTCCATAACATATTTACTCTGTGCTTCAGTCAAGGATACAGTCTGGTACATTGCCGATAGACGTGGTAGGAGTTTAGACTTGGCATTCCTGCGTAGGGACATTTTGTGATCACGATGACATGTTAGTTATAAAATCACTTCCTTGTCCCAATACACGCAAGAGGGAGATTCTGACCAGGGAACCACAACTAGACGCTGACTGCCTCGTTGCAGATGCTGAACCAAGATCACAGGTCTTTGCTCAGGTATGAGGGCTGATGTCTCCACAGTGATTCTAATAGGCAAGCTAGGAGCTTAACATGCTGTGCTCTAAATAGAACAAGCAGAGGGAGAGTAGAAACTGTTAGACAATATGATAGCTTTGTTCTTATGTTTTACTCTCCTGGTGACTATTTCAATCCTACTGTGTTGTATCGTACTGGTTATTGCGGCTCACGCCTTAATATCTAAAATACAGTCGTTTTATTAAAAACATTATATAAAACTTATACTGTCTTTGTCATTTGTATATGAGATCATATTGGAAATAAGAGAGTTGGTTTGGATCTGAGTAACCACGACTTCCCTGAGAAGTTCCAAAGATGTCATGCGCTCGGCTGCCAAATCATTTCTTCCACATGGGAGAAATGAGGCACTGCTAGTTAGCCGGAGCAAAAACCGGATTTAGGGTGACAGAGTTCTTTAAACATGGGTCAGACTCAGTCCCCCACACCGTTATAGATCCTGCTACCTAGAAATCCAGTAGTCTCATTTAGAATAATGAGAGCCCACGCGACAATGTAATATATGAACACTCACACTCCAATATCAATTTGGCCACCAAAGAAACATGACATGGTTGAAGAGAAGTTAATAAAAGCAGTATCACCAGTCCTAAGGTAGCTTCCGAAAAGCCCATTAGAACGTGCACCATGAGAACCATAGTTACAGCACAGAAAGTGGTGCTGACCTCAAACATTACAGGGGCCAGGCTAACCATTATTTAAAACACCACCAAAAAACTAAAACATGGCCACATAACTTTTACATAAGATATCACCCTGCCACTGTATTTGGCTACAAATTGAACAGAAATTTTATAAAATTATAAAATCAAGCCTTTTAATATTGATTGTCCATGGCCACCTGACTCAGGCTTAAACCCATGAATATTTTTTTACTTGTGTCAACAACACAATCTTGAACTCAAACTCTGTTATGTACGGGGAAAGTATCATCAAGTGAAACACAAGTCTTTAACCAACTTTTATTGGACATCCAACTCCAATGCAGGTCCTGCTCAAGAATAGGCAATCTGATCTGGATTGGTTTCACCTTCCTGACTTATATGTGAACTAATGTAGTGAGGGGCTTTAGATGCCTGACTTGACTTAAACCCATATGTCTAACTTATGCCGTCTGTCTGACTCAGTGTCAGCGTAATGCCCCCAGCTGTCAAATTGGGACTTGCCAGTGAGATAACATCAGTATTTTAGAACAAAATAGTAGTTTTGACCACTTAAACTGACCATAAAAAATAATTTTATGTATAGAAGAAAGAAACATTTTATCTCATAGTGATGATGTGAAGTAGCAATATTGAATATTGATTAAAACATGAACAGTCTAATTATGACTTTGTTCACAGAAAGCACAGTGTGGTACAGGGTAGGTGCTGATGTGTTGTCTCCAAAAGCTCCATAGATTTGGTATCTATGTGAGAACAGTCAACAGAATGCCATGTTTTGCTGTGAAGTGTGTGCACATGCATATGTGACCCAATTTGGATCAGTTGGTGATGGGTGATAATGACCATATAAAAGTATTAATGCTAATGTTTGTAACATTTGCTCCTTCCTTTTCAGGCACAGGGATTGAGGGACAGATTTAAAAAAAAAATCAGGCAACACTGCAAGACAAGTTGATGCATTGCTCTGCATGAGAGGAAGAGGGCAGGGGTGTGTCATATCTATCGAGGTATGGTGCATTCATGTCCTCTGCCTGTGCTGGCCCACAATCTGCCCTTAGCTCCAATGGAGACACCCTTGCACCATGGAGCAAGGGTGCCTGAGTTACAGAAAGGGATATTTTTGTGCAGGAGGACACCTTCTTGCCTAAAAACAGGCATAAGGTATTTATCCTAGTTGGCCTCTGGTAGGAAGGCGTCCAGTGCTGACACATTCCTAGGTCTACCAGTATTGGTAAATCTGGGAGCTCTTCTGAAGACATGGGAGGATGCATGTGAATGCCCACACTCCGCACATGTAAATCATACACCACACTGAGTAAGGAAAAACAACGACTTGTGCAGCTTTTGATTAAACCAGGTTTACCAAGCCACACAGGGCCATGCAAGGTGGCCTTGTGTGACTTGGTAAATCTCATTCTAGATTTTGCAGGGGAGGAATACGTGTCTTGCAGATGCTTTGACTTGTTGACTTAAAAAAATATGGGCCAGACATTCAAAACTATATTCTGGTTATAAGCATTTTGATTCAGAGTTTGCAACCACAAGAAAGCTTCTGATCATGGGCCAAGCCCATTTTAGAAGTCTGTAAATGTTTTTCAACTACTAAAATGAGCCTGAGATTGGATACTGTGTAGTAATTTAGATCGTGTGTGATGTAGGTGTCACTTCCATATAGCTATTTTTTAACAGATGTATCAAATATGTTCCGAAGGTACAGACGCCCAAGTTTGGGTGGTAATTTAGAAAATGGAAGGGGTCCCTTTTGGACTCATTCCTCCATGTGAAATCATGCTGCTTTGAAAAGTCTTCTTTTTTAAAATAAGGTCGCAAGGATGGTGGTCCTCTGACACTTGTAGGCCATTATCTCTGTGAATGGGGCCATTCGGCATGAGTCGTGATTTACGACCAACCTAATTACTATAGAATATTAGACATGGCGAACTGTAACCCACGCAGACTCCTTATTTGAGGGTCGAATCAGTAAAGGCGAAGAAAACCCAAAAAGCAGGGAAGGAAAAGCTACTTGATTATTTAGCCCTGAAAAAGCAGCGTATCACAGAGAAACATATGTTGGCACTAGGGCTGTAGGGATCCAATCAGAATTGGTGTTCAATACAGAAGGATTCAGTTCAAATTCATGTAATTCAGGTAGTAAGATATGATAGCCGTACTCTGTTAAGAAGAAACACGAGGACATTGATGTCCAAGGATATAGTATGGATAATATTTTGTGATGTATATTGGGAATTCATTCTCTCTTTTTATGTTTTCTAATAAAATGTTTAAAAAAAAATAAAGGATTTTCATGATATAGTTTTGATAATTGTCTGAAAGTTTCAAGTATCTCTCCCCACTCACTTTAAATATTTGATTATCTGGGGTCAGACGCACACTTTTTAGTTTGTTTTTGTAGCGCTACAAAATGTACTACAAAGTGCAGTTTGTGAATCCGTCTCCTAGTGGATAAGTCACGTAGGGCCAGATGTAGCAAGAAAGAATTTTGGGAATCGGAAATTGCGAGTCGGTGCAACTCGCAATTTCCGATTTGCAAAATCATATGCAGAATGGTGTCTCAGATACCTTCTGCGAATCGCAAGCGATTCCCTGCACTCACAGGGATGGTTGCCTGCTGGAGACAGCAGACCTCCATGTCTGTGACTGCTTTTTCAATAAAGCAGTTTTTTTTTTGTATTGCAGCCCGTTTTCTTTAAAGGAAAACGAGTTGCAATACAAAATAAAAAATGAAACCATTTGGTTTCGTTTTTTCAGAGTAGGCAGTGGTCCATTGGACCACTGCCTGCTCTGAAAATATTTTTTTGCAACATTCACAAAGGGGAAGGGGTCCCTTTGCGGATGGGTTAGCACCCACTTCACGTGGGTGCTAACTGTGAATTGCTTTGCGACCACTTTCGCAGTCACAAAGCAATTCTGCATCACAGTGCGAGTCGCAAATAGGAAGGGAACACCCCTTCCTATTTGCAAGTCGCATTCCCATTTTGCGAGTCAGAACCGACTCGCAAAATGGGATTGTGCATCACGATGTGCGTTTTGCATGGCGAAAACTGAGATTTTCGCAGTTTGCGCCATGCAAAACACTTCTTACATCTGGCCCCTAGTTCCTGAAGGTGTGAGGGAGCATTTTTACACAGAAGTGATGCAGCACAGCACCAAAATTGGCAGTGCCGCTCTGCATCACTACAGAAATGCACGGATGCGCCGTATTTACACAAATATGGTGCACCCCTGTGTTTCCCCTAGAGCTGGCGCTAAATTTAGCTGCCAGTGCCAACACAGGCATCATTGCACCAGGGAGGTGAAGGAAGGTGCAAGAAAGTGTGCAGGAAGGTGTTCCTTCCTGCACATAAACAATCTACAATGGCGATTTGTTACTTCTATGTGTACTGCAGCACACATAGAAAAAGCTAAAATTTGTACAAGTAAAAGTATTTCTCCTCATCACGGCTTGCTAATGCCACCCATGAGGTGGCACTGGTTTTTGGCGCTGCCACAGATTTATGAATTCTTGTAAATCTGGGGTAGCGTCAAAAGTAAAGTGTGTTGTAGTGGAACACCCAAAGCAACACCCTTTGCACGCTCTTCTGCTGCAAAAAACTGTGTTGGAAAGGCCCATATTTACAAGGCGGCATTAAGCCACAAGAAGTGGCTTAGCGCCGTCTTGAAAATATGGCACAGTGCACATCGCCACCGGAGCGTCACAAAAATTGCCGCTCTGGTGGTGCTAGGGGCATGTAAATATGCCCCTAGATGAGCATAAGCACTATGTTTAAGTCTGTTTGGCCTGTTTTGTTTTGTTTTGTCTTAAAATGAACATATATAGAACTAAACAAAAATTAAAAAGTTACATTAACATATCTAAGAGTGCTACCAGACAGAAAGTGCTGGTTAGTTGTTTACTTTCCTCCTTTCCTACTTTCCTACTTTCCTCACAAAGGACATTTACGAGTACCATCTTTTGTTTGACCTCGACCCCGAGTGTGGACCTAAAGATGGTACTTGTAAATGCCTTTTGTTAATTCCCAAAGTCGTAAACTTTAACGTTTGGTCTACGTTTAGACCCAACATTTAAGCTTACCTTTGTGAATTGGGCCCTTTGTAATTATTAAATAAGGTGTTGTAAGGGAGGTGTCTTATTACAGATATCGGGAAACATATGTCCTAACTGATGGTACGTATAGTTTCACTGTCGATTGCACTCCCACTATCATAATTAGAAAGTGTGCAACATCCAGGGCCTCATCCCTTTTTTTTTAATGTAGCTTGGAGTCTTACAGTAGATTAACTCTTATCACAAAAACTTAGATGCTGGTAAAGGTGCACACATATTTATGATTTACGGTATTGTTGATTACCTTTGTCCTTTTTGTTCATAGGCATGTGGTGAGTGCATTTCAAATAGCTGAGTTCAAAGTTGTAAAAGTTGTAAAACACGCGACTAGGCAGTTTCAGTTACCCTGTGTAGGAGCGGGAAGTAGTTTTAAGTCCTTCCAATGGTGGTTAGCTTCATGTGTTACTTCTCATGAACAAAAATATTTTTACAACACTTTTACAACACTTGAAAGATTACCTGCCTATTCTCAAGGGCAATAAGCTACTAATAATACAAAGTTGTTATGACAAAAACATTGTGATTCAGGTCTGTGAGTAAGCATGTGTTAAAGATTCTGCTCCAGAACAGATCATGTCTCCACAGATTATTCTTTGTGACTCAAGACTGGAAATTGAGGCGCACTTCATAAGTAAGACAGAAGTACCACACAATCACTCATAGTAGCCTCTTTGTAAATCATATCCTTTGTAAATTGAAAGGTATTGTTGTACCTCTGTTGGGCCATGTGAAGGATCTGCCTCTTTACCTATACAGTGTCAAGGACGTAGAACATCCAGGCTTTGGGTCCCTGACAGACCAATTCAGGCTACCAATCGAAATTAAAATAGGCCAATTGTGGGAAGTCTATTTCTCTTTTGTATTTGTCAATGGAGGAGAAATGGCAATCGATGAAGCAATAGCTGCACACAGCAAACCAATGTTATTTAAGAGTATGATCTGCTTAGGTGGTTGAAGGTACTGCTGGAGCATTTTCATCATTTGCAGTAATCAATGCTCATTAAGGCCGATGGACCTCTGGACTCTGTGACAGGGTGTGGTAAAACCACACAACTCAACTTCAATACAAACCAATTAAGTTAAACAGAAAGACTCATTTGGCCATCCAAGGAAAACTCCAGTCAAGAATAAAGTTATGGTATTTTTTTACAAACTTAAGCTCCAACTCATTGAAATTACTCTCATGACAAAGTTATGAAGGTACAGTATCACCAAGGGTTTCCCAATGCAACAAAGTAGAATCAGGTGGACTAACATTAATAAAACCAAGCATTCAATAAGGAAAACACAAAACATCAACAAAATCAATTGAGATATTGAAAGTAAACTCAGGCTTAGCAAGCATCAGTCAGTTTTAGATCATTAAGATTATATTTTCAGCTGAGCAAAGTTAAAACCGTACTATGGCCATATTAGGGATTAACATGTGTGGGACGGAACACATGCAGGCAAAGGACAAAAAGGACAAAAAGTATTTGGAAATACGAAATATCGGGCAACAAGGTGCTAAATAAGGTGAGCAAAAGATAAGTAAAAAGGGAAAGCATCAGCATGTCAGAAGCTCGATCAAGAGTTTTCTGAGGGGGATAAGGAGAAAGTCTCTAAGTCTCAGTGGGGCATCTCAAAAGGGGCAAACAGAGAGAAAGATACCTCTCCATGTGGCGCAGCATTCAGGAATACAGGAACAGGGGTTCAGCTTCTCATCTTCAGGAATATGGAGGGATCGCTGACCAAAGTCCACCTGGTTATCAGTATATTAAAGTTCTTAACCACTTTAATTCACTACAAAAAGCAGTCCATATTACATTGATGGGGCATCATCCAATAATAATCAATCACACGACTCCAGGTTAAAACATTGACTTCCATTCCCAGGTCCTCCATGGGAACCTTATCCATCCATGTAGCCCCATGTGGAGAAGTGTGGCACAATGGTTAGAGCAGGAGACCCTGAAGCAGAGATCTGGCTCAAGACCAGGGTTCAAGTCCCGCTTCGGCAGGTCTTGGGCTCAATTCCCTTGGACCAGATAATTCTTGCCTCGGTGCCTAATCTAATTAATGGGTGCAACTCTGGGCAATAGCTTGCTTAATCTCCACAATGGCCCCAACAGCGCTTGGATGCCTGGCTTCACCCTGGGGGTGCCCAGGAGTGGGCACCTCACAGGGAAAAGCCAGGAGGGGTTCCATAGCGGTATGAGTACAGCACCTTGAGACCCTAACGGGTGAGTAGTGCGCTATACAAGTGCAAATTTACATTTTAATCCATCTTCTCAGGATGTTTCGATCTCAAGGACTCAGTTACCCTTTCTCGCTATGTCTAAACAATAGGGCCTATTACCAAAGCTAGGGCCATATTTATACTCCGTTTGCGCCGAAATTGCGTCGTTTTTTTTGACGCAATTTCGACGCAAAACTAACGCCAACTAACGCCATATTTATACTATGGCGTTAGAGGCGAATAGCGCCAAAGTTCCCGGAATGTGCGTCATTTTTTAGCGTGAACCCCTTCCTTGCGTTAATGATATGCAAGGGAGGCGTTCCCGTCTAAAAAATGACTCCCAGGCCTTTACGTGGTATTTATACTCCCGGGCAAAAGAGACGCCCGGGAGTTGGCGTGGCTAAAAACGGCGCATTTGCGCCGCTTTTTAACGCCTGGGTCAGGCATGGCGTTAAGGGACAAGTGGGCTCAAAATGAGCCCAGAGTGCCCTCCCCTGCCCCCAGGGACCCCCCCTGCCACCCTTGCCCACCCCAGGAGGACACCCAAGGCTGGAGGGACCCACCCCAGGGACATTCAGGTAAGTTCAGGTAAGTATTTTTTTATTTTTTTTTAATAATATTTTGTGGCATAGGGGGGCCTGATTTGTGCCCCCCTACATGCCACTATGCCCAATGACCATGCCCAGGGGACAGAAGTCCCCTGGGCATGGCCATTGGGCAAGGGGGCATGACTCCTATCTTTACAATGATAGGAGTCATGTTGATGGGGGATGGGCGTCGTTAAAAAATGGCGCAAGTCGGGTTAAGACGATTTTTTCGACGTAACCTGACTTGCCCCATTTTAAGACGTCCATGCGCCATTTTCCCCCTACGCCGGCGCTGTCTGGTCTACGTGGTTTTTTCCCACGCAAACCAGGCAGCGCCGGTCTGATTGCGCCGTCTAACGCCATTCCATAAATACGGCGCCCGCATGGCGCTTCAGAATGGCGTTAGACGGCGCAAAACTTTTTGACGCTAAACTGCGTTAGCGCAGTTTAGCGTCAAAAAGTATAAATATGGGCCCTAGTCTTCTCATGGGAACGAAGTCTGAAAGAAAGCTCACGTTATGAAAAAAATGAATCAACATTTCCTGCACAGTCACAAAATACAACACTAACAGGCCTCACTTAGGCTAACTCAAGTGAATTAAAACAATACATTTAATTAGTATGTTTTAATAAACACACTTTTAATCTGCAAACTTATAAATTCAACACTAATAAAGCTTCAATAACATGCATGTTACATTAATTTCAAACAACAAAGACCTTACTAATGCATTTCAATTGCTATAATGTGGAACTACATTTTTGCACACATATTTAAATCGTTGATCATTAGAAATGCAATATTGTTTCAATATATTCTGTTAGTCTACTGTCTAAATTATAACATCACATCAATCAAATCTTGCAAACATTTAATTTTTAAGCGATGCCACCAGGGTTTCTAAAACGAGTATGAAAATGCACTGTTAAAATGATTTCTCATGGCATATTCTACATTCAAACTATTAGTACTTTGATTAACATAATGCATATAGTGTCACATATTGTTGACTACTGTGACATTAGGGACACCACAGAAATTTCGACTACATCAGTACTGAGCATGCTCCAAAATGTATGTGGTCTACATTTTCCACTCATTTAAGTGGCAGCTTTGTCCAGCTACTCTTCCATCATGAAAATATGCTGTGATGAATAATAATGCAGCCCTATAGAAACCAGCTTTCAAATGCTTGTGCATCTGGTGTTGCAGAAAAGGTCTTGCAGTGTTCATCAGTAGTGGGACAGCACGTGTTAAGCTCAACAGGCGACATCAACTACTACTTATGCAAGGGCTTTCTTTCTTCTGAATAGCTTCTAAAGTCTAGAAAATTCAAAACTCTACTAATGTCAAATGGCACAAGAAACTAAATCAAATAAAGATTAATTAGATAAGTTGTCATCAGCAGTTGATGAGGGCTTTTCATAAGTGATAGCAATCAGCGAATAACGCAGTTCTGTTGACAAACATTTGTTGCAGCAGGGCTCCAGTATCTCTTAATCATGCTGCTATCAAAGCTACATTTGGGTATTTATTATTTGTTTTCCCCATGTTCCTCCAAGATTCATTGACTGGTTTTGAGTTTATAGGATATGCCATTGCAGTGCATTTTCCATCTCCGCTACTCTGGTGGAGAAATATTTACCTTCACTAGGCATCCACAAGCACTATAAAAAGAGCCATTGTGAGTATAGTTACTTCAGAGAACATTTGCTTATTCATGTCACAGTTGCCCAAATCTCCACCTACAAAAGTGGACAACCAACCTTATGGTACGTTCTATTGCATCGTATATCAGTCACACAATGAGTTGTTATCGTCAGCATGTAAAGGACATCACACTGTCCAGTCATTCATAAAAGCAATGTGAGCCCTGTTGGTGGATCAGCTACTCTGGCTCAGGTATTAAACCATCCAAAATCACTGTTGTTTTTTTTTTGTAGACATTGGGAGTGCAGATAGTGGATCTGGATGAGCCCATGGGACACCCACAATATTCCTGACTCCACATAGGAATGTTATTTTGCTAAATGCACGGATGGTTGATTGCACAGTGGGTTCTCCATTAATGCTCTCCTCTAAATCAGGCAGTAGATATTTATGAAGCATCTTGAGTTGCAGATGGTTCCAACTTTTAACCAGTTAAGACTAACTGCTGGTTGCTGTCAGGAACATCACAACACAGTATGCATTACTTGTGGTAGGAGCAGGTGAGGTTTTGCCACAATGGCTAACTAAAATAGATGGCCTTAAAGGGCTACAATCCTGAACAGATAATGTAGGAATCCAATCGCTCCACCAGAGACTGAATACGTTGTTCCCGGCAATCCAGACAAACCACTGGGTGTAAGAATCGCACAGCAACATAGAGAGATGCTGTCATATGCTCTGCAGCAGTGGGACCTCTACCGCCCCTGAATCCCACTCCAGCTGACAGGATGACTTCCAATGTCTTCACTTGGAACTAATCACCTGTGGTGAGAACCATCAGCAACCTCTCAGTGCATAAACAGATACCTTACTTCTGACGAGTAGTAAGTATGTCCCGTATTCCTTGGCTCCACTATTCATGAATCTGCTTCTTTATCTTTAATGCAGAGCTACACCGTCCCAGGCATCAAGGGTTCTAGCGCTGCTGTCCTATAAGGTCCCACACCAGGATCTGAGCTGAATCCTTTTCTTGAGTCACCCTTTACTTCTGAGGAACCATGTGCCTCCACCAGTCCTCCTTATGCGTAGTTATATCCACGCAGTTGACATGGCATGTATGTGTTTTCTAAATTGTGATATCCTACTAACAAGTGTGCTGTTGAGTAAGTAACTATAGCGGTAATACTAAAGCAAAACCACTGATGTGGAAAGGAACATTTTAACTGTAATATTTCATTTAGTTGTCAAGATGAGCCAGAATAAGTTCGATGGCCATATGTGATGTTTGTCTTCATTTAGTTATGCGGATGGACTAAGTAACCTGGGTTCGGTGGTCCTTGGAAACTGAACTTTTCGCTAATTATTATTTAGCATTATTGTGTTGTACGTTAAAATGTTGAACATATATCTGTTCTCCAAAACCCAAGAAACAGTTTAGGTTTGAAAACCGAGCCAAATGTAACTGGCATGTCTGCTGAGCACTTTTAAACTTCAGCAGTGAATGATGCAGGTTGTCTGATATGTACGCAATTAAATCATTGTTTTTCTTGGAATTAATGAAGGGTTCAGTGTAGTCTCCTGCCAGTTGAAACACAGACCACCCAAATGTTTCTAGCTTTTACGATACTGACAAATGTTTCTTATAGGGAAGCTTTATGTCACTTTGTAAAATTAAAAAATAATGAAACGAGCGTTACGCAAACATGATGTGTTTTAAGTACAGAATAATTTTGAAAGTTGCTTTGCCATTTTCCTCGTTTAGTTATAGTATTCTTTCGCGGTACCTTGTCATGTTCATAAATCTTTATACATATTATTCAACAGCCTACTAACGTTCATTGGGATTAACGTATGAGAAATATTCCTATGATTAAGGTCCTGTTGATATTGACTTGTATCGTTTTCTTGTGCAAAAAAAGCTTGTATGTATTGGACGACTCAGAACGGTTACTTTTATTTTCTCATATTACCTTCAAATGTACATGGCACCTAACGAAACCTAAACTTGAACTTTCCATCTGACACTGATAGTGCGGAAAGCAGTGCTTAATTTGTGCTTGTTGTTTCCGGTGCTGAGCACCGACCCTTATTTTTGAGGGCCGGCGCTTATTCTTATGCCTTAAGCATTTGCTGCAAGCAAAAGACACATTTGGGAAAGAGGACGGAAGGGAAAAACGAAAAAAGCGTCACAGTGGGAGAAAGCAGAAAGCTGCAGAGTGAGCTGAAGGGGCAGGGAGTGGCTTTCAATGTATTGAAGAGGCCCAAGACGGCTTCAGGATTCCGCTGCCTCAGTATTCCATGTTCGTACATTTAATTGCAGGAGCTGCATGTTTCAGAGAAGAGCTCTGAGCACTAGCACGTTTTTATTGACACATTAAGCACTGGTGGAAAGTAACCACTCTAGGGGAACAATGCACCTCAGAATCCGTTAAAGGACAGGTTTAATACCAAGAATTTGCCTCATATTATCCTCCCACTTACCATGCTGTATTTTCATCAGTTATTGCCCCTTCTTCCCCCAGTCTATTGCTAAACAAGGGTCAACATGTTGGTACTTTTCTTAACCCGTTTTTTCATCCCTTTACACAGTTTTCGTTGCCTTTATCGATTTAAGTGCAGCAGGTGGCAGCTTCGAGTCCCACTTCTTACATATTTCACACCTGACCAGTAAAATGCAGGAGTACAGCAAGTACTGTTTTCCCTACTACATAAACTCCTTTGTCTTTAAGAATCTCAGAACTACTAAAGAGGGCCTTATCTCATTTTATTCAAGAACAGAGATGTTACTCCATTATCACACTAAACCAGGACACTTTCTGAACATTGAACATAGCGTTCGAGCATCTTGTCTAAACTTTAAAAGCCTTTTGGCATCCAGTAGATTCTGCAAAGAGAAGAACATGCTCATTAATAGGTCCCAATTACTCTCGCATTCCAACATTGTTTATGATCTACACTTGTTACACTGGATGCAGCCTTTCCACCGTGGATTCACGTAAGCCGTTATCCATTTCACAACTTCTTTCTTTATTAAGGCCATATTTTATGACCCTCCGTCAAATTGCCCCAAACATTAAGTTCAGAGGTATAGAAGGCTCAGGTCATTGAAGAAACACTTCGGGTTCATAGTGAGTCTCAGACCAGCTAAAACAGAATACCGAGTACTGCTCCAACCATGAACCACAGAGTAGGTGCCACCTGCAGTATCTTCAATTTACTGTTTTTGAAGCATTTTGAAGAGGAAAGTTTATATACAAAGTGTTAGACCTGTCAGTCTTATGGTGTTTTTTCCCCAAACACTTTGCGTTCCTCCTCCATTTTTGCTGATCTTGTTTTTGCTGGTCTTAGGACTCTATGCTCTTTACCACTGCTAACCAATCAATCAAGGATTTATAGAGCGCACTAATCACCCGTTAGAGCCATGTCTTGAGGCGTATCCTGAATGTCAAGAGGTCTTGGGTCTGGCGAAGGTGGAGCGTTAGGGAGTTCCAGGTCTTGGAGGCTAGGTGAGGCAAGGATCTTCCTCCAGCGGTGGTGCGGCGGATGCGGGGGATGGAGGCGAGGGCGAGGCTGGCAGAGCGAAGATTGCGGGTGGGGGTGTGGAAGGTGAGTCTGTCATTGATGAGGAGTTTGAAGGTGATCCTCTTTGATACTGGTAGCCAGTGAAGGTCTCTGAGGTGGGGGGAAATGTGGTCACGGCGTGGGATGTTCAGAATGAGGCTGGCGGATGCGTTCTGGATTCTTTGCAGTTTTTTTAGGATTTTGGTTGTTATTCCTGCATAAAGGGCGTTTCTGTAGTACAATCGGCTGCTGACCGGGGCGTGGGAGCATGCGGAGAGTGTTGTAGCAGAAAGAGGAGATGGCATTGACCTGCTGAGTCATGCTGAGTGTGGAGTCCAAGATGAAGCCTAGGTTGCGTGCGTGGGTGGTGGGTGAGGGCGCGGTTCCTAGCGAGGTTGGCCACCAGGAGTCATTCCAAGTTGAGGGGTTGGTGCCAAAGATGAGGATTTCTGTCTTGTCTGTGTTTAACTTGAGGTGGGTTGATTCCATCCAGCTGGCGATGGCGTGAAGTCCGTTGTGGAGGTTATTCTTTGCAGTTGTAGGGTCTTTCGTGAGGGAGAGAATCAGCTGAGTGTCGTCTGCGTAGGAAACTATGTTGATGTGGTGGGTTCGTGCGATGTTGGCGAGGGAGGCCATGTAAACGTTGAAGAGCGTGGGGCTGAGCGAAGATCCTTGGGGAACGCCACAGATGATTCTGGAGGCTTCTGACAGGAACGGTGGGAGGCGGACTCTCTGGGTTCTGTCTGAGAGAAATGACAAGATCCAGTCGAGTGCCTTGTCGCGGATTCCAGCGTTGTGGAGGCGTGTGCGGAGAGTGTGATGACATACCGTGTCGAAAGCTGCGGAGAGGTCCAGGAGGATGAGTGCTGCTGTTTCTCCTTCGTCGAGGATGGCCTAATGTCGTCTGTGGCAGCAATGAGTGCAGTCTCAGTGCTGTGGTTTCTGCGGAATCCGGATTGGGAGGTGTTGAGTACCTTGCTGTCTTCCAGGAACCGGGATAGTTGGCTGTTTACAATTTTTTCGATGACCTTGGCTGGGAAGGGGAGGAGGGAGATCGGCCGGTAGTTCTTGGGGTCGTCTGGGTCTGCCTTTGGTTTCTTTAGCAGGGCGTTGATTTCTGCGTGCTTCCATCTTTCTGGGAAGGTGGCTGACTCGAAGGAGCTGTTGATGGTTTTGCAGAGGTGGGGGGCGATGATATTTTCCTTATTGGAGATATGGGTCTGAAGGTGATCCGGAGTGGATGGAGGCCATGGTGGTGGCGGTGTCCTCTATGTTGACGGGGGTCCAGGTGTGGAGGAGGTGGGTGTTGCTTGGAGCGTTGGGTTTTTGGGTGTTTGTAGTCAGCTGGTGGGTCTGGGGTTTGAAGCTATTGTGGATTTCTTCTATCTTTCGACGGAAGTGGGTTGCCAGTGAGTTGCAGAACTCCTGTGATGGCGGGGATTCGTTGGAGCAGGTCCTGGGGGTGGAGAGCTCATTGACGATGCCGAAGAGCTCTTTACTGTTGTGAGCATTGGCGTTGCTGCGTTTTTTGAAGTGGGTCCTTATTGTGGTGCGGATCAGTTGGTGATGTTTGCGTAGGGCATCCTTGAAAGTGATGTGGTTGGAGTTGGTAGGGTCAAGGTGCCAGGTTTTTTCCATTCTGCAACATAGCCGCTTGGATTCCTGTAGTTCTGAGGTGAACCAGCTGGCCTTGATTCTGTGGGAGGTGTTTTTTTTTTTTTGAGCGGTGCGAGGGTGTTGGCGCAAACTTCTATCCAGCAATGCAGGTTGGTGGTGGCTCTGTTAGGGTCTGGGGTCCCAGGGGGTGGGGCCCGGGAGAGAGTGGAGATCAGTTGATCCGTTGATATTTTGCTCCAGTTGCATCAGGGGGTTGTGTGCGGTGGTGGTGAGTGACTGGTTTTTGGTAGGAGAAGTGGATGCAGCAGTCGTCTGTACAACTGAGTTTGGTGGTGAGGCTAAAAGAGACGTGGTTGCTGGCTCAGAAGATGGGGTCGAGTGTGTGGCCTGCGGAGTGGGTGGGTGTAGTGACGAGTTGCTTGAGGCCGAAGTTGGCGAGGTTGTCGATTAGGTTGGTGGTGTTGATATCGTTGTTATTTTCTAGGTGGAAGTTTAGGTCACCAAGGAGGATGTAGTCTGTTGAGGTGAGGGCTTGGGAGCTGATGGCGTCGGCGATGTCATCACAGAACTGCAGTCTGGGTCCAGGGAGTCTGTAGACCAGTGTTCCTCTGAGTGTGTTGTTGGCGTTGATGTGGATTTTGAAGTGGAGGTGCTCGGCAGAGTTGATGGTGTCGTGGGAGTTGGTGGAGACTCTTATGGTGTTTTTGTGGACTATGGCGATTCCTCCTCCTGGTGTGTTGATTCGGTCTCTTCTGGTGATCTTGTAGTTTTCTGGTATGGCTATGGCAACGTATGGTTCTGAGGCCGAATTCATCCAGGTTTCGGTGAGGAATGTGACATCGGGCGAGTATGTGGTCAGGAGGTCCCAGAGTTCAATTGCATGTTTGTGGACGGAGTGGGTGTTAAGTAGGATGCATCTTAGGCGGTTGTCTGTTTTGATTTAGAGTTTGGAGGTTAGGTTGGAGGTGAAATTGCAGGCTTTGCAGGAGAAGGGTCCTTTGGTGCGCGTCGGTGTGGACTGGAAGCAGATGGAGGAGCGTCCTGGATTAAGGGCGCGGAGTTTGTTGGCAGTGTAAAGGTGTTTGGTGGCGCGGGAGGCGTGTTGGCCAGGGGGTCTGGCGCTGGGCGCGGTCTTGGTGCGGACGGGCGCAGACCGGATTTCCTTTGGTGCGCCAGCGGCGCGTCCGCGCTGCGGCCGGCATAAGAGGGGAGGTGGGAGGGAGTGGCAGCTGGGAGGAGGGAGGGAAACCTCCAATGGGAGTGCGGGGCGGGGGCAGCAGGAGTCAGGAGCGGGAAGAGCTCCGAGGAGGAGGCAGGGTGGCGGGGCCTTCCGGGAGAGGAGAAGCCAAGAAGCCCAAACAAGCCCAAACAAGCCCAGACAAGCCCAAACAAGCCCAAAACAATGGCAGCACTTACCGGAGCAGTGGTGAGGAGGAAGCGACCTGCCTGCAAGAATGCAGGGTCAGAGGTCGCTTCTAACCTCGCGCTGCGGCCGGCATAAGAGGGGAGGTGGGAGGGAGTGGCAGCTGGGAGGAGGGAGGGAAACCTCCAATGGGAGTGCAGGGGGCGGGGGCAGCAGGAGTCAGGAGCGGGAAGAGCTCCGAGGAGGGGGGGGGCGGGGCCTTCTGGGAGAGGAGAAGCTAAGAAGCCCAAACAAGCCCAAACAAGCCCAGACAAGCCCAAAACAATGGCAGCACTTATCGGAGCAGTGGTGAGGAGGAAGCGACCTGCCTGCAAGGATGCAGGGTCAGAGGTCGCTTCTAACCTCGCGCTGCGGCCGGCATAAGAGGGGAGGTGGGAGGGAGTGGCAGCTGGGAGGAGGGAGGGAAACCTCCAATGGGAGTGCAGGGGGCGGGGGCAGCAGGAGTCAGGAGCGGGAAGAGCTCTGAGGAGGAGGGAGGGGGCGGGGCCTATCGGGAGAGGAGAAGCCAAGAAGCCCAAACAAGCCCAAACAAGCCCAGACAAGCCCAGACAAGCCCAAACAAGCCCAAAACAATGGCAGCACTTACCGGAGCAGTGGTGAGGAGGAAGCGACCTGCCTGCAAGGATACAGGGGCAGGGTCAGCCTGCAAGGAACCAGTGCTATAGTGCATGGGTGGGCTCATTCCTTAAAACATTGGCTTATACCCTATTGGCATATTTAATTAATAAGTCCCTAGTAAGGTGGTACTATATGTACCCGAGGCCTGTAAATTAGATGCTACAAGTGGGTCGGCAGCACTTATTGTGCCACCCACTTAAGTAGGCCTTGAACATGTCTCAAGCCTGGCATTGCAGTCTGTGTATGCAGTTTTTATAATGCCATTTCGACCTGGCAACAAAACTCTTTTGTCAGGCCCAAATCTTCCTTTTTAATACATGTATGCAACCCCTAGAGAATGGCCCTGGACTGCTCAGAGGGCAGGGTAAGGTATATATTAAACGTTGGACATGTGCTTTTAAGTTTGACATATTCTGGTAGTAAAAAACTCTTAAATGTGTTTTTTCACTACTGCAAGGCCTACCTGTCCCAATGGATAACATTGGCGTTACCTTATTACATTTAGTAAGCTGTAATTTCCAAGTGGAAGCAGGTGGGCAGTTCATGTTTGGCATCTTTGGAAGGGTAATGAAAAATCCTAACTTATGGTGAAGTTGTAATTTAAACTACAATGTTTAAAAGGCCACTTTTAGAAAGTGGGCATTATCCTGACTTAGTCACTAGGGCCCAGATTTATATTTTTTGACGCAAAACTGTGCAAATGCAGTTTTGCGTCAAACAGTATAGCGCCGTATTGTGCCATTCCAGGATGCCAGCCGGGCGCCTAATTTATGGAATGGCACAATCCGGCATAAAGGGTGGGCTAATGTCATGGAAAATGATGCTAGCCGGTGGGGGTGGTGGTTTGGGAGAAGGAGGTGTTGCACCAAAAAATGACAGGCTGGTTAGAGTAAAAAAAAGATGACTCTAACCAGCCTAGTGTCATTTCCTGATGCAAAACCATCCATACCACATGACTCCTGTGTTATAAAAGACAGGAGTCATGCCCACCACCCCAATGGCTAGAACAGGGGACAAGGGTCCCCTGAGCATGGCCACTGCACCCAGTGCCATGTATGGGGGCCCATTTCAGGGCCCCCAATGGCACTTTAAGAATAATATTAAAATACTTACCTATACTTACCTGGGATGGGGTCCCCCATCAAGTGGTGCTCCTCTGGTGTGGGTATGAAGGGCACTTATGGGCTCTTTCCATGGTGTTTGACCATAGAAATAGGTACACAGGCCCCTTACGTCTGCTCAGACGCAGGAGTTAAATAATGGCGCTAAGCAGGCTTAGCACCATTATTTAGGCCCGCCTCCCTCCCGTGCACCGTTTTTACAAGGGAGAATAAATAAGGAGCTAGGCCCTTAGAGTCCTTTTTTGGATGGGAACGCCTACCTTGCATCTCATTGATGCAAGGTAGGTTCACGCATCAAAAAATAACTTTAACTCCAATATTTTGGCGCTAGACTTATCCAGCGACAAAAAATAAACATGGAGTTAAGTTTGCGCTGAATTAGCGTAAAGAAAAATGATGCTACTTTAGCTCAAACAGAGTATATATCCGGGCCTTAGAGTCTGTAGCCTGTTTCTGAGTCACATGACTCGGTGTAGCTGACAGATGGGCTTAGTCTGTTCCTCCTAGACAGCCACACACAATAGAGACCGTAGGTGTGATTGGAGTGGCAATCACCGCCAGGATTGGGGGGACGAGCTGAGCACAGCCCTATTTACACTTGAATAGGCTGTGTCTTGCTTATTCATAAAGGGTTAGTCACTCCCTGTAGTAAGTCTGGATCAAATCTAGAATCTTCTCCCCCACTTCAAAGGCACAACTGGGTATAAATAATGCACCTTAGATATATACTGTTCTGTACACTTCTGGACCTATGGATCCTCTGCCAGTAAGAAGGACTTCTAGGATGCTGAAGGACTGCTACTCTGCTGAACTGCTGCTCTGAAGGAGTGCTGCCCTGCTGTGCTGACCTGCTGCTCTTTTCCCTGGGTGAGAAGGACTGGGCCTGCATCTCTTAAACCCAGAAACCGAAGAGCTAGTTGGATGGCATCCTGTTCTGAAGCCACAGTGACACAACAAGCCTCCAACAACCTTGCCTCAGCACCTGGACTCTGCTATCTTTGAGTCTACCCTGCCAAGAGTTGCCACCCCAGTCCTGGCCCCTTGGAGGTGGGCCTAAGGTGCTTGGTATTGTCTGTGGATCCGGTGGAAGCAAAGCATCTGCTGTGCGGCGCACCTATGAGCAGAACCAACACATCACTGCTGCTGCATGGACCAAAACCATCTCAAAACCTGCATCTCATTACAGCTATCGGAACCACCTCTGTTTGATGCATTGTTGGTGCTGGGCCTCACATCTCTCATCAACGGCAGCCTCCATGACGATGACAGCTTCCACATCGCACTCTTGCAGCTTCACAAAACTGACACATAGCCCAGAGTGCTCAGTTCATCCTCAATCTGGACTTCGCATTGCCAACCCTTATCAATAGGATTTTTTTTATGAGGATCTTATAGTGCAGGTAAGGCAAACAACAGAACAGTGACATTACACATAATAGACTGTAGCACCAAGACACTTCCCTGCAAATGTGATCTCCTGTCAGCCTCTAGAATTCCCGAGCCCCTCCACCGACCCCTCAACAATTCAAAAGGCTACATTAGAGTCTGGGCGCTCCAAGCACAAAGTATCAAGACCACTACTATCAATAGAGGCGCATAGTCCATCCTGATGATCGTTTCATTTTCCCCATATTTTGCCCCTTTTTTTTTGGGACATACCCTGCTCTCATAGACTGCCCTCTCTGCTAGCATGCACCAATCCATGTCTTGCTTCCAATCACTCAGTTGCAGTGCCATTTCAGCCCTCCATACACAGGCACTATTGCGCTTAGCCACCATCAACCCCAATGTCATCCAGATCTAGTCCATTTGGGTAAGGTCTGTGTGAAGAACAAGACATCCAATCAGAAGATGTGGAAAGCAGGAAGATCTTTATTTTCTGAAGAAAGATGTCCACAACAGAAAACTCCAGCCTCCTTCAACTCCGAGTCCTCGCAACTGCCCACAGAATGTCAATGGCATTCCAGACTGTCACAATAACCGGAGGGGGAAGATAGGATGAACCATTACAAAAGGAAAGGAGGGGAAAGAATAACAAATAACAGGGAAATAAGGAAACTTAAGTACAAATAATAAACAATGGAAATTACATTATAGAAAGCAATATATACATTAAACAAAGTAATAAGTACATTAAACAATACCACACCACTTCCCCTTTATAAACAACGAAACTACTTAATTCTAACAATTCTATTAAGATTCCATATGCGTCCATCATCTAATTTAACAGCACCCTTAAATATTTTCACAACTTTGAAAATGTTACTGAAATGAGACTGTAAAAGGTTTCCCAGGTATCTTGACCTTGACAGAATCTCCTACACTAACTCGCATCTCCTTAACAGACTTTCTCAAATCATATACTTGCTTTCTCCTTTCCTGACAACTCACATGTTTATTCACAGCAGACTCTCTGTGTTTTTCATGGTTAAAAATTTCTTTTGTATAATCCTTGATCCATGGAGGTGTGAGGAATGCATTTTTTGAAAACCACAAAAGGAGATTGACCAGTGCTTGAGTGGGGCGTAAATCTATACTCTTCAATTTTTTTTTTTATCATCATCTCCCAATCACACTTCAATAGATTTGCAAGCTGTATAGTTTCATTTAGCGTCCTGTTGAAGCGCTCAATCATACCATTAGTTTCCGGATGGTATAGAGCACATTTTTTGCGAAGGATGCCCCTCTTCTCCAAAAACTCACCCATAATAGTACCCCATTGTCGGTCAATATACTCTTGGGATTGCCTTCCCTAGTAAAAATGTCCAGCAAAAATTAGATGTTACCTCAAGAGTAAACTTAATTTCAGGCCATCTGGACAACTCATCCATAAGAACCACTTAATATTTAGAATGTGACTTATGACTAATCGGACCAAGAATATCAATAGAGACAGATTCCCACACCTCACTGGGAACCTCTTTCAGGATCATGGGTTGCGTTCTAATTTTTAACGATTTGTCAGCTACACTACACTCCAAGCAGTCTCTCACCTTCCTTTCAATTGCTAGGTCCATACCAGGCCACCAATACAACCCACGTAGTCTTTCCTTGGTTTTACATATGCCATGATGCCCCGTATGAGCAAGTTCCATAATGCGCTCACGTAACTTATTGGGTGGAATCAACCTCCTCCGTCTTAAAACCATGCTACCCTGAATGGACAACTCATGCCAAATTATTTTATACTGTAACCCCAAACTTTCTGTAGGATCTGGCGACCTTCCAGTAGAAAGTAATTCCCTGAGACGTACCAGATCATTATCATTATCAACTTCTTGTTTCCACTCCTCCTCTGTGATACATCCTCCCGTGACAACACAGACTTTGACTTCCTCATCCACCCACCAGGAATCAACAGCATCCCGATCAGGAGATACTTCACCCATTAATCTAGACAAGCAGTCTGCAGCTTTGTTTTCACGCCCAGGCACATACTTCACACTAAAATGGTAGTCCTGTAAGCCAATTATCCACTTGCAAATACGACTGGAGACATTATCAAGTCCCTTTTCTCAAAAATTTCACAAAGTGGCTTATGATAAGTGCACACTTCAAATTTTGTTCCCCACAAAAATTGTTTACATTTTCTTATTGCCCAGTATATGGCTAAAGCCTCCTTTTCTATAGTAGAGTACTTATATTCTGCTCCACGTAAACTGTGCGAAGCAAAAGCAATCGTGTTAGTAACATTATTGCAGTATTGTTTAAGTACACATCCCAATCCCTCATCTGAAGCATCAGTGGTTATGGAGCAGGTTTGAAGCTACTTAGGGATTGAGCTAATGACAAGCTTTGTTTCAGATCATCAAATTCCTTCTGACAATCTGAATCCCAAGAAAAATTGGTACCATTCTTAAGTAAGTTTCTAATAGCACAAATTTTCATTGCTAAATTTGGAACAAATCTAGCGTAGAATTCAACCATCCCTAAAAAGGTCTGAAGCTCACTTTTATTTTGTGGTGCCGACAAATCAACAATAGATCTTATCAAACCCTCTTTGGGCTTGATCCCATCTCCCGTTATCACATGTCCTAAATACGATATTTCTCTCTGGATGAACTTACATTTACTACTCTTTAAAGTTATCCCCTTGGCGCGAAAGATGTCTAGAACCTCGCTTACTAGGGTTTTGTGACATTCTATAGTGTTAGAAAATATAAGAACGTCATCTTCAAAGAATTTCACCCCAGCCATGTTTCCAAGCATCTCATTCATCTATCTCTTGAAAACCAAAGCAGCGGAACACAATCCAAAAGGCATTCTGTTGAACTAAAACACACCAAATGGGGTGATAAAAGATGTAAGAACTTTGGACTCTTCGCACAACTGGACCTGATGATAGGCTGAACTGAGGTCCAACGTAGTAAAAAACTTAGCATCCTCCAGAGAGCTCATCATCTCACTGATGCTAGGAAGAGGAAACTTGTCTACAATTACTTCTCTGTTCAAATTACGCAAATCCACGTATAACCTAATGTCACCATTAGCCTTGGTTGCGACAACAATAGGTGCGACCCATTCTGCTGCCTCAACCTTTTCAATTATACCTTCTGACACCAGCCTCTGGAGTTCATCTTTCACTCGGTCCCTCATACTGAAAGGTATATTCCTAACTTTGCACGTAATGGGTGTCGCATTCTTCTTCAAAATAATGCGGTGCTTATAACCCCTGACACAACCAATTTTGTCCGAAAAAACTTCCGGGTACTCACAAATAAGATTCCCCCCCAAATCACATACTCTCTGCACCTGTACTTGGGGAACTGCATTGGGATTTAACACACTATTCAACAATTTCTGATGAGGCCAACCAAGAATAGTATCACCCACCACTGGGATATATACCTTTCCCTCAATAAAATTCCCTTTAAACCCTATCTTGGCATTAAAATAACCTTTCAACTCAATTGGTTTTCCACCATAACTAA
Source organism: Pleurodeles waltl (assembly GCF_031143425.1). Lineage (NCBI taxonomy): Eukaryota > Metazoa > Chordata > Amphibia > Caudata > Salamandridae > Pleurodeles > Pleurodeles waltl. The sequence goes on along the minus strand of NC_090436.1, from coordinate 126,593,214 downwards.
AAGAAGTAACATCTGGAGGATGAAGAAATACTTTGGGGGTTATTCCAACTTTGGAGGAGGTGGTAATCCGTCCCAAATGTGACGGATTTACCACCAGCCGTATTACGAGTTCCATAGGATATAATGGACTCGTAATACGGCTGGTGGTATATCCGTCACTTTACCGTCACTTTTGGGACGGATTACCACTTCCTCCAAAGTTGGAATAACCCCCTTTGTCTTTGAAACATTTGGAAAAATCGGATTCTGATACCAACGTTAATTTAGCATCCGAATCCATCATCATGGGCACTTCAATACCATTCACTTCTACTGTATCAATGGGGTATTCACAACGAGTGTCAGTTATGCAATTCACATCATTCACAATTTGTAGAATAAAAGATTTATCATCATCGTCTGCTCCATCACACTCAATTTCATTCACCCTCACAGAATTTTTCCTCATCGACTTGCAACATCTAGCGAAATGACCTTTCTTGCCACATTTCTTGCACACCATATTAACTGCAGGACAGTCTTTGCTGTTAGCTAAATGCGAAGAAGAGTTACATCTATAACACAAAAATTTAGATCTTGACCCAGAAGATATATGTTTCGTTGGAGGTTTAGTGTTCAGAGATTGAACCATTTTTTAAGTGTTTTTGGATTTCCTGAGATCTTCAATGCAAAATTTAGAGTGTTCAATCTGTTTTGCCACACATAACACTTCTTCTAACGTTGGATCTCCTTTGGACCATAATGCTTCTCTTATTTTGTCACTTTTACACTCCAACATGAACTGATCTCTGATGCGTTCCTCCAAAGCATCACCAAACTTACACTGGGAAGCTAACTTACGCAACTTTGTCACAAACTCTTCAACTGACTCAGTTTCACTTTGCTTGCATTTCCCAAAATAATAACGTTGAAGGATAATTGACACTTTAGGTAGGTAATGTCTGTCTAACCTCAAAAGAGTCAATTCAAATTCATTCAAATTGGTATCTCCCTCAGCACCATCAGGAGAATTAATAACAGGTACATTTTCCAAAATTTCATGGCCCTCTGCACCCAAACAATGTTGAAGTATGGAGTTCTTCCTTTCTGCAGATAAATTGCTGCCACACACACGAATTTAGGTAAGAAAAACCTTCTTTCATTTACTCCATTGAATAGGAGGTTCCCCAGGCAAGGATAAAAGAAATGGAGGAGGAGAAATATTTTGCATGCTTACACACTTATAAGTCCAGAGTGAGGCAACACAGGAGTGTATCAAGTATAACACGTAGAAAGAATCAGACAGTACTCAATTCAACATCAAGTGTTTCTTTACAGTGTTCCACAGTTCTGATGGTTCAAAATAAGCAGAAGCTGCAGGGCTAAAAGATCGCTAAAGAAAAAAAAACACGATCAGTCAAAGTCACTCTGCAACATTTACTACAAGATACTTTGGTGCAATAAGAAAAGTTTCCTCTGTAAATGGGTGCGCTCCAGTCACGTAGAAAGCGCAAAGCAAAATCTCTTAATCGCGTTGAAAAAGAACAGTGTAAATGCGTATACCACGGAGAAGCAGCGATTAAACACGCTTCACTCCTTGCAACGCTCAATTGGAGAGCGCGCAATATATCCACCAGCGTTGGCCTGGAAACACAAAGACGCGTTCACGCTCTAACGCTTGTAAACAATAGAGCTCCGTAGTGAAGAGGAAAGCAATAGGTCACGAGGGAGCGCGCAACACACACAAATAAGACGGCGTTGGCTTGGCAACCCAACAACACGTACACGAGTTGTTGCTCTAGAGGTATAAAGCTCTGTAATAAAAGGGAAATAATATGGAGAAAAACACAAATGCGATGAAAATACTTGCGAAAAGAGTGACAAAGTCAGGCTTAGATGAAGTACAGTCAATGGAGTTGGAGTTGTAGTAACAGGACAGTTTCAGCATCAATAAAGCTCCATACTAAATTCTGTTGTGGTACACTCCCAAAAGGCTTGTGGGACCCTCGTCGCCAGTGTGAAGAACAAGACATCCAACCAGAAGATGTGGAAAGCAGGAAGATCTTTATTTTCTGAAGAAAGATGTCCACAACAGAAAACTCCAGCCTCCTTCAACTCCGAGTCCTCGCAACTGCCCACAGAATGTCAATGGCATTCCAGACTGTCACAATAACCGGAGGGGGAAGATAGGATGAACCATTACAAAAGGAAAGGAGGGGAAAGAATAACATATAACAGGGAAATAAGGAAACTTAAGTACAAATAATAAACAATGGAAATTACATTATACAAAGCAATATATCCATTAAACAAAGTAATAAGTACATTAAACAATACCACACCCTGTTACTTCTCCGACATTCAGGAGACACCACTTTGAGGAGGCCCCCATGTTGCTCCCACAAACATTGTTTAGACAAATAACCACTGACTCTCAATAATGCAGAATGGCTAGGCAGCTCCATAGCATGTGATAAAAAAATGTCCTACTTGGCCATAGTTTCTAAGACACAATGCAGTTGTTGCCCTGTCCATCTTTGCCATAGTAGTACATGCATAGTATCATCTATGCAGAATTTTTAAATGCACTAGGTGGAACCTGGACCTCATATCCACCTCCAAGGGGATACCAAGGCCTCAGGATCTTTGAAGACGATGCAGGACCTTGCACCACAGTCTCGCTGCATCTCAGAACCATCGCATTGCTGCGGCTCTGTGACACATCTTTGACGTGGATCCTCTATAGCCGGCCCATGCTCCAGCATGGTCGGCCTGAAATTGTGACTTTATCTAGGTCCAGTGCGCCCAGATTTCCACAATTGGAGCTTTGTACTTTATAGAACTATTTCTACTCACATTTTTAAACCCCACACCTCTCGTTGAATTTTTGTCATTCTGCATTTGTTTTATTCATTAAAAATGAATCAATATTTCTTAACTGGTGTGGGATCCTTTTGTGGTGTGGTTTCACTGTGTTACTATGTGAAGTGTTGCACAAATACTTTACACATTGCCTCTGAGTTAAGCCTGACTGCTCTGTGCTAAGCCACCCATGGTTTGAGCACAACTTAATTGAGGATTGCTTGTGACTTCACCCTGAGACGAATTGTAGTCAGTGCTTGAGAAGGGTCTCTCCACTCTCAACCAGTAACCCAATTTCTTATAAAAAGTTATTATGACAATACTCCACTAGCATTGCTCTGAACAGTATGCCCTATTTAGATTCACCAGGAACTGTAGCTAATATCCTGAAATGCTTCTTTTGTAAAGGCCTGATTGAATATCACAGAATTTTAATCTTGTCTTTTGTGAGACCAACACATTTGTCCATGATAACTTAGCCTCCCTAGATTATAACAAAAAACAAATGGGCATCCGTTGGATCTTATCTAGTTTTTTATTTGACAACATCAAAAAAGAAATTGAACTTTAGGATTATCTTTAACGAATGGACTCAAACAAAGAATGTAAAAGGGAGGTTTTGTCATTTGCTTAATCATACTTTCCCCTGGTTCGTAATTTCATTCATATTGTAACTCATTATGTTTATAAGATCCTTTGTGTGAGAAACTGCCTGTTTTGTGTAGTCACCCCCATTTATTTTGGAGTAATGCTGCTGTTGTTTGAATTCTATGCACTGTGATACTGCTGTTCAGTCCCCAGTGAATATGCTCTGATTCATAAAACACAGTAAAAGTGGCTAAATCCTAAATGGCATATTTAATTTCCCAGTAAGTCCAGAGTATATGATGCAACAAATACACCACTGGCATGGAAAATTTAAATCACATGTGGACTGTAGCAGTACAGTGATTAGCCGCGAAAAGCTATTTCCACTGTAAATAACTGTAGCTGCCCTATAACAAAAAATAGAGTTCAGAATAACTTATATATAACGTATAACCTTTTTAATTCAGGTTTGGGACAAACTACTGAAATAATTCTAATGCTATTATTAATGTTTATTAAATATCGAATTCAGTGGTGATGCCACATTTCTAATAAATATTTAGAAAAAGTTACTTAAAAAGTTACACTTTATCAGCCTGCGCATTCGGAGGCTAATTAGCAACTGCTCGCAGATGGCTCTGCCAGTGATTCCCCTTCATGAGGTGTGAAAAATTCTCCTTAATGAGGTGTGAAAACTGTTCCCAGAGCAAGATCAATGCACTGGGTCTTTTTACAGGAAGACCTGGTTGTGTGGTATGGGACAGATATCAACTCATGTAGGACAGCTATTGTCAAGACGGGCGACTCACCTGAAAAGCAGAATGTCTGCAGGGGCAATGGTATCCCCACGACCTCCTGGAACACCTCTCCGCAATTCCTGGTGGACACAGAAACCCCGGAAGGTGTCCCAAAAGGATAGGGGGAGTGGAAGAGAAAGAGATAAAACACTGCCACGTCTTGCTGGTCCAGCTAGGCACCCTGTATCTTCGGGGGCAGGTCGTTGTTGACAGAGTGATAGTAGAGTTAGTGCACTCAACTTCCCTGAAACTGAATCTCTCTTTCTGATATGGGCACAGGAGCGGTAGAAGAACACCGGGATGCTCCAGCACTTTTCTTGGATAATAATAACTGTTGGCACAATTACTAACACTGCTTTACCAAAAAACCCAAACTGAGTACCATAACAATAAGTACTGCGATACTAGGGCTGGCTTCACAGAGATTCATTGTTGCACACTACAATTAGAACTGTGGTTGTACTTATCATGCACAAGAAAGACAAACCAGGGCATTAATTGTATCACAAATAACTTTCCTACATGCATATGGTTAAAGTAAAAGGAACAAAAGACAATCCAATAAATACAAATGTCCACTCTGGGTTTAAACAGTTAGGGTGGCACAGTTTGGTTTGGTTTCACTGTGTGTGTGAAAAACCCTTCAAAAGCAAATTCCTCAAACCTGAAACACAGGCATGAATGACACAATTTAAATCCAAGAGTGATGCTATGAGAGAAAGAAAAGTCACGTAAATGCTCTTTTAAAATTGCACTGTCACTTTTTGTAGTACTTGAGCTCAAGCAGATTTCCTGAAGCACATTTAGGCAAATAACTACAATAATAATGTAGAATGTTCAGAAATGCATGTGTTTCTTCAAGATAAGCACTCTGCCAAAATACGAGGTCTGAAATAAACCAACTGTTCTAGGTAAGCGCGGTGCTCAAAGAACAAACTCCTTGGAGAATGTTAGTCACTTAGCTGCAGTCTTTTCCAGAGTGCTGGAGGAATGCCTGTGTCAGCTGGTACAGGAACGAAAAAAAGAATTGCTTCAAAAGTCCTGAATATGAGGACGACAGCAGGGCCTGGACTGCCAAATCAGATGCTGAGATCAGGAAGCAAAACAAAGCCAAGCAGGGAGGCATGCTTCACTCTGCTATTTGTAGCCAATCAGGAAAGCAGTTGAGTTTCCACATGGGGATGAATCACCACACCCAATTAGAAGCACATGTCTACACCTGCTCACATTACCAAACAAGCATTGGTAAAACAAGCACTGGTAAAACCAATTGTGTAACACAGCACATCATGTTTACTTAGAAACATGATGCGTTAACCAAGAACAGAGATATGATTTAACCCTAATCCCCGGGGATGCTGACAGATAATGCCGGAGGCACCTTGGGGATTCCTGACAGCTATGGAGTGTCCAGGAGCACCATTATCTTTAAAAGGACCAGTGGGATGCCTGCCACTTCATGGTTAAGTGTAAAAAGAAGACCTGGGTAAGAACAACCTTTTATTCCATAGGCCCTCTGTAGCCAGTTTAACAGAAGCTCAGTAGGGGATGCAGCTGGTTCCTGAATCAGTTGGTGGAACTGAGGAGGGGCCTGCTTATTTCCCTAAACACATCTCTGGCTGGCACATATGCTCCCTACAGTAGAAGAAAGATTCTATCATGATGGATTTGCCTCAGAATAGTTTTCACTGTGGAATAGTTTACAGTAAAGCAAACAGAGTGTGCTGCAAAAGTAGAAACTATTACCTCTGGGGACTTTATTCCCCATTGGCTATAGAGTGCCCAGGAGTCACCTCCTCCCACTGGCTAGTAAAACCTACAAAGCAGACACCTCACCCTCAGCTCATCAGAACACTTTATGGACATGCACAAGGACAGGAGGGGACTACTGGACCTGCTTTTTCAGACCTGTGTGGAGACCTTAGAGACTGGACCTGTTCCCTTCTTTTGTCCAGGGCTAAGACATTGACTCCAAGGAACAGTTGGTTGATCTCCTGTGTGGTTAGAGGGACACAACAAGCTGCGGGAGGACCTGCTCCTGCAGTCAAGCTGTCTGGTAGCAACTGGAACTGGACAGGACCCTGCTGATGGCCTCTGCTGGAGTGAGACCTGATTGTATGTGCTGTTCCTGAGGATTGGGGGCCTTGGAAACATCCAAGAGGAGCTGATACACAAACTCTGCCAAGTTGGAACTCAGGACATTTAAGTTCTCTGGAGTGTTAGCTGAATTTCACAGCAAAGGTAGTCAATTTTTATGTGACTTTGTCGGATAAAGCTTCAGGCTTTTCCCATTGAAGGATTTTGAACTTAATAAAAAAGACTCAGCCCAAAGCTAGAAATCTTGACTGGGTGGTCTTGACTGAGAGAAGGCATGAAAAGTATCTACCCAATGCGAGGACTTTGGCAGCCACAGAATACAAATGTGTCCCACCTGCAAGTTTTACCCCTAAGCCAACAGCTTTGGCGGAACCTCATACAGTGGTAGCAGGCTTTGAGATACTTTCATTTCTGAGACAGATGCTAAAATCTTTGACTGGGATGAACCTGTTTGTGTATCCAACCCTCGTACAATTACAGTTGGTGTGAAATTGTGCCACAGTCCCATTGAACTGCAAACAGTGACTAATGATTAATGGTTTACTTTTTCCTGGCACTTTTTGCCTTAAACGTAAGAAATCATATCTCTGCTTCCTCTTAAAAGTTTACATTTATCTCTAGTTTTCTAAGTTGGTGGCAGGAGTTTCATTTCATTGAGATTTGACTTTTTAACAGTTTTGTCACTGCTAAAACCTTTTGTGCATGCCTTTTGGGTGAATCACCCTTCTGTCATTGTGATGTTACAGCAATTGTTTATGCATTTACACACAACAGTATTCATATCAATTGCATAGCTATAAATATCAAACATGTAGCATAATACTTTATTTAACATTATACTTAACTTCTATGTGTCTCATCTCATGCTTTCAGTCTTAGAGTGCATTGCCGTTATCGTATCCCCACTCAAGGGTTTTTCTCCCATGAAGCAGCTGCCCACTCCCCCCCCCCTTGTGTGCCTAGCTGTTTCCAGATATTTCGGTATCCCTAATGTCTATTGCTGTGATGGATGTCCCCCATCAGATTTCTTCACCTCCTCTGCCTTCTCTTGCCGCCGAATGTTGGTTAGATGAGGGGGGATTAGTCTCCTGAACCCTGTAGTAAGTGTCTTCTCATAATACTTAAGGGGGCGGTACTCTCTCCCGGGGTGTCGCTCGCTCCCAGTATATCCCAATCACATTCCAGGGTACTCCGGGCTTGGGCTTGTGTGCTCTCCAGCATTCCTTCACCTCGCCTGGCTTCTCTTTACCGCTTTGCCTCTTCTGCCAAGCCCATTTGAGCACCTCCGTTCTCCATAATCCCTCCCAGGGGCCCCAAGCTCTCTTCCAGTTCATTGCTATTTCTCTTTCAGCCACTACCAGGGCCAAATCTCCGAACTGATTAGTTACCCTATGACGGGTTATGTGTTTATATCCCCAAGCAAGCAGTATCTAGGGTCGTTGGGTACCTCTTGGTCTAGTACATCAGTTAAGTAGCTCATAACAGCATCCCAGAACCCCCGCATGTTCGGCCAAGACCAAAACACGTGAAGGAATTCACCTTCTATATTCCCACATCTTGAGCATCTGGCTTCCATCATCCCAAAATGCCTCTGAAGTCTCCCTGGCGTCAGATATGCCCTGTGTAGGACATATATGTTCATAAGTTTAAATTGAGCATTTTTTTAGGCTTTTGGAATCTGGGTTAAGATTTCCTCCCAATTGTCGCCCCCAATCGAGGTCCCTAGATCTATTTCCCATTTCTGTTTGAAAGTTGTGAGTGGTGTGCATAGTGTTGTCCGTATTTTCTTCTAGAGGCAAGTTACTGCTTTGTAGGGGCCTGTGGCACTGGTCATATACTGAGACATTTCCGAAAGAGGGGGTTCCGTTCAACCGACCTGCCAGTGCACTACAATCGTCTCGCTGTACAGGAGAAAGTAGCCTAGAGGGAGATTATACCGACTGCGGAAGTCTTCAAATGGTAAGAGAGTATTAGCTTTATACAATGTACCCATGGATGTCCCCCCGGCCACTTCCCAGTTCTCCAGTCTCCACCAATGCCCTCCATGTGGTAACACCAACAAACATTGTAACAGAATTTCTGGTGAGTAAGGTGTGCCGCCGAATTTGCAAAGCACCTCATGTAGATATTGACATTCCAGACTATCGAAGGTTTTTTTTAAATCAAGAGGGAAAATCATTGCTTCCTGTTTATCATAAGCATCACTATCTAGGATAAAGAAAAGCCTCCGTATGTTAGTGGCTGTGTGGCACCCGGGGATAAACCCAGCTTGGTCTATATGAACTAAATGTGGCATATGCCGTAAGAGGCGCGTAGCTAATACTTTACTTAATATCTTATAGTCTACTGACAACATCGACAGGGGCTTATAAGACGTGATGTCTGTGGACGATTTCCCCGGTTTCAGCAAAGGGATAATCAGGGCCTCTCGGGCCGATGCAGGAAATGTACTACACCTCCTGACCTCCTCATATATCTCAACCAGCCTGGACCGAGCTTGGTAATATATGTTGAATAAAACTCTAGCGGGAGCCCGTCTGGTCCCGGGGTTTTATTAAGCGCCATGCTAGCCACAGCATCTTTCACTTCTGTGAGCGTGATTGCCACCCCCATCTCTGTGGCCTCCTGTTCCAAGATAGTTGGGAGGATAAGATGTGATAAAAACATTTTAATGTCCCCCTCAGTTGGCTGAACTTTGCTTGTGTAGAGTTCAGAGTAATAATTATAAAATTCCTGTTGATAGCGGTCTGGGTATTTATGCTGTGATCTGCGGAGTTTGTCAATTCCACTATAATCGAGCCTCTGCGTGCCGGGTTCGCCAGCCATACCAGCAAGAAACTAGCGCAGTCCCCTTCTGAGTGTGTATGTGCAATATAGGCTTTATAATCATAACAACGCAGTTTCTCAATTGCTACTACTGTATGGTGAGAACTGTCGTCTTCAGGTCTGGGACATCTGGGAACCGCTGTTCATGTGAACGTAACTCTTGTTCTGTTTGTGTTATTTCGTGAAGCAGTGCCTGGCGCTCCCCTTTGGCTGCCGAGATGGATGGGTAGTGGTTGTCCCAGCCATTGGCGCTGGTGACATTTGCTCTGCCTCAACACTGGCGGTTCTCAGACGCCGGGGCCCCCCCAACTCTTCATCCCTTTTTTTGAGGGCCTTTCCCATGTGGTGCAGCAGAAATTGTGGGCATTCGTGTTCAGTTGTTCCCTCTGGTAAGTATTGGTGCTTCTCTATATGTCTAATCTGATCCCCCTCTTTGGATTGGGGCCGCGCTTCAAGTTACTTTGTTGGTGGAGTCTGTCTCTGTCTCAGCTGCTCTTGGATCTCCTCTAGGGTACTTCCAGGCCCACCAGGGGTTATGAGCACCTGCTAGTCGGCTAAGGGTTGTAGTAGCATCAGCAAGAGGAACTGGGGTCCTCGCCGTCGCACTCCATCGTCTTTTCAGGCCAGTACACTCCTGATGACCTCCAACCATGCGGGTAAGTGTTCCTCTATGGGACCGCTCAGAAGCCCGTTCCACACTGTGCTGCTGAGATCCCTCTGTGACGGTTATCAATGTTCAGCGCTCCTTCACCTATATTTGCTCCCCCTATGCGAGGGCCCCGCTTATTTGGAGGAGCTTAGCAGGAATCTCATGTTGTTGTAGAATACGATCGGAAGGCTCTCTGCGGGTTTCTAGAGGTCTGGGGATGATTGGTGCTCCACTGGACACCCCCTACTCACAGCTGCCACTTGGTCTGTGGTAGCCTCAGCTTTGTGCCAATTGATCACCATCACCGCAGAAGGGGTGGCAGCAGAGCCCCCCCCCACCTTCTCAAGAATGTAGATCCCACGGCACCGGGCTCCAGGCCCCATTACTTGGTCTCTCCTATCAGCACTGCTGTTCTGCGCAGGATTATTTCTGTGGTGGGTCTCCAGCACCAGATCATCTCCACTAACTTGGAGCTTGGAGTACCCGATCTGACAAATGGCGCCCCCTGGCTGATTCCCAACGTGGCTCTCTCCAGCGCCCAACGGAGAGATTTCTCTTTGGGTGTGAGATCCGAGGACGCTGCCTTCATAGTCCGCCCCTCCAGGAGGTGCGCATCCCTTCAGCCATGTCGCTCTCTGGTGCCTCTCGCTGTTTGTGCTCATTACCTGAGTGCAGTGGGTCGCAGTGCAGGACGGATCCCCGAGGCCGCATCTCGCTCAGTGCGACATCCGGAAGGACCCCGTCCCGCTAGACTCTCAGCCTCTGCAGGCTCGTCCCATCATCATCTCTGCTGCCTCATGACGGAACACCGCTGCCCCGGGCCCTCAGGGGCAAACTCCTGCAGCATACGCTCCTGCAAGGAGTCTCGATTGTTAGGCCGACATTTTAGGACGGTGTGCCACGCAGCCGCTTCCTGACTCCTCTCCGCACCCAGCCAGCCATCAGGAGGACTCTCTACAGTGATGGGCGGGTTCAGGAAGTGACCCCCGGCAACTCCCCCTTTGAAGGATGGACAGATGGGGGACCAACGAGGCCGCAGGTCCCAGGGCTCTGGTGCCCTGCTTCCTATACCATTTGTTGCGTAGCCACGCCCCTTGTCACTGCTAAAACCTTACACATTTTGCTAAGTTAAACCTGCTTGCTGTGTGCCATATCTACTGAGGGGTGAGTGAAAGTTTAAACCATTGAAACTGTGTTTTACCTTAACAAGTTGTTGGTCTTATTCCTTGTAGTGACTCATATTCACCCAATTACCAGCTTTCTTGCACTGTGTAATATCAGCACATAAATATATTGTTTCTTTCCATATTTGTGGGGACTCACACGTCCTGTTTTAAATCATAACCACAGACTTGATTGTAATAACTACATAACCAGAGAGACAACCAAATTCTTGCTCTAAAGTATTTTACCCTTGGCATTGTATTATGTGGAGCCAAAGCGTACACAGTGAAAATATCCACACATAGAGCTGGCTAAGTTATTGCAAAATTCTTGATGCTGGCAAGTTATCACTTATCATTTCTTGAGGTTGCACCAACAGTTCAATAAATAAGTCAAAAAGAATAGGTGATAAGGGATGCCCCTACATCTAAACCTTTGTTATGCTTACTACAAATAAAGGTTTCGTGAATTCTAGCCATTGAGTATCTATACATGATCTGTACTGTCATCATAAAAGTACCCCACAAGTTAGTGGTCTGCATGACCTGACCCATGAACATCCAATTAACCTAGTTAAAAGCCTCGGAGGCATACAAAGAATCACTTGCCAAAGGAATAGCTGGCAGATCCAGTGACTCAAACAGTCACTCCATAAGATCCTTTGGTCTTCTGCTTGGGTTGAACCCTCTCTGATTTTTATGAATATTATCATAAATACCCAAGCTCAACCTTTTTGTAAGGCTCTTAGAGAAGCCTGTTGAAAAATAGTTTTATGGAGCGATTGATCTGTACAATTTGTCTTTATTTGGCTTTAATATTAATGAAATAAGTGTCTCATGCTATGAATCTGAGGTTTTCTTTCCTGATGCTATGAAATCAAGAAGCTTTCAGAGAATATGGGGTCACCAATTTAAAAATAGTCTTCTAAATCTCAGTAAGCCCTCTGGAATAAAAGCCTTCCCCTTTTTAAGACAGGTTATGCCTTCTTTTATTTGATTAAGCGTTATAGGGAAAATCAAAACATCACACTATTCTATCATGGGTGTACCCAAATGTAATCTACCTAACCAAGCTCTATATTAATTTTTGTCAGAAAACACCTGCTCCCTATGCAATACTTAAAACATTTGCAAAACACTTCTATTGCTATTGTAGAGAAAAGCAAGGCTTGATATACACCCTTCTCTACATAGCTGTTGGCTCTCACTTACTTTGTTTTCCAGGCTAGCAATGCTCCTCATTGCACTTAATAATCAAAGTGTTTAAGTTTACTGGCCTCCCACAAGAAACAACAGATGTAATTGAGCTCTATTGGGCCTTTGAGTATCATATGCCTAGCTCCCTAGGGTATCCCAGTGTTTTACAAATGCCTTTCAGTTTCAACTATTTTGTTTTCTAACACTCTAAGAGCCAGATGTATCAAAGGATTTTGCATTTGCAAACAGTGCGAATGGGTAAATTACACCGTTTGTGAATACAAAATTGCCTCTCACGATGAATGAAAGGCATTCGCTGTTGAAATATAAGGAATCGCTAAAATAGCGATTCCTTGCAACTGCGATGAGAAAATGCAAATCGCATACTGCGATTCACAAATACAGATGTCAATTTGCGAATTGCAGTATGCGAATCGCAAATAGCGATGTGATTTTGAGAATCGCATACTGCAAAACGCAAATTCCGTATCGCAATGCAATGCATCAAAAAGTCACAATTTGCGATTATTCGCAGAATGGCTTTTTGCACATGCAAATTACCACAAAGTGAAATCAGGTGGTAAGCAGGTGCAACCTATATAAAGAGGCCCAGAATGACTCAGCCTCTTTTCCACAATGGCTGCACTCTATGTGATGGCGAGCAGAATGAGGATCCTGTCAGGTTTGAGGAGAGGGAGAAGTAGACAAGAGCGCATTTTCAGAGTGCGCATTACCTTTTTTGACCAGACAGAGGAGGAGATAAATGATAAGTATAGGTTAAACTCAGCCATGATACTCAACCTGATAGCTGATCTACAACCCCTACTGCAGAGCAACACACACAGGACCAATAACATACCCACCCATGCGCAGGTATTATGCTCCCTGCACCTATTAGCCTCAGGGAGCTATCAAGGGGTCATAGCAGCAGCTGGAGGTGTCTCACAGAGTGCTCTCTCATGGTTCTTCAATGCATTTCTCAATGCCATGCTTGGCAAAATTCAACAGCACATAAGATTCCCCAACACCCCACAGGAATTACTACAAACAAAATTCAATTTCTACACGATTGCCCAATTCCCAGATGTAATAGGCTCCATCAGTGGGACACACATAGCTATCTGTCCACCATCGGCCACAAAGTATGTTAATCGGAACCGAAAAAGCACAAATTCTATAAGCAATGCCTCCAACATTATATGGATCTCGTGGCCACATACCCAGGTAGCACACATGACTCCTACATCTTCTGGCACAGTGGAATATACACAAGACTACTTGCTGGGGAGTTTGGCGAAGGATACCTACTTGGTAATGTTATAGTTGACAATGTCGCCTTGATGTATATGTGTTGTCACAGATAACAATTACTCATTTTACTCTCCTGCATTCTAGGAGACAGAGCGTATGCCGTGCTTCCTTCATATTGACGCCCTATATGAATCCTGCGATGCCAGCCGAAAGGAGGTATAATGCTGCTTATAGGATGACACGCAGCGTTCTAGAGAGGACCTTCGGCCTGCTGAAGAGTCGTTTCAGATGCCTACACAAGAGTGGCGGTGCACTACAATACAGCCCTGAAACCACTTGCAAAATCGTGGCTACTTGTGCCATGTTGCACAACATTGCAACAATGAGGGGCATACCAGTGGAACCCACTGAGCCTGACTCAGATGAGGATGACGATCTCTTGCCACCCCTTCAGCCAGCAGACAGAAGCAGTGCAGCAGAGGGCAGACATAGACGTGCTGAGATCACGCATAACTATTTCTGATGTAAGTAATGACAACACCACGTCTAATTTTATGTATTGCTGTAGGTAGCATATTTATTGCCTTGACTTCAGGTAATATATGTGTGATTAGGACATAGGTATGCACTATACACAAGCAGGTGCTAGTTACAGTGTCACACTATTAGCATCATAGTATCACTGCTTTGCTACATGATATGCAAGTCCCCTGTACCTCTCAACATTACTTTCTATGTCCACGCACTCCACTTGAGTGCTCAGTGGTCTCGGAGGTATCTCTTGTTGCGGGTTCCAAGTCTGTACTGTGTCTGGTACTGCAACGCCTAGGATCTATCACAGGGACTGTGAGACTGTTGAGTCTAGATAGCTCCTCACTATCCCCACCACCCAGTTCGTTGTTTGTAGCACTCGGTGCTGTCTGCATTGTCTCCAAAACATTGGTGATTTGCACCAATCCAGTGCAATGTCCCGACTGCAATGTGCCATCTCCTCTTGTATGCCCACATCACGTCGTGATACCAAAGCACCTGTGGTTGTGAGCCATTTGACACATCTGCAGAACCCATCCAAATGGCCCATCAATTGGTGATGGAGCCTACGGTGGCTGACATGCTCCTGCTGCATCACACTGCAGAGTTCCCTAATGGCGTTTGTCATCTCCTTTCCATTTTCTGCTGCTTTTTGCTGTCCCTCATGCAGCTTGCACATGTTTTCATTGAGAGACTTGAACTGCTTGTGCATTGATCCCATGTTTGCATTGAGTGCCTCCAACTGCTTGTGCATTGATCCCATGTTGTCATTGTGAGACTCAAACTCCCAGCATTGCGCCCCTGTTATGATCGTTTGACACCAATAGCCTGTGCATTGACCTCATGTGTTTACATTGCAGTTGCTGCACTTTCAGCATGGAAGCCTCAAGGCCACCAAACAGTGATGGACCCTCACCTTCCTCTGTGCACTGTCTGCCTGTTTTGCGACACCTCCTGAGGGTTAGTGGACTGACGCTGGTGCAGGGACTGCTGTCTGCCAGTACTTCTAGCCTCGGGTGGTGTGGGTACTTCATCTGGCAGTTCATTAGAGTCCCAGTTATACTCAGGGAGAGGTAGCAGTCTTGCCCTGTGTCTAGTTGGTGCTTGTATAAGGACTCACTGGTGTTTGAGTCGGACTGTGGCTGAGGTTCACTATCCCCCACATTTCAACCTTCTGCTGCATCAGGGCCCAGAACATCTGCAGCAACAATGTGCAGCATGTCATTCTTGGAATAGGACTCAAATAGTTGCGTAATAGTATTACATTTACACTTGCATAGTATCACTGAGAGTCTTTTGTGTTGTTTATCTGTTTGGTTTTACACTATCTTGCTATTATATGTGGTAGCTGTACTTTAGGGGTGTGGACTACCACTGCCATAAGGCATTGTTGTGTTGTATGGAAGATGTGGCATGGACTACTTATCACACTGCATAGTGCCATTTCTATTTTTTATGGGGCATTTGTACATGCAGAAATGGGGAAACACTTCATTACTGCCCTTACCCGTGCTGGTGCTGGGTGTGCCTGAGGTGTCAATGTCAGTGACACCACTGACATGTCGGCAAGCAGTGTCAACTCCACCATGTCTTCCATTGGTGTAGACGGTGTCTGGGTGGGTGGTCCTCGTCCAGTGCTCCTTGCCTCCTTCAGCCTGCTTGCTACCCTCTCTTTGGCATGTGAACGCAAGTCATACCAGCGCTTGCCTATCTCCTCGACGGAGCGCTGCGCAACACCCACTGCGCATAATTTGGTCTGGGTGTCTGACCACAGTTTCCTCTTCTCACTTTCAGGTACCTGTATTGACTTTTTTCCAAAATGTTTGTCGTTGTTCCTGACCTCCGCCTCGGTGAGCACCTCCAATTCCTGTTCACTGAATTTAAGTTTGCGCTTCCTGTCTCCTTTCTCCTTCACATTCCCATCAGTAGCCATAATCCTGTTTGGTCATGGCTGGCTCTCAAGACTGCCTGCCTGGTGCTTGGCTGGGTCTCTCTGCCTGCTCCTATGGGTGGGGCTTCTGGAAACTGCGTGGACTGACTCACTTCCTGGTTGTGATGTCATCAGGCTGTTCAAGGTTGCCATTTTTACAATTTGCGATTTGCAAATACCGATTCGCTATTTTTTGTGATCCGGTATTTGCAGCTCGCAAATTGCGATTTTGAATTTTAAGAAATCGCTATTACCGACTCACAATTTTCATACATCCCATTTTGCATTTCTAAAATATTGATTTGTTAAAATTCGCTATTTAAGAAATGCAAACCGGGAGCAGTTGATGCAGTCCTCTATGTGTCGGTTGTCAGTATGTGTGCCACATTTACAAACTGACACAAAGGGACCATCACGCCAGTTAGTAAAGCCTTGTGCCATATTATACCTGCACCAGGTATAAGGTATGCAAGGTAAGCATTCCCACTTAAAAGCCATGCAGAACTGGCACAGTGAATTTTCATTGTGTCGTTCTGCACCTTCACTGCGTCAGAATTTTAACGCCTGCTCAGAGAAAGCATTAAACTGACACAGGGCTTTTTAAAATGGGAGCCTTACTGACATTGCTGGAGTAGCATCATTTTTTTATGCTAGTCCATCAATGCGTGACTTTAGTGCAAAAGATGCATCAGAATTTCTGACGCATTAGTGAAAACATATGCCACGGAGCTCTGTATTGTAAATACAGCGCATCCATAGCGTTGTTAGGGGGGCGCAGTGCAGCATAAGAAATCTGACATATTGGAGCTGATGCATCAGATTCTTGTAAATGAGGCCCATAGTGTTAACTTAGTTTGAAAAACTCTTCTGATTTGTTTCTGCATCACAGTCTATCAACAACTTGCCATCCAAAATCCATGAGCCTTTTCTGACTCTAAGATATTCGGTAATACCAAGTGAATGGCAGAGTGACCCTCTAAATAAAAAGGCAGATGTGTAACCTTCTCTAATGCCACAACAATGTCCTTTCAAGCAAGAACAAAATCTCTATTAGAGAATCATCAGTATTTAATAGAATCTATAACCCCTTTTGTGCTTTGACTATCTACATCTAAATATCACTTAGAACAAGATCTTGACTTATATCAAACAATGCCTTTGAAGTTAATAATAATGGGTCTAAATGCGCAGCAACATTCACTGTCATCCAATTTTATTTCTTGCCACAATATTTTCTGTTACTTTCGTAGGCACTGTATATTTCTCCTCATTTGGGTCTTGTTGCAGAGCTCAGTTATCTTCCGTGAAAGGAAAGATGATGAAGAAAATGTTGGGGGTGGGAGATATCTCTAATTCCTACATTTTCCATTCGACTCAAAAATTAGTTTAAAAAGGAGTATTCTCTACAAACTCAGAAGTGTCTTTTAAGAAGGACATATTTTTCCCTTTTCCTTGCTATGTCTGTACCCTATCATGTCTGAACCCACTCTGAGGAGCCAGCCTGTATCGTTGTAGGCACCCTGGTGTGCCAGTTCAATCCACCACCTCACATCTGCCTCTCAAAATATTTCTCAGTGTTGTATTGAATGGATTGAAGTAACTCATCTACTTCCTCCATCTGCTGTAAGGTGTACATCACTTTTTCCCTCGTAATAAAATGTTTCGCCAGGTATTGCATGTGCACAATTGCCCCTGGTGTTTTAGTTTATGGATCCTATTTTGTAACTCCCATTATCTTTCTTCAGTTCAATTCGGTCTGAAAGTTCATAGCTTGCAAAACATTGGCCAGTATCTGTTCTTTGGAGAAGTCTGAAAGGAATGTGATTGCAAACCCATGTGGCGTTTTCCTATATCATCGCAGCCTATAAGGGTCCCTATGCATCTGTCAACCTCTTCGTTCTTAAAGCCAGATCATCTAGTTACCCCTCTAAAGCATTACAGGGCGTTTGTATCGTTCTGTTTTATTTTCTAAGATCTAAAAACTACTAGCTTCAAACACTTCATGATTCAAAGTTGAGAGTAGCTCATACTGACACACGATGGCCACAGAGACTACATCCACATGTAAAACAGAGCATAGCTGAGAGCGTGATTTTCGGAATCTAGGTTTTACAGTAGTTCGGTTTGTGGAAAAACTGATTTTCGACCCGGCAACCAGTGCCTATCACTATTGTCTATCACTAGAGTTTGTTGTGAAATTTAACTGGGAAAGTCTGAAGGTTACTGACCCATCTGTTTGAAATGAGGGGGCATCGAGGCTAAACACCTCCTTTCCCTCAACATTACACCCACCTTCACATTAGGATAGTTGAAGTAATAGTGGGCAATATGGGAGGACGACACTTTGCTTCTAAATGTCATTTTCCCATTCAAAAGAGTTTGGCAGGCGGCATCTGCTTAGATAAGCGTGTATAGACAGTCTCGCTGGTTCCACTTCTGCCTCATCCCCACCACCTCTGATCTTCCTACTTGGGTTTTCATATTAAAACGTTTCCTCCCCTCACATGTTGCTTTATACCCAATTACAGGGCAGCTTGTTAGTTAAAAACTAGGGTGTGTGAAATAGGTGTAATTGCTTATGCCGTGAAATCTGGCAAAGTTATGCAAAAATAAGTGTCATTAAGCAAAGTGCCAAACTGACATTTGGCACTGTGCTTTAGCACAACTGTGTCCACTTTGGATACGACGATACATTTCGTGGTAAAAAAAAAAGTCTGAAAAAAACAAAGCAAAGGGAAAAAAAACAGCTGCTCATGCTCTCTTTCGTGTTGTTCCTGTGCCTTTGTGGTAAATTGTTTACAGTGTAAATTACACGGTGTGGCGTAATAGCGTTATTTCAGAAATGTCTCATAAAATAAATTACCAAAATTATTCTAATGACCCCAGCATAATGCAAATTTTGCTTAAGCATATTAAGACCTAGCATCTCTGTCCTATAAAGCAGTTGTTCTTCACCTTTTGACTTCTGTGGACACTTCCTTAATCATTACTAGAATCCAGGGACTCCCACTGAATGATTACTGGAAGCCAGGGACTCTGGCCTAAGCAATTTTAATAATTTGAACAGCAAAGCATCGCACAAAAATACAGGACCAAGAATTCATAAATCAAATGCACAAATGAGTAAATATTTTATGTAATTCACAAATACAAAAAATAAAGCTTTCATTTTATTGGGAAGGTTAGAGCTTTTCTAAATTTATTTGAGAGCCACCTGCCATCCATACTATATTCGGTTTGGTACACTGAACTGCTCTGATGAATCTGAGGATGCAACTACATTTTTAGCCTCCAATTTCAAATTCCTTCACTATTAAAGGCCATTTACTACTTTCCAATTTTCAGTTTAGCCTTTTTATTTATGTACTCTTTCCTAATCTGTTAATATTTTTAAATTTTCTAAACAGCCTTGGACCCCCTGAGTATTCTTTGTGAACATCCCTCTGGGGGCATTGGGCCACAGGTTAAGAACCGCTGCTCTACAGTATGTATTGCCTAATCCTTGTTTAGTATTTCCTACCTCACTCACTGTTTGACAACCTTTATAGACCTAACATGGATGCTCTTCCAAGAAGATACTTTTCCTAGAAATTGGGCCCTGTCTCCATCCTGCAGATAATAGCACCACTGAAATTGTCTCAGGGCACTAAACTATTATTATCCTCAAAACCGGAACAGATGCTCCTATCAGCTGTCAGGCGGAAGAGTGCACCTTCTGAAAACAGGGGACTGTCTGCGTCCACCAAGCCTCAATCGAACCTCTGCCATTGATGTTGATGTTGCCAAAGGAGTTCAAGGATTCCAAATTGGGGGATGTGGCTAAGCTGCTGAAGATTGGGGATGCTCACTGCTGAACTCTATTCCACCCAGACCATCTCCAGCATTAATCCTGCCATAGCAGCAACATCTTACTCCTGGCAAACTCAGCAGACATGCTGGCATAGTGCACCCAGGCCAACAATGGTGTGGTGTCGCCAACCCCGGGAGGAGAGCCAACTTATGGGGAGCACCAGACCTGAGGTTGAGGCCCGTGGCCTGGTGAGCGGCATCTCGAGGGATTGTGACTGCAGGACACCACCAGTGCAGAAACCCTGTGCCCTGCTGAAGACAGACAGCAGTGCTCAGCCCTGAAGGAGTGGATCAAGAGCGGCTGGTGACCTGTGAGGTTCCCCTGATGGTGACCGGTGGCCTTTACTGGGATGCGGGGTGGGCCAAGGACTGGGGCTCCGCAACCTATGCTGCTGCCTGAGAGGTAGACAGTAAGCCACACATTCCTCCTCCCTGAGACCATGAGAGGTGGACTAGGGTAAAGGAGATCGACTCTGTGAGAAAGTAGCCTCTTTCTAGCTTGGTTACCCCCACTTTTGGCCTGTTTGTGAGTGTGTGTCAGTGAGTTTTTACTGTGTCACCGGGGTCCTGCTAGCCAGGACCCCAGTGCTCATAGATAAAAACCTATATGTCAGTATGTTTTGCCTGTCTCACTGGGATCCTGCTAACCAGGACCCCAGTGCTCATAGTTTGTGGCCTAATGTGTATGCCTGTGTAGTGCCTAACTGTGTCACTGTGGCTCTGCTAATCAGAACCTCAGTGCTTATGCTCTCTCTGCTTTTAAATTTGTCACTGTAGGCCAGTGACTTTATTTACCAATTTCAATTGACACACTAGACCCTCCTTATAAGTCCCTAGTATATGGTACCTAGGTACCCAGGGCATTGGGGTTCCAGGAGAACCATATGGGCTGCAGCATTTATTTTGCCACCCATAGGGAGCTCAGACAAACCCTTACACAGGACTGCCATTGCAGCCTGCGTGAAATAGTGCACACACTATTTCACAGCCATTTTCACTGCACTTGAGTAACTTATAAGTCACCTATATGTCTAACCTTCACTTGCTGAAGGTTAGGTGCAAAGTTACGAAGTGTGAGGTTACCCTTGCATTAGCAAAGGTGCCCCCACATAGTTCAGGGCCATTTCCCCGAACTTTGTGAGTGTGGGGACACCATTACACACGTGCACTACATATAGGTCAATACCTATATGTAGCTTCACAATGGTAACTCCGAATATGGCCATGTAACATGTCTGAGATTATGGAATTGTCCCCCCATTCCAAATCTGGTATTGGGGAGCCAATTCCATGCATCCTGGGGGCTCCACCATGGACCCCCAGTACTGCCAAACCAGCTCTCTGAAGCTTGCACTGCAGCTACAGCTGCTGCCACCTCACAGACAGGGTTCTGCCCTCCTGGGGTCTGGGCAGGCCAGTCCCAGGAAGGCAGAACAAAGCATTTCCTCTGAGAGCAGACCATTTAGCCAGCCACGAACACTCGTCCTTCCAATTCTAGAGTATAATATTACATACCCCCCTCTCTACAACACACACAATAAAAAACATAAAGAGTTAAACATAGTCTCTCAAGTAAGCAGGGCTCTGCAATTTCCTGTTAGACCTCCTCGGATAGCTCCTTTCTATCACCTCCTCCCAGTCACTTTTAACTTTGGATGAATCATCCTGCACAGCTCCACCCTTATACACAACAATCATAGTAAGATTCCACACACGATGATCATTGGTTTTGACAGCAATGGTAAAAATCTTGATGACTCTCATGGGTTTAGACAACTTGTTTCCACAGGTTGGCAATCCAGGACCTTTTATCAAAACCAAGTCACCAACCTTCACTTTAGTTACTTTGACCGCATGACCACGATCAAAATATAGGGGGTTATTCTAACTTTGGAGGAGATGTTAATCCGTCCCAAAAGTGACGGAAAAGTGACGGATTTACCACCAGCCGTATTACGAGTCCATTATATCCTATGGAACTCGTAATACGGCTGGTGGTATATCCGTCACTTTACCGTCACTTTTGGGACGGATTAACACTCCTCCAAAGTTAGAATAACCCCCATAGTTTGTTACTCCTCATCTTGAAAAGTTCTCTCTCTCTCCTCTGATCGTCTTTAACAGGACGTTCATCTGTATTCAAAAATGTATTTACCCAACCTGGTTCAAGAATAGTGTTAGGACATCTTCCATGAAACAATACAAAAGGGTACAAACCGGTGGTCGTATGAGGCGTGAACCTGTACACCTCAACTTTCTTGATGACTTCATCTTTCCAGTTCTTGTTGTCATTTTTAGCCAAGGCTACAGTCTCCTTCTACACTCTGTTAAATCTTTCTATCATCCCATTTGACTCTCGATGATACAATGCACAATCTTTGTGTTTGACCCCACACAGCTAAAGAAAATCCTCCATTTCTCTGTAAACAAGCTGAACTCCACTGTCAGTCAGCAATGTTTCAGGTATACCTTCTCTCAGAAAAAGATCCTTCAGAAAATGTATGACATTTTGTGTCTCGACACCTCTAGAAAAATTAATTTCAGGCCAACGGGAAAACATATCAATAACCACAATGGTATATGATTCTTGACCAAAACCATGTACCAGCCCCAAAATGTTTAGAGCAATATCTCTCCATGGTTTCTCTGGACGACCTCTCAACAAAATAGGTTGAACTCTCGGTTTCATGCTCTTCTCACTCACAGCACATTGAATACATTCCCTTACCAGACTTTCAATTTGGATATCCATTGCAGGCCACCAATAACTAGATCGTAATCTCTCCTTGGTTTTAGAAATGCCTAAGTGACCACTATGAGCCATGTCCACTAACTTCTTTCTTAAATTATCCGGAGGTATCAACCTAGTGCCACGTAACAGCAAACCATCCCTGGCTGCCAACTGGTCCTTGACAAACCAAAAATCCTTAAACAGGTCCCCACCCTGATGTTTGCACTTCTAACCACCATTAATAAGTCCTATCACTCTCTGCAGACTAAAATCGTCTTCTAATTCTTGGCACCATCTGTCTTCTGAAATCACAGCATGGTTAATCTCACAAACAAAATCCATATCACACATATTGTCATCCATTTGTTCAGTTCCATTCTCAGAAACTAACCTAGATAAAGTATCTGCAATCACATTTTCAAACCCCAGGAATATACTTCACTTCAGAATTACATTGTTGGAGATTAACCACCCACTTGGATATCCTGGATGAAATTGAGTCAATCCCTTACCTGTTGAAAACCTCACACAACGGCTTATGATCAGTTCTTACAGTGAAAGTAGTGCCCCATAACAGTGTTTTCAACTTCTTGATGGCCCAATGAACAGCAAGTGCCTCTCCTTCAATTACAGAATATTTGTCCTCTGAGCCTTTAAGACTCCTTGATAAAAATATAATGGTGTTCTGTGGACCACACCCACCTTGCTGCAAAACCGCCCCATGAACTTTGAGACTGGCAACAGTAGTAATGATAGAACTCTTTTTCAGATTGAAATTCCTCAGACAGAGGGCCAAAGATAACTTATCTTTGATCGCCTTCAACTCCTTTTCACACACATCACTCCACATAAACAAATCCACACCTTTCCTCAAAAGACACCTCATATTGTAAGTTATTTCAGCAAAATATTTAACAAATTAATGATAATATTCACCCATACCCAAAAACTGCATGAGCTCTTCTTTCGTGGTAGGAGAAACCATCGCTTGAATGGTACTAACAAGATAAGATTTAGGTGTAACACCCTCACCAGTTATAGTGTGGCCTAAATAATCAATAGTCTTAGTACCAAACTTGCACTTCTCTAATTTCACAGTTAAGTTGTGATCACTCACCCTCTTTAACACCTGCCTGACCCTTGCACCATGTTCAACTTGATCCTTCCCATACACTAAGATTTAATCCTGATATACACATGCTCCTTCCAACCCCTTAAGCACTCTCTCCATAACTCTCTGAAACACAGAAGCAGCCGAGATTAAACCAAAAGGAAGTCTGATATGCCTGACCGTACCAAAAGGTGTTATAAAGGCAATAAGATCCATAGAATTTTTATCAAGTTGAATCTGATGATACGCTGAGACCAGATCAATAGTACTGAAAACCTTTGCATCACCAATCATCATGAGCAATTGAGCAATGTTAGGTAATTGGTACCTATCCACCACAACACATCTGTTCAATTGCCTGAGGTCAACACATAACCTAAGTGAACAATTGGATTTCATGGCTGCAACTACTGGGGCCAACCAGGCAGTACTCTCCACCTCCTCAATGATGCCTTGATCCTTGAGTTTATTCAACTCACTTAGCATTTCTTCCCTGACGTTGACAGGAACATCCCTAACCTTACTGCAAACTGAAGTTGAACCTGGAACAACTTTGATGTTATGTTGATAACCCTTTAAGCAGCCTAATTCATTACCAAAAACTCTGGGAAACTCTTGAGACAAAGCTTGCTGTAACACCAAATCAGTTTCAGAAGCTTTATGTGATACGCAACTGACAGGAGTAACATCTTTCAATATGATGGGATTTTCATTATTAGGATCCAACATCACCCCAAGATCTCTTTGATGCCACCAACTTATAATACTGTCACCCCTTTTTGACACATAAATCTTTCCAGAAGTGAAACAACCTTTGTATTCAATCAAATCAACAAAGTATCTATGCAAGTGAATCAACTCCCCCCGTAAGCACACAGTTTGATGTCTGGTTTAAGAAGAGTAACACTGCCTTTAAGCTGACAACTGAAGAAATCATTAGATAGGATCGTAATCTTTGCACCCGAATCAAACAACACCTGAGTTCTTTTCCCCTCAACAAGGATAAAGTCCAGAGGGCCATTACCTTTACCTACTTGTAGCACAATCTGTCCACAATCTAAATCACCAGCAGCCAAACCCTCATATTCATCAGTATGAACATCATAAACACTCTGTTTAGACTTTCTTAACCAGCACACAGAGAAAAAATGTCCTTGTTTCTTGCTGAACGTACACACAGCTCTAAGAGCTGGACACATTTTGTCATTAGCAAAATGCCCCAATTTGTCACACCTAAAACATCACTTCTCTGTACCTACAGAGGAAGAATTAATTTCCTTCTTCTTCGTACCAAGCACTTTCTTGCTACTATCTGAAACGGCACAAACCACATTAGAAGATTCTTTCTAAATTACATCCATACATTTAAGTGTATGCTCAATTCTTTTCGCAACCATCAACACATCTTCGAGAGAGGTTTCATCTCTGAGCCATAACTCCTCACGGACTTTCTCAGTGTTACAGCCTAGCATAAACCGATCCCTAATTCTCTCATCAGTCAGAGAAGCACATTTGCATAAAGAAGAAAGCCGTCTGAGATCTGTAACAAAGTCCTCAATGGATTCACCTTCCCTTTTGTAACCTTTTCCCAAAGTAATATCGTTCTAACATGGTGCTCACCTTGGGAAAATAATGAATGTCTAATTTCCATAAGCAAATTTCATACTCTTTGAGGTTATTGCTTCACTGTCCGGAATGTCAGGAAGATGATCAAATATTTCTTGATCTTCCGACCCTAAGCAGTGAAACAATAAGGCGGTACGTCATTCAGCACTCAAAGAGGTCCCACATCCTTTAGCATAATGTTCAAACACCCTTTTCCACTTTGCCTATTTGATAGGAGGCTCACCCGGAGAAGAAAGAAAAAATGGAGGTGCTGTGACATTTTGCATACAAAAGCAACACAAACAGCAAATCCACATTAACCCCTTATTACGAAGAATACATCAAGCACAACAGCAACGTCCAGATCCT
The DNA here is from genome assembly GCF_031143425.1 of Pleurodeles waltl. Classification (NCBI taxonomy): domain Eukaryota; kingdom Metazoa; phylum Chordata; class Amphibia; order Caudata; family Salamandridae; genus Pleurodeles; species Pleurodeles waltl. The sequence goes on along the minus strand of NC_090436.1, from coordinate 126,567,679 downwards.
GTAAATTTGTTGAACAATCAACAGATGTTAACAGTAACTAATCTGTGTTCATTTGATAGGTTGAGCACATTAGCGACGCACACATATACAGTATGTTCCAAAGCTGTATGTATTAGCGATTTAGCAAGCAAATGTTCATTGTATGAACAGTATTATTCAGCAGTCCAGAGTCTCTATGCTGTGCACATCAGCGATGCACAAAAAATGTGTTTAACTTAGATGAGCTGAGCGCATAAGCGATGTACACATATCCTTTCCACATCATTGATGCACAAAGAATGGCACTGAAGCAAATGTACGGACTTTATGCTGTGCGCATCAGCGATGCACACAAATCCTGATGCAGACATAGCTCCGTTGTCACATACACGCTCCGCTGCCACAGCAGCATAAAATCTACTTGAAAGAAAATACGTGAGGGCAGAGCAAGAGACAGTGTGCCACCAATTGTGTGCTGTCAATTTGGCAGTGGGAGACTGACTCCGTTGCCATCGGAACATATAAACAGATCCAGGAAATCAACGCATGCAGAAACGTCCATGTGTCATAACGAAAACGACGTCAGAACTCTCGTGACTCCCTACAGGACCTCCAAACAATAACAGCGGAGATTCATGAGAAATAACCGCCACCGCTAACAGGAACGTTATTGAAGAAGCCAAAATGAAGAAAAGGAATCCAGTACAGTACCTTGGTTGCTCCAAACACGCACAGTTTGAAAATGTAATACAGCAGTTGTCACTTGCCCATAACAGAAGCGTCGCAAACAATGAGTGAAAATTGACCGTCCAGGGATTCTGGGCTGTAGGGTCCACCCACTCGTCGCCAGTGTAAAATAAAAACTCCACATACGATATTTGGCGGTGTTTTCCTTTATTTCGTTTTCCGGTACTAAAACAGCCCAACCATCCAAGACACTTCCTAAACACCGCTCCTCACAGGTGTTCCCTCTCCGATTGACTCTCACACCATTTAGTCAGCCACGAACACTCGACCTTCCAATTCTAGAATAGAATACTGCAATTTCCTCTGAGAGCAGGGTGTTACACCCTCTTCCTTTGGAAACAGGTGTTACATGCTGGGAGGGGTAGCCTACCCCAGCCTCTGGAAATGCTTTGAAGGGCACAGATGATCCTCTCCGTGCATAAACCCATCTACACCGGTTCAGGGACCCCTTGTCTCCTGCTCTGGTGGGAAACTGGACAAAGGAAAGGGGGGGGGAGTGACCACTTCCCTGTCCCTCACCACCCCCCGGGGTGGTGCCCAGAGCTCCTCCAGTGTGTCCCAGACTTCAACCATCTTGCTTTGCAAGGTGTGGGGGCACTCTGGAGGGCTCTGAGTGGCCAGTGCCAGCAGGTGATGTCAGAGACCTCTCCTGATAGGTTCATACCTGATAAGGTAGCCAATCCCCCTCTCAGGGCTATTTGGGGTCTCTCCTGTGGGTTCTCTTCAGATTCTGCTTGAAAGTTTCCCACAGGAATCCTCTGCAACAACTTCAGACTCTTCTGGCCTCGGATCACCTGCAGCCTGCTCCAAGAAACACTGTAACTGCAACAAAGTGTCTACAAGAGACACTTTTCTTCAGCAACCTCAGCTCCAATTCAACAACTGCAACAGTTTCCATGGTGTGCACGCTCTGTTGACTCCATGTCTTCATCCTGCACCAGAAGGACTGAAGAAATCTCACGTGGAGTGATGGAGTCACACCCCTGCTCCAAGCAGGCACCTTCCAAGACAATGACTGGTACCCTGGGACTCCTCTCACAACGAGTTTGCTCCTAAGGACACAGAGGGTGGACATCATCAACATAGACTGTCCTGAGGTCCTGCTGATGCAATTTGGAGGAGGTAAGACCTTGCCTTCCCCGAGAACGACAGTACCCCTGTGTACTGTGTCTTCTTCACCTCCTGAGGTCTCTGTGTACTCTTTGCTAAATTCCTTTGTGCACAGCCTGGCCCAGGTCCCCAGAACTCCATCCTGTGATGCTCAACTCGCTGAGTTGTTCTCCGTTGGCATGGGACCTTCTTTTGTTGTGCTGCATCAACTGCATTTTGCTCCTCCTTTGAACCTGGATTCTGCAACTCTTGGGGGTGCTGGCTGGCATCCTGAGGGCTCTCTAAGTGCTAAAAGCCCCCTCTTCCTCCTCACACAGAGTTGAGGCTGCCAGGTTCCTCCTGGGTCCATCAAGCACCATTTTGATGCAAAATGCACTTTTGTCGTAGCCAAGGCTTGTTGGCAACTTCTGAAACAAAATCTCGCCTGCAACAATCTTCAAGCCGCCGTGGGCCATCTTTTGAATTATGCAGTAACCCACTGGCATCTTCCTAGGGTGCATTCCTGCAGTCTTTGACTAACCAGGGTCTCTTCTTTTGCACCCTCTTCTGGGTTGGCAGGGGCTCCTGTCCTTCCTGGAACTTCTTTTGACTTCTGGACTTGGTCCCCTAATTTTGCAGGTCTTCAGGTCCAATATTCCAGCAGTTGTTCTTTGCAGACTTGGTTGGTTGCTGCAAAATCCCCAAAACGAGGTGTAGTGTGTCCTAAGGAAACTTGCAGTACTTTACTCCTGCTTTTCTGGGCTCTGGCATGGGGTAATTTACTTACCTTTACTGTATTTTTACTCTCCCAGTGATTCTGCACACACTACACTTGTCTAGGGGTGAATTTGTGATTCACATTCCACATTCTTAGTATATGGCTTGTGTTGCCCCTAGCTCTCCCATTGCATTCAATAGGATTTCCTACTGTTTGCATTGTTCTATGACTATTTACTTGTCTAATTTTGGTATCTAGTGTATATATTGTGTATAATACTTACCTCCAGAAGGAATATTGTCTCTAAAATATTTTTGGTACTGTATCTCCCAAATAAATACCTTTATTTTTGGTAACACTGAGTATTGTCTTTGCTTGTGTATAAGTACTGTGTATAAGTACTGTGTAACTATAAGTGGTATTGCTGTGTAGTTTACATGTCCTGGTAGTGTAAAACTCCTAAATTCGTTTTTACACTACTGTGAGGCCTGCTCCCTTCATAGGCTAACATTGGGGCTGCCCTCATACATTACTGAAGTGGTAGCTGCTGGTCTGAAAGGAGTAGAAAGGCCATGTTTAGTATGGCCAGAATGGTAATACAAAATCCTGCTGACTGGTGAAGTTGGATTTAATATTACTATTGTAGAAATGCCACTTTTAGAAAGTGAGCATTTCTCTGCACGTAAATCTTTCTGTGCCTTACAATCCACGTCTGGCTGGGTTTAGTTGACAGCTCCTTGTGCATTCACTCAGACACACCCCAAACACAGGGTACTCAGTCTCACTTGCATAGATCTGCATTTTGAATGGGTCTTCCTGGGCTGGGAGGGTTTAGGGCCTGCTCTCACACAAAGGACTGCCACACCCCCTACTGGGACCCTGGCAGACAGGATTGAACTGAACGGGGATTTGGTGCACTTCTAAGCCACTCTTTGAAGTCTCCCCCACTTCAAAGGCACATTTGGGTATAAAACAGGGCCTCTGCCCTACCACCTCAGACACTTCCTGGAGAAGAAACTTGTAACCAGAACCTGCATCCTGCCAAGAAGAACTGCCTGGCTGCCCAAACGACTCACCTGACTGCTTTCGCTGAAGGACTGCTGCCTTGCTGTTGCCCTGCTGCCTTGCTGTTCCCTGGCTGTGGTGAAGAAGTGCTCTCCAAGGGCTTGGATAGAGCTTTGCTCCTGTTCCCTGAAGTTTCAGGACTAAAAAGACTTCTCTCTTGCAACTGGACTCCTTGTGCGGTGAAAAATTCGACGCACAGCTTGCTCCGCGGTGAAAAATTCACCGCACGCCGACCCGGGACGACGACGCTCGACTTCTCAAGGGAAAGATCAACGCGGTGCCTGCGGTGCGACCGGAACTTCGATGCACGGCCCACCAGATCGCTGCACAGCCGACCGGGGACGACGCAGCCCGACTCCCAGAGGGGAAATCGACGCTGCGCCTGCCGTGAGGGAGAAATTTCCCCGCATCATTGCCCACCGGAATGACGCAGAGCTTGCCAACAAGCCCAGAATTCCACACACAGACCCCGGGGCATCTGAAAACCCCGCAACCCGAAGAGGAGGCCGTCTGCGCACCGTAAAACAACACAGCGTCTTCCCCGCGTGGAAACTAACGCAAGTCCGTGTGTGAAGGGGCAAAACCGACGCACACACCCTTTTTCCACGCATCTCCTCCTCTGCGGCCCTTTGCGGAGACTTTTCACTCAAACCAGGTACTTTGTGCTTGAAAGAGACTTTGTTTGCTTTTAAAAGACTTAAGACACTTTATATCACTTCTCAATGATATCTTTGTATTTTCTTATTGCATCTTTGTTTGTTTTTGACCTGCAAATATCCAGATAAATATCATATATTTTTCTAAACACTGTGTGGTGTATTTTTGTGGTGCTAAATGGTGTTATTGTATTATTTATTGCACAAATACTTTACACATTGCCTTCTAAGTTAAGCCTGACTGCTCAGTGCCAAGCTACCACAGGGTGGGCACAGGATAATTTGGATTGTGTGTGACTTACCCTGACTAGAGTGAGGGTCCTTGCTTGGACAGGGGGTAACCTGACTGCCAACCAAAGACCCCATTTCTAACAGATATCTGGAATTATATAATGCCATAACATGCCCCTATCACTTGCCTGTCACAGCTATCTTGTAAATTATGGCTACCAATGGGTTGGTAGACATATGGAGATGCAGGTTCCCTACCAAGAGGGACGGTACACATATTTCTATCTTACATGTTTTTTGGATGAGGCTGGAAAGTTTGCTGAGCGCACTTGATATATGTGAGTGGAATAGGTGTGATGAACACCTAAATGGACACTTTTAGACCATTTATCATCAAACTAGCAACAGAAACCCCCACTTTCAAACACCACGCATTCACATGGTGCCTTCTAATAGGCTCTTCTAGATACTGTGTTTACAGAGGAACTGAAAACTGAAATTTCAAACTATTTCCCACGAACAAGGCTACATGCAAATGTGGAAGGATTTTAATGCCTACATGGGAGGAATCTGCATAACAAAACAACACCTTATTCACAAGGTCTTGCGGGGTAAGTTTAATAGATTGGAACAGGACTTCAAGCCCTTCAAAGAGACAAAATACACACACTCTCTTTTCCTCAATACTTGCTGAGCTCAGAGCCACTTATATTGAATTTATGGAAACTGCAGATCAAGAGGTCAAACATTCATATAAATATGCCAAAGCCAGATTATATGAAGACTTCTAGACCCTTGCCCTCTTAACATCCTTCCCACCCATCACAAGCCATTACAGCTGGAGGGAGGAAATGGTACAATGATGAATGATGTAGGTGATAAATTACAGTAATAAGTTAATTGTTACTACGGAACATACACCTTCTGTATTTCCAGGCCCTCATTTACGTTGAGTGCAGAGCCTTGGCTTGCATGGAAAGCTCCTGTAAACAGTTCTTGGATACTCACCTTAGCCTTGAAGAAGCTATTGTTGCAATTTTCTGACTCCCCACAGGCAAGGCGCCAGGCTCCTTGCCGAGTTCTAGAGCACATATGTCTTATTACTTGCTCCTCAGCTGCTGCAGGTCTACAGAGAGGTGCTCCAGTGGGATGTTTTCCCTCCTTTGCTCAGAGAACCAATTACCATTACCCTACATAAGACTGATAAAACGCCCTCTAACCCTGATTCATACAGGCCACTCTCTTTAAATAATATAGATGCAAAGATTTTCTGCAAGGTACTGCTGAACAGGTTACTACTGCTCCTCCCTGACCTTGTGTTGCCAGACTAGGTACGTTTTATACCCAGGATTTCCACTGCATATAATCTTAGGACAAATTTTACTTTCATACCCCAACTAAACCAAGATTGGTAGACGGTGGTGGTTTTCCTGGATGTAGCCAAGGCTTTTGAATCCTTTGGTGGCAATACCTCTTTGCAGTCCTGATTCATACAGGCAATCTAGCTTTGCTCAAGCTTAAAACATGAGCATCTCCTATGCACCAAACTATCTTATTGGATCCAGTTGAGCAGACTGCTCTCAGTACGTTTTTCCATTATGACAGGGACTCGCCTGGGGTGCCCACTATCCCACGTACTTTATGTCCTTGACTCAGAGCCACTAGAATGTGTGATACAACAGTTGTACATTTGCAAGGTCTTGCTTTTTACCCACAAAATGTGATGTGTCTTCATGTTGAAGATATCACACTTTACCAGTCCAACCCAGCACAAAACCTCAGCCTGAACATTCAAGAGTTAACCTTATTTAAATTACTATTTGGTACTGCAATCAATTGGAATAAATGGAACCTCCAACAAATATTCCCAGTTGCCATGGGAGGGGATACTTGGATTTCCCAGTACTCTATTTCTCTGCACAGTCCTTGCATCATTTCCCTTTAACACTGCTCAATAAACAGAAAGCTATCCTGAAGAGGTTAAGTAAAAGGTGAATCCACTCGCTGGGTGAGCTATTCTCCTCTGACAAATATTGGTTTCCCAACACTCACAAGCACAGCAGATTTTTCCCTGATGGACACATTCACCTACTTCTGCTTTTGGGCATTGTGCAGGAAGCACTACCCTACACTTCCTTAGGAGTTGCTGGAATCCAAGACAGTAACCCTCAAACTAGTTACTCACAAATTAAGGGTACACTCCTGCTGTGCCAGAGGCAGACTTCCTGCACTTTCCGAGGTCTACCCACCAATTGCTAGATATTGGGTCAAAGTATTATGGGGGTTATTCTAACTTTGGAGGAGGTGTTAATCCGTCCCAAAAGTGACGGAAAAGTGACGGATTTACCACCAGCCGTATTACGAGTCCATTATATCCTATGGAACTCGTAATACGGCTGGTGGTATATCCGTCACTTTACCGTCACTTTTGGGACGGATTAACACTCCTCCAAAGTTAGAATAACCCCCTATATGTTCTAGTAGAAATGATTGCCATTGACATAGAACCATCCACGAAGAAAGCTTTATCGGGCTATCCTAAAGGCACATTATCACCATTAGATAGAACTACTGTTGGCAAAGAGGCATGTGTCATGCTTGTGGGGTGGGGATCGCAATACCTATGATGAGGACACGATTACATGATATGCAGTGACCAACTGGAACTCTTCTATTCCACTATTCCTCAGGCTCTTCAGCCCAAAAACATCTAGGGCCCACTGCAAGCATACTTGTTAACTCATGATATGAAAGGGATTGAAACCACTTAAAGCTTGAGCCAAACATGTGCAATGGGGACGGGAATGGGGCATGATGAGAACACAAATACAGATTGATTTTGGGGCAAGAGCTACGAATTTAATGGTACTTGAAGCACTGCCCTGGTCTCATTTTGGCTCTGATTAGTTGCACTATTGCATCAAGGTGCCATCCTTTGTGTAAAGGATGATTTGGGATAAGGGGGATACTGCTCAACTGTTTATGTATTATACAATATGCTGTTCAATACATGTACTGTACTGAAACCCACTGCTGACAAGTGTACTGTTTTGTATTGAGTTCATATAATAAAAATGCTAATTAAAAAATTACCATTGAAGAATGATTCAAATGTGAGAAATCTTGTAATGGATATAAATAACAGAAATCTAAATAACTGTTCTCACATTGAATAAGTGCATCAATGAAATTAAATATGAATCACATTGATGTGCATAGAATATGGAATGAATTGGATAAGGGTATGAATGAAATGATTATGGTGAATTCAATGTATAACACACTCTTTAAAGAACATGACAGTGACAGCTAATCATAGTGGGGTTGCAGAACTCAATGTGGAAAGTGAATAGGCAGCCTCGGGTGGTTCAGCAGGAGAAGGAGTTGTGGACAAGAGCACAATGACAACAGGTGCAGGAACAGGCAGCCACAGTCCAGTTACACCCTTCTCTGCTGTGATCACAGGGTTATCAATCTAGTAGTGTGTGAAAGCTCTAACAATGATGGCCATATATATATTGGCATGCCCCTGCGCTCCTGCTCATCATTCTCTCCAACATCAGTGAGGCGCACACTGTGTAGCCTTCTCCTCTCTGACGGTCCGTGGAAGCTAACTCCATCCTCATCTGCCTGTGCCCAGCAGTCATTCCAGACAGCCAGCCCAGAAGCTGAGCCCTGCCCTCTATCCAGTCTGGAGCCCAGCAACTTCGGGGCTCCCTCTTCATGAGCTCCCGATCATGTAGGCTGAAGTCAAAAGCAGTAACTTTTTGGAAAGAACACATTCTGTGTGACGATTCGCCTTTCTCTTACTGCTTCTGTCAGTTGCAGATGGAGTACGGCTTTGGATCTTGCACGTCCTGGTCTGACCAAGATAAGGGTGACCCCTTCCAGTAGCCATGGTGCTGCTGGCAAGAGGGACGCTGAAGCAGTCTGTGCCCGCCAGAAGAGCTCCAGAGGAAAAGCCACTTAGGGAAAAAACCTTCAGAAGGGAGCTCCAGAAGATCAGAAAAGGCACAGTAGAACTCTCGACTCCAAGAACTGGAACATCAGGAATCTACAAAGAAAAACAGGCAGGAACAATCCACAGCAGGAACACACAAGAGCGTAGATCATCACCAACCAGAGTGTTGCAACGTAAAGAAGAAAGAAACTCAAGCTCCTTATATACCACAAAACAAGAAGGAAAAACGCCATATTTAGTTGGGTAAGTATCATAGAGAAAACTACGCAAAACACCATCTTGGAAAGGGACTAATAACAGAAAGGAACAGTGCATGCTGAGAAGAACAAGCATTCTAGGACAAAGAAAGTATGGCTTCCAAACCCAAAGAACGAACAGCCCAGAACCAAAGAAACAGATAAGTATTAGATATGTGTCACGGGGGCTACCTGCGACGCAAGAACAGAGCATGCAGTGACCACGGCAAGATCCGTGTCCCGACCACAGGCCACCCAAACTTGGTGCCGCACCACAGCAGGTCGCTACGCTCAGACAAGCGGTCCGCGGCAGGTCCGGCGTGCTGGAAATTGGACTGTGGACCTCCCAGCGGGATGAAAATGGAGCGCCATGGCGGATTACCGACCTGCAGTGTAACATTCTGAGCGTAAGTATTTTAAGGCGCTCTCTTATGTGCTAGTAAGGGCATTAACATATGAGAGCACCTTAAAGTACATGACCTTGTGATGTGAGCAACACACTCATTATGTGTACCCATTTTTTTGTGAAATCTATTTTTATTGCAGACTGAGCAACATTGCATTCTAATAAACAAAAAGCAAGAGGTTCCTAGACAGCATACATACGGGATGCCCATATTTGAAGGCTCACTCAAATGTGATGATAAAGTAAAAGGAATGTCTACGACCCATTGGTTCCAATAATCTTTAACAGAGCTGCAGCAGCCGAGTGATGGGAGAGTGCTGTGGTATTATGGCAATCTAGGTATCTATTCAGGACGATGTTGAAGTCACCCCCCTCAATAATACAGTTTGTGGTGATAGTGCAGTGCATTTGCTCCCTATCTGCCAGAGAAAGAGGGAGACTTCAGTGTTGGGCTATAGGAATTAAGGAGAGTGATGTGTTTCTCACCCTACTGTGTGAAAGATTCTGTGCCAGGTCTAGGGTAATTATATAATAGTGGTGCATTCCGCCCTTTTCCTTCACACACTGTCATTTGTTCTTCCGATCACTTACTCAGACAGGGCAGGAGGTCCAAGATGAGACTAGCAATAAGGTGAGGGGTGGTAGTCATTCAGTGTGGATTCACGTGACTCTCTTCAATGCCCACCCTGACCCATCAGCCTGAAATAGGGGTTTAGGGTGTATTACAGGCAGGAAGATGAAAGATGGCACTATACTGATGACAGCAATGAAACAGGTTGGCTGAATGCAAACTGCAACAGATTAAGGGCATATAACACTCTGACATGCATTGCTGGTGCTCTGAGCACTACAAAGTGGTACTAGTCCATGAGTAGCATTGAGGATTGTAGCAACTGCCAATAACATTTGAAGTACATCAGGATTATTTACTTGACTCTCACCCACCACTCCTGCATTACCGTGTGGTACAGACATATTTCTTTGAGTCTATAGTAGTCTGGCACGACCAGATAACCCCAGTTGGCGCTCTTTGCTTCTAAGCACTGGTTTCACCTAAATCTTTAAAATTGCATGTATCCGGTTTTACTGATTGGATTATAGTTGTTTTAGTATTAAATTATTTATTAAATCGTGTTTATTCTATTTTTCTAAATTTGTGTTGGATTTTTTTTGTACTATGCATCAATTTATTACTGTGTGTACTGCTACATAGATACTTTGCATATTGCCTGTAAATTAAGCCTGAATGCTCAGTGTGAAGCTACCAGAGGGTTGAGAACAAGTTAATTTGGGATTTGCTTGTGACTTCACCCTCAAAAGGATTGTGGTTGCTGCTTGAGTAGGGTGTCATTCCCTTCAACCGGTAATCCAATTTCTTACACTGTAGTCAACTCGAGTTCCATTACGGTCTGCCTGAAATTGCACTTTGATCCCAGTCTATGTGCACTGGCTTACATTGGGTGCTGTAATTTTCTTGGCACTCTTCACTTAATTTTTACAAATTATTTTCCCTGGTTTGTTTTATTAGATTATGTTGTTTTGGTTTATTTTGCTTAAATGTTTCTCTCTTTTTTAAATTGCATTGGGATTTTTATTATGTTGTGTCTGACTTTTGCCACTTTAAATGCTCTAAATATGTATTTAACTTAAACCTGTCCGCTCTGTGCCACAGCTACCAGGGGTTGATCTCAGGATTAAATTACTGAAACTTTTGACTGGACCCAACAGGTTAGTGGTCTTATTACATGTAGTGGACTACCATCCACTCCAAATAAAAATTCACTTTATTACACTCTGAAGGTACACTCTGTAGCACAGTGTCCAATGTGGTAACTGCTGCAATTTGGAAAACATTTTTTTTTTTAAAAGATCTTTTTTATAAGTTTCATAAACAAACAAACCAACATAATCACATGTTACCTCTTTCTACAGAATGGAAGGCCCATTGTCTCTACATCACAGAGAATTAACGTAGTAAACATTTGTTCTGCAGCTACAGTGGATAGATCCCCCTTATCATCACTACCACCCACAAACATCAAGCTCAGCAGTGCCAACCCAATCAAACCTCAGGTCACTGAGATGTCCACTGTTGCCATATCCTGTATCTTTTTTTGGGCATCCCCTGCTTTTTATAGATTGATTTATCATACAAAAAACATCAGTCCATGTCCATGCTCCATTGATCCAGGGTTGAAGGAGTTGGTTGGCCCACTATTGGATAATCTTCCTCCTGGCAACCACTAGGCCCACCCTGTATAGCATCTTGGTATAACGTGGTAATGTGACATCTCCACAAACATCAAGTAGTCCCATTTTTGCAGTGAGGGGATCTTCCGACTTAGTGATGTTTGAAAGACTGTTTCCCACTCCTGTCTGCAATGCTCTCAATGTTGGACACTACGTGCAGTAAGGTCCCTCTCAGATGTCAGCCATAAAAGCAGCTATTGTCCGGAACACCCTCAATCCTGACCAGAAGGTACGCCCTGTGAAGGATCTATAATTGCATGAATCTAAAGCCTTACAATGTGGCCATCTCTCTCAGTACTGCTCCGCCCACTCTCCATCATCAAAGGGGCCCATATCCTCCACCCAGTTTGCCCTAGGGTCGGTCAAATGATCTGGAGTATGAACAATACTGGTGCGATATCTAAGGGAGAAAGCTTCTGCAGATTCTACATGTTAAAAGTTTGTCTTCAAGTGGAGACACATTAGCAAGCGGGGAGATTTGGGGGATGTGTGTGACAACAATAGGAATTTAAATGCTTCAGAGTGAGCTAAATCACACTCCTCTAGTAGTTCACTCATGGTCTTGCTCTGTCAGTACCTCACACATCTCCCAATTTACTAATCTCAATCGAATCCTGGTGCTGGAACCTCCACAGAGTCCCCACCTGCCAGAACAAGTCACTGTCCCTGAGGGGAGGTTCCTTTGTGAGGATCCTGTTCCACTGTAGGCGGCAAGTAGCTCCATCCCATGACCGCACCACTGCAGGTATATGCTGAGGGAGTAAAGCTCAGCCTCCCTTTTTTATATGGCTGCTGGGTATCCCCTATTTCCCATTGTGTATCTGTCTATTCATATGGAAAGTTCCTCCAGGGTAACAAAAGCCCATTCATTGAAGACAGTGAGTTTGGAGGCCCAGTAGTGTACTTGTATGTCAGGAAGTCCAATCTCTCCCTCATATGCTCCCTTGGTCAGCTTCTCCATGGCTATTCTGCCTGGCTTTCCATCACACAAAAGTGCCCGAATATCAGCCTCTACCCATTGGAAGAAGTCTGCCAATACCCAATAGGGGTTATTTTGGAGTACATAGGTGAATTTCAGGAGTGTGATCAATTAAAACATGGCAGCTTTTCCTAAGAGAGACAGCGGCAAACTGCGCTAATGCACAATGTCATTTTTGTGACATGTCTGAACGTTGTCTGTAAATTCTATCTAAAGAATCCGCCTCTGCCCATATTGGTAAGTATTTGAATCCCCAGTCTCCATGGCGTTCGTCCAACGTAAAGTTCTCAAACTGGGCTTCCTTGAAGGTGGATAGAGCACCATTCTTCTTTCCAGTTAACCAAAGTAAGTGCCAAGTGCCAGTCTACGGTGTGCTCACGGTCTGCTATGCAAGGTACATGTCCTGCCTTTTGCCCACACAGCACCCTGCTCTAGGGGTTACCTAGGGCACACCTTAGGGGTGACTTATATGTAGGAAAAGGGGAGATTTAGGCTTGGCAAGTACTTTTAAATGCCAAGTCGAAGTGGCAGTAAAACTGCACACAAAGGCCTTGCAATGGCAAGCCTGAGACAAGGTTAAGGGGCTACTTGAGTGGGTGGCACAACCAGTGCTGCAGGCCCACTAGTAGCATTTAATCTACAGGCCCTGGGCACATAGAGTGCACATCACTAGGGACTTATAAGTAAATTAAATAGTCCAATTGGGTATAATCCAATGTTACCATGTTTAAAGGGAGAGAGCATATGCACTTTAGCACTGGTTAGCAGTGGTAAAGTGTGCAGAATCTAAAAACCAGCAAAAACAGTGTCCGAAAAGTGGAGGGAGGCAGGCAAAAAGTTAGGGGTGACCACCCTAAGGCTGTCAGGTCTAACATGTGCCCCCCCGCTGAAAGTGGGGAGAGCTACCCAACCTCCTGGGAGCTCTCATCGCTAAGGCGGAAGTATCTGGAGAGACCATCAGCGTTGGCGTGGTCAATCCCTGGGCGATGCTCCACCCTAAAGTCCATCCCCTGTAGGGAAATGAACCACCTCAAGAGTTTTGGATTCTCACCCCTCATCTGCATGAGCCATCTCAGGGGCCTGTGGTCTGTCTGAACCCAGAAGTGAGTCCCAAACAGGTAAGGTCTTAACTTCTTCAGTGCACAGACAACAGCAAATGCTTCTCTCTCAATAGCACTCCACCTCTGTTCCCGTGATAATAGCCTTCTGCTAATAAAGGCTACTGGTTGGTTTGAGCCCTCCTCATTTAGCTGTGCTAGAACAGCCCCTATGCCATGCTCTGAAGCGTCTGTATGCACAATAAATTCCTGGGAGTAGTCAGGGGCCTTGAGCATGGGGGCCGTGCACATGGCTTCCTTCAGAGAATCAAAGGCTTTCTGACAAGCCACTGTCCAATTCACCAACCTAGGCTGTTTCTTGGAAGTGAGTTCTGTCAAGGGGGACACAATGGTACCATAGCCCTTGACAAATCTGCGGTAGTATCCAGTGAGGCCTAAAAAGGCTCTCACCTCAGTCTGTGTTCTAGGTGGTTGCCAGGCCTTGATAGTTTCAATCTTGGCCTGAAGTGGCTGCACCTTGCCACCACCTACTAGGTGTCCCAAGTACACCACGGAACCCCGCCCAATCTGGCACTTACTAGCCTTGATGGTCAGGCCTGCCTGTCGCAGAGCCTGAAGCACCTCCTTGAGGTGGAGCAGGTGTTCCTTCCAGCTGGAACTGTAGACAGCTATTTTGTCCAGGTAGGCTGCACAGTAGGCATCCTTGCTAGCTAGGACCCTGTTAACCAACCGTTGGAAGGTAGCAGGGGCATTTTTCAACCCAAATGGCATCACCTGGAACTGGTAATGGCCATCAGGTGTGGAAAATGCTGATCTCTCTTTAGCCCCCTCAGTCAGGGCGATCTGCCAGTACCCTGAAGTAAGATCAAACGTACTCAGGAACTTGGCAGCGCCTAGTCTGTCAACGAGCTCATCAGCTCGGGGGATGGGATGAGCATCAGTCCGTGTGACTGAGTTGAGACCCCGGTAGTCCACGCAGAACCGGAGTTCTGGCTTGGCACTGGGGGCAGCAGCTTTAGGGACCAGCACCACAGGGCTGGCCCAGGGACTGCTGGATTTCTCAATAACCCCCAAGGTCAACATCTTGGAGACCTCCTCCTTGATGCTGGCCATGACCTTATCCGATAACCTGTAAATTTTGTTCTTTACAGGGGGACTGTTTCCAGTGTCAATATCATGAAAACATAAATGGGTAAGTCCAGGAGTAAGGGAGAACAGGGAAGAGAACTGTTCTAACAGCTCATAGCAGTCTCCTTTCTGGTTTAGAGTTAGGGAGTCAGATAGAATGACACCCCCCATGGACCTATCACCTTCTTTTGCAGAGAGGAGGTCAGGGAGAGGTTCACTCTCCTCTTCCATGCCCTCATCACTGGCTCCATCACCCCAAACCTTGTTTCCAGATGAGAACTCAACCAGAGTGGCCTTCTGGTCGTACCACTCCTTCATCACCTCTTGACTGGCCTGAAGGTTATCTTTGGCCTGCTTCCAGAAGCGTTGGGTTTGGTTGCGGAGGGCCAGCATGTAGCTGACCACATCCTGGGGAGGTGTCTTGGGAGCTTTCTCCCAGCCCTCTTTAACAATGCTTAGGGGTCCTCTGACAGGGTGACCATAGAGAAGCTCAAAGGTGCTGAAATCCACCCCTTTCTGGGGCACCTCTCTGTAAGCAAACAACAGGCATGGTAAGAGGACGTCCCACTTACGCCCCATGGCTTCGGTCAGGCCACTAATCATGCTCTTCAGGGTCTTGTTGAATCTCTCAACAAGCCCATTGGATTGAGGATGATAAGGGGTGGTAAACCGGTAGGTCACCCCACACTCATCCCACATGGACTTCATGTATGCAGACATGAAGTTTGTACCCCTGTCAGACACAACCTCCTTAGGGAATCCCACATGAGTAAATATTCCCAACAGGGCTCTGGTCACAACTGGTGCAGTCACTGTTCTCAGAGGGATTGCCTCTGGATAGTGGGTGGCATGGTCCACCTAAACCAGGATAAACCTGTTGCCCAAGGCAGTTTTGGGGTCCAAGGGACCAACAATGTCGATGCCCACCCTTTCAAAGGGGCTGCCAATGACGGGGAGTAGGAGCAGGGGAGCCTTAAGCTGTTTCCCTGTCTTCCCACGAGCCTGGCAGGTGGGGCAAGCTCTGCAGAAATTATCCAAGGCTATCCTCATTCTGGGCCA
Source organism: Pleurodeles waltl (assembly GCF_031143425.1). Taxonomy (NCBI): domain Eukaryota; kingdom Metazoa; phylum Chordata; class Amphibia; order Caudata; family Salamandridae; genus Pleurodeles; species Pleurodeles waltl. The sequence continues at coordinate 126,552,117 of NC_090436.1, read as the reverse complement.
ATGGAAGTGGGTGACAAGCCTGTTAAAGGTCTTGTCTTGGCCCAGGTGTCCTGCCAGGGGGATGTCGTGAGCCAGACCCAGTAGGAATGCCCAGTAACACTGGGGGACCACCAGCAAACAGGCTGCCAAGGACCTGGAACCTTAGGCTCACTGTAAAGGAGATCATTCTCCCAGTAAATATGGTGAGTGCCAGAGGAGTCACCTGCTGCTTGGGCTGTGGCCTGTCGCCTCAGACCCTCAAGGGTGGGTCATTCCTTCTGCGCCTTGCAGAATTCTGCCCTGGTTGGCCCACCCTCTACTTGCCAGCCAGCAAGTTCAGGTAGAGTACCCAGGTCAGCTATGTCCTCCCCAGTTTGCTCATGGGCCTCCTCCTCCTCAGGTGCCCCGTCCACCACCGTGGGAACATTTGAGGCGGGTTTCCCGCGCCTCTTGCCCTTCCTCTTTGCAGCTGCCTGGGCCATAGTTCCAGGCTCCAGGCGCCCTTGACTCCCTTCCCGGGTAGCCATGGACCGTGTGGTCATGCAGACCCACTCAGCCAAACCTAACATCTCCAGGTGGGATCTGAGCTCTACCTCTTTCCAAGCAGTATGTTCCAGATCATTGCCTAACAAACAATCTACAGGCATGGCAGGACTCACAGCTACTTTCAGAGTACCAGAGACCGCCCCCCACTCAAAGGGAACCAGAGCCACCGATAGGTGACTCTCACGATTGTCAGTGACTATGACCTGGTGGAATGTATTTGGGACTATCTGCTCTGATGACAGCAGCTGACTCTTGACAGTAGTCATGCTGGCTCCTGTATCACGCAGAGCCTCCACCCTTTGCCTATCAATGGTGCCCCATTGCCTATATTTTGTGGCATGTGGGCTTTGGGCACCATTTCTCTTTCTCCCAGGGATACTAGGGAAACCTCTGCCTGCTCCCCAAAGCTATCTGGGTCTGTCTCCCCCCGAGCGGTACACTAGTCAACCCAGGTGTCTGTCCGGTAGTGGACGGTGCTCTCTTGGAACACTGGGAGTTGCCCTTAGAGTGACCATGCTGGTAGCACTCTAGGCATTTGGGGATGAATTTCCCTGATGATTTATCAAAATACCCTGTCTTTTTCCCAAATCTGGAAGAGAAATAGTTGACACCCCCTCCCTGGGAATTCTTTTGGGGGCCTTTTGAGAGTTCCTTATCTGTCAGTTTGTTTCCCCCCTCTTTCTTCTGTTGGGAACCATGACCACCTTTGTGGGTGTCCCCCCCAGATACCCTTCGGGACACTCTGATGCTAACTCAGAGGTCCGCCTCCTCAGCAAGCTTCCTGGGATCAGTCAGCTTACTATCTACCAAGTGCTGGCGCAACTCGGTAAAAGAAATACTGAACATATGCTCTCTCAGAATCAAGTCATATAGCCCTTTGTGATCATCTACTTTGCTGCCCCGCACCCAACCATTCAGTGCCTTATTGGAAAAATCAAAACAGTCAACCCAGGTTTGTGTAGAAAGTTTGGTACTGTCCCTAAACCTCTGACGGTATCTCTCAGGGGTCAGTCCAAACTTGGCCAGTAAAGCGGTCTTCATGACTGGATAGTTATAGTGATCACGTGGGTATAGTGTAAGGAGTGTGCCCCTTCCCTCTGGGGGTACATAAAACCACAAGGCTGCCCCCCATTGCCCTTCAGGAACCCCATGAGCCTTTAGTGCAACTTCATAGGCAGCCAGTCACTTGTCAATATCATCTCCCACCACAAAATTGGGCACCACACTCTTGGGTATACAAACCTTTTTCTCTCCAACAGGTCCTGTATGTATGTTGCCACCATCACTGCTGGACTCAGACTGTCTTGCCATTATCTCCAGCTTCTTGAGACTCAGTTCATGAGCCAACAAAAGTTTCTTTTCAGCCAAGGCTCTCTCAGCTGCAGCTTCAGCTCTCTCAGCTTCAATCTGCTTGGCTGCTCTTTCAGCTTCAGCTTGTTTGGCTTCTCTTTCTGCTCTCCTTTCCTCCTGTTGAGCCTCAATTTTTAATTTTGCAATTGAAACTCTCTTTCCTCTGCGGTCAGGCTTTGATCAGAGACACAGCTCCCTGGTTTGGCAGGGGGCACAATTGCAGTGGTAACATTATCCATTAATGGAAAGAAATCCTCTGAGGGGCCATCCTCTGGACCCTCCTCCTCAGCATCCTCCTCTAAATGGGCTGCTGCCAAGGCCCTCAGCGCCATTTGAAATTCCTCCTTTCTGGAGGCACCTTGGGTGGGTACTCCCATATCCCTGCAGAACCCTTTCAGCTGTTTGACAGTATGGTGGTCATTCCAACCCTGGCGGTCGGCGTGAAAGCAGCGGCTAAACCGCCAACAGGCTGGCAGCAAAAATATTGGCATTCCGACCGTGGCGCTAAACGCCTACAGAGGCCGCCACTTTAACACACCGACCGCCACGGCGGAACCAACAAACAGCGCGCCGGTCACCGCCAACAGACAGGCGGGAGTCAATGTACCGCCCACAGTATCACAACCCACCAATCCGCCACCTTTTCTGGGGCGGTAGCACCGCAGATACAAACACGGCGGAAACCGATATACCGAAGGGAAAACGCTCACCTCAATACACCCCACGAGGAGCCAGGACAGCATGGAACCGGAACTTCACATACTCCCAGCGATAGTATTCCTGCTCCTGTACCAGGAGTACGAACGCCGGCGCAGAAGACAACGGTGAGTACTGCACCTACGACACAGGGGAGGGGGGAGGCAAAAAATTACGGGGACATACATACGCAACACACCCACCCCCACCCTCACCCACTACAACACACACATCAATGCATAGCAAAACATCACAGTTACACCCCTCAAACCCCCCGGAAGAATGCAAAGACAAAAGGAATTAGTTTGAAACATTTGCATATATCAAAAAACTACCTATTTAAATATTTACACCAAAACACAATAATAAATACAGTAATGTACAAGTGCGAGCATTGTAGCAGGCATTGTCCGTGGACCATTCGGGCCAAATCACATGGGCAAAGCCCACACAGGATACCTGAATCCAACGGAGAGAACACTGCAGGGGCATCAGATGGCAAAACTACAGGCACCTCAGGGGGAAGGGAAGGGGGAGCACCTCAGCCGGATGAGTGCACAACGCCAGATCCACGAGGGGCCTCCATGCCCACTGTTCAATCCTGGGAAGTGCAAAGCCACAGTCTCACAAGTCTATACAGTGGGTGGGCTGCCCACTGCTCAATCCTGGGGAGTGCAAAGCCACAGTCTCACAAGTCTATACAGTGGGTGGTCTGCCCACTGTTCAATCCTGGGGAGTGCAAAGCCACAGTCTCTCAAGTCGATGACAGTCTCCACTGGTTCTGGAGGGGGCCTGGTGCCCAGAGTGCCTCATCCTGTGCAGGACAGAGGTAGTGGATGCCTTCTTCCACTGGTTCTGGAGGGGGCCTGCTGCCCAGAGTGCTTCATCCTGTGCAGGACAGAGGTAGTGGATGCATGTCTCCACTGCTTCTGGAGGGGGCCTGGTGCCCAGAGTGCTTCGTACAGGCATGCCCGATACAGATGCGGCCCAGCCCCTGCCGCTCATGGGCCAGCGGTGCTTGAGACGGCGGTGCCCGGGTCAGCGGTGCATGAGACAGTGATGCCCGGTTCAGCGGTGCTTGAGATGGAGAGCCCAGTTCAGCGGTGCTTGAGATGAGGGGCCCAGTTCAGCGGTGCTTGAGATGAAGGGCCTAGTTCAGCGGTGTTTGAGATGAAGGGCCCAGTTCAGCGGTGCTTGAGTTGGAGGGCCCAGTTCAGCGGTGCATGAGACGGCGGTGCCCGGTTCAGCGGTGCTTGAGATGGAGAGCCCAGTTCAGCGGTGCTTGAGATGAAGGGCCCAGTTCAGCGGTGCTTGAGTTGGAGGGCCCAGTTCAGCGGTGCATGAGACGGCGGTGCCTGGTTCAGCGGTGCTTGAGATGGAGAGCCCAGTTCAGCGGTGCTTGAGATGAAGGATCCCAGTTCAGCGGTGCTTGAGATGAAGGGCCCAGTTCAGCGGTGTTTGAGATGAAGGGCCCAGTTCAGCGGTGCTTGAGATGAAGGGCCCAGTTCAGCGGTGCTTGAGATGAAGGGCCCAGTTCAGCGGTGCTTGAGATGAAGGGCCCAGTTCAGCGGTGCTTGAGACGGCGGTGCCCGGTTCAGCGGTGCTTGAGATGAAGGGCCCAGTTCAGCGGTGCTTGAGATGAAGGGCCCAGTTCAGTGGTACTTGAGATGGAAGTGGGCAGGTCAGCGGCCCCGGCCATGGCGGGGTGCTCATTTCCCACCTGACTTGTGGCTGGCGGTGTCCTCCTGGGCAGCTGGGCCGGGCCTGTTGGTGGGGTCCTGCCCACATGGGATGGGGCTGGTGGGCCACTCCTGGGCAGCTGGGCTGATGGCGGTGGTGTCGGCCGTGCTGCCCTTCCCAGCCTTCCCAGTTCGCCTGTTGCCCTTCCCCAACTTGCCCGGTGTGGCAGCTGTCTCCACACTCCCTGGCGGAGGCCTGGTCGGGGTTTTGGTGCCTGATGTCATCTGCCTCTCCCGCCGGCCACTGCCTATCTTCGGGTGTTTCTCCGGGGGTGGGCTGGCCGTGCCTTGGCTCTGGACCAAACTGGCTGCCCTGGTGGGTGGCGCACTCCTTGACCTTGATGGCAGGGCCCGGTTTTGTGGGGGCTGAGGTGCTCAATCGAGTCATATGACATGGACGGGGTGGGGGAGTTGGTGGGAAGAGGTTGAGTTTCGACAGGAATAACTTTTTGGGAGCAGTGGGATGAGTAGGTGTAGTGGTTATGGGAGTGGAGGAAGAGGTAGTGGTTGTAGGAGGTGTAAGTTTTGTGGTTTTGGGTGCTGGTGCTTGGGCTTGAGGCTGTCGTGAGGTGGATGGCTGTTGGGTGGGTGGCTGCCTGCGTTTGTGTATGTTGTGAGGGGGCGTCACAGACACACTGGGAGAGGACACAGGGGACGTGTAAATGGCAGTGGGGGTGGTGACTGCACGTGTGCGCGGTGTTCTGGTGTCTGTGCTGCTGAGGGACGTAGTGGCTGAAGATGGTGTGCATGCAGGTGTGAATGTAGAGGTGACAGGGAGGGAGGAGGGAGACGTGGAGGAGGGGGACACAGTGGAGGCAGTGGCTGTTGCTATGTCTGCATGGGTATGATGCTTGTGTGACTGCCTGTGGGATGTGTGGTGCTTATGTCTGGCTGAGCCCCCCTTGGGTGTTGAGGTGTGTGCAGGCTGGTCTGATGGTGTCTCTGGGATAGGCAGAGGTACAGGTGATAGGGAATGGGTGGAGGAAGTTGGAGGGGGGAGGCTAGACACAGGGACAAAGGCTGCCATCAGTGCTGAGGCCAGAGTCTGGAACGATCGCTGAAGGGCCGCCTGACCAGAATGAATGCCCTCCAGGTATGCATTGCTCTGGTGCACTTCCCTTTCTACACCCTGGATGGCATTCAAAATGGTAGACTGCCCAACAGTGAGTGTCCTCAGGAGATCAATGACCTCCTCACTGAGGGCAGCAGGGGTGACTGGGGCAGGGCCTGAGGTGCCTGGGGCGAAGGAGATGCCCACCTTCCTGGGTGTGCGGGCACGGAACAAACGCTGAGGGGCTGCTGGGAGGGCGGTGCTGGTGCGGGGGTGGCGGCTGTACCTGTTGTTGGGGTGGCCACAGATGTTGGCGCCACCACAAGGAAGCTCCCTTCAGAGGACGAGTCGGTGTCACTGTTGTCGGCCCGAGTCCCCGCTGTGGAGCTCCCCTCGCCCTCCGTCCCACTGGTGAACTCAGACTCCGTGGTGTGGCCCTCCAAGGCCATGTGGGATGCAGCTCCCTTGTGCTCCGGTGCCACTTCTCCTCCACCTGATGATGCTAATGCACACATGAACAGGAAGACCACAAAAAAGGGGGGGAAAACAAAATAAAGACATGTTGAGTGCATGCATTGGCGACACCGTTGGCGGACAGGACAGACACAGAAGCCCCCAGCACTACGCCGCGCACTTGGGGTCGACTACTCAATCCCTGGGACATGGCCTACAAGCCTATGGATGACATCCGCACACATAGATGACACAGGGCCATGATCTCCTGTACTTTGCACCCTACAGGGGTGGGGGGCGGGGGCACAGGGCCATGCCTTACGGAGGGGCCTAGCCTACAGAATTCGCCCTGGCCTAGGGAGACCCACAGTCCTCCTCCCCCACCCAGACACCTCCACTGCGCGCAAAGTCAGCAGAATGAGAGTGTACTCACCCCCTTGTGTCTGCTGTGATGCCCTCACACGCCCATCCAATTCGGGGTAGGCCTCCGCCAGGATCCGGGACATCAGGGGGGTCAAAGTCCGACTGGCACCCCTCCCACGTTGGGAGGCCATCCCCAGCTGAGCCTCCGCCGTCTTCCTGCTCCAGCGGCGGATGTCCTCCCATCTCTTCCGGCAGTGGGTGCCCCGTCTGCGGTGGACCCCCAGGTTCCGGACGTCCTTGGCGATGGCACGCCAAATATCTACCTTCTGGTGGGCGCTGACCTATATGAAAAGTACAGAGGGAGAAGAGAAGTCATTACCTTCTGCACCGTCAATGTGAGTGGCCCCCATCCCTACCCTTGCCATGTGGCACATGCATTCACCGTCGTTTCATGCACGCCTCAATCTCCCCCACCTTCCCCCCCCAACTTTCATCCACCCCACTCCACACAGGCATAGCCCATACAGCATGCTCCCAGTGTATTTACCTGTTTGTCTGGAGGACCGTAGAGTTGCGCGTACTGGGGGAGGACCCCATCCACTAGTTTCTCCAATTCCTCAGTGGTGAAGGCGGGGGCCCTTTCCCCAGTCGCTTGAGCCATTGTCTCTTCCAGACCGAGGCCACAGCAGCACTTGCAGTGTAGGTCCTCTCCTGTCGAAGATCAGGTATCGAGTGATTTAGCATATAGAAAATGGCGGACACGTCCGCGGCGGTGCACACCGCGACCGCCGGCGCACATCGTCATTGGCTCCTGGGACCCATAGGGTTCAATGTTAACCAATGCAGCATTGCGCCGCGGTCTTCGACCGCCTACCGCCACGGTGTACAACGCCAGCGCAGTTACCTCACATCCCATTGTCACACTTCACAGGTCAGGCAGCCGCCATTTCAGGGGCCCACATGCCCTAATATTTTTACTACGTCACACATACCTAGGCCTTGCCTTAACACTCATACAAGCCATTCTACTGTATGGATTAAGAATCGTGTTCTGTGCAAGCTGTGGTTACGTACCTCTGGGATGTTTGACTCTGTGCTCGCTGTTGGCCTTCATAGGCACCGTCCGCTGGGACATGTGAGGAGATGGCGGCATCCTCCGGTGTACAGACCTCTGGTGGACCTGTCGACAATGGAAGAGAGACATGTCATACTGACCTACAGGCTTGACCGTGCCACAATCCTGGAACTGTGTGCCCAGCTGGAGCCAGACCTGATGTCACCTATCCGCCAACCCACAGGAATCCCCCCTCAAGTGCAGGTGCTGTCAGTGCTCCATTTCCTAGCAAGTGGGTCTTTTCAAACAACAGTGGCCATATCATCAGGGATGTCCCAGGCTATGTTTTCCAAGGTGTTGTCCAGAGTGTTGTCTGCCCTGCTGAAACACATGCGGAGCTACATCGTTTTCCCTGAGATGGGGGATTTGCCTACAGTGAAGGGTGATTTCTATGCCCTTGGACATATCCCCAACATCATAGGTGCCATTGATGGGACCCATGTGGCTTTGGTCCCCCCCCACAGGAGTGAACAGGTGTATAGAAACCGGAGGAGTTATCATTCGATGAATGTCCAGATGGTGTGTTTGGCAGACCAGTACATCTCCCATGTTAATGCCAAGTTCCCTGGCTCAGTGCATGACGCGTACATCATGCGGAATAGCAGCATCCCTTATGGGATGGGTCAACTCCATAGGCACCGTGTGTGGCTATTAGGTGAGCACCTGGAGGCAAGTAGGTGGGAATGGTTGTCTGGGTCTGGGGATATCCCTCCAGGTTAGTGCGTGTCTAACAGTTGTCCCTCATCATTTGCAGGTGACTCTGGTTACCCCAACCTGTCATGGCTACTGACCCCAGTGAGGAATCCCAGGACAAGGGCAGAGGAACGCTACAATGAGGCCCATGGGCGAACTAGGAGGGTGATCGAGCGGACCTTCGGCCTCCTGAAGGTCAGGTTCCGGTGCATCCATATGACAGGTGGATCCCTATTCTACTCACCAAAGAAGGTGTGCCAGATCATCGTGGCCTGTTGTATGCTTTAAAACTTGGCTTTGCGATGACAGGTGCCTTTTCTGCAGGAGGATGGTCCAGATGGCGGTGTTGTTGCAGCTGAGGAGCCTGTGGACAGTGAAGACGAGGCAGCAGAGGAAGAAGACATGAACAACAGGGACTCAGTGATCCAGCAATATTTCCAGTGAGACACTGGTAAGAGTACAGACCTGCCCACTAGATGTACTTTAACACTACTACCTCTCTACTGTGTGTCGTTTTCACCCAGTGTATGGTCACTGAGTTGTCACTTTCCCTTACGATTTCACAGATGTGGGTCCCACTGTGTGACATCTGCTTAGATTCCTCATGGACTAGTGCTGTGTGACATAGGTATGTTGACATTACAATTGAAAGAGCATTATGTCACTGTAATTGCTAATACACTATTTCGAAATCACAGACAGACTCGAGATTGTTTTGTGCTTTAAGTGTGTTTATTTAAGTGCTCAATATTGGAGGGGGTAGTGAAATGGTGAGGGGTGATGGCGGAGGAATGTCCATGGCAGAGTCCAGTCTATTAGTCTCACAGGTGCATTGCCCAAATGGGCATAGGAAGTGGAGCTGGGGCAGTTTAAGTATGGACAGGGTGACAAAGTGGGACAGTAGGATGACAATCAGGGTGGTCTCATTTCTTGGCGGGGGTCTTGGCATCATGCTCTGTCTTTGTCCTGGATCTCAGGGACCGTTTGCGGGGTGGTTCTCCCTCTGCAGGGGGTGGGGTGCTGGTGTGGTGGTCCTGTGGCGGGGCGTCCTGTCCTCTAGCGCCGGCGGAGGTGGTGGGCAGTTCATCGTCCATGCTAGTGTCAGGGGCCCCTTGTAGTGCCACAGTGTCCCTCCTGGTGTTGAGTATTTCCTTCAGCACCCCTACGATGGTGCCCAGGGTAGAGCTGATGGTTCTGAGTTCCTCCCTGAAACCCATATACTGTTCCCCCTGCAGGTGCTTGGTTTCCTAAAACTTGGCCAGTACCGTTGTCATCGTCTCCTGGGAGTGGTGGTAGGCTCCCATGATGGAGGAGAGGGCCTCGTGGAGAGTGGGTTCCTTTGGCCTGTCCGCCCCCTGTCGCACAGCAGCCCTCCCAGTTCCCCTGTGTTCCTGGGCCTCCGCCCCCTGGACCGTGTGCCCACTACCACTGCCCCCAGGTCCCTGTTGTTGTTGGGGTGGTGGGTTATCCTGAGTTCCCTGTAGTGGTGGACACACTGCTGATTGACATGTCCTAGGGACGGAGGTATAGGCCCTCTGGGTGGGTGCTGTGCTGGTGTTTCCAGAGGGGGGAAGGTCTGTGGTGGCCTGTGACTGGGTGAGGGGAACCGACTGTCCCGAGGTCCCCGATGGGCCGGGCTGGTCATCTAGATCCAGTTGGACAGAGCTGCTGTCATCACTGTGGGCCTCTTCTGCTGGTGGTGTGGACATGTGTGGACCCTCCTGTCCGGTGATGTTGGGTAGGGGTCCTGCAGGGGTATAAAAGGATGGTTATTACATCTGTGTGTGTCATGGTGTGCAATGGGTGGGTGGCCGTGTACCCCAGTGCTTGCATTCCTGTTTGGGACCTTGTATGATGATGGTTTAGGGGGTTGTATGGGTATGTGCAGTGGCCATGCTTTGGTGATGGGTGTCCATGCTTTGTTGTTGCATGCATGGCTTGGTGTTGGGATGGGTGGTTTGTGATGTTGGGACATATGTGAGGAGTTGGGGTGCTGGGGGTGAGGGTGGGGGTATGTGATAGCATGCAGGTAGGGTGGGGGATGTAATAATTAAGATTTGTCTTACCAGAGTCCATTCTTCCACCTACTCCTGCGAGGCGCTCAGGATGCAGAATCACCAAGACCTGCTCCTCCCATGTTGTTAGTTGTGGGTGAGGAGGTGGGGGTCCGCCGCCAGTCCGCTGAACCGCCTGGTGTTGTCTTGAGACCACGGAACATACCTTCCCCTGTAGGTCGTTCCACCTCTTCCTGATGTCCTCCCGATTTCTTGGGTGCTGTCCCACTGCGTTGACCCTGTCCACTATTCTTCGCCATAGCTCCACCTTCCTTGCAATTGAGGTGTGCTGCACCTGTGCTCTGAATAGCTGTGGCTCCACCCGGACGATTTCCTCCACCATGACCCTGAGCTCCCCCTCCGAGAACCTGGGGTGTCTTTGCCGTGCCATGGGGTAGTATAGGTGATGTGTGGGGTGGAGTGTGTGGTGATAAGTGTGCTGATATGTAGTGGTGTGTTGTGTGAGGTGCGTGGAAGTTCTGTGGGTGATGGTGTTGTGTGCCTGTGCATGCTGTTGTTCTTGCTGGTACTGTCTCTCTCTGGCCTTCTTTCGGAATTTTTGGTCATGGGGGTTTGTGGGTGATGTGGGTGTGTGTTTTATATTGTAATGGGTGTGTGGGAGTGGTGTGTGTATGTGTATCAGGTGTGTATTTCGAATTGCCCAATGTGGTAGTGTTTTGTTTGTGTGTGTGTATTTTGAGCGCGGCGGTGTGTATCACCAATGGAATACTGCGGTTGAAAGACCGCTGCGTGGATTCGTGTGTCGTGATAGTGTGGGCGTTTTTCTGTTGCCGTGACGGTGGAGGTTTTGTTTTTGCCAGTTTATCACTGACCTTTGGTGTGGCGGACTTGTGTGGGTGTCTGAATTTTCGCATATTCTGAAATGTGGGTCATAATAGCTGTGGCGGAAATCCGCGGCCGCGGCAGTGTGTTGGCGGTCTTCTGCACGGCGGTATGCGGCTTTTACCGCCAATGTTTTAATGACCCCCAAAGTCTCTTTCAAGCACAAAGTACCTGGTTTGAGTGAAAAATCTCCGAAAAGGGCAGCAGAGGAGGAGATGCATGGAAAAATGGTGTGTGCGTCGGTTTCGCCCCTTCACACACGGACTTGCGTCGTTATTTTCCACGCGGGAAAGACATTGCGTTGTTTGTGGCGCACGGACGGCCTCCTCATCGGGTTGCGGGGTTTTCAGACGCCCCGGCGTCTGTGCGTGGAATTCTGGGCTTGTTGGCAAGCTCTGCGTCGTTCCGGTTTGCGATGTGGGAAAAGTTCTCCCTCACGGCAGGTGCGACATCGATTTCCCCTCTGGGAGTCGGGCGTCGTCGTCCCAGGTCGGCTGTGCGGCGATCTTGTGGGCCATGTGTCGAAGTTCCGTTCGCACCTCTGGCGCCCGTCGATCTTTCCCTTGCGAAGTCGAGAGTTGTCGTCCCGGGTCGGCGTGCGGTGAATTTTTCACTGCGGAGCAAGCTGTGCATCGAATTTTTTGCCGCACAAGGAGTCCAGTTGGAAGAGAGAAGTCTTTTTGGTCCTGAGACTTCAGGGAACAGGAGGCAAGCTCTATCCAAGCCCTTGGAGAGCACTTCTTCACCACAGTCAGGAAACAGCAAGGCAGCAGGGCAACAGCAAGGCAGCAGTCCTTCAGAGAAAGCAGTCAGGTGAGTGGTTACAAGTTTCTTCTCCAGGAAGTGTCTGAGGTGGTAAGGCAGAGGCCCTGTTTTATACTCAAATGTGCCTTTGAAGTGGGGGAGACTTGAAAGAGTGGCTTAGAAGTGCACTAGGTCCCCTTTCAGTTCAATCCTGTCTGCCAGGGTCCCAGTAGGGGGTGTAGCAGTCCTTTGTGTGAGAGCAGGCCCTTCACCCTCCCAGCCCAGGAAGACCCATTCAAAATGCAGATGTATGCAAGTGAGGCTGAGTACCCTGTGTTTGGGATGTGTCTGAGTGTATTGACAAGGAGCTGTCATCTAAACCCAGCCAGACGTGGATTGTTAGGCACAGAAAGATTTAAGTGCAGAGAAATGCTCATTTTCTAAGAGTGGCATTTCTACAATAGTAATATTAAATCGAACTTCACCAGTCAGTAGGATTTTGTATTACCATTCTGGCCATACTAAATATGACCTTCCTACTCCTTTCAGATCAGCAGCTACCACTTCAATAATGTATGAGGGCAGCCCCAATGTTAGCCTATGAAGGGAGCAGGCCTCACAGTAGTGTAAAAACGAATTTAGGAGTTTTACACTACCAGGACAAGTAAACTACACAGGTACATGTCCTGCCTTTTTCCCACCAAGCACCCTGCTCTAGGGGTTACCTAGGGCACACCTTAGGGATGACATATATGTAGGAAAAGGGGAGTTTTAGGCTTGCCAAGTACTTTTAAATGCCAAGTCGAAGTGGCAGTGAAACTGCACACAAAGGCCTTGCAATGGCATTCCTGAGACAAGGTTAAGAGGCTACTTAAGTGGGTGGCACAACCAGTGCTGCAGGCCCACTAGTAGCATTTAATCTACAGGCCCTGGGCACATACAGTGCACATTACTAGGGACTTATAAGTAAATTAAATAGTCCAATTGGGTATGATCCAATGTTACCATGTTTAAAGGGAGAGAGCATGTGCACTTTAGCACTAGTTAGCCGTGGTAAAGTGCGCAGAGTCTAAAAAACCAACAAAAACAGTGTCCAAAAAGTGGAGGGAGGCAAGCAAAAAGTTAGGGGTGACCACCCTAAGGCTGTCAGGTCTAACAATATCTATTCAGGATAAGGTTGAATTCACCATCACATAATACACTTTGGTGGTCATTCTGACCTCGGCGGTAAAAGGCGCCTACCGCCGGTCAGAAATCCTCCATAATCCCGCCGCGGTCGCGGAAACCCGCCACGGTCATTCTGACCCGCAGAAGGCAAACCTCCGAAAATCCGACCGCCACAACAGACCGCCAGACCAGCGGTCGGCGGAAAGGTGGAGGTGACCAAACCTCCACCGCCACGCCAACAGAAATACGCCCATCCCATTACGACCCACGAATCCACGCGGCGGTCATTCAAACGCGGTATTCCATTGGCGGGACACACCGGCGCGGTCAGAATACACACCAACGAACAAAACTCACCCACATTGGACGATTTGAATCCCACACACCTGATACACATACACACACCACTCCCACACACACAATACAATATAAAACACCCACCCACATCACCCACAAACCCCTACGCTTACAAAATCGTAAAGAAGGCAAGAGAGAGACACCAGGATCCAAAACATAACAGCCACAGCCACTCAACACCATCACCCACACACTATCCACACACAAAACAACACACACCACCACACTCAACTCACTTAAATACACATACTCCACCCCACACATCATACACACCACCCCATGGCACCCCAAAGACAACCCCGCTTCACAGACGAAGAACTCAGGGTTATGGTGGAGGAAATCGTTCGTGTAGAGCCCCAGCTGTTCGGCACACAGGTCCAATACACCAGCATTGCCCGGAGGACGGAGCTATGGCAGAGGATTGTCGACAGGGTGAACGCAGTGGGACAGCACCCCAGAAATCGGGAAGACATCAGGAAGCGATGGAACGACCTACGGGGGAAGGTGCGTTCCATGGTATCCAGGCACAACATCGCCGTGCAGAAGACTGGCGGAGGACCCCCACCTCAACCCCCACAATTCACATCATGGGAGGAGGAAGTCTTGAACATCCTGCATCCTGACGGCCTCGCAGGAGTCGGCGGAGGAATGGATACTGGTAAGTTGAAGCTTCAATACTGCTTCCCCCCCACCTGCATGCCAAATCAGACCCCAACCCTCACCCCCATCCTCGAACCCCACCCTCACCCCCACCCCCATCCTCACCCCCACCCTCACCCCCACCCTCACCCCCACCACCATCCTCACCCCCACCACCATCCTCACCCCCACCCCCAGCACACCTATTCCCCGCCAATGTCTCACCATCACAACCCACACATCCCAAAACCTAGGCCTGCATGCGTCCACTAAGCATGGACACCCATCACCAAAGCATGCCCAATGCATATACACATCCCCCCCACAAGCCACCCTCACCAAAGCCCCCACACACGAATGCCAGCACTTGGGGACACGGGAACCCACAGATACACCCATATGCCACACATTGAAACTATAACCATACCTCTATACCCCTGCAGGACCCGACCGTCAACACACCGCGGCGGAGGGGCCAGAATTATCCACACCCCCCACCCAAGAGGCCGTCAGCGATGACAGCAGCTCTGTCGATCTGGACACCGATGACCAGCCCGGACCATCGGGGACCTCTGGACAGTCGGTTCCCCTCACACAGGCACAGGCCACTATAGACCCTAACCCCTCTGGGAACACCAGCACAGCTCCCACCCAGCGGGCCCATGCCTCTGTCTCCAGGGCGCGTCAATCTGCGGTGTGTCTACCACTACAGGGCACCCAGGATAACCCACCACCCCAACAACAACAGGGACCTGGGGGCAGTGGTAGTGGGCACACCGGCCAGGGGGCAGAGGCCCAGGGAAACAGGGCAACTCGGCGGGCAGCTGTGCGACAGGGGGGGGAGGAGAGGCCCAGGGAACCCACTCTCCACGAGGTCCTCACCACCATCATGGGAGCATACAACCGCTCCCAGGAGACGATGGCGACGGTACTGGCCCGGTTCCAGGAGATCCAGGTGCTGCAGGAGGAACACTATCGGGGGTACAGGGAGGACATCCGAGCCATCAACACCACCCTGGTTACCATGGTAGGGCTGCTGCAGGACCTCGTAAACAGCAGGGCGGACACTGAACAACACCCAAGGGCCCCTGCCACTAGCCGGGACCAAGAACAGCCATCCACCTCCGCCGGCGCTAGTGGACAGGAGGCCCCCGCACAGCAGCAGCCCACCAGACCCCCACCTCCTGCAGGAGAAGAACCACCCCGCAAGAGGGCCCTGAGATCTCGCAAGACAGAGTAGGATGTCAAGACCCCCGCCAGCAATGGATACCACCTGATGTCATCCCACTGTCCCACATTGTCACCCTGTCCATCCTCGAACTGCCCATGCTCCATCTCTCCACAGGCCTCTGGACAATGCACCTGTGTGACTGTTACTCTGGACTCTGCCATGGACATTCCTTCACCATAGCCCCCACCCACTTGAAACCACCCATCCCATTTTGAGCACTTCAATAAACACCTATTTTGCACCAAAATATCAGGAGTCTGGCTGTGATTTCAATAGATTGTAATTGACATGACAGTGCAAATATGTCCTTGTACATGGTGAAGTCAACAAACAGCTGCCACAAAGCTGTAGTCCATGGGGAAACGAAGCACAGGACTCGAAGTGGGGACCCCAGATCTGAAATAGGGAGGGAAAAGCCAAAACTCAGTCATCATACACTGGGGCAAATAGACAGGCAGCAGAGATGCTGCAGAGTAGTTAACTTTTACTAAATTATCTTAGAAATGTTACCTGTGTCCTATTGGAAGTACTGTTCAATGATTCTGTCCCTGTTGTCTGTTTCAGCCCCGTCGTCTTCCTCCTCGTCACTCTCCTCAGGTTCCACCGCTGCCACAACACCACCGTCTCGACCATCCTCCTGCAGGAAAGGCACCTGGCGGCGCAAAGCCAGGTTGTGAAGCATGCAGCAGGCCACGATGATGTGACACACCTTCTTAGGTGAGTACATTAGGGATCCCCCGGTCATATGCAGGCAGCGAAACCTGGCCTTTAGGAGGCCAAAGGTGCGTTCGATCACCCTCCTAGTACGCCCATGGGCCTCATTGTACCGTTCCTCTGCCCTGGTCCGGGGATTCCTTACTGGGGTCAGTAGCCACGACAGGTTGGGGTACCCAGAGTCCCCCACTAGCCATACACGGTGTCTCTGTAGCTGTTCCATCACGTAAGGGATGCTGCTATTCCGCATGATGTAGGCGTCATGCACTGACCCTGGGAATTTGGCATTTACATGCGAGATGTACTGGTCAGCCAAACACACCACCTGGATGTTCATTGAATGGTAACTTTTTCTGTTCCTGTACACCTGCTCCCTGTCTCTTGGGGGAACCAAAGCCACATGGGTCCCATCAATGGCACCAATTACGTTGGGAATATGTCCAAGGGCGTAGAAATCACCCTTCACTGTAGCCAGTTCGCCCACCTCAGGGAAAATGATGTAGTTCCTCACGGATTTCATCAGGGCAGACAACACTCTGGATAACACCTTTGAAAACATGGGCTGAGACATCCCAGAAGCAATTCCCACTGTTGTCTGAAATGACCCACTTGCCAAGAAATGGAGTACTGACATGACCTGCACCAGAGGGGGAATCCCTGTGGGTTGGCGGATGGGGGACATCAGGTCGGGCTCCAGCCGGGCACACAGTTCATGGATAGTGGCACGGTTAAGACGGTAGGTCAGGATAATGTGGCGTTCTTCCATTGTCGACAGGTCCACCAGCGGTCGGTACACGGGAGGATTCATCCGTCTCCTCGCCCAACCCAGCGGACGGTGCCTAGGAAGGACAACATGGAGCACACAGTCAGGCAACCCACAGGTACGTACTCACAGCTAGCACAGTATACGATTCTCTATGCAGTGAATGGCGTGTATGAGTGGCTATGCAAGGCCTAGGCCTGTGTGACGCAGTTGAAATTGAGCCATGTGGGCCCTGGAAATGGCGGCTGCCTGACCTGTGAAGTGTGACAATGGGATGTGAGGTCAATGCGCTGGCGTGGCACACCGCGGCGGGCGGCGGGCCAAGACCGCGGCGCGAAGCCGCATTGGTTAACATTGAAGCCTATGGGTTTCAGGAGCCAATGGCGAAGGGCGCCGGCGGTGGCGGGACGCACCGCCGCGGTACGCACCGCCGCGGACGTGACCGCCATTTTCTATCTACTTATCCACTTGCGACTTGAACTTTCACAGGAGAGGACCTATACTGCAAGTGTTGCTGTGACCTCGGTCTGGAAGGGACAATGGCTGCTGCGACTGGGGAAAGGGCCCCTGCCTTCACTGGCGAGGAGTTGGAGAAACTTGTGGATGGGCTCCTCCCCCAGTATGCGCTACTCTACGGTCCTCCAGACCAACAAGTGAGTGTAATTCTATCTGGATTTGGGGCCACTGGCTGGCTTGGGGGCCTGGCGGGGATGGGGTGCATGTTGGGCCTGGCGGGGGCCTGGCGGGGATGGGGGGCATGTTGGGCATGGCGGGGGGCCTGGCGGGGGGCCTGGCGGGGATGGGGTGCATGTTGGGCATGGCGGGGGGCCTGGCGGGGGCCTGGCGGGGATGGGGGGCATGTTGGGGCTGGCGGGGGGCCTGGCGGGGATGGGGGGCATGTTGGGCATGGCGGGGGGCCTGGCGGGGATGGGGGGCATGTTGGGCATGGCGGGGGGCCTGGCGGGGATGGGGTGCATGTTGGGCATGGCGGGGGGCCTGGCGGGGATGGGGGGCATGTTGGGCATGGCGGGGGGCCTGGCGGGGGGCCTGGCGGGGATGGGGGGCATGTTGGGCATGGCGGGGGGCCTGGCGGGGGGCCTGGCGGGGATGGGGTGCATGTTGGGCATGGCGGGGGGCCTGGCGGGGGGCCTGGCGGGGATGGGGTGCATGTTGGGCATGGCGGGGGGCCTGGCGGGGATGGGGGGCATGTTGGGCATGGCGGGGGGCCTGGCGGGGATGGGGTGCATGTTGGGCATGGCGGGGGGCCTGGCGGGGATGGGGGGCATGTTGGGCATGGCGGGGGGCCTGGCGGGGGGCCTGGCGGGGATGGGGGGCATGTTGGGCATGGCGGGGGGCCTGGCGGGGGGCCTGGCGGGGATGGGGTGCATGTTGGGCATGGCGGGGGGCCTGGCGGGGGGCCTGGCGGGGATGGGGTGCATGTTGGGCATGGCGGGGGGCCTGGCGGGGGGCCTGGCGGGGATGGGGGGCATGTTGGGCATGGCGGGGGGCCTGGCGGGGGGCCTGGCGGGGATGGGGTGCATGTTGGGCATGGCGGGGGGCCTGGCGGGGGGCCTGGCGGGGATGGGGTGCATGTTGGGCATGGCGGGGGGCCTGGCGGGGATGGGGGGCATGTTGGGCATGGCGGGGGGCCTGGCGGGGATGGGGGGCGTTGGGCCACTGGAAAGGAAAATGCTGAGTAACTTGAACGTGGTATTTCTCCCTCCCTGTACGTGTCACATAGGTCCGCGCCCATGAGAAGATTGGGATTTGGCGTGCCATCGCCAAGGAAGTCCGGGGCCTGGGGGTCCACCATCGACGGGGCACCCACTGCCGCAAGAGGTGGGAGGACATCCGCCGCGGGACAAAGAAGACCGCCGAGTCTCTGCTGGGGATGGCCTCCCAACGTAGGCGGGGTGCCTGCCGTCAACTGAGCCCCCTGATGTTCCGGATCCTGGCGGTGGCCTACCCTGATTTGGATGGGCGCGTGAGGGCAGCACAGCAGACACAAGGGGGTGAGTAGAAGCATCATCTACTCTGTTGTCGTGCAGTGGAGGTGTCTGGGTGGGGGAGGAGGGCTGTGGGTCCCCCTAGGCCAGGGCGATATCTGTAGGCTGGGCACCCCCGTAAGCCCCTGTGTCCCCAGCCACCACCCTCAGTAGTGTGTCAGTACAGCCATCCCTGGGCCGTGTCATCCATGGGTGCAGTTGACAACTCTAGGCGTGTAGGGCATGTTCCACGGAATGCGTAGCGGACCACAAGTGCGCAACTTAGTGCAGGGGGCATCTGTGTCTGTCATGTCCGCTAACTGTACCGGAGATCCATGTACTCAATATCCCTTTATTTCTCTCTCCCCCCCCCTTTTTGTTTGTCTTTCTGTGCTTGTGTGCATCAGCATCATCAGGCGGAGGAGAAGTGGCATCGGGGCAGGAGGGAGCTGCATCTCACATGGCCCAGGAGGGCCATGCCACAGAGTCAGACTGGACCAGTGAGACGGAGGGCGAGGGGAGCTCCACGACGGGGACGACTGGAGCCTGCAGCGACACGGACACGTCCTCGGAAGGGGGCTCCCTTGCGGGGGTGGCACCATCCGTGCCCCCCGCCATTACAGGTACAGCCGCCACCCAGCGCACCATCTCCGCCCTCCCAGCAGCCCCTCCGCGTTCGCCCCGTGCCCGCTCTGCCAGGAAGCCGGGCATCTCCTTCGCCCCAGGCACCTCAGGCCCTGCCCCTGTTACCCCCGCTGCCCTCAGTGAGGAGGTCATTGACCTCCTCCGAACGCTCATTGTTGGGCAGACTACCCTTTTGAATGCCATCCAGGGGGTGGAGAGGGAGGTTCATCGCAGCAATGCGTACCTGGAGGGCATTCATTCGGGTCAGGCTGCCCATCAGCGATCGTTCCAGGCTCTGGCCTCAGCACTGACGGCAGCCATTGTCCCTGTCTCCTGCCTGCCTCTACTAACTCCCTCCTCCCAGTCTCCTGTTCCTCTGCCTGTCCCACCCACACCATCAGACCAGCCTGCACACACCTCAACACCCAAGAGAAGCTCATCCAAACATAAGCACCACAGATCACCCAGACATTCACACACGCAACATTCCGATGCAGACATGCCAACAGTCACTACCACCTCTGTGACCCCCACCTCCTCGTCTCCCTCCTCCCTCCCTGTGACGTCTACACTCACACCTCCATTCACCTCACCATCAGCCAGTGTTTCCATCACCAGCACACCCTCCACTCCAGTCCGCACACGTGCAGTCACCACCCCCACTGCCATTTACACGTCCCCTGTGTCCTCTCCCACTGTGTCTGTCACCCCCTCTTCCACACCACACAAACGCAGCCACCCACCCACCCAACAGCCATCCACCTCACGACAGCCTATCCCTCCTGCACCTGCACCCAAAGACAGCAAACGTGACTCACCTACAACCACATCCTCTCCCTCCACTCCCATTCCCACTGTACCTACCACTCTCCATTGTCCCAAGAAGCTCTTCCTCGCCACTACTAACTTCTTTCCTGACCCTGAGCCCCCCCCTCCTTCTCGTCGGGGTAAGAAGAGCACCTCAGCCACCACCAGCCCTGCAGCCCCCTTGACAAGGGTGCAGGGGTATTGGAGCCCGCCAGCCCGCATGTCTGGATCTTCACCCAGCAGCAAGGGGACAGCCAGCCCACCCCCTGGGAAGAGGAGCAGAAGGCGGAAGGGGCGCCGCAGGAGCCCGCCTTCTACATCCCCCCCGGACACCACCCAGAGACAGTCACCAGCCACAGCTCCAAAGGGAGGCAAGGGCCACAGGCCGAAGACTAAGGAGGGCAAGGGCAGCAAGTTGGAGAGGTCAGGCAGCAGGCCTGCTGCCCAGGAGGAGCCCACAACCCCCATAGCCGCTGCCCCGGGAGAGCCCACCACCCCCATAGCCGCTGCCCAGGGAGGACCCAGCCCAGCTGGCCAGGAGGGCCCCACCACCCACAGCCCAGGTGGGCAGTGAAGGAGCACCATCCCCGCTGCCCAGGAGGGCACCACCAGGCATTTAGCAGTTGGCCATAGACCGTCCGCCGTCTCAGGAACCGCTGAACTGGGCCCTTCAAGGCAAGAACCGCTGAACTGGGCCCCGCCGTCTCAAGAACCGCTGACCTGGGCCCTTCAAGGCAAGAACCGCTGACCTGGGCCCTTCAAGGCAAGAACCGCTGAACTGGGCCCCGCCGTCTCAAGAACCGCTGACCTGGGTCCTTCAAGGCAAGAACCGCTGAACTGGGCCCCGCCGTCTCAAGAACCGCTGAACTGGGCCCTTCAAGGCAAGAACCGCTGAACTGGGCCCCGCCGTCTCAAGAACCGCTGACCTGGGCCCTTCAAGGCAAGAACCGCTGAACTGGGCCCCGCCGTCTCAAGAACCGCTGACCTGGGCCCTTCAAGGCAAGAACCGCTGAACTGGGCCCCGCCGTCTCAAGAACCGCTGACCTGGGCCCTTCAAGGCAAGAACCGCTGACCTGGGCCCTTCAAGGCAAGAACCGCTGAACTGGGCCCCGCCGTCTCAAGAACCGCTGACCTGGGTCCTTCAAGGCAAGAACCGCTGAACTGGGCCCCGCCGTCTCAAGAACCGCTGAACTGGGCCCTTCAAGGCAAGAACCGCTGAACTGGGCCCCGCCGTCTCAAGAACCGCTGACCTGGGCCCTTCAAGGCAAGAACCGCTGAACTGGGCCCCGCCGTCTCAAGAACCGCTGACCTGGGCCCTTCAAGGCAAGAACCGCTGAACTGGGCCCCGCCGTCTCAAGAACCGCTGACCTGGGCCCTTCAAGGCAAGAACCGCTGACCTGGGCCCTTCAAGGCAAGAACCGCTGAACTGGGCCCCGCCGTCTCAAGAACCGCTGAACTGGGCCCTTCAAGGCAAGAACCGCTGAACTGGGCCCCGCCGTCTCAAGAACCGCTGGACTGGGCCCTTCAAGGCAAGAACCGCTGGCCCTTTGGCAGACGTGGCAGGGCAGGATCTATCTTGCGCAGGGCTGCAGGATGTCCTCTGGCCAACTTGCCTCCTCCAGTGGCAGTGGGGTCTGTTATGGACTGTTTGGACTGTGGCTTTGCTCTCCCCAGGATGGCCCAGTGGGCAGGCCACCCACTGTATGGACTGTATGGACTGTGGCTTTGCTCTCCCCAGGATGGCCCAGTGGGCAGGCCACCCACTGTATGGACTGTATGGACTGTGGCTTTGCTCTCCCCAGGATGGCCCAGTGGGCAGGCCACCCACTGTATGGACTGTTTGGACTGTGGCTTTGCTCTCCCCAGGATGGCCCAGTGGGCAGGCCACCCACTGTATGGACTGTATGGACTGTGGCTTTGCTCTCCCCAGGATGGCCCAGTGGGCAGGCCACCCACTGTATGGACTGTTTGGACTGTGGCTTTGCTCTCCCCAGGATGGCCCAGTGGGCAGGCCACCCACTGTATGGACTGTATGGACTGTGGCTTTGCTCTCCCCAGGATGGCCCAGTGGGCAGGCCACCCACTGTATGGACTGTATGGACTGTGGCTTTGCTCTCCCCAGGATGGCCCAGTGGGCAGGCCACCCACTGTATGGACTGTATGGACTGTGGCTTAGCACTCCCCAGGATGGCCCAGTGGTCATGGAGTCCCCTCGTGGATCTGGCGTCGTGTACTCAAGTGGCTGAGGTGCCCCCCCTTCCCTTCCCCCTGAGGTGCCTGTCCTATTTTCTTTCTGATGCCCCTGCAGTGTTCTCTCCGTGGAGTTCTTGTCGTGGGACTGGGCCTTGCCCCTTTGCACAGGACCCCTGTGATCCACGGACAGTGGTTGGACTACATTTAGTAGCTGTATATATTTTGTACATAGTTTATTTCAATATATCTGGCCGTTTCTGATCTCTTCTTTTGGTCTTTGCATTATTTCGGAGGGGGGTGGTTTGTGGGTTGTGACAGTGATCTGTGGGAATGCATTGATGTGTGTGTTGTAGTGGGTGTGGGTGGGTGGGTGTGTGCCGGTAATCTTTTCCCTCCCCTGTGTCGTAGGTGCAGTACTCACCGATGTCTTCCGCGCCGCCGGGCGTGCTCCTGGTATATGAGGAGGAATAGGAGTGCGGGGATGACCTGCAACTCTGGCTCCATACTGCCGGAATCTCCCGTGGAGTGCGTAGAGGTGAGCGTTTTCCCGTTCGTAGTCTGTTTCCGCCGTGTTCTTATCGGCGGTGCTCCCGCCCCGGAAAAGGTGGCAGATTGGTGGGTCGTAATAGGGTGGGCGGTACTTTGTCTGCCGCCGGGCTGTTGGCGGGAACCGCCGCGCTGTTTGTTTGTACCGCTGTGGCGGTCGGAGTGTTAAGTTGGCGGGCTGTGTTGGCGGTTCCCGCCAGGGTCAGAATGCCATTTTTAATACCGCCGGTCTGTTCGCGGTCCGACCGCCGCCTCTCCGCCGACCGCCAGGGTCAGAATGAGGGCCTTTGTGATGATAGTGCAGAGCTTTTGCTCCATGAAAGTTGGGCTCATTGGTGTTGGGACTGTATGAATTAAGGATAGTGATGTGTTTCCCACACTAAGGCCTGAGTTATATTGTATCTACCAAATGTTTCATTTTGTTGATATATTAATGTAAATGGGAGTCCTATCCTAACCTACAGGGCTGTTCCTTAGACATACTAAGAATAGTCTATAAACTAAAGGTAGGGACTGGGAGATTACTGGTCCAGTGCACAGTCTCCCAAATTGAACCTGTAATATCGAAATAGGTGCACTGTTCCACAAGAGAGAGGGAAAACAAGAAAACTGATCAAATTAGAAAATGGCGAATCTATACTGAGTATTCTTAGGAGGGCCCTCAAGCACCCACTAGGGTGACAGGTATCATCATCGGCCTTACTCCTCGCCAGACTGGTGCTGCAATGCCTGGCGGGCCTCCCAGCATTCTGGGTGGCACTCAACCATTGTTAATTCGCTAGCAACGAGGGTCTGGGAAAGAGACTGAGTAAGGAAAGGAGAGTATAGAATGAAGAAGAAGACTCTTAAAATTAGCTCTGAACCTGAGTCATTGTTTTAATGCGATAGAAATTGGGTTCAGGCCAAGATTAAAAACAAAATTATAAGAGTGTTACTGGAGACAATGTACCGTTACACTCTATGCTCAGGGAAGGTAGTTCACCTAATCCTGCATGGTCAACATGTTTCGCGTCTATGGTTGGTCACAAAGTGATCCAGTGACGCTTCTTCAGGACCCACAAAAAAAGCCTTTGATTATTAAACTACTTCTCCTATGTGTCAGTAATGAATCGAGTGCACAAAAAGTCACTTACAGTGTGGAAGACAGAATATGTCTAAGTCAGTTGGTCAGTACAGTCGCCCTGCATATAATCAAAAAGACACGGTACAATTAGTGCCAGTGGTCAACACAGAAAAAGACACAATTAAAAACAATTATAGTGACAACCACCCTTAATCAGTGTGTAATAAATAGAGATATAAAGGTTTTGCGATGCTTACCATCCCATATTAGAGATTGGGCTCCCTAGGTCTGCGCTAGCATCAACCAAGGAGAACGAACTAGATAAAGATAATAATGGTATGTAATAATGTAAAACCGCATAGTAATACATAGTGCCGAACAAGTCTGAGTAAACCTGTCTGACTTATATTGTCGAGTTTGATGTTAGACACACTTGTGCGCAGAGATGTATGTGTTCACATTTCTAGTGTCTGTTAAAAAGCCGTTTACATGGAAAGAGAAAGTATTCTAATGCACTAGGTGGCAATGTCTCTAACCTAGAAGATGTTACTGCTATTGACTGAACAGTCATCTTAAGAATAGGTTGCCCTTTCAGTATATAAGGGTCATATTGCCAGAAAACATACATAGCAAACACACACATATTTTATCTTGGCCACTTAATGACCTGTTTATATAAGTAGTGTATGCTAAAAATGTCCCAGGAGGGCCTCATGCATATTGCCACACGTCCGTTCTTGCATCTGAATGAGGAAACGTAGTGTCTAACAAAGTGTAACAGGATCTAAATGATTCATGGTGGTCGCCCGGTAAAAATAAAACAAATTTAAAGGTACCATGCAAGTAATGAAGCAAATAGCGTGAGAGATAAATGTTCCCTTATGATCGGAAAACACAACAAATATCGCCGTGGTCCCTTGCTTACTTCATTTGGTCCTCGGTTCGTCAGGAAACCTACCCCCTGCCGCGCGCCTGTAGACGGCGTGTTGATGCGGTAGGGGGTTATTTAAGCTCGCGCTGTATAACGTGAGCAACCCGGAACAAACCAGCTGGTTGTTCCGGGTACTAAAGATAGAAAAAGGACTCCCGTCTCAGCGGCCATCTTGAGGAGTCACAAAGGTATCGAGTGATTGTCACATGTTGCTATTCCTGTCCAGGCATCAAAAATGGGTTACTATGGCGGACATATTTTATTTACAAAAACGGGGTGACAAATGGATATAAAGCCCATATAATGGGGCTAAAATAACAAAGTAGCCAGAGGCACCCTTTCTTTGTATTAGAAGTAAATAAAGTCAAAAATAATTCAGCAATAAAAATGTATTCATATCATAATAGACAAAGAAGTAAATCATCCATATTGAGGCAAAGATATATATATATATCTCGACCGATCTGTTAGAATCTCTTAACTGGTAAGCGTTACGGTGCTTTTCAACAAGGTATAGACAAACTAGTAATTGTCACTCTGTCAAAGTTAAACGTCATGTACATGGAATACGGTGACCCTTCCTCTTTCAGGAAAATTTAAGGTGTTAATAAATTCCAAGGTATGTCATCATTCAATCCTTCTTTATGAGTTTTCAATCGGAACACCCATCTCTGTTCGGTCTTGAATAAATAGTTAGGGTTGTTGCTGTCATATCTGGGTACTTGTAGTACTATCCACCACATATCGTCAGGGCCATGTTTTGCATCCAAAAAATGTGCACTCAGCTTTGTGGTAATGCGGGAGCATCTGATATTGCTCCGGTGTTCATTAATACGTAATTTTACTGGGCGAGTAGTCATTCCGATGTATTTTAAGTTGCAGGGACAGGAAATTAGGTAAATACACTGTCGTGTATTGCAATTAGTGTGTTTGTTTAGATGCCAAATCCCGAAATGGTTAAGGTCAATGCTGTTTAAGCGTTTAGTGAGGGGACAGACATTATATGTGCCACATGGGTGGTGACCCATCACTGGAGGTAAATTCCATAATGTCGTTTGTTTCTGTGTCTCGTTGGGCATACGAGGGCGAGTATGAACAGGTAGGTCTCGTATGTTTGTTGACCTTTTGAAAGCAAAAAGGGGTTTTGGGATTCCCGTACCACCACTCTGTAGTATGTTCCATCGTTTATTAATTAATTTTTTGATGGTATTAGACAATGGAGTGAAAGTCGAGACACACGTCAGACGTGTTTCCGGATCTTTAGGTGTTGAAGTTAACAGAGCCTCGCTATGGTTGTTGCGGGCTCTTTTATAAGCAGAGTTGATAATCTTGTTCGGATAGTGTCGATCCTGTAATTTATGTTTCAAATCACGGGATTGAATATCAAAGGTTTGGGTAGTGCTACAATTCCGTCGCAACCTCAAAAATTGCCCAAATACTAAGAATAGTCACCTATGAGCTCATCATTTTTATGTTCCTCAAACATACGATGGGCGCTTCACTTCAACGAAGACTTCAATTGTACGCCAATATGCATATCCTATATCTATTTTGGGGTGACCTGTCTCATTTTGCCGGGATTATTTAGGCCTGTCATATTCCTTGTTAAGAAATGGGTATGAGCAAGATCACTCTGGTTAGAAGTAATGGAGGATCGTCTGAGTGGCCCGATTGGTCAGGCATGTTGTACTATGTTTTACCGTCCAGGGGACAGCTACCTCAAATAGCTACACTTAACCAGGTTCGTGCAGCTGCAGTTACAAGCATTGCACTAAACAACATTCTAGCAGAGTGCCATTAGCCAAGAAATCTGGCAGATATATAAGACATGTACTGTGTGCATGATTTCTACTCCCCAATGTCAAATGTCATAGCCCTTACTATAAGGAGCTATTCAAGCATCATGCCTTCCCCAGGGTAATACAGAAAAAGACTAGAACTTCATACATGAATGGCAATGCAGAAACAACATGCAAGTTGAGGGGATTGAATGCTGGATTGCTAGGACATTAATCCTTGGACACATACTTCAGGACTAACTAGTTGTGAATTCCAGTGGTGGCAGACACCATAATTGTGCTGCTCTTCCCAGGCCCATAATACCCTCAACACTTCAACTGCCAACAGGAAACAGACTTATGCCCTGTTCATGAGTGTGTTGGAGTTTTCCAACCCCTGCACAGTGGTTAGAATTCTGAGTTGTTTGGAATTTGCTGCACCTCGTAATCACCAGGCGCTATAACCGCCCCCCCCCCCCTTTTGTTAAATTTCAGCAGATCAAACCTTCTGGCACATAAGAGGAAGAAAGTCTACAGCATTTAAAGTGACATGTGGATTTTGGTGCGGTTGGAACCAAAATCTCTATGATATTCCCCAAATACTTAGCACAGGTTCAATTATACCCCTGATAAATTCCGAACCACATGGACTCTGAATTTATACCTTGTGATAAATTGTATCTTTCCTCCAACCCACTCAGAATCAGTGCCTTTTTGTTTAAAGGCAACATGCCACCAGACTTTACCTGCATGGCCAAATATAAATACTTTTCTGACTGGATGAAGCAGAGCCAATCAGCATCCAGCAGCAATGATTTTGAAGCTAGCAAAATTATTTCCATGAAGTCAATATTAATAAGATGGAAGGTACAAATGCCTAATTTCACTTACTTAATGCTGTTAGCAAGCCATAAACGGAGTGTCCTCCCTCAAACATGAGGTGAGAGTAGGACAGAAAGCACTGCTGTAAGCACAACAGAGGGAGCAAGAAAAATAATGGCCACTTATTTGTTGGCATGTTTTATAAATGGTACTAGTCCCAAAGGTGAAATGACCAGTGATGCCAGTGAAATACCAATCAGGTGGCAACACTATCCCTTGCTCATGTATCGTCACTGTTTATCACTCACTTTTCAGCCTTTGCCCCTACTCCCTTTCTTCTCATCTGCCCCATTACTTTATCCATTTCTGCTCACACTCTAATCACCACTGTTTAATTTTCATCCCTCACTCTTTCTAGCTGCTCCCGCCTCCCTGAGTTGCCGTTCCTTACAATTCAATCAAATTTTCTAACTCCTCATCTCACTCCTCAATCCTCATCTGATACTCATTATGCCTCACTAGCTAGACCTTGTCCCTCACTTCTCATTACTCATTTCTCATCCATCACCGTGAATCCCTTACTCATCATCCCTCACTCCTATTTTCCTCATTTACCATCCATTAATTACTTACTCACTGCCTGTGCCTCACAGCATTCATGCCTCATGTCACATCACTCATTTTAAATCTCTCACGTGTTATTCCACAGAGCACTCACTCCTCATTTTTAATTTCTCACTCTTCGTCCTTTATTTCTCATTTCCCTTATCCTTCTTCCCTCATTCCTTATCCCTCACTTATCAATCCTCAGCTCTTGCGTCTGATTACTCGCCCCTCACTTCTCATCCTCCTACCCCATTCATTACTTTCATGGCTAGCTAAAGTCTCACTTTATTTCTTGTCCATCAGCCCTCAACCCTCATCCTTCACTCCTCATTCATCTTCTCTTTCACATCATTTGATCCTCATGTATTTGCACTCACTTAACACTCACTCATCAGTCGTTATCCATTACTCATACTAACTCACTCCTCACTTTTCATCCCTCAGCCCTTCTATTGTTCTTCAGTCCTCATTCTTTACTTCTCTTCTAACAAGCTGAGGGCCCGAATGGTGGTGAAGAGGGATTGCCAATTCCTGTCAATGCTTGAATTGTCCAACGGGCACAACATACATTTAAAAATTTAGGGCCTCATTACGACTTCAGCGGTCAGTTTGGATTTGCTGGTAAAAGGTGCCTGGGAGATGTACTTAGCAAGATGCCATGATTTTGGGTTGGCCACACATGACAGAACTTGGAATAAAAGAGGATCATAATGCTGATCCACCAGTGTTTGAGGTGGATGGATGTAATCTTCTGGATACAAATAATATAGTTTATTCTGACTTAAAGAGTGAGTTTCCAAATGTTTTTTTAGTCAATTAGGCAATATGAAAAACTTTATTTGAACACACAATAATATATATTTTTTAATTATACCAGTGAGACAAAAGTTGAGAAATGTTCCATTTATTTACAGAGTAAAACTAAAAGAAATGTTACATGCCTTATGTGAAAAAGGCATTAAAGATCCCATTGAAAGTTCTGATTGGGTATCTCCAATAGTAATTTCTTTGAAACCAAATGGTAATTTGAGGCTCTGTGTAGACTTACAGTGTCTCAATGAAGCTATCTAGATGGATACATTGGTGTGGTCACCCCTGTCTTTTTTGCTTCTGCCTTCCATGTTTTGACTGTGTGCTGAACCCTTTTTTTGCTGTTTATGGTACTCTGGGCACTTCACCACTGCTGACCAGTGCTAAAGTGCAAGTGCTCCCATGTACATTATATGTGTAATTAGCTTTTCAATGATTGGCATACTTGATTTACTTGTAAGTCCCTAGTACAGTGCACTATAGGTGCCCAGGGCCTATAAATCAAATGCTACTAGTGGGCCTGCAGCACTGGTTGTGCCACCTCTGTAGTAGCCCTGTACAGATGGCTCAGACCCGCCACTGCAGTGTCTGTGTTTGCAGGTTTAAACTCCAATTCGACTTGGCAAGGGTACCCAGTTGCCAGGCCCAAAGCTTCCCTTTTTTTACATGTACGATAGGCCCTAGGTAGTCCCCTGGGCAGGGTGCAGTGTATGTTAAGGGTGGGACATTTACTTCTTGTGACTTACATGTCCTAAAAGTGAAATACTGTCAAATTCAGTTTTCACTGTTGCAAGGCCTATCTCTCTCAGAGGTTAACATGGGGGCTGCCTTTAAATATCCTTAAAGTGTAGTTTCCTATTGAGAGCAGATAGAAATTTGGAGTTTGGGGTCTCTGAATTCACATTTTAAAAATACATCTGTTAGTGAAGTTGGTTTTTAGATTGTTAGTTTGGAAATGCCACTTTTAGAAAGTAGACATTTTCTTGCTTCAACCATTCTGTGACTCTGCCTGTTTGTGGATTCCCTGTCTGGGTCAGACTGACAGTTGGGCTGTTGTGAATTCCCGCTAGACAGTGACACAAGGGGAGCTGGGGTGTAGCCTGCATATCCTGATGAGCCATCTGAGCCAGAGTGGAGGGAGGAGTGATCAGTTACACCTGAAAGGGTTGTGCCTGCCCTTACACACAATGCAATCTCAAACCCCCTGGTGTGTGTCTGGGGCCTGGCCTGGGCAAGGTAGGATTCTATAAACAAAAGAGACTCCCCATTGAAATTTGCCTACTTCAAAGGCAGAAAGGGATATACATAGTGGACCAAAAAAAACAGACTTTAGAGCACTTCTGGAACCAAGAGGAAACTATGCCAAGGAGAAGAGCTTAAGTGCTGAGGAGAAGTGCTGTCCCTGCCTGTGACTGTGCTTTTTTGGGTTATCCTGCAGTTGCTACTTCTGCCTGTGAAAGGGAACAAAAACTATACTTTGTTGTGTATTCCTGCTTGAAGAAGAATCTCCAAGGGCTTGGACTGAGCTTGCCTCCTGTTTTGTATTCTCAGGGCCATCAAAGACTTCCCCTGCCAACACCTGGACTCTCTGCTAAGACTTCTGCCCTACCAAATGGTACCCTATCCAGTCCCTGGGTCCTTGAAAGGTGAAGTTGGCATACAAAAAGCTGAAATCCACACACAGAACACCTTGTGTGGAAATTTTTGACACACCATCTGCAACGCGGCTGATAAACAATGCCCCACTCCCTTTGTGGCAAAAATCGATGCTCCACCTGCATTGCGGCTGTGAAATTGATGCATCACGGCTGGAGAAATTATGCCCACTTGCGGCTGCTGATAACGATGGAAACCTCACGCAACGCAGTTTTCTAACACTGTGTAACCGTATCTCTCATATATCGTCTCTGACTATCAAAGTCATTATGAATCGACGCAGATCCGAGGTGCCCTGTCCTAAAATTGATGTATCGCTCTCTTGCGAGGGACAAATATTACACATCGCCTATCCGACCGAAGAAGAAATGACGCACAGCCTCACTTGTGAGTAAGGAATCGACGCATCGCTGATTTTTCTGAAGCATGCTCGCCCGTGCGGCTTTATTTTTGACACAAACCAGGTACTTTGTGTAAAATCAATAGAGTAAGACTCTTATTCTTTTGAAAATTCATATCTTGATTTGTGTATGTTGGATCTTTGTTGTTTGGTCTTGTTTGACTTAGATGAATATTGCTGATTTTTCTGAACTGGTGTGGTGTCAATTTTGTAGTGTTTTCACTGTATTACCGTTTGTGTTGGTACAAATACTTTACACATTGCTTCTAAGATAAGCCTGACTGCTTGTGCCAAGCTACCAAGGGGGTAAACAGGGGTTATCTAAGTGTGTTTCTCCATTGCTCTAGCTAGAGTGAGGGTCCTTGCTAAGACAGAGTGCAAACTGACTGCTAACCAGAGACCCCATTTCTAACATTTCCCTTTACTAAATTTGCAGCAACTGATGACATCTATTGGTGATGCTGAAGTGTTTTCAACAATTGACTTGGCTAATGCTTACCATCAAATACAATTGGATCCTGATTCCAAACATTTTACAGATTTCATTACCTTGCGGCCAACCCCCTAAAACCATCCAACCCCGCGCCATGCACGTCCTTCAGCTATGTGTGGTGGGGGTTGGCTAATTAGTACTTTACAGAAGTTCATAACACCTGAGGGGATGTTCCAGTATAAGAGAATGCCATTTGGTTTAGCAAGTGCATCTACTATTTTTCAGAGTGAAGTGTCCAGGGTATTGTCAGATATAACTGGTGCAACGGTATTCCAGGATGACAAATTGATATTTGGGAAGGATATGAATGAACATGATAGTGTGTTGAGAAAAGCGTTACAAGCGTTGATTGTAAAAGAGCAGAAATGTAATTTTGGTAAACATCAAGTGGAATATTTAGGACATGCTATTTTAAAGGATGGCATTTGTCCAAAAATTGGCCATTCTCAATCTATTTGTGAGGCTCCAGAACCAAATTGTGTAGAACAATTGATATCTTTTTTAGGTTTGACAGAATTTTATTCTTGGTTTGTGGACAATTATGCCTCCAAAGTGGAGAACTTGTGAACATTACAAAGGAAAAATTCTAACTTTTGGTGGAAGCAGGAGCACAGTGAAGAATTTGTAGCTATCAAAAAGGAAATTGTCAATGCACAATGTTCAAAATCATTTGGAGTAGGAGCTGATTGAACTATTTCTGTGGATGCTAGTGGGTATGGAATTGGAGCTGTGTTATGTCAACAAAAGAATGGAAATGTGTTGGTGGTTGCATGTGCATCTCACAATTTGACACAGGCAGAAAGGAGTTATTCCATAATAGAAAAATAATTACTTGCTGCAACTAGGGCAGTGCAACGCTTTAGGATATATGTGTGGGGTCGGAAATTCAAAATATGTACAGACCATCAACCATTGGTAAACATTTTAAATCCAGGAGATGGTAAAAATCTCACTCCATGGTTAGCACGATTGGCTTCAAAATTACAAATGTACCCTTCACGATACAATGCATTTTCCAGGGAAAAACAATTGTGTGGTGGATGGGTTATTTCGGCTGCCTTTAAATAATGGAAATAATAATGAGTCTTGACGATAGAAAGTGTGATGTGGCATTCACATATGATGACGTGGTGTCTGTTGAGAATTACAAAAAGGAATTGGAGCTGTCCGAGGAAAGATGGATGAAAGAAATGGGAAAAAGATTTTGGGCCTGATTACAACTTTGGTGGAGGGGGTTAATCCGTCCCAAATGTGACGGATATCTCGCCCGTCGTATTACGAGTCCATTATATCATATGGAACTCATAATACAGGGAGCGAAATATCCGTCACATTTGGGACAGCTTAACCCCCTCCGCCAAAGTTGTAATCAGGCCCAATGTGTTGTTAAGAGTGAAGGAGCTTCTCAAAAAAAGGGTGGCTATCTGAACGGCATTTACAAGGTGAATAAAGTAAATTTTAGAAAGTCTAGGATTAATTATCTGCATTATTTTAAGAGGTGTCAAGATTGTGCTTCCCACTGGGATGTGGGAAAGTATTGTCAAGTTGTCAATCACATGACCTGAAGGTCATGGGATTATGGCAAGTACCAGGAGAAAAATTAAAGAAAAGATTTGGTGGCCAGGTATGGATGGGATGGTGGACTTTTGGGTGAGAGAGTGTAATGCATGTAAATCAAGTGACAAAATAGTTAAGCCTATGGTGGTACCTCTACAAATGGTTGAGTTGCCTGAGGGACCCTGGCTCAAGGTAGCGATTGATTTCATGGGTCAGTTTACCATATTGCCATCCATTCACCACATTGGCATCCAAAGAGGAATATGCCATTGTCCTCATTGACTATTTTTCTAAATGGCCAGAAATTCGTATGGTTGGTAATGCAACCACGGATGTGGCGATTGGTTTTCTGGAAGATGTGTTTGCCAGGGAGGGTATTCCAGAAACTCTGGTATCTGATAAAGGTGTACAGCTCACATCTAGTAAGATACAATCATTTTTCAAAAAGTGGAGTGTAAACCATGGAAAGGTGTCAATATACCATCCTGAAAGTAACAGTCAAGTAGAAAGGTGTAATAGAGTAATTAAAGCTCTCCAAAGTATGTTATTATCTTACAGAATCACTCCCCATTCTGTAAAAGGTAAAACACCATTTGAAGTGTTGAGAGGGAGTAAGTCATCTTCCCAGTTAGTTCCATGGTGGTTGAGGAATAAGAAACAGGAGGAGATGATGACAGAAAAGTACCAAAGTCAAGTGTTTAATAAGATCAATAAAGGGAGAACTATGTCTAATATTGTGGCAGGACAATATGTGCGTGCACAAAAACCTGGTTTGGTGGCAAAAGGAACGGGCTGTTGGTCTCATCCTGTGAAAATAGTAAAAGTGGTGGATGGTGCTATCAAACTTGATGATGGTAGGGTATGTAATTTGCAACATGTAAATTTGTGTAAAGCTGTCAACATACATGGGGATGAAGATTGTGGGATGCAGGATGATACTAATGGTTATTTAGTGGGGGAGTGTGTGTGTCTTGAATCTAAGTTGCAACCAGATGTGTGTCCTGCAATACATCCAGATGTAGTAAGTGGCGGCAGTGGTAAAAATTTCAGGAATGGGGTGTTTGAAAGCAAAAGTGTCCAGAATACTATTTGTGTACCTGCTCGACAAAGTGAGAGAGATAAAAATTTACCTGGGCATCTCAAAGAGTTTGTGATGAAATAGAGATATTTCTTTCCAGATTTGTGTATATTAATATTTTGTTATTGGAGTTTAGGGAACTAATTCAGTACGTTAATTCCTTGCCTTTGTATTTTGTTTTTTTATTTTTTGGGGTGGAAGGTGTGTGTGGTGGTTAGAACGTTAAGATAAGGGGTCCCAATGGGGGTAGAATGTAGGATAAGAATTGTACAGGAAGTAGAACGTTGTAATGGCAGTTACAGAGTGACAGTTGCCGAATCCTGTTGTGTTGGCATTGCTCTCTGTATGTACAAACCTCTTCAGAAGCATATCAGCACTAAAGAACTGTCCCTGTGCCATTTACTGTGTGGTTCATTCTTTACACGTCAGCTTCAGCACCCAGACCCCCCCGGCAACCACAGCTTCACCTCCGACCAACCTCCTGCTCTCCTGGACCCACATCAACACCAACACCATCGAAATCATGAACACCATCCACTCCGGCTCTCCATCTGATCCCTGCCCTTATCACGTCCTCAACAAAGCAGGCTTCGTCATAACACCCCAACTACAGAAGATCGTCAACAGCTCCTTCGAGTCCGCCACCTTCCAGGAGAGCTGGAAACACACCGAGATCAATGCCCTCCTCAAAAAACCCAAGGCGGACTCAAAGGACCTTAAGAACTTCTGGCCTATCTCCCTGCTCCCCTTCCCAGCAAAAGTCATCGAGAAGGTCGTCAACAGACAACTAACCCCCTTCCTAGAGGAGAACTGCACCCTTCCAAATCCGGATTCCGCAGCAACCACAGCACCGAAACCGCCCTCATCGCCGCCACCGATGACATCAGAACCAAACTGGACAGCAGCAAAACCACGGCCCTCATCCTCCTGGACCTCTCGGCTGTATTTGACACCGTCTGCCACGACACCCTATGCTCATGCCTCAGCAATGCTGGAATCCGCGACAGAGCCCTGGACTGGGTAACCTCCTTTCTCACTGGCAGAACCCACTTGGACGCCACCGAAATCATCTGCGGCGTACCCCAGGTTTCGTCCCTCAGCCCGACCCTCTTCAACGTTTACATGGCCCGCTCGCTAACATATTTTATTTATTTTATTTAATGCGTTTTTATATAGCGCGGACTATACCCGAGGGTGTCAGAGCGCTTCACAATAGGCAAAGTAGAGATACAAGAGGAGAAGAATTACAAGTGAGCCTGTTACAAAAACAAACGTTACATTACATGAGGCAATAGTGAAAATTGTGCAAGTATCAAGAGCAAAAAAGTCCACGAGGTAGCAAACGATACGTTACGAAAGGAAAAAGTGACGTGTGCAGGTTACAAGAGCACATAAAGTACGAGTAAAGGTAAAAAAAATTGCAATAAATGGTAGACACTCAAAACACTCAAACAATAGTTCCGTTACATGAGGCAGTGGTGGCCGTTGTGCATGTATCAAAAGTAAACAAGATATAAGAGGTAGCAAATGATACGTTGTAAAAGGAAAGGTGCCGTGTGCAAGATACAAAAGAGTACAAAATACAGGTAGAGGTATAAAACTGCACTAAATGGCAGACACTCAAAACACAAAAACACCCTGGGAAGGCACTTCTATAGGCGTGGAGAACAGAATTTCCTATAATGGAAGGACTTCCTTCAGGAAACAGAGAACTAGAATTCAATTTGGAAGTGTCTTTGAAGGAGGAGAGCTTTGTGGTCAGTTTTGAAGGCCTGGGAAGAGGTGGTGGTCCGAAGCTGAGGCGGAAGTGAGTTCCAGATTCTCACCGCGTTGCCTGAAAAGGATTGGGCCATCGATCTTTCCTTCTTGAAAATGGGAGGTTCAAGCAGTAACTTTTCTGCATTACGTGATGGTCTGGAGCCCCCAGAGAGTTTCAGTTTATTCACCAGGTAGCGAGGGGAGGAGGAGTGCAAGGCTTTGTGGGTGATACATGCAGTTTTGTAGATAGATCTTGCCTCTATGGGAAGCCAACGGAGGGTGGATAAAATGGGTGTGATGTGGTCGCTTCTTTTGGCCCCATATATGAAACGAGCTGCTGAATGGAGAATAGACTTCAGGGGGGAAAGGTGGGATTTGGGAAGGCCAGTAAGAAGAGAGTTGCAGTAGTCCAATCTGGAGAGAACCAGCGATTGGACCAGGGTTTTAAGGTCATGCTCCGGGAAGAAGCGACGAATCCCCCAAAGAAGGCGCAGTTGGTGTCGAGCAGACTTTGCAATGGAGTCGATGTGGGAGAGTAGATTGAGTTTTTTGTCGAGAGTGACACCAAGGGATTTTGCGCTCTCGACAATGATGGGCTTATTGTTCATTAGATTGATCTGATCCATCCATGTTTGCACTGGGGGATGAGAAAGTGAGGAGGAGAGGAGGAGGAATTCTGTTTTGGAGGGATTCAGGATCAGTTGATGAGTTACCATCCAGTTTTGAATGGAGTCGAGAGTAGAGCTAAGGAAGGAGAGATCGTGAGTGGAGGCCACCTTGAGGTAGATCTGAGTGTCATCCGCATATAGATGATAGTGGATCCCGGATTTACTCAGGAGATTTCCCAACGGTTCTAAATAGAGATTGAACAGTGTGGGTGCAAGTATGGAGCCTTGAGGAACACCTTGACTGACCGCTAAAGGAGCTGAAAGACTGTTCGCTATTTTGATCATTTGGGATCTATCAGAGAGGAAGGAGGCAAACCATTTGAGCACAGTGCCCTCCATGCCCATTCTCTGTTGAAGAGTGTTAAGGAGAGTGTTGTGATTGACAGTGTCAAAGGCTGCAGAAAGGTCGAGAAGAATTAGAAGACACGACTCCCCTGAATCGAGTATCTGCAGCGCGTCATCAATCACTAGCAGCAGGGCTGTTTCAGTGCTGCAGTTTTGAATGAAGCCGGACTGGAAATTGTCAAGAAGATCATTTTCCTTGATATGGCGAGAGAGTTGTTTCGCTACACATTTTTCTGTGATTTTTGCAAGAAAGGGTAGGTTAGTGATGGGACGGTAATTGTTGAGGTCGTTCACATCAGCAGTGGGTTTTTTAAGCAGGGGGGTGACCTGCCCAGTTTTGAAGGAAACAGGAAGGGAGCCTTGACTGAGGGAGAGGTTGACCAGAGTGGTCCAATAGGAAAGAGAATTAGTATAGAAGTCAATGGCAATGGCACTAGGGATGGGGTCAAGAGAGTGGTTAGAGGGCTTTGTATCGAGGATGCATTTAAGGAGAGCATCATCAGAGATGGGGTCAAAGTTTTGCCAAATGGTTAAGGATTTGCGCTCCTCTGTAGGGGTAGGATGAATGACCTGATCTACAAGTGATTTTACTTTTTCGTCAAAGAATACAGCGAATTCCGCTGCTTTCTTTGTGGAATCTTCCAATTTGGAGGTTGGGTGAGAGCTGTTTGGGTTCTTGATGAGGTCGAATAGTTTTTTGGGTCTATTTTTGGCTGAGTCAAGGAGGGATTTGTAGTGCGACGCTTTTCCAAGGAAGATGAGCTTGTGGTACTTGGATCTTGCTAAACGAAGAGTGGCCAAATTTTCAGTGGAGGGCGCTTGTCTCCATTGTTTCTCAAGGGCTCTTAGGAACTTCCTTTCTTGATAGAGGGATTTGTTGAACCAAGGTGCCGAGGGAGTGGGCCTTTTCTTTTTGCTTTGGAGCGGAGCAACATTATTGATTTCGACTGCAAGGACTGTGAGGCATTGGGAGGTGAGTTCGTTAACATCTAGGTCCGGGTCTAGCCTTGGAAGTGATAGCAAAGCAGAGTCACAGAGGGTGCTGAGGTCAATATTTTTAGTGTCACGGAACCAGGAAGTAGCCCTCTTGGGCTGGCCAAGAGTTATAGAGTGTGATAGGTGAATAGAGAATGGGATGAGGAGGTGGTCTGACCAGTCTACATGGATAGGGGTAGCGATAGTCAGCAAGCCTGCTTTAGAAATAACAAGGTCCAGGATTGAGCCTTTAGAGTGTGTTGTTTCTGTGCAGTGTTGGCTAAGATCGTTTGCAGAGAGGAAGGTGGCCAGCAGATTCGCATAGGTGTCTTGAGGCGAGCCCCAATGGACATTGAAGTCACCCACGAAGATCTGATTGTCACTTTGCGTGTATTGGTCGCTGATGCAGTCCGTGAGTTCCTCCATAAACGAAGGGCTGCTACCAGGTGGGTGGTAAATGACATGGAATCTGAGAGGTGCGCGGTGGTGCAATTGAAGCTCAAGAGATAGGCATTCAAAAGTGTGGAAGGAGCTGTTAGGAAGAGCCTTAAGTTGAAGGGAGTTTCTAAAGATGACTGCAACACCTCCCCCAACTTTGTCAATTCTATCATTTCTAAGTATAGAATAGCCTGTGGGTACCAGGAGATCAAACATAGAGTGAGAGGTATCGTTGAACCAGGTCTCTGTGAGGAAGAGCATGTCAATATTGTGCAAGTTGATGGTATCAGAGATTTCAAGTTTGTGTTTTATTGCAGATCTGCAGTTGTGGAGCAAACAGCGCAGCTCTGACACAACTGTTTTGGTGATGGGGGCACTTGGGCTATGAGGGGTGATAGGGATATTGTACTTATATGAGGGCGCTCGGGATTTAGGTGGGCGAGTGGTTCTGACAGAGGAGATGGTCGGAATAGAGTAGATAACAGGGTTACTGGGAAGTGAAAGTGAAGGAAGGGTGGCATTCGAGTGCTTGTGTGGATTTGCAGACGACAGGCTATGCTTAGCTATAATGGGATGTGGGGGTGAGGTGCATCTCGTGGAAGGGTGAGTGGTTGTCAAAGGAATTGAGGTGTGTGGGAAAGTCGAGATCTTGGAGCTTAAAACTAAAATGGTTGCTTCAAGTTGGGAGATGGCGGTGATTAGAGAGCCTAGCTTATTTTCCAGAGAGAGTGAGGGAGAGCACGGCATGTTGGGTGGCTCGAAGGAAACAGGTGGGGGTGCACTAGGCAGTGTACGGCAGGGAGAGGTGGGGGAACGAGAGGGGAGTAGGGGTATAGGGTTCAGAGGTGGGGAAAGGTTTTGGAAGAGAGCAGGAGTTGGTGCATCAGGGGTGAGAGGAGAGTTGTCGTTGTTGGCATTGCAAGAAGGATAGGACTTAAGGGCAAAATTAGGGGGCGATAGGAGAGGAGTGGGGCGGTGGGGCGGAAGGAGAGGGGAGGAGTCATAGGGATTAGGGGGGTTTGGAAGGAAGGGAGGGGAGGGGGTTGGATAGGTCCTGGTCGCTAAGTGAGGTGGCTGTGAGGGAGCGGGTATCAGGCAGAGTGAGGGGGACTGGGAGAAAGGGAAGTTGAAGAAAGGAGGTGATTCTGCTCGGACCGAGGGAGGGAAGGGGTTACCCGGGGAGGAAAGGGGGTAGTACAGCATTGCTGAAGGAGAGTGGGGAGGGAGAGAGATGGGATGTAGTTGTGGGGAAATCGGGGAACAACGTGAGGGGAGGAGTGGGTGGAAAAGCAGAGAGGAGGAGGGAACAAGGGGAACAAGGGGAACGTAGGGAACATAGACAAGGGGAGAGGGCTGGCGGAGAGGTGGTCTATGGAGGGGGGTGTCCGAAAGGGATAGGGGGGAGGAGATGAGAATGGAGTGCCGGGACGGTGCAGAATGGACGAGGAGCGTGTTAGCTAGAGGTAATGCTGAAGTGAAGAGGGGAGGGGCAAACTGTGAGGGGGGAAGAATAGGAGGGGAGGCAAACTGTGAGGGGGGAAGAATAGGAGGGGAGGTCCGAGGGGAGAGAAGAGGGTCGGCCTGTGCCTCCCTAGGGTGCAGCCTGTTGAAGAGTGGGGGGGTCAAGGGAGGAGAAAGGGAGTAATTGGTGGAGCTGGATGGAGAGTCAAGGGATAGCCCGGTCGCAGGGGAGGGGAGTAGGGAAGGGAAAAGGCGGTCAAAGAGAGAGAGATAGGTGTCTTTGGCTTGCATCATAACAGTGCCGTTGTTATAGAGTGAGATAGTGAGGGAGCCGTTAAAGCCCGCAGAGGGGGAAATTTTTAGCGGTTTGCCCGCACAAATGCCCTGATTCGGCGCGCTCATTCCGAAAAACATAGCCCGATCCCACAACCTCAATATCATCTCATATGCTGACGACACCCAGCTGATCCTCTCCCTCACCAAGGACTCCGCCAAGACCTACCTCCACGAAGGAATGAAACCCATCGCTGAATGGATGAAGAGCAGCTGCCTCAAACTCAATTCCGACAAGACGGAAGTCCTCATCTTCGGCTCTACCCCCTCCGTATGGGAGGACTCCTGGTGGCCTGCCACTCTCGGAACCGCTCCGACTCCCACCGACCACGCACGCAACCTAGGATTCATCTTGGGCCCCTCACTATCCATGACCCAGCAAGTCAACGCCATCTCCTCCTCCTGCTTCAAAACCCTACGCATGCTCCAAAAGATCTACACATGTATACCCACCAAAACCAGAAGAACAGTCACCCAAGCCCTTGTAAGCAGCAAACCTGACTACGGCAATGTCCTCTATGCAGGAACGACGGCCAAACTCCAGAAGACGCTGCAACTCATCTAGAACGCCTCCGCGCGCCTCATCCTGGACATCCCCCGCCACTGCCACATCACAGACCACCTGAAAAATCTGCACTGGCTCCCAGTCATCAAGAGAATCACCTTCAAACTCTTCACCCACGCTCACAAAGCACTGCACAACACCGGACCATAATACCTCAACAGACATATCTCCTTCTACACCCGACCCGGCATCTCCGCTAGGCCGACCTCGCCCCTGCAACCATCCCACGCGTCTGCAGAACTACAACCGGTGGTAGATCATTCTTTCACCTCGCCGCCAAAACGTGGAACACTCTTCCCACCCACGTGCGCCAGACCAAAGACCTCCTTACTTTCAGAAAACTTCTCAAGACCTGGCTGTTCGAGCAGTAGCAGCACCTCGCCCCCCGCCTCCACCCCCTCCCGTTCTCAGAGCCTTGAGACCCTCCCGGGTGAGTAGTGCACTTTACAAATCCCTGATTGATTGATTACAGAGAGGTAGGCCTTGTAGTAGTGAAAAATGGATGTGAGAGTTATTCTCTACTAGAACATGTAAGACTTAAAAGTACATGCCCAATGTGTTTTATACATTGCACCCTTTTCCTCTGGGATGTCGAGGGCCTACCTTAGGGGTGACTTATATGCATTAAAAAGGAACGTTCGGCCCAGGCAAATGGTCTTGAGACATGTTTAGAGGGCTACGTGAGTGGGTGGCATAATCAGTACTGCACACCCACTAGTAGCATTTTTTCACAGGCTTTGGACACAGGTATTGCCACTTTACTAGAGACCTGCAGGTAAATGAAGTATGTTAATTGGGTTTAAGCCAATATTACTATTTTTTGGGGAAGGAGCACAAGCACTTTAGCAGTGGTTAGTGGTGGTAAAGTAAGCAGAGTCCTAAGGCCAGCAAAACGAGGTCAGCAAAAACAGAAGGTCTGAAGGCAAAAAGTTAAGTGAAAACCACACCAAGGATGCCAAGTCTAACACATATTTATATATGAAGAAAAACAATAAAGCTGAAGTACGCTTCTGTGCCCAGGATGTAATGGTTATGTCCTGAGGCACAGTGCTCGTGTGCCCAGGACGTAACCATTACATCCTGGGCACAGAGCCCAGAGGGAGCGCTAGCGCTCCCTCTGTGGGGTTCCCACCCCCCCAAGGCAGGGATCCACCCCCGACCCCCCGCCCACCCCCCTTTGACGTCAGTGCGCAATCGCGCTCTGATTGTCACAAGGCCTCCTCCCATTGCGCTGGAAGCTCAGCTTCCAGCGCGATCGGAAGAGAAATGCAAAAGCATTTCTCCTCCGATCACGTGGAGGAGGCCGAGAGACTTCAAAGGGAAGCAAAGTTATTTCCTTCCCTTTGAAGTCTCTCTCAGCGTTTTAGCAGCCGGATTGCAAGCAATCCGGCTGCTAAAACGCCCACTAGACACCAGGGATTTTATTTTTTGAATGAAATTGGCATGAGGGAGCGACCCCTTGGGCAAGGGTCGCTCCCAGGGGGGGCACTTTTTTAAAGACCTTTTCTGCCCCCTGGGGGCAAATCGGCCTATAATTAGGCCGATCTACCCCCTGGGGTGGCAAAAACCTCTGGGCACCAGGGAGCATTTTTTTTTTGGTTTTGTTTTTGTATTTTTGAGGTGGGGAGCGACCCCTTAGGCAAGGGTCGCTCCCCTAGGGAGCAAATTATATTTAGGCCATTTCTGCCCCCCTTGGGGGCAGTTTGGCCTATTTTTATGAGGCCAATCTGCCCCCAAGGGGGACAGAAACCACTAGACACCAGGGAGTTTGTTTTTTTTCTCGCAAATTTCATACAAAGGGAGCAACCCCTTAGGCAAGGGTCGTTCCCCTGGGGGGGAAATTTATATTAGGCAACTTCTGCCCCCCTGGGGGGCAGATCAGCCTATTTTAAAATAGGCACCGGGGATTTTTTTTTGTTGTTGTTGTTTTACAGATGGGGAGCGCCCCCTTAGGCAAGGGTCATTCCCCTGGAGGGGCAAATTGTATTTAGGTAATTTCTGCCCCTTTTGGGGGCAGATCGGCCGATTTTAGGTCTGGGGGCAGAAACCACTAGGCACCGGGGATCTTTTTTTTTGCGCCAACGTCACGCAAGGGGAGCGACCCCGTAGGCAAGGGTCGCTCCCCAGGGGGTGTGGGGGCAAATTTATTTTAGGCGGCAGATCGGCCTATTGTTATTAGGTCGATCTGCCCCCGGGGGGCAGAAACCTCAAGGCGCCAGGGCTCTTTTTGTGTTTGTTTTGTGTTTGTTTTTTTAGAGAAGGGGAGCGACCCATTAGGAAAGGGTCGCTCCCCTGGGGGGCAAAT
Organism: Pleurodeles waltl; assembly: GCF_031143425.1. Lineage (NCBI taxonomy): Eukaryota > Metazoa > Chordata > Amphibia > Caudata > Salamandridae > Pleurodeles > Pleurodeles waltl. The sequence continues at coordinate 126,509,424 of NC_090436.1, read as the reverse complement.
TGTATTTAGACCATTTCTGCCCCCCTTGGGGGCAAATCAGCCGATTTTAGGTCAATCTGCTCCCAAGGGGGGCAGAAACAACTAGGCACCGGGGATCTTTTTTTTTGTGCCAATGTCACGCAGGGGGAGCGACCCCGTAGGCAAGGGTGGCTCCCCGGGGGGGTTGGGGGGGCAAATTTATTTTAGGCCATTTCTGCCCCCCCCTGGGGCCGGCTGAGCTAGAGGCCAAAATCCACAGGTAGGCACTTTGCAAAAAACACCTCTGTTTTCTGTGAAAAAATATGATGTGTCCACGTTGTGTTTTGGGCCATTTCCTTGCGTGGGCGCTAGGCCTACCCACACAAGTGAGGTACCATTATTATCGGGAGACTTGGGGGAACACTGGGTGGAAGGAAATTTGTGGCTCCTCTCAAATTCCAGAACTTTCTGTCACCGAAATAAGAGGAAAAAGTATTTTTTTGGCCAGATTTTGAGGTTTGCAAAGGATTCTGGGTTACAGAACCTGGTCAAAGCCCCACAAGTCACCCCATCTTGGATTCCCCTAGGTGTCTAGTTTTCAAAAATGCTCTGGTTTGGTAGGTTTCCCCAGGTGCTGGCTGAGCTAAAGGCCAAAATCCACAGGTAGGCACTTTCCAAAAAACACCTCTGTTTTCTGTGAAAAAATATGATGTGTCCACGTTGTGTTTTGGGCCATTACCTTGCGTGGGCGCTAGGCCTACCCACACCAGTGAGGTACCATGTTTATCGGGAGACTTGGGGGAACGCTGGGAGGAAGGAAATTTGTGGCTCCTCTTAAATTCCAGAACTTTCTGTCACCGAAATGAGAGGAAAAAGTGTTTTTTTGGTCAGATTTTGAGGTTTGCAAAGGATTCTGGGTAACAGAACCTAGTCAAAGCCCCACAAGTCACCCCATCTTGGATTCCCCTAGGTGTCTAGTTTTCAAAACTGTGCTGGTTTGGTAGGTTTTCACAGGTGCCGGCTGAGCTAGAGGCCAAAATCCACAGGTAGGCACTTTGCAAAAAACACCTCTGTTGTCTGTCAAAAAAATGTGATGTGTCCATGTTGTGTTTTGGGCCATTTCCTTTCGTGGGCGCTAGGCCTACCTATACAAGTGAGGTACCATTTTTATCGGGAGATTTGGGGGAACGCTGGTTGGAAGAAAATTTGTGGCTTCTCTCAGATTCCAGAACTTTCTGTCACCGAAATGAGAGGAAAAAGTGTTTTTTTGGTCAAATTTTGAGGTTTGCAAAGGATTCTGGGTAACAGAACCTGGTCAGAGTCCCACAAGTCACCCCATCTTGGATTCCCCTAGGTGTCTAGGTTTCAAAAATGCGCTGGTTTGGTAGGTTTCCCCAGGTGCCAGCTGAGCTAGAGGCCAAAATCCACAGGTAGGCACTTTGCAAAAAACACCTCTGTTTTCTGTGAAAAAATGTGATGTGTCCACGTTGTGTTTTGATCCATTTCCTTTCCTGGGCGCTAGGCCTGCCCACACAAGTGAGGTACCATTTTGATCGGGAGACTTGAGGGAACACAGAATAACAAAACAAGTGTTATTGCCCCTTGTTTTTCTCTACATTTTTTCCTTCCAAATGTAAGGCAGTGTGTAAAAAAGACGTCTATTTGAGAAATGCCCTGTAATTCACATGCTAGTATGGGCACCCCGGAATTCAGAGATGTGCAAATAACCATTGCTTCTCAACACCTTACCTTGTGGCCATTTTGGAAATACAAAGGTTTTCTTGATACCTATTTTTCACTTTTTATATTTCAGCAAATGAATTGCTGTATACCCGGTATAGAATGAAAACCCAGTGCAAGGTGCAGCTCATTTATTGGCTCTGGGTACCTAGAGTTCTTGATGAATCTACAGGCCCTATATATCCGCGCAACCAGAAGAGTCCAGCTGACGTAACGGTATATTGCTTTAAAAAATCTGACATCGTAGGAAAAAGTTACTGAGTAAAATGTGTAGAAAAATTGCTTTTTTTTTCAACTCAATTTCAATATTTTTTGATTTCAGCTGTTATTTTCTGTAGGAAACACTTGTAGGATGTACACAAATGATCCCTTGCTGAATTCAGAATTTTGTCTACTTTTTCGAAATGTTTAGCTTTCTGGGATCCAGCATTGGTTTCTCACCCATTTTGGTCACTAACTGGAAGGGGGCTGAAAGCACAAAAAATAGTAAAAAATGGTGTATGTCCCAGTAAAATGTCAAAATTGTATTGAGAAATTGGGTTTTCCAATTCAAGTCTGCCTGTTCCTGAAAGCTGGGAAGATGGTGATCTTGCCACCGCAAACCCTTTGTTGATGCCATTTTCAGCGAAAAAACCACAAGCTGCCTTCTGCAGCCCCTTTTTCCCATTTAAAAAATAAAATAAAAATGTCACTGTATTTTGGCTAATTTCTTGGTCTCCTTCAGGGGAACCCACAAAGTCTGGGTACCTCTAGAATCCCTAAGATGTTGGAAAAAAAGGACGCAAATTCGGCGTGGGTAGCTTATGTGAACAAAAAGTTATGAGGGCCTAAGCACAAACTGCCCCAAATAGCCAAAAAAAGGCTCGGCACAGGAGGGGGAAAAGGGCTGGCAGCGAAGGGGTTAAATATGTGATTATTGTTTCACAACAGTAAATTAAAAGCAATTTTAATAGTAGATATTTTAAATTCTGTTTAACTGTTACAACGAAGATTGAGTATAGAATTAAAAGGCAGAAAATTCCTTTCTGTTGCTGCAGAAAAAAACTCTACTTCCATAGGAGACAAAAATGATTTTAACAGAAATTTGCTGCAAGACTGCAAATTGGGTGAAAGAGAAATAATGCTGATTTCTTTTGACCAAAAATGGTAGTGAATCGCCATAGAAGACTTTGGACTGAATTCTATAAGACACCAGGAGCCAATGAAGCTGATTCAAAATAAATGCAGCTTGCTGTCTTGAAGTAATCTTAGTGATGGTGCAAGCAGCTGCATTTCGGATCAGTTGAAGGCTTCTAAATGACGGTTTGGGCAAAGTCAAGTAAGAAGAGTTGGCATAGTCAAATTGAGACTGATAAGAGTAGTAACACCTTGTTAACGAAAAGGGAGCCAGCATAAAGAGTACAATTTCCTTTGAGTTTAGGGTGCAAGATTCAAGAGCTGGCGCCTTTATTGATTTGCTGCGCTAAAGTAAGTTTGACATCTAAGACGACCTTCAGGCTTTTCACTGAATGAACAGAAGAGAGAACCAGCCCCATATTGTCCAACTCCAGAGAGGGTCTCTAGATGGTTCCTGGCTATCAACACTGTTTTATAACCGTCAGATAGGATAGTCAGCAGTGGTAAAAACAAAGAAGCGCGTCAGTTACCGTGATGGAAATTATAGTTTTGGAATTAAGTTTAAATTGCACTTATGTGTCATTGGAATACATATAAAAATCACACCAATATCTTCGAGAGCCCACGCTAGGGTGTCATATAAAGATTAAAAAACAAGGGGAAGGAATTGATCCTTGTGCACAACCTAGTTTGCCACGTTACTTGCAGGGGAGGCAGTCTGAAGGATGGCTGAGTGTTGTTGGCCATTCAGGAAGGACTTAAGCCACTTGAAGGTATTTTTCTTTCAATTCTGTATCGTTTTTAGGGTCGAGCGCACAAGTGCTCTGGCCCCTGTTGTAAATCTCTCTGTGGGCTTTTCACCACGCCCATCAGTTTGGTTGGTTCGTGGACTTGCCTTTTAAAATTCGCTTCATGACATTTGTGAAAGGCATGCATACGTCATGCCTTTTCTGGTGTTTAGCCCTCCTCGAGGCACTGGTAAACTACTGAAAACACCCAAGGCTCTGTGTTTTCTGTATGGTTTCTGGACTACTTTTTATTTTTATTTCTTATGCAGCTTGATCTCGCTGGGCAGTAGTCGAGCGTTTTGCATGATATCTACCCTGTTACATAGATAATTGCACTTTTGCCAGTTACTTGGATAATTGCACTTTTGCCGATATGTTTGACTGGGAGCGAACTTCTGTTTCCTTTTGTGTGTTTCCATCACGCTCAAAGCACCATCGGCTCACTTATGTGAAACTGATTTACTTTTCAATTTCTGTTTAAGTGGCAAGAACAGTCCGGTTAGGAGTTTACAATGTTAAGAGGTCTAACTCGGGCAAATGCGAGACCCATTGCATTGCAAATGCTTGTTTTATTTCTTTGTCTCTGTGAGTGTCTCAACTATGTCTTGAGATTAGAGTAATTCAAAGCAAATAGAACATTTTCTTTGTTGAAATAATTATTATATTTTCTTGCCACATGCTTTAAAACACTAAAAGGTTTTTCTGTTCACTTGTACTGTTTAAATTATACGTAATTATTATTTTGCTTTAAATTTGCAAATTTTATTGCAAGCATATGTTTAGCAGGCAACATGTTTTCTTTTTATTTTGTTGACGCAGGTCCGATCTATTGGGTTTGCTACCATTTGTTTACAAATTTAAACATGCCAGTTTACATTTCATACATTTTGACATTGTTCTTTTGTGAACAGTCCTCTAAAAATGTTGACAGTTTCCTTATCTACATTTTAACATATACTTTCCATTTTAGACCCTTGAAATTTGGAATAGTGTGCATAATCATAAACATTTCTAAGTCCTCGTTGATTGTTTCTCAAACATTCAACTAATTTGATCAGTTTTGGAACTGTATTTTTGTGAGCCTTTAAAATTTCATGATAAAGTACGAAAGCATTTATGTGCACTTGCGATTATTGCTTGAAAATCGCAGCAACTTTCAGTACTCGTGTAATTTACATTTCCTTAGTAGTACGTCTCTTAAGGGCATTTTATGAATACAATCATTTAAATGTCAATTAACTTGATTTTCATTAAGTTCTTTGGAAGCTGCTAAAGTCATTTTTGCAGCCAGTTAATGATCACAGTCATTTAGGGCCTGATTCTAACTTTGGAGGACGGTGTTAAACCGTCCCAAAAGTGGCGGATATACCACCTACCGTATTACGAGTTCCATAGGATATAATGGACTCGTAATACGGTAGGTGGTATATCCGCCACTTTTGGGACGGTTTAACACCGTCCTCCAAAGTTAGAATCAGGCCCTAAATGTTTGAAAACTATAGAAACTATAGTAATGATACTATTTTTCTCTTTTTTTTTTACAACATTTTGCGTAGTTAGAAGCAGTCGCGGCACGCACAATGCAGATGGGGTGGTTTGGCGTGTGGGGAGAGATGGGGGATTAACGTGGGGTGGGAGAGGGAAATGAAATAAACAAAATTAAAAAAATCACTTACCTCCTCCGTTGCCGCGCCGCTCCTCCATCTGTGCTGCAGCCTGCGCCAAATCTGACACTACTCAGAGAAGCATCAGGATTGGCTGGGAGCGCCCAGCCAGGATGCTCCCAGGCAAACTGGGAGCCTGTGCAGGCTCTCTCCAGCCCAGCAAATGGTTTGCTGGGCTGGAGAGAGCCCTGTGCACATGTGTGTTTGGCCGGCCAGAGACGGACAGCCAAACACACATGCACTCTGAGGAGGAGTGCTGAGCACTCCCCCTCATTGATCGTCATCCCCGTGGCGCCGCCTCTTTTCACCAAAAACAATAATAAACAAAGTTTATTATCGTTTTGGGGAAAAGGTTTGCAGCTGCTGCTGCTGGTGGAGGGCAACGTTCCTCCTCCCTTATGGCGGAACTGCCCCTGGATAGAAGGTGAAACATGGAATAGAAGGTGGAAACGTAGAGTGAAAACTAGCTTGTCACTCACATCCCTAAGAGAGGGGTGCTGTAAAGAGGTGAAATGCTGCATAACCTATTTCGTGGAGTATAGCTTTAGAGTATTCACAAATTACTGTGCATGAGAGACAGTCCACCTCTGTTTACATTTCAGTTGTTAAACAGGTGGACTCCTGCACTTGATTGAGTAGAAGTCTAGGGCCATCATCCTCCTCTTTAACGCTGTGTGGATGGGTGGAGCTTCTGTGACTGCTTGATCAATGCATACAGGCACTTCGAGGTATTTGATCCTGATGTTGTCATTGTAAGTCCTAAGCACATAGGTGTCTCCAGGTGCTATGGCTCGTTCACATTTCTATGCAACTAAAGGGTTGAGTGCATCCAACATGATGACCAGATCTGCATTTATCAATGATCCCTATGGAGTCCTCAGCAGGTGTCATGTGCCTCACAGCAAAGTGCTCCATGGTTTCGCCTCAGGATGTTAGTCGGCATCCTTGTTTTGAGATGCGGTGGCACATTATGCATCAGTGCTGTTCTCCAGGCAGTGGACAGGGCTTCTCCTCTGGGGACTCATGCATCCTCCTAGATATGGTTATCAGCATAAAAGTTCTGAGTGACGTGCCATTCCCTTCATTGTTGTTTTCAAGAATCTTCCAGAAATCTCCTACGTTAACACAACGCCTGTCTCACCAGTCCATTACATACCAGTGAAGTTTGAATCTTGTTTTCAAAACTAAGATGATGTCATCAGCTTCCTGTTCCCTGTTAGATGCTATGTAAGAGCCAGAGAATGAGAGCTTTTCCCATGGGATTCATTGCCCCTTCTTTAACTTTTTTCTTAGCATTTTTGGTCACTTCAAGAATATGTTTATTTTTCAACCTTCTCTCATGCTGGTTCGATCATGGTTCTTTTGAGCTACATCTTCTACTCCAGTGTTCCTTCTCTTGGAGATTTTGTTTGTCATTGGGCAATTTTCTCTATTAGTAACCCTGCACTCCTCATACCTGTTCTAAGTAAGTAACTTTACGATACCAAGAACTACATGATTACTTTCCTAAAGCCAAATCAGCGAAGTCTCATCACATCATCGCTTAACATACAGTGGTGTCCACAGTAATGCAATCACCGAGGTCAGATGGGGTGCTCTCAGCCACATTATGGGTGATATTCAAGAGCACCACATGGGATTGGCGGTGTAAACGTCAATATCCTTTTCTATTTAATTTCTGGGCATAAGTAGATTGACCCTCCAGTGGAAACCTTTGCTGATTTTCTGTTTGTTTAAACTAATGATATTATCTCATCTGAGAAAAGAAACATCACTTAACTTTCACAAAGACTTTTCAGCGAATATTCGCAAACTTTCTATTGTCTGTTGAGGCATTTATGGGGATTTATTTTAGCAGAGAAAGAGTTAAGAACATTTGCAAACAATGGAGAAACATAACAAATGTTAGAAAGAATATAATGGATCTAGCAGAACCTGGGAAAATCCAAGAATATACCAGGCAATGCAGCTCCTACAACTTCCTTGACAGCCATGACGAATAGCCTTAGTTATGTTGCTATTTACAAGGACTGCAGAGAATATTACCAGACACCCATTTTGGCAGAAGTAATATGGAGATGAACACCACCTGGAGGAAGATTTATCGTCTATACATCAACTTAATATCTCGACTGCTTCATGCTTGTTATATAGGATAAAGTCGTCCTGAGCGAATGTATCAATAAAATGAAGCTAAACTCGCAATGTTTCAAAAACTTTAATCCTTGCCCAAAAAAACACAGCCACCTTTTTAAAGACATCGATGTATAAATAGTTTCCTTCTTTTCTTTTTAATATTTTCTAACGCTACAATGAATTGTGTTTTAAAATTGTTTTATAGGGCCAGATGTATCAAAATATTTTGCACTCGAAATCGGCCGTTTGCGAGTGCAAAATCGTGGTCTGCAATGCATCAAAGGCATTCGCAGACCACAAAATAGAAATCGCAAAATTTGCGATTTTTTGCGTTGCGACCTGGATTTTGCAAATCGCAAATTGCGATTTTTCGCAGAATGGTATTTTGCACATGCAAAATACCATTGTCTGCAACCAGGTGGTAACCTGGTGCAAAATTTAAAAATGCAGTAAAACTGCATTTTTAAATGTAATATGTAAAGCACACATGCCTTTTTGGAATGTGTGTACTTTACATGGTAAAAAAAAAATTGGGGTGCAGGAGAGGACCTTAGGCCCCCAGCACCCTGGCCTTTTGCATTTCCCAAATTGCGATTTCTGGTTCAGAAATCGCAATTTAGGAAATGCAAAAAATTCGCAGCTATGGGCCAACAGGCCCTTTGCTGCGAATGGAGCCAGTATCGCAATTTGCGATTCGGTAAATGCATTTGCGATTTTTAAGAAATCGCTATTACCGATTCGCAATTGTGATACATGGCCCTTTGCGATTCGGTAATAGCGATTTCTTAAAAATCGCAATTACCGAATCGCAATGGGCCAGAATCATACATCTGGCCCATAGTTATTAAAAAGTGAAGTCCGTGGAGTTTAAATACCCCACCGAGGGAGAATGCATTAGGTAAAAAAAGGGGTAACAATTTGAGCACCGATTTATACCGGATGCATTATAATTTTGCGAAACGACCTATGTATTAATAAGTCAGTTTACAAAATACAGAATTATAGTAGGTCGCAATTTGGCCCGCCGAATGAATATGAAATTGCAAACCACTGCTTTTGGTTACAAATACAGGCATAGTGACCTGCTATGGTCAGCAGACCACCATGTCTGTGATAGATCTTAAATAAAGCATTTTTTAAACGCAGCTGTTAAATTCAGAAGATGCTTTAAAAATAAGAAAATGAAAATGTTCATAAACGTTTTTTAGGATTAGGCAGTGGTCCATACACCACTCTCCATTCGTTTGTGAATGGGTTACAACCTCCTTCCCTCCTGAATTGGTGGTAAAATATTATTGTTTTGCAGCATTAACGAATCCGTATTTGAAAGGAATTCCCTTAACACTTCCCTTCCAAATAGGATTCCTTAATGTTTCCTAAACCCATTTAACAATTCAGAAAAAAATTCTGAATCTTTAAATGTGTTTGCTACATTAAAAAAATTATTTTAGCAGTCGCAAACCCTCAACTTGACCGAATCTAAGGGTTTGGAACAGTTAAAACGTTTTGTACATGAGGCTTCTGATCACAGTGCCCATTGTCAAATGCAGTGTTTGGAATTTATCAAGTGAAATGAATATGACCTGTTGCAGCTTTTTGGGGAAGAAAATGCCAGGTTTGATGTTTAAAGCATCAAAATACACACGTGTCCGGAAATACTATTCCTTTTTCCTCCGTGAATGTCAATTCCTTTCTCCCCTCTCCTGCTAGCAGGAACTCCATGGGAAGGTGCTGGACAAGGAAATAGCATGATACAAAGCACCAATTATGTGAATGAAAGGCATATTTTCAGTGCTTAATTTGTAAATAAAAAGGTGCCGGTGCCCAAAGCTCTCCTCTGAAACATGCGGCTGCTGCAATTAACTGTACGAGCACTGAATACAGAGGCAGCGTAATCCTGAAGCCATCTCGGGCCTCTTTAATCCATTTACAGCCACTCCCTACCCCTTCAGCTCACTCTTGCAACTTTCTGCTTTCTCCCTTTGTGAAGCTTTTTCGTTTTCTTCTTCCTTCCTCTCTCCCAGATGTGTCTTTTGCTCACAGTAAATGCTTGCAGCAGAAAAATAAGTGCCGGCTCTCAGAATTAAGCGCCGGCCCTCAAAAATAAGTGCTGGTGCTGCACACCGGAAACCACTGGTTCAAATTAAGCACTGCATATGTTTAGAGCGAGAGGGTAACATCATTTTGATGGTGGGTGACACCAGTCAAATGGAGGTAAATTGAATGATATAGCTCTCCTATGGCATGTTAGAACCTGTACAGTGACAAGGAGCGTATCCCTTCAGTTGTGTACTATTTTGCATAATACTCTTTTCTCTTATAAGAAACCACTTCATTCAGAGTTTGAAAGTTCTGGAGGTATTCAATAAAAGCAGCATTGCTATGCTATTTTAGAATTAACCATATAATGTAACATGAGGAATCCCCCCAATACAAATGCAAGTTCAATTTATATGCATTATCTTTGGTTTCTTTCACAATAATACAATTGAAACATTTAGATTTATTTTTTATTGTTTCAACTCCATACAACCAGTTTTTGTATGCTTACTTCTCCTCGGACCCTATTATCTCCTCCTCCCAACCTCACCCATCCTTCAATCTCCTGTTAGTACTTTCTTTTTTGAATGTTCAGGAATTCACATTCATACCCTTATATAGTTGCCAGACATTCCAGACCCTTTCCCATTTTTTCAGGCATCCCTTTCCTTCAGAGACTTGCATCTCGGCCAGCATTCACCAGTTCATGTCTTCCACCCGAGCTTTAACATCTGGAGTGTCATGTGCTCCCTAGCTTCTTGCAACATTTCTCTTAGCCACTTCAGCGCTCCACACATTGAGGATTAGTGTTTCAACCACACTGTTTAGTTTTTACCAGTTGATGCGTAAAGGATATTTCTCACCTTCTCCCAAAAGCGCTGATGTTTCATACAGGACCAGATAGTATGCAAGAAGTTTCCTACTCCATAGCATACACTAATGTATTTGTTGAAGCTAAACCTCCCCATCTTGTGTAGGACCACTGTGGCTTAGTTTGATCGGTGTAATATTTGTAGCTGCACTAAGCTAAACTCGGATCGTATCGCAATCTCTCATGGGGTCTGCAGTGCCTCTTCCCACTTCCCATCTTCAAGAGTGCCCACGTCCCTTTTCCAGTCTGTTCTGAATTTGACCTATTTGGAAAAATTTACAAAATCTTCTTGTATATCAGGGAGATTACTTTTTGGTTAACGGTTCCCCAAGTAGCCTATCTTTCAGTGGTGAGAATTCTTCTATTATTGTGTCTTTGTGTATATGGGCTGCTGGCATGTGTCTTATTTGTAAGTACTGGAACACTTCCATAGCTGCCAAATGGTATTGCTGCCTCAGCATCTCAAAGGACACCAGTCCATCCTTATTCCAGAAGTCTCCCAGGATGGAGATTCCTATCATGGTGCGTGCTGTTAGGTCATAGATTGAATACTGTACTAGTTTATCAATTCCAATGCAATAGAAGGTCAGGCAGAGAGAGCATCCCTATATGGATTCAAAAGCCACCCACGGAGGTAACATGCTTCGTCATCGGGCTGTGCTCCTCGTTGGGAAGGTGCTGCAATGCCCAGCGAGGTCTCGACTAGGGGGGCTCTTTGCCTTACTTTAAACTGCTTGCAAGTTTGTTTACTGTAGGACATGCAGCCATATAACCTGAAAACGTTGAGTCTGTTTTCCCTGCTGGGCATGAAGTCTGACTTGTAGGCTGGTCCAGTTCCACCCATCATAATCTGTTTGCTAACAACTTTGCTAGTATCTTGGCATTTAGTACTGGGATTGGTCAATATGAGCTGCGTTTATTTGGAGGTTTACCTCCTTTGAGAATCGGTACTATCATTGCCAGATATTGGTCCAGTGGTAGGTGCCCCTCCTGCCCAACCTCCTTGAACATTTGCAGCAGGTGTGGGGCCAGTGTGCTTATCATCCTCTTGTACAGTTCCACATGTAGGCCATTAGGGCCCACCCCTTTATTGGACTGGAGGTCCCTGATCACCGTTAGTATCTCCACCATCTTTAAGTTGGCATCCAGTATCTCCCTGTCTTGCAGCGAGAGCCCAGGAGGTCTACATCTACCAGGAACTCTCTAATATCATCTGGTTTCATGGTATGTGTAGAAAAATACAGCCCACTGTAGACACTTGCAAAAGCTTCAGCTTTTTCATGGTTCCCTGCAGCTCTCTTACCTTCCTCACTTACCACCGCTACCTGTTTTTCTGATTGATTCCCTACCTCGCACATCCTATGTTTCATGGTGATAAAGACTGATTACCCCTGTTCACAATTAGATCATGGTGCTCCTTTCAATTGATGCAGAGCACTGGTCTCTACCAATCTGCCTGCTGCTGATTCAAGGTCAAGTATTTCTGCTTCTATTGTTTCCAGCTTGTCCCTTTTCTCCTCCCACTCCCGCCTCCCCACCGTCCTGTAGAGGAGGCCCTCAACTGCATAACATTGTAATGTGCAGAGTGCTTGTCGTCCCTACCTCCCCAAATATTAGGGGGCTACTAAGTAGTCACCTCCCTCGCTATGTTCACTCCCCAGACATTGAGTTTGTGTTTTCCCAACAGCCAAGACTGAGGCATTGTCTTAGTTGTATCCATTGCTCGCCTCTTTGCTTCAGGACGTGCATCGTGGGTCCAGAGTCTGTAGTGACCCAGTCTATTAGAGCCTAGGATCTGTCGTCCTTATCCTGTCCCTCAATGGAGCTGCTGTCATAGCCACAAAGCCAGATCTCTCCAGCTGTTTTTCTCCAGGGACCTTGCTTTTTTACCCTTCCAAAATAGATGCAGTGGGGGAGAACAAATGTTCCTCAGTTGATTCTCCAACGTGTTGGTTCTTGCATCTACAGGTCACCTTGGTTTCTCTATGTCTTACTCCTGTTGGCTGACATCTCTCCAGCCATTCCCATGCCACATCTGGAGTATTCAAATGCCATGTTTTTCCTTATGCCACTACTCCCAGTTTGGCTAGGAATAGCATCATATACTTCAATTCTCTGTCTGAAAGCATCTCTTTACTTCTAAGCTGTGTCTCATTCTTTGCACCCTCAATGTAAAGTCTGGAAACATACTGATCATTGCATTTTCATATTGGAGACAATATCTGAGTCTGGCTGCATGTAATGTTGAAAATGCTTGCTATGATCATATGTGGAGGTGATGCGGAGGTGCGCCCAGTCCTTCATTGTTTTCCACTTTAGCCTGCATTGAATCGTTGTCCTTCACCAATCGGCCAATCTGATCCTTCAGTTTCTTGATATTTTCTTTAGTAGTGATAGATCTTTGCCCATCTGCTCGGTTTTGTCGATCATTTTGTGGAGACATGGTAAACTGTGCTCTAAGGAGAGGTACCTTCTTCTTGACCCTATACTATCCCAGCCAAGATGTCTTTGAGCTTGGGTGCACTGTTTGTGGTCTCCTGTTCCTCATCATTTATCCCCTTAGTCCCATCTGTGGACCCCTGGAATGGTGGCTTGAAAATGATATATTTATCCTTTTTGTTTTGCAGACTTGAACTTTTCCCCTTTTCTCTGACTAATTGCATCCCATTCTCCTTTGGCTTTTGAACAATCAGAATGCTGGAAGGTGGTTCAGGGCAGTGTCATTAGGGGCCCCTGACCTCTGCGACGAGCTCAAGGTTCCTCTCTGTAGCCTTTCGGCTTTCCCACCCCTGCCTTGCCCTCCTTTACACTCCCCCTTCAGGCTTGCTGTCTGCTGGGTGGCCCGCTTGGCAGGTCTTCCCTTGACTGGGCCCGTTCGCCTTTGTACTCCGTCAGTGGGAACTTCCTTTCTTCCCAGTCAGCCATGGAACCAGCTTTTGTCTCCCTCAGATGGCATTAATGGCTTCTCACTGTACACGAATCTGGGCTGTGGTTCAAGTTGCTAGTCACCCCTCTGTCTGATCTTAGGCCATGCAGGGATCTAATTACTGCTGCTTGTCGCAGGCATGCCCGAATGGGCGCCACTTACTCATTCCGCCACCTGGCTTCTGCTCTGTGCCTCATGGCAACTCCTCCTCTTAGCCGCCTACTTCAACCACAGATTCACTTCATCATGCAGGCCTCATCCTATCGCTTGCTCCATTCTAACTATTCGCTATCACCAAGAGGTACAAAATCCCTCTTGGGTTGTGCTCCCCTTAGCTATTATGACTCTGCCTCTCCCCAGATATGTCTGATGTCAGATTTAAGGTTGAATGTCTGGAAGATTGCAAGTTTGATGACAGAGCTGTGCTATTCTGTGGCCTTCTTAGTCAGCAATCAGCCATGCCCTAAAACATGTTGATTTGAGTGCAAATTCACAAAGCCTTATGACTTACAGATCGCTGCACTTCTGCTATATTGTAGGTCTGGCATTAGCCAAGACCTTTTGATTTTACTGAAATTCAATGTATAATATACTTACTGTTAGGACGGAAAAGTAATGGTAATGGAAGTGCACTTCTGTCCTGAGTGCTCCAACTGTAATGATGTCTGGATTCTTAATACTGAGTTGTGTAGCATAGATGAACATGGAGCATGCATGTTCACCATGTGCACCATGACATAGGCCTGTCTCATGGACTGCTGTCGTGTTGACACCCAAAGCAATATCCTCATAGTGATGAGAGGCTACTACCTTTACCAGGAGATAAGCAACATGAGGGGAGTGGTGGTAGCACTGAGTTGGGAGATCAGTGTGTCACTGTAGTGAGGCCTACAGGCTCACTCATTTAAAATTCTGCTGCTGTGTTCTAAACTAACTCTTGGCCTACATTGGTTTGGTGTGTAGTTCTGTGCAGTGCATGTGTGGAGTACATGTGCTGGATGTCTGTGTGCCTGTCATTGGTACTATAAAGGGCTAAGGCAGCACTGTGCAATGCATGCTTGTTATATACAAGTGCTGGGTGTATGTGTGCCTGCTAGAGGTATATTACATGAAAGATGTAGTGCTGTGCAATGCATGTATGTTATGTGCATGTGCTGAGTGTATATGTGCCTGCGAGTGGTGCAATACTTGAAAGATGTAATACTGTGCAGAGGGTGTATGCTGTATAAATGTGCTGGGTGTATATGTGCCTGTGGATAGTACAGTACTTGGCAGACTCTGGGTTCCACTTTGTCAGATCCAGTGCTGTATGGTGAAACAAGAGGAGGAAGAATAATCCCCTCAGGCAAATTTGTGTATTGCTGAATTCCAGTAAGCTGGGTGAGGCACTCTGGAGAAGGGAGACACAGGCCCCTCAGTATACTTCAAAGGGTGCTTTTTGATTTTGAGAGTGATCACAAGGAAGGGTCCTCAGGAACATGATGGGTTGATAAGCGAATCATAAAGAATAGGGCAGAGGCACTGAGCTAACCTTTTGATTTGCATATCACTATAGCTAACATCCAAGTGTGAACTGGTGTCACTCCCATTGCCTTTGTGTGGGGTTGTCAGCTTTGGAGACACTCCAACTGTGACAAACTGATTTCTAGAGAAAGAAAGGGAAGAGTAATGGACACTTCAAAAGGAAGCAGACCCCCAACAAAACTTCAAATACTCAGACTCTAAATCATAGTTGGTGTGCGGAAAGGGACCATATGAAGGGGGGCACGAGACCCCCAAAATTGTCAACTGTTAATCAGTCTGTCAGGCTTTGAAATGAGGTAAAGCTCTGCAGTACTTCTGCCTGTGACCAGGACTCGAGGCCAAGGCCTGCTAGTCCTCCAGCTGGGTGAGGGGACATCACCCAGGGAATCAAAGGCAACCTGCCCTTGAGCCTAAAGCACTTGTGACTGCCTGCTTGACAAAACCAGTGTGCCCTGTGAGGAAGAGGAGTGCATTGAAAGAGGGCATTGGAGGGAGCGAGGTCCAGTGGGGAATCCTGTTGAGTGGACTTCCTAGTGAGGTGTGAGGAAATGGCTGCTATACTCATGTGGTTGTAGCCAGTGTGCAGGAAAAAGTTGGCGACGCCATATGCAAGAAAAGGTCTGCTGTGTCATGATCATCGCTGTGCTACATAGGTCAATGTCTATGAGCAGTGAGGAACTAGTGACTCTGTATGCCAGGAGGGGCCACTATGAAGTGAGCTGTGTTCATCGCTGTGCACACAAGTCATCGCCTGTGAGCTGTGAGGGACCCATACAATTCCCATTTGCCAGAAGGGGCCACTGTGGAAATATTGCTGTGCTGTGTGGGCTATAGCCCATTTGTGAAGGCGAGCTGGTGAATTTGTATGTCTCGAGGGGCCACCATGATCGCTGTGCCAATCGGTTGGAGCCCATGATCAGTAGAGAAACAGTGACCCCATGTGCCAGTGGAAGTCATCAGACCAAGCAAGAAGTGTGACCCGCTCAAGATCATCACTGGAGGACAAAGCCTGCCGAGGGGGCCCCTGCAGACTTTCATCTTGTTACAGCCTTGGAGTGGTCATCCCCCAACATTTTGCCTCCCTTCCACCATTTTTCTGACCCTGTTTTTGCTGGTTTTAGGACTCTATGTACTTTACCACTCATGACCAATGCTAAGTGCTTGTGCTCTCGCCCCTAAACATGGCAACATTGGCTCCTACCCAATTGGCATATTTAATTTACCCATAGGGCCCCAGTAAAGTGAACTAGATGTGCCAAGGGACTGCAAATTAAATGCTACTAGAAGGCCTCCAGCACTGATTGTGCCACTCACCTAAGTAGCCCCTTACCCATGTCTCAGGCTTGCAGTTGCAAGGCCTGTGTGTGTAGTTTCATTACCTCTTTGACTTGGCATTTAAAACTACTTGCCAAACCTTAAACACCCTTTGTTCTACATATGTCACCTCTGAGCTAGGTCCTAGGTAACCCATAGGGCAGGGTGCTAGGTAAGTAAAAAGCAGGACATGTACTTATGTGTTTTACATGTCCTGGTAGTGAAAACATCACAAAGTCATTTTTCACTACTGAGAGGTCCGCTCCTCTCATAGGCCAGCATTGGAATTGCCTTTATATGGTTTTAAGTGGTAGATTCTGATCTGAAAGGAGTAGCTTTGCTATGTTTGGTATGGCCTGAATGGTAATGACAAATCCTGTTTACTGGTGAATCTATATTTATCATTGCTTTTTTAGAAATGGCAGTTTAAAAAAGTAGGCATTTCTCTGCACTTACTGACTTTTATGCCTTAAAGCCTGTCTCCAATCCATGTCTCGGTTGCGCTGGTTGACAGCTCCCCTTGTGCATTCCTCCCAGACAGCCATAAACCCAGGACTCTCAGCCACATCTGCATTCATCTGCATAATCAATGGGTCTTTCTGGGCAGGAAGGGTAGAGGGGTTCTCACTTACACTTCATAGGCCAGTGGCCTGACCCAACACAAAGGACTCATAACCCCCCACAGGGATCCTGGCAGTCCGGGCTGGGTTGATAGGGGACCTTGCACAGTCTTTGAAGTTTACCGCACTTCAAAAGCATTTTTTGGTATATATACTGGTTTAGTGACCTTCCAAAATCAGACACTTCTGGACCTGCAACTGGACTCTGCCAGGAAGCTTTGCTGTGCTGACCAAAGGACTCATCTGGACTGCTTTTCTGAAGGACTGCTTTCTAATTTGTTGCCCTGCCGCCCACTGCTCCTGACTCTGCTGGAAGGACTCTGGTTTCCTCCTGAAGTGTTCTTTAAGGGCTTGGATTGAACTTTTCTCCTATTTCTGAAGTCTCAGGACCAGCAAAGACTTCACCTCTTCAAGGATGTCCCAAGCATCAGAGAATTGATGCAACACCTGCTAAATCCAATGCAGTACCTGTCTTGCAGCTGGAAAATCACCTCACTGCCTACCTCGTCTACACAGCGCGACCGGATTTCCGGCGCATATCGTCTGGGGTTAAAGTAATCTCCGGATTTCAGAAAGGACCAATACTGTGTGATGGAAAATCGACGTTTCACCTTGCAGCGTGGAAAGAATTGATGTATCAGCTGGCCGCATGTAATGGATCGATGCACAACTTCTGCTGCGCCGGAAAAATCAATGCATCGCTTTGTTTTTCAACGCTCCTCTTTCTCTGTGGCCCTCTGTGCACACCAGGTACATTGTGCTAAAACCAACGCATCCATAGATTTCTGTGGGTTAAGAATATTTGAATCTCTCGAAAAGTGATAACTCTATTTGTGTACAATGGATCTTGAACATTTTGATCTTAATTGCTTCAGATAAAGATTATCTATTTTTTTAAACTGGTGTGGTGTTTTTGTGGTGTTTTCACAGTGTTTCTGTTTGAGTTATTGCACACATGTTTTACACATTGCCTTCTAAGTTGAGCATGCCTGCTCTGTGCCAAGCTACCAAAGGGTGAGCACAGGACAATTTAGTTTGTCTTGTGCCTTACCCTGACTAGGATTGTGATCCCTTCTTGGGTTCATACCTCTGCCAACTAGAGACCCAATTTCTAACACACCATGACAGAAGATCAGCATCAGGACCTTTGTACTACTCCCTCCCACTCACCATTGGATAGCTACAGCTAAACTCCAATTGCTGCAGCTGCACAACCACATGTGAGGACCTCGAGGACCAATGAGTGAAGCACACCTGGGCATGTGCAGTGAACTCACCTGAGCCAGATGCTGCCACTCCAGTGCCTGCGGAATGAGCGCTCTTGGGAACTCTGGATGCTCCGATCCTACAGTTGCCCTTAAGACTGACTTTGGGCCAGTTGGACCTGGGGAACTTGCTTGCTAGAGAGTGGTTTTCTGCTGAGTGGTAGCAGGTGGCAGCAGGTGGGCGGGGTCAGTAAGTGCTCCAAGCCCTTATTAAGCTGGTGGTTGCAGGCACTCCAAAGGCAAGCCCATCTGCACCCCTCCACGTCCGTCTATGTCCACGGGCCAGTGATTATGCTCAAATCTGGGCATACTCCTCAAGTGACTTTAGACCTCTGTCTCTTAATAATTATCCTCTTGAGGAACCACTTTTACAAAAACTTGACAAATTAGGTATTTGATGAACCAAACAGTTGGATACTTTACAGTCAGGAAAGCTGTTGACACCCACTACCACTATTAATGGCCCTTGGACAATGCCAGAACCTATAGTGAGGTATCTATCCATTGTATATCTTAACACCCTCTCCTTGGTCAGATACCAACTCGAGTTATTTTCCCTCCTTGATTTGGGTTCCCCTGATATTTTGACATAATATTTTCAATGGAAACCTGGTTAACAGAGGATACTATGCCTGACATCCTAGCAGCCCTCCCGGAAAACTATTATCAACTTATCTCTAACTGAACTCCAGGGAAAAAAGGCAGAGTGGTGGCTGCTATTATTGAAAAGCATCTTTCCTTCACCAAACTTACACCCATATCATTTCAAATGCAGAGAACATCCTAATGAAACTGGATTTGCCCACATTTCCTCTAATTTGTATTCTTATGTAAAGACCTCCAGGGCACATGTCGCAGATTCCCCTACTTCTAGCTGACTTTTAATCTGGTTGAGTTATTGACTATGCTAAAATACTACTTCTAGGAGATTTTAATTTATTGGCAAATGAGGAAAATTGTGATTATACTTTGTCAGACTTTACTAATTCTATTACTGACTGAACTTTGACCAACATGTGTTTGTACCTACACACATCAAAGGCCACACTTTAGATCAGGTTCGGTCATTAAACCTAACCATTTCCAATCTTACGGTCTCCCCATGTACTTTGATTGATAAAAATTTAATTAAATATGATATAAATGACATAACACTCAGGAAACTCCTTACCTGCCAGACACACTCTCCAGAAATTGGAACTGTACTAATTTTAATACTTTCCGCAATTCATTAGCATTGTCCCTCCCCACTCATGGTGAGAGCTTAGATGATTTGGAAGAGGCAATACTGGACTGTTTTGTGGAAGCCAGTAACATGCATGCCCCATTAGAGAAAACAAAACCAATTTGGCACCATGAAGCATCAAAATGGTACACTGATGATTTAAAGAAAGCTAAGCTAGAGTACCCCAGTCCGAGCGAAATTGGTGGAGAGCTTATATGCCTGATAATGAGGACATTTTTCTCCTGTGGCTAAAGGCCTAAATGAAATTAATTTGGGAGGCCAAAACTACTTATTTTTAAAATACCATTTTAAATTCCGAAAACAAAAGTAAAGACATTTTCGATACTGTCACTGAACTTTCCAATCCAGATAGAGCAAACACTCCTATTCTTCCTACTCAAAAACTATGTGATGCCAAAACTCTTTATTCATTAGAAAAATAGAGACAATAAAAGACAGCATTTTCTCTAGCCCTTTACCCACTGCCATTCCCTTAGAGGATATAAATCCAACTAAACTCACGGTATTCCCGGCCATCACCAAACACTGTCTTGTGAAGCTGACGACCAATGTTAAATCTGGATCTCCTTATGATATTGATTCCACCCCCCCAGGATTTTAAAAATCACATTTTTGTTGCCCAGTGTTCTCCCCACTCAACTTATCTTTAAATCAGGGCATGGCCCCTCATGCCTTTAATGAAATGGTAGTCATCCCAACTTTGAAAAATGTTGGATAAGATCCATCTGTCTTAAAGAACTACTGTCCTATCTCCTTTTTCCTGTCTTTAGCCGAATGCTAGAGAGACATGTCACTAAACATCTTTGTCTCTTTTAAGAAGACTCCACCTTATTTTATCCTCACCAGGTGGTCTTTTTTCCCACCAATTGTATGGAATCTGTTACACTTTCTGTGGTTGTAATATGAAAGAAGCTACAGATAAGGGATCAGCCTAGGCATTGGACATTTTGGACTTATCAGCGGCTTTTGACACAGTGGATCATGATATCCTAATGAAATGTGTCAAGGCTGCAGGACTGTAGGTACCAGCGTTAGATTGGATGCAATCCTTTCTTCAAGACAGCTCTCAGTTGGTTTACCTTTCCGGTTTTTGTTAATCAAAAGTTAGACTCAATTGTGGAATACTGTAGGGGTCTTTGTTGTCCCCCCATTTATTCAACTTTTATACTCGCCCACTGGTACGCACTTTATAGAAGCAAGGGGGGAAATATACAACTATGTTGGCGATATGCAGTTTCTCTTCAATTTTGGTGACACAATGAAATCTTTAGAGTTTTTTCAGAACACCATGCTATACATCTGTGATTCGATGAACTGCCATCAGCTGGAGTTGAATTCCGACAAAACTGTAATTGTGATGGTCAAAAACAAAGTACTGGAACTCTTCTTACTGGCCATTGGAGATGGGCACTTCTTCTATTCTTAAAAAAGCAATCAAAAGCCTTGGGATCCTCCTTGAAGAACACCTTTCCATAAACCCTCAGATAGGAGCAGTGACTTCTTCCTGCGTCTTTCAGCCCTGGAAAATTAAAAGAAAATAGGAAATATTTAACTTTTGAGGCCATTATTCAGATCATAATTGCCCTAGTGATGTCACGGATTGATTATGCCAACTCTATCTATCAGGGACTCCCAAAAGGACTGAGTCAGAGGCTTAAATTGGTTCAAAATCATGCAACTAGGCTGGTATGGTGCAGCCTATACACTACTACATTAAACCTCTGATGGCCAAACTGCATTGGCTCCCAGTTGCTCAGAGGACCTTGTTTATAATTGGGTGTATCTCTTCAGATCTTGCTATGGCAGATGCCCAATCTTTGTGTCTTCTAGAATCTGGAATTACACCCCCAAACGCAACCTTAGATCAGCCAACCACCATCTGTTAGAAGTCCCAAAATTTAGCATGAAGAGACTGGTTGGAACCAGGTTCTCTGTGATGGCTCCATATGTTTGGAATCCCTTCCCCTAAATGTCAGAGCTACAACCTCCTACAAGAGTGTTGGGTCCCTGCTAAAAACTTGGCTCTTTAGACAGGCTTAAAGCTCAGCTTTGAATCTGTTCCTTCTCTGTGCTTTTAGCACCATCAACCCTTTTCAGTGTACGTGGGCTTATAAATATGGTAAAGCATAACATAACATAATATAGCAGACCAAACTCAGAGTTGAACTCTTGAGACTTAGAATACTAGTGGGGCTTACCCTGGATGTTGCCTAAAGCAAGGAGGGAGTGGGACAAAGGGAAATGCCTATGAAACATTAGAGGTCTGCCCTCGGGATGATTGTGGAAGTTGTCTGTGAATGTTGTTTTTCCCTTTCTGTTGCTTGTAGAAAAATAAAATACTTTGTTTTCCATAAAAGTAGCATTTGGCTGGACAATATGTTATTGCTACTGCTGTATATATTTTAAGCTATGAGCCTGTGTTCAGCCCCTGTATCTACCTCACCCGAGGGAGCCTTGTACTGCTTAAACCATGCTATTAGAGAATCGAATGCTGAAGGGGTACTTGGCCCAGCTGCTCAGAATCAATAGTAGTTATTTTGAAAAAATGGGGCACCCTGTACCTTTGGATCTGGGTAAGTGAATAATACATCAAAAAATGTTTTGGTCCCTCTGGGGGAAGGATATGAATTTACCTCCACAACACTGGTTGTACCATAAAGAACTTTCTGCACTGATGAGGTTTGTGAGTAATATGTCACATTTATTGGAAACTTAAATGCAACAATTCAAAGTAAAGTATTCAAGGTGCTCCTGTATAACGGTTCAGTGTGAGTGAATTATGTGTTAGTATAAGTGTTGCAGTGCTATTTACATGAAAACTAAAACCAAACTGTGGTTAAAAGTATCAAGTCTCAAATATGCACCTATAACCATAGGTACTGTGAGCCTGCTGAATTTTTCAAAGTCAATCCACAATTTCTAATACAATGTCAACGTATCAACCCCAATCAAAGAAATGAATTCAGGCGGGTCATTATCAGGACAGAATATTGAAATAGGAAGAACCTAGAATATAATACAGAAAGCATGTATCAATACTTTGCCCTCCATCTGGTCAGCATCTATTAATTCAACAGTACAACATATTGTATGGTTATATTATCAATGCATATTTAACGTGAGGTCACTACTTCTTTATGTGATAGTTAGTCGACCTCTTAAGAGATAGAAAAAAAATTACATAATCAATTTAGAAAATAAACCAATTTGAAGACGTACTCACCCCTATTTAATTGTACTCAGACACATCCTAGTCATGTTAACATTAAATTATACCTGATTGGCAGGGCGTCTGCAGCAGAAGCAGCAGCGTGGAGTGGAGTAATTTGGGACAAATAAGATTCATACTGAGCCCTGAAGAAGTCCTGAGGGACGAAACGCGTTGGCTATGGCATTGTTTTCTATCATGGCTGGATTTTTATAGACAATAAACATTAATGGAACCATAAACTACTCATGATTAAGAAAGGATATGACTGATGAAGTTACATAGACTCAAGACATTTCTACGGTTATAATAATTGTTTAAGGAGGTCCTCCACCATTCAACCTTTTGGATTAAGTTTGTGCTGAGCTATGGTTCAATAAAACAATACCAATTCACCTTCCATTTCATGTAGCCCTGGTGTCTTGTTAATAATACCACTTTTTTACCTTGCAATCTAGAGAGAAAAAAAAATATATATATATATAATTAATTGTCTTATTGTTGTTTCGAAAGTCAAGGCTATACTGTATAGAGTTTGAAAATAAACCTGAAAATTGCTTTATAGTTACCTAATGGCTTCAGGAAAGTCTTAGGTCGTTCCATTAAAATGAGCCAAGTATTTAAAGTCCTTTTTAAAACTTGTAGGTGTGGTCCTATGTTAAAGTTAAGGATCTGCAGCCCTGATTTAATCAGGTTAAATGCTCTAGTTTTGGGAAGAAAGTAAAGAAAATGTAATGAAGTCAGATAAATGAGTCTCTGCCAGCTAAAAATTTCAGCAATCCTGTTGATTTGATCTACTTACTTGGCTGGTATTTCAGCAGCACAGTGAATCCATTAGAGCCCGCTGCCTATCTCATTCTATTTATTGACGAGGAAGCCAGATGTACGTAACGTGCACAGGATAGCCTCTGCTGCCATCTGGTGGCCAAAAAAATAGATTGTTCCTCTATTAAATAAGGAAAGTCTAGTGTAATAATGGCTATTCTTTTGCTAGTCTACGAAAAACAAAATAAGAATTCTATTACTTGGGCCAAAAAGACAGTGGAAGCAAAACTAAAATTATGAAGTGATAGAACATAACTCTCTATGTAAATCCAGGTTATGATTCTATACTGAACCATTTTCATGGATGGATCTTAAGGTTTTGTCTTTATTAATGTGTTTTACTCCATAAATGCATATTTAACACTGTTCCTGATGCAGAAATATACAAACCCACAACATATTTAACAAATACCCCCTCTTATTATTGTACAGTAACTCAAAACATATAATTAATTATAATTAATTAATTAGGAAATTATAACACAATCTTCATCACTTTATGCTTGTTTCTAGTGGTTTCCTCCATCATCTTCAGTTGGTTGTAAACACGATCTTCAACATTCTCCATTTGTATTTTTTCTTCTCTCATTTGTTTTAATGATTTCCTTTCACTCTTACACCCACAGTTTGAAACAAACACCAACGATTTTAAGCAGAATAAACAATACAACTGCACAAATTATTATGATTGTTACAGGTGTTAAGATTAATCTTAAAGTTGCCCTCTCAAACGGTCAATCCATTCACCAACCTAACTAAAGCCCTTGCCTAACTCACTAACCCAGGAACCCAAAATCTGTCCTATAACATGCTCTTCTAAGGCTTAGACTTCACAAGAAATATTAGTAACATTTTTATTTATGCATTAATAACTTTGCTTTTATTAGGTTCTCAGGGGCAACAATCCTTAAATGTCAGTACCTTGCAAACACCACATCACTTCATAAGAAGGATATCTAGTGCTATATAGTCTTCATAACCATTGCCCGCATAGTGATTAGTTTATTTGAGTATGGGTTTGGGCAGTATTAGAAGCAAGCTTATCAACAAGTGTGGACAAGTGTGGCCAAATAGCTAATGTTCACATTCATAGCCACATCTACAGGAAGAATAATAGCGCCTAATAGATCTAGTATTACTTGTCCAGATCCACGTTTCACTCACTTCAAACGAATTACATCATCTGTTCCACTCTCGTGATAGACTCTAGGAAACACTAAAGCAAGATAACATGATTCAACCCAGTTATGTGGTAAATTAAAGTAAGCAATCTTACAGCACACATAATAAATTGCTTTCAGAATTGGCTCTTCTAATCAGAAAAATTACCTTTTATAACATAACTTCTTTAACAGCCACTCTCTCCCACATGTTTAACTTTCCCAATTTTAAAAGGTCCACGACAGGTCCACGACACACCTCACCCATCTCATCTTTCTCTCATGTTCCATTCCTAATCCTGACTGTAGATTTGACAACTTAAATCTTCTTCAGCTCTAATATTCATTTCTTCAATCTCTCACAATCTTCACTCTTCTCTCAAAGTATTTTTGAATAAAGTAATTTTCCTCTTTACTTAAACCACACACATATTCCTGCAACACACAAAGTCATACAATGAAAACAGCACAAAAAGGACTCTATACAGTTTAGAAAAATAGAGAATAGTTATCTGAATGTAAGAAAACCACAATGACAAAAATCCAATGAGTAGAAGTGGAGATGGCTATAGAACTCATGCAGTGTCTGCTGAAGATGTTCCTTTGATGGAGCAAAGCGTCAATGTCAAGGGCATGATGCATCTGTCTTGCTCCTCACAGTCAGGTCCCACGTTGGCATCAAAATCCGTCGATGTGAATGCGATGCAATGTGTTGTCGTAGAGCCGTGCAGAGTGTCATCGTTGGGCTGCTTAGGCTGTGAGTCCATTGCCATCGAACTGCCTCTGCAGCGCCAATGAAGGAGCGATGCAGCAGAATTTCTCATGCACTTGAGGTGACGCATCGATTTTTGTAGAAATCAGCTGCAGAAACCACTTCTGGGGCCCTTGACTGGAGGGGGCACCTCAGGCTTGGGTAGGACCCACAAATAGCAGAGTCCAGCAATACCAGGAGAGTTTCAGGGAGTCGTTGATGTTCCTTAGAGTTCAAAAAAACAGGGGGCAAGCCAGCAATTCCTTGGAGTCACTCTGGGCTCAGCAGGAGGGGTCCAGTCCTTGTCCTCAGCAGAGCAGCAATCAGCAGTCAGCAGGGCAGGTCAGCAAAGCACAGACGCAGTTCCTTGGAACAATCAGTCCTGGCAAAGTGACAATTCTTAAACAACAGCAGTCTTTACTCCAGCAGAATTCTTCCCAAGTCCAGATGTGTACTGATTTGCTAGGGTCAGAGCCCCAGTACTCATACCAAAAAGAGCAATTGAAGTGGGCTGACTTCAAAGCAGCTAATTAAAGTGCATAGGCCCCCCTTTCATCCCAACCTTAGTCTCAGACTATCAGATGGGGGAATCAGCCATTTGTTTCGGGCTCAGGCCACTACCCCTTGCAGCAAGATGGGGCAGTAATTCTTGAGGTCTGTTGGGTCAGCTGTGGGTTTTTTCAGAACTGAGATCCTCATCCTGGGACCCTCCACATCAGGCTGGGACAACTCTTGGTGGCCCTCAACACTCAGCAGGCCTCCCACCCCTACTGACCACGCACAAAACCTCAGTGTTATCCTCGACTCAATGCTCACCATGACCAGACAGATCAACTCCGTCGCCTCCACCTGCTTCCACACCCTCCAACTCCCATGGAAGATCTTCAGATGGATACCAACCGACGGCCGGAAAACCATGACACATGCACTAATCACAAGCAGACTAAACTACTGCAACTCCCTCTATGCCAGAACTTCCAAGAAGAACCTAAACAAGCTGCAACAAATTCAGAACGCCGCCACCAGACTCGTCCTAGACATCCCCAGCCGAGAACACATCAAAGAACACCTGAAAAACCTCTGTTGGCTCACTGTAGAGAACAGGATCAATTTCAAACTCCTCGTACACACCTACAGAGCTCTCCAGGACAGTGGACCTAGCTACCTCAACCACCGCATCACCTGGTACACCCCTTCCATACCTCTTCACTTGTCCCAGCAATGGCTCACCAACGTACCGCACAAAAAGAAGTCCTCGGCTGGAGGAAGATCTTTTTCATATCTTTCAAAAGGTTGAACACCTTACCTCCTCACCTCAGACAGTCGCCATCACTGCCTCAGTTCAGAAAGGACCTCAAGACCTTGCTCTTCAACTGATCTCTGAGGACACACCCCTCAGCACCTTGAGGCCCTCTGGGTGAGTAGAATGCTCTAAAAATACATGATTGATTGATTGATCCTCCCTGCCCAGGAAGACCCACCAGTACGCAGATGAATGCAGAATAAGTTGAGTGTCCTATGTTGTGCCTTTCTGGTGGGAATGTACAAATGCAGCTGTCACCCAGCCCAGAGGTATATTGGAGACAGGCTGTCAGGCACCCAGAGCAATGACAGCAGAGATATGCCCACTTTCTAAATCTGGCATTTCTAAAATAGTAACAATAAATCTGACTTCATCACTAACGAGGATTTATCATTCCAATGGCATGAAACATGATGTAGCTACTTCTTTCTGATCAGCAATTGCAGCTTAAAAGTATATTAAGGAATTCCCAATGCTGGCCTCCCTATCAGAGGAGTAGGCCTCACAGTAATGAAAAAAAATCCTTTGGATTTATTTTATTTTTAGGACATGGAAAACTTAAATGTACATTCTGAGCCTATCACCTACATAGAACCCTTCCCTATGGGCTACCTAGGACCTGCCTTAGGGGTGACTAATATAATAAAAGGGGAGTTTAAGGCTTTGCAAGAGGTTTTAAATGCCAAGTTGAAGTAGCAGTGAAACTGCATATACATACTCTGCAATGGCAGGCCTGAGATATTTTTAGAGGGCTACTTTAGTGGATGACACAATCAGTGCTGCAGGCCCACTGGTAGCATTTAATTCACAGGCCCTGGGTATATGGTATACCACTTCTTAAGGGACTTATCAGTAAATTGAATATGCCAGTTGTGGATCCACCAATGTTATTATATTTAGGGGAGAAGCACATGCTCTTTAGCACTGGTTAGCAGTGGTAACATTCTTAGAGTCCTAAGGCCAACAAAAAGATACAGCGAGAAACGGGGGGAAGGGCAAAATGTATGGGCTAGGACTAACGTAAGGGTGCCAGGTGTGGAACCTTACATTCAGACTACAAGTCACTATAGAGTACAATTTCAAGTAATACATTTAAATCATTCAAAAGCATTTTTGAAATAGTTATCAATGTACAAACCTTTTTGAACCGCTTTTTAGGTCCCCCTTTCAATTTCACAGAATACATGTCGTAAAGGCACACAGATCTGCTCTCATCAAAAGTATGTGCAAATAATTCCCTCTCTGTACCTCTCTAAATGGGAATTCTGAGACTGTTCCTATTTCTGAATCACTTGTGTACCCCCCCAGCTTCTTCCCAGACTTTCCCAGACTCATTCTTCTTTTTACAAATGGGAACCTCACACTCATCAGCAAATCCTTATGTTAATCATGTATCTCATTTGCACATCTTACAGCTTCTTTATCAAATATCTCATTTCATCAGTATTATGTCAATAGCCTGTTCAGGTCAATGGTTCCTTGTCACATTTTTCCAGATTCAGTTTTGAAAAGGCCAACTTTAATAACTGTCTCTTTCTTTTTTTTTTGGTCCTCATTTTCATACCATCCTTCCTCACCACAAGAGGATATAAGGCGGGAGGTCAATACAGCAGAGTGTACTATGATCAAACACTGCCCAACTCCGCCAGACCTTTACCTGCCCGGAAGTATGGCCTCGCTATACACACTCCACTTGCCAACGACCGCCAGTGGTAGTATGTTGGAGGCAAGTTTAATCATTGGACCATGCCGGATCCAAATGTGTTCCCTTATCCTCACCCAACCTCTCCCAAGCCCCACCACTGCTTCAATTGATTCCAGAATCTATTTTTTTTTTTACAAATCTTACTCGTGTCCAGCTTTAAATTATACATCAAAGCATCTTTCCAATCCCTAAACGTTGGGGGTGAGGCATCAATCCATTTTTTACAAATCGCTCTCCTTGCCACAAGCATCATATAAAACAACAACTTAGAGCCATCCCTACTTATCCGCTGGGGTCCTGTCAAACATCCAAAAAACACAAGAGAGGAATAACTGTCTCTTTCTGATGCTCTTCAATAACAGCTGTAGGTGCAGCCAATTCAACTGGGGCTAGAAAAATCAACTGCAGTATCCCTACTAATACTCAGCATCGCAGTCATTGCAATTTTAAATGAGGCACTTGCTATGGTACTCACAATAACATATGTAGTTGTTCCCTGTACTGATACTATCTCCTGCTGCAGTATAGAAGTACCTGGTTCCTGTTTTTGCACCACATCAGTATACGGAGGAGGTTTAGAATTCCAGCGGTCATTAAAAACATTATCCTCCTCATCTGAATCTTTGTTTTATTTTTCTCTATTTCCCTCATTGGGTTTCTTTTTTGTCAGTTGGCTTCTTGAATATTGTATCCCACTTGCTTTTAAATAATTGTCTAAATGAGGCATTCATTTGCTTTGTTTGCTTCTTTTGTACATTTTTAGTTGCCGTGCAATCTCATTTATTAAGCACCTCAAATAATGTACATCTGGCTTCTTGTCATTCATGGTTTGTTCAGAAAATGTACCTTTCTAATGTTAAAGGTACCCTCTAAAGGAAATTGAAAATCTCTATCAGAAGCAGCGCATTCCTGCAGTTTAGAAATCTAGATACTCATATATAGCCCATTGTCTGTGATCATTTCATATGCAAGTATTCCCTCAGCAGGTATTCACTGACCATTAGTAGAAGGTAAAACAGAAACTGGATTGGATATGGATTCACCAGAATGCAATTGAGTCATACAGATTCGAGTGCAACATTACATATCCTTAGGGCTTTCAACCTCCTGTACTTCTGTCATTTTTTCAAGTATAGGTTTCTAGAAAAAGGGTGACGACATTAACAATTTCGAAAAAAGGGGAGTGCTCAGGACGGCGGTGGGGTCGCTGCCTCTCAGAATACGAGTGTACTACTGAATATCGACACCAACAATATATTCATAAGAATATTGAGGACAAAATATCAAGGTACAAAACATCAAAAGGTAAGTGCAAATTGGGAGGTGTAGATTTATGATTTCTAACTCCACATCTACGTATCTTGAAGATATATGTACGCATAGGTATATATAAGTGGCTTTAGTTATAGAAAATCTTGACTTACTTATCTGTGGATATTGTCCTCAATTTTCCGTCCCACTTATATTGTATGTTTGATATTTAGGGGCATACCTCAGCATACATCTACCCTATCCTGTTCACACCTAACGTCCTGATATTTAGTTGCTTGTTGCAAAACTATACTAGAACCCAACTCAAACAAACTTCTCCTATGCCTATCTTGCCTAATCTGCTTATCTACCTGCAGTGCCCCCTGGCAGGCTGCACCTTGCCAATTTCGCTCATCTGCAACCTTCCTGCTAGCTACCCCACAGTTTTGTCTGCTCTCCCAGGCACCTACCAAAGTTTCATGGGATGTTTAAAACCTTTTGCTGCTATTTCCTAGAGTGAGATAGCTTCCACAGTTACATCCTGTAGCAGGAAATACTCAGCACTGGTGGCACGCATGTTGTTGGCAAAAAATGGGAAAGCACTGGCTATTGAAACATAGCTGAAATTATTTACCTATTCTCCAGTGGGCCTATCAAAAACATCCCATTATGGCTTTATAATGTTTTTGTCAGTGTTGTATTTGTTTGACTGTAAGGCTTCAAAATTGAAGTTTTAGTGTGAGCTTTCAATGAATATGCATAATCAATGATAATTCAAATGGTTTGCTTTATTGCGTAAGTAAAAACCTGGTAGTGGTGGGAAGGGAGTAAGAAAGCCACAGCACTTAATGTAATATGTGTGAGATACCTCTCCCTAATTCGTCTCTGATGGAATCTGATGAAGCTGCAAGGCTGTGTTAAATTCCTGAAAGCAGAGATCGTTAATGTCTGGAAATTAAGAGTTCTGGAAATAATAGGAATGTAGTGGTTTAACAATATAATCCAATGTAGATGACAACTCCAAAGTAGCCATTGAAGAGGATGGGGTGAAGCAGACTGCCCTTCACTCCCTGACTGATAACTAACTCTCCTTGGATGACATTGGTATTGTAAACCAGAACATTGAAAGTAGGAATGAACGTCACAAAATATTTTAGATGGTGTGTTTTTCTTTCCCCATAAATGTGGTACATTTCATGAAGCACAGCTGTTGCACTTTCCGGTTTGGTGATTATGCTTTGCTGCTTTTCCAGCATGTATTTGCTGCAGAAAAAACTGTGAAGTGGTGGTTATAGTTGTGCAACATAATAAAGGGGCATAGAAATGGGGAGTAATCAATTAAATACTAATGAAAATAGTTTGCTGATAGTGTACTAATTTTAGAAATTGTGGAACTGAGGGGATTTCATATGAAAAGTGTTCATCCTGTCCTGAAATTATACATGCTTTTAGAGGAAAAAAGCAGGTTATGTAAGTGGCCAAGAAAACTGAATTGAGGACACCTTCTGCAAATTCACAAATGTCTTTCTCATTCATCTCAGGAGAAAAGTTAGACATGCTGAGTGAAATATATATTCAAATCAAAGCAGTCTCTCAGTTGACTGGGCAGCAATGACCTATAGTTTCACAACTACTACTAATGAATTGCAGGGTATATTGATAACAAAAAAGAGTCATGAGTCCATGTTGAATGGCTGTGCAATTTGAATCATTTTCTCTAGGAACAGGATTTAAGATATCAGTGAAACAATGGTTTTCATTATCATTTTCTTTATGAATGGGGACCCTGGACTTGCTGCAGTAGCATGTATAAGTGGAAGAGCCCCTTGGACAGATGTGTGGATTGCTGCATTCCTGGGAGCTGGGTGGAGCACTCACTGAAGAAAGGAAGAGCCAGGCTCTTCAGTACTCTTCAAGAGGGTGCTTTGATTTTAAAACAGGTCACTGGTCAAAGGGGCCTGGAAACATTTCAGGAAGAAGATAGGGCTGATATGGGAATCCCAAAGAGTAAAGCTGAGGCTTTTGCAACCTTTTGATGCACATATCAATGAGACTGGCATGTAGGTGTGGGACTATCAGATTTAGAGATACTCCTGCTTAGACAGACTGCTCTCTGGAGGAAGAGTCAAACGAAGGGATAGACATTTCAAGTAGGCAACCCTTAGAACATGAACTTCAAAGACAGAGACACTATTTCACATTTGTGTCTGGAAACAGATGATTAAAAAAGAGAACTTAAGTCTCCCAAAGTGTCACGTGGAAGCTGTACATTCCAAAAACTGAATAAGTGACTTACATTAAAGGAAATCCAGTAAAAGCCCATTTTAAAAAATATAATTGTGCCATAGTTACACAATCAGAAATGTTATTAGTGAAGTGTCATGGCAGTGGGTGAAATGGTAATGCTACCTGAAAAAATAGTAACTGCTCATGCAGGAGGTGGTTACCCGTAGTTGATAGCAGGATCACCTAAAAGGAGTGAGAACATTAGTTACTTCATGAAGAATAGCAGTGGATTACAATGGGTGTCAGACGATCCAGCATGGTAATGCTGCTGCGCTTACCTGTAAAGACTGCAACAAGTTCAGCTTTGTTCAGGGCAGTTCCTACTGATTGGTGTCCTAATCTCTTGAGACAGATAGGGAACTCGTCCTTTGGAGCACCTAATATTATAAATATGACCACCAATGCACAAGATTTCAAAAAAAGGAAAAAAAGATTGTATACAATACGTAGGATTTTAGAAAAAAGGTGTAATTTTCAATTATCTGTAGATACCAACAACTGGTGAAAAAGAAAGGATACTGGATTATGAAAACCCTGTTTAAATTCTGAGGTATAAATTAAGGTAAACAAAAAGTGGAATCAATGGACCAACTATAATGGAATAGAGGAAAGCAACCAAACAGGAGAATCATTTTTGAACAAGAGGATTTTTTAGGGAAACATCATAATTCACAAAGTTCACAATTGTAACAAATAAGCAATACAAGCCACCTTACCCGAGATCCCATCGCAGGGAAATGTGTTTGAGTCCGCAGACGACAATTGTGTATACTGATTATCATGTTTTCAACATCTATGCTATGAATACTGAGACCTACACTATATATACCATTTATATTGATTCCTAGATCACTAAAGGGGTACACAATAAAGACATATCAATTATTTGGGTCATACAATTAAAGTGCTTCGACAATTACAACTAACATGTGACAATTGAGACAGGTCCGGTATGTTGTACAAGCTAAAATGTTGGACCAAATCCTGTCTTCACACTTGAACAATACATATTGACATAAACAGAACAATTGACAATCAGTTTAAGTTTTTGGAATAGGCAGCTGGTATTAATCTGGGACACCGTGGATTGTCATCAAAATGAAACAACATGGGTGCAGACACTATTGTCTGAAGGAAGGTATCAATTGTACATGTCAGAACTACAATCTTCTATTGAGTTTCAAACCATTCATAACACTATCACACTTAAGGTTCCAACACAGCCTTGTTCAGTAGGAGTTGGAGGTTCCCTCATGTTGCCTTTTTTGACAATCCTCATCACCTGACAGCATAGGTTATTTTCTGTATGATTCATGTCACAATTGTATGAGGCCAAGGGTGCTGATTTAACCCTACACCTTATCCTGCTTCATGGTGTATAATATTTTTGTGATATTACCATGTTGGAATACCATAGTGTTTTGTGTGGAGGAACACATTGTAGAGTTGGCACATCTATAGTGTTCTGTGATTTTGATTTGTCCCAGTGTAGATTATAAGTTGTTGAATTTCATTTTTTGGCTATTTCGTTTGTGGACTACCATGAACCAGGTGGTCTCTTAAATTTGTGCCCTTCTGAAAAGAGAATATGGGAATGCTCCCATGAGAGACACAGGGATTGTATCAAGGGATAGCATTACCTTATAACCCTACTGACAGTGTTGCTTCATCTGAAAAATTTAGTTACGCACACAAGATGGTCTGTAGTTGTTTTTTTCCTTTGAGGAAAAGGAGGTACTGCTGAGACAATACCACACTCATGTCAGAGATGTTTTGGTCAATTTACACAGCTAGCCTCTGCCCTGAAGCCTCTGGCCTGGTATTTCTACTTCACTGAAATAATCAGCTTTCTATTTACAATTGCTGTTTATCTGCAAAATTAGCCAAAAGGTAATCCATTTTAGGGATCCTGCTTGAGAAGCCAACTTGTGCCACAATTGTAAGATCCAAAAATCAATTGAAGCCTTATAGTGATTAAAAGTGAAGTGTATGTGTGGAGATAAGGAATTAATTAATTCCAAAGAAAACTCAGTAATGTGTTCTCATTGCCATGCAAGATAAAGAAAATATTTCAACAAAACCTTTCCACAAGCGTGTCTGGTGGTAAAATGAATTATTCTCAGGTTTATATATAAATCGGCACTGCACATAATGACAATATTTGGGGTGAAAGAAACCTTTGAACTGAAGATATCAGAATAGTTCTTAGTCAGGGGTAGTTCAAGTAGTTCTATAATAAACTAAGCGGACACAGTAGCCAGTCCAATGTGTATGTTCAACATATCATTCATAATGATCCTGACACCGTCTAATTGTGGAATGTTGGTATACAACAACTCAATTCCAATCATACCAACAGTTCATTTTAAGTGTCAAAATCAAATCTTTGTTTTGGTTTATTATGTCACCACTGTTGTGTATGTAGCTAATAAGGTGATGCAGACATTCTGTCAGAAAGTAAGCTATAAATTCGCCTAGAGGCTACGTAGTGATCCGCACCCCATAATGACTGGCCTTCTGTGGCATTCTTCAAGATTTTGATGAATTTTGAGGAGGTTATCAAGAGCAGGTGTTTTTGCAGATTTAGTATTCAGATAAGAAATCTCATGTTTAATAAGGTAACCTTCATTTTTTCCCTTTGTGATGATTTCTTTAGTAGC
This sequence comes from Pleurodeles waltl, assembly GCF_031143425.1. Lineage (NCBI taxonomy): Eukaryota > Metazoa > Chordata > Amphibia > Caudata > Salamandridae > Pleurodeles > Pleurodeles waltl. Next base: position 126,475,067 of record NC_090436.1, on the reverse strand, counting down.
CGGTTGACTATGTGGTAGAGGGATAGTCGTAAGAGGTACATAGTGATCTTGATTGTTTCATTGCCTCATTACCTAGTCTTTATGAGTAGTCAGGTTCTGTACAACCATTCCACTTCCCTTATTTTCCGGCTTAATTATTATTGAACTGTTGTCTTTCCTCCCAACTCATGTTGAATGGGATGTATCCCTGGCTAAATTTGGTGATATAATTTTTCAGACAATATTTTCAAAGGCCAAAATTGATGTGGGCACTTTATTACTGGTGGGATGAAAACTGAAGATAGTCTAGTAGGATTAAAGCCTTAAGTGTATGGATTTTCTATGAAAAAAGACTTAAAGCAAAGCCTTCCAAAGAGCTGAAAATGTTCAAGTTAAAGTTTGAACAAACTCAGTTTTGGCTGTAGAGGTCAAAAGATAGTCTTCTACTGAGTTAATACAGCCCCACGTATATTTTCAGCAGACATTTAATACTCATAATCCCCCTTGTAGGGCACAGCTATGTCCATTTTTATTCGCCAATTACTAAAATACAGTTGCAGGTAAAGGTAGCAGCCATTTAATACCCATCGCCTCCATACTGAAAATCTTAGTGCCCATTTTCTCCACCAAATCACTAAAATGCAGTGACAGATATATGTAAAATCCATTTAACACCCATGCGACCCCATGTACAAAACCCCAATGCCAACTTTCCCAAGATGAATAAGTAAAATACCATATACGGATGATGCAACAGTCACTTACCCACCATAATTTCCCATGTAGAAAAGAGCTATGTCCAGTTCCCTAACAGAAACCAGTCAAGTATGCTTCAGATATATTGAATTTCCATTTAAAATTATAGTCCTCCCATTTTGTATATAGCTCATGCCCTGCAGAAACATATACCATACAGCTTCAATTATACATTTCCATTTAGCACTCATAATTCACCTTAAAGAAAATAGTTATGCCCATTTCCTAACACATTCATCACATACACTTCCAGATGTGTGTAATCAGCCATCTAACAACCATAACTTTCCATTAAGAAAGTCTTTTTGATTGCCTTTGAAGCAAATTCTGGTATTAAATAAATGTAAATTGTTCTGATCCTACATATTAAAATAATGTCTATTTTCTATCTGAAAAAGTAACATTTCTGCTAATTCCATGTTATTGCCATACTTCAACCAATAATCCATCTTTCTTAACATATATTGTGGGCCTGCAAATATTGAAAGCAGTGCCATTGAAAGAGGATAACTTTATAAAGAGCAGTTTCGAATAGACACATTCTGATATGCTGTGAAAGAGCAGCAGTCAGAAAAGCAAACCTCTACAAAATGTATACACAATACCAATAGCAGGGGACATGAACTTATAAAGCTGAATGTGTCTGTGCTCACCTCAAAAGCAACAAAACCGTCCTGCTATCTCATTAGGTATTTGTTCTATTCTAGTCTGGTGTTTTATGTACAGATATAGCTACCCAAATTGGCCTCCCAGCGCGAAAGACAACACACCTGCCGATTTGCTGGATGCCCTTTAAGGTGTGGCATGGGCTTAAGTTGGAAGAGATGCAACTTAAGGAGTTTTCTGAAGGGTGGTTTCAGGTTGGTCAATTTTGATGTTCATAGGAAGGTCATTCAATAACTTGGGGACAAGATATGCAATGGAGCGCCCACCACATCTTGCCCTGTTCACCCTGGGTGTTGTCAGCAGTTTTAAAATCCAGTTTGTAAAGACCTCCTGGGAATGTAGGGGGTGAGGAGTTGTCAAATGAGGACTTGGCTTTTTCTGTGTTTTGCACGATGAGCCATTCACAGTGCTTTAAAGTTAATTATTTTCTGCACCAGAAGCCAGTGCCAGGCACCTAAGGCTGCGGCAGCCGAGTTTGTTGAGAGTCCATGCTGTGGCATTCTGGATGACCTGTAGTCTTTTTATGATGTACTTAGGACTTCCTAGGAAGGGGGAGTTTTCATTGTCGCATTGAGAGTTGACAAGTCCCTGTATGACCACTCTACTCAACGAAGGTGGATGCCATTGTGTAACTTTTCTAACAGTTATAAGTATACCAAATCATGTCCCTGTGAGTTTCTTGGCCTACGTTTCCATCATCAACCTCTTGTTTATCCAGAACCTAAGCTTTTCCCTGCATGGAGGGGGGGGGGTCTGTGGGAGCTCCCAAAGGTAGTCTGGCCATGATATTACCGACCACCAACACCTCTGTTTTTTTTGCCATTAAGCCTTAGGCTGCTTTCTGACATCCAGTCTGTGATCTGTTCTAGACTCAAGTTCAGTTGTGAAGATGTCTGCCCTGTTTCTGGTGTGAGGGCTAGGATCAACTGCGTATCGCCAACATAAAATACAAGTGCAAGGCTAGGCCACATGGACTATCTCCACCAGGGGAGAACATGTAAGTTAAAAAGTGTTGGGCTTAGGGAGGAGCCCTGTGAGAGGACGCAATTTATGGAGTAAATAGTCTCTTCACAAACCTGAAAGCTCCTGTTCTCTAAGAAGAATGCCAACCAGTTAAGAGTGTCACCTGATATTCCAGCTTCCTCCATCCTTTGAATGAGGATTAGATGTGAAATGGTGCCAAGGTCTGAGCTGAAGTCTAACATTATCATGGCTACCGAGCTTCTTTGGACCAGAATTGACCAAAGTTCCCCTTTGGACCGTCTCAGTGCTGCTGCCTGGTCTGAAACCTATTAGGGTTGGGTATAAGACAGTGTGCATCTGTAAAAAGCTATAGAGATGCTTATTAATGTGTTCCTGTAGCATTTTGCTTGCTATGGGGAATAGGGTGATGGGTCTGCCATTTTCTGCCAAGAGGGGATTGGCCGTAGCTTTCTTCAATAGGGGTTTGACTGTGGCAGGTTTCCATGTGGAGAGGACACTACAACTGACCAATGAGTGATTTAAGATATCCGACAGATGATATTTCTGATTTTTTTTAGAATATCCGGGGGGGGACAGATCTAGCGATGAACCTGGTTTAATGGTGATTTAAGGTGGGAAATGTGATTAATTTAGATGTGGATGGAGGAAGCAAAATGTGAATGACACATCAGTAGACCAATGGATGACACTAGATGGGTGATAGCCCCTAGAAGTATATTATACATAAATATTTTGTAAAAATCAAAATAAAAAGGTCTTGCCTAATGTCAGGCAGAAAACATATGCTAACTACAGAACGAAAAACTGCGTGATCTTTTTGTATTAATCTGTGCTTATGGACTTGACAAGCAAAACAGTATCAGAAAGCCTCGAATTAAGAATACGTATTGCTATGATGCCCGTACTGGCTTTAATTACATGCCCGAATTTGTCTGGTAAAAGGTTACACATGTTTGCGCAGTATTAGGAAACCATCTTAAAAATAATTTAGACCTCGCTGCTCTTGTGTGCGGTGCGTGAAAACTAGCTGATTAGTGCTGGATAAATCCTTGGTGAGAGGGAACTTCTCTCCTCTTGCTTTCACGATTGGATACCGGGAGGTACTTAATCACTAATGCTCGACAAGATGAAAGGCAAGCCAGGAAGAAATGTAATTTATGCACTTCTGATGACCTTTATAATCACACAATTCAATTCATCTCCCAAAACCTAGAAAATTAAAATGGTTTCTCAAAGCCCTCGGGAAGCTAAAATTTATTAGTATCAGGCTAATTTTCTTTTCATGTGCTAGTCAACTAAGTTAAACGGATTTTAATGAAGTGACACAGTAAGAAACGGGCGAAGTTAAAAAACATAAAAGACGCCAAGACATAATTGGGGTGAGGACAGACGTGCAAACTCCAGCAGAGGTTGACAAAAACAGAATAATTGTGTCCTTCCCATTTGGGACTGGCGCATGCAGATAAAAACAAATGTATTCAGCCTTGCAAATAATAGTCATGCAACAGGGCTCGCTATTGCTTTTGGATTGTTACCATGTTAATTAGGAAGCAATGCGTATCCAATTACCTCTTTCCTGGCATCTTTTTTATTTTCAATATTGCCATATGCATAATTATTTTGCCTTTTTGATTTGACTGTAATATGCGTGGCTCCATTTCATACAAGATTTAGACTAAAGTCGCGACGCCTTTATTCCTCTTGGAGGGTAAATATCAAATAACTTTTATTTTAAGAATATACCTTAGAATTAACTGTTCTCTGATGCAAGATGGCAAAAGGATAAAAAAATGCCTGGGGCTATATCAAATAATAACATTTTTAAGAGAACGCTTACGTCATCAATGTTGATGTAAAATGTGCAGGGGAGAAGCAAGAGGGAGATGTGGGTGTGGAGGGGTCAGGGAAGTGTCTTTTAATCTGCCCCCAATCTCTGAGGATCGAGACATATTTGGCCATTTGAGGACCAGATTGTAGGATATCTGGGCCTGTTCATTTGGTGTTTAAAGACCAAGGGGCATATTTACAAGGCCCTCACGCCGCCTTAACGCTGCCTTAGCATTTTTATTTTTATGATGCTAAGGTGGAGTTAAGGAGGCCATTCACCGTGCCATATTTACAAAGTGGTTCATTGCATGCATTGCACCACTTTGCAACCCCTTGAGACACATTATGCTTGCGCCAGGCCTAATGTTTGCAAGGGGGCGTTCCAATGCAGGGAGGCCCAAAAAAATGGCGCAGTGAAATTTACAAGATTTCACTGCTCCATTTTTTAGGGCAGGCGTTAAAGTGAAGCATCTATAATAATCTATGGGCCTCGCTGCATTTTGCTGCACTAGCACCAACATTTTTGGCACTAGTGCAGCAAAGCCCCACAACAGCATCAAAATGTTGATGCTGTTGTGGTAACGACCATCATGGTGTGCTGTATTGTAAATATGGTGCAACCATAGTGTTGTTAGGAGGGGCATGGAGGACGCAAGAAAAGTGGCGCATTGGGACTGATGAACCGCTGATGAATAGCTGAAGTAAATCAGGTCTCCTTTGGGGTTCCCAAAAACTCTCTGAGGGCAGACTAGCTGGGGGTGGGTTCTATAGGCCTCTTTTTGCAGTCTAAAGGTGAGCTGAGGATCACTAATAGTCTTCCGGGGGTGTATTAAGGTCAGCTGAATGTCTTTTAGACAGTCTGAGGGTTTTTAAAAGCCTGCTAGAGGTGTCTTTGGACTATGTAAGGATCGTGAAAGGTCAGATAGGCGAGTGTAAAACCAGCTGGGGTGCAATGGGGTTGGCTGAGAGTCTATGAGGTAATATGATGTACAAAAAGGGCATGCTAGGGGTTACAAGGGGCACACCAGGAGTATTTTAGGTCAGCTCACTGGTGTTTAAGTAACAGTTGTTGGGTAACAGAGAGCAATGCGATGACATCTGATGAAGGTCTCTAATGGCCAACTGGAGCAATTTAAAGGTAAGGTAAGCTAAAAGCACCTAAATGCTTAAGATATTTCTCTGCTGGAGGTGTCTATTGAAGTCCAACAGTTCATTAGTGGTGTCTGTGAATTAGCTCAAGTTACCTGAAGGCAGGCTGAAGGTCTCTAGTATTGTCTAAAGACCATCAGGGGTAGTTAATAGAGGGTGGGGGACCAACCGTGGGTCTGCATTGATCTACTAGGTTGGCTGAATGCCAGCTAAGTGTCTCTCGGGGGACCTGTTAAGAAATTCTGTGTGGATCTGGTGGTGATGAGTGAATAGTGTATGTTGTTTGAATGTGAACTGATGACTGGCTGATGTATATAATGTCCAATTAGGGGTGTTTGAAGCTTGTCTGAGCCTTCACGTCTCTGAGGCCATTCAGAGTTAGCCAGTGTGTCTGAGGACAGATTAGATGTATTTATGGGCATTTCCTGAAGGCAGGTAAGGAGTCTCTAAAGTAATGTTGATGGATCTCCAAAGGCCCTCTCGGAGTGTCAGACTTAAAGGTTAGAGTCTTTGAGAGTAAGTAACATGAGATGTTGAAGGACAAGGTAGGTAAGTCTGATAAGACTGCTAAGGGTTTCTGATAGTGGAATGGTGGGTTCTTGGAGTTATCAGGAGCCTACTGAGACCAAGTTGAGAGTCTTTGTACCTCTCTGAGTGGAGAATTGCAGATTTTAAGGACCTGCAGAGTGAGTGAGGTGGGCAGATCCTTATTCCCCACATTACCCACGCCCATCAACACCGATGGCATCAAGTATGCAAATCAGTTCCAGATTCAAAAGGGCAGCAGGAGGTTAAAAATCTAAAACCACCCTTTTCCTAGGTGTGGGACTGTGCTAAAAAATAAATTATGAAAATAAACACATTATTTAAAAAATCTGAATTGGGCTGTGATGAAAGTGAGGCCTTTCAATTTCACCTTTCACCCACATGATTACGTGGAAACAATACTGCCTGGACATTCTACTCCTACTCCTCTGAGGTATGTTTGTGATTTTTCACCAAGTTTTGTGTGATAATGTGTCATTTTACTTTTTAGAAGAGGATTTTTTTGTTTGCAGTTTTAAGTGCATTTAGTATACCAGTTTACTTCAGATTTTTATGATCTGTGTAGATTCTGTCTTTTTTATTGTTTTTTCTGATGTCAGCTTGATATAACTCATCATACACATTGGCACCTGCTGCCAATCAAGGGTGGTAAGGCGGGGGTGGGGAGGTGGTGACTGTCAATAGGGGGGGTAAAAAATATAAAAAAATAAAACTTACCTGCGGCTGCCTCCGTGACGCTCCTCTCTTCCCGAAGTCCAGCACTGGGGCACAAAGCACAGGCTCACAATCCAGACACTACTTTCATGCTAAAGCAAGCATGAGAGCAGTGCCAGGATTGACCTGAGTGGGCTGGTTTGACACATGCTCAGGCACAGGGAGCCTGCGCCATTTCTCCAACCTGGCTGTGTAACACAGCTGGGATGGAAAAATGTAAGTGCGCATGTCAGTTTGGCCCAAACTATCATGCGCACTTACAAGTGCCCATCACTCCTCCTCCCTGCCATTGCCCCGCCCGGCCCAACACTCCCATGGCAAAGTCAGACAGTGTCAAATAATTATTTGCCACTGCCTGGCTGAGCAGGGGGACAATGCTCCCCCACTATTACGGAGGAGCCACCCCTGACCATACAAGTCAATGCTTTCCATTTAGGATGGTGATTCCCATTCTTTATGCTAAAAGTATGTTATTTTAACACTTTCCCTTTTCAGACTTCCTCAACTCCCAAGTAAGGAAATGTTTATTTCCAAAATCTCCTGCCTAGGGGTTCCTTAATGGTGATATGTGTAGCTTTACTTGTATGTTGAAGGTTTGACATGCTTGCAGCACAGAATCTGTCAGTTTATTTCCATACACACACATATAAAACAAGTGCTTATGGGGCACATTTCTACTTGCTAAAGAGCCACATCCTTGTATAACACAGTTCAGCCAGTCCTGGTTTTGTTAGCCAAAATACCAATCAATCAATCAATCAATCAAAAGAATTTATATAGCGCGCTACTCACCCGTGAGGGTCTCAAGGTGCTGGGGGGGGATACCTTTGCCTGCAAGAGGGTTATAGGCCAAACTAGAAAATGTTAAAAGTGATATATAAAATGTCCTAGAATGCATACATAGTCAACTAAGAAAATGGATATATTTGCTGCGCTTTCATGGTAGTTTGCATTTCTTGCAGGATCTTCTCTGAAGACTCCTAGATTTATTAGTTTATTTTTTGTGTATTGTGCCTTACCATGCCACTGGGATCTTATTTGTCAAATGCCATGTGTACAATATGTCAAATTGGTTCTACTTATGCAGCTGGTACAACATTTATTGTGGGAGAGAGTCAGGTAAAGACTTGTACTTTCCATTTTCTTTTGCCTTATTGCACTGTGTTTCTGCAACTGCTAGTTTCAGCAATGTTGTATTATTTCTTGTCACTGGAAAAAATGGTTAGGTTGCGTACAGTAACCTCTTTTGAATGTGCATGGGTAACAATGTGCTGAGATGGCAAGGTTTTAGTAAGGGCAGTGTATTTGTCCAAGTAACTACCCCAGCAGGTGTACAAATTCTAAACCAGGGGTTTCCAAACTGTTATGAAGTCAGAGCTATTTTAGATCAGTGAAATTTGTGGTGAGCTACTAAAGGCCAAGCAACTCAAGCATTGTTGTCAGACACCCCCACACCCAGCTTCATCTTTAGGCTTTATATGCATAGAGCCAGATACTATGAATTGAACAAAATACTTTTACTAGGGGCACTCCGAAAGGGCTGCCATGTGTGTCAGTGAGAGCGTGGCCTTTGGGGATGTATGGATATGTGTGTGTGTATGAATGGGATATATGTGTATGGATGAATGAGAGCCAGTGTTGTATGTACTTGTGACACAACCATATTTGAGTGCAGGGAAACAGATGGAAACTCCACTTTCTGACAGCGGAAGCTGCTTGACAGATCCTGCTGTCAGAAACTGGACCTGTTTGCTTTTGCTTGGTGGGGGCTGTCAGCTTCTACCAAGCAAAAGCAAACAGCTATGTACGGGGTGGGCACGCCAGGTAATAGCAGGAGGCGGCCCTGGGGGGGTGGCAGTCCCCAGGGCCATCATTGGCTCCTCAAGGGAGCCGTGCAATGCCTGTCCAAGGACCATTGCCCCTGGGAGGTGGTGGTCCCTGGGGCTTGGGGGTCCCCATTCACTCTTTTGTTGTAGTCCCAGGGAGCCCCCCCCCCCACATCATATTACTTATTAGCTCCAGGGAGGTGGTGGTCCCTAGGGCATCTGAGGGGATCTGAGGGGATCTGGCCCAGGGTGTGCAGTGAATGCTCTGCAGGCTGCCAACCCATGCTGTGCATGGCATTTGGCATGCATGGTGTAGGGTTGGCTTTCAGGCAGCAGGGACCTCATTCTCTGGGGCATTTTTTTAAGAGTCTTATTAGGAGCCCATTGAAAGGGGCCATGCAGTCCTCCTCCAAAGCGTTATTAGGCTCCAGGAGCCCCCATTCCCCTGGGCCCAATAAAAGAGGGGGGCCTTGCTGTCCCCTCTCAGAGTCTTAGTAGGCCCTGGGGACCCCATCACGTGGGGTCAAACTACATAATTATGAAGAAGCTTGTAGCCCCCCTCCACAAGCCTTCTCAGGCTCCAGGGACCTCACCCCGAGGCTGAATGCATTTAAAAATGGGAGAGGCCCATACAGCCCCCCTCCCCAAGCCTAAGTAGGTCCCAGGTACCCCATCCACTGAGGCAGAACTACATAATTAAGAGGATAGGCAAGTGGCCCCCCTCCCCGAGGCTTCTCTGTCTCAGGGTCCCCATCCCCGTGGCTTCTTTTTATTACTCTTCATTATAGGTGGGTGTTCTGCTACTCACCCAGCCCCTGACCAAGGAACATATTTGGGGCTGTGGGGGGAGTCGTAGGGCACCCACTATCACAGCCAGCACTCCGTATGGTGTGGGAGCCAGCATTGCTCCTGCTCGGAGGGAGCAGCTATTTATGCTCGCTCCTTCTGGGGTAGTGCAGGCTGGAAAACAGAACAAAAGTCTGCTCCCAGCTGGTGGGAGCATGCTTAAATCTCCGGCCTAGTGGGAGAAGACTTGCCCTCCCTGCCTGTTCTACTGCAGGCTGAAAAGGCATGTTTACTCTCGTTTGGTGGGAGATTTAAAAATGTTCCTCAGGGCCTAATGAGGTTCAGGGAGTAGGGCCGCCTGCCCCTCTTGTTAATTTTGGACCCTGGGGATGGGGTCTATGGGGCTTGATAAGGATCAGGTACCGGAGCTGCACACTGCCCCTCTCCTTAGAAATCAGCCATGGGCGATGAGGGATGGTGTCCCAGGGCCGATTATGGCACAGGGAGGGGAGCTGCTCCCCCCCCCTTTTGCTGATTGGCACCAGGGATGGGGTCCCCGGGGCCTTAGAAGGCTTGGGGATGGGGAATGCATGCCCCCTCCTCTTAATGTATATATATTTTGGCCCTGGGGATGGGGATGAGGTCCCCGGGACCCAAAGGCCTACCCTACACCACATCACCAAAGGGTGTGTGTGAGAGGAGGTTGGCTGCCTGCCATGGGGGTTGGCGCAAGACTGGTTTTATGTATGGTAATAAAGTATCACTTTACATTAAAACCCAAGAAATTCACTCAACTTAATAAAAGTTTAAAGTAAGATTATAGTTAGGTGAAATCTTCAGTAACAACATCACATTTTAAACTCTTTAGAAGTTATAGTTATCTCAAGTAACTATAATTGATGCCCCAAAGTAACTATAACTCACAGCCTTTCCGTGCACTGCTAATTGCCCCACTTATTACATCGCTGATGACATCTTCTATGGCTACATTGAAAATAGCACTGCAACAGACATCTATGGTTAGGTCCCATGTTTAGGTGGAGAGCAACTGCTTTCCATGGAATACCCTACAACACCACTGATACTCGGAATATGCTCACCTCAAATATCTGTTTCGCTTGGAGAGTTGCTGTAAATGGCAGATGGCTTTGCCTGCCTCTCCTCTCTCTCTCTCTCTCTCTCTCTCTCTCTCTCTCTCTCTCTCTATCTTTTTGATAATGAATGTTTTTTACAAAAACAAGGGACAGCTATGGGGGCATAGAATTTCTCGAACATACTAACATGTTCTTATCCATGCTACAATTTTGCTTAACCCATAACTTGTTCCTTTTTGATAATGAATGTTTTTTACAAAAACAAGGGACAGCAATGGGGCATCCTTTGCTCCGACATATGCCAATTTATATATGGGCTGGTGGGAGAAAGAGGTGGCCTGGTCTGACCACAATAACATCTATATGGACAGAGTGGTACTGTGGGTACGCTATATCGATGATTTGTTTATTATCTGGGATGGCACAGAACAACTATTGCTGGAATATATAAGTGTACTAAACAACAATCAATTTAATATCCATTTGGATGCCATTTTTAGCAGAGACACCATTGCATTTCTAGATGTTCTATTAAAAGTAGAAAATGATCATCTAGAGACCACTATATATCGCAAGCCCACGGCCTGCAACTCCATATTGCATGCCAATAGTGGACATCCTATGGCATTAAAATGGAGCATACCCTATAGTCAGTTACTGCGGGCTCGTAGGATATGTTTGGATGAAAATAGATATGAATTTGAGGCCAGGGCAATGGTAGAGAGATTTCTAAGTAGAGGCTATCCTCTCAAAATTTTGATGGATGCACAGCACAGGGTTAAAAACAAAAGTAGAGATGAGTTACTTTTTAATAACACAGCAACCAATAGTGAGTTCAAACAATCACCACCCATAATATTCTTTCAGTACAATCAACAACATGATTCATTAAGAACTATACTTCAAAACAACTGGCACATCTTACAGAATGATCCCATCATAAGGGATAATATAGGTGCACATCCGTCCATAACTTTTCGCAAAGCGCGCTCACTGGGAGACTATCTGACCAGAAGTTATTTCTCGATGAAAGTGAATACATCCTGGTTGAGCCAAAAAAGTTTGGGATTTTGGAAATGTGGCCATTGTAAGGCCTGTAAGTATGCCCATAGCATGCAAAAGTATCAAACTTTTGATGGTCGCCAGTGTGAAATTAAAGATCGAATCACATGCGACACGGAATTTGTGATCTATGTTATTGAATGTGGATGTCATAAGAAGTATATTGGGAGCACTATTCACAAGCTAAAAGTCAGATTCCTACAACATTTTAGAGCCATCAAAAATCAGGATAGGACCTACCCTTTGGCTAAACACTTTTGGGACATACATGAAGGAGATTGCAGTACATTATCTTTTTATGGTATTAAATCCATCAAAAATAATCCTAGAGCCGGAAATAGAACATTAGAGCTCAGACAAACGGAATCGAAGATGATTTTACTATTGGGTTCTGAATCTCCTTGGGGGCATAATCTTGATGCTGAGCTTTATGTCCATCTCAGATGACACTCTAACCCTTAATTGCGCTGAGCTTGAACATAGGAAGAGTTTCTGAATGGTTTTTTAACCCTGTAAGCAATACGGTGAATATGATGTTATTTTATGACCATAATGATGTCTATGAAGGGAGATGAGAAAATTACCATTATCAAAAATTCCAGAGGAGCAACAATTTTCTATACTTACCTCTCTTTTCAATTGGATTCTTAGGAGTTATGTCGAAAAATGGCCATTTCTATGAACTTATAGACCTTCTTATGAACTTATAGGTCTTTATTTGTAATCAGGTTTAGGATAACTTCTTCCTTATAATTTAATAAATGCAGAGAACAGAAGTTACATATATATTCACAGGATATAGGATTGAAGAGAAAGCAACAAATCCAATCTTTTTAACAATATCATTGTTTTTTAATATTTAGTTGCACTTTATATGCACGTTTTGCACACATTGTTATTGTATTACTTAGCACTTAGCACTTTAAGCCTAGGCCTTGTTTTAAATATAGATCAATAACATGCATCTATAGAGCGACGCATTATACAGATAAATACGGTAGATCATAATTGACTGAATGTTTTTTAGATATGGAGACCCATTACAATATGAGGTCGCTTTGATGATAGAGAAGAGATTGCAATATAAATATAGTATAAGTGACTGTTGTTACACACAGAAAATTATATATCAAGGAATTGGTGCATGATAATTGAGATTTGGATAAGTAACTAATTAATTGCTTTATAATCATTTAATAATTGTAATAGTGATTTTTTACTGAAAAAGTTCCTTTAAAAAAATGTCTTTTATGGGGATTTTTTTAGAAAGGATTAATTATGACAATAATTTTTTATGATAGGTTGTTATATCCAATTTCTCATAATCTATCTATTTTCAGGATCGATTCATGTGTAGTAATAGATTCTGTACAGCAGTTTTGAACACTTTGCAACATATATGAGATTGATGAATTGATGATAAATTATATGCATTACTATTTATTGAACAGACAACTTATGATTGACATCAGACCTAATTATAATTAAAATTAAAATTATGTATTGTCTATTTGGGTTATCTTAAGTTACATTCACAAGATATCCATGTCTAACTAATTGAACATTTCTTAAATTATTCCAAAGAATATAGGTGATCCCCGTATTAATTGTGGAATTTAAAATATAACTATAGACTTTAGCATGTTTTAAGATGGCCGCCGCTTTAGTTCACATTGTTATGCTATGGAAATAGATGAAGGACTGTTGATTTGCATTTAAACGATGCTGGCTTTGTAGCCAGATTTGTCCAGTAGAAGGCGTTCTGCCGAAACGCATTGACATCGCATTTCAGGACACTGTGTTACCTGCATTAAGAAATAAATTTATGAACCATATTCGAGCTTGCTGGATGTGAGTTTGTTTCGATATTGGGATTCAACCAATGGGATCGGTGCAGCCGTCAGATGGCCATCTGTCCATCTGTTTAAGATTTATTTTAACGTGGTCTCCGGTACGCGATACGGCTGGCACACCGGTTGAGTGCGCGTGGCTTCTACAACTGGAGGAACTTGGAAACTGCTTCTCACGCAGCACCGTGCTTTCGATAAATTGGAAGAGAAACGCAGCCGAACTGATACAGTAGGACTGTTTCTTTCCACCGGGGGGTTGGAGAACGCCCGTGAGGTGAAAATTACGTCTCTCCCTACAGTTAGACTATTACACATTTGGCGTTTCTGTGCTACATCGAAAATTGGCACACGGCCCGCAAAGTAAAATATACGACAGAAAAGAATTAACTTGGTCGCTTAGAATACGGCTTTCCCGTTATACAATACAACAAACTTCGAGTCTTGTTATTAGAGAGAATCAACAAGCAACATAAGTACTTAGTTGCAAATTGGTGGATATTTACACAGTGTCCTGTAAATTTAAGAGTTCATTCCTATATCCGTTTATCCTGCACGTTCTGTTCTTCAGTTAAGCGGCTATAAAATCGAACTGTGATAAGTAACTACACATCGTGGACATTCTTTGCCCTATCCATTAGGGCCGAACGGAGAAAACTGTGGGAGCAAGCTGCAGCTGAATTGTTTGACAATTCTAAAATCAACAATGGGCCCCCGACGGCTCAGATACAAACCACCTCCAGCATCATAAGCCAATTAGAAAAAGCACAAATTTCTGAACTTAAAAAATGGTGGGAAATGACCTCATTAACTAAATATATCGAAAATGGCAGGGTACCTAGAGGTCTACGTATTCTAATCTTACCCACTTTAGGCGATATGGATCCAGATCTACTGGAGGAATGGAGAATGCAAACAGCAGACTGTTCAACCAAACTTATGGGAACTTTAATCACTCAAGCCAAAAGACGAATGGAGGAACAAATTACTAAGATTGAACAACTAACTAAAGATCTAGAAAAGATGTCTAATCAACAAGAAGTTTCCAATCAATTAGCCAAAATGGAGGAACGGATCAAATACATGGAAGAAGAAATTAAATCACGTAAAGCACATAAGTTTAATAGAGATAAGTTGGATTACGAGCATGGAAGAATTTACACGTTTGCTTGAAAATACGACACTGCAAGAACCAAAGATGTGTCCAAAAATGCAGTGGATGGTGCTGCACAACATGTATCCGCAGATGACGGTTCGGAGATAGAGTCCTCTGCTGATGAGATACCACAAAACAAGCTGGATTTTCAGGGGGAAATGCGCCTCATGCAAATGGTCACGCCACCCCCTGGCCAAAACCGCAGACGTGGCAGAGGAAGCGGAAGACGAGGCGGGGTAAGAAGAAGAAGCAATCAATAACTAAAACAGATCTGAAACCCCCTCCTACCAACATATCGAATCATTTGAGTACTGTTGTGAATATTTCTCACAGCACCTTTACTGACAATCAATTACACATACTTGACTTAGGACTCAGTTTCTGCCCAAATATTCAGTGGGATTATGTCAACACTCGAATTGAACTTTACAAATATGTTCGCAAACTACGTCTAATCAAACATTTTTCCAACAAAGCCTTAAATCGAATGGCAGAGAATGTCGACATGAAGGCTGCGGCCTCTGGATTCAATATTGTTGACAGCTCACAATTGATAGCCATCAATGAGTTAGCAATTGAAAGTAATGAAGCTGGATGTTCTTTATATGATGATACGAACAACTGTACCACTACACTCAATGAGATGAGATTTATAACCAATCTTTGTGACAATAGCCATCTAAAATTGCAGAGTAGATTCAATCCTCCATTACCTAGTGGAAATTTGATAGACACGTTTCACGAACTAGTAATCAATGATATTGACAAATTTCGCAGAAAAGGCTTATCCAAGACATCGAGAATGATGAGTAGATCCAACTTTACTCAACAAGATTGGAAAGACTTAAACACACTGAAATCTAACTCCACAATTGTCATCAAACCCTCCAATAAGGGTGGTAATATTGTTATAATGGATACAACTGATTATATCAAAGAAGCACTTCGACAATTGATGAATACAGATCACTACGAAAAAGTATTGATCAATCCTGCAACTCAATATCAAGCGATATATCATAAGATGCTTAATGAGTGGTACACTAAGCAACTGATGGATTATGATGAGTTTATGTATTTAAAAATTGATTATCCGAAAATTCCATGCATTTATTTTCTGCCTAAAATTCATAAGAACAAGACAGATCCTCCAGGTAGACCAATAGTCAGCATGAATCAATCGCTGCTTGAAAATACCTTGCGGTACTTAGATCTGTTTTAATGTACTTTTGTTACAGAATTACCTTCATATCTATGTGACACCAATGATTTTTTAGCCAAGATACATCACATCCCATGGCATAAAGACTATCTACTGGTCACCATGGATGTAGCATCTCTGTATACCTCTATTAAACATCAGTATGGGTTACAGGCATGTAGGTACTTCTTACAAACACGGCCTATAGAATTTCTCGAACATACTAACATGCTCTTATCCATGCTACAATTTTGCTTAACCCATAACTTGTTCCTTTTTGATAATGAATGTTTTTTACAAAAACAAGGGACAGCAATGGGGCATCCTTTGCTCCGACATATGCCAATTTATATATGGGCTGGTGGGAGAAAGAGGTGGCCTGGTCTGACCACAATAACATCTATATGGACAGAGTGGTACTGTGGGTACGCTATATCGATGATTTGTTTATTATCTGGGATGGCACAGAACAACTATTTCTGGAATATATAAGTGTACTAAACAACAATCAATTTAATATCCTTTTGGATGCCATTTTTAGCAGAGACACCATTGCATTTCTAGATGTTCTATTAAAAGTAGAAAATAATCATCTAGAGACCACTATATATCGCAAGCCCTCGGCCTGCAACTCCATATTGCATGCCAATAATGGACATCCTATGGCATTAAAATGGAGCATACCCTATAGTCAGTTACTGAGGGCTCGCAGGATATGTTCGGATGAAAATAGATATGAATTTGAAGCCAGGGCAATGGTAGAGAGATTTCTAAGTAGAGGCTATCCTCTCAAAATTTTGATGGATGCACAGCACAGGGTTAAAAACAAAAGTAGAGATGAGTTACTTTTTAATAACACAGCAACCAATAGTGAGTTCAAACAATCACCACCCAGAATATTCTTTCAGTACAATCAACAACATGATTCATTAAGAACTATACTTCAAAAAAACTGGCACATCTTACAGAATGATCCCATCATTAGGGATAATATAGGTAAACATCCGTCCATAACTTTTCGCAAAGCGCGCTCACTGGGAGACTATCTGACCAGAAGTTATTTCTCGATGAAAGTGAATACATCCTGGTTGAGCCAAAAAAGTTTGGGATTTTGGAAATGTGGCCATTGTAAGGCCTGTAAGTATGCCCATAGCATGCAAAAGTATCAAACTTTTGATGGTCGCCAGTGTGAAATTAAAGATCGAATCACATGCGACACGGAATTTGTGATCTATGTTATTGAATGTGGATGTCATAAGAAGTATATTGGGGGCACTATTCACGAGCTAAAAGTCAGATTCCTACAACATTTTAGAGCCATCAAAAATCAGGATAGGACCTACCCCTTGGCTAAACACTTTTGGGACATACATAAAGGAGATTGCAGTACATTATCTTTTTATGGTATTAAATCCATCAAAAATAATCCTAGAGCCGGAAATAGAACATTAGAGCTCAGACAAACGGAATCGAAGATGATTTTACTATTGGGTTCTGAATCTCCTTGGGGGCATAATCTTGATGCTGAGCTTTATGTCCATCTCAGATGACACTCTAACCCTTAATTGCGCTGAGCTTGAACATAGGAAGAGTTTCTGAATGGTTTTTTAACCCTGTAAGCAATACGGTGAATAGGATATTATTTTATGACCATAATGATGTCTATGAAGGGAGATGAGAAAATTACCATTATCAAAAATTCCAGAGGAGCAACAATTTTCTATACTTACCTCTCTTTTAAATTGGATTCTTAGCAGTTATGTCGAAAAATGGCCATTTCTATGAACTTATAGACCTTCTTATGAACTTATAGGTCTTTATTTGTAATCGGGTTTAGGATAACTTCTTCCTTATAATTTAATAAATGCAGAGAACAGAAGTTACATATATATTCACTGGATATAGGATTGAAGAGAAAGCAACAAATACAATCTTTTTAACAATATCATTGTTTTTTAATATTTAGTTGCACTTTATATGCACGTTTTGCACACATTGTTATTGTATTACTTAGCACTTAGCACTTTAAGCCTAGGCCTTGTTTTAAATATAGATCAATAACATGCATCTATAGAGCGACGCATTATACAGATAAATACGGTAGATCAAAATTGACTGAATGTTTTTTAGATATGGAGACCCATTACAATATGAGGTCGCTTTGATGATATAGAAGAGATTGCAATATAAATATAGTATAAGTGACTGTTGCTACACACAGAAAATTATATATCAAGGAATTGGTGCATGATAATTGAGATTTGGTAAGTAACTAATTAATTGCTTTATAATCATTTAATAATTGTAATAGTGATTTTTTACTGAAAAAGTTCCTTTAAAAAAATGTCTTTTATGGGGATTTTTTTAGAAAGGATTAATTATGACAATAATTTTTTATGATAGGTTGTTATATCCAATTTCTCATAATCTATCTATTTTCAGGATCGATTCATGTGTAGTAATAGATTCTGTACAGCAGTTTTTAACACTTTGCAACATATATGAGATTTATGAATTGATGATAAATTATATGCATTACTATTTATTGAACAGGCAACTTATGATTGACATCAGACCTAATTATAATTAAAATTAAAATTATGTGTTGTCTATTTGGGTTATCTTAAGTTACATTCAAAAGATATCCATGTCTAACTAATTGAACATTTCTTAAATTATTCCAAAGAATATAGGTGATCCCCGTATTAATTGTGGAATTTAAAATATAACTATAGACTTTAGCATGTTTTAAGATGGCCGCCGCTTTAGTTCACATTGTTATGCTATGGAAATAGACGAAGGACTGTTAATTTGCATTTAAATGATGCTGGCTTTGTAGCCAGATTTGTCCAGTAGAAGGCGTTCTGCCGAAACGCGTTGACATCGCATTTCAGGACACTGTGTTACCTGCATTAAAAAATAAATTTATGAACCATATTCGAGCTTGCTGGATGTGAGTTTGTTTCGATATTGGGATTCAACCAACGGGATCGGTGCAGCCGTCAGATGGCCATCTGTCCATCTGTTTAAGATTTATATATATATATATATATATATATATATATTTATATTACTTAGTGATGGTCGCCATTGAATAGTTAGGACCTAGAGTCCATAGAGAAAGCATTTTTTTTCCTAATAAATTGGCGCCGTTCGATGAATCTTCACAAAAATTTTCCAAGAAAAACAACAACACTTCAGTGTCTGTCTGGAAAGTTTTGTGATGAAACACTTTTTTCCTATGCATTTTTCCAAGGGAGTTTGAGCAGGAATAGTGCTCAAACCACTGGTCGGAACTACAACAAATTTGGCAGAAAGGTAGCTCTTGGACCAGAAAGCAACCTTTTTGTATTTTGCTGTAAGTCCATTCAGTAGTTTTTGAGTAACTAAAGAAAGAACACATTTGTATACATAGGGGCACAAAGGCTTTGGGAACCCTCCCAATCTTGTGTTGAGAGCTGACTGGATGCCAACACTTCAATAAGGAAGTGTTAGCAACCATTTTGAGACTCAACTCAACTTGGGCCCCAGGCAAAAATGTAAAAAGTAAGAAAAGGGGCCAGGGGAGGGACACCCTGACCCCTTAGCACCTTAGCTCTGGTGCTAGGGTCCAAGAGGGTGCCCCAGTGCATAAAATCATTTTTTAAAACGCTTGTTTAAATGCAGCCCCTCGTGGGCCAGGTCCTGGGGGCATTGACATTTGAAATGCAGGGGCACCACCCAGCCCCCATGAAGCACCAGGGGCCGTCACCTCCCCTCGGTTAAACTCATTGTGTGTGCGTGGGCCACCCCCCACAACCATCTCCCTGGGGCTTTAAACAAATTGACGCTCCCGCAATCCAGGGGACTGCCATCACCCCACAACTTCAAAGTAAATGAATGCAGGGGAGGAGCAGGGGACCTCCTCAGCCCCGGGGACTGCCACCTCCCTGGGACTAGGTTAAGTTGGAGGAGGGACTCAATAATGGACCTGGGGATCGTCATCCCGCAGGGCCAGCTCCTGCTATGTTCTGGGGACCCCATCTCCATGACATAGCTGTTTGCTCTGACTTGGTGGGAGCCTTGACAGCTCCCGCAAAGTCAGAGCAAACACCTCGGTTCCAGCAAGTGAGAGCACGTCTCATTTTCTGGAAGCAGAGGCTCCCTCTGTTTCCCTGCCTCCAGAGATACAGGCAGGGAAACAGAGGGAACTATTGCTCTCACAGAGAGGGAGCTGCATCTTTAGCATGTCAGGGGGCAGGAAGTATACCTATGGCTGCCATTATAAATGATTTTTCACCCTTATCAGAGTATTTTCAATGATGCATTATAACTTTGAACTCTGTGGAATTGAAAATTGACAAATTTTAAATATAACAGCAAAGCTTGATATTTTTCCTTTGTAATGTTGTCACATTGAATATGATGAATAGCCCAATAACAGACAGAGGATGGACCTTGAATTGCAACAGTTACAACAGTTAAAATCACATTTAAAAGTTATTTTTTGACATTTCTCTGTTTCATAGCTCTTCTTGTGATGGAATGACATCATTGCCAATGCTGATTAGTCCTCACCCATTTTTAAGATTTACTTCCAGGGTTGAACTTACGGCAGTTCAGGTATCCAAAACTGTTTGGTTGGCATTATGCTAAATTAATACACAAATAACTTATCTGTGGTTTAAGGTCATATGCATGGTGCATCATCATGGAGTACAACATTAGCCTGGACCTCTTTGCAGTTTCAAACTCTTCCTCCTATAAAAATTAACTTAAACAAGTGATACAGGCCCTGTTGCAGACAAGCCTGGACAATGTAAATTCACATTTGGTTTGAATGCATTAAATACACCAAGCTACTTTCAAACCACCATTACATGAAGAAATACAACTGACCATTATTACTACAAAGTGTGATCATATTTTACTGTTAATCATCACATTGAAGAGCCTCCCAATAAAGGCAATATGTATCTACAAATTAACCTTCATTACTCAGAAAGCTTTTCATTCTGGTTCTCCAACCTATGTTATCCCACAACTGACCAGCTGCTCATTTTAGGTGCCATTGTCAATTGTGGAGAGCAGATCCCCTTTCTAATTAAATATTTCCACTCACAAAGACTAATCACAAACTGCATTTTGTAATGAGCAAAGTGATAATACAGTAGTATTACTCATGTACTGCAAAATCTTCTTAACAAACCTACAGACGGGGACCACCTTTTCCTTTCTGTACAGGGATCTTCAATATTTTTATTGACATTGCATAAGTTAAGTCAGAAGTCCATAATAAATTATCATCTTTAGTATCAAAATTAAATCAGTTTGACCAATGGAATACATTTTGTAAAGTAATTTCTTCAAAAGAAAAAATAGTGTCTGGTCTACCAAGTGCTGGTAATTAATTAGTAACACTTTTGACCAAATGTTTTCTGACAAATGTATTACGTTTTTTGGCCATGTTTCCTTAAAGGTTGCATGAATCAAGTCATCACTTGGAATGACAAATAAAATGTATCCTAGAAATTTGTTATCATTATTTCATGCTGCACAATAAGTGGCTTTTGATTCCATTGCTTTGGCTTTTAGTCCTAAGACATCACAATAAAATATTAGATCTTTTTCTGTGGTGATTTTTTAAGTTTGCTGATAGATGAGGTGCCCTACTATGAAACACACATTCTAACACAGCCTGTAGTGCCAAAGACAGGATTATGCCATTATGAAGATACCTCTTACTATCCTTCAGACATGCTTTCATGATTTGCGTGTGGTGTGCTTTTTATGCCCAGTAGGCCTGCACAGAGATCCTCTGAATAGGGCTTATTTACATGAATCTCCCAAAATTGTATTCCCCAAATATTTTTCACATCAATATTTTCTTTCCAAATCCCATAGCCTTGTATAGGAATATTTTTAGCAAACTCACTGGAATAAATTAGTTTATTATTAGTAAGAAGATACTTTTGGAGCCTTAGTGGTGTTTCTGCATAATTAATAGCTGGGAACTTTTTCAAGGAATTTGGGTAACTGGTTAAAGGTTGGTGCCTGGCAGTGTTCCAAACATGTATATTTTTGTATTTCTTTGGGATAGCTAGTTCTGTGTGTGTTTTGATTGCCAAAATCATGACTACAGACCAATTCCGTATAATTATCAGCAATTAAACAAGAATTCACGTTATTAAGGGTTGTGTAAGCCTGAAGATCTAACATGATACATTTAACCATTTTGCCTTTTTGATGTCCCATTTATCTGAAAAGCAACAGGTATTATTATGACATTCATTTAAATATTTAAACCATAGGGGATTTGCAGCACTCAGTGGATCCCATTATTTGATAAGGAACATTCTCCGAAACAATGCCAACTGGCACAGGATATGTGACGATATTAACAGCATGATGATCTTGTCAAACCATGTCAGAAGAATGCGGTTACAGTTCTAAAAAAACAGGTAAAGTTGCTGTTTTAGCAGAAATGTAATATCCATTTAGCAAAAATGAAACAACAATCAGCATAATGATCCACATCATAAGGTAAAACACTGCAGTAGCAATCCAGAAGTAGTAGATATCTGTCATGAAACCAACAGCAAGCAGAAAGCAATCAGTGATATGGAGTGAATGTGGAATGTGTCAGCAAATCACCAATTTCAAAGTTGGAGTCATTTTCATAAAGTGTCAGTTCTTGCAAAGACAACATTTGAATTGGTATCAGTTCAGTCAGGAGTTCATAATTAACCACAGCGGTAGTTGAGCCTCTTGAAACTGCTGAAATTGCAGCGTTATGCTCCTCTGTGGAAGCTGGTGTTTAGTATAAAGCTGGAGACACAACAGGCTTTAGAGTTCCTGTTTTGGGAGTTAATTTATCAGCACTGCTCTACACTTCTTTGGGTAGCTCCTTCAGAATACGGGTGTATTTTGAGAATCTACTCCAAAGACTTATTGAGGTGTTCTACTGAACAGAATCAAGCACCAAATGCTTTTTAATGTGAGTGATGGTCATATTTCTGCTTTTAATAGAACCAGGCAATGGAGGTAAAATAACCGTAAGAGTTGTTCTATTCCAAGAACTGGAATGTAGTGGTCTGTAGGATGACCTAAACACCTGTGCATTGGGTATCTTTTCTTGAACTTGATCTCCTGTGGTGGGTATCCACCCACCAGCAGTTTTAAAGACTGGCTGTTCACCAGAGATGGAGTCAGAAGACTTCAAATTAGACAACTTGCACTGACCTCCTTTTGCTCTGTATGACAGTTAGGGCCTCATTACAACCCTGGCGGTCGGTGATAAAGCGGCGATAATACTGCCAACAAGCTGGCAGTAAATTTTGTTTTAATTGTGACCACGGTGGAAACCGCCAACACAGACAGCCACTTTAACACACCGACCGCCACGGCGGTAGCAACAAGCACCATGGCGGTAACCGCCAACAGCCAGGCGGAAGACAATGTACCACCCACACTATTACAACTGGCCTATCCGCCACCTTTTCTGGGGCGGTACCAACGACAACAAAAGCACAGCAGAAACAGTATACAGAAGGCACAGGGCTCACCTCTGGAGACTCAAGGAAGAATCACAACGCCATGGAGCCTGAACTGCACCCCTCAGGAATAATGCAAGGACAAAAGGAAGTGATTTAAATGAGTGTAATAAGATAAAAAACTAGAAATACGTCCTCAAAATTCAAAACAGTATATACAGATAAACAATGGAGGAACACTGCCCAGTCCATAATGTCTGTGGGCCACAGAGCCATATCACATAGGCCAAGGCCCCACTTGACTCCTGCATCAACACGGAGAGAACACTGCTGGGGCATCAGGTCGAAAATACACAGGCACCTCAAGGGGAAGGGTAATGGGGGGGACACCTCAGCCGGAAGATGGTACAACACCACTGGTCCTGGAGGGGGAACATGCCCTGTGCGATGTCCTGGGAAGTGCAAGGCCACAGACTCTCAAGTGGGTGGTTTGCCCACTGCTTGGTCCTGGGGAGTGCAAAGCCACAGAATCTCTAGTGGGTGGTTTGCCCACTGCTTAGTCCGAGGGAGTGCAAAGCCACAGTCTCTCTAGTGGGTGGTTTGCCCACTGCTTGGTCCTGGGGAGTGCACGGCCACAGTCTCTCAAGTAGATGCCTTCTTTAACTGGTTCTGGAGGGGGCCTTGTGCCCAGTGTGCTTCATTCTGGCAAGGAGGGGGTGAGTGGATGCCTTCTTCCACTGGTTCTGGAGGGGGCTTTGTGCCCTGTGATGTAGCACTTGGGGAGTGCAAGGTCACAGTCTCTCACCTGTGTGTCATACCCACAAGATTTGCTGTGGGCAGGATGCATGACACTCCAAGGAGGCAGGACTATGGTACATCCTCCGGTGGCGACGGCTGCACAGTGGTGGCAGTCCCGGTGCTGGTGTTGGTGCTGCCAGTGGTGGGGGGAGGCTCCAGCCCTTCCCCTGCAGCCTTGGACGGCTGCCCACTGGAGCTGCTGCCAGTGGTGCTGGTGGCGGTGAATGTGGCAGTGCTGATGGCGGTGCAGGTGGCGGTGCTGCCAGTGGTGGGGGGAGGCTCCAGCCCTTCCCCTACAGCATCCAATGGCTGCCCACTGGGGCTGCTGCCAGTGGTGCTGGTGGTGGTGCATGTGGCGGTGCTGATGTTGGTGCAGGTGGCAGTGCAGCCAGTGGTGGGGGGAGGCTCCAGCCCTTCCCCTGCAGCCTCGGATGGCTAAAGTGCTGTGGTTGGTCTTGGGGGCTCAGATCCTGTCACAGCAACAGGCCTCCTGTCCCTCCTGCCTGCAGGGGCAGGCCCTTTGCCCTTGCCCTCTACAGCTGGTGGTGCCTCTTTGCCCTGTGGTGGTGCCTCCTTGCCCTTGGCAGCTGGTGGTGCCTCCTTGCCCTTGCCGTGTGGTGGTGCCTCCTTGCCCTTGGCAGCTGGTGATGCCTCCTTGCCCATCCCCTTGGCAGCTGGTGCAGGCACACTGCCAGTGCTGATGGGTGTTTCCTTGGAGCCTCTCACACCTGCAGTAGCTGCCAAAACTACAGTGGCCGTGGACTGGGTGCCTGAGTTGCTGGCCTGGGTTCTGCCCACCCTAGCCCAAAGTGAAGGACGGGGGTAGGGGTAGGGAAGAGGTCAAGGGTGGAGAGGAAAAGCTCCTTAGGGACACTGGGGAGGGAAGAGGGTGAAGGTTTGGGAGTAGAGGAAGAGGGAGTGGTTGTAGGAGGTGTCTGTCTGCTGTGTTTGGGTGCAGATGCATGGGCTGGATGCTGTTGTGAGGTGGATGGCTGTTGGGTGTCTGAGTGCTTGTGTTTGGGTTCTTTGGGAGGAGGGGGCACAGACACAGTGGGAGAGGATACAGGGGACGTGTGCATGGATGTCGGGGTGGTGACTGCAAGTGAGGGGCGTGTACTGATAGGCATGATGGTGATGGAGGCAGTGGGTGTGGATGTAGTGCATGCGGGTGTGAGTGTAGATGCTACTGCGAGGGAGGTGGACAACGAAGAGGAGGGGGACACAGTGGAGGCAGTGGATGTTGGTATTTCTGCATCTGGATGGTGTTTGTGTGAGTGCCTGTGGGATGATGTGTGGTTCTTGTGTTTGCCTGAGCCACTCCTGTGTGTTGCCTTGGGTGCGTGGTGGTCTGAATGTATGCTTGGGATAGGTTGGGGTTCAGGGGAATGTGACTGGGTAGAGGAAGTTGGAGGGGGGAGGCTAGAGACAGGGACAATGGCTGCCATCAGGGAGGAGGCCAGAGCCTGGAATGATCAATGTTGGGCCGACACGCCAGAGCGAATGCCCTCCAGGAATGCATCTGTATGTTGCAAATGCCCTGCCAGGCCCTGGATGGCATTCACTATGGTTGACTGCCCAACAGAGATGGATCGCAGGAGGTCAATAGCCTTCTCACTCAGGGCAGCATGGCTAACTGGGGCAGGGCCTGAGGTGCCTGGGGCGAAGGAGATGCCCACCCTCCTGGGTGAGCGGGCACGGGAAACATGCTGAGGGGCTGCTGGGAGGACGCTGCTGGTACGGCGGCTGTACCTGTAGTTGGGGTGGCCACAGAGGTGTCCACCACCACCAGGGAGCTTCCATTGGAGGAGGTATCACTTTCAGAACTGTCCCCTCCAGTCTCCGCTGTGGTGCTCCCCTCGCCCTCTGACCCACTGGTGCCCTCACTGTCAACGGATTCAGCCTCCTGGGCCCTGTGGGATGCAGCTCCCTCCATCACTGGTGCCTCTGCTCCTCCTACTGATGATGCTAATGCACAAAAGGACCGGGTGACAAAACAAAAAGGGGGGAGAGAGACAGAGGATACAATTGGTCAATGCCAGCAAAAACACCACTGTTGGAGTACACAACACACAGGGGACAGCCTGATGAACTACCAGTAACAATGTTAGTCACCGTTCCATGGACAGTAATACCTAGCGCCAGTTGCAGCATACCTGAGATCCACAGAGCCCTGCCCAGTAGTGGATGCCCACTAGCTTATTTGGGGGTGGAGTGCATCAGCCCCTGCCCAACATTGAAACTACCCTGCAATGTCCGGCCTGGCCTAGGGGCACCAACAGGCACACGTCCCCCACCCAGAGACCACCCCTCCACATGCAAGTAGTATATTGGGAACTGTACTCACCCCCTTGTGGCTGCTGTGATGCCCTCAAGCGCCCATCCAGCTCCGGATAGGCCACCGCCTGTATGCGGAACATCAGGGGGGTCAGGGTTCAACGAGTACCCCTTTCTCGTTGGGAGTCCATCCCTAGCTGGGCCTCTGCCGTCTTCCTTGCACAGCGTCTCATTTGCGACAGTGGGTGCTCTGCCTGCCTCTGCCGTAGACACCCAGGGTCCGCACGTCCTTGGCGATGGCATGCCATATACACTTTTTCTGATGGGCACTGACCTGCAGAAAAATAAAAATAGAAAATGGTATCAGTCATACAGTCCGGCCTGTTACAGTCATGGCCCACCATATCCCTCCCATCCCCTTACGCACATACATTGCCCACCATACATGCAGCATGCTGCCCAGGACCCCTCAACCACCCTCCCTTACACGAGGCCTTCACACACAGCACTCCATGCATTCATGCCCCATGCATCGTGCCCACAGTGTAGTCACCTGTTAGTCTGGAGGCCCAAACAGCTTTCAGTACTGGGTAGGACCCCATCCACCAGTCTCTCCAACTCTGCAGCGGTGAAGGCAGGGGTCCTTTCCCCAGTGACTCGAGCCATCGTCGGTTCCAGACACAGGACACAGCAGCACTTGCAGTATAGGTCCTCTCCTGTTGAAGGTCAGGTAGCAAGTGAGTGAACAGATAGAAAATGGCGGTCACATCCGCGGCGTTGCGTACCGTCACCGCCGGCGTACATCACCATTGGCTATTGTAACCCATAGGGCCCAACGATAACCAATGAGGAGTTACATGGCGGTGCTCGACCGCCTTCCCACTACGGTGCAAAATGTCAGCGGCATTACCTCATTTCTACCTGTCCATCCACACAGGACAGGCGTACGCCATTTCGGGGCGGGGGGTGCAGGCCATGGCACCTAACTGCGTCACAGCAGACATAAGCACATTTTGGGACTAAACATCAACATACTGTTTCTGTCACAACATGCAATGCATTGTACATTGAGGAAATGTCGGAAACTGACCAGTTGCTCATCGTTTTGCCCCCTAGATTACAACCGCTGAGACATCCCCCATGTACAGGCCCCTGGTGGACTTGGCAACAATGGAGGACAGGCACATTATCCTCACCTACAGACTTGATAGGGACACAATCCAAGAGCTGTGTGCCCAATTGGAGCCAGACCTGATCTCAGCTATCGGTCAGCCCGCCTGGATCCCCCCTCTTGTGCACGTCCTATCTGTGCTCAATTTCTTGGCAACTGGCTCCTTCCAAGTGATAGTGGCCTTGGCAGCAGGAATGTCACAGACAATGTTCTCAAACGTACTGATCAGAGTGTTGTCTGCCCTGATGAAACACATGCGCAGCTACATCGTATTCCCCGGGGAGGAGGATTTGGCCACAGTGAAAGCTGACTTCTATGCAATGGGACATATCCCCAACATTGTTGGGGCTATTGCTGGTACACATATTGCATTTGTCCCCCCATGCCCCCTGGAGAAATGAACAGGTGTTCAGAAATCGAAAGAGCTTTCACTCAATGAATGTGCAGATAGTGTTCCTGGCGGACGAGTACATCTCCCATGTGAATGCAAAGTATCCTGAGTTAGTGCATGATGCCTTTAATCTGAGGAATAGCAGCATCCCATATGTGATGGCTCAATTACGGAGGCACTGGGTGTGGCTAATAGGTAAGCCCATGGTCCCTACCCAGTGTATGTTGGTATATGGGTGTGGGGTTTGCCCTAAGGGTTATTGTGTGGCTAACAGGTATCCCTCGGTATTTTCCAGGTGACTCTGGTTACCCCAACCTCTCATGGCTACTGACCCCAGTGAGGAATCCCAGGACAAGGGCAGAGGCACATGGGCGAACAAGAACAATTATAGAGCGAACCTTTGACCTCCTGAAGGCCAGGTTTCTGTGCCTCTATCTAACAGGTGGTTTCCCTGTGCTACTCACCCAAGAAGGTGTGCCAGATCATCGTGGCATGTTGCATGTTGCACAACCTCGTCTTGAGACACCAGGTGCCTTTTCTGCAGGAGGATGAGGCTGGAGATGGGCGTGTGGCAGTGGTGGAGCCTGTGGACAGTAACAAAGAGGGGTCAGATGATGAGGATGTGGACAACAGAACATCTATCATTCGACAGTACTTCCAGTGACACACAGGTAAGACACTGTAACTTCACCTTCCATTGCAGTTTTGTGTTGTAAATTTCCCCTGGCAGGTTGCTGTTCCCACTACTATGGCTATTTACTGTTCCCTTTGACATGCCCATTCACAGATATCTGTGCCCTTCTCTGGCTCCTGGTGTATTGACTGCAGCACAATACAGGTCATACCTATGCATACATTACTGTACAGTCTAATTGCAATGTCTACAGATTGTTAAAGGAATACATACTTAAATCATTTGACATACTACACACTTTTTTTAAAGGATGTTTATTTAATTGCTGAGAAGTAAATGGTGATGTGCAATGGGCTTGGGTGATTATGGAGGTGAGTCCAGGATAGAGTCCATTCTATTTGTATCACAGGTGCATTGTCCAAGGGGGCATAGGAAGCGGAGCAATGGCAGTTCAAGGTGGACAGGGTGACAGAGTGGGACAGAAGGGTGACATTCAGGATAGTCTTATTTCCTGGCGGGGTCTTGGCAATGTTCTCTGGCTTCTGTCTGGATCGCAAGGACTGTTTGCGGAGTTGTTCTCCTTCTGCAGGGGGAGGGGTGCTGGTGGCCTGTTGTTCTTGTGGCGGGGCCTCCTGTCCACTAGTGTCAGCGGAGGTGGAGGGCTGTTAATCAGTGTGGCTAGTGTCAGGGGCCCGGTGGTGTGCCACTGCCTCCCTCATGGTGTTGGCCATGTAGGCCAGCACCCCTGCAATGGTGACCAGGGTGGTGTGGATGTCCCTCAGGTCCTCCCTGATCCCCAGGTACTGTCCCTCCTGCAGCCGCTGGGTCTCCTGCAACTAGGCCTGTCTCTGGCCCATCGTCTCCTAGGAATGGTGGTATGCTCCCAGGATGTTGGTGAGTGCCTCGTGGAGAGTTGGTTCCCTGGGCCTGTCCTCCCCCTGTCGCACAGCAACCCAGTTTCCCTGTTGTCCTGTGCCTCTGTCCCCTGAACCGTGTGCCCACTGCCACTGACCCCAGGTCCCTGATCATCCTGTGTTTGTGGGTGTCCTGGGGCCCCTGTAGTGGTGGACACACTGCTGATTGATATGTCCTGGAGACAGAGGTATGGGCCTGCTGGGCGGGTATTGTGGTGGTGTTTTCTGGGGGGTGAGGCTCTGTGGTGGTATGGGTCTGTGCCTGGATAACCAACTGTCCAGAGGTCACTGATGGGCCAGATTGGTCATTCAGATGCAGGTAAGCAGAGCTGCTGTCATCACTGTGGACCTCTTCTGGGGGGTCTGGTTGTTGCTGGCACCTCCTCTCTGGTGACGTTGGGTGTGGGACCTGTTGGAATGTAAATGCAGTGTTATTGTTTCTGCGTGTGGCATCTTGTGCATGGGTGTGTTGGCCTCTAAGGTTGTGACTGCCCTGTCAGCTTTGCCTTGTGTGAGTAGTTATTTTTTGGAATAGGTGACTCGCTCTAGGGTGCCTGCTGTTGTGATGGGTGTCCATGCAGGGCTTTGTGTGATGTCCATACATTATTGTTGCATGCAGTGCTGGGTATTGAGATGGGTGGCTTATGATGGTGGGGTGTATGTGAGGGGGTGGGGTGATGGGTGAGGGTAGGGGTGGGGGTATGTGATGGCATGCGGGTGGGGGGGTTATAGTATTAGAGAATTTACTTACCAGATTCCAGTTGTCCTGCTACTCCTGCCAGGTCTTCAGGATGTACGATTGCCAAGACTTGCTTCTCCCATGTTGTTAGTGGTGGGGGTCCACCGCCAGTCCTCTGTACAGCTATCTGGTGTCTTGCAACCACGGAACACTCCTTCCCCATAGGTCGTTCCACCTCTTACAGATGTCATCCCTTGTTCTGAGGTGCTGTCCCACGGCATTGACCCTGTCCACGATTCTCCACCATAGCTCCATCTTCCTTGCAATGGATGTCTGCTGCACCTGTGATATAGCTATGGCTCTACCCGGATGATTTCCTCCACCATGACCCTTCGCTCCTCCTCTGAGAACCTGTGGTGTCTTTGTGGTGCCATGGGCGTAGTGTGAGTGGTGTGTGTGTGAGGGTGTGTGGAGTGATGTGTTGGGGTGTGTGCTGTGAGGTGCGTGGATGGTGTTCTGTGGCTCTTGTTCTGTGGATGCTCTTGGTGTGTCTCTCTCTCTGTTGGCAATGTTAGTAGTCGAAAAGGGTTGTGGGTAATGTGTGTGTGTGTTTTATAGTGTTGTGGGTGTGGTGTGTGTATGAGTGTCAGGTGTGTGTAGTTTGAATTGTCCAATGTGGTGTTGTTTTTTATGTTTGTATGTGCATTTTGAGCGCAGCGGTATGTACCGCTAATGGTTTACCGCGGTTGAATGTCCGCCGCAGTGATTTGTGGGTCATATTGTTGTGGGCGTAGTTCTGTTGTTGTAACGGTGTGGGTTTTGGTACCCCAGTTTATCACTGACCTTTGGGCTGGCGGACTTCTGTTTGTGTCGCGGTATGTTGGCGGCAGTCGGCATGTTGGTAATCTGGACTTACCGCCAATGTCATAATGAGGGCCTTATTTTGTTCTTCTGCCACCTTTCCAGGATTATCTAGGTCAGACACATTCATAGATACTCAGAAGAGCATCTTCTATGGAGTGCGACCATCCTACATTCCTCTTTGCAAACTATTTAATGCTCTCTCAAAACAGTGCATATTATGTAAGCAACTCAACCTTGTAAATAATACCCTTGTGGTCAAGGCTTCTTTAATCGTATGGGTGGCATATTCCATTAACCTATTGCTTTAAATGTGAAAGGGATGCGAGTAATGCAGTCATACTCCCAAAGTAGTCATAGCATGCCTGAAAACCTTTGTAGCAAATACAGGATCATTCTCTAGATGAAAGGTATAAACCATGGCCATGGCTACTAAGCACAGCAAGTCTTTTATGACCGCTCAAGCATCAGCATTTCAAACCACTTGGGATCATGAATCAATCATAACCAATACATATTTACATTGTCTGGCTGATACAATTGGCACAATATGATTGAGATAAATTATCCCAAGCAAACATTTTGAGATAGTATGTGGAGTCTGTGCTGTGCTTGAAACAGTACAAATGTTGCTTTGCTGCACATAGAATTTTAGCTAATGTTGGTAAATATGGCCACCAGTATCTCTGCTGTAGCACTGCTTCCATAGCACACTCTTGCCAGGATGGGCAAAGGCTAACCCCTCATGTGGCGCTTTAATTAGATCTAGCCCAAACTTCTCATTAGGTATTACTTTATCTCCCACTCCAAGAAAGGATGTCGTTGGAGTGTTATCTGAACTAAGAGTGTAGGAGTATTTACAAGGAAAGCTGTCTGGCAGTGTTTCATCTTTATCTGTTGCTTGTACCACTGCCAAAATGTTTGTATCTAGCTTCATTTGAGGTCTGGTTACTACTGTTACTTTAAAAGTATGAACCACTGCCTTTGTAGCTGGATTGGCACCACAGTTCTAGTTTGCATGAATTCCCTCACTGTTATGAGTCATTGTATGTTGAACATGGGCCAATTAAAGCTTGTCTTGTAAGACAACCACTTTTTTCCTAAAACTCTCTATTCTTTATTGGTTTTCAATTTGAATCTTTGAATTCGTCAGGTGACAATATGCTAAATTGACATTGTAACCTTGCATACAGAAGGATGAATCTGACACAGTGTGGGAACTGTTAGATCATGCTCCAATAAGGCAAGTAATAAAGTATGATTTTATGTGAGTTATGCAGTGTAATCACCTAAAATTTCAGTATGTCTATGAAACGTCCCTGCACTGCTGTGCAAGCTGAATACCAACCACAGGTTGTCCAGGGCCATCTGTATAAAAGATGATCCCATATTTCTAAGATGTTTGGAGTCTGTGGTATGTTTTGTGTATATTGAGGGAATTATTGCATGCAGAGAGCCAAATCATATTTAAAGTTTACATCAACTGCACTTAAAGATTTGGCCCACTGCACTCAATGCAGGTGTATCGTGTTTTGGTTGCTGCTTTTAACATACAAATAGGAGAAACTATAATTGGAAGTTTTTGCTGCACCAAAAAATGCTCTTTCAAAATGGTCTTCTGCAACACCCCAAAACTTTTTTTTTTAGGATTGAACAGTGCTTCTGCTGTGTAGTACACATGTGATGTATGACCAATAGGAACAGTTTGGCCCTCATGTTAAGCTATGTAAATGTAGAAAGAGGTGCTAGGAATAATCCTAATACTTAGGACCTTATTTAGATCCTGGCAGAGGGAATTACTTCTTTACAAACATGACAGATATCCCATCGGCTGTATTATGATCTCATAGTATCCTATGGAGATCGTAATACAGTGAACGGGATATCCGTCATGTAATCCATTCACCAGATTTAAATCAGGCCCTTTGGTTTGGTTTGTTATCCCTAGTCTATAAATATGTTGTCTCTAATATGTCTGCTTAAAGTCCACACAAGATAGCTGTAGGGGAAAGGGGAAACAGTCCCAGAAGTTCCCGTGGTGGTTGACGGGGTTCCTAAGGAGGAGGCCCCCGAGCCAACTGGGGAAGACATTGCCACCCTAATTGACCTACCTGAGCTTGCTGGCTGGCAAGTTGAGGGTGGGCCAACCAGGGAGGCATTCTGCAAGGCGCAGAAAGAATGTCCCACTCTAGAGGGCATGAGGCAACAGGCCTCAGCCCAGGTAGCAGGTGAAGCCTCTGGCGATCACCTTTTATATTGGGAGAATTATCTCCTTTACAGTGAGCCTAAGGTTCCGGCCATTGGGGCAGCGTGTGTGCTGGTGGTCCCCCAGTGTTACCGGGCCTTCCTACTGGGTCTGGCTCACGACATCCCCCTGGCAGGACATTTGGGGCAAGACAAGACCTTTGCCAGGCTTGTCACCCACTTTTATTGGCCCCGGATGAGGACAAACTCAGCTGCGTTCTGTAGGCCCTGTCCTACCTGATAGGCCAGTGGTAAAACAGGGAAAAGGTTAAAAGCCCCCCTGATCCCGCTACCGGTCGTTGGTACCCCCTTTGAAAGAGTGGGCATCAACATTGTTGGTCCATTGGACCCCAAAAGTGCCCTAGGCAACAGGTTCATCCTGGTTTTGATGGACCATGCCCCCCGTTATCCACAGGCAATCCCTCTGAGGACCGTAACTGCACTGGTGGTGACCAGAACTCTAATGGGGATATTTACCTGTGTGGAGTTCCCAAAGGAGATAGGTGGTCATTCTAACCCTGGCGGTAAAAACCGCCAGGGCGAATGACCGCGGTAGCACCGCCAACAGGCTGGCGGTGCACCGCTGGGCATTCTGACCGCGGCGGTTCAGCCGCGGCCAGAAACGGAAAGTCGGCGGTGTACCGCCGACTTTCCGCTGCCCTTGAGAATCCTCCATGGCGGCGGAGCGCGCTCCGCCGCCATGGGGATTCTGACACCCCCTACCGCCATCCTGTTCCTGGCGGGTCTCCCGCCAGGAACAGGATGGCAGTAGGGGGTGCTGAGGGGCCCCCGTAAGAGGGCCCCACAAAGTATTTCAGTGTCTGCTATGCAGACACTGAAATACGCGACGGGTGCCACTGCACCCGTCGCACCTTCCCACTCCGCCGGCTCAATTCTGAGCCGGCGTCCTCGTGGGAAGGCTGTTTCCCACTGGGCTGGCGGGCGGCCTTTTGGCGGTCGCCCGCCAGCCCAGTTGGAAACCCAGAATGACCGCCGCGGTCTTTCGTCCGCGGTACGGTCTTTTGGCGGTTCCCGCTTGGCGGGCGGCTCCCGCCGCCCGCCAATATCAGAATCACCCCCATAGTGTCTGACAGAGGCACTAACTTCATGTCTGCATACATGAAGTCCATGTGGGATCCGTGTGATGTAACATACAAGTTCACCACACCCTATCACCCCCAATCTAATGGTCTTGTGGAGAGATTCAACAAGACCTTGAAAGGCATGATCACAGGCCTCCCTGAGGCCCTGAGGCATAAGTGGGACATACTCTTACCATGCCTTCTCTTTGGTTATAGAGAGGTACCCCAGAAGGAGGTGGGGCTCAGTCCCTTTGAACTTCTCTATGGGTACCCTGTCAGGGGACCCTTAAGCATTGTCAAGGAGGGGTGGGAGAAAGCTCCTAAGGCACCCCCTCAGGATGTGGTCAGCTACATGCTGGCCCTCCACAACCAGATGTACTGCTTCCGGAAAATGGCCAAAAGTAACCTTGAGGTCAGTCAAGAGGTAATGAAACACTGGTATGACCAGAAGGCCACCCTGGTAGAGTTTCAACCTGGAGCCAAAGTGTGGGTAATGGAGCCAGTGGAGCCTAGAGGCAACTTACCTGGTGGACCTCCAATCCCCTAGGAACCCCCTAAGGGTGCTTCGTGTCAACCGACTGAAGCCTTACTTTGAGAGGACAGAGGTCAACATGCTTCTGGTGACCGATGAGGGTATGGAGGAGGAGAGTGAGCCTCTCCCGGACCTCCTCTCTGCCAAGGAAGGTGATGGGTCAGTAAATGGTGTCATTCTCTTTGACTCCCTGACCCTAGACCACAGAGGGGACTGCTACCAGTTACTGGAAGCATATATGGTCCATGCTAGTCACCTTCATTATGTAACCAAGGATATCATCCTTCAGTTAATATCTTCAGCCATATTATTTTGTAGGAAATTACATAGCTGGAGGTATCTGAAAAATCCCTGTTGTGGAAGAAAAAGCCAATTCTGAAGAGCCTCATAAGATACTAATGTATAGCCCTCCAGTAGTTGCCCCAATGCGTACAATCCCAGCTCCATCGAAAACTATTATGGATAGACAATGACAATTTCATGTTGTAATCTAGCAATGTGTATTGATTGTAAAGGGTGATCCCTGGGAATATTTTCAGTAAAAACGACCAAATTTGGTGATAGACCCAGAGGTCAATTAGACCTATATTTGACTTCATTGCACCCCTAACAGGCAGATAGTCCACAAAGATTGAGACCAGTGGGGACAATTCCTTACTCATGACACATGACAGTGTTGGCAAGGTCATACCACAGCTATCCTGTTAAAGTTGAAGAAACTGAATATTACACCGGGGTTTCTTGTAAGAGCATATAAATGTCTGCCAACTGGCTTCAATCTTATAAAAAAAGCTTTGGGAAGATAAATCCGTACACCCCTAAATATTTACAAATATCAGAGCAATATAATCATATTTATAATAAATCTCCCAAATCAAGCTATGATGCAATCTGTTCCATTTATTAAAGATGTCTAGTAAATACTTGTAGGTCTCACAATAGTTGAGATCCATGATCTCCTCAACCCTCATAGATAATTCAACACTTAAGTATACTGCAGACTACACCTTCCTTTTATTCAGGGCCAAAGAGGGTACAATTGTGATGATCTGAGTTTTATTAGTGTTATGTCCCGCAACACACCCACATTCTACTGCTAACACTTCCACCCCCCATCAAGACAGCTGCTAGAGAGGATGTCAGAATGGCCAGGTCATCAGCATATGCAAGAATTTTCAAGTCTAGATGATGCAGTCAAAGAGGATTGTTGTATCTTAGAATTTAAAAGCCTGAATATAATTCTCAAGATAAAGAGCAAAAAGTTGGAGAGAGAGAGGGCAAACCTGCCGGGTGCCTCTGGTGAAACAGATAGGGTCAGAAAGAGCAGCACCGCATGAAAGTATGACACTTAGTCCACTATGCAGACACCTGTCCCATGATATAAACCCTGAGCCAAAACATGAGCTCCTCATGACTGCCTAGAGGAAGAGTCAGGAGACCCAGTTGAATGGCTTTTCAACATCCAACAATATCATCCCAGCAGGAACCTCCTCCATTGATGTGACTTCCAACACGGTTATCTATGTGTTGACATATGAGGTCCTACCTCTACCCAGGATAAAACCAAGGAGGTTTAGATCGACTAGGTTGGAAATAACTGCTGACAGCCTATTGGCCAATATCCTTTTATATATCCTTGAGTCTGAAATAATCAAGGAGATTAGCTGGTAGGAGCCTCACTTCACAGGATCCTTCCCTTTTTTATGGAAGATGACTTTTGGTTTCACCCCAGGAGCAAGGGATCCTGCCCATGAAGGCAAGACAGCTGAACAGGTCCTGAAGAACCAGTATGATCCTGTTAGATAAGGTCTTATAAAATTCCAGAGGGATTTTAACTGGTCCCGCTGCTTTGCCCCTTGCCAGCTGTACAATAGCCCTCTCTAAATGATTGCCTCCTCGATCTGTTTGCACTAGAGCTGAATCAGTTTACGGCAATTAAATCTATTAATATATGATCAATGAACTTAGGAGAAACCACATTGTCCTCTCAAATAGGGCCTTTCATAGAATTTCTGGAACTCAGCTCTAATCTCTTCCTGACCCATAATTTGTCCCCCTTCATCATTGATATTCTTCTATATAAGATTACTACTCATTTTATCTTTGACTCAGAAAGCTAAAAACCATCCAAACTCCCCATTCTTTTCAAAGCATAGGATTTTCTTAGTCCAGATCCTTTTATTGCCGGATCCCAGAGATTTTTCATTAGACTTTCTTGCAAGATTGTCTTTTGCTCCAAGATCTCAATTGTTCTCCTTAAGTCCCGATCTAATATACTCTGTGCTAAGCTTACCTCGGTTAGACTGAGGGGACACCTCAAACAAGAGTCATCAAAGCATCGTAAGTGCATCCCAAACATATATCATAGAAGCTGAACTTGATTTGCGCTAGATAATTGCTGTTCTTGTCATTCAATACCCAAATGCATTTGTTATCAAACAACAGCTTCTGCTCAAAAGTCCTCCTGTTTGGTGTGGAAGGGTGACTGAACAAATCTGAGTTAATGAACAAAGATAATGAGTTATGGTTCAAGATAAACCCAGAGTCACCTGGTTGGGAGCTACTCCAGACATCAACTTATAAATAAGAAGTCATAATTTTCCTCAAAGCCTTTCAGAGTTCCATCCCGCTGACTGCCCTCTGTGATCCACCAGATTAAAAATTACCTCCCCCTGACACAAGATCACATTAAAGTTATCACATAGCAATAAGGGCTTAGGCCTTTGATGAAATTCTGCAAGCAAGTGATCCAACACAGATGTATCTTCTTCATTGAACTGATAGATTGTACAGATGGCAATCTGAATACCCTCCAATTGAATCAAGGTAAGTAACCATTGCCCCCTATTCTATTTAGTTTGCAATACTGTTCATTTTTTATTCCAGACTAAAGGTCACTCTTCGTCAGGAAGAGCCATATCCAGAGATGCTCAGGACCTTATACCCCAGCTCTGCCAGGTGAGACATTTGTTCTTGAAGCCAATACATCTCTTGAAGACAAATGAGATGTGGTTTAAGGGAATGAAGCTCTTTCTTGATTACTTTGAGGTTGCTTGAAGTTGCCATACCATTAATATTCCATGAAAGAATATGGAGGTTCTGTCCTTAACCTATCCCACTAGCAGCCATTACCATATTCTTGACCAACCATGAAGTTGCTGCACCATCTTCTCTATTTTTAATTAATTTCTTCTCCTTATGGCTAGCCTTCCTATTCATTTGCAATTTATCCCTCATTTTCCCCAATATGCGTTTGCACCCTTGTGAATTAAACAGCTATGATGCCAACCTACCCTACCCCCATGAAACAACCCTACCCAGACTAACCCCTCCCCCACATTCTATGCACACTCTTTGGGCCATTGCCCCAGCAACCATCACGCCTTATAATCACATTAAACTTCATGAGCCATCTAAATGCAAAAAGGGCACAGGAGAAAAGAAAGAGGGTAAAAGAGAAATAAAATGTAGGAGACCAAAAGAAGACGGCTTAAGAGAATGTATCCCACCTATACCAGCAAGAGAAAAGAGAGAAGAAATGTGTAAATTCAATGTCTTTACATGAAATAGCCACTAAGCTAACATTTGTTCCTAATTAGGAACAAATCATTTAGCAGTTTGTTCAGTCAACTGCCACTCTTTTTTTTAGGAGATCCACAACTTTGGTTGCATGTGGCAGAAGTATGTGTCCCCTTCAAAGTTAATTCTCAGAATAGCAGGTTCCATTAAGAAGATTGTTGCTCTAATTTCTTGGAGTGCTGGAAATTGTTCTTGAAACTACCAATGGTGTGTAACTGTTTTATGGGAGAAGTTTAACACACAAAAAACTCCACACCACATACTCTAACAGGAGGGCAAGCATGAGCTGCCTGAAAATTGACTGCTGCGGAATGAAGTTCCCAATAAAAATTAAGATTGCTCAAGGATGGCGAGCCATCTTAGAATGCCAAAATGTAAAGTGATGAGCCATTTGACGTATAAAATCCACATCCCAATCATTCAAGGGAGGGAGAGCTTCTCTGAAAAGCTGAACAATGTAACTTCTTGGGTCATCACCCTCTCTTACCTCATGTATTTTAAGAACCAGAAGGTTGTTTCTCAGAGATATGTTTTCCAAATCCTCTAATTTTGAGGCAAGACCATCCATCTGAGTTTCATGGCTAAGGACAGCCATCTCATTGTCTTTAACAGTTCCTGGAAGCATCTGCTATGACTCCAAATCTCCTAGACAGGTTTGAAGAATGCCCATATTCCTTGTGAGCTTTCTCAGCACAACCTGTCTTCAGATGTGCCATTTTAAGGGAGTCATTTTTTCCTGTACTTCTCCCTATGAAGTAGTAGGTCATAGATAGCATATAATGTAGGGGTTAGAGTAGGGACTGAGGTGGTACAATCAACTGCTTTTTGGGATTTGTTACTAGCCATCTCTGATGAGCTTAGGCCGGAGTTGCAGCAAGAACCAGAGTTGATTGGAGCACAAAACTAGGCTATGACTCCTGTTGTACCATGGTTCCTGTAATTCAATCCAACATTGTTTTCGAACCCAGGACGGAAGTCGTCAACATCAGGCAAGCTGCAGGCTTCAAAAAGGGAATAGAAAGCCTCTGTGACTTCAGATGAATTGGAACCAAATTGCTGAATTACCTCAGTGATCACCTGCTGATCTCTACCCACACAGTACAATCTAAGTTACTCACAGCAGAAGTAGTCTCACTATCTTTATAAGCATCCATGGCGGCCCTTTGTTTCACATCCAGTTTGATAGGCAAAAACATCTTTGATGCAGATACAGGTGCAGAGTGCAGACACACTTGTGGAAGGTGAAACTATTTGAATGGAAGGCGTGATTAATTCTCCGCAGTACCACTAGTATCGAGATCACTAACATAGTTAATCTCAGGCCCACCTCGAACCACCTCAATGAAGAACGATTGGGGTGAATATACTGATCAATAGTGGTCTGTGGGAGGGCAAATGGGGTGCCCATCACTAAGGCCTGAGGGACCAGGGACAGCACCAGGGCTTTTCATATGCTTATTTTTTTAGCCTTGCACCTTAACCACTCTGTCTGGTTTGGAATGTCCCAGCTCCAGCTGGGGATTTAGTAGGGTAGAATGGGCTGATTCACTGAAGTCCCAGTCCACTCCGCTGCCTCAGTCCTGTTTAAAGTCGTCCTCCTAGCTGTCAGCTGGCTGCCAGCCATATTATGATATGTTATGTTATTATGTTGTTATGTTAATTTAATTAAATTTGATAAAGTGCAACAAATCTTACCCAAAGGTATAGCTCAGCCAGCACATAGTAAGCCACCAGAGGCTAAAACAGCCATGCTTTCAACATTTTCTTGAATTTAGCGAAATCTGCTCAACAACGAAGATGTTGAACTGATGTTGATCTGCTCAACAACGAAGATGGAGAGGCAGTTGATTCCAGGAAGTTGGGTCTGTGAAGAAGAAGGCTCTACTACCATACCTAGCAGTGAAAACACACAGGATAATCAGAAGCTCCTTATCACTAGATCTTAAAGTGTGGGAAGGCCAGAAGCTATGCAATTTATCCTTCATGTAGAAAGGGTTATTTCCCAGTTAGGACTTGTGGGTGAGACAACAAGTCTTAAACAAAATATGCTTTCAGACAGGAATCCAATGAAGATCTCTCAGAATAGGACCTAATTGTAAGCAGCTCTATCAGCTGAGGTTTTCATATGATGCCAGTGTCTTTCCAGCACTTTCCAGCCAGCTTTCAGAGTAGTCAGTTTCATAGGAAACCATGAGACATATATCCTGGAGGAGGAATGCCTAGATTGTTTAAGAGGAACCATTTTGTCAAAGGCTGAAGTAAGAGTGCTATGATAGTTCAAAAAAGGTAGGTAATCTCTGGTTTAGAAACATCTTCCCCATGAAAATTAAAGCCACCCAGCAAAAGAAAAATACTGAACGACAATATAAAAGGGACAATATGTTCAGCCAAAAGATGGCTGATGTCTTTCTTCATACCAGGTGGCCAGTAGATAAGAGGACCTTCTAATGGAGACTGGTTGTTAGCTCCAATCTGAAAATACAGGTTTTAGCCCACTCTTCTGAGGAGGATTCAGTGATTTGAAACTTAGCCTGCGATTATGAAGGGAGCATCCCGAAGTACCCCACCCGATACCAGCCCAAATCGCCATACTGCCAGAAGTTAGCCACTCCACGAGAACCAATAATAATAACAAGAGGGCAGACCCCTTCTGGGTGGCCAAAGTCCAAATCAAAAGTGCGCCCTTCTTCCATGGAGTTTGCCATTTTAACACCAAAGACACGAAGGTCCTAAATCCCCTGATAGTAACGCCAGAGACAGAGGAGAAAAGCTCTTTCTGCCTCCCAGAATAGAATGACAGCTTTGCATTGAGGAGTTAGCTTGTGTTGCCTCTACTTGCCATGATCTTCTCTCTACTGAGGGGAAGAGACGATCCTCAAGGCTGCAGGAAGAGCAACTACATTACTCACTCAAATGCAGCCAGTGCTGAGCTCTGCATTCTTCAGCAGATTACACTGCTCTACAAATATGACTGATGATGCCTCCCCACCATGCAGCAACAGCCTTCAAGAGTCAGGACCTGTATCCAGGAGAAAAACAAAGGTACAGTCCAGGAGAATTTGGCGTCCTCCATGGGCTAACCCTGCACAGCCATTTTTCACTAGTCTCCTGTTTAAATGGGAATGTGACAATCGATCACCAAACCAATTTTAGTGTTCCTGGTAGTGCTGCATAAACTACAACTTTGGCATAGTTCTACAAGGTTTGCTTTCTACCCAAGAATGACACATGTGAATTCATTCCAGTGCAACAGCACTAAATGTGAAAGACGGGTCACTGTAGCCCCACAGAATCCTACCCAGCACATAGTTGAAATAGAGTTTCTGCTTTTGGTTTACTCACAATCCCTGCAATGGGATCAGGGACACTGTGGTAACAGAAACAAACCTATTCTGTTATTCATAATATCACACACATTGCACTAAGAATAGGCACTTTCAAATAAAAGCATTTAATACAAAAGGGCAAACCCATTACTCAGCACATCTAAAAATAACTACACAAGGTATCATAAAAACAGCAAGAAGGCATGTTGTAAACACTGAGAATAAAACTAATATTTATATCATGGTTAAAATGCCAAATAAAAGCTAACACTTAAAATCTACATATATGCAGTACACTAAGAGAGCATGGAAAATAGAACAACTCGCAGTGTAGAGTTTCTTTGGGAGAATCAACACACTGCATACCTTGTTCACAGCAATAGCTGTTGTTATCAGCAGGTGTGAAGGAGGCAGTGTTCCCTGAAAAAGGCAAACACACTGCAGTAGCGGCCTTCCTCCGGGACTCAGCTTTATCAGCATCGGATGAGATGTTGCATTTCGAAGTGTGCTGGCAGTAGGTAAAACCATCTCTGACTGAATCTCATGCAATAATCTGTGTGAAGGGCCTCTCCTCCCAAGTGCTCGAGTGTCAGTTTTTATAAACTAAATCTTGGTAATTGGAATTTCCGATATAAGTTTAGGAATGCCTGACATAGATTGTGTGCATTAAGGTGTACGTCCTAGATGTTTCCTTACGAACATATAAGGAGATAGGATATCAATATTTTAGCTATATGTCTTTATTTGTTCTTTTTTGACCTTGACATGGTGATACATAGACACTTGTTCCAGACTGATGTTACATCAGGTATTATATTTGTACCATTTAGATGAATGACTTCACAGTTCCAAGGTTCTGCGACAGTCAATAAACATGAGAATCAAATAGTACTAACTACAGTTAAGAGCCAAGCTTCACAAACCTACAGCAAACAGGGGTTTGACCTCTGAGTTTGTCGCATATTCACAAAATAAAACAGGGTTTGAAGATACTAAGCTCACTATCAGACTAAACTAAGATGTAATGGCTGCCCCCACTGTCATACACAAAAAATATGTATGCTTACAGGGATGCAGGTCATGATGACTCCATTTCTGATTATGCTCCAAGAACTTCACACTTTCTAATAAATATAAAAATAACTGTCAGGAAGTGGAATGAAAACAGACTAACAGGGTTAGCTCTATCACAGTGTTCCCAACAGAGTATCAGGTGAAATATCAGATATCAGAAATGAGGTGTTGGAATCAATATACTTTACAAAGCAAATTACAGAAATATTAAAAGCCTTCTCTTGTCTTTGGATGTAAATGTTCTTGTAGTTACGACCATGTCCAGCTGTGCAACCAGGCAGTGTAACAATATTCAGTGTCTGTTTCTCTCTCTGTTCCATACCGCTTTCTACGGGTCTACTTCTAACAAACATACTATCAGTGTATGATTGTCAGTGGGTTTTGAGAAGTGTGGAGGCACACATTGCTTCAGTGGAAGCGGATGGCAAGGTTAGGGCATCTTATCACTAGCTCAACAACTACAATTGTCTTCTAAAATATGAGGGTTGAAACTGCTGCACAAGAAATCTCAGGACCACTAGATATTGTTCATGGTTAATTAACAACGAAATAGGTGTGA
This sequence comes from Pleurodeles waltl, assembly GCF_031143425.1. Taxonomy (NCBI): domain Eukaryota; kingdom Metazoa; phylum Chordata; class Amphibia; order Caudata; family Salamandridae; genus Pleurodeles; species Pleurodeles waltl. The sequence continues at coordinate 126,431,884 of NC_090436.1, read as the reverse complement.
GTGAGTAATACTCAATATACTTCTAAGAACAATACTTAGATTAAGACCATTTTTATACTCTTTGGGGTTTGTGGTTAAGGCATTATTCTGTAAGACCTATCCTTGCCTCAAAAGGAAAGACAGGTTTACCCACAAGGATAAGGGTGTCTTTAAAATTAGAAATTGACAGACTCCAGCAGACCAAGTACTTTCAAATTCTTAATAGTTGGAAGACAATTCGAACACTCAAAGTTTATGAGTGTAGGGTTGTAGTGAGGCAATGTCACAGCATCAGTATTCAGCAATAACATTTACAATCCAATAATACACCATCAAGTGAAATGAAATATAGGGCTTCCACTAAGACATTCTCTGGACTGCTATGTTGTAGAAACATATTGTTACCTTACAGAAATGAACAACTCTATATATGCTTTCTGTAGGAAAGTCCTCCTTGTCCCCCTAGTCACCCCGAAATGTGTTGGACAGATACTGGTGGTTACTGACTCTTGACTTTGCCCTAGATACTGCTAACCAGTACCAGGGACAGTACTCTTCGTGAAATGGATTATGCAAATTAGACTAATTATATTTGGCTGTATGAACCTACCTATAAGTCCCTAGTATATGGTAGGGCATGTAGCTTTAGGGACCCCATCATAGGTAGTGCACACATAGGTGCACTGCTGTGGTGCCAAGTGTCATTTTAAAGGCAGGCTTGCCTTGCTGGCTGCTTTTCAGTTAAAATTAACCCACATTGGACTTTGGAATTAAAATTACTTCCAAAGTCTCAAGCTACCTTATGTTTACATATAACCCACCCCTCAGGTGTGTTCTGGGTCCCCCAGGATTGGGTGAAGTGTAACTATAAGCAGGAACCTTATAAAAGATGTTTTATATGACCTGGTAAGGGAAAAATAGCTACACTTGTTTTTCCCCATTGTAGTGAATGGGCACCATATGCTAACATGGGAGACTTTATTTTAAAATAATAAAGTCTTATTTTCCATAGAAAGGAGCAAAATATGGCATTTTAGTATCAAATTAAAAGTTATAATAAATCCAACAACTTGCCACTGTTGAATTTTATATACCTTGCACCCGGATGAGTTTTAGAACTCTTCCTAACAGTTATCAGTTTTAGATCTGTAGTGCCTTTCTCTGATTGGTCAGTCTCTGAGGTGTGAAGTGGCCTGGGCTGACGCAAAGGAAGAATTTGTTGGGAGGAGACTTGCCTCAGCAGATGGTGAAACATGATGGGGGAGAGCAGCTAAACTGGTCTTCAAAGGCGGGAAGGACTTTTGGGACAGCAACTGTACCTCCCCCATTTCCTGCAAACCCAGGCAGCCAGGTGCCCCATGTTTAAATTAAGAAAGGGATGGAAATGGATGTGCCAAGGAAAATGTAGCCACACCAGTGGGGGAATGGGGCCAGGCTCAGACAGATCTAACCTCTGAGATGGATTTTTTGCCATCTTGGATGTTTGGAGAATGTTGCTCCCCTGGACTGATTTTTGCTACACTTTCCGGGAAGTCATCACTCAAGAGGGTGGTGGCCTACATGTGAGTTGACAGAGCCCCCCCCCCTACTTTCTACCCCCCAGGAACAAGGTTAAAACTGGCAGAGCTGCACCCTACCTCAGATCTCTACAAGGAACCAGACAGGAAGAAGGACTGTCCTGCTGGACCCCTGATCTGCACTTGGACCTTACACTCTGAAGGGTTGTACCAGCTGCACACTTGGGCTTCACCACTAAAAGGACTTTGTCTGTCTTCTACTGCTTCAAGAAGGGTCTCCCACTGATACAGGTAGAAAATAGCTGACCAGAGTCCCCTGCATCAAGCCCTGAATAAACTGACCAGCTGACCAGTGACCATTTTTGTATTTGATCCAGGTGCATTATGGAGGTTGGAGTCCTAACCCTCAAGGAGCAACCCATAGCTTATGGAAACTTGTGGTGAGTTGTGTACTCCTAAAATACCTTCAGAGACATTCTGGAAGAAGATTCAGAGGTTTGGAGCAACTTTGAAAAAAGCTCCATGGGTGGACTGATCCCACGTCATGAGTCAAGCTGGCTTCCTGGCCTGACTTGCAGGTTCGTCTCACTGAAAAGCGCCTGATCCCCAGACTTCCAGGATTTCACAGGAAACTCGTGGAAAGGCAGCTGGATGACGTTGACTTGAAATCGGATTGCTGTGGAGGGTCGTCCGACGTCAGACAGAAAAAACTCAACAAAAAAGTCTGAGTGCAAAAATTTAACAGAGGCTTCCTGCACAGCGTATCCGAAGATTGCTCCAGAGAGGTCGGATTCGACTTCATCCCGGTGAAGAAAATCTTCAAGAAAAAGACTAAGGGGCAGATTTAAGGGCCCCTTGAGCCACATTATCGCCACCTTAGCATCATTTATTTGATGATAAGGCTGCACTAAGGTGACCTTTTCCTGCGCCGTATTTACAAAGTGGCGTAATGCATGCATTGTGCCACTTTGTAACCCCTGTGCATCTGACAAAGGCTATAGTCTGTAGCTGTGGGTGAGTACTCCTCACAAACACACCCATACGGAAGCCCAGCAGAGTCACATTCATGTCTTAAACAATACCTGGTGCATTGTGGAGTGGACTTTCAGAGTACACAAGTACTACTTCATGAGCCAGGATATGTTTAGGGGCAATTACTCAACTCGCCACCAATGGTCACTAAATTAAGAATAATGTGCTGCATATTGCATAATATTTGTGCATGGCCAAATATCCCATGGCCCGATGGCAATGAGGATCATGAAGAACTGGATGACGAGGATGAGGAAGATGATGAGCAAGCTCGAAATGTCCCATCAGTAGCAGCAACATGGCTGATGTACCATATACTAGAAAATCTATGTGGCACACGTATGAATGAATTTAACACTGTCAGAAAATGATGACAAAATGAATCATTGTTCCTAATGTAAAACAACACATATAAGCACAACCAGTGTGTATGCAACTTACCTGTTCAGTCACAGTGTAAGAAATCCATTGTTTGAGCATGTTCACCCCAATTTATATGAATGATACTGGTGGTAACTGACCCTGGCTGCACCCTGGGTGTGCTACCCAGGCCCAGGGCCAGTCCTCTGAATAAAAGGTATGTGGTAAAGTTGTACAATTACAGTTGCCATTGCCAGACTCCTGTAAGTCTCTAGTAGATAATAGGGCAAGGGGGATTTAAACTACCTCTAAGTCCCTAGTATATCAGAGGGCAGGGAACTTTCTAGACGCAGTAGATTTCCTGCACTGTAGTGTGCACCGTTGTGTTGCCTGCTGTACGTTTCGAAGGCAGCCCTGCCTTGCAGACTGTCTACAAAAAGTTAAAAGTGTGGCAAATCGACTTTTGAAGAAATTGTAATTCCAAAGTGTTATCCTACCTCATCTTTACAAATACTTCAACTCTAATGTCTCCCCTAGGTGCCTCAGGGGTGGGGTGCCATGTAACTATAAACAGGGACATTTCAAAAGATGTTTGATGTGCCCCGGTGAGGGGAAAATTGCACATCAAATGTTATTCTCATTGTAGACACTTAGCTCCATAGGCTAACATTGCCAAGAAGGAGTTAAATCTGTCATGAAAGGACTCCAAAGATTAGTAATGAGAAATCCAATAACTTGCATTGTTGAATTTATCACAACTAATACCAGAAAGAAGTAATAAGACTTCTTATCCTGTAATCCAAATTCCAGGCTGCTAGTGGGCTCTCCTAGGATTTCAAGTCATACAGATATGAGCCTAGGTACCACAGGCCAATGATGCTGCTGTCACCTCTCCCACGGACCATCTGGTGGCAAAGGCCTCTAAAAAAGAATATCCATGAAGCAATGCAGAGTCCAGCTGTGTGGCACATCATGGACTTGAAGCTATGAAGTAACTGAACGCACCTCAAGAGGCTCGCAAGTGTCATGCAGTGTAATAGGTGTGTTGCAGGGAGATGTTTGGTGCATCAGTGCTAGACAACTCACATGGATAACCTGGATGTCCAATGTAAACATGTGGATGTCAACAATGGACTGTAGAAGAGGCTCACATATCCACACAATCTGCTGTCATTCTGCATCACAGTTCACTCAACACCTTCATGCACTTGTATAATCCAGGTCCCAGTTCAACATGGCCAATTTGAGCTACATAATGCAGGACACATTGAAACAGATGTGCCAAGGTCACAGCAATTCATACATCCTTGCTTATGCTCTACTGGGGATGTCTGACAAATTTGGGACTGAGCCTGGTCCTCACGAGTCCCATTACCTTTCACAGTTTTAAACTACATGGGTATTGCATGTGTACACCCACTGTTATGCACAAGCAACAACACCTTGATGCAGATTGTAGTAATGGTTTGATGTACGCTGCCTTGCTGTTCTTAGTATGTCATAGGTCATACAGTGGCATGTATGGTGTGGGAACATTGCAGCATCAGCATGAGTGAAAATCATGTGTACCACAAATCATGGGAAATAGACTAGTCAGGGCACCTTCACATGTTACCCCATTAGGAAATGGCACATTAAGTCACTAGTATCCAGACCAAGTTCTGTGTGGTATAAGTACTGCAGGTGCACAATGGCCCTTTATGTACACACATTATGCCCCCCCGGGGTCCCTGCAAATGCTTTAAGGTGCTGCACATGTATTTGCTGACATTCATGACCAAGCTGGGGTGTGGGGAGATTCACAGTGGCTGTGGCGTCAAAAAAGGGTGCACCATTTTGTGCAGTGGTGTGTGGGCATCTGGCAATCACAACCCTACTCTGATTTGGACTGTATGATGTATGTATGATATGGTGACAGGGGGAAAGTCAATCTCCAAAGGAGAACTGCTGGTGTGTCTCCTGATGGGAGCTCTCTGGAGGGGCACAATCGATACATCCTTTACATATGTTTCCAGGCTTTCCCAACACTTGCCCGCATAGTAGACTGTAACCCCTTCTCTCCAAGTTGCCTGACAGCCTGCTGTCTGTACCTTGTGACACATCACAGATTGGCAGACATCTGCGCTGTCCTAGATGTGGGTGTGCTGACCCCATTCCAGGGCAAGTTTCTGGCATCTCTGTGGGTAATCTAAGCAATAAAATTAGGTCCCAATACATAGTTGGCACATGGGCAACCATTCCAAGGTCTGCTGTTATACAAACATAGGGCTTGTACCCTATGCGTAGTCTGATGCTACAATGCATGTACTTTCACATTGGTACACTTCCAACACACACATTGGACATAGAAAGGCAGGAAGCAGGTAAACCCAACCATTCACAGGCAACACAGCAATCCCTATGACTTTTCGCATCCATTCTACATCACAATATATATAAATCCACATATTTTACTGATTGTGTCAAAAAATACGCGCATCAGCCCAATGCTTGTTATTCCAGCCATCGCGTCAGTCAAAAATAACATTTCCAATCTGGTGCTTCAGAATTTCATCATGTCCTTTGGCATGCCTTCTGTGAAATGTATGCATTGGTGTGAAGCATCAATAAAAATAACGCTTCAGCTGAAAATATGCTGCATCTGCCCAGGAAGTGATGCAATGGATCAGTCATGCTGCAAACCAGGAACTGGGAAGTTACTTTCACTTTCTCTTCAGTTCACAGTTCCTATGTCTGTGCTTGAGCTGTTGGTAGAGAGAGGAGTCCTGTTTTTGTAGTCTGTTGTGCTGTCTGTGGATCCTGCTGCATCCCTCACATGTCAATTGTCCTTTGTATTCATAATTTACTGTGTATTGTCGGGGCTTGTCTTTGGGGTACTACAGTTATAAGGGAAGCTGGGGTCATTTTTGGGTTCTTTTGTGTGGGTTATTTGTTGTGTTTTTGGGGTGAGACATGTGCTCGAAGGGAAGGGTGAAAAAACGGAGTGCCCAGGAATTTGGAGGGCTCCTCTGGCCGGTGACCCGCTACCGCCCAAACATGGTGGCCATGGGAGGTCATGTCAGGTCGTGTCATCCAGGGCTATAAGACTGAGGCACACAAGCAGCGGTGGGGGAAGGTTTGCAGACATCATCAGCAGGGAACACGACCTCCTCAACTACTTCGGGATAGAAGTCAATGGAACTGTTGATAAGTACACAGACTTTGTAAATGATTCATTGGATTGCATTTTCATGTAGATGCCTGGTGGCCATAGGGCCTCCCTTACTAAGTTTGGCAGGGTTGTGAGTCACAAGTGCAGCAATGCGCCTTAACTATGACACACAGCACATTTCTACCCTTGTCCCCTGTGCTGGCACACAACTTGCTGCCAAGCACCAACACTGGCACCCTTGTGGCATGGTGCAAGGGTGCTTGGTTGACAGGTATGAGTGTTTATGTATAGGAAGGGACACCTTCCTGCACTTACCCAGTAATTAATGGCATATTCCTTTGTCTATGTGTGCTTTACAATATAGCACTCATAGGAGGAGGAAAAACATGGAAAATACTGTATTTACTTCCCATTGGGCCACTGTGATACTACCCCTGAGGTGCAGTAGGAGTCTGATGCATTTCCAGTCTTGTGAATATAGCCTGGCACACTGTGCCACAGAAAGTTCAAGAAAATGTGGCTCTGGTGGTCAGGGTGACACTTGGTCTTGTGAATGAGGCCCATAATGTCAGTGGTTCAAAAAATTAAGCACAAATGCCATCACACCACAAGGCAGATCTTTCCATAGACAAAGAATGACACCGAGGCTTCCAAATAATGGGCTGTCATGCACCTACACTGAGCAGTGTACCTAACATACCATGTTGGCCACTTTTTCTGTGCTGTGTGCAACCTGAGGAAGTGTGCACATTCACAATACATGGCCTGCTGCCAGGACATTTGCTAACTTGTGCTGTCCTGGGGATGTGCTTTAGCAGGAACAGCCCTATTTCATGACACTCCAGTAGATCATGTCTCATGTAAATGAAGCATGATGTATGTGACTTTGTACATAGTTATGCCATGAAGACTCTCCAACATCTGAATATATCACACATATGTGGGTCTGATTTTAAAATATTGAGGTTTGGGGATGGACAAGACATGTATGTTCAGTGTTTATGATTATGCAGCAGTGACAGATACCGGTGTCTGTTAAATATGTTAAATGAGGCTACAAGGATGTCCCACGAGTGATGTATGTAGCATAGTCATGCACATGTGATGGTAAGAGTAAGGCAGGCGTATTGTTAGTCCTGGCTGATTGTGTTCTGTGACTCATTTAGGAGCCGAGTGTCATTAAACTCAGCTAACCTTGTGAAATCTTGGGGCAGTGTGTCATTTGAAATGCTTCAACAATGTGCCCAAGGCATGTATGTATAGTTTCATCATATATGTGCATGTGTTAGCCTGCCCTACAAATGTATGTCATTGTGCCATGTCAAATTAGTTATTTATGTTGTTACAGCAAGAAGGGTTCTATGGCAATTTGCAAGTCATGTGTAATGTTCAATGTTTGACCACAGTGCTTCTTTTTCAACAACCACAGTGATATGTCTCATTTTATATCTTGTAGGTGGACCCAACCATAACACCACTGGAGAGTTTGAGAGTTTCAGAAACCCGGATGCTACCAGTGAGCGTCATCCTGTATGTGTAATGGGTAATGAAAGGATTGTGTGTGATGCTGTATGTTGTGGACAATACCATGTTCAAAGTGTATGTATTCGAAATCAAGCTACATATGCTATACATGTATATGGACAGTAAAGTAGAGGTTCTGTCCAGGATGTGCATTTGCCTCTGACTAATGTCAAGCAGTATCTGATTGCTATTACTGAAGGCCCACATGTTTGCTGGTTGACCAAAGAGCAATGACCACAATGCCAGGATTTGTGAACATATGTGGTGGTTGATTCATAGGTGAACATGGCAGGCAAAAGTATACCTAACAAATGCATTTCAGATGCACAGATAGCCTTTGGTTACTCACAGTGTAATCTATGTCCTATGTGTATGCTACCCACATAGGGGGGGGGGGTGAATCACAACAAAGTGATGACAGTAAGGACATGTGCCAGAATTACAGGGTCCTAAAAAGGCATACAGGGTGGCATCATTTAGTTTACAAATTATGTTCCTGCTGTGTGTGCCACAGGAACATCACTGAACATTATTTTCATCCAGGACTGAGGGACTTGTGAATAAGGCTTTAAGTGTAGCATGATAGAGGTCAACATTCCACACTTGGGACTGCAGTTGAATTGCCCACACGTGGTGTGATGCCCCATACTCTGTGTTGGATGGATCGACAGATAGTGCTGGCCATTATAGATGCCAAATGTACTGCAACAGGATCATACTATGAACAGCATTAGTCATTGCCATCCAAAGATCCCTGTACAGATGAGATGTAGGGCATGCATACACACACCCGTCAAATTGTCGAGTGCTGGTGTGCAGCATGGTTATATGAATATCGGACACATGTACAGGCAATGAGCTGCATAGTGGGACACATGAGATTACTTGGGTAGTATGCAAGCAGTCGTGGTACCGCCAACCATGTACCAACAGGAGGTGATGTAGGAGTTGTTTCATACATCTCTGTGGGATGTGAGTGAGCTGTCCACCCTCCATTTGAACAAATGATACCTGGCACATGTAGATTCTATGTAGCAACGTGTCCAGATATGTGTCCTAGCCATATCAGGCACTCAATGTTGTGACACAATATATGTAACTTGCAGTCCTTACTCTACTTACTTTGGCTAATTCCAATGTAATCACTGTGCATTTCTGTTATGCAACAGTAGCTTAGCCTTGGTATTTTGACTATGGTAAATAGGAAGATGATAGATATTGTGCAGATGTATGATCACGTTGACCTTCCAGATGTATTTGAGATTTGTAAAATGCAACATGTGATGTTTGAAGATAGTATCTAAATGCCGTGGCTGATGTTTATTTACAGAGGTAACCTTTGTATGACATGTTTTCTTTATGATTACACAGGGAACATGACGACTACCCAGAAAAAAACAACACCATTTGAGGAATGAATGGTATAGGCACATTATATAAGTATGCAAGACCTTCAAGAAGATGGGAAAGACCTTCAAGAGTGAAAAGACATGGGGGTCCTGGAGGGCCTTTCCCCAAGGTGTCTCTGTGATCAGACCTTCAACCACCAGCAAGGCTCAGAGTGTAGATAAGGATGAGTCTTTGGGAGCAGACCCATCCACCTCCACCAGTAGTCACACGGCCAAAACAGTCTCTCATGGTCCAACCCAAGTACTGTCCAGTGACTTTGAGCAGGAAATGTGCAAGGAAGTTGCGGACCTAAAGTTTGGTGTCACCAACCTGAAGCACAAAATGGACAGCAGGCTCACCCTGCTCTGGGAAATAAAGCAGGGCATGCAGAGACCATGAGGGGCAGGATGAGCCAAATGGACCCGTTCCTCCTTCCCCTTGTAGACAGTTGTTTTTATTGTTGGGATTTTTAGATCGCTGAGTTTAAGTAAGTTATTGTAGTGATGGTTAGTTTCAGTACTCTGCAGTTTTTATTAGGTATTTGTTTTTATTAGGTGTTTTTAGTGGGGGGGGTGATGTTTAAGGTATGTGTTCATAAAAAATAAAACAATACATAAAAATATATATTTTTTTAAATACAAAAATAAATATCTTTGTTAAGGCCTAGGTGTTTAGTTAGGTTATGCATAGGTCTAGTTACTGTTGCCCCTGTCTGCAGATGTGGTTTAAGGGGTAATGGGAGTTGTTGTTTATAATGTGGCATTAAATGTATAGGATAAGTAAAGATAAGTTAAGATAGTTGCAGGTATTAATAGTATAGGGTAGTGTGGGTTAGGTTTGGATAGTTGGGTTTTGTCATTTAGGTAGTTTTAGTGACATATATTTATGGTTTTATTAAATGTTGTCATTTGCTACATTACAGTAGCCATCATGTTTACTGTGTAGGAGTTAGCATGTCTGCTCAAGAAATGTTAGGTACATGCCTTGGGCTTTGCGGGTAGTATCAGGCCAAACGTGTGACTAGGTGAATTCCCTATGGGCAAGTACCTGTCAGGTTGGCAATGGAATCACATAAGCTATTTGCAAACACCACTGAGCAGTGCATGTGACAATCTGGATGTGAATTAATACACATCCCCAAACAGGTATTCATATACAGTTGATCTGTGTAGGTAAGTCATGGGACATGCATTGGTGGAATGTTGCTATTATTGCGCATCCTAATTCAAAGATTTGTTACTCACACACTTTCAGATGGCCATCCACATCATCGGAAAAGTCCAGGACAGTCAGGTGGCCAGAGAGTATGGGTTCATCCTCTGCAAAGAGATAGAGATATGTTAATGGTGGTCTCTGCTAGATGTTGACTTGAGTGATCAGGTTTACATTCAACGTTTCAGATGTAACATTTTCAGTGCCTCATTTACAAGGCCTTGGCGGCACATTGTGCAACCTGAGTGTCATTGTTTGTGATGACCCAGTGGCACAGTGTCGCGGACCACACCATTTTGTGTAAATATGGACTCCTTTCACGCAAAGTACTGCATGAAGGGTGCATTCCATGGGTGCTGCTGTGGGTATTCCCATGCAACACCCAGGAAATCTCGTCAGATATACAAGTCTGGGGATGTGCCAGATTCCTACACCACCTCAGGAGTTTTGTTAAAGTTGTGCAACAGGGAGAAATTACATTTTCTCTCCATTTATTCCTCTTTCTATGCATTCACCAGCACACCTAGAAAGAGGAAGACACTATTAATGATTGTTAATGTGCAGGAAGGTGTGCCTTCCTGCACTTAAGCAATCATCCCTGCAATGCTGGCACTCTTGCACCATGGTGCAAGGGTGCCTGTGTTGACACTAGGCAACAGTTTGTGCACCAGCTCTGAGGAAAGTACAAGGATGAGCTGTATTTTGGTAAATACAATGTATCACTGCACTTTCAAAGTTATGCAGTACAGCACAACAAGCTGCCTTTCAGCACCACGCTGCATCATTTCCTCATACATGAGGCCCTCAGTTCAACAGTGATGTATAGTACACCTGTTAGGCATGGGTATTGATGTGCTGTTTCACAGTATTTACATTACAAATGGCAGTATCTCTGCATTATTCTCACAAGCAAAGTGTGCCTACTCAGAGGGGCTGGGCCCTGTCCTACTTGGTAGTTTAGCTCACTGACATTCCCCACAGATCATCATGATCAAAGTTGTTCATCTGCAGAGTGTCACATGTCATATGACTTATAACCATGCCATTGTATATGTGCAAATGTCCTCTGATTACCTACTTTTGGGTCCTGGTACAAGGGTAAGTGCCACACAATGATCCTACCCAGATCATAAATTCAATCTCACATGCCTACGACAAGTGGATTATGCATGACCATATCCAGTGGTACTACATGTTGCTTTGTATAGAAAGCTATAGTTCAGGCTTCACCCCACATTGTTGTAGTGGAGTAATTAGTGGCAAGTACCTACATCTGAATCCCACATCAGTAGGCCCACCCACTTAAGCCTGGGTTCTTCCATGGGTCCTATAATTTGTGATGACTAAGTGGTTCTTGGTGCCCCTTGTCAAGTACCTGTTTGACATCCTCAAACTTTTGCATGTGGCACTCTGAGACAACGTTGCATCAGACTCCCTCATGGCATATGCTACGTGTTCCCCCTGGTTCACATAACATGTAGGTTGTAGTACCCCAATGGGCTGTTCTCTGCCATCCCTTCCTAGGTGTGCCACATGCGTTGCACAGTCAGACTGAGTAATGCATATATATTTGTTTAGCTACAATACAGTACGCATGTCCATTTCCACCTCCGCAGTATGCACAGTCTCCCCATTCTAACCGAATGTTATTTTGCCATGCAAAGTCAACAGCTACCATGCAGAGCAGTAGCAGTGGCCCACCATGCCCAAACATCATCATTAGTTTGTACACACATAGTCCTGTGTTTTGCATCACTTACATTTTCCCCCTCTAATTGATTATTTGGAAGGAGTTCCTGTGCTCCCTTCCATGGCAGTTGACACCTGTGTGCACTCACTCTGCATGCCATGCCAGCTAGGAGCAATATAGTTTAATGCAAGGTACTACAGAGATGTCTCTTGCCATGTCCCTATGTGTGGATACCTCCCATCGCCCACACCTGGCCCCCCGCTCAGATGTGTTGTTTCTCCTGTGACACATCCATTTCATCCTGATGATTTAAATTCTAGATTAGTGTGCATAGGCCCATGTGAGACAGATTAGCTACATTGTGCAAGGTGTCCTGCATTGTAACAGTCAGACTGTACAAGGACTGGTGTATTGTTTCAGTCCATGTTTTTTGCTGTGTATTCTGGGAGATGTAGCTGTGTTGAGTACTGTTGTACATTGTACTGCAAGTGCCAGAATACAAAGTAAGGTAAACATGGACTGATGCTGCACTTCACACAATGAAGAGAGTAAGGTGACGGTTCTGGACTCGGCTGGGAAAATGGTGGGAGGTCAGCCGGCATTACATGTCTTTGCTGTTTAACCATAGGTGTGCCAGCATACTACCCTTTGGCCTGCGGGCAGTGCACTTTAGCGCTGGGGCATAGCTGCCTGCACCTTATGACTGCCTTGTTGCAACACTGCCCTTCGCTGTGACTTACCCTGTGGTTCTTTTGCTTGTCATATGCCACACTGTCATGTCCTGGGACTCCTGCCACCAACTCCTCAGGGATGACGGTGGCCACCATCTCCTCCAATTCATCCAGCTGCTCCTGGGGCGCAGGACTTTCACCTCCGGTTTGCAATGCTGCCTTGCAGTTGCTGACCTGTTTCTCCTTTGTTCTGCACTTGCAATTGTGTCAGCACTTCCTACAGATGATGACTTTGTCCAAAATGGACTGGAATATGGCCTATTTCCTCGCTAAGTGAAATTTTGAGGTGATGAAGAGCTGGTGTAGCTGCTCCATCACCTCAGTGATGAGAATGCTATTCTCCTCACTAAACTTGCAATTCCTCTTCATCTTACCCATTTCCTGGGAGTCTGTCTGGACATCCTAGCTGGAACTGGGGTTGTTGGGGTTGTCCTGTGGTCTCAGGTGTTCTGGGTTCTCCATGTTTGCTTCTGGAGTGTCTCCTGTTCTGTTTGTTTTTCGAATGCAGCATTCTTCAACTGTCTTTTTGACACTATAGGTGCTCAAAAGTGACACTAGGACGACTTGCTGCAATTCAACATAGTGTTACTTTTGCAGCAGTAGGATCATTTTTGCTTACAAGGCCGTGCACAGGCTAGCATCATTTTTTTGACGCAGCTCAGATCCTAAAGCCATGGTGTGCCATTTTGTAAATTCACCGCAGGCATGGCGCTAGGATCTGTTGTACCGCAGTGTTAACATTTTTGATGCATCGCTGCATTGCGGCAGCAATGTGTCATTTCTTGTAAATGAGGCCCTTTATTTCCAAATGCTTATATGTTAGTTTATGGGTGAGTCTGCTTCCAATCTTTCCTTTTTTCTGAGGGAGATTTTTAATAAACTGTTCTCTCAAGTAAGAATTCAACTAGTCCCACACTATAGAAAATTCATCAATCATATCCATAGTAACATCCTCAAATTCAAAAACATTTTTAACCTTAGCTCAATAAAATTGTTACCTTGTTATTTCCAGTCTTGGGCAAAATACCTATGTGCAGACACGATTTTACGAAAAGCCAGGGCTTAATTTCTGCTTGCTGTTTCTGGTGCGGAGCACCAGCACTTATTTCTGAGGGCCGGCACTTATTTTTCTGCCTCAAGCATTTACTGCGAGGAAAAGACACATATGGGAAAGACGGAGGAAGAGAAAAATGAAAACGGGTCACAATGGGAGAAAGCAAAAAGCTGCAAGAGTGAGCTGAAAGGGCAGGGAGTGGCTTTAAATAGATGGAAGAGGCCTGAGATGGCTTCAGTATTACGCTGCCTCAGTATTCTGTGTTTGCACATTTAATTGCAGCAGCCGCATGTTCAAGAGGAGCGCTTGGGCACTGGCATGTTTTTATTTACAAAATAAGCAATGCCAAAAGCACCTTCCTAGGACACTTGATTGACTTCTAGAAGAGTGAAATCAACATTGATGTAAGTTGTAGCTAAACTCTCACAAAGTTAAACAGCCCAATGTCTAAAAGTCAAAGCAGTTTTTGTGTGTAAACCTGTGCTAATCCTTGGAAACTTGACACTATTGCAAGTGTGATAGTTAACAGCACCAAAACAACATTAAAGACAAGAAATAAATCAGATAACATTTTAAACCAAGTTAGTCTTAAAAGAATTAACATTTAATGATTAGAAGAATACTGTAATTACTACAACCAGGTTGAAGGATCATGAACAATTATTTTTAAAAGAAATGGCATAAATATACATCGATAATTGTAATAGGAAGTTATCGTTATCTTAACGGGTGTGGGGATGGTGCTCTACTTTCTTTTTCAGGTCATTGGAACAGGTAGAGGGTCAGCTAAAGTCTTGTGGCTTGTCATGGCCAGACCTTTTACCTTTTGTATTAGCAGGGCTGGACTTGGGTAGCAAAAGCAGCCCTGACACAAATGCTCAAGCTAGTCACGCTCCCTTCCTCTCCTTGTTTATATTTACTTATGCATTAAAATGACTTAAAGATCTGCATTGGCAATTTAAAACAATGTACTTTTAAAAAGTGACATTTATTTTTAAATTACAGATATGAAATTATATTTATTTTACATTTATATATATTTTCAATATTACAGTAAATAATATATTTTTATGAAGTCAACATAAGTTAATTTACTTTGAGATATGTTCCTATGCTGTTCTATTTTTAAATCCCTGCCTCCATTATTTTCTGTTGGAGGGTGTGGTAGTAGCAACGGTTGATGTGTGGTGCTGGACTAACTCCATGTCTGAGCTGGAATACATTTACTACTGTTTTGGGTCCTTTTCGGCAGTAGTAACTTTAGAAATGCAGTTTTTTGGTGGGTTTGTCTCTGTCTCACCCTATACACCTCCTTGGTCCTCCTTACTCTTCCCTAAAGTCCTTCCATTAAGTATTAAGTGTTTACCCTTTTTCAGTCACTTCCCTTCATCTCTCCCACATTTACTTCTAAGTAGTAAAAGTTAGTGGAAGTATATGTGTGGGAATCAAACAGAAAAAATGGGACAGGTGGAGGTGTAGATTTAGACTTATAGGCTTGTGAATTGCACTTTAAAGTAAGTAAGTAGTACTACTGTAGCACTACTTTATGTACTGCAAAATCAGGGTAGTACTAGTGCACTAATTACATTATAACGCAGAACCATTTTTAAATGAGCGGAAGTGTTTACAATATGGCTTTGAGAGCACTCTTTGTATTTTATAGGTTAATTCTTTCGAGTGAGGCAAGGACACTTTTTCATGGATATACTGTCAATAAAAAGAGGCAGAGTTTAGTACTGCTTTCACAACAGTAATGATAATAGTTTTTTTTCATGATTTTTATTGAAAAAAGGAAAACGGCATTGCATAGTTTTATACTATTTGACAATCTATAGCACTGTACAGAATAAAGGATATCAATAGTAGAAATAATTAGCATGGAAATAGAAAACAGTTGAGATTCCATGCCTCTCAAAATATCATATTATCTCTTACAGTTTGAGGACACCATGAAAAGATTCCTGTACATTGAATGAGGCAATATCAATCACTTTCAGGTGGATAATTTAAAGGTTTCTACTGAATAAAAAAGAAAAACAGCAAGGGAGGAAAGGCTTTGAAAATGAAATATGAAGAAGGGAAGAAAGAACCAGTCTTACATAAACAGACTAATCTAATACTACAAACAACAGACTTTACCTGAGGAATTGCCACACCTCCTTTTTGTTTGCTTGCGGTTGCTTCCACCCTATCGTCTAGAGCATTACCTCCAAAGTGAGGTACCCTACATACTGCTTAAGTGGTGGTATAGGAAAGCTTAGGATAGACAGGGTGTCAGCTAGAGAATCATTTATTATTGAGAAATATGAAGAATACTATGAGGATAACCCCACCTCAGAGTACTTTAGAAGAGGGCCTTGTCTTGGACACTACTGACCAGCAGTCAATAAAACTGTTAAAGAAATTTGTGCCATTTGCAATGAGAGATGATTCACAAAGCATTCCCTCAACTTCACAGGGACCTTCAGGACAAGGGCCTGCATAGGCAAAGAACAGGAAAGAGCAAGGGGCACACTCTGATGTCATGGACGTCTCAGCTGATTTTCTTGCTGAACATGGAAATAGCTACTGAACTGGAGGCCTGGAACCCACTGACCAGTCTTGGGGAGCTGATGATTCTGACTTGAGCAGTCTTGGGGAGCATATGTTTCTGACTCAGAGAATGACAAATCCAATATTTCGGATTCCCTTGGATCCTAGCCGTTTTCATAGCGCACAGCCAAATAGCTGCTTACTTGGGTAGCCAAGTACAACTTTTGCAATCCCAACAAGATAAAACCAATCAGCTCTTATTTAATACTGAAGGTATTATGCATCCAAGATCAGTGGTAGAAGCTCCATCTCCAGTGGTCGCAGACTTCTTCCAGTGACACCTTTAGGAAGGCATTTGAAAAAGAGGCTCAGATCTGAGTGCCCATGACCTTCCCTACAAGGTAAAGTGGCCAATACCCCAGATATCAATCCAATCATAAGACCCAAAAAGGGGATAGACAGGTCACAGTGGACTTGTCAGGATCTTGACTGCTCGATCTGTCTGGATCCCTGAGAAAGATCCTCAAACTGGCACACAAGGCAACAGATGAAGGAGCAGAGATAGATCCTGATATTCCGATGGACTGGTTCCAGAAAGCCATTTAGCTGCTTGGTAATGCACACTGTGCCATTTTGGCTCAATGGTGTCACTCCCTCCTGATGAGAATTGACCCCAAATTAAAAGAGTTGGCTTTAGCTGAATTAGGCATTGTTTAATGTGAATTTCTCTTTCCAACTCCTTCTGTTAAGGGTTTAGAAAAGCTGGTCAGTATCTTTTAGGCTATTAACAAAACCCATCTATTGTCATGACATTTGTTTTCAACTTGCCAATTTTGGAGGAGCTAGAATGAAGCAGGGGGCACTCGTCAGGTTCATTCTTCTTTCAAAGCTCCCATAGGTGATACAGGGTGTGTCGAAGAGGTGGCTGGTATGAACAAAAGTGTCTATGTCACTTATAGCAGAGGAAGAGATAGAGGTCTCCAAACTTTAATGCCAGCACAAGATTTACAGGTAACCTTTTTTCGTGTAACACATGAGCATAGTTTGTTGGATTGTTGAGAATTGGCACAGACTAATACAAGCTGCTTGGGTCATAGAAATGGCTCAGAATTTCCATTTAAAGTTTTAAGAAACTCTCAGTCAAAGGTCTCAGCCTAACCCCCTGATTTTTTCCATACAAGAGTTATCCTTTATTTCAAGAGTTACTGCACAAAGAAGCAATATGTCCTTTGTATCCTCACCCCAGGGGGTTTTCCAGCAACATCTTTTTAGTCCAAAACAAGGAAGGAATCTTCAATGTGGTGCCTAACATCAGAGAGTGTAATAATTGGATTCTGTATCAATATTTCAATATGGAGGGCATCAGTATTTTGTGAGATCTCCTGAAGGAGAAAGATTGGATGGCCTGATTGGATTTCAAAGATGTGTTTTTGACAATTCCAATGTTTACCCCACATAAGATGTTTCCACAATTTCAGTGGCAGAACATCAGGTAGAAGTTTTCCATCCTTCCTATCATCAGCCATTTGGAGCTTCATCAAGATAATGAAAATAGTTGTAGAGACACTGGAAGCTGCAGATATTCGACATATATATTGGGACGACTTGATACTCATGGCTTAAGACCAAGGGAACTAGAGATGAATTAAAGCTGGACGATACATGTTGTAGTAATAGTGGAGTGTTATCAATTAGAGGAAATCAATTCTTATCATGATGCAACAAGTAACATTTCTGAGATTTCAAGAAGACTTGGTGAAGGCTCAGTTTCAATTGCCATCAAAGAAGGTCAAAGACATCAAGAAAGAATTAAATTCTGCCTTGAAGAAGAATGTAGTATCATTGAGGTTATTGGCTCAGATTGCAGGTCTTCTAGCATCATCAAATCAAGTGAGTTTTTGGGACCCGCTCCACTACATGACATCATAGAGATTAAAGAATTAACATTTTCATAGGGGTTTATCTTGAACATATTCAGTCTATTAGCAGATACCAAAATAGAATTGAGTTGGTGGCTGGAGCACATGGAGGCCTGGAACAGCAGGTCCATCCTTGCATCATTTCTGGTGATGACATAGTATTTGCCACGGCAGAAAAATGTAGTAACAGAGTAGAAAACTCAATATTGGAGAGACGTCAGTGATTGGAGGCAAAAGGAGCAGATATTCCAGCTTTCAATCAGGAAATGTGGCCCATAATTGATTTGTTTGCCTCTCATCTGAACAAACAGCTTCTGACATTTTTCATATGGATCCGGTTATAGAGGCTTATACAATAGATGTTTTCCTACAAGATTGGTACACTTTTTAGCATTATGTTTTTCCACCGTTCATGATGATCTCTTGAGTGGCCACATAGACAAAGAGGCAATTGGTGGACCAGATTCTCTAATTTGGATAGCTTTTCTAACCCAACAACTCTAATTCGACAGCTCAGCTGGTCCTGTAAAAGTCATGGGAATCCTCAGGGAAGATTTCTCATTCTCCAGTGAGTCTGAGAGAACCAACAAGCTAAGTCCATCCACTAGTATTAGCAGGCCAACTTCACTTTATAGGTGTAGAAAGTTTTGGGGGCCATTGGCAAGTGCCAGGAATATCGAAGCAGGCTGTCAAGAAATCTCAGAGTGGCTATGTCCTGACATCTTTAGGGCATAAAAGAAAAACAAAATACCTGAATGTCAAGAAGTATCCACCATAGAAAAGGCAATGGGCCTCATTGTGGCGATTGCACCGCCAACAGGCTGGTGGTACAATCATGCGTATTACGACCGCGGCGGAAGCGTCGCAGTCGCACCGCCGGGACTGGCAGTTTACCGCCATGGTTGTCCCGGCGGTTTTAATCTTCCAGGGCAGCGCTGCTTGCAGTGCTGCTGAGGGGATTACGAGTCCCCTTCCCAGCAGCCTGTCCATGGCGGTAGAGACTGCCATGGAAAGGCTGGCAGGAAGGGGAGTCGCGGGCCCCCTGGGGGCCCCACACTGCTTTTCACTGTCTGCAGCTGCACCCGTCACACGTCCGCAACACTGCCGGCTCCATTAGCCGGCTCCTATGTTGCGGCGGACATCCCAGCTGGGCCGGCGGGCAGAAACTCTGTTTCTGCCCGCCGGCCCAGCTGGGATGTCAGAATGGGGCCGGCGGGAGTGCGGCCGCATTAGCGGCCGTTCGCCGGTACAACCTTGACGGGTGGCCTCTGCTGCCCGCCAAGGTTGTAATGAGGGCCAATGTCCTTACTGGAAGATTGTTCTTCAAGCTCTTTTACAGAACTTGCAAAGAAAAAACAGCGAGAGAAATCCAAGATGGCTACCAGTTTGTGCAGTCACAAGTTCACTGGTCTAGTGTTTGCATTCTTGAGATTCGAGATGATGGTTAATGTGCGTGTGCTAATTCTGTGCTGCACACTTCAACTGTGTTCTGACAGAAATCTGGTACTGTTCTGAGAGAGTGTGTGTTGTGAGGTAAAAGAAATCGAGTCAAATTACTGCTTACTCGGAAATTACAAAGAAGAATTCAAGTAAGCCACAGACAATAGTTTGTTTATGTTCGAAGCTGTTAATAAATTTGAGTGTTCAGAGGAGATATTGTTTTTAAAGAAAAAACAAATTTAAAGAGTCGGAGATCAGTGTCTTCTATCTGCACATGACAATATAAACATTCAGTGAACCAGGGATTAGTGTTTCTTCTCAGCACATTTGCAGCTATTCAGAGAGTCTGAGAGTAGTGTCTTTCCTAAACACAGTGCGATATTCAGACAGCCAGAGGATAGTGTCTTTCTGCAGGAATAGAGCAGATTTTCACGAGTCTCAGGAAATCGTCCCCCTTCAGAGTAAGCGCAGGAGAAACCAGAGAGTTTGAGAAAATATATTAAACACAGTACAAACAATATATTAAACTGTAGAACCAGAGAAAGGTGTCTTTCCACACTTGTGTAAGAAGTACAAGGATATTGTTACTTGATTAATGCGAAGGGAAAAAGACTGACGGTAATAGTCAACATCTTTATATGTCAAGAAGTTATATACAACTCCTATATATATATATATACATATATATATATATATTTATATAGCTACAGTTCATAACAGAGACAGTGAAGGTGATATAACTGATTAAATAAATCTGCAAGGAGACAGAAGAAACCAATAAAATTGAATTGCTTATTGTTGTATTCTAGAACAAACATGGTTCTAGAATCGTGGGAGGTTGAGGAGGAATATCAGCAGACGGGTTGGAGGTTGGAGAGGAGCCAGAGTGCGCTCCCACCGCGCCGGTCAGGAGGCCCTGTTTAAGGTGTTGGGCGGATGGCTGGGCCGTGTAATGTGTACCACCCTTTTGTTTTTTAAGTGGTGTGGGCGCAAGGGGGTCTCACTGACGCATGCTCCAGCCGTTCTGTCCTTGTTGCCATATTTACATAGCAACGGAGACCTTGTGACACTAACACACGTCTCTCAAAACGCTTGCTGCTTTGTTTTTTGATGCATGCTCCTGCAGCAGTTCTGTGCTTGTTGCTATGTTTACATAGCAACGGAGACCTCGTAACTTGGACACACGCCTTTCAAGACGCTCACCGCTTTGTTTTTCAGAGTTTCTAAGCAACACAGCGCTTACATAGCAATGGAGACCTTGTATGACACGGACGCACATCTTTCTTGACGGTCTTTCATCCAGCTGAAGTTTTTTTTTCTTTCAACTCTGATGTGCACAGATTGCTGATTTTTGTGTGTATATTTCGGACAATACTATTTATTCTACGACGCTGATGTACACAGCTCTGTTCAATAACGTGCACAATCTTTGGTCCTTCTTTCGCTGATGTGCACAGCATATTTGTGTGTAGACTTCGGACAATATTATTTGTTCTACTACGCTGATGTACACAGCTCTGTTCAATAACGTGCACAATCTTTGATCCTACTTTCGCTGATGTGCACAGCATAATTGCGCAGCTCTGATACACACTGTTTTTCATATATTATTTTAATTGTATTTTACTATCTATTGGTTATTAAGTTGTACAGTCTTGTGTGCAGTGAATCCTTATAGTTGTGAAAATGCTAAATGTAACAGCACCTCCATTTTTTCTGTCTTCTCCGGGTGAACCACCTATCAAATGGGCAAAATGGAAGAAAGTATTTGAGCGGTATGCTAAAGTATGCGGCTCATCCTTAAGTGCCAAACGACGCACTGCTTTAATACTTCACTGTTTGGGGTCAGAAGGCCAGGAAGTATTTGATCATCTTCCTGATATTCCTGACAGTGAAGCAATAGACCTTAATGAATTTGAAATTTGTATACATAAATTGGACATCCACTATCTTCCTAAAGTGAGCACTATCTTGGAACGATATTATTTTGGGAAAAGATTGCAAAGAGAGGGTGAATGAGTTGAGGACTATGTGACAGATCTCAGACGGCTTTCCTCTTCATGCAAATTTGCTTCGCTCATTGATGAGAGAATAAGGGATCAGTTCATGTTAGGTTGTAACATCAAGAAGGTTCAGGAGGAGTTGTAGCTTAGAGATGAACCATCTTTGGATGATGTTCTGATGGTTGCAAAAAGAATTGAGCACACCTTAAAATGTGTGGATGTGATTAAAAAGGATTCCCCTAGCATGGATTCCCCTGGTGTGTTGTGTGCTGTTAGGGATAAAACAACAAGAAAGTTTTCAATGCTAAAAAAATAAAATATCTGATTCTTCCTCTACTGGGAGAGAGAAAAGGTGTTTTCGGTGTGAAAAACAGGGACACTTTGCTAATGATAAGAAATGTCCAGCTCTCAGAGCAGTATGTACGTTTTGCAAGAAGCAAGGACATTTCTTTTCTGTCTGCAGGTTACGAAAGGCTAAATTAAGCGTCTATGATGTTCACACTGATGTAGATGAAGGACTGGTGTCAAAAGATTTTGATTGTGGACAAATTGTTCTTCAGGTGGGTAGGAATAGAGGCCCTTTTGACTTTATTTTAGTGGAAGGAATGGAGACCCAAGTTTTGTTTGATTCTGGGGCTAAAATTACCATTGTCTCCAATAATTTTTTCTCTTGTTGTCTGAAAGGTAATGTCACTCAAACCTGACATCAGACCATGTGCTCATGGGGGTGAAATAATTTATTTACATTGATACTTTATAGGTCTAATTGAATACAAAGGCCATTTTGCATCTGGGAAGATTTATGTGACTAAAAAGGGGGACAGTATCGTAAGCTGGTGGCATCAAAAGGACCTAGTAGTTATGTTGGATCCTAATAGTGATGATCCCATTATACTCAAAGACATTTCTTATGTTAAGTCTGTGTCACATCAGGTTTCCGACACTGATTTCAATTTGCAACAAGTCTTGTCTCAAGAGTTTCCGTCGGTTTTCAGAGATGAGTTGGGTTGCTTAAAAAATTATCGCAATAACATCAAGATTGTTCCAGGGTCAATTCTTTTCTGCAGCAAGGTTAGAGAGGTCCTGGTTAATGTCAGAGAAGAAATGTTTAGTGAATTGAATAGACTCAAGTCCAAAGGCATCATTCAGGAGGTTGAAAGCACTGCTTGGTTGGCCCCAGTAGTTACGGCCAGGATGTCCAATGGTTCACTCAGGTTATGTGTTGACCTCAGACAGTTGAACAAATGTGTGGTGGTAGATAGGTATCCCTTACCAAATATTGCCCAATTACTCATGATGATCGGGGATGCAAAAGTGTTTAGCACTATCAATCTGGCTTCAGCATATCATCAAATTCAACTTAATGAAGATTCTATGCATCTCACGGCCTTCATAACAGCATTTGGCACATTTAGGTATCCCAGACTTCCGTTTGGATTAACCCCGGCGGCTTCTGTATTTCAGAGGGGGTTTGTGTATACCAGGATGATATCCTTGTGTATGGGAAAGATCATGCTGAACATGATACTAGAGTCAGACAAGTGTTAAGAAGAGTAAGTGATCACGATTTAACAGTTAAATTGGAAAAGTGCAAGTTTGGTACTAAGACTATTGACTACTTAGGCCACACCATAACAAGTGAGAGTGTTGCCCCCAAAGCTGATCTTGTTAACACTATTCAGGCAATGGTTTCCCCTTCCACGAAAGAAGAGCTCATGAGGTTTTTGGGGATGGTTAAATATTACCATAAATTTGTCAAGAACTTTGCTCAGATCACCTATAATATGAGAGGCCTTTTGAGGAAAGGAGTGCACTTCGTATGGAGTGAGGTGTGTGAAAAGGAGTTTAATTTAATCAAGGTGAAGTTATCTTTGGCTCCATGTCTCAGGAATTTTGATCCAAAAAACAATACTATTGTCACAACTGATGCCAGTCTTAAAGGGTTGGGAGCTGTACTACAGCAGGGTCGATGTGGGCCTCAGAATACCATCATGTTTTTATCAAGAAGTCTCAAAGGTGCTGAGAGCAAATATTCGGTGATTGAGAGAGAAGCTCTTGCTGTAAATTGGGCCATCAAGAAGCTAAAAAATGTGTTGTGGGGATCCACTTTCATTGTGAGAACTGACCATAAACCTTTGTGTGAGGTTCAACAAGAAGGGTGCAGATTCCATATCCTCTAGGATGTCCAGGTGGGCGGTTGATCTCTAAGAGTTCAATTTTGAAGTGAAATACATTCCTGGGGTTGAGAATGTGATAGTGGACACCTTATCCAGATTAGTTTCTGAGAATACCTCAGTTTTTTTGGATGACATGTGTGTGAGGAAGAAGTGGATTTAGTTTGTGAGATAAATCAAGCAGTGATTTCGGAGGAGAGATGGTGCCATGAATTGAAAGATGATTCTACCCTACAGGGTGTTTTTAATCTTATCATGTGTGGTTGGAAACACAAGCAGCATGGGGGAGACCTGTGCAAAAAGTTTTGGTTTATTAAAGACCAGTTAGCAATCAGAGATGGGTTGCTGTTACTGGGTACTAGATTGGTACCCCCAAGCAAACTAAGAAAAGAGCTCCTGGACTTAGCTCATGATGGACACTCTGGCATCTCTAAGTCGAAAGAGAGATTGCGATCTAGTTACTGGTGGCTTGGTATAGATATCCAAGTTGAACGTCTGGTGAGGGAATGTGTTCAATGTGCAGAGAGTGAGAAGAGTATGAAACCAAAAGTTCAATCCATGTTGTTGAGAAATCGGCCTGAAAAGCCTTGGAGTGATACTGCTTTGGACATACTGGGCCCTGTACATGGAGGTGGTCAGGAAATGTGCATCATTGTTGAAATGGATATGTTTTCTCGTTGGCCAGAAATGTATTTTTCTAGAGATATTGAGACTCAATGTGCCATAACCTTTCTCAAGGATTTATTTCTAAGGGAAGGCTTCCCTGAAACTCTTCTTACAGACAATGGTGTTCAACTTGTTTCCAGGGAAATGGAGGAATTGCTTCAGCTGTGTGGGGTCAAACACAGCAAAATGTGCATTGTACCATCCAGAAGCTAATGGTATGGTTGAGAGATTCAATAGAATTTTGAAAGAGGCTATAGCGCTAGCCAAAAATGACAACAAGAACTGGAAAGATGAAGTCAGCAAGAGAGTTGGAGTGTATAGATTGACGCCACATACGAACACTGGGGTACCTCTGTTTGTTTTGTTTCGTGGGAGCTGTCCTAACACTGTTCTAGAACCAGGTTGGGTGAACAAATTTTTGGATGATGGGGTTCGCCCTAATAAAAATTTCTATAGGAAAGAGAGAGAACTCTCGAAGGTGAGGAAAAGCAAATTCCATTTTGATCGTAGTCATGCGGTCAAGGTGCCCAAAGTAAAGGTCGGAGATTTGTTATGATAAAATGTCCTAGACTGTCTATTGGTGGGAGTAAGCTATCCAAACCATTGAGAGTCATCAAGATTTTTGCCAATGCTGTCAAAACCTGTGATCATCGGGTGTGGAATCTTATAGAGTTGTTTTATATAAGGGTGGAGTGATACAGGAAAATCAAGAAGATCAAAAAGACGCGTTCAAGGTTGAAGACAATCCAGGAGAGTTGGAAAATAAAACTTTGCTGAGGAAGTCTCATAGAAAATTGCAGAGTCCTGCCTATCTTAAAGACTATGGGCCTCATTACAACATTGGCGGGCGGCAAGTGCCGCCCGCCAAGTTGTAACCGCCGGGCGGCCGCCAATGCAGCCGCACTACTGCGGTGCCCATTTTGACATCCCCGCTGGGACGGCGGACGGAAAGCGACTTTCCGCCCGCCGGCCCAGCGGGGATGTGGGTCGCAACATGGGAGTTGCATGGGTGTTGCGGTCGTGCGACAGGTGCAGTTGCACCCATCGCGCTTTTCACTGTCTGCATAGCAGGCAGTGAAAAGCCGCATGGGGCCCTGTCAGGGGGCCCCTGCACTGCCCATGCCAGTGGCATGGGCAGTGCAGGGGCCCCCAGGGGCCCGCGACTCCCCGTACCGCCATCCTTTTCCTGGCGGTTCAAACCGCCAGGAAAAGGCTGGCGGTCGGTGACTCGTAATCCCCTGGGCAGCGCTGATTACTACCGCCGGGGCCATTGTGGCGGAAAAACGCCGGCCCCGGCGGTGCGACCGCGGCAGAAGCGTAATCCCCCAGGAAGCACCGCCAGCCTGTTGGCGGTGCTTCCGTCATTTTAGCCCTGGCGGTCTCGTACCGCCAGGGTCAAAATGACCGCCAATGTGTAACTTACATATCTCAAAAACGTTTGCGTAATTTTTATTTTTCCCCTCTTGTTTGTTTTCCCACAGCTTATCCTTTGTGTTTTATCATGTTGTTTGTGTTTTTGTTGTAGAAGGGGGGATGTGTTATGTTCTAGAACAGACATGGTTCTAGAATCGTGGGAGGCTGAGCAGGAATCTCGGCAGACGCGGTCGAGGTTGGAGAGGAGACGGAGTGCGCTCCCACCGCGCCAGTCAGGAGGCCCTGTTTAAGGTGTTGGGCTGATGGCTGGGCCGTGTAACTTGCAACAGTTAAATAAAGAGGATAAGAAGAGGTTGCCGCTTACCTTTAGTTCTGTTTTTGCTGTAACACTTATCCTTATCACTACATGAGTAAAGAACAACCTCCTGAGCTATTTACCTACCTACTACCAATAGGGACTGTGAGAAAACAGGGCTGATTGCAGAGGCCCCCTAACTTTTTCCCCCCATTTTCCACTTTATGCTGGTGTTTTCCTGACTCTGATGGTGCCCTGGGTACCGCTAACCAGTCCCAGGGCCTGTGCTCTGTGTAAAATGGATATGCAAATTAGGCTAATTATAATTGGCTAAGTTAACCTACCTATAAGTCCCTAGTATATGGTAGGGCATGTAGGTTTAGGGACCACAGCATAGGTGGTGCACCCATAGGTGCACTGCTGAGGTGCCCAGTGTCATTTTAAAGGCAGGCCTGCCTTGCTGGCTGCTTTTAAATTAAAGTTATATGCAAATTCGACTTTGGAATTAAAAGTAGTTCCAAAGTCTTAAACTACCTTATTTTTACATATAGGTCACCCCTAAGGTGTGCCCTATGTGCCCCTAGGGCTGGGTGCCATGTAACTATAAGCAGGGACTTTATAAAAATAGATTTATAAACTCTGGTGAGGTAAAAACAGCCACATTTTTTTTCCCTCATTGAAGTAAATGGCCTTCATAGGCTAGAATGGGGAGACTTTAATTTAAATTTTAAAGTCTCCTTAAATGTTGCATACCAAGAATTTGGTATCAAATTAATTGTTGTAATAAATCCCACAACTTCCAGTTGTTGGATTTAATATAACTTGTTCAGGTAAAGAGTTTTAGACTTTACCTAAAAAGTTGCCAATTTCAGCCCTGCATTGTTTTTGCTGCTGTGCTCTGATTGGCCAGCCTGCAGCAGCTTAGTCAAGCTGCCTTGATGAGGTGTGAAGTGGCCTGGCTTCACACAAAGGAATTTGCTTGTGGGAGAGAATCTCCCCTCAGCAGATGGTGAGGCAGGAAGGGGGAGGGCTGCCAAACTGGTCTTCAAAGGCAGAGAAGGACATTTGGAGCAACCAGCAACACCCCCACATCCTGCAACCCCAGACAACTAGGTGCCCCCTTGATTAGATTAGGAGAGGGCAGGAGAGGGGTGTGTTTATGATTTTTAGCCACACCAGTGGGTGGGCTCAGCCAGATGTAACCTCCAAAAATCAGATTCAGCCATGTTGGATTTTTAGAGAATGTTGCCTTTTGGGATGGATTTTTGCCACACTTCCCAGGAAGTAGTCATCACAGGGGAACGACCCTGTACCTGATTGGAGAACCAGGACCCCCCTGCTTTTCACCCAGGAGCAAGGATAAAACTGGCAGACCTGCCCCCACACCTCAGTTCCCCACAAGATTTCAACAAGAAAGAACCAAAGGAGAAGAAGGACTGCCCTGCTGGACCCCTGGCCTGCACCTGGAACCTGCACTCAGAAGGACTGCACAAGCTGCACACTTGGGCTTCACCACAAGAAGGACTTTGCCTGGCTTCAACTGGTTCAAGGAGGGACTCCCTGTTTGCTACAGATGAAAAATTGCTATCCAGAGTCCCCCTGCACCAGCTCCTGAAAAGTGACCAGCTGACCACTGTCCAGTGGCCAAAAAGGAGTTTGCGCCAGGTGCATTCTGGGAGTTGAAGTCCGCACCCCCCAAGGACCATCACAGAACTTCTGGACCCTTGGGGTGAGCTGTGGACCCCAAAAGAACCTTAAAAGAACATCTGGGTGAAGCCCCAGAAGTTTGGAGAAGATTTGAGAATTTTTGTAAAAAAGCTCCAGAGAGGGACCGACCCGCCGCGGAAATTCTAGCCGGCTTGCCTCAACCGCAACCCGGCCTGACTTGGTGGTTCGTCCCGGTAAAGAAAAATCTCTGAAAAAGAGACTAAGTCCGAAGGTAAAAAGTTGACCGGGACCTCCCAGCCATCGTATCCGAGAAGGGCTCCACGGACGTCGGATCAAGATCCAGGTTTACCCCGGTCGAAGGATTTTCACCTCGAAAAAACGACTAAGTCCGAAGGTAAAAATCTCCACTGAGGAATCCAGCATCGCGTATCCGGACAAGGGCTCCAGGAGGTCGGATTCGACTGGCAGGTTCGTCCCGCTGAAGAAAATCTTCAAAATAAAGACTAAGGGGGTCATTCAGACCTTGGCGGACGGCGGAGGCCGTCCGCCAAGGTACCGCCGACAGATGACCGCACCGCGGTCAAAAGACCGCGGCGGCCATTCAAACATTTCCGCTGGGCTGGCGGGCGCTCTCCAAAAGAGCGCCCGCCGGCCCAGCGGAAATGCCCCTGCAACGAGGACGCCGGCTCAGAATTGAGCCGGCGTAGTTGCAGGGGTGCGACGGGTGCAGTTGCACCCGTCGCGTATTTCAGTGTCTGCAAAGCAGACACTGAAATACTTTGTGGGGCCCCCAGGGGCCCCGCGGCACCCCCTACCGCCATCCTGTTCATGGCGGGTTTCCCGCCATGAACAGGATGGCGGTAGGGGGTGTCTGAATCCCCATGGCGGCGGAGCGCGCTCCGCCGCCATGGAGGATTCAATGGGGCAGCGGTAAACCGGCGGGAGACCGCCAGTTTACCCTTTCTGACCGCGGCTGAACCGCCGCGGTCAGAATGCCCTTGGGAGCACCGCCAGCCTGTTGGCGGTGCTCCCGTGGTCGGTGACCCTGGCGGTCACCGGCCGCCAGGGTCAGAATGACCCCCTAAGTCAGAAGGTAACTTTTTAACCGAGGCTTCCCGCGACTTGTAGCCGAGCAGGGCTCCATCGCGGTCGGCCTGAAACTTTGACTTTGCCCCGGTCGTGGTGCAACCAGATGACCCAATTGGTGCTTTTTGTTTCTAAGCGCTAGAAAAATAATAATTCTTTAAAAATTAATATCTCCGGTTCCCTTTATCCGATTTTATTCGTTTTTGTGTAATTTTAAAGATAAAAATATAAACTATTTTTATAAATTGGTTTTGGATTTTTAAACTGTTTCCTGTGTTTTATTTAATTACTGTTTTGTGATATTTGAATGCTTTACACACTGTCTCCTAAGTTAAGCCTTGACGCTCGTTGCCAAGCTACCAAGGGTTGAGCTGGGATTAATTTACTGAGACCTAACTGTACCTAAGTGGAGGTTGGTGGCTTGTTGCTAGGTGTAGGTACCTACCTGCCCTTACCAATAACCCATTTTCCAACAGGGACATTCTTACTAATAAGAGAGAAGCAAATTCCTCAGATAATTTCAGGTAAAGGGTTTTTAGGTAAAAATAGAAGTAAGCATAGTAGCCATTAGTTGAATGTTGGTTGAAATTAAGAAAGCTGTGTGAGGACTTGAGGACCAATCATCTGCTCCTGAGGGAATTGAACTAAGCTAATCTTGACACAGGCTGGATGTTACGTTAACTAAGCATGGTTCAGCAGTATCTACAAAATATACTCTCTTTTCTGGAGAAGGGTAAATTGGTGTGTTGAAAGAATGAAAGAAGTGTGGATCTCACATTGCAGACATTTGTCTGATTATACATTTTCAGTCGAAGTTAGGGTCTTGCAGGGCAGTAAACAACTTTTTTCCAATAACTTTATGTGTCTGTAGCTAATAATACAATATTTCAGTATCCCTGGATTTAAAAGCTGATGAAACGGAATACATTGTCAAATCCTTTCACACTTAGGTATTATGTTCTTTGTCATGTAAATGTGGTCTTGAGAGATGGCCAGCCAATGATGATTTATTGAGAAAGCAACTTTCTGTGGACTTCACAATTGCTATAATGCCTGATTCCATGTAGATGTATGTCTGGTGTAAACGTGCTACACTTAGTAGGTATGGAATTTTTGCCTGAAAGTGTTTTTTGTCATATTACCACAAGGACCAAGACCCACTCAAAATGCATTTCATATCCCAGTTTCCCTAATAACCCTAAATCAAGTGCGGTTCATTGCTCTAAGGATTCTGAGGATTGTACCATGGAATGTAGGACAGCTATTTAACAGTTGCTTATTGCACTCCAGAAGCCTTTTCAACCTGGATCATCTGGTACGCCTGCTAGGTGGGTAAAGCAGTTCATGGTAGAAGCACGGTTTGATATTAGTAGTAGGAGTGTGTGAAACTCTTTTCTATAGTGTAAAAACATGAAAACAGCTAAATTATGTTGAATTATTTGAAATGCATCTCACACTCAACATATTACCCGACCGGTTCATTCTGGTAAAAAGTAAACTCAAAAATGCAGTTTCAAGTTCATTTCCATTTGTTTGCATTCAACACACTTCCATTTGCGTCCAACTTTGTAGTGCTCAGCAATGACCCAAATGGTTTGTTTGAGTAAAATCTACCTGAAATGATTGTTGAACTCCCCCATTAAAGAAGCTGGCACTCATGTTCAAAACTGTGCCACTCGCATTCAGGTTTGTAGTTTTGCACTCAAAAAGTTATGCAAATGATCAGCTTGAAAAGCAAAAATCTACCTGAATTGCCACTCCAATTAAAGAAATGATCTGAATGGCACACATGTGAACATTTACCCCCAAAACTATGCAATGTGGCACAATCTCAGTACTTTTGAACACAGGCCTCCCAAGAGACATACTATTGGGGCCTATACCATGATTGAGAAGAGGTCTGGTCTGTACCTGTCTTGTTGGCTGGGCTCGCCAGTGGTTTCCACTGCCTTGCCCACTCACCTGGGAGGTCGCACTTGCGGCCAGAGGAGTTCCGAATGAATTGAGGAGTGTGATGCTGAGCCCATTCCCTGCACCTGCAGAGGCTGATTAAGGGCTACGTCTGCTAAAGTGATCAAGGGTAGGTGAGCACCGCTTGGTCCCCCTGGGCCAGACTCGTTGTAACTGTTGATATGGCACCTGCCCTTTTTCTGCTTGTGGCCTGCGTCGCTGACAGGACTGCACCTGGGAGACTTGGTGCCCTGCCGTTGTAGAGACTGCTTGAGTGGGCAAGGCATATGATGGAAACTACAGCAGGACCCCTAGTGTCAGGGAGCAGCGGATGGTGAAGTTAGGGCTGAGGAACAGTGGCAGCTGAGGGAGATGTCTCCTCTTTCTCCCTCCTGCACTGTTGGTACAGAGCTGTGCTGCAGTACTGGGTGTGTCTGCCACTGCCCACCTTCCTGTTTGTTGCTTTTAGATTGCAGTGCTGGAAACTCCTGCAAGCCTCCTGATGACCCTCGTGCTGAGGGCTCCTACTTGGTGAGGCTGGTGTGGGCTGTATATGCCGAGGAAGATGCAGTGTTTCTCCTCCCCTTGTGCCTAGAGGGACGTACTCCTCCTGACAGGCCCACTTGACCATTGTTTTCCACAAATGCTGCAACTAATGGCTGAACCCTCTCACCATACATAACATGGGGAAGGTACAAGTAGGGCCGTCTGTCCCCATCCCAATGGCCCTTCCTGTGAGGCTCATACCTGGCATTCCACCCACCTAAGATGCAACTACCAAACTGGACTTCATATTGGTAGCAATTGAACATCCTGCATCATCCTTGAAACAAAAATAGACGCTGTAACTATTGAAATGACCCTTGCCCATGATGACCAAGGGAAACTTGTTAATCGTGGGTTGCAATTGTAATGCATCATACCGAAGCTACAACCTCAGGCCAGCGACAAGCAGAAGCACATATTGGATTTCCATGAGAGAGTGTGGCACATTGAGGAGAAGGCAGACGATGCAGAGGGCAGGTCCCACCATAATAATCTCCGGATCGTGAGCCTGGTAGAAAGGATGGAGAAGGTTGATCTGGTGTCCTACCGAGAAGTATGGATACAGTCCTTTATGCCTGCCTTTTTCTCTACAGAAAGGGACCATAGAATACTTCTTTTCATTCCCGGGTACAATTCAAAAGGTACCTTTGACATCTTAAACAGAGGATCAATCATCAGGCTCATTAATGAAATTCGTCCCCTTTGTCATATCACTACGGCCGAGTTCCAGTCAGTGGAGTTTGTCCCACACCCGTACAACCGGGATAGAGAGGCAACTATTACTTCCTGGTTTTCTTCTGATAGTATTGCTCAAATCCTGTCTCATCAATAAATCTTTTCATCATGGGGCATTACTTTACTGAATCAAGAACCCTGTCAATATCCTAGCCCCTTGCTCCAGGGAACAGTGAAAGAAGCATCAGTGTTGAAAGGAGCAGTTGGAGTAGAGAAGACCCAAAGCAGGTGTGAAAATTTAACCATAGTAAGAAACCTAAGCTCCCTTGATCAGGGGTTCAGCCATCAAGTATTCATTGTCATGCCCGCAACTGGGAATCAGGTAGTGCGACAGCCCACCAAGTTCCACCATAGTAATTAGTCCTTTCACTGGAGGTTGGGAAACTACGACTGAGGATCACTTGCGCATGTGCACTTGGAATTGCCATGGTCTAAAACAACTGGTCGTGGATGAAGTGACACTGAAGTTCTTAGAAACATTTATATAATCATGCTCCATGAAACATGGAGCACCGAGCCTATTTAAATCTCCGGTTTCGTTGGCTGGCATGTCCCAGCAGTTAGGCTCCAAAATTTCGGGCACGCGAATGGTGGCCTTACCACACTATGCTCAACCAAGTTCAGCTGGGCCATCAAACAAATCCAGCTTCGAATCGAATGGCTGCCGCCAAAAAAGCTGGATTTCCTAGAGCCATCTGAGATTACAAACTCATTACTGTTAACCAATGTTTATATTCATCCGAATAAAGAGTTGAACAGCAAAAATTTGGAAACTCTGTTCAACATACAAAAAATAGTGATGAGGCAGTATAAGGAGGTCACTCATATTGTGTCCTGTGACTTCAACGTGGATTTGAGCAAAAGCCACCCAAGACAGAGAAAAAAAACATTATGGCCCTTATCTAAATAACTGGCTTGAAGAACTGGGACTAAGTCGCTTGAAGACGTACCCAGGGGGACATCTCGCCCCTCCGGTAACCTTTACAAATGGTGCTATGAAACCAACAATTGACTTTACGCTAATAAATGATGAAGCACTGTCACTTGTTGCTAGTTATAAAATACTTGCACGCCCAGCAAGTGACCATTTTCCTCAAGTCATACTGTTAAGACGGGCAAGTAAGCGATTACCAACTTCAAACATCATCATTGCTGCTCCAAGGACCGAGAATGTAAAGAAGTTAAAATGGAAAGGGCTAGGGATTGAGAAAGTGATGGAAACAGTACATTGTGACGCTGGGTCACTGGAAGAGCTAAAAAAATAATAAAAAAATCAGGAAGGTACAGTTTTGTGTCCAGGAGCTCAGTTAAAGGTTTGGAAGCACTTATGCGAACCTCTGCTGCATAAATTTCCCAATAAATCATCCAGTCCGAGCTCTGCAGTTGTAAATGAAAAGCAAAAAGTTGCCACTAAAGAGCAGCCATGGTGCAATAGAGCCCTTTGAAATAAAAAAAAACAAGTTTCACGTGAATCCAAAAAAGTGGCTAAGGAAACACGTAAGAATGAGACCCCTGATAACTCAATACTTTTGAATTTGAGATCACTATACAAGAAGGCCTGCTGGAAGGAAAAAAGACAGTACTATGAAGACCTGTGGGGCAACCTCTTGATGTCCAATAGAACGAAGAACAATAGAAAAATGTTGGCACTCAGTGAATGGGCTGGTACATGGGAAACAACAGCATTCCAATACAGGCATCAACGCTGCCTCTTGGGAAGCCCACACTTTGGCAATATATATTCAACCCCGGCACATATGGAGATACCAGGGGATCTATTACCAACTAACTGGAGCATTTCAAGACCACCTGATTTTGGGTTTAAAATCAAGACAAAGGCAGACCCTGACCAAGTCAACGTAATCAATGACATAGATATTGAACAGCTAATTGGCATCATAAAGAAGCTAAAAATGGCAGGTGCTGCAGGACAGAATGGTATCCCTAACGCCCTATTTAAAGGTGATGTAACATACTGGGCTTACTATGGGGCACTCCTTTTCAACGATCTCCATGGCTCCAAGACCCTTCCAGATGCCTGGAAAGGCAGCATAGTCCAGCCTATCTACAAAAGGGGCAATCCTGCCTCTCCAACAAACTATAGACTAATAGCCCTGATTGACATTGAAGCTAAGCTTTATGCATCATGTCTGCTGCTACAACTATCGGGATGGATCCAAGAGCGACACCTTTTACCACAAAGCCATACTGGTTTCAGAGCTGGCATGGGAACTTCAAACAACCTGACTGCCCTGGCCTTGTTAGGTTTCAAGTCCAGATTCAATAAAAGTTGGCTATTTGCCTGTTTCATCGACCTTAAGTCAGCGTTTGATCGGGTCCTGAGAGCCCGTCTGTGGGAAAAACTGAAAAGCTGGGATATGCCCAGCTGCCTGCTGACTGCGATGATAGAACTACTGTATACACAGGCACCTGGGCGCAAGTTAAGATAGGAGCAGGCAGCTATGTCACCAACAGATTTAATACTTCAAATGGTCTAAAGCAAGAATGTGTCTTAGCCCCCATGCTTTTAACCTATACCTAGCCGATCTTGCTGAGGCTCTCTCCTCAATATCAAACCATCCGCCAGTTCTGGCTCAGGATACAGTTGCATGGTTACAGTATGCAGATGACATTGTACTTCTTAGTCAAACTCCAATTGGCCTGCAGAGTAGTACTGCTGCTCTTACTAGTTACATCACCAAACAAGTTTTACAATTGAATCTGAATAAAACCAAAGTAATCAGACTGGTGGATTCAAAACGCAAATCTGGCTCATGGTTTATCAATGGGATCAAGGTGGAGGTCGTTGCTGCCTATAAATATCTAGGCTTCATAGTAGATCAAAATCTGTCCTTCAAACCCCAGTGGGTCGCTGGTCGAGCAAAAGCACAAGCCCTGACATATGGATTTAAGACATTAAAACAAAAACTGAGCTGTTCATCATCTAATCATCTGCTCTCCGTTATGACAGCATGGTTAATGCCAACAGTCATTTATGGGGCCGAGATAATGCTGGGCAAAGAAGCAGCAGTTTTTAATCAAATTTAAACAAAGGCCTACAAAGTCGTACTCCATATTCCCAACTCGGCCTCACCAGCTCTGGTTCACCTACAATTTTTTTTAAAACTGTATTTTCCAGAGCAAGAATGCATATGTAAAATTTTGCTGCCGATTGCGAACCGCAGAAACATGATCAATAGGTTACCTATGCTGGCTTGAAATCAAGGAACAACAGCACCGTAATTTTATCGGCTCATGGGGAAACCATCTAAACAACTCAATAAAGGACCTGGGTTTGGACACTGTCTGGGGCATGAGATTGAGTAAAGGGGAGTTCTACTGGATGGTCAATGCTGCAACCCCTTCACTGTCACTCATTACTGACAAGAACATACTTGCCAAAAGACAACATGCCTGGGTGGTACTATCTTCAAATAAAGTTCTCAGACCCAGGAATATCTATCAGCTTTTTTTAGGCAAACACTGAAACATCACTTTATGCTTTTGTGCTTTGGGTCGATTGCCACCAAAGATATGGTTCCTTCCTAGAAACAGCAATTCAGGTTGGAAGCGTGTCGTCTTTGTGGGTACAAACAAGAGAACCGTGCGCATCTTTTCGGTATATGTCCTGCACTGTGGGAACAAAGGAAAATACTCTTGAAACACTTCTTTATGGCCCTTAGCATACACACATGCAGACCAGCGGTTATCACCTGGCTAAGTGCATTTTCAATTCCTTCTACCTGCCGGGGGACAAGGTTTATGGTGCAGGCGTGATAATCTCTGTCAAGTACGACTGAACCGGTAGCGGCAAGATCAGAGCAAAGTCAAGATTGATAGTGGCGTCATTGTTCCACATCTAGCATGTGGTGTAACCAAGCACCACCAGACTTGGGATGATATTTAATGCTGTACTGTCAATACAAAACTGTCATTTTTTTCAAAGACTCACCCTCATTTTTTTTAATCTGTTTTAAGTTTTAAGGAGGTTCCGTCCTCAATTTTCTGTTTATTTTAAATCTTACATAAAACAGGTGGAGTAAAACCCGCCCGGCCAGTTTGTGTAGCCTGTTTAATCACATTAATGCATAGGTGTTTGTGTGTACTATAGCTCACAGACGTGATGCTTTGAATTGGTGTTGGTTTTAAATATTCATGCTAATAATACATTTAGGGCCAGATGTAGCAAACAGTTTGCGAGTCGCAAACGGCGAAAATCACCATTTGCGAGTCGCAAACCTGAGTTTGCTATGCAGAAATTGCATTTTGCGAGTTGGAACAGATTCGCAAAATGCTTTTCAGAGTCGTAAATAGGAAGGGGTGTTCCCTTCCTATTTGCGAGTCGCAGTGGTATGCAACTCCATTAAATGGAGTCGCAGTTACCATCCACTTAAAGTGGATGGTAACCCACTCGCAAACGGGAAGGGGTCCCCATGGGACCCCTTCCCCTTTGTGACTGGACCCCAAATTATTTTTTCAGAGCAGGTAGTGGTCCAAGGGACCACTACCTGCCCTGAAAAAATCTGAAACAAAAGGTTTCGTTTTTTTTTTTAAGTGCAGCTCGTTTTCCTTTAAGGAAAACGGGCTACACTTGAAAAAAAAAAACTGCTTTATTTAAAAGCAGTCACGGACACGGACTCTCTGCCCTGCACAGCTTTAAATGTCTTGGTTCATTAGGGAGGGGTGGCTGCACTCACAACTTCACTGCTTGGGAAGGGGAAACTGGCAGGGTAGGGGGAGTGGCCGTCCATTCAAACACCTGCATTACTTCCGCCTCCACTTCAAATGACTACTAGAGGGTGTGGGTTCATTACAGACTATATCATATTGACATGGAATGCAAGTGGCATGTGTATGGTGCGTAAGTTCTACTCTGTCTACTCTTATTGAAAGCGTAGAAATACTCACATTGCCCTTCTGCAAAAAAAACAGTTACGGGGTCATTACGACCCTGGCGGACGGTGGCAATTTGGGGAAAGGTACTGCCAACAGGCTGGCTGTAACTTTTCCCAAATTATGACATTGGCGGTTTGGCTCAAGCCAAACCGGTAATGTACCACTCGATCTGCCAGGGTGGTGACATCCTATAGCTCCAGCCAGGCGGCCATTACATTCCCACCCTCGGGATTATGACCCCGCCTACTGTCATGGTTCTCGTGGAAAATCTACCGCCCCAAAAACCATGGCGGTAGGCACTATCAGTGCCAGGGAATTAGTTCCCTGGCACTGATAGGGGTCTCCCCCGCCTCCTTCCCCCTCCCCAGAGTCTTCCCCCTCCCTCTCCCAACCCTCGACATCCACACACCCACACGCTCATAAACACACACTCATACACACACGCATACCCACATCCACCCACGAACGCACACATACATACCCAGACCCTGCAACACACACTAACATACATTGTAGCACAAATGCATTCACAACACACAACATACACGTACACTCACATTCATTCATTCATGCACGCATTCCACGTGACTCACACCTGCATGCATGCCTACAAAAACAGACACACACCCCCACACACAACACCCCCACACACGCGCACAACACCCCCTACTTCCCTCTCCTGTCGGTGAACCCAACTTACCTGCTTGCAGGGGGTCCTCTGGCAGGAGACGGGACACGGGGCTGCTGCCAGCAGCAGCGTCCGCCATAAAAACAGCGCCAGGCCATATCATGGCTCATGATACGGTAAGTGGTGTTTTGCTGGCGTGGCACTGCTGCTGGCAGCAGTGCCACCTAACCACCGTGAGCTGACATGACTGTCGACGGAATACCGCCAGCCTTCTGGTGGTATTCCGTCAACAGTCATAATGCGGTTGGCAGCTGGTAGCGGTATGTTGGCGGCCGTCGCCGTGGGGCCGGTAGGCGGCATTCACCGCCAATGTCATAATGAGGCCCTTTGTGGCTCAGGATACGTTTTGGCTCCAAAGGAGATTGCATGGCCATATCTATTCCACTAGTTGCTCTGCCTATGCCAGAAGAGCATTAATATGGATCAGAGCGGGTACCCCATTCCAACTTCTGGCCCTGAGCATGGATAAAGATAGTCAATATGTTCCAATCCATGGGCACTCCCTTCGATCTTGGCTATGTCTATACCCCTTATATGGATCAAGCCTAGTACTCGGCCTCCCTGTCTTCACAGGTGCGTAATGGGCGATTTCACCTTGGGTCACGGGTGGGGACTTTAACTGTGTATTAGACACCGTACTTGATAGAACCCCCTTCCTCCTGCAGGACCCAACGGTGTCTAAAACTAAAGCCCTGGTATGCTGGCCCACACACTGGACTCTCCAGATGCTTTGCACCACTGCAATCCCAATCACAGGATTTACTATTCTACTCCCCTCACAATCTCTATGCACCACTAGATCGAATACTATGCTCCTTCTGCATAAGCGTATCGATTACACAAGCTGACTATTTTGGGTAGACTATCTCTGAAGATAACCTACCACTAGAAAACCTTAGCTGGGGCCGCTCCTCCACGCTTGGCACATGCAGCCCGATATGTTTAAAAATTAGCATTACTCTCCTTGCTGCATCACAGAGTTTTTTTAATTGAACCAGGGCACAGCTTCTTCTCCAGCCACAGATTGGGTGGCTTTTACGGGCTTTATTAGGGGCAAAGCATAGGAGCCATGGTTGGTGTGCAGTGCGAGTCAGGGGTGCATCTTAAAGGTTTAGAGGACTCTCTATCATCCCTTGAGAAGGAGCATTTGGGGATGCATGCTGTACATCCCCACCATTACAAGCATGCATCCATCATACAAAGCCTCTGCAGCACCTCCGTTGCACTAATCATAAGGCATACATGGAGTTTATACACTCAAAGGCAGATAAGCCAAGTGCTTTACTAGCCTGGATGGTGAAACAAGATCAAACCAAGCACCCTATTATGTCCATCAGAGTGTGTCCAGATCCGTTCCTCCTCGAAGCAACGGGAGATTTACTCGGCCTTTATAACTCACTACCAGGGCCTGTGAGCTTCTCCTAATCCCACAGTGATGTCTTTGGTGGCTCACTACCTCGACAATCTCCCCTTGCAGGGCATTACCCCTGTACAGAGGCTGATTATGCAGATGAGATGAAGCAAGCCATTCATTCACTGGCTATCCTACAAAATCCTGGCTTAGATGGATTCCCATTAGAAATTGTACAGTACATTTGCTGACATACTATCACCATGCCTAGAAACAACGTACAATGCTGTTCTTGAAAAGGGGATCCTTCCCACCTCCTTACGCGAAGCAGCATTAGTTTCCGTCCCTAGGCCAGGTATAGGGTATAAAAGCCATAGACCGGGGTCCTGCTGACTGCTAACAATATTAAACACAAACTATAAAATTTTGAGTCAGCTCCTGGCAGACAGGATTGCCCCCCTCCCAATTAACCCACCTGATCCACCAGACCATGGATGCAGCGCATCCTTAAATATCCGCCATCTGTTTGTGATCATGGAGTTTACCCCTCTGGCTTACCCCAGATCTGCATGCCGTGTATTGGACCCAGAAAAAACTTTGATTCTTTGGACTGGACATACCCTCCTTCATCGTTATAGCTTTGGTGGTCGTCTGATGTGTCTTATTCAACAGCTCTATGTGCAAACTGTGGTGAAAGTATACATCATATGCCCTCCCAGTTCAGAGGGGTATGTACCAAGGCTGTCCACTATCTCCTCTTCTCCTCACCTTGGAAATGGAACCTGTAGCAATACGGCTGTCCCTGGGTGGAGAGGATTCGGGTATTCCACTTGGGGACAGAACACATGCCGTCTCACTTTATGCAGACGATATACTATTATACTTATGTGATGTCTCTTTGTTTTATTCGGACATAATATTAGCCATAGAGGAGTTCCACACGATCTTGGGGGTTGCTTGTAAACTGGCAAAAGTCATGCCTCTTTCCCCTTTGTCAGCATGCCTTCGCAGTTCACTTCTCTAAAGGCCAGTCTATAGCGCCCTGGCAGCCCCACACCTACCTACCTAGGAATACACATTTATCATTCTGAACAGGACTTACTTGACAGAAATATTACATGTGTAGTCACGGCTCTCCATTGGTGTAAATTCTTCTGGTGCTCTCTACCCTTGACATTAGGTGGTAGGATTGCTCTGTCTTAAATTATAGTGCTCCCTCGCCTACTTGACTTTTTCACTAACCTTCCCCTTATCTTCCGTCCAAGTTCTTCCGCCACCTACATTTGATGGTTGGTAAGTGTTGGAAAATTAGTTATTGGTAAGGGCAGGTAGGTACCTATACTTAGCAATAGGCCACCAACCTTCACTTAGGTCCACTTAGGTCTCAGTAAATTAAACCCAGCTCAACCCTTGGTGGTTTGGAAACGAGCTTCAAGGCTTAACTTAGGAGACAGAGTGTAAAGCACAGGAAACAGTTTAAAAATCCAAAACCAATTTATAAAAATAGATTATATGTTTACCTTTAAAATGACACAACAACGAATAAAATCGGATAAGGGGAACCGGAGATATGAATTTTTAAAGAATTATTATTTTTTAGCACCTAGAAACAAAAAGCACCAATCGGGTCATCTGGTTGCACCTTGACCGGGGTAAAGTCAAAGTTTAAGGCTGACCGCGATGGAGCCCTGCTCGGCTACAGGCCGCGGGAGGCCTCGGTTAAAAGTTTATCTTCACACTTGGTCTCTTTTTTGATGATTTTCTTCAGCGGGACGTACCTGCCAGTCCAATCCGACCTCCTGGAGCCCTTATCCGGATACTTGTCGCGGGAATCCTCGTGGAGATTTTTACCTTCGGACTTACTTGTTTTTTCAAGGTGAAAATCCTTGGCCCGGGGTAAACCTGGATCTTGATCCGACGTCCCTGGAGCCCTCCTCGGATACGCTGGCTGGGAGGTCCCGGTCAACTTTTTACCTTCGGACTTAGGGGGTTATTACAACTTTGGACCGCCGGGCGGCCGCCAATGCAGCCGCACTCCCGCTGTGCCCATTTGGACATCCCCACTGGGCCGGCGGGTGGAAACCAAGTTTCCGCCCGCCGGCCCAGCGGGGATGTGGGCTGCAACATGGAAGCCGGCTCCAAATGGAGCCGGCGGTGTTGCGGCCGTGCGACGGGTGCAGTTGCACCCGTTGTGCTTTTCACTGTCTGCTATGCAGACAGTGAAAAGCTGCTTGGGGCCCTATCAGTAGGCCCCTGCACTGCCCATGCCTGTGTCATGGGCAGTGCAGGGGCCCCCAGGGGCCCCACGACTCCCCGTACTGCCAGCCTTTTCCTGGCGGTTCATACCGGCAGAAAAAGGCTGGTGGTCGGGGACTCGTAATCCCCTGGGCAGTGCTGCCCAGGAGGATTATCACCGCAGGGCCAAAAGTGTCGGAATACCACCGGCCCCGGCGGTGCGACCGCAGCGCTTCCACCGCGGTCGTAATAGGGCAGGAAGCACTGCCAGCCTGTTGCTGGTGCTTCCGTCATTTTAGCCCTGGCAGTCTCGGACCGCCAGGGTCAAAATTATCCCCTTAGTCTCTTTTTCGGAGATTTTTTTTACCGGGACGAACCAGCAAATCAGGCCAGGTCGCGGTTGAGGCAAGCTGGCTAGAGTTGCCGTGGCGGGTCGGTCCCTCTATGGATCGTTTTTTCAAAAGTTCTCTAAACTTTTTCAAACTTCTGGGGCTTCTGCCAGATGTCCTTTTAAGGTTCTTTTGAGGTCCACAGCTCACCTCAAGGGTCCAGAAGTTCTGAGATGGTCCCTGGGGGTGCGGACTACAACTCCCAGAATGCACCTGGCGCAAACTCCTTTTTGGCCACTGGGCAGTGACCAGCTGCTTGATTTCTTCAGGAGTTGGTGAAGGGGACTCTGGTTAGCAATTTTTCATCCGTAGCAAACAGGGATTCCCTCCTTGAACCAGTTGAAGCCAGGCAAAGTCCTTCTTGTGGTGAAGCCCAAGTGTGCAGCTGGTGCAGTCCTTCTGAGAGCAGGTTCCAGGTGCAGGCTAGGGGTTCATCAGGGCAGTCCTTCTTCTCCTTTGGTTCTTCCTTGTTGGAATCTGATGTGGATCTGAGGTGTGGGTGCAGGTCTGCCAGTTTTATCCTTGCTCCTTGGTGAAAAGCAGGGGGTCCTGGTTCTCCAATCAGGTGCAGGGTCCTTCCCCTTGTGATGACCACTTCCTGGGAAGTGTGGCAAAAATCAATCCCAGGAGGCAACATCCTTCAAAAATCCATCATGGCTGAATCTGATTTTTGGAGGTTACATCTGGCTGAGCCCACCCACTGGTGTGGCTAAAAATCATAAACACACCCCTCTCCTGCCCTCTCCTAATCTAATCAAGGGGGCACCTAGTTGTCTGGGGTTGCGGGTTGTGGGGGTGTTGCTGGTTGCTCCAAATGTCCTTCTCTGCCTTTGAAGACCAGTTTGGCAGCCCTTCCCCTTCCTGCCTCACCATCTGCTGAGGGGAGATTCCCTCCTACAGGCACATTCCTTTGTGTGAAGCCAGGCCATTTCACACCTCATCAAGGCAGCCTTGCCGGCTGCTAGAGGCTGGCCAATCAGAGCACAGCAGCAAAAACAATGCAGGGCTGAAATTGGCAACTTTTCATGTAAAGTTTAAAACTCATTACCTGAACAAGTTATATTAAATCCAACAACTGGAAGTTGTGGGATTCATTATAACAATTAATTTGATACCAAACTCTTGGTATCCATCATTTGAGGGGACTTTAAAAATTAAAATAAAGTCTCCCCATTCTAGCCTATGAAGGCCATTTACTACAATGAGGAAAAAACTAATATGCTGTTTTTACCTAACCAGGGCTTATAAAACTATTTTTATAAGGTCCCTGCTTATAGTTACATGGCAGCCAGCCCTAGGGGCACATAGGGAATACCTTAGGGGTGACTTATATGTAAAGATAAGGTAGTTTAAGACTTTGGAACTACTTTTAATTCCAAAGTCGAATCTGCATTTAATTTTAATTTAAAAGCAGCCAGCAAGGCAGGCCTGCCTTTAAAATGACACTGGGCACATCAGCAGTGCACCTATGGGTGCACTAACTATGCTGTGGTTCCTAAACCTACATGCCCTACCACATACTAGGGACTTATAGGTAGGTTAACTTAGCCAATTATAATTAGCCTAATTTGCATATCCATTTTACACAGAACACTGGCCCTGGGACTGGTAAGCAGTACCCAGGGCACAGCCAAGAGTCAGTAACCACCAGTACCTGTCCAAAAAGTGTGGGGGTGACCAGGGCAAAAAGGAGGACTTTCCTACGGTAAGCTAATTTGGAAAAGGAGCTGGCGCCGGATAGCCTTGGCGAAACTCCAGCACCCTCCTGAGCAGGGTGGACTGAGCACCCCTAACTTTAAGTATTACTACCTTGCCCCACAGCAACACTAGGTGACTTCTGGGTGGCTGCTAACCAGCTAGATGACACTACCTCCATGGACAGAACATAGTGCTTGACAGAAGTTCTCCAAAGTTTTTGCCTGGTGGGACCCTCTGTACACCCCTCCCTTAGGCATATGTAGGGAGCTCACCAGTGTTACAGATGAGCTCTGTGTATCACTTCCCTATGCATCAACAGTGATGTTGCAAAGCCGGCAACACCTTGGAACCCATTAGGGCTTCTTCCCAATTTGACAGTGGCATGAAAAGAAGATCTTCTTGAATATGATACATTGCTCCCTTTCGACTTGCTTGTGGAACCTTTTGGGCTGACCTGAGTCACTTCAGTGCATATAACGGGCATGTGCTGTGCCGCTACTGGCAGATTGCCGCCAACAAACCACCAACACATGACATGCTTCA
This sequence comes from Pleurodeles waltl, assembly GCF_031143425.1. NCBI lineage: Eukaryota > Metazoa > Chordata > Amphibia > Caudata > Salamandridae > Pleurodeles > Pleurodeles waltl. The sequence goes on along the minus strand of NC_090436.1, from coordinate 126,388,057 downwards.
GACCCTCCATTCCTGGGCAATGGTCATCATCATATTAGATGGATTGACTCCTCGTTAGCATCTCTCATTTTGGCACCTCTTGCTGCCTCACATTTTACATGGGAAACAGGGCTCAGCTTGGGGTTCATATGTGTGATTTGCTTTGTGATGCACCTTTAGAGGGTGCCTACCCCTCCTAGCATTGATGACCGGCACCTGGGGGCTCATTGCATGGGCAGGGGCCGAAAGTGCTTTGCTTCATCATGAAGAAGTTTGTGGACTTTGCAAATACTCACTGTTGATGAGTTGGGATGTCCTCCTTGAGGTTTTCCGTGCCCGGCACGAGGATACTCTCCTGCTGTAGCGTCACTCCAGGGTTGTCCCCCCTTGAGCTGGCAGCTGTTGCCATTGTTGCACAGATTAATGTGACCAGCACCGCCTGCCTTACAAAGGCAAGAGAGAGTTGGACAGGCTCTGCTCCTCCTCACTATTGCTGTGCGTTATTTCCACAGTCATGGAAATAAATACCCAATTTAGAGTTTGGCAGACGAGTTACTCCGTCACAAAAATGATGGATATCCAGTCCACCGTATTACGATTCCCATAGGATAAAATGGGACCGTAATACAGCAGACAGGCTATCCGTCATGTTTGTGATGGAGTAACCCCATCCGCTGAACTCTTAATCAGGCCCTTAATCTTTTAGCATTGTCAAAGTTAGCAACAGTGCTTTTGATAGTAGCACATGTCCTTTGACATCACCCCATATGTATTTATCCTTAACTCCCTTCCCCCCTCGTTTGGCGGCCGCCTCACCCTATAGTACAAACTACACTGACTACCTTCTGAGTTACCTTGCCATCCTTCCCAACAGTTTACTTAGGTGTTCGTTGTTCGTATTATAATTACTGCTCCATCTATATGATATATGTACTATTTACCATTACTGCAACATTCCGCACTGTCTTTGCCATATCTTTGCCATGATGTGATTTTTCTCTGAACGTACAGAGCACTGTAGTTCCTTCAATGTTTTATAAATCAAATAAAACTTAAATAAATTTTAAAAACGAGGTATACTGATGAACTAATGCTTAGATTAGATATAGTGAATTCTTTGATGGTGCAAATGTTCATTGCCACTGTGCAGTTTTACTGTCTGCCTGGTATAGGTAACTCCCCTAGAACAAGAATTGGAAAACAAGCTCCCATCACTCCACAGATTTTTACATTCCTCAGGGAAGTGAAAGCAGAGCTTGAGTAGAATGTCTAGATGCAAAATATTTTGGGATATATCTCAAAGCCTTTTTAAACATTGCATGGATTTCACACTGCATACGTGAGTCAAAATTAACCCCAGTGTGTGATTCACACTCATTTACGTATCTTCTGCGTCATCAATTATTTCCTGTACAATGCTCAGGCACCCAATGGGTCTCATCCATGCAGTTTATCAAACTGAAATAAAATCACAGAATAAATGCATAAACCATATGCATATATTCATAACAAGTAAACATATCCATTAATAACATAAAGTTGGTTGTCAGGAAGTGTACATTGGCTGGACTGGTTCTTTAGTCCTGGTACTTGTATGTTGGAATCGACAAAACATATTTTTGCTTCAACATCATACAACTGTATAGTTTCACAGGTAACATGCACAGAAATCATTTTCAAACAAATGTGAAGCTTCAACCTTGCCTAGCTCTCATTTCACATTCACAATGTTTTAATTTTTATAAATAATGTGTTCTTGGCGCCAAAGTGGGTGAACCTTTTTTTTAAATGTTTTTTGCAGGTGAGACAAACAGTGCCAAAGTTATTAGCAAAACAAAAAAAAATCTTCATATGGAATTCATTATGCAACTTCCACTAGAAAAATTGAATAGCACTTCAGCCAAAATAGCTGAACGTAACTACACCCTATTTAGTAGAAAGCTAGATCTTTACCCAGAAAGTGTGCTTTTTGTGATTTTGTGTATATCCCTTCTGTAGTTTTTGAGAAATTAAGGTTCAAAATGTCACAGTAGTACTGCTGGTCCAGCAGGTCAAAATATTAGATCTGATTTGCTGCCTCACATCAACAAAGATGTTTGGCAGGCATTTTAGTCCCAGTATCCTGAAAAAAAACATAAAAAACATACGGGGGCAGTCTAGGGATGCAAGTGGTACAGTGGTAATTTTATTTTGTAAAACAAATAGTTTGAAACCCCCCGGGTGAGCCATCACCCAAGGGGATTGATGCATCAGAAAGATAAGGGAAGAGACACATTGGGGGTCATTCAGACCTTGGCGGACGGCGGAGGCCGTCCGCCAAGGTACCGCCGACAAATGACCGCACCGCGGTCAAAAGACCGCGGCGGCCATTCAAACATTTCCGCTGGGTCGGCGGGCGCTCTCCAAAAGAGCGCACGCCGGCCCAGCGGAAATGCCCCTGCAACGAGGACGCCGGCTCAGAATTGAGCCGGCGTAGTTGCAGGGGTGCGACGGGTGCAGTTGCACCCGTCGCGTATTTCAGTGTCTGCAAAGCAGACACTGAAATACTTTGTGGGGCCCTCTTACGGGGGCCCCTGCGGCACCCCCTACCGCCATCCTGTTCATGGCGGGTTTCCCTCCATGAACAGGATGGCGGTAGGGGGTGTCTGAATCCCCATGGCGGCGGAGCGCGCTCCGCCGCCATGGAGGATTCAATGGGGCAGCGGTAAACCGGCGGGAGACCGCCGGTTTACCCTTTCTGACCGCGGCTGAACCGCCGTGGTCAGAATGCCCTTGGGAGCACAGCCAGCCTGTTGGCGGTGCTCCCGTGGTCGGTGACCCTGGCGGGCACCGGCCGCCAGGGTCAGAATGACCCCCATAGCCCCTTTCCCCAAGCTGTTTAAAGGTATCCGTCGAACAATCCCCCGGGACCTCTGTGATTTGTTTATATTTTTTTTTAGGGAGAGGGGGTCATGTAGTTCATCTCCCCAAGCAACATGATGGCTCTGGGGACCTCTGCCCCTGGGTCCAATGTTTTATTAGGGGAGGTGGCTTTGGGATTACCTCCTGAGCCAAAGAATAGTCCTAGGGACCCCATGCCCTGGCCCTAACGGATGGCAGTGTCCTGGGACCCTATCCACTGGAGCACCATTCCCTGCATGGGAGAGTGTTTGTAGGAAGCAGAAATCTAATTCCCAACCCACATTTTCCACTGCAAGAATCATAGGTTTGCTCTCACCTGGCAGGGACAAAATGAAAAGTTACTCCTGCAGGTGGGAGCAAACCAATACACCTGGCTCTCACCAGTATCCAGGATGGGATTTAGCAGGAAAGCCTAAGGGTTTTAAATGCTCTGGGTGCCCTGTGTGGGACCGGGGCACCCACTATAAAAAAAAACATTTCTGGGTCCTCCCAGCATTGTGAGGAGTACTGGCTAGGGAGCCAGTGGATGTGTAAGGGTCCCAACGATTTAAAGTGGTTGGAAATACAAATTTTGGCTGATGGTGGAGATCAGCGGGCTTTAGGCCTCCACTCCCCAACATTTGGTGCAATTATTGGTGATGTGAATTTTTTTTATTTTCTTGTGTCCTCAGTAGCAACCACGTATCCTCCAGCCACTCCTCCGTAATACACTGGACCGACCACAGATGTGTCCACTTCACCTTCAGACGCAAGACTCTCCACCTCCGCACACAACCCATCCCAAGCAGACATTGGAACAAAATCCCCACGGAACAGCTACTCTCCACTGTCAGCCACAACCAACCCACCATCTCCACCGACCCCAATAACGCAGCCCTCAGCCTCACACATTGGATCACCAACTCCGCGGACAACCTTGCACCCCTCAGACGCCTCCCAAGACAGACCAACACCAGGAAACCTCAATGGTTCACAGACACCCTCAAGGAATCCAAAAAAACCTGCCGTACCTTAGAGAAAGCCTGGCACAAAGACCACACCGTAGAAAACATGTCTGCCCTCAAAAACGCCACCCGCGAACACCATCAGCTGATCCGCGCCACCAAAAGAACTTCCTTCAAAGACAGACTGGACAAGAACACTCACAACAGCAAAGAACTCTTCAACATCGTCAAAGAGCTCTCCAATCTTAACGCCAACTCCAACTCCATCACGCCCTCACAAGATCTCTGCAACTCCCTTGCTACCTTCTTCCATCGAAAGATCACCGACCTACACTACAGCTGTGGTCATCAGACCCAGCCAACCACCACAGAACCCACAACACCAGCCATCACCCTCAACGCCTGGACTCACATCAGCGCGGAAGAGACCAAAGCTACCATGAACACCATCCACTCCGGTGCCCCCTCGGACCCCTGCCCCCACTTCATCTTCAACAAAGCCGACGACGTCATTGCCCCCTATCTCCAGACCATCATCAACAGCTCGTTTGCTTCTGCCACCTTCCCCGAGAGCTGGAAACACGCGGAAGTCAACGCTCTCCTGAAGAAGCTTACGGCGGACCCCAGTGACCTGAAGAACTTCCGCCCCATCTCGCTCCTCCCCTTCCCTGCCAAAGTCATCGAGAAGACCGTCAACAAGCAACTGACCAAATTCCCTGAAGACAACAACCTACTCGACCCCTCCCAGTCCGGATTCCGAGCCAACCACAGCACAGAAACCGCCCTCATCGCAGTCACAGATGACATCAGAACTCTGATGGACAACGGAGAAACAGCCGCCCTCATCCTCCTCGACCTCTCGGCTGCCTTCGACACCGTCTGCCACCGAACCCTAATATCCCGCCTCCGCTCCACCGGTATCCAAGGACAGGCCCTGGACTGGATCACCTCTTTCCTCTCTAACTGCTCCCAAAGAGTCTACCTCCCGCCGTTCCGCTCGGAACCCATGAGATCATCTGCGGCGCCCCACAGGGCTCCTCGCTCAGCCCGACTCTCTTCAATGTCTACATGAGCCCCCTCGCCGACATCGTATGCAAACACAACATCAACATCATCTCCGACGCTGACAACACTCAGCTGATACTTTCCTTCACCAAGGACCCCACCAGCGCCAAGACCAACCTGCAGGATGGAATGAAAGACGTCGCAGAATGGATGAAACTCAGCCGTCTGAAACTGAACTCAGACAAAACGGAAGTCCTCATCCTCGGAAACACCCCGTCCGCCTGGGACAACTCTTGGTGGCCGACGGCCCTAGGCACCGCACCAATCCCCTCAGACCACGCACGCAACCTCGGATTCATCCTGGACCCGCTTCTCACCATGACCAAACAAGTCAACGCCGTATCGTCTTCTTGCTTCCTCACTCTCCGTATGCTCAGAAAGATCTTCCGCTGGATCCCCGCCGACACCAGAAAAACTGTGACACACGCCCTCGTCACAAGCCGCCTGGACTATGGAAACACCCTATACGCAGGAACCACCACAAAACTCCAAAAACGTCTTCAGCGAATACAAAATGCCTCCGCCCGCCTCATCCTCGACATACCCCGCAACAGCCACATCTCCGCCCACCTGAGACACCTGCACTGGCTACCCGTCAACAAAAGGATCACCTTCAGGCTCCTTACCCATGCACACAAAGCCCTCCACAACAAGGGACCCGAATACCTCAACCGTCGCCTCAGTTTCTACACGCCCACGTGTCAACTTCGCTCCGCCAACCTCGCACTTGCCGTCGTCCCTCGCATCCGCCGATCTACGGCAGGTGGGAAATCCTTCTCCTACCTGGCGGCCAAGACATGGAACTCCCTCCCCGCCAACCTCAGGACCACCCAGGACCACCTCGCATTCCGGAGGCAGCTCAAAACCTGGCTCTTCGAGCAGCAGTAACCCCCCCCCCAGCGCCTTGAGACCCTCACGGGTGAGTAGCGCGCTTTATAAATGTTATTGATTGATTGATTGATAGTTAGGCCAATTACTTCATTTTGGAAGGAAACACTTTTGTTGCCTGTCATACCTGGTGAGATTAGATAACATATCCCAAACATGGCCAATCTTTATTGATTCATACCGCTGACAATTTACCACTTTTTCTCCCTACAATGTGACTCTCGATTCATATTGCTAAATCTAATGAATTATATATGGTGACTATTTGTATCACTTGATTTCGTAGCAGCTACTTAGATTTTTTGTTTATTATGTAAAATATGTATAAAACATTACTATGTAAGTTTTATTGTAAAGATTGTCGAGCTATTTTATATATAGGATTATTTATACTGTCCGTACCATTTTCGTGTATGTTCATAATACTAAATAATCAATAAAATATTTTGAACTCAGAGATATGTGTAAATTTGGACAGTGAAAACTAATAGACACAGCAAACAACAGTTGGTAGGGGGCTTTATTATGGCTCACATTTTTTGGAAGCTTGATCTGTGAACAATGTAACATTGCTGGTAGTAAATTGGTCTAGCACTTGAAACCAGAGCATCAGAGCCTAATTAAGTACACTCCTCATTCTGATAACTATCCCAATGCCCTGAAGGTGAAATGGACACAAGAATTGCAAAGACACTCCTGATGCTGCTGCCCAAATATTAGCCAGGGTATGAAAAACTGAATTGGTGGTTGAATGGGAGGTTATCCCTGACCATTTGACACCAAGACAACAAAAATTAAATCAGTGGAATATTTAAAATTGAAGGTAAAAAATAGCACCTAAAAGATCAAAGCACCAACAATAGACATCAGTCATGCAAGACCTGGTCAAAATCGAAAAAATAGCAGACCTCAATGGAATTAGAAGAAATTTGAAGAAAAAGTATCTGAGAAGGTAGAAGTTCAGTGGGTCAAGGCTGCAGGTCGACTCTGTGAGGCAACATCGGGATGCCGTTAGACGAAGTCACAGTGAAGATTTCTTCATTCCGACTTAAAGGCCTGATTAGGATCTGGGCAGACAAGGTTACTCCATAACAAACGTGATGGATAACCTGTCCACCGTATTATGATTCCATGATATCCTATGGAAATAGTAATATGAAGGACTGAATATCTGTCACATTTGTAACAAACTATTTCATCCACACAAGATCATAATCAGACCTTTAGTCTCTTTTTTGGAAGTTGAAAATCTCCAGTGGGATGAAGCTGGGACCTGTAGCTGATCGCTGAACAGGATTTGCTGCTGTGGAGAACAAAGTAGCAGGAGATACCACAAAGTCAGGACACTGGAAATGCACCATAGGCAGGTAGACAAGAAGGTTGGTCCTTGTCTCCTCTTGGTTCTCAGAGCACTTTTTAGCCAAAAAAGTACCACGTTTGCGATTTTGGCTTTCTGGGCACCTTTAACACCACCAACAAGGATCCAGGACTGGAGGGGCACCACTTGGAGAGTTGGGACTCATTCGGGCTGGGTTCAGTGTGGGTTCAAGATGGTTGGAGCCTTTTCGTCGCTGAGGCTCTGATCAGGAGGGCAGCCAACTAGACCTTGGATTCACTCTGATAGTCCTGGCTTCAAGAAGTGAAACAGGGCTCCAACATCAGGGCATGCTTCTGAAGGTTCAAACAGGCTTCAAGCAGCAGAGCAGTCTTTCCAGGTGTCGCAAAGCAGTCTTCTGAAGTAAAGAGCAGGCCACAGCAGCAAGCAGCCCTTTGAAAGTCCTTCCACAGGTCCAGATAGTGAACTGAAGACTGGGTCTACGGTGTACTCTGAGGGTCCTATTTTTTTACCTGGTGACTCTTTTGAAATGGGAGAAGTTTCTAGAGCATCCCTGCCCTAGTTTCAGGCTGGCTGTATAAACAATACAGGGGAGACAAGTCCTTTGTTTGAAGGCAGCACACTGTCTATTCCATTGAAGGTGGGGCTGTGCCCCAATATCCTGTATCCTGCCAGTTGATGGCCCATTCAGGCACACTTAATCCCTCTATTGTGTGGCTGTTAGAAGGAATAAACAAAGTCCAACTGCAAACCACACCCAGCCATGTGACCTAAGACAGGCTGTAAACATTAGTTAGGGTAGGAAAATGCCAACTTTTTAAAGTGGCATTTTCAGAACTGTAACTCAACCCAACCTCACTATTAAAGAGGATTTTTAATTACAATTTCACAGACACCACATAAGAAATATTTACCTGTGTCCAATCAAAAGTTAGCAATTATTAAATGCAATTAGGCAACCCAATGTTATTCGATGTGGTAGGCCTCACATTAGTGAAAACGAACGTAGGGATCTTTCATTATAGAGACATGTAAAACATTCAAGTACATGTGTTGCTCGAATGAGAATTCACCTTAAAAAACAAACAGCAAGAGGCTCTGGCAAAACAGAAAACGGTTTGCTTAGCTAAACACAATGGCCAGGAGAGCAGTTACAGAACTGGGGTCTGAGGATTGTCTTTTGTTGTTCATAGGACTGGAGCAGTTTTTATAAACTTTTCTGGGTGTCCTAAAACCATAAAAGACATTATTTTCTTGGTAACAAATGGAAGCAGTTGTCACAGGGTCATATATACTATCCCAGACAGTGAACGCAGGTCGGCCTCGACCTGGTGTGGACACAATGTGGGCCAGCGAGTACGTGTCCAGATATCTGGCTTGAGGGACACATGTTTGCTGCATGTGCTGTGTGTGCTGTGTCCTGATTGGCTATGTGCTGGTAAATACATATGACGTGTTGCTGTGTGCATCAACATCGATCAATCCAATATTAACACATGTATAACCTTTTAATTACAATGCAGCCTGCCCTATGGACAACTTAGGACATATTTCAGGGGTGACACATGCAATTAAAGGGAAGTATAAGGTTTGGCAAGGGCGTTATATTGCCAAGTCAAATTGGCAGTTTGAAACTGCATTCAGCCTGCAATGGGACACGTTTAAGGGACTACTTAAATGTTTGGCACAATAAGTGCTGCAGGCCCAATAGTGAAAAGAACAGATGATGGACGGAATCCTGCACAATGCAAACATTCACCCCCAGTCAGAGATCTGGGCCTAAATCCATTGCTTTTTTGCCCACCATGCCACCTATAATGTGGACCCAGCCATATGCAAATCAGTCTTGACCCTGCTCCCCATTGGAACAATCCAGCCCTAACTGCCAGGCCAGGTCCTCCCTGGACCAGAAACATGCATCCTGTGACCTGTTTTAAGGTATCAGCCCTCATCAGCCAGGTTAGCTTTAGTCCAGTGGCACAGTGAGTCCGGGACCCTCATCTGGGCATACCCGATGCACTTAGGGCAACATATATAAGAAGAACAGAAGATGGACGGAATGCAGAACAATGTCAAACATTCACCCCAGTAAGAGATCTGGGCCTAAATCTCTATATTTTTTTGACCACCATGTCACTCCAGTTAGGACCTAGCCATATGCAAATCAGTCTTGACTCCTCTCCCCATGGAAAAAATGTAGCCCTTACTGTCAGGCCAGGTCCTCCCTGGACCGGAAACAAGCATCCTAAGACTGGTTGCAGGCTATCACCTCTCATCAGCCAGGCTGAATATAGTGGTACAGTGAGCCCGGGACTCCATACATAAAGATCATTAGTGTTCTTATACCCCACACTATACCAATATACACCATGGAAAGGTGTCGGCCATTTTAGAACAAATTGGTTCACCAATTTTGAGCAGCAAACACAAATCATTTTAAATGGCAAATAACTCAATCAAATATTATTCGGACATATGCTACCTATTAGTTGAACATGGTCATGTTCGTGGTCATATTGTCTTCTGTGGCAACAAAGCAGGTGTGTATATTCAAAGGAGAAGCCGTACTCTTCCTCATTTACCCAATTGAGCCCCAGTGGGCAAGCAACTCCCAACTATTGTTGCTGACAGCTTAATAATCACATGTATCCATATTTTAATGAAAAGAAAATACATAAAGAAAGTGTTTGTGCTAAATCACACTCACACAATTACGCAGACAAAATTGTGCCCAAGTGGGCCAATGATCCCAATACTTGCAGGTCTTAATATGTTCAGGAAGAGGTCGGGGCACCAGTGGGCATTGCACTACTTGGATGACTTTCTGTTTTTAGCCCCCCTTTGGCCAGAGCAGTTCTGCAACCTGTCTGTAGTATCCTGGTCAGATAACATGACAGTGGTGGAATGCATTAAACAGCAAGCAGCAAAGTGTAAAGTGATCCTTGTGATTGTGCTACTGTGTTTAAAGGTGAATGTCATTTTCTAATCCAAACAGGTGTCTGGTTTACTGAACAATGCAGCGGAGTTCCCTACACCTTTCCTGGAGCATCTGTGGCGGCTTGGTGCCCCAGTCTAACAGACCTTGTGGAAGCCAGTTTAACACCCAAGATGAGATGTGCCTATGAAGAGGCTTTTGGCACATATAACAAGTTTCTGGGGTGCACTGAGATGGGGAACTGGTTCGCTCCTGAGTCAGAGATAGCACTCCTGGGGTCCCTAAGGGGGGAGGGCCGGTCAGTCACAGACGTTATGCGCTTCACTGCTGCAATATATTTTTTTGCAATAATGCTGGGGCACACAGATGGGCCAAAAGCTTTCTTGGTTCAGAGGGCTTTGAAGGGTTGGCAGCGCCTAGAGGGGACCAAGTCAGATTTTAGGCGTCCCATTGATGCAGTTAAGCTATTGGCTATCATGTCCACCCTAGGGAGCATTGCACATCTCAGGATGAGTTCTGCCTTTTAAGGACAGCCTTTGCGGTTGTCTTTTATGTGGCACTGAGGGTGGGGGAGCTAGTGACCAAACACAAGAAGGATACCCAAGGGGGTTTGCAGTGTACTGACATCCAGTTACCGAATGGCTCCCTGACAATCACTATATCCTTTAAAAGACATACCTGATGGGTAAGGGTGATCACATCCTGTTGCATAGAGTTCCAGGTAATGAATGCTGTCTCCTGTGGAATTGTGAGGTTTTTACGGTTCACTGATCACAGGTGTCTGTTGATCCCCTCCTGGCCCTTGAAGATGGGACACCTCTTACTAGGTTTCAGTTTTGTAGAGTGCTCAACAGTGCCCTGGGGGTGGCAGGTTTTGATCCTGCAGAGTATGTCTCACATTATTTTAGAGTTGGTGCCGCCACTGCTACAGCAGTGATGGGGCTAGCGGGTCTGGTGATGCAAAAGATTGGCAGGTGGAGTTCTGGTTGCTTCAACTACTTTTGAGATTGACTCTGTTGTAGGTACCTGCCTCTAATTTCCTCTTCCCCTTTCTGTATTCTCCTTTTGACACAGGTGAATAGCATAAGGGTTTGAGACAGCCACTGGATACCTTGGCGCCTCTTGTCAATGCGGGAGCAACAGGGGTTGCTGCAGTGCTGGTGTTGAGCCACTTTTACATGCAGTATGGGAAGGTTTTCTATTCAGCAGGTGGCTTCACAGCAAGGGCAAAGGAAGCAGTATACTGGCTGACTTTGTGGTCAAAGAGGGCTGTGCTTAGCACATTTGGGGACTGCCGTGGACAAACTGTTGCCCCAGGGGTATATGTGCCCAGGGATTATTATTGTACACCTCTTTGGCAATGACTTAACAGATGTCTGCAGGAAGGACCTGTATGAGCTGATTATCACTGAGTTTGGTTAGCTCACAAAGAAGTTTACAGAGGCTGTGCTAGCATGGTCCAACATCATTTCCAGTTTACAGTGGAGAGGTGGTAAGTCAGTCAGGGCCCTCAATAACTCAGTGAAGCGAATGAATAATAAGATTGGTAAGTTGTATAGCTGGCTAGGCTGTCATCTATACCTCATGGTTGTATAAAGGGCAAGCGATTATTCTTTCAGGATGGGGTCCGCTTGTTTAAGGATGGTAATGAAATGTTCCTCGAGAGTTTGTTAACATGGTTAGTTTATCACCAGTGTTGGTGTTTTGTGGGGGGCAGATAGTAGGTGAACTATGCTGGCATGTGGCAGGTGAGGTCATAAGACAGTTCGGATCCATTTCAGACATCCTTTTAGACCAAAAATAACAGCGACAAGGGGGCTGGCAGCAAGTCAAAAGAAGGTTGCATGGGTCCGGGGGGGCTGAGGGGTGTTGCTGACAAGTGGTCCTTTCCTACTAATCACCCACATATTCACACTGGCTGCAAGGTAGTGTAAGCCCTTGGTAGGGAGGAATGGTGGGTGTACAAGGTACCTGAGGTAGGTATCCTAGCGGGCACATGGGTCCCTTGCACTGGAACATCCTGGTATGGGAGGCCAGTGGATGGGATCCTCTCCTAAAGAGGGACCCGTCCATGCCAATTTTACTAGACATGTGGTTTTTAAGAGGAGGGGACACTGGGAAAAGTCATTATCCCTCTTGCAAAAGTAATTTTGAAAGGATGCACAGGAACATTTAGCTATGTTTAGGTGAATAACATGTACTAACATCTCTGTTAAAGCTAGGTATTTAATCTCTGTAAGCGAAACTGTACAATTATGGGTTATTCTGCATAAAGTAAAAAATGTGTTTTTGTGTGTATGTGTGAATAAATATGGCCGGGGCCTTATGACCCCTAACACAATTGATTAGTGTTTCTTGTTTGTTGGAGCGGGAGTGGTTGGAAGGCCTTTTCTAGCAACATCAGCAATCCCATTTCAGTTTGTAGTTGTTCAACTGTTGTTCTAAAAGTGCTGATTCCAATGCCTCTTGGTGAATGGGGACACAGCAAGATGCAGGCATGCCAGAGATCAGCAATATTTGAATGGTGCAAATGCAAAGGAATGTACTTTCATGATATTTGACATTTGAATGATGTGTGTTTACTCCCTGCTCTGGAGAACTGATATGTTCTAAGAGGGCCGACACGTCTCCATGGCCCATATTGCAAGAGGGTTTATGAACGCTGATGAGCTTATTGTATGGTGGCATTGCAAAAGAATGTACTTTCATGATATGAGGTTAGAGTGAACAACAAATATCCTGATGATTTTACTTTTAACGGAAAAGTGGATTGAAACAGTGATGTATTTGGCATCACAAGATGCATCTAAGTTGGCCAGCCTCTTTCCGGTTGTAAGGAAGATGCCTTTGACCATTTCTTTATGTTTATGCATTGATGCACTTAAAAAAAATGCTGGTAACAAAACTTACTCACCTGTGACCAAAGCATGTTGACAACAAAACCTGTTGAGTATTTGGATTTTGGCACATTCGCACTAGATTCAAATTGGATTTTCTAACCTAAAGTTGCATCACAATTAATTGCAAACCGGTGTGTGTCTCTAAACGTTGTAGTGTTTGGAAGTGTGACATATGTATCTATATATATATATATATATATATATATATATATATATATATATATATATATATATATATATATATTTTATACAGTCACTAATCCTCTTGGCTGGGACCCTGTCGACTCCAGTACATTTACGGGTGAGGTACCAGTTTCCCAATTTACTGACACACACCTGAACAATCAGTCAGTTTTTGATGTTTATACTGTAACATGAATGAGTTTTTCATGATATTGAGGATATTAACATATGAATTCAAGTTTTAAGAATCATGTTGTCAAGAATCATGTTCGGCTCTTGTGATTTGGGTTTGAATATTTAAAACAAGGAACAAATAGAGAGGTATTGTACAAGTAACAATGCTCAATGCATAATATGAGTCAGTTTAAGATGGCCGCAATATTTGCTCATGTGAACAATCAGTCCGTTTTTGTTGTTTACACTGTAGCTTTTTAACTTGGATGGCACACAGGAAATGCAGCCTGTGATCAAGGCACGTACCGCCGAAACCCATTGGGTTGTTTTGGTGATCCCCCCTCATTTGGATGATAATACATTTTGCACTAAATAATTTTACATCCATTGTGTTCTGGGGTGCGTTGCCAATCAGGTGTGTGACTATAAATATATATTTATATAAGGGCAAAGGAGAAAATAAATACTGGGGGTGAAATGGCGGCCACACACACTATGTCAAGGATTAGATACATTTCCTGATACATCAACAGATCCCTCGATAAATACAAGGGTTGTTAACATCTCCCACACAACACTGCCCACAAACCAAGAAAGGATCTTGAATTTAGGTCTAAGTTTTAGTCCAATTATTGACTGGGATTATGTTAGAACACACACAGGGATGTACAAATTCATGCAGAAACTTCACATGATAAAACATTTTGCTACAAACTCTTCCCCCAAGATACAGACACAAGGAGTCCAAAATACTAAATATTCAGGATTTGGGATTAGAGATATTCCAGACCTCATAGCCTTCAATGATCTAATAGATGAGAGCACACAGGATGGCCAAGTTAGTGATACAAGTGGTCACACAGACATTGAAAGGTGAAAATTGATCGGCTTCACTACTGACCATTCAACTACCTGTCACTTTAAGCCATCCAGTAAATTAAATCCACAATTACCTAGTGGTAACCTTATTGATATTTTTCATGAGCCTGTGGTGGGGGATATTGATAGGCTAAGCATTAAAAGGGATTACATCAAAAAAATCAAAAGATCCAGGAATTGTACCCCAAATGACCGGAAATACATTAATACACTTAGAAACAATGATTCTATTATCACCAGTCCTTCAGACAAAGGTGGGAACATTGTTATTATGGACCTGGATCAATACATCAAGGAAGTTCAGAGGCAACTGCACAACTGTGATCACTATGGGAGATTGAAAGGAAATACCTGAAAGTGGATTTTCCAAGAATGTACTTACTTTTTACCTACAATTCATACAGACAAGTGTTGTCCACCAGGTAGACCAATTGTAAGTATGATAGGCTCTCTTTTGGAGAACACATCCAGATATTTGGACCTCTTCCTATGTCTCTATGTTACTGAACTGCCATCCTATTTACGGGATACAAAAGACTTTTTATCTAAGATTGACACTATTCCTTGGCAAACTAGTTACCTTCTAGTGACAATGGATGTTTCATCCCTGTATACGTCCATCAAACATCAATTTTGCATGAAAGCATGCAGGTATACGTCTTATAGAATTTGCACAATATACAGAAATGCTGATGACCATGTTATCATTTTGTTTGACACACAATATCTTTCTATTCAATAGTGCGTACTATCTTCAGAAACAGGGTACAGTGATGGGGGCATCGTTTGCGCCAACCTATGCCAACCTTTACATGGGAAGGTGGAAGAAAGAAATAGCATGGTCTGACAAATTAAGTATTTACATGGAAAAAGTAACGCTGTGGGTGCGATTCATTGAAGATTTGTTCCTTATATGGGATGGACATGAAAATACACTACAGGAATATATTGCTCTATTAAATAAGAACAACCTAAACAGCCACTTAGATACAACATGGAGTAGAAGCAAAATTGAGTTTCTTGATGTTTAGCTTGAAAGAAGAGATGATAAACTGGAAACATCTGCATTTCGTAACCAACAGCATGTAACTCTATGCTGCATGGTAATAATAGGCATCCAAAGGCTCTAAAATAGAGCATTCCCTATAGTCAATTCCTGCAGGATCACAGGATCTGCTCCAGGGATTAGGCATTTGAGAATGGAATATCGGTGATGATGCAGAAGTTTCAGGAGAGAGGTTACCCACACCATTGTCCTCACAGATGCATACAATAGGGTAAGACTTGCTTTTTAATCATCAATATCCCAGTGAACAGAAAGATGATGATATATCTCAACCTAGACTCTTTTTGGAATACAGTCACCAACATCAGACACTTAAAGGCATTCTGAATCATAACTGGCATGTTTTACAACACTTTAAAACAAAAATTGGCCAGCATCCTCAGATTACATAACGGAAAGCCAGCTCATTGAAAGATTTGCTATCTAAGTGTCTATTTCTGAAGAAAGAGAAGACATCATGGCTGACAAGAAAGAAATTGGGTTTCTGCGGTTGTGATCACTGTAAAATTTGTAAAGATGCTGTAAACATGCAAACCTATGAGAGATTTGAGGGAAGAAAGTATCCTGTCACAGAGAGAATCATTTGTGAAACTGATTATGTTATTGACATTATTCAATGTGGCAGTCAGAATAAATATGTGAGAAATACTATTCACAAATTGAAGATCAGATTTCTGCAACATCTCAGAGCAATTACAAATCAAGACAGATCATCCCCATTAGCAAAACATTTCTGGGATGTCCATGGTGGAGACTATAGTACTTTGCTGTTTTATGGAATAAAAAAAAGAAAGATCACAGGATGTGAGATGGAATATTGGAACAAAGAAGAATGGAATCTAAAATAATCTTAACGTTGTGATCAGAGAAGCCATGGGGACACAATGTGGATTTAGAACTACATATGAGTTCTATAGAGGATGGAATGATGATGCAAATTTGTAATTAGGGGACATGTGTAATGTGAATGTTTCCATTTGAAGGACCTGTTCCACCTATATATTTGTTACAACATATCAAGCATGTCCATGTGTTAACATGACAGTGAGGAAGGAAGAATAAATTGTGATTATTGATGCTTGCAGCAACTTACATTTTCATAAGTGGTTTTCTATCTGCACTATTGGTGTTTGTTCACATAATGGTGGCATTTATGAGTCTGACATCTGTAATTACCATCTATTGCTACTCTTGGAAAATAAACATGTGAAAAAGTTCTATATAATAACATGATTACATATACAGTGCTAATTGACTTATATAACACGATATATGCATGTGCACTTCATATAATATGTGGTTGATGCTACTCAACGGGCTATATAACCACTCTGCCATGTATTTTATATATTTTAGATACATCATTATTAGATTTTATCTCAGTAACATATACAAAATCTTACCCTTTCAGGTCTTGTCTTTTTTAATAAATATAGGCATATGGAGTTGATGCAATCTACATACATTACAGTTTGCACGGCACGTGTCACTTTACTTATGGAATATTGACATAGATCGTTGGTGATCAATTGAAAGCACATGAGATCATAGGAAGGTGTACATACAAACATATACTTTTATGAAGAATTTATTTATTTGATGTAGATCTTAGTACGTGTAGTGTACGCCACTCCAACTATAGAATATAGAAATATGTTTTCTGATAATGATTCATTCAATATGTAATCATAGATGGATGATTATCCTAACTTAGGTGCTTGGATGGTATTATTGATTACTTATTCTCATATAGGACTATGCAATATTATGATCCATATGCAAATGTAATCTTATCTAGAACATATATAATATATTTGCACATGAAGAGTTTATTTTACGATTAATATGCATATGCAATTCTATCCACAACACAGAGGCACATGTTGAGCTTATCTATGTTGCACAGCCTAGAGTTTGCACAACATAAGTCACTTTAAGTATAGTATACAAATACAAGTCATTCATCGTGATCCCCCGGGGAGGGATACTATTATTTAGATATTAGAATTGTATCATTGATCATATATTTTTATAATGTTTACGCAAAATCATGATTTATAAGTTTATGCCACTGTCTTTATAAATGGAATACATAGGCCCTCATTACAAGTCTGGTGGTCTTAAGGCCTAAGCCAAACCACTGGTACTCTGCCTGTCCCGCCGCTTTTCCATGTTCCACCTGGGTGGAGATGAGCACCTCCGGCCCTGCAGATGCCCTAATACCGCTAGATCGCCAGGATATTTCTGGTGTCACACCGCCAGAAAAAGCTGGCGGTCTTTTATCCAAGTGACAGCAATCTGCATTCCTGTCACAGGCATACTCCCGCACACACATCCACATACCAGCACTCATGCACCCACATACTCCCACACACAAACACCCCCCACTCACCCATACACTCGCATCATACACCCCCATTCACACTAACATACATACATAAACACTACACTCATGCACATATTCCCTCTCTCCTCCCCCCTCCAGCGCATATATACATTCATACCCCCTGGCCCCTCAAGCGCATACATACATTCACACACTCCTCCCCCTGCACTGCATACATGCACTCACTCTCCCCGTCGACAGACACACATGCACATGCTTTCCTCTTTCACTCACACAAACATTCACCTCTCCCCGTCCACTTACATACACATGCACACAAATACACGCACTCACCCCTTCCATCCGCTCAATCACACTCATGCACTCAATTGCTCACACATGCACTCACGCACTCACCCCCCTTCCCCATCCACAATCACTTACACACCCCCACCCCATCCACAAACACTCACTCCGTCCACAAACAATAATTCACACACAGACACGCACCCATAAACAAACGCATTCACGACATTGACATACGCACTCACATACGCACACACACCCCTCCCCTGTCGGATGAACCACTTACCTCACCCATCAAGGAAGTCGTCTGGGAGGAGACAGGTCCCACGGCTTCCACCGCCAACAGCGCCCCACCATCAGGACACCGCAATGCCGTATTACGTGTCGTAATACGGCATGCGGCGTCCTTTTGGTGTGGAGGTGCTGGCAGTAGTACTGCCTCTTCACTGCCACCCGCCAGCATGGCTGGTGTCAGAATTCCATCCGATTTTGAGCAGAATTCCGAAATCAGTTGTAATAGGGTGGTGTTTCTGCGCCCGCGGCTTTGCCTGTCTTACGAAAAGACTGTCAAAGTCGTAATGAAGGCCATAATATGAATCACATTTATTGACAACTTTTAAGAACAATGTATCTGACTGCGGTTAAAAGCAATTCATTATATCACTTTAGATTATGTTTATGAATATGTATATGTCACCTCTCTGGAATTTTACATTTATACCAGCAAAATTAATTTGGGCAATTCAGGTTGATACTTTTCACTGTTATGGATAGAAGGATCAAATATGTTCCATTATTTTGTATAATTTGAAATGAATTACATTTTATGATTAATATTTATACAATTGAAACAGTGGGATGGTGAATACTATTAAGATATGTGGAACCTTTGAACTGTGACTTGCGTTATTTGACATATTCCAAGATGGTGGAACCGATATTCCCAACAAGGTAGTTGTGACAACATATGTAGGACTACTGATATATTTAAGGCGGTAGAAAACAGACTTCAAATATCTTAAAAATTCACTAAAAACCAAAGGTTACAGGGACATTATAGTTAGGCTCAGTGTTTACACACAACCAACCATAGAAATTTAGCAGTTATAGTTATTGCAAGGCACTATAACTCGCGCCCTAAGGTAACTATAACTCATGCCCCTACCATGCACAGTGTTCTCATCAATAATTTTATTACAAATGCTACAGGGATATTATCAATGATGTCATAGAAGATTTAATGAGTGATGTAATATCTGGGGTAAATTGCGTCTTTTTTGGCTTTTGAACAGTTAGCTTGCTGCCCCATCCACCTCATCCATACCCTCAGGTGTCTGAGTCACTGAACCAGCCCCCTCCCTCCTGCTCTGCCGAACACGGTCCGATGTGTTGCCACTGCCCTCCATTTAGCTTGAGGTCCCTGTCCACTCCTCCGTTGCCCAAATTCTTTTCCCCCTGCTGCTTAGCTTATGTGCTTAGTTTGCTGCCCTACCTTCCTCCCCCCTGCTCTTTGATGTCTTTGTATATGCCCCTGCTCCCTTCTTTTTGCCCACAATGTTCCATGGACCTGCCACAACCCATCCTATCTACTCTGAGTGTTCTGTTGAACTGTCACTGCCCCTTCTGCCTGCCTAGCATGGTCAGATGGCTGCCACCTGTCCCTGCTGCCTCCATCCTGTCTATCCAAGTTCCATGCTCCTATCCCCTCCATCCAGTCCTCCATGGTCCATTTTGTTGCCACTCCCTTTTGCCCTTCGTGCTCTATTGTGCTGCAACTGTTCCGCCTGCCTGCCCTGCGTGGTCATTTGTGATGCCCTTTCCCCTGCCCTCTCTTGCCTGTCTCCAGAACCCAACCCCTCCCTTCTGTCCTGCTTTGTCCTTTGTGTATGCCCCTGCCCCTCCCTCTTGTCCACCATGACCATTGTGCTTCCACTAACCCTCCTGTTTACCATGCATGGCCTTCTGTGCTGCAATAGCCCCTCCCACGTGCCCAATGTGGTCAGCTTCCTGCCCCTGACTCCCTTCCACCTTCCCTCTGTTTTCTGTGTGTATGCCATTGCAGTCCCACTGTTGCCCTCCATGGTGTTTTGTGCTTCCAGAACCCATCTTGTTTGGAATGTGCAGGCCCCTATCCCCTCCTTCCTGCCTTTTCTGGTCTTTCATCATGCCCCTCCCTCCTGCCCCTTCATGGTCTGTTATGCTGCAACTGTCCCTCCTGTCCCTCTAGTATGTTCAGGTTGCTCTCCTTGTCTCTTTCCTCTCTATTGTCTGTTGTCAATGTGCATGGCCCTGCCCCCCCATTGCTTTCCATGGTCCACTGTGCTGCACTGCCATCCTGCTTGCCTTGTATGTGTATATTTTGCTGCTTCAACCCATGACACCTGTATCATATTTGCCAACATTTTGAACTTGGTAAGAGGGAGAATTTGAAAAAACTGGGTCATTGATTTTCCCCATTAACTTACAGCCTCATTGCCTGTAATGCATGGTTGATTTGTTGCCCCTGCCCCCACCCTGCCCTCCATGGTCCATTGTGCTGCCACTGCCCCTCCCGCCTGCCCAGTGTGATACACTTTTCCCCTCTGCACCCTCCTCTCTGCCCTCAATTATCTGAGTCCGTGCCCCTGACATCTGCCTCTCCACAGTATTCTGATGAACAACTAGATTGCTAACATTCTATGTTCATTATTACAAATCTGTGACACACCTGATGTCATCTTGATGTATTGAAAACTGTAATAGCTAAAGCATTTTCTTTAGAAATTATAAAAATTAGTGTTGGTCTTTTTTCCTTATGCAGGATCATCCCCAATAATTTTGCCTCCTGTTTTTTCTGACCTGTTTTTGTTGGCTTTGGAACTCTAAGCATTTACCAATGCTAACCAGTGCTAAAGTGCATATGCTCTCTGTGTAAATTGTATTGTTGATTGGATTTCCATGATTGGTATATTTGATTTACTGGTAAGTCTCTAGTACAGTGCACTAGAGGTGCCCAGGACCTGTAAATCAAACGTTGCTAGTGGGCATGCAGCACTGGTTGTGCCACCCACATTTTAGTAGCCCTGTAATCATGCCTCAGTCCTACCACTGCAGTGTCTGTGTGTGCAGTTTTAAACTGCCAATTCAACTTGGCAAGTGTACCCACTTGCCATACCTAAACCTTCCCTTTTCTTACATGTAAGGCACCCCTAAGGTAGGCCCTAGGTAGCCCCATGGGCAGGGTACAGTGTATGTTTAAGGTAGGACATATATTAATGTGTTTTATATGTCCTAACAATGAAATACTGCCAAATTCGGGTGTTACTGTTGCAAGACCTATCCCTCTCATAGGTTAACATGGGGGCTGCCTTTAAATATGATTAAAACGTAAATTCCCTTTGGGAGCGGATAGACATGTGGAGTTTGGAGTTTCTGAGCTCACAATTTAAAAATACATCTTTTAGTAAAGTTGCTTTTAAGCTTGTGTATTTGAAAATGCCACTTTTGGAAAGTGGGCATTTTCTTGCTTAAACCATTCTGTGTATCTGCCTGTTTGTGGATTCCCTGCCTGGGTTAGTTCAACAGTTGGGCTGCTTGCACCTCTCGCTAGATAGTGACACAAAGGGAGCTGGGGTGTAGCCGGCATTTCCTGATGAGCCATCTGTGCTAGGAGAGAGGGGAGGAGTGGTCCCTTACACCTGGAAAGGCTGAGCCTGCCCTCACACAATGCAGTCTCCAACCCCCTAGTGTGTGCCTGGGGCCTGACTTGGGCTAGTCAGGATTTCACAAACAGGAGAGACTTTCCTTTGAAGTAAGCCTACTTCAAAGGCCAAAATAGGTATAAGAAGGGCACCCAAAACCACAGACTTTAGATCACTTCTGGACATCAAGAGGAACCTCTGCATGGAGAAGAGCTGAGAAGAAGAGCTATCCTGCAGTTGTTGCTTCTGCCTGGTGAAAGGGGACAAAGACTGGACTTTGTTGTGCATTCCTGCTTGTGAAGAAATCTCCAAGGGCTTGTCCTGAGCTTGTCTCCTGTTGTTGAAGTCTCAGGACCATCAAAGACTTCCTCTGCCAGCACCTGGACTCTCTGCTGAGACTCCTGCCCTGTCAAATGGTGCCCTATCCAGTTCCTGGGGCCATGACAGATGAAGCTGGCAGACCAAGATTGAAAATCCACACACAGACCGCAGTGGAGGGAAATTTCTGACGCAACCTCCGAGACGCGGCTGAAGAAACGACGTGCCACTGGCTTCGTGGCTGAAATCGTCACTCCGCCTGCAGTGCGGCTAAAAGATCAACGCACTCGGCCTGAGAAACGATGTGCCACACTGCTAAAGGAGGCTGGTAACATCGCAATCCACACAGGTTTTGCTGATACGGCGCAGCAGGATTTTTGACACAAACCTTGCTGGGTGCGGAAAAACTACGTAAAACCGGCCCAGACTAAGTGCTTACCTGGAGCGACGCATCGCACTCCTGCGGAGAGGAAAAATGACGCACGCCGACCTGACCGGAGAATGAGAAACTACGCACGGTCTCACTTGTGGGTGAGAAATCGACACAGCGCTAACCTTTTTTGACGCACACTCGCCCAGGCGTCTTAATTTGACGCTACCCAGGTACTTTTGAATGCTAACAGTGTTCTTACTGTTTACAAAAGGATTTAAGACTCTTTTGCTTTTAAAATTAATAACTTGACTTGTGTATGTTGGATTTTTGTTGTTTTGTCTTGTTTTGTTTAGATAAATATTTCCCATTTTCCTAAACCTGTGTTGTGTCATTTTGTAGTGTATTCACTGAGTTACTGTGTGTGTTGGTACAACTACTTTACACCTAGACTCTGAAGTTAAGCCTGCCTGCTTGTGCCAAGTTAATAAGGGGGTGAGCGGGAGTTAACTGAGGGTGATTCTCCTTTAGCCTGACTAGAGTGACAGTCCTTGCTTGGACAGGGGGTACCCTGACTGCCAACTGAAGACCTCATTTCTAACAATGACCCAGTCATATTTCCATAGAATTTATGGTTAGTGCTCTAAAAAACGGAAAAGACATATTTCCTGCGACCTCAAATAAGGACAAGGCACTTGTAAGTTATTTGCTATCTTTATGTTTTTTTAGCCAGTTGATCACTTGATTATATGTTACATTTATGGGAGAGGATGTGACGCTATGGCCAAAGCTGCGGACTGGGGAACCAGGTTTGAGTTTCAGTGTCAGCTTGCTATCCTGTGACTCTGGACAAATCACCTAATGTCCCCATGTCTAAAAACAAAATGAATGTGTCCCTCTGTAATGTAGCTGATGCTCATTTAAAGCCCTCCAATACCTTTGGCAAGTCTGCGCTATATAAAACTTCAAAAAAGCAAAACAATAAGTATTTTACCACTTCTATCATTGGGTTATACTTGGTCTACATTTGGGTGATATTTATTTGTTATGAAGCTCCCTAATTTCCTCATTTACTGCAGTATCCTCAGTAGAAAATGCTTTCAGTTTTCCACTTTGATTCTATCAAGATGGCATTCAGATGTGCCACACATTTGGCATAAATTCCAAATGTTATTACTCTAATTCCTCATTAGAGCACTGTAGTAAAGCTGCTGATCACCAGGGAGTTAACTAGCAGTCTGCTGTTGGTGTTGAAAGTACATGTTTAATGAAATAGAAGAGGAAGATATTTGAGAACTCACTTAAAATGTGTCCTAATTTTTCTTTCTTCAAAACTAACCACATTTTTTATGACAAAATGAACCCCCTCATTTTGTTCCCTTCTACATTTCATTTTTTAAGTTTTACCAGTTTGATTAAATCAAGATGGCTTTAGGTTTGCCACACCTTTGTCATAAGAAAGCCTGTTAGCACTCTAGTTGTTCTTTAGAAAACTCTGTGAGGGAATCAACTGACAGGTTGCTCCTGTTGAAAGTACATGTTTTACTGAGAATGCCAGATTTAATTCTCATGTGGATGAGAAAGGTAGTGTGATTTTACAAAAAATATGCTCTTATTTTAGCTTCTGGATAACCTTCCATAACCTCTATGAGAAAATCACAGGAAAACTGTATTCTCTAAAACGTGATTCATGAAATCCCAGCAGAAGGCTTTTCTACTGGATAAAATCGAAGAACATACCACAAGTCCTAAAATTAGTACGGTACCATCAACAAATGATTTATGTTGTAAATAAAATCTGTTATCAGCCTTTGTGCGTTCACCTTTTTGTGACCTTCAAAACCTGACATTCACTACAATGCATTTCAAATTGCTTCAGAGTCATGTTAATGGTGCCACAGAATGTTGTCCATATTGTGGACAGATAATAAAGTGGGGGGTGCATTAAATATTCCTTTGTGTCTGGGTGTGCTCGCACTGCCCACTTAAATATTTTTTACATTAATTTTAAGGACACAGGGATCAAGTCTCTGAGGGGGTCATTACGACCCTGGCGGTCGGCGGTAAGATGGTGGTAACACCGCCAACAGGCTGGCGGTGTTCCGCCAGCTATTATGACATTGGCGCAATAGCCACGGCCATACCGCCTGCCCCTCCAACATACCGCCTGGCGGTCATAATCCCCAGGGCAGCGGTGCAAGCACCGCTGCCCTGGGGATTATGAGTCCCTGACCGCCAGCCTGTTTGTGGCGGTAAGCACCGCCATGGAAAGGCTGGCGGTAAGGGGACTTGGGGTGCCCCTGGGGGCCCCTGCACTGCCCATGCACTTGGCATGGGCAGTGCAGGGGCCCCCAGGCATAGCCCCGTCGTGTATTTCACTGCCCGAATTTCGGGCAGTGAAATGCGCAACGGGTGTTACTGCACCCGCTGCACATCAGCATTGCCGCCGGCTCTATTACGAGCCGGCAGCAATGTTGATGTGACATTTCCGCTGGGCCAGCGGACGGTAACACTGTTGCCATCCGCTGGCCCAGCGGAAATGTCATAATAGGGAGCCAGCAATACTGCCGGCAATGGCGGTATTCTGTCTCCCGCAGCGTCGGCGGTCTTTTTCAAAGACCGCCGAGGTTGTAATGACCCCCTGAGTCTTGTAAAGGCTGCTGAAACATATTGTTAAGGTTGTCACTGACCAATCTGGATTGACTAGTCTCCTTTAAGTTCGCCAATCAGAGCATTTCTGAACACCAACTGTCCAGATATACAAATTTATTTGTCCTTTTATGTCCCCAAAACTACTGAATAGATTTACACCAAATAACACAAAGCACAATCTTCACTCCAAGATCTATCTGTTTGCCAAACTTGCATTGGCTACAACCTACCTGAGCCCACTCCCTTTGGGGAGGGGGGCACATTACTATCCCTATTGGTCCTTCTCCTCCAAACCAAGATAGAGGATTTTTCAAAGAGGGGGTCACTTCTGCTCTGGACACCTTATACGGTGGTCCTATCTGTAGTTGTCACTCCTCCTTGTTTTACCTAATTTTCCTGCCGGACCTGCTGCCAAAAGTGGGGCTCGGTCCAGGGGGTGGGTAACTCCAATAGCTTGAGTGTCCTGGGGCACTGTTACAGGAGGCCTGAGCATTTGAGGCTCATTGCCATGTGTTACAGTTTCTGCAGGGGGAGGTAGGTATGAAGCACCTCCACCCAAAGCAGGCTTTGTTTCTGACCC
Organism: Pleurodeles waltl; assembly: GCF_031143425.1. Lineage (NCBI taxonomy): Eukaryota > Metazoa > Chordata > Amphibia > Caudata > Salamandridae > Pleurodeles > Pleurodeles waltl. The sequence continues at coordinate 126,362,575 of NC_090436.1, read as the reverse complement.
AAGGGAGCACAAAGGCTCTCACCCATAGGATCAGAAACCTGGATGTTAGTGGCAGGCTGGCACAGACTGGTCAGTCCTGCATTAAAGGGTAGGGTAAAATACAGGGGACAGCTCTAAGATGCCCTCTGTGTGCATTTTACAATACATCCAAGACTAGCATCAGTGTGGGTTTATTGTGCTGAGAGGTACAATACCAAATTTCCTCAGTGCCATCATGGAGCTGTAGAGCTTGTAATGACAAACTCCAAGCCCATCTCTTAATATGGCCACATTGCACTTACTCTGTCTATGAATGGACCTAGACACTATAGGAGCATAGTGCTGATGCAGCTATGCCCTAACCTGTGGTATAGTGCACCCTGCCTTAGGGCTGTAAGGCCTGCTAGATGGGTGACTTACCTATGCCACAGGCAGTGGCTTGTGGGCATGGCACCCTGGAAGGGGTGTGATGTAGAATGTATCTTTTTGTCCCCACCAGCACACACAATCTGTAATGGCAGTGTGCATGTGTTTGGTGAGGGGTCCATTAGGGTGGCACACAGCCCTTGGTGTCACTGGTACCTGTTAAAAGGGATTTAACTGTGTGCCAGGGGTGTGCGAATTGTGGAAACAATGGTACAGTTTAGGGAAAGAACGCTGGTGCTGGGTCCTGGTTAGCAGGATCCCAGCACGCACTCAGTCAAGTTAGCATCAATACCAGGCAAAAATTGAGGGGGGACCATGCCAAAAGGGGCACTTTCCTTCTCATATCAGATGCAAATGATAGACGTAACCAAAGTATCATTCTTGTCCACATCTGTTTTACGTTGCACTATATGCACTTGATCAAGTTTATTGGTGTGATAATCTAGCGTTTTAACTTGAACGTAATCAGAGGTGAGAGCCATTTTCAAAAGGGCTAAACTTTGTGGTGTTGTCCGGAAGAAATGTTGTCTGTGTCCTGCCCTTTAGGAGAGCTCTTTTTGTGAGGGACCATTCTTTAATTGTAAGCCTATTTCCTTTTTCTTAAATCTGGGTATTTTGATTAGAACTCCTCTGTTCACTTTTAGTGATGCTTGGTTCAGAGCGCGATGCTTTGTTTCTCCCTTTCCTGGGGGTCTGTCTTGGGGAAAATGGTTTCTTGATCAGCCTCTTCTATCTTCAGAAAGTCCCTTGATCCTGTGAATAACGATGATAATGATAATCAGGATAGCTGTACCTTTTGGGTGGTTATGTTGTGGGTAGGTTCAAGGTTCGAAGGGCCTTAAATTCATATGAATGACAGGTACTACCTTCTTGTGGGGGATTTAACCTTAGAATCAACATCTCCTTTAGATTTTATCATTTGTTTATTGCTTAAGACATTTAGGGGGTTATTACAACTGTGGAGGAGGTGTTAATCCGTCCCAAAAGTGACGGTAAAGTGACGGATATACCACCAGCCGTATTACGAGTTCCATAGGATATAATGGACTCGTAATACGGCTGGTGGTATATCCGTCACTTTACCGTTACTTTTGGGACGGATTAACACCTCCTCCAAAGTTGTAATAACTCCCTTAATTCTTATTTTGTTTTATTGTGGAGATCCGATCATCTATTTGCTCTATCGGCGTACCTGCTAACCTCTGAATGATAGCTATTCGAGCTGCTAATCTTCAATATTGTCCATAATAATCTCAGAAACAGTCTCACAGTTTGCAACCAAATCTATACCAGAGATAATCACTAGAAAGGCTCCATGTTCTTCCCACATACCAATCAGACCATCTGGCAATATTGCGGATTATGGGCTACCATGCATTACTGCATACATATTGGCAAATATTTACCTCATCTATTACATTAAGTGGATAGTGGACTGAAGGCCATGGGCAGACCATTGATATTAGCCTGTGCTTTCTAGGTGACTAGTATGGGGGTACTACAGCACATAGCTTTATGCACATTCCAAAAGTTTTTTTTTTCCTGTTTTGACATTTTGTCATCAGTGCATACATTGTTAAAGGATTAATAGTGATGTGGGGACTCCTGGTGGAATTGCCCTTGGTGTTACTATTCTAGCACATGCTGGCACATGAGCGTGTATATGGTTATTAATTTTTCATACTGTGTTCTTAGTATCATCACTCCAAGGGTTGCCCTGGAAAGAGCAGTGTAAGCAGCCACCATGAGCCATGTTTGTTCAGGTAACATTAATGGCCCTAGATTTGTCACTCCTGGCATGTAAATGGGACTTTTCTGTATTAGTATGCTAATATTCACTTGCGGTGTAAGCAGGTGCATAATCCTCAAAGTTACCTGTATTTGCACCTCTTGCACCTGTTGTAGTCCATTACAAAAAAAAACCTCTGTGGGATATTACTCACTCACTGCTACATAAATATCTAAAGCTTCATCTACATCAACAAACCTGGCGGGGCTTGAAGGACTTTTTATTGCATGTTTATAGCACCGCTGCTGCACCAGAGTAAACCAATCTGAGAACACCTTTTAGTTAGTTACCCTTGTATAAGCTTAACAGGAAGACCTCCTGTTCTGAGCTACAAGAACACAAAACTCTGGAGTTTAATTTAGTGATGTTATCGGTTCACCCTGACACTGCCTGTGGTTATTGCTTGATTGGTGTTTCCACCCCTCAATCAATTACCTGATTTCGTAGAGGGCACTTGTATGAGAGTATATTTTGGTACAATTATGGATAACCTTTAAGGAAAGGAAGAGACATTTAGGGGTGTCAGGGGCCTGTAAGAGATCCCATGATGGATTCAATGTCATAATGACTTTTTTTTTATCAAACCCTGCAAGATAACTCCCACCTTTCCCCCTCCAGGGATAGGTCCTATGTGGACAACCTGAGAAATTGCTTATTTTCCAGACAATGGCATCAGATTCTAGAATGTAATTTCGGCTCTGATTGAACATATGTCTATCACAGTATAACAATTAAGATCATAACAACCATCAGATCCCTTTTGCACTCTTTAATGCTAAAACTGAGACTCCCCTCAGCTACCTCTAAATCTTTCCTCTCTCAAGAATTACTCCTGCATTTAGACACTTACAATAACAAACATTTGTTGCTAAAAACAACCACAGTTATTTATACAATACAAAAGGCACGGTTGCTAAGAAAGTGTTGAATAAAAGACAGTCAAGGTGCGAGTAAAGGGACACAGACTTCATTCCTTTTACATCACTTTATACTACAGGAGAGAATCTGGACTTGTAATACCTAAATATTTTCTTCATGAAATATTATAAAATTAGCATGCTAGTATACCAAGTTTTCAAGCTCCTATCTGCCAAGAAAAGAGTTTACAAAAAAATTAAATAAGGGATTGTAAGACTTGGCCCACTCTTTCTGAATTTGTTTTTGTTGGCATTAAGACTGTGCACTTTACCACTGCAAACCTGTGTTGAAGTGTTTGTCCTCTCTCCCTAAAATTGGCCTGCACTTGATTGGCACATTTGGTTTACTTGTAAGTGGCATGTATAAGGAATTTCATGCACCCAGGGACTGTACATTAAATGCTACTCATTGCTTCACCCACTAAAGTACCACTTTAAAACATGTCTCAGGCCTGCCATTACCGCCTGTAGTGCAGTTTTAAACTGCCAATTCGTCCTGGCTATACCTTGCTTTTTAATACAGGGAGTGCAGAATTATTAGGCAAATGAGTATTTTGACCACATCATCCTCTTTATGCATGTTGTCTTACTCCAAGCTGTATAGGCTCGAAAGCCTACTACCAATTAAGCATATTAGGTGATGTGCATCTCTGTAATGAGAAGGGGTGTGGTCTAATGACATCAACACCCTATATGAGGTGTGCATAATTATTAGGCAACTTCCTTTCCTTTGGCAAAATGGGTCAAAAGAAGGACTTGACAGGCTCAGAAAAGTCAAAAATAGTGAGATATCTTGCAGAGGGATGCAGCACTCTTAAAATTGCAAAGCTTCTGAAGCGTGATCATCGAACAATCAAGCGTTTCATTCAAAATAGTCAACAGGGTCGCAAGAAGCGTGTGGAAAAACCAAGGCGCAAAATAACTGCCCATGAACTGAGAAAAGTCAAGCGTGCAGCTGCCACGATGCCACTTGCCACCAGTTTGGCCATATTTCAGAGCTGCAACATCACTGGAGTGCCCAAAAGCACAAGGTGTGCAATACTCAGAGACATGGCCAAGGTAAGAAAGGCTGAAAGACGACCACCACTGAACAAGACACACAAGCTGAAACGTCAAGACTGGGCCAAGAAATATCTCAAGACTGATTTTTCTAAGGTTTTATGGACTGATGAAATGAGAGTGAGTCTTGATGGGCCAGATGGATGGGCTCGTGGCTGGATTGGTAAAGGGCAGAGAGCTCCAGTCCGACTCAGACGCCAGCAAGGTGGAGGTGGAGTACTGGTTTGGGCTGGTATCATCAAAGATGAGCTTGTGGGGCCTTTTCGGGTTGAGGATGGAGTCAAGCTCAACTCCCAGTCCTACTGCCAGTTCCTGGAAGACACCTTCTTCAAGCAGTGGTACAGGAAGAAGTCTGCATCCTTCAAGAAAAACATGGTTTTCATGCAGGACAATGCTCCATCACACGCGTCCAAGTACTCCACAGCGTGGCTGGCAAGAAAGGGTATAAAAGAAGGAAATCTAATGACATGGCCTCCTTGTTCACCTGATCTGAACCCCATTGAGAACCTGTGGTCCATCATCAAATGTGAGATTTACAAGGAGGGAAAACAGTACACCTCTCTGAACAGTGTCTGGGAGGCTGTGGTTGCTGCTGCACGCAATGTTGATGGTGAACAGATCAAAACACTGACAGAATCCATGGATGGCAGGCTTTTGAGTGTCCTTGCAAAGAAAGGTGGCTATATTGGTCACTGATTTGTTTTTGTTTTGTTTTTGAATGTCAGAAATGTATATTTGTGAATGTTGAGATGTTACATTGGTTTCACTGGTAATAATAAATAATTGAAATGGGTATATATTTGTTTTTTGTTAAGTTGCCTAATAATTATGCACAGTAATAGTCACCTGCACACACAGATATCCCCCTAACATAGCTAAAACTAAAAACAAACTAAAAACTACTTCCAAAAATATTCAGCTTTGATATTAATGAGTTTTTTGGGTTCATTGAGAACATGGTTGTTGTTCAATAATAAAATTAATCCTCAAAAATACAACTTGCCTAATAATTCTGCACTCCCTGTACATAGAAGTCACCCCCTAAGTATGCCCTAACAGCCCACAGGGTAGGGTGCATTGTATTTAAAAAGTGTGATATGTGATTTGAGGTTTTACATGTCCTGGAAGTGAAAAGCTCCTATTTTTTCACTGTGGAGCATACCTCTCCCATAGGATAGCATTTGGTTACCATATCAAATTTAGTAAGTGCTAGCTTTTGATGATTGAGAATGGTCATGTCTGGACTTGAATGAATTGTAACTTAAAATCCTCTTTATTGGGAATGTGAGATTTTAGATTGCAGTTTTGAAAATGCCACTTTTAGAAAGTTGCCATAAGTGTCTAAGGCCTTCTAGTAGTTTCCAGCTGCCTGGGGCTATCAAAAATAAATGTAAATCTGAACTCCTTGATTAGGTGAAAATTTTCCACTTTTTCAAAATGCGCAATCATTGGCAGTAGTAGGATTGGAAATCTGGGCCAGTCTCAGATTTTCCAGGCATGGTATTGGCAATCAAACACTCAAACAGTGATGGAAGGAATGCTTGGAAAATAGTCTAACCAGTGGCAATCGCATGGGGTAGCATTCCAACCCATTTTTTCACCCATTGCTTTGCTATAGACAAGCTAATGCAAATCAGTATTGATCATATTTTAATGGAAACAGTCTAACCCCAACCTTGGTCATCTCACCACTTCACCCTGCAGCCCATTGTATATTTAGTTGGGAAATTCAAGACTCATGCCCCCAATTCTCACAGACCAAGCTACGCCCATTTTTAGTATTTGTAGTATTGCTAAAGCTCATATATTTCATACTGCAGTATTTTAAGCAGTGTTGTGTAGTTTAAATAACTTAATTATGCTTTATTTAAAAAAAAACAATTCTATAATAATATTGTGTTATATTATTTAAAATGGGCTCAATGTGAATATGGTTGGTGCATGCAGGCATGGCTTCATGTTTCTAGTTCCCACATTTACAAATCATTTTGTCTAGTTCTTAACAGCCTGTGTGGAAAGTATGAGTTGCAAATAGAGGTGGGTGCATTGGGAAATCAAGAGGGTGAGCTGAGACAGGGACCTGGGGTCAGTGGCAGTGGGCACACGGTTCAGGGGACAGAGACACAGGACAACAGGGAAACTGGGAGGGGTGCTGTGCGCCAGGGGGAGGACAGGCCAAGGAAACCGAGTCTCCAGGAGGCACTTGCAGAGATCCTGGGAGACTACCAACATTCCCAGGATACGATGGGCCAGATCCTGGACAACGTGCAGGAGAACAGGCAGCTGCAGGGGATCAGAGAGGACTTGCAGGCCACCAACACCACCCTTGTCTCCATAGCAGGGGTGCTGGCAGACATGGCCAAAATTATGTGGGAGGCAGCCCCACAAAAGCAGGCCCCTGCCACTAGCCAGACATCTGAACTTCCTTCCTTCTCCGCTGCCACTAGTGGACAGGAGGCCCCACCACAGGACTAACAGGACTAACAGGACTAACAGGCCACCAGCACCCCTCCCCCTGCAGAAGGTGAACCACCCCACAAACGTTCCCTGCGATCCAGGCAGACGCCAGAGACTATTACCAAGACCCCGCCAGGAAATGAGACTCTCCCGATTGTCACCCTTGTGTCCCACTTTGTCACCCTGTCCACCTTGAACTGCCATTGGTCCCCTTCCTATGTCCCCATGGACAATGCACCTGTGCTACAAATAGACTGGAATAATACCCTGGACTTTCCTCCATCATCACCCCATCCCAATGCACTTGCCCCCCTACTTCTTAGCACATAAATAAACACCCTTTGAAATATAAGTATGGAGCATGTCAAACTTATTTTACTATATATTCATTTAACCAGGTTCAAACATTGGAATTCAAATGTACAGTAATGTTCAAACAGGAAAAACATGTAGTTGGCTGCAGTGATCACACCAGGACTGATAGTGGGGCACCAACATCTGCAAAATGAGTTGCCAAAGGGTACAGTGAGTGGGCATAGAAGTGGGAAATAACAGCATGCCAGTGCCAAAGATAATCTAAATAATGGCAATGAAATGTGAAGTAACACTGTCTTATCTGTGTGTCTTTGGAAGTATTGTTGGATCACTGCAGTTCTGTTGTCCTCATCCTCATCCTCTGCCTCCTCATCCTCACTGTCCACAGGGTCCACTGATACCACACAGCCATCTCTAGCCTGTCTCAAAGCAAGGTTGTGCAACATGCAGCATGCCACGATTATCTGGCAGACCGTCTTTGATGAGTAGCACAGGGATCCCCCAGTTAGATGGAGGCACCTGAACCTGGCCTTCAGGAGGCCAAAAGTCCATTTGATTATCCTTCTTGTTCTCCCATGTGCCTCATTGTAATGTTCCTCTGCCCTTGACCTGGCATTCCTCACAGGGGTCAGTAGCCATGATAGGTTGGGGTAACCTGAGTCACCTGCAAATTTTGAGGGACAACATTTAGCCACACACTATCCTATATGGCCCACACCATACCCATACACCAACATCCAGTGGGTGGGAACCAGGGCTCACATATTAGCCACCCTGTGCCTCTGTAGTTGGCCCATCACATTTGGGATGCTGCTATTCCTCAGGATAACAGCATCATGCACCTACCCTGGATACTTAGCATTGACAAGGGAGATGTACTGGTCCACCAAGCACACCATCTAGACATTCATCGAGTGGAAGCTCATTCGTTTTCTGTACACCTGTTCATTTTGCCGGGGTGGGGGGGGGGGGGACAAATGCGATATGTGTTCCATCAATTGCCCCAATTATGTTGGGGATATGTCTCATTGCATAAAGGTCAACCTTTACTGTGGCCAAATCCTCCACCTAGGGGAATAAAATGTAGCTGCACATGTGTTTACTCAGGGCATACAACATTCTGGTCAGCACTATTGAGAACATTGGCTGTGACATTCCTGCTGCCAAGCCCACTGTCACTTGGAAAGAACCGGTTCCCAAGAAATAGAGCTCAGATAGGACTTGCACAAGAGGGAGGGATCCCAGTGGGGTAACGGATAGAGATATCAGGTCAGGCTCCAATTGGGCACACAGCTCAGTGATTGTGGTCCTGTCAAGTCTATAGGTGAGGATAATGTGCCTGTCCTCCATTGTTGCCAAATCCACCAGGGGTCTGTACATGGGGGTATGTCTCTATCTCCTATTCATCCACAGCAGTTGCAGTCTAAGAGACAAAAGAGTGAGGAGCCGGTCACAAACTGAACATCGCAGCCACAACAGTACAATGCATGATGTTAATTTGTAATGGGTAAGTGGTATTCATCCTGTATGTCCAATTTTCAACTGTGATGCAGTTTCTATACAGGCCCTGCCCCCTCGAAATGATGTCCACCAGTCCTGTGTGGAAGGACAGGTGGAAGTGAGGTAATTCCGCTGACATTGTGTGCCGTTGCAACACCTCATTGGTTAACATTGGGCCCTATGAGGTACAATGGCCAATGGTGATGTAAGCCGGGGGTGACAGTATGCACAGCTGCAGACGTGACCGCCATTTTCTATCTGATCACTCACTTGCTACCTGACCTTCCATAGGAGAGGACCTACACTGCATGTGCTGCTGTGACCTGCGTCTAGAACCTACAATGGCCCGTGTGACTGGAGAAAGGCCCCCTGCCTTCACCTCAGTGGAGCTGGAGCGACTGGTGGATGGGGTCCTACCCCAGTACGGACTGCTGTATGGGCCTCCAGACCAACAGGTAAGTGCACTGTGAGCACGATGCATGTGGCATGAATGCTTGGAGTGGTGTGTGTGAATGTCTCGTGTAGGGGGGGTGGGTGGATGTCCCCTGGGGGGCGTACAGCTTGTGTGCTGGGCCATGTTTGTGTAAATGGTGATGTGAAGGAGTATGGTGGGCCATAAGTGTAACAGGCAGGATGGTCTGACTGATACCATTTCCTGTGTGTATTTCTCTGCAGGTCAGCGCCAATCAAAAGAAGGGTATATGGCATGCCATCACCAAAGATGTGTGGACCCTGGGGGTCTACGGCAGGTGGAGCACCCACTGTCGGAAATGGTGGGAGGACCTGAGACGCTGCGTATGGAAGACGGCGGAGGCCCAGCTGGGGATGGCCTCCCAATGAGGAAGGGGTGCCCGTCGAACCCTCACTCCCTGAGGGCCCGCATACTGGCAGTGGCCTATCCGGAGATGGATGGGCACTTGAGGGCATCACAGCAGCCACAAGGGGGTGAGTACAGTGCCCATCATTACAACTTACGCATGGTAGGGTGGTATCCGGGTGGGGGATGTGTCTGTGGGTGCCTCTAGGCCAGGGCTGACAATGCAGAGTAGGTCCTATGTTGGCCAGGGTTCTGAAGTGATAATCCTGCTACCTAGCTTGTAGGCATTCACAACTGGTCAGGGCTGTGTGGGTCCCAGTTGTGCTGCATTTGGTGGTATGTGCCCCTCCCCATGCCTTGGTGGCTAGCATTATAACTGGTAGTGCAATGCATAGTGCGTAGGGCTGTTCCCTGTGTGTGACGGTGGTGTGTGCGCCAACTGTGGTGTTGGTGCAGCCATTGACCCAGGGTATCGTTTGTCTCCCCCTGTTTTGTTTTGTCATCCTGTCCTATGTGCATTAGCATAATCTGGTGGAGGAGCAGAGGCACCGGTGACAGAGGGAGCTGCATCCCAGAGGACCCAGGAGGCAGAGTCCACCGAGGCTAAGGGAACCAGTGGGACGGAGGGCGAGGGGAGCACCACGGCAGAGACTGGAGGGGACAGTTCAAAGATACCTCCTCCGATGGAAGCTCCCTGGTGGTGGCGGACACCTCTGTGACCACCCCAGCCACAGATACATCCACCACCACCTGTACCAGCACCACCCTCCCAGTAGCCCCTCATCGAGTTGTCCATGCCCACTCACCCGGGAAGGTGGGCAGCTCCTTCTCCCCAGGCACCTCAGGCCCTGCCCCAGTGAGCCCTGCTGCCCTGAGTGAGGAGGCTATTGACCTCCTGAGATCCATCCCTGTAGGGCAGTCAACCATTGTGAATGCCACCCAGGGGCTGGCAGCCCAAATGCAACAAACTAATGCATTTCTGGAGGGTATTCACACTGGCATGGCGGCCCAATAAAGATCGATCCAGGCTCTGGCCTCCTCTCTGATGGCAGCCATTGTCCCTGTTTCCACCCTCCAACTTCCTCTTCCCAATCCCATTCCCCTCAACCGTAACCTATCCCAAGCACACAGGCAGATGAGCATGCACACAAGACAACACACAAGAGTGGCAGAGGCAAACACAATAACCACACTTTATCCCACAGGCACTCACATAAACACCATCCAGATGCAGACATACCAACATCCACTGCCTCCACTGTGTCCCCGACCTCCACCTCCTCAACCCCCCTCCCAGTTGCATCTTCACTCACACCTGAATGCACTACATCCTCATCCACTACCAGCATCACCACCACGCCTAGCAGAACACACACCTCACTGGCAGACACCTCCACAACAGCCATTCACACGTCCCCGTGTCCTTTCCCACTGTGTCTGCCCTCCTCCTAAAGTATACAGACGCAAGCACTCGGACACCCAACAGCCATCCACCTCACAACAGCATCCAGCACATGCACCTTCACCCAAACACAGCAGACAGACACCTCCTACAACCACTCCCTCTTCCTCCACTCCCAAACCTTCTCCCTGTTCCGGCCCCAATGTCCCTAAGAAGCTTTTCCTCTCCACCATTGACCTCTTCTCCACCCCTCCCCCTGTCCTTGACATCTGGCCAGGGTGGCAAAAACCCAGGCAAGCACCTCAGCCACCCAGTCCACGGGCCCAGGAGTCTCCACACCCACTTGTGGTGGGAAAGGTTCCAGGGCACTAGGCAGCCTCAGGGAAGGGGTGCCTGCCCCAGCTGCTGCTCGGAAGGGCAAGGAGCCATCCCCAGCTGCTGCCAGGATGGGCAAGGAGCCACCCCCGGCTGCTGCCAGGAAGGGCAAGGAGCCATCCCCATCTGCTGCCCAGAAGGACAAGGAGCCATCCCTAGCTGCTGCCAGGAAGGGCAAGGTGCCTGCCCCAGCTTCTGCCAGGAAAGACAAGGAGCCAGCTCCAGCAGGCAGGAAGGACAATAGGCCTGGTGCAGGGACTCAGACATAGCACCCACCACCAACTATGGTTGTGCAGCCGCCCGAGGCTGCAGGGAATGGGCTGGAGCTCCCGACCACCACCACCAGCAGCAGCACCACTACCAGTGGGCAGCCATCTGACGCTGCAGGGGATGGGCTGGAGCTTCACCCCACCACCAGCAGCACCACCACCACCAGTGGGCAGGCATCTGAGGCTGCAGGGGATGGGCTAGCGCTTCCCCCCCACCACCACCAGCAGCACCACCACCACCACCGGGAAGCCGTCCAAGGCTGCAGGTGATGGGCTCAGCTTCCCTCCATGACCACCAGCCGCAGCAGCACCTCCAGGAGGCAGCCGTCCGAGGCTGCAGGGGATGGGCTGGAGCTTCCCTGAACCACCACCACCAGCAGCAGCACCACCAGTGGGCAGCCATCCGAGGCTGCAGGGGATGGGCTGGAGCTTCCCCCACCACCACCACTGAGCAGCCGTCACCGCCGGCGGACAGAATGTAGTCCTGCCTCCATGGGCTGATGTGTGGCCTGCCCCCTGCAAATCCTGTAGGTATGATACCCAGCTGATAGACTGTAACCTTGCACTCCCCAGGATCAAGAGCACAGGGCATGTTGCCCCCTCCAGAACCAGTGGGCAAGTGACCCACCAACCCCAGCCTTCCCAGGATCAGAAGCACAGGGCACGATGTCCCATCCAGAACCAGTGGGCAAGTCACCCACCAACCCCAGCCTCCCCAGGATCAGAAGCACAGGGCACGATGCCCCCTCCAGAACCAGTGGGCAAGTCACCCACCAACCCCAGCCTCCACAGTATCAGAAGCACAGGGCACGATGCCCCCTCCAGAACCAATGGGCAAGTCACCCACCTGAGAGACTTGGCCTTGCACTCCCCAGTACAAAGCAATGGGCATGTTGCCACCTCCAGAACCAGTTGGCAAGTCACCCACCTGAGAGACTGTGGCCTTGCACTCCCCAGGACCAAGCACAGGACATGTTGCCCCCTCCAGAACCAGTGGTCTTGTTTCATCTGGTAGCTGAGGTGCCCCCCGTTCCCTGTCCCCCTGAGGTGCCTGCCTATTCACCAACTGATGCCCCTGCAGTGTTCTCTTGTTTTGGTGCAGGTGACAAGGGGGGCCCTGAACATTAGCCTGTGGCCCTGTGGCCCACGCACAATATGGACTGGGCAGTGTCCCTTGAACTGTACATATGTATACTCCATTACACTGCACTTTCATATTTCTACTGTGTTGTTATTATTACATTTACTTTTGCATAATCCTGTAGTCCTTGCATTATTCCTCGGGGGTACGGGGTAAATATGTTTTTTTATGGCAGCTGATTGTGTGTATGGTGTTGGGGGTGTGTGTTGTGCGTGTGTGTGTCACTCTCTTTTTCCTCCCTCCCTCCCCTGTGTGCTAGGTGGCTGTACTTACCGTGGTCGTCTTCGCCGTCGTTGGTGTTCGTGGTGGAGCAGGACGTAAAAAATCATCTGAAATATATGAAGTTCAGGCTCCATGGCAGCGTGGTTCTTCCCTGTGTCTCCAATGGTGAGTCCTTTCCCTTCTGTGCAGTGTTTCCGCCAGTCTTTCGATGTCATTGGTACCGCCCCGGAAAAGGCGGCGGATTCCAGGGTCTTAATATGGTGAGTGGAAAATTGATTTTTGCCTGGCTGTAGGCGGCTACCGCTGTGGTGGCTGTTGTATCCGCCCTGGCGGTAGGTGTGGTAAAGTGGCTGTCTATCTGAGTTCTCACCGCCATGGTCATAATTTGGCAGTAATTACCGCTGGCCTGTTGGCGGTAGTACCGCCACTTTATCACCAACCGCCAGGGTTATAATGAGGGCCTAAATGTGAAAACAGTGCTTAGAAGTTACTAGTGGTCAAAAGATTACTTGAGGTCTTGAGGGACCGGGGCAAAGTCAAAATGCAGGCTGACCACAACAGAACTCATACAGGGACAGCTAAAACAGAACCTTTAATCCTGGGGTGCAGTGTGTGTGGCGCTACTTTGCGAGGCCTTGTGTTGTTGGTTTTGAGATGCTGTGCGGCGCGGCTTTGCGGTGCTTGGCGTCGCTGTGCGTTGATCCCAGGGAGCTTTGTGACAAGGCTTTGCAGGCCTTGCCATCACTTTGTGTCCATCCCAGGGATTTAAGCAGTGAGGCTTTGGAGGGGCATCACTGTGCATCGGTTCCGATGGACTGCCAGCAGCACTATTAGGCTTTGCGGGCTTCCCGTAGTCAGCGTCAATTCCAGTGAAGCAGGCAGCTGCGTGTGAAGGCTTTGAGGGCTTTGAGTTGGTTTGCAGCAGTTATGTTGAAAAACCACAGAATTCAGAGCATCTTAGGCCCACTTCCAAGCGGAGAGGACTGGGGTAACACCACTTGACAGGGTAGACTGTAGCACTTGAGTTGCAGGCAGTCTTTGGTGCCCCAGAAACTGCAAAAGAACAGGGTGCAAACCAGTAAGCCCTTGGAGACACTCTGGTTCAGCAGGATGGGTCCAGTCCTGTTCCTCAGCTGGGCAGAGATCAGCAGGCACCAGGGCAGCAGAGCAGATCAGCAATGAAGAGAAGCAGTTCCTTGGAACATTTAATCCAGGCAGAGTGGCAATCCTTATGGCACAGCAGTCTTTTCTCTTGCAGAGTTCTTCCCAACTCCTATAGTGATCAGATTTCAGCGGGTCAGAGAACCCAGTACTTATACCCAAAAGTGCCTTTGATGTGGGGATAACTTCAAAGGACCTCTCTGAGTGCACAGGTCCGCCTTCCAGCCCAGCCCTGACATCAGGCTATCAGTAGGGGGGTAATCAGCCCCTTTGTGTGAGCTAAGGCCACTACCCTTTGAAGTGTAAGTGTGAGCCCTTCCCAACGTCTTCCCCAGGAAGACCCATCAGTATGCAGATGAATGCAGATACAGTTGAGTATCCTGTGTTGTGGGTGCCTGAAAGGAATGCACAACTGTAGCTGTCACTCAGCCCAGACCAGATGTTTATTGGAGACACTCTGTCAGGCACACAGGGCAGTGAGCGCAGAGAAATGCCCACTTTCCACATGTGGCATTTCTAAAATAGTAATAATAAACTCAACTTTAGCAGTAAAGAGGATGTATCATTATCATTCCAATGATTTGAAACATGGTGCAGCTACTTTTTTCAGATCAGGAATGACAGCTTAAAAATACATTTAAGGAATTCCCAATGCTGGCCCGTGAGAGGAGTAGGTCTCACAGTAATGAAATACGACTTTGGGAGTTTGTCATTAGCAGGACATGTAAAATGTAATAGTACACGTCCTGCTTTTTACTTACATGGCACCCTGCCTTATAGGCTACCTATGAGCTATATGTTGTAAAAAGGCGGTTTGAGGCTTGGCAAGTAGTTTTAAATGCCAAGTCGAAGAGGCAGTGAAACTGTACACAGGCTCTGCAATAACAGACTTGAGACATGTTTAAGGGCTACTGAAGTGGGTTGCGCAATCATTGTTGCAGGCCCACTAGTAGCATTTCATTTACAGGCCTTGGATATATGGTAAACCGCTTTACAAGGGACTTGCAAGTAAATTAAATATGCCAATTGTGGGCAAGCCAATGTTACCACATTTTAAGGAGCAAGCACATGCACTTTAGCACTGATTAGCAGTAGTAAAGTGCTCAGACTCCTAAAGCCAACACAAATAAGGTCAGAAAAAGAGTACAAGGAAGGCAAAATATTTGGGGTAACCCAGCAAAAAGGGTCTGGTCCAACAAGGACCAAATGGTGTTATACTGTTTACATTCAAATTCATTGTAATTTAAAATCCTCATTAATGGTACGGTTGGTTGTAAATTACTATTCTGAAATACCACTTATAGAGAGCTGACATTTTTAAGCCCTAAATTCAGTGTGCTTCTGCATGTGTGCAGGGTCTCATGACTGTGAATGGCTCTCCTGTGGAATTTTGTGTATTACTCACAAACATGGGAACAAAAAAGATCTGGGTGTGAGGTTAGTCAGTGTTCCTGATAGAATAGCTAGGGAAGAACACGCCCTGGCCCTATTACACCTCAAAGGGCTGTTTCACCAGGCCTGCCCTTGCCTTTGTCACCCTAGACAGTTTGGAGCCAGGACCAGGGGAACGGGAAGAACTGACCTGAACCAGCTTTGGGTATAGGCCAGGAAATACCTCCACATAAAGGCTGGAACCAGTCTGTGGCAAGGGCAGTAGTGCTGCACATTAGCACGGATGCCATTGAGATCACAGCTGTAGGAATGTACAGGAATGCTGCTGCATTCTGGGGTAAACAGTGGAAGAATCTATCACGCTTGCAAAGGAAGAAACATTTGATGAAATAGTGCATTGGACATGATGGTGCATTATGTATTGCAAATGTAACTGGGCACTGCAAGGATATGTGCTTGCCGCACAGTATGGGGGTCATTACAACCCTGGGGGTACAAGAGCGCCAGGGCTGTTATGACGGAAGCACCGCCAACAGGCTGGCGGTGCTTCACAGGTCATTACGAACGCGGCGGAAGCGCCGTGGTCGCACCGCCGGGGCTGGCGGTTTCCCGCCACAATGGCCCCAGCGGTAGTAATCCGCCAGGGCAGCGCTGCTAGCAACGCTGCCCAGGGGATTACGAGTCCCCCTACCGCCAGCCTTTTCCTGGTGGTTTGAACCGTGCAGCTTTTCACTGTCTGCATAGCAGACAGAGAAAAGCGCGACGGGTGCAACTGCACCCGTCGCACGGCCGCAACACCGCCAGCTCCATTTGGAGCCGGCCCCTGTGTTGCGGCCGAGATCACCGCTGGGCCGGCGGGCGGAAACTAGGTTTCCGCCCACCGGCCCAGCGGGGATCTCCAAATGGCTGCGGCGGGGGTGTGGCCGCATTGGCAGCCGCCCGGCGGTCCGAACTTGGCGGGCGGTTTCAGCCGTCCGCCAAGGTCGTAATGAGGGCCTATATTTCTTATCGAATTAAAAGCCATTTCATTTTTGCAATACCTATTTTAGACTGCAGCTGACTTATTACGCTTTCCTTTTGTTAAATGCTTCATGTACTATGTTCTTGGTGTGTGGATGTCCATATTATAGAATTATGGAAAACTGAGATACAAAAGGTAAATTAGCTGTGTGTACATTTCCACAGCTTTTCAACTTTTTACATTCAATCTTTCTCATGTAGCACTAAAACTATCTTCATCTTTCAAACTATTCATGTACAGAGTTTCATTTTTTTGTCATCCTCTCTGACTTGGTTCCCAAAAACTCGCAAATAACTTTTTTTTCCAGATGTGTGCAAGCAGACAGTAATTGCATCTACTCCATGATTGCTTCCAGCTTGCTAGAATGCCTGCCAGGAAATTCCCATGAGGTTTGCATGTTTTGTATTCCAAATCGGGGTGAACGCTGAAAAACGATAACGTGTTACATGTTGCAGTTACTTCAAGAATTATGGAGTTTATAAGTCAAATAATTGGAAGTAGGTCTACCTCAAAGGTCGAAATCTGACATTTGCTGAAAATTGGCCTGTCACTTTTGAAGAAATATTATGTAACTGTTCAATGGTTGTTGGTGCTTTTCATAGATGATAAATGAGAATACATTTTTTAAAGGGTCTCATACGTGCCTAATGACAGAAGGTGGTTTTATGCTGGTACAAGCGCCCACATAAAGGTATGTTATGAAGCATGTTTGTGTTGGCACCACACATCTGTACTTCCTAGAGATCCATACAAATTTCGCGCTAGTATAGAATCACAGGGCTAGCATTCTGTGCTTTGCAGCCAAACCAAAGATGCAAAGAGTCACATGTATAAAGGATGCATTCAGATGTGGCACTAGCCACAGAAAAAGCTGTGCATTTTAAAAAAATCATTTTCGATTCAAGAACAGAGGAACGATTCAGAAAGTAGCACATTTCCCAGAAATGTTTTTCAACGCTGTAATATAAACTAAAGAACAATGAACACATTAGACTCACATTGGCGCCGAACTGTTTACAGTGTTACCCGTCTCCCGGTTTCCCACATCACAAGAACCTGATTGCAAAAACACCTTTTGCAAACACTGGAGGGGCAAGAAATGCATACTCCCAAATACAGATGTTTCATTAGTCAAAGGCACGACCTATAACATCTGCCTCACTTAAAAATCACACATTCTACTTCAACGTGGAATTTATGAAAGACATGAGGCTTACAGCAGACATACACTCAATAAAATACAAAGACAGCTGCAGCAAAAGGAAAGTGCAAAAATAAAAACAGGAGAGTTACTGTGACTCAACAAAAACACAATCTCGGTGCTTTGCTTGAACTGCCACATTGATGGCCTCCTATAAATACAGAATAAAAAAACATAAGTTATTGGATATTGTATAAACAAACAGTAAACAGCACTTAGCTTACAAAGATAAGAGAACAAGAGCCTCATCTCAAGTTTCCCTTTGTTTTTGGAGGTAGTACTTAACGGTTAAATACCATTCCTCATTCCGAGTGTCACACCTCAGAACGGGGTAATGTGGTAACACCTTATGTTTTCCTAGCTTCCAAAATACAAAACTAGTATTTTACACACACAATTTCCGCCAGGTTTGACCCATCCTAGTTTGTGTTGGGGGGAAGGGGGAAGTACTACACAAGCAGTAATCCCATGCTTTCGGTGCTAACTCTTATTGGGATTTCTGGCCTGGCCCAGTTATATATGGTGTTTAGGAGCCAAACGAGAAATATATTGATGTGATTCATCTTAATAACGTATCATATTATATTCAACTTTTAAAGTTTGCTTTATTAAGGAAGTTCTAGAGCGTGAAGGTAAAGGAGGGAAATAATGTTTTATACATTTCTTGATTGGAATGGAAACTTGGGACCAGATTTATGCCGGGTTTGCGCCATTTGCACCACGCAACGTCATACATGCATGTTGGTAACCACTAAGTCATATTTTTAATACCACGCAAAAGCCACTTTGTGTGGTTGAAATGGCTTGAAAAATATGGTGTAAGGGAAGGTAGCGCAAATTGCTCAGTTACTTTAGTGTGCACTAGGGAAGCATTACATGGGCATTGCGTGGGTGTTCCCATACAACTACTATGGTTTGTGACGCATTCCCAGATTTACCAACCCTCATAAACCTGAGAATGCAACAAAATTCTACGCTTCACTGGCTTAGATGTAACGAGGAGAAATAACTTTATTTTTCCTCATGTTTTCCTAATTCTATGTAGGCTGCATTCTTGTGCCCCTCCCTGCACAAAAACAATCCTGCATGCAACACCGGCACCATTGCACCAGGGTGTCAAAAGGGCACCAGTGCATGGAGAAAGTACACAGATGCACCGTATTGTTTAATTAAGCCGCATCCCTGCCCTTTCCCAGTGTCGCAGGGCAGGTCAGCAAGGTGACTTGCTGCGCTGCCCTGCGCCACATTTTCATAAATCTGGGCCTTAGTATTTGTTGAGTGGTGCAATTTTATTGACCTAAGATTGCACAAGCGAGAGTAGGAAACATAACCAATTCAAAGGGCCAAGAAGAGACCCCAGGACAGGACCAAATAAAAGGGATCATAATGGAATATTAGAAAAATGGCTACTAGAGCCATCGATTTGAAATGACTCCTTTCCCTTTTGAATGAGTAAATGAAATTTGTAAATCGCACTGATACGCCAAGGAGTGCCTTGGTGCTGTAAAATCCTAACAAAAGATAAGACAATTAGAAAAAAACTATGACCTGGAGAAGGGGAGGATCTCAAAGAGATAGTTGTTCTGCTCATGAAAATAAAGTGGAAGTGCATTCCAGAGTTTGGCTGCTAGGAAGTAAAAAGATCTGCTGCTAGTCTTTGGTTTCTGAATTTTAGGGATCAAGGCCAAGAAGTCTGAAGAAGAGCACTGTTTAGTCTCTTAGAAATGTGGAATTGTAATGTTTGGTGGCAAAAAATGCGCCCAGTACCGCATTTGACTCTATGGCATACACATGGGCCTTATAAATGGTTCTTTTCTCTACTGGTAACCCCTAAAGAAGTAGTAACTTATTAGAGATGGAAGTATAGGCTGGAAGGCCATTGTCAAGCACTAACCTGTTCGTCCTACGAAGACAAAATGCTGACCCAAGTTGCATGTTCCCAACTCCACCTTGACGTTGCATGCCTCCCACTTACTTGTACGTGATTTGCACGGGAACGTTCAGGGGGAAAGGGAATGGATGAGAGAGAGAAAAATACAGATGTCGCCTGGCAGAATGGCCAGCGGTCGTCTATGAAGGGCAGATACCTCCTATGATGAATTAAACATTTGTCAAATAACACTTTTCATGTAACTGATATACTAACACAGCTCTTCCCAAATTCCCACAAACTAGATGTACCTGTCAGGGTCCCCTTTCCCACTTTTGATGGATCGGCCCTCTATCTAGGGTGCTTCAAGAAACAATATGGAACCTGCAACCAGATACAATGTTTAGCCTTCTATACTATCTACATGTATTCCCACCTTGTTCCCAAGTCAATGTGGCCCCACTGGAAGACCTACTTAAAGTGTTCCAAATGTTCAGTATACGTCTTGCTCGTTGGGTCTTCAGACCATCTAAAACACAGTCACACTCACAATCATAGGCATATACCAGGCAATAAAGAATGAAAATCAATTCTTAAGTATTTAGATTTCTCAAATATTCAGGGATTAATCAGCGCGCTAGTATAAAAAAGAACAGTGTTTTACCCACATCGAGAGCATAGGGTTAATATACTAAAGCTCACTTTCGTATGTAATTGGTGTCATCACTGTTACATCACATTAACAATTGAACATGGAAATAACAGACCTTTGATTTACGTTTTGAAACCAGAGTGTGCCAAGCACTGAGTGTTCTTTATCATAGGCAATGATTAGTATCACAAAAATGCAACATAAAACTCAACTATAACAAACATGTTCATAGTACATTGTTGAAATACAAATTGTCCAACATGTGCTCAAACCTGTACTGTCATTAGAAGCTAACAACAATGTGCATTACTGTCCAGCAGATGGCAAATATTCATGTAACCAAGAATACTGATAACATGCCCTTCTAGTGCCAGCTGCCGTCTGAACATCTGGCCATCAACTATCAAAGGTAACCACTAAGAAGCCTTTCAAGCGGGTACAGTGTGTTACAGCCTTTTAGGATGCTAATCTTCTCGATCTCATCTCTTCTAGAATCTTCACCCTTGATGCTGGGATGTGGATCCCACTCTGCATCAGAAGAACTCTGACAGCAAGCAATCACCTCAAGAGTGGTGTGACTTTAAATACCTGCTGCATCTGGCCACAGCTAGTCTGAGTCACCTGGCCACACCCAGCCTCAGTCATGAAGCTGCTGTACCTGTCCACACCCTGTTTGAGTCATTAGGATGGCACAAGCTCAGGCAACAAGTTTACACTTGCCCCATATTCCTACACTAGTTCTAAAACAAGCATTGGCTCAAACATTTCTGAAAGGCAACAAAAATTATTGGCCCATGCAAGGTCTGGTGATTTGCTTAGGGACACACTTTACTAAACGCCAGATGTGGGTTCTGGAGCATATTCAGGTTTTCAGGCCAGAGCCATAGAGAAGCTGTACTGCTGAATTCTCAATCAACTGCAGCTGTTGTATAAGATGCTTAGGGAGCCCTAGATGCAAAGAGCCACTGTACGGTCCTAGACAAGAAGAAAGCTGGAATAGATGAGAACTGCAGTCTGGGTAGTAGAGCGGTACGCAACTATATGCAAAGCTATACTAACTTCTTACTGAATAAGGGCAGCCTGGCCTCCTTGTCCAACAAAGAAAATTGAATGTCATCCATGGAATTTAAAAAAGCAATTTCAGTGCCATGTAGTGGAAGGACATCAGAGAGTAAAGTTCATTAAGTGATGCAATTTGTAGGTTGATTTCTTTTTTCAAGGTGGGAAGCAGAGTAATTGGGCAAACGTTGACACGAACAGAAGGAGAAGGATCAGCAGAGATTTATTTGAGAAGCAGATGATGGAGGTGGAAGGCGTCCTCAGACACATCCATTCTGCCAGACACGGTGTGGCATCTTCCATACCAGGTATTTATGAGACACAAACTTTAATTACTTTCATCACCTATTTTTTTTAATGCACCTTTTCTTCCACTTCTATCTTCTGCATGCCTCCCCTGTATATAAACTAATCTAAATCTTATGCCTATCTATCTTGAGCTCCTTCTGGAAACCATAACAATATTTATTAATCTCAGCAAGGAATTGCTTCTCACATCGCCCACTCTAATTATCACATCTATGGCAATAATGTACCACAAAGCACCCGGAGTGAATGCATGGAATGACCATCAAAACTAACCTGAATAACTAATGGACTGACCACTAACTTTGGGCTAACAGGTAGAGTGCCACTTTCTGTACAGCACTTTAACACCTTGTCAGGGGTAATAAGCACTATATAAATGAAATGTAGTTTTAAGTAATCAAAGCATTTCTTGAAGAGTGGGGCACTACACCACTGTGGTTAGAAAGGTTAAAGAGGGAAGTCAGGACAGGAACAGAAGTAGGGTAGGAGTTTCTCACAACGAAAACAAGGCAGCGGTGACGTGGAGAGGCAGAATTTGACAGAACTGAGAAGAGTGTCTTGTGTAGGCAAAGGGTCTCGCAATGAGATAGGTGTGACAGAGGCTCCTGAACAGAGGAAGGGGTGTTGTGGAAGAGGTCAAATGGAAAATTAAAAGACTCATAGATTTTAACAACTTTATAATCTCGGTCCTAAAGTCAGACAGGATGTCACATACATCACCAGAAGAGAGAGAGAGAGTGAAATCAAAGGCAATCAAATTAGTGATGACCCTTAAGAGAGTGCTGGTGGACTTTGATGTTGATTTGATAGAGTATGACAGTAATGTGGCTCAAGGCAACTAATTGGCTTTTTTCGTAAGCTTTTAGGGTGGTGTGGTAGTTGATATTTTCGATATCATGGTAAGAGGATCTCCGTAAGCATTCAGCTTTATTATATTTGATATTGGGAAGGTCTGGTGTAAACCAGGGTGCTGAAAGTTGATATCACTACCCATGCAACTTTGCAAGATTGGGTGATGATAGCCATATAATATTTCAAGAGTCACCCTCCCCCATAATGGCCACAAGGTCCTGTCTCCTGTACTTAGCATTTGTTATTACTTAACACTGTCAGTTCCTAACACAAATTCCTTCCAGGTAATTCAGTTTTTCTCAGTTTGATATACTAGTATCAAATCAAGTTCAAACATACATGAGCCTTTCATTCCTTCCGAGTCCTCTTTTTAAAAAAGAAGCTTCACAGCTCTAATGCATTCATTCTGTGGGCTGTGCAATTCCTGGACCATCTGGGAATCACAAGTAATGCAGTAATACTGCATTAGTGGTATTACACGCCCAGGTGGCAAACATCTGGAAAATGGAGACTTACCATGAGAATCCAGGTTCAATGGCTCAAAATTCCATGGTGATTCCCCCATTTCTTAAGTGTCTCTCAGGGAGCAACCTACAGTACCGTGATATTCCAGCATCCAAGGATCACCTATACAGATGGCATTAGTACTTTGGAGTAAGGGGATTCTAATGTAGTGTTCCTGTCCCACATTTAATTTGGCCTATGTGATTATTCTTCTTTGGCCATGCATCAGTTCTTTCACAATGTTAATTTCCCCAGTAGTATTCAACCATCACACCTGTAAAAAGTGGCTATGCTTCTTTTTAAATTAATCTAAAAACTCACATTCATAACAGGCTGCCTCCAATCTAATCTGTGAACCGTTTGCGCACTACGTTGGACAATATGTTTCTTTTGTATTTGTATTAGAATTGCCCTAAGGTTGTATGTTGTGGTGAAGTTTATTCTGATTAGCATCTGTGAAGTCAATACAATCTGTCTGTTTTTATTGCATTCTTTCCTCTAAATTTCTGGGACCTCTCCCACTATACAGTACCTTTTAAATTTTCCCATGTTACTATAAATGGGTTATCATCCCCAAGTTCATGCAAATGTCCTTCCATGTCTTGGAATGTCTCCCTGTCTTCACTGAAAATTTTGCTGCCTCTATGGCACACCCACCAAGTTTAGAATAAGGAAATATTACATTGATCACACAAACCACTGCCTACTCTTAAAACATGATTTTTACACATCTAATTTTTTTCTTTTGAAAACACATTTATGGAAAATGGGCTACATTTCAAAGAAAAGAAAAAGATGGCTTACCTTGAAAGCAGCCACAGACATTGTGGTCTGCTGGCCCCAGCAGGCCACCATCCCTATGATGGCTATCATTCCCAAAGAGTCACAAATCGCAAACTTCCTAATTAAGGGCCAGACGTACATAGCTATTTTAACGTCGCAAACTGCCCGATTCACAGAATTGGGCTGTTTGCGGCATGAAAAAAGCATTTTGGCATGTATCAATGTTATTTTATGATTCAGTAATTTATTTACCAAATTACAAAATATGTTTGTGAGTCGCTATTTGGAAGGAGTCGCAGTGGTATGCAAGACTGTTTTGCGACCGTGAATGAGGTGGCAAAACAATCACAGTTACCACTAACTTCAAGTTGGTGGTAACCTATTATCAAGCGGGAAGAGGTACGCAGGAGACCCCTTCCCTTTTGTGAATGGAAGTGAAAATATTTTTTCTGAGCAGGTAGTGGTTCAATGGACCACTGCCTATTCTGAAAAAATGAAAAGAAAACTTTTCTTTTTTTTTGTTTGAAACATATCCCGTTTTCCTTTAAGGAAATTGGTGGCATTTAAAAAAAGACAGCTTTATTTAAAAAACAGTAACAGACATGGTGGTCTGCTGTCCCCAGCAGGCCACTATCTGTGAGTGCCGCCATTCCCAATGGGGTCCCAAATTGTGATCTACCTCATTAAAATTAATGCTGTAGGCCATTTGCGACCCCTTTGGGAATCGCTAAATGTGTCTGAGACACATTTGTACATTTAATTTCCCTTGTCTCTAATTGCGATTCACAATGAATCACAATTAGAGACATGCAAAATGAAATGGTCATATATCTGGCCCTTACATTCATGGGGTAGGTGGATTTTCAACCCACTAGGAATCATTAATAGAACCTCAACAAGGTCCATAAATCAGGAACAGCGATTTCCTAATTGTGATTCATGAAAAAAAAGCACTTAGGAAATCACAATTCCTTTACATGACCCGATATTTTTTACTGTGACTGTGTAATTGATTTGAGGTGTAGTAGTACACAGTTTTCTAGTGTTAGCATAATGTAAGCTCAATACTGCTGAGGGCCTGGTTCAGATCTTGGAGGTTTTACCACCAATCCACCGAAGCGGCGGCCCTGAAAACACTGTCAAATTAAAGGTATTCTACAGACTGTATTTAGGTATATTGAGGCAGAGCTGCAGACTGCCATGACGGAGTGCTCTTCCTAGCTGTCAGACAGACGAGTTCTCATTGACCATATTTAGATGTTTCAGTCCTGCTGGTTGTGTAGTGCCAGTAGATTGCTGACGGAGGGAGACCATTACTGGACCCAATAGACATTGGACAATGGTAATGGCTATGGAATACAGGTATGTCACACACACACACTGTACCTAGCTTATATGTGTACACCTGTACCACACATGACACAATACACCACATACACACTTGTATGCATTGCCATTCCATTCCATCACAACACAACACATACATGCGGCAAACAGACATTGACGTACATCCATGACAACATACACACACAATGCACCTGCACACAACACAACAACCAACACACCTACACACTCATCTACACAAATATACTCACACAAAACACAACTACACACCTCAAAACGACTGCCACACAACAACACACACATGAAAGTTGCAGGCAGCAACACAACAAATACAACAAAATATCATATGCATATGGCACACATACTGACAAAACCACATCACCCACTCCAGCTCCCTCCACCTCAACTAGTCAATCGCATTGTACACACAAATATACGTACTGACTCACATACACAACTGAAAGCACAACTTGACAGGTACAGGTCCTCTTGCAATGTGCACACTTCGACATGGTCTGATTGTACCATCATTGTTGTGCCAGCATTAATTTGGCAATAACTACTGACACCAAAATGACAATTGTGTATGTGTGCGATATGTTTCATGTACCAGTGTGTCCCCATCCATGTCTGACCCAATTGTGACCCTGACATGCATGGCACAGTAATTAAAAAAAATACTGTAACATGCATAAGCCTGCAGTGGTCCCGAGCTGTGGTCCAGTGGCAGCTGCAACGGAAGGTGTTGTCCAGTCATGTCCAGTCGGAAATGGAAGTGGATTCAGGAAAAAAGGTAGGTTTTTCCTCCATTCTTCCCCATTTTGCCAGCTCAGATAGGAGGTCAGACTGCCACAGATAGCTTGGCGGTGAGGCACATCCAAATCTGCAAGGGGGTAAAGATGGCTGGAGTCTCGCCGTCAACCACTATTTACTATAGTGCTATCTACATGGATGGGAATCCTTGGAAGAGTCGGTGGGACTCAGGCGCACTTACGCATATGGGACAGCCAACAGGAACGTTACCGCCAAAATCTAAATCAGACTCCAAGTGTTTATGCCATGGGTAGTTTGCAAAGTATATTCTTTAATATCACTGTTATAATGTGAATATCTACAGCAACAATATCTTTTGACTAAATATTGTAGGAAAACGAAATAGTCACTTACTTTAATTAATGCAAATGTGCACTGTTTTTGTACAGCTCACTGTGCAAATTTTCACGTGGTTCGTCCATATAAAATCACTCTTTGTACCCCTTTTCTGCCCATTTACAAATTGTACATTTTAACATATTGAAAAATGAAGACAAATATGTTTCCTTATTTTCATGCTGTTTACTATTAGTGTTCAATATTTGGATCAAAATATTTTAAGTGTTGTAAAAAGGAATTAATTTAGAAAAACATATGCAGACGGTAGTGGTTACTAAGTCATCGGTTTTCAGTACAAAAAAACAGACGCTTGAGAATATTGATTGTTCTTGAAATGAAGATAACAGAAGGATGTTCAGACCGAAAATACGTGATAATTGTCTTTCCTATGTATATTTAGTGTTGTTGTCTTTATTTTGGCTATACAGTCAACTAGACCTTGAACGATTTCAGTAAAGTCACCAAAACCACACACTGGAGAACTGAACCCTGCATCACCGTAGGAAGCTAATAGTCAAAGTAATAGCTTTCTAAACATGATGAGAGTCAAAAAGAAACCACTTAGCTTTCTAAAGCCAAAATCAATAGTTCATTTATCTTGAGCAGGGCGGCTGTAGCTGTTTCACTGGCAAGCAGCATGACTTGTCATGGGACAAGCTCCCTTTGTCCAGAACAGCGTGAACATTTGTACATGCATGCACAATTAGCTCTTTGGTGTTTTGCCCCTCTTCACGTCATTCACAGGTGTGTCGTGTATAAGCCGTGGAAACCGAACGGACACTTCGTCTGAAATTGATTTATTTTTAGACAGAAGCAAATACTGCACGTTTTTGAGCAAAAGGATAGTATGTCTTAAGAAAGGTTAGAAAATTAGCTGAGTGGTACATTATGTGTCTCTGTCTGATTTGTGTAGTACATTTTGTGGCATCATTATCTGTAATGCGCTTAGATATTACTACAAAACAACTCTCAATGCTTTTGAAAATGTAACAGGGGTAGCTGAGAAAAAGTTAGCAATAAGTTCGAAATGCATATTTGTTAACAGCATAAAGCTCATCGTGTATGTAAAAAAGGAAACGCTTGTCTTTGTATCCATGGAAAGTCGTCTCCAGCAGAGTTGGGATCTGCATGCTCACACTTACAGCTGAAAAGATGGGCCTCTTTTATTATAGCCATGTTGAATATGTTTAACACCTGGCCCTGGAGTGTGGTTTTTTTATCTGCATTGTCACTGTGAAGGAAGCTCAACTTTTCCAGTTACTGACAGGAAACGTGACCTTCTCACGGTTGTGTGAGTTAAATACAGTGAGTACCTCTCCAGTGTGGTTCGGAGAGTCGGGAAGGGTACCCCATTTAAACTACATGGTGGGAGTGAAATGGAAGCTCTCTTTGCCTCAGCGCACACCAAAGGGTGGTTTGACAAGTAGTTAGAATGTCCCAGAAGATTAGGGGTCACACAGCCCATACTCAGATAACTAAAATATAGGGTAACTTGAATAAATAAAATATGTGGTAACTCATTGAGACAAGTGAACAATGGTTAGAACAGCTACACATTTTGTTGGGGACTTTTATCCTTAAGTGTAAGGAATGTATCGAAACAAACATGGGATATAGATGCCTTGTGATCTTGATTGAGCTTCCAGCTGGTTTGGTAAATCCTTTTCTTTTCCCTTCACCCTATGGGGAATAGTATTTTTCCTAGAAGGGTACCCTTTTGTTCCCATTCAGGACCTTGGCGTGAGCACTGTGGGGGCCGTCTGTGCTCTGGAAGAAAGACATCTATTATTAGTTAGATACAAAAAGGCCTATGAAATGTCACTGGCCAGCATTCTCACCGGCTGTTGCTTACATCAATCCTCAACAAAAGGATAAATGGGACACATTAGACACTTATATATATTGCTTTAGAGGTACTTATCACTGAAATTCTAGTCTAGGCTATTTACAACACAGTGGTATTTACTACAAAAATATTGTGACACACAAATCCCATTGTAAAAAACAATAATGAAAATGTCTATGTTCTTGCATGCCTACGAAAATATTGATGAAAAATATTATTAACAAAATTATTGGAAGTAACAATAATATCGAGGTCAGAAATATAAAGTACAAATTATTGACAAAATAAATATAATACAAGTAAAATATTTGCATTAAAAATAACGACAACTAAACTGCTGTTCTAATTCACATAAATAAAAAGTGTAATTTTGCATATTTTGCTGTAATTTCTGGCATTTATCTAAAAGCAAATTGCGCACACCCCTACTTCACACAGCATGGAGGATGGAAATTAGAAGCAGGTTCCCATGATCACTTCCCCAGACCACCCCTTTTCAGTCCTCCAAATACTGTAACCCTCCCTTCATCATTCTTATGTCCTAAATTCTGTGCACTTCGTATTCCCTTTCTAAATTCACTCCCACTGACATAGGATGTGAAGCAAGCCATGTCTTTGCAGAACAAGATTTTAATAAAGGAAAATAAAAACGTGGCTTTCTTTGACTAGGGCAACTCAATTCTAACAGCAAATGGATTCACAATCTGTTCCATAACATGTAGACAGACATACTTTGTTTGCAATTCAAAAGATTTTTTAAATACAATTTTTTTTCAAGTAACCAAAGGTCACCTACAAAAATACTAAGGTTCAGGATTTCTTTTAAAATCAGCATAAAGTTAATAATCCTCTATCACATTTTACAAAGTTTCCTGTGCATATTTAAGAATGTTAAGTTTTCTTGCATAGAAAAATGTGAGGGAAATATAGACTGTTCGAGATAAAAGATATAGGGATGATTGCTGTAGCAAATCCGCATTTTCTGAATGGTCACCTCCGATTTTACATCTTTCTCTAGCACCTATTTTACTGGCATTAGAACTCTGTGGCCTTTACCCCTGCTAAATAGGAGTAAGATACATGTGATCACCCTTAAACCATGATCACATTGGTTTATCCCTGGATGACATATTTACCCTTCCTATGAATCCTTCATAGATGGTGTAGGAAATGTACCCAGGGCCTGAAAGTTAAATGCCATCTGGACTGCATCACCTATTGTGCCATCCAAAGGTTTGGCCTGCAGCCTAAAACCCTGCTGTCAAATGTGTCACAATAGCTTTTTTTGGCAAGCAGGAACCTTGCTTTACATATTATTCGGTTGCCCCCTAAGTACACCTTCTCTCCTACATGGCAAGGTGCCTGATATGTAAAAGTGAAACATGGGTGAATGTAAAGTTTGCATGATCCTACAGTGAGTAGATTAGTAAAGACATTTTCACTGCCAGGACTGTTGCTAGAGCCTAGAAAATGTCAAAACGTAAATGTAGCTTTTTTGACAGGAAACAGTTAAAATAATTGTCCAAAGTCTATTTTTTATATTTATGAAAAGTCCAATTAACTGCTGACTTTACATTTTTAATAAATATTTAGGAATGTAACTTTTAGGAAGTTAACTTGTTCTCTACCTGAAGCTTCTGGAAGCTAATTTGCATTAGCCTATCAATAGCAACCCAGCCAGTGCTTAACCTTAATGGGGAGTGAAACCTACTTCCAGAGCAGAACCATAGTTTAAGCCTATTGACAGGATGGACTTGGTGTTGCATATGAGAGCCCTATCAGCTCAAGAAGAACAGCTGAGGAATTTCATTCACTTGAAGGGGACAGACGTAAAGCCGCCCATTCATAGTTTAGAGTAAAGGAAGATCTGAAAAAGGTAAAGCCTTGGCTCCCAAGACCAACATCAACCACGCTGGCTCTGAACCCAGTAGAAGGAAATCTACCCAGAGAGCGAGTTTTGAGTGGACACTGAAGGGGTGACTTTTCATGCCCCCATACACACACTTCTGATGGACACACAAGCTCCCTACAAGGGCAGAATGCTGTGCCATCTTGAATTTCCATAAAAATTGTGTAATGTTGGATGGTTTTCTGTAAGACAATGAAGATGTGCAAGCTATAAATGTGGCACCCAAAACCCTTTCTAGGTCTGCTGAAGATCAAAAGATAGGAAAATCAGCTGTCTATGTACTGAGAAGAACCATGAAGGACAGGACCTACTCTCTTGTACAAGGACATACATGTGGACTCCAAGGTAAGTTGGCTTGACCAAATAAACATTGAAACAAAGTAATACTGTTGCTGTTATTACCTAATTTTGAGCAACACCCTATTTCTTGATCAACCTTTGAGGAGCCAGTAATACTAGATGAGGAAGCCTCACTCACATCTTATGGTATCCCTAAAATATACACTCTTACAATAATACAAGGATTGTATTTCCATTTTTCATCAAGCTATATGAAAACATTCACCTTCAGCATCAACTATGCAACCAATAGTCAATTTGCTTTTGAAATAAATATGTGTACCCCTAGTATATGCTCCAGCAATGTATGCAACAAAACATAATGGCTTACTCCTAGAATTACCAGTCTTCCAAACCACTGAAAAAAATATTTTCGTGGACTACTTTAAAACATTTGGGTTGGTGGTGCACCGCACAGGACTCCGGCAGCAATCCAAGTTCCATACACCACGGTGAAACGTATATAACAATACTCTAAACCAGGAGGACAAAACTAGTGATGCTGTGGAGGGCTGGCCTAGTTCTTTCCAAAGCACATGTGGAAGAAAGTGCCCTACCCTCTATGAATTCATTGACTTTTTTCCAAAAGAACACAGTTAACAGGACCTATGCCAAAAACAAGGCCTATCACAAAAACTATGACCTGAAGCCTTCAAAACAAACTTGACAAATGCCGAAAATGTTAGCTGCCGGCAAAGTCCAACACTTTGAAAACAATCTAGGATGAAACAGAAGGACTACATAGAAGCAAATACTGCATACACATCATAGCTTTTATTTGTCACTAGTAAAATATCAGAAATGTCAAAATACTCCATCATCCAATGCAATTCATTAGTTATTCAATAGTACAATTGGCATTTATAAACTGGGGTGATAAAGCCAGACAATAAAAAAAAAAAAAAATTGTGCTTACAATACAATAAAAAGGTAAAAAAGTAATTTCAAAATTAAGCGTCATACTCTACAGGGAGTGCAGAATTATTAGGCAAGTTGTATTTTTGAGGATTAATTTTATTATTGAACAACAACCATGTTCTCAATGAACCCAAAAAACTCATTAATATCAAAGCTGAATATTTTTGGAAGTAGTTTTTAGTTTGTTTTTAGTTTTAGCTATGTTAGGGGGATATCTGTGTGTGCAGGTGACTATTACTGTGCATAATTATTAGGCAACTTAACAAAAAACAAATATATACCCATTTCAATTATTCATTATTACCAGTGAAACCAATATAACATCTCAACATTCACAAATATACATTTCTGACATTCAAAAACAAAACAAAAACAAATCAGTGACCAATATAGCCACCTTTCTTTGCAAGGACACTCAAAAGCCTGCCATCCATGGATTCTGTCAGTGTTTTGATCTGTTCACCATCAACATTGCGTGCAGCAGCAACCACAGCCTCCCAGACACTGTTCAGAGAGGTGTACTGTTTTCCCTCCTTGTAAATCTCACATTTGATGATGGACCACAAGTTCTCAATGGGGTTCAGATCGGGTGAACAAGGAGGCGATGTCATTAGATTTCCTTCTTTTATACCCTTTCTTGCCAGCCACGCTGTGGAGTACTTGGACGCGTGTGATGGAGCATTGTCCTGCATGAAAATCATGTTTTTCTTGAAGGATGCAGACTTCTTCCTGTACCACTGCTTGAAGAAGGTGTCTTCCAGGAACTGGCAGTAGGACTGGGAGTTGAGCTTGACTCCATCCTCAACCCGAAAAGGCCCCACAAGCTCATCTTTGATGATACCAGCCCAAACCAGTACTCCACCTCCACCTTGCTGGCGTCTGAGTCGGACTGGAGCTCTCTGCCCTTTACCAATCCAGCCACGGGCCCATCCATCTGGCCCATCAAGACTCACTCTCATTTCATCAGTCCATAAAACCTTAGAAAAATCAGTCTTGAGATATTTCTTGGCCCAGTCTTGACGTTTCACCTTGTGTGTCTTGTTCAGTGGTGGTCGTCTTTCAGCCTTTCTTACCTTGGCCATGTCTCTGAGTATTGCACACCTTGTGCTTTTGGGCACTCCAGTGATGTTGCAGCTCTGAAATATGGCCAAACTGGTGGCAAGTGGCATCGTGGCAGCTGCACGCTTGACTTTTCTCAGTTCATGGGCAGTTATTTTGCGCCTTGGTTTTTCCACGC
Organism: Pleurodeles waltl; assembly: GCF_031143425.1. NCBI lineage: Eukaryota > Metazoa > Chordata > Amphibia > Caudata > Salamandridae > Pleurodeles > Pleurodeles waltl. The sequence continues at coordinate 126,330,358 of NC_090436.1, read as the reverse complement.
AATTCTTGCGACCCTGTTGACTATTTTGAATGAAACGCTTGATTGTTCGATGATCACGCTTCAGAAGCTTTGCAATTTTAAGAGTGCTGCATCCCTCTGCATGATATCTCACTATTTTTGACTTTTCTGAGCCTGTCAAGTCCTTCTTTTGACCCATTTTGCCAAAGGAAAGGAAGTTGCCTAATAATTATGCACACCTGATATAGGGTGTTGATGTCATTAGACAACACCCCTTCTCATTACAGAGATGCACATCACCTAATATGCTTAATTGGTAGTAGGCTTTCGAGCCTATACAGCTTGGAGTAAGACAACATGCATAAAGAGGATGATGTGGTCAAAATACTAATTTGCCTAATAATTCTGCACTCCCTGTATATACTTGTCAATACACACTAAATTATGTTCCCCCACCCAGGCTTATACAAAGCCAACCATCCGTTAAGTGGAGCCCTAATTTTCCAAGGTTTTATTAATCTAAGGTCATGACTAATAACCTCCTTTTCAAGGCATATAAAAAGATATACTCCAATCATCATGCATTATAATCCTGTGCTTCCCTTTGTAGTCATGCTTGTGCAACACTCAAAAGAGCCTCAGTAATAGATAAAAAAGTGTACCCCAACAAATGTGATAGTGTATTAGGGGAATATACATTTATGATAATTTTGGGTTCTAGTAGGATTTATTCCTAAAAACTCTTTTGACTTGATCAATCATCTTTGACTAGTATAGTACAATAACCAGACATAAAGCACAAATATGTTTGGGATCTGCATGGGGATTTTGGCAGCGGACGCCATTTGAAGTCTCCCTGAGGTCTCATTTGTGCAATCTAAAAGGTATACAATATAGTTCATACTGAATTTTTTAAAAATGAACCTTAAGTTGAGAGCTATTGAGCATACCTTGTGATAAGTAAATGCTCTGAATGACCTCTACTAGGGAAAACATCCAGTTCAAGTTTTGTTTCCACTTGCTAGTCAAATGACTGATATTAACTTCTGGATTCTTAGAGCACATAAGGATTTTACAAACGGTACTAAGAGATCCATGGTTCAATGTCCTAAATTTTTTTTTCTTCAAAAAATCATTATGATCTAATACTACCTCTTTCATCTTCAGATGTACCCAAAGGTCCCTTAACTCTAAGTACTTAAAGGATGCCTACTTTACATAAATTCTTTAACTAGATCATCAAATGATCTCCTTATTCCATTAGTATAAAATTGGCCAAAAGTGTGAAGATGCAGATCCCTCCATCAGTTTAATCTCTGTCATAAAGGAAGAATGGCAGTTTAGGATTATACGAGAGTGAAGGATAGCAGTTGAAACTTAACACTTGACACGTTGTTTTCATGAAGTGTCAAATGTACTGCTATACCTGGTTTAAATCATACATGTCATACAGGTTTAAAAACCTAACAAACCTTTTTTGGGTAATCTATCCAGGTTATAATAACTTGTCAGAGGCTTAACCACTCCTGAAAGTCCATAGATAAGCGAGGCAAGTATATATAGCCAAAAGGAAGAAAATGATATACCACCCTGATTATGTGGGAGCTGTAAATACCATATGACATATTGTGCTTTATTATGTTGGCAGATACATCTCTGACAGCTTGATCCAAACCTTTTAATGAATGAGTTTGACTGAGAAAGCAGAAAATACCTAAATAGATCAAGAAAACACAGTAAAAGTAACATTTTAATTATGTCATACCTATCTATTAGGCAAAGATGTAATATATCATATTTCCTAAAGACCCCGAGTGAGTTTGAATATACATCCTCATAATTCAAATTAATGATCTTCACCATGTTAAGAGAGATTCAAACACCAATATACATTAGAAATATGACAAAGGGAACATTAGGAGTCTCAGGGATAGCACCCATTAGGATCTCCATCTTATTAGTGTTCAATTTGTAGCCCAAAACTAGCCCAAAATTGGCATCTGGATTCTCTCTTGACATAAGAGCACTAAGAGGTGAGCTAGTAAGTATGACTATATAATCTAGAACTTTAACTTCAAAAGTATACAGACACAAAGGTTGAATATACATAGCTCATTTTAGGGCCTGGATAAAAGGCTCTAAATATAGGGGAAACAACTGCAAGGATAACAGGCACTCCTGCCTAGTACCACTACTCATATAAATAGGGCCTAACAACAGCTTATATGTACCATTTGAATGGCTGATGCATATAACACCTTTGTACGCCATATGAAGTCATTGCCAAAGCCCATCAAGACCAAAGAAACCACCAGGACATCTTGTTGAATGCCTTTTCTGCATCCAACAGGATCATCCTGGTTGGCCGACTCAATACCCTACCTACCTCGAGTGATAGCTAAGCTGATATGCAAGGTTGTGTTGCATGCTGAAATTAAACCATGCTATATTGATCCACTAAATCAGTAATAACCACAGCAATGTGATTTATAAGTATTCAGCTGTAAATTTTTGAGTCAAAATTAATCAGAGAAATTGAGTGATAAGAGCAAGTGCACGAGGGATCATTCTTCTTCTTGTCAAAAACTGCTAGGAATGCCTTGCTCTAAGATCCTGGGACAGATCATGCTACGGCTTGGGAGTTAACTATTGCGCTACTACTGCGGTACTTTTAATTATGTTAAACAGCATTTCATTGGCTTAGAACTCAGTTGTAGGAAACAGGAAGTGTGCATACAGCTTTCTTTATTTTCAGCAGAATCTGGCACTGGTGTTCTGTCAGTTGATTTAGTCTTACAGAATTTAAATACCTTGCCATCATTCCTTTGGGGTCTAAATATTTTCCTTATACAAGGTAAAATATAATTCCTTAAACACCGACAGGATACAGCTATGCCCTTTCAAACCATAGCTCTAACACAATCCAACAGAAACACAATAAAGTATCAAAATAAAAAAATAAGTAACTGATACCCAACCAAAACATGAATAGTTGTTCATGTTTTACAAAAATTAACAAAATAATCATGTATTTCTTCATTCTGAAAATAATAAATGTTAAAGGAAATAAGCAAAAAACATTTTTCTAACTTTAAATGATATTGTTCCTTAAATATTATTAAACGTACAAAGACATACTAACCAATCAATATGCAGAAATAAAATATTTAATTCCATTAAAGCATCACAACATTAATTTAACTTAACAACTGTAACATTTTAAGATTCAACATTTTTAATGCAAATCAATGCATGAAACGTGCATGCTCTACAAATAGAGATCACAACAATAGCATCATAAATCTTTATTATTTCACACCCACCTTTCCATATGTAATATAAAAATAGTGACAGTTATTTAAATGAATATCTCTTGAAATCTAAACCCTAATCCACATAAGAAATCTATTCTAAAAGAAAAGGCCACAAAATGCAAACATTGTCTTTATAAGGTAGTTATATTTAGGACTTAGGGCCTGATTACTACTGATGGAATACTCAATCACAAACATAACTTATATCCCGCCCGCCATTTTACAAGTTGCATAGCATATAATGGAACTTGTAATACGGCGGATGGGATATCTGCCACTTCATAATCAGGCCTTAAGTATCCATGGAAAAAGCATTTTTTTCACTCGACTATATCTTTGATGCCTTTTCCAAAAAAGTGTTCTCTAGGGCCTTGTTGAGCATGGAAGCTTTCCGGGTGATCTGTTGAGCGGGGGCTGAGGAAAAGGAGGGGGGTCACAAAAAGTATATTTCCAAAGTTAATTTCCATAGATATTTTAGGCACAACCGCAGCCAAAACCGCTGAACGGAATTACACCAAATTTAGCAGAAAGGTATCTCTTGGTTTAAAAGTGTCCTTTTTGTTATTGGGTGTACATCTCTTAAGAAGTTTTTGAGATTTTTAAAATAAACTAAATGTGTACATCTGGGCAGTGCCTATGCACAGATCTCATGGTGAGATCTGATTGGCTGCCAGCACTTCAACCAGGAAGGCTGGCAACCATCTTGGGACCAATACACATGATAGCACCCCAATGAAATGCATTGTAGAGAATGGCAGATTTTTGAGGGTCACAAAAAAGAGAACGTATAAAGGGTGATAACAGATTTTACTTACAATATAACTCATTTGTTGATGGTGCCATACTAATTTTTGGAATTGTGGTGTGTTCTAAGGTGTTTTTACCCTGTGAAAAGCCTCCTGCTGGGATTTCATGAATCATGTTTGAGAGTAAACTGTTTTCTCACCATTTTCCCATAGTGGTTACGGAAGGTGCTCTAGAAGCTAAAATGAGAGACAATTTTCCATAAATTCACACTATCTTTCTTAGCAATAGGAGAATTAAGTCTGAAATTCTCAGTAAAACATGTACTTCCAACAGGAGCAGCCTGTCAGTTGAATCCCTTGTGTTCTACTTCAGCCTCCTAGAGTGATCTAAAGAACAACAAGAGCACTAACAGTCTTATGTATGACAAAGGTGTGGCACACCTGAAGCCATCTTTGTTGTATCTAGGTAACTAGATGCTCCTCTGCAGATTCTAGAATGGGAGACAGCAGAGAAGCAGGCCGTTGCTGAGAAGAGAGGACGTGTTCAGGGGTTGTTACAGATGATCTTAATAAACCTATTTCATTCTTCAATTTGTGTCCGACATCGTAAAAGTGGCAACGAGAATGGGATGCTGAACCACCATTAACCCGCATTACAGTGTCAGCTTTAACTTGGTGAACAACTCCTGGTTTTTGTATTGTGAACGCTCAAGATGTTCCCGTGAAAATTGACTTGCTGTGGAGCTGAGCACTGACAGTGGTGAGTTACTGCGAAGATCGTGGATGGAAGTTATTCTGTCCTTGTCAAATAATAACGGGCGAAGCGATGCTGGTACTGCGTGCAAGCAAGACTGAAGTTGAATAAATTTTATGCAGCGCGTGAAGTTTCGTAGCACATGCATTCTGTGTATGGCGGTGTACATTTGAAGTGAAAGCTCGCTGAAGTTAAGCCATGAGCTGTTGTGAAGTACAGCGGTGTACATTCAAGTGAACGCAGGTTGAAGTGAAGGAGGGAACCATTTTGTGTCATTGGCTAAATACACGTCGTTGCCAAGGCATTTGGGAGGAATTACTCAACTCACCGTAAAACCGGACCATGGCAGGATTCCTTGAACACTGCGCGAGCAGGAAGTTGACTTTGTGCGTGTGTCATCATCGCAAGCAGCTGTTGAGCACGAAGCACAGTGATTAGCCAACGCCATTGGGTGTTGCTTAGCAACTCAAAAAAGCAGGAAATACTTGGAGGAATGTATGTTGAGGCGCATCAGGCAGGAGTTTGTTTTTGGAGACTGGGTTAGCTGTTGCTTAGCGATGCAACAACACAGACGAGTGTGCATTAAAGAGACTGAACTGCGCGTTAAAGGAAAAAAAAGCTGTGATTCATTCCATGTTAAAGAAACATTTGTAGCTATTTTGGTCAACTGTTACAGTATCGACATTAACCTTAAAGTATTCTATTGACTCTGTACTTTTATTGACTACAGTCAAGAGCCCATCCTATTTATCTTGACTTGATTAATAGTGAAATTAATAGTGCTTAGTATGTCGTTAACATGGATGTGTCTTCTATAATTGCACCTCCAACATTTTTTTTATACCCCAGGTACCCCAGTTATTTTGTGGAAAGATTGGAGTGAGTCATTTGAGGCCTATCTTGAGGACGTAGGGGGGGAGAGGTATGTAGCATCTCGCAAGTTAGCTCTTCTCAAACACAATTTGGGTATTGAGGGGAGGAAAGTGTTAAAGACATTGCCTATGCAACTACATCCAAACAGGATGGTGATGGAGATGATGTGTCAGTGTTGGATGATGGTGCAGCTGATGAATATGAAAATGGAGTGAAAGCCTTGGAGGATAATTTTGGGAAAAAATCAGCATTGTGGTGGAAAGGCACAGGTTTTTTTCAAGATCACAAATGACAGGTGAGAGTGTGGAACATTGGCTTGGACTTGCAAGTTTAAAGACGCATGAGGAAATCATAAGGGGTCAATTTACAAATAGGACAAACAATACAAAAGTTCAGGAAAGGTTTTTAGAATTGAAGGATCCTTCTTTACAAAAGACAATAAATATAGCGCGTGGAATAGAAAACATGATGAGATATGTCAAGGAACTTAATGGAGAACCAGAGAATGGTAAATGTGATCATACAAAAGGAAATGTGGTGTATAGAGGAAACAAAAATGTTGCTGGAAATGACAAAACAAGTAGTTCTAGTGGTGACAGAATGTGCTACAGATGTGGTAGTGTAAGATATAATGCAGATGCTGAGACGTGTCTAGCACTTAGGGGGAAGTGTTTCAAATGTAAGAAAAACTGACATTTCTCTTGTGTTTGCAAATCTGGAAATCGCAAAGGAAATAGTCATGCGGTAAATGTTGTTAGTGAAGGCTGTGATGAATTTGCGAGTGATGACGAGGATAACAATGTGGAAGTGTTGGCTGTGTATGAAGACTGGGTAGGGTGGATTAAGGAAGGATTTCTCCCACCAAAGTGTACTGTAAGAATCAATGAGAAGGAGGTCAATGTTTGGGCTGATTCTTGCTCCCCGTATACTATGATTGATACAAAAAATATCTGGGAAATGCTGTACAACTGCAATTTATGTATACTTGACTTTGAACCGGAGGGTTACTGTGGGGTGAAGTTGCCTCTATTGGGGTATTTCAATGGAAGATTAATGTATTAGGACAGACACATGGAAGGGAAGCTGTATGTGGTACAAAAAGGCAGAGCCCTATTAGGATGGAAAGATTAAAAAGCATTGGGATTCATACTTGATCCTAACCATTTTGAGCAAGATTTACTTACTCAGGAAGCATAGAAGGCTAACTAGAAGATTTGGGGCCAGATGTATGAAAAAACCCCTTAGAGAATCGCAAATAGCGATTTTTAAGAAATCGCTATTTCTGAGTCGCAAAATGCAATGGAACAAAATTGCGATTCGGAAATAGCGATTTCTTAAAAATCGCTAATGCAAATTGCGAGGTCCAAGTACCGAATCGCAAAAATATTTGCGATTCGGTATTTCAAAATCGCAAATTGCGAAAACGGACACCTGGCACAGCCTGATGACATCACAAGCAGGAAGTGAGTCAGCCCAAGCTGTTTGCAGGAACCACACCCACAGGAGCAGCAGAGAGTCACAGACCAGCCCCAGGGAGCAAGTTTGTGAGCCAGAAAGGACCTGACATCAACATGGCCAATGCTGCTAATGGGAAGGAGAAGGGAGAGAGGAAGAGGGAGAGGAAGCTGAAGTTCAGTGAGCAAGAATTGGAGTTGCTCACTGAGGAGGTGGTCAGGAGCCATGACCGGCTATTTGGGAAGAGCTCACTCCAGGTCCCAGAGAGTGAGAAGCGAAAACTCCGGGCTGACATCCAGACCAAAATCTGCACAGTGGGGGTTGCGCAGCGCTCAGTGGAGGAGATAAGAAAGAGGTGGTATGACCTGCGTTCCCGTGCCAAGGAGAGGGTGACCAGCAGGCTAAAGGAGGCAAGGAGCACAGGAGGCGGACCATCAACCCAGACACCCTCCACCCCCATGGAAGACCTGGTAGAGTCCACACTGCTTCCAGATATTTGATGTCGCAAATTGCGAGACGCAAAATGTGACACGCAAAACCATCTTGCTTCGCTAAAAATGGCAAATTTTGCAATTCCTTGTTTTTGGCCTGCGAATGCCTTTCATGCATCGCAGACCACGTTTTTGCATTCGCAAACACCCGATTTCTGCGATTCGCACCGTTTGCAAATGCAAATTCGTTTGATACATCTGGCCCTAGATTTCCAAAGCTGTTTACTGACAACATGGGTTGTCAAGAGAAGTTTGAGCATCGCATTGTTTTAAAATCAGATAGTACACCTAGAGGTCACAAACTGAGGAATGTTCCCTTAATTTTATGAACCCAGCTTATGGAAGAATTGGATTGTGTGTGTGCATCGGGAATAATAGAACCAATAGAATCTTCAGATTGGTTAAGTCCCATTATATTGGCGCAAAAGGCTAATGGCAAGTTGCACATGTGTGTGGACTTAAAGGACCTCAATTTTTAGTGTTAAGGATGTGAAATATTTTTCAACAATCGATTTATGAAATGCACATCATCAAATACGTTTGCATCCTAACTCAAAACATCGCACATCCTTCATCACCCCCGAGGGTGCGTTCCAGTTTACATGCATGCCATTTGGTTTAACGTCAGCAAGGGTGTCTCAAATGTACTACTTTTCCAGGACGATATCTTAGTGTTGGGTAAGGATGTTGGAGAGCATGATTCCACAGTGAGGGATGTGCATTCTAAGCTAGAAAAGGCTGGGTTGACTGTTATTGAGGAGAAATGCAAGTTTGGAGTATCAAAAGTAGATTATCTTGGTCAGACATTTTTGAAAGAGGGGGTAAAACCCAAGCTTAAACTTATGGAAGCGATTGAACGTGTACCTCCACCAAGGGATAAAGAACAGTTGAGGTTGTTCCTTGGTCTGGGCGAGTATTATTCAAAGTTTGTGCAGAATTTTGCTGACAAAGTGCATGTGCTAAGGAAACTAATGAAGAAGGGTGTGAAGTTTGAGTGGACATGTGAGTGCCAATCAGTGTTTGACCGAATCAAGGAAGAGGTTGTACAGGCAGTGGCATTCAAACCTTTTGATCCCAAGGATCAGACGGCAATTGTGGTTGATGCTAATGCATATGGTTTGGGTGCTGTTTTGATGCAAAAGAAAAATGGACATGAGCGTGTGGCAGCTTTTGCCTCAAGAACATTAAAGGGTGCAGAGGCGATGTATTCTGTGGTCGAAAAAGGGGCATTGGCATGTTGGTGGGGTGTAAGCTATTTGAGAACGTTTGTCTGGGTAATTGTTTTTGAGTTGCGCACCGACCATAAACCCCTAATCAACATATTCACCACGAAAGGGGCAGATAAAGCTACCTCAAGGATTGCAAAGTGAATTTACTGGCTACAGTGGTATAACTTTACACTCAAATATGTTCCAGGCAACAAAAATTGGAATGCCGATTGTTTGCCTAGGTCACCATTGCTAGATGAGAGTGAAGATGGAGATGTGCACAAAGATGAGGAATGGTTAGTGTGTCTTGTGTGGGTGCAAGAAAGGAGGAAGAGTGGAAACAGAATATAGAACAGGATGAAGTTTTGAAACAACTTAGAGTGTGTTTGTCCAACAGTTCTAGCCAAACAAGAAATGAAAGGCGGGAATGTGGGGACTTTAGGATGATATGGTCTTAGTTGTTCTCAGTTGACCGTATTTTGAGGAGGAGTGGAAGGCTGCTTTTGCCCACTAGTTTAAGATCTAAATTGCTGGAAATACTTCATGAAGGTCACTGTGGCATGTCAGCATGAAAAGAAGGGCTCGTATTGACATTTGGTGGTTGGGTCTGGACAAAGATAGTGAAAGGTTTGTGCATCAGAGCGAGGCACGCATGTGCAGTGATAAATCCCACAAGTCCGAGGAGTCACCTATGTCATGTACGGAGGTACCAGAAAAGCCTTGGCAAAAATTAGCCATGGATGTATGTGGACCATTCAGGGGCAAAGGCATAGAAGGAAAATCTGCCATTGTTTTAATAGACTATTACTCTAAATGGCCGGAAGTGGCTTTTGTCAGTGAGATTACATAATAAAGTGCAATAAGTCTTTGTGAGGAAGTGTTCAGGAGAGAGGGTTACCCTGAGTGTATAGTTTCAGACAATGGACTGCAATTTACCGCTGAGGAAGTTCAAAAGTTCTTGAGTGAGGTGGGACTTTCTCATTACAGAATGGCGTTATATCATCCTAGAGAAAATGGCTTTGTTATAAAGGAATGTGTACAACTGTGTATGGTCAGTGGTACAAATGCTAAGGACGTAATCAAGGATATGCTGAGGAGTTATCGCAACACACCACACTCAGCAACAAAAGAAACTCCTTTCTGTTTATTGAAAAACAGGCATGCGGGCACAAAAGTGACTCCACTGTGGAAGAACAAAGATAGGCAGAGCGAAGCTGATAACAAAGTGCTGGTCCAGAGTGTAAATAAATACCAGGAGAAATATGTCAATAGACACAATGACAAGTTGAAGAATGTTGCTCGGAGTTTTAGGGTAGGCGACTGGGTACGGACTTCTCACATGGGTTGTCCTAAATCTTGTGTGTCAAAATGGTTGCGACCCAAAGAAGTAAAAAGGGTGTTTGAAAATAGTGTATTGTTAGATGACAACAAAAAATTGAATATTATAAAAGTAACGTCATGTAATGAACTAGAATATAAAAAGTGGAAGGAACGAGTGGAGAAAAACAAGGTATCTTCAAGTGAGTTGGTGCCCCATTGCAGAAAAAAAAGAAAGTGAACATATAAAAAGGAAACCTGTCTGATATAGAGATTATGTATGTGAATAATCTTCAAGCAGTGTTTGCTAGCAGAATGTAGCAGGTATGTTTGTTGAAGTGTTATACAATTAAGTTATGTTTATTAGTTTATTGTTGATAGCAGATACGGTTGTAGCATGACATTTTTATTTTAAAGAAAGGAGATATTTTGTATCTAGGCAACTGGATGCTACTCTGCAGATTCTAGAATGGAAGTCAGCAGAGAAGCAGGCGGTTCCTGAGAAGAGAGGACCTGTTCAGGCGTTGTTACAGATGATCTTAATAAACCTATTTCATCCTTCAATTTGTGTCCTGACATCGTAAAAATCTTGATTGAATCAAACTGGTAAAACTTAAAACATATAGTTTAAGAAAGGAACAAAAGGAGGGGGTTCATTTTGTCATAGAATTTATGGTTAGTTCTGTCAAAAGCAAAATGAGGACATGCTTTAAGTGAGTTCTCACATATCTTACTCTTCTTTTTCCTTAAAACAGTCTGACATGCGGACTGAAACGTGCACATTCAACAACAGCACAAGACTGCCAGTTAACTCCCTGGTGATCAGCAGCATACAGTGTTCTAATGAGCAACTATAATGTTAATATTCTCTTTATGCCAAAGATGTGGCACATCTGAATGTCATCTTGAGGGAATTGACGCAGAAAATTGAAAGCATTTTCTACAGAGGATACTGTAGTAAACAGTAAAATAAGGGAGCTCCATAACACAGAAGTCTCCCAAGATGGCCACCAGTGTGAAAACAGCAAATTTTTTAGTGTTTTTTTGCAGTTTTACATAGCGCAAACTTGACCTCAAGGTATTGCAGTGCTTTAAATGAACATCGGTTACTTTACACAAAGACACATTTATTTTGGTACATAAAGATAGCAAATAATTTAAAAGTGCTTTGTCGCTATTTGAGAACTCAGAATATATGTCTTCATTTTAGTTTTTTATTGCACTAACCATAATTTCTATGGGAATAAGACCCTCTAATTTGTTTAATTTCTAGAGGAAATGCTTTACGTATTACAGTTTTGAATACATCAAGGTGATGTCAGGTGTTCCAAACTTTTGTAATGAATATAGAATGTTAGCAATCGAGTTGTTTATTAAAATACTGTGAGGAGGCAGATGACATGGGCTTGGACTTGGATAATTGAGGGTAGGGAGGAGGGTGCAGAGGCAACAGGTTCACTCTGCTGGGCAGACAGAAAGGGATGTGGCAGCAGAATGGACCATGGAGGGCAGGGGAAGGGGTGCAGGGGCAACAGACCAACCATGCAAGACAGGCAAGAGAGGATGTGGCAATGTAACAGAACAGTAAGGGCAGACACAAGAGGCAGTGGCAGTACAACCACACATGCCAGCAGACCTGATTCAGTCAGGACCCTCTCCATGTTTGTAAGTCTAAAAGGGCTTTATTTTTTCTGTCTCCTGCCAAAAAATCTCCTCTTTTCCAATGTAAGTCAATGGGGAAAATCAATTGCCCCAGGTTTTTATTTTCAAAATCTTCCTCTTACAAAGTTCAAAATATTGGCAAGTATGGTACATTGGATCACTGAGGCCAGGAGGAATGGGGTATTGACATGGACTTAGATAACAGAGGGGAGCAGGGAGTTGGGCAGGGACACCAAACTGACCTTACAGAGCTGGCGTCAGGTGTTGCAGCAGCACAATACACCACAAAGGGCAAGCGGGAAGGCAGTGCAGCACAACAGAACATGGAAATCAATCTGAAGAGACGGGGACATGCACATGGGCAACAGAGAGCAGCGGCTAAAGAGGCAAGGGCAGCAAGCTGACCATAATGGACAGACAGGAGGGACAGGTGCAGCATAAAGGACCATGAACGGCAGAAGGGAGGGGTAGGGGCATGATTTTGAACCAGACAAGACATGAGGGAGGGAGTGGATAGGGACCAGTACATGGAAAACGGTGAGCAGGGGGCAAGGGGCAGAGTAGGAGTAGTAAACTGACCATGGTGGGCAGGTCGGATGGGCACTGGAAGCACAATGCACCCTGGAGGCTACCAGTGAGACTATAATGGCAAACAGACAGACAACACAGGGAAGGTGGTAATGGTGAGGGGCAGGAAGCTGACCATACAGGGCAAGAGGGAGGGACTGCAGCAACACAGAAGGTCATGCATGGCTAACAGGAGAGATAGTGGCTGTTAACATCCATGGTGGCCAAGAGGGAGGGGGCAGGGGCAAGCACAAAGGATCATGGAGGACAGATGGAATTGGTAGGGGCTGGACAGAAACAAGAGCGGGCATGGGAAGGAGATTCACAACAGACCACGCCAGGTAGGCAGGAGTGGCAGCTGCAGCACAACAGGACATGGAAGGCAGAAGGGAGTGACAGCAAAATGGACCATGGAGGACAGGAGGGAGGGAATAGGGGCAATAGAACTGAGATAGGCAGGGTGGAGGTGAAAGGGACAGATGGCTGTCATCTGACCATGGTAGGCAGGTGAGAGGGGCAGTGGCAGCTCAACAGAACACTCAGAGCAAATAGGATTGGCAATGACAGGTCCATGTAACATGGTGGGCAGAAAGGAGGGAGTAGGAGCCAGCAGACAGACATCAGATGGCGGAAGAAGGAAGGTAAGAGCAGCCAGTTAAGCTCTGAGGTGAGGCAGGAGGGCAATGATGGGGCAAAGAACTGGGCAACAGAAGGCTAGAGGAGTGGGCAGGGACATCAAGGTTAGTGTGGGGCACTGGCAGAACATCAGACCATGCAGGGCAGAGGGAAGGGGCTAGTGCATGGACTCAGCAACAGAAGGCAGGGAGAAGGTGGATGGGCCAGCAAACTAACTGATCAGGGCAGGGGGGAAGGGCAGTGGCAGAACAACAGCCACACAGGGTTGTAATGAGGGAGTAAGGGCACTGATCTGGACAATGGATGGCAAGGAGGAAGGGGGCAGGAGCAGCAAGCTTGGGTGAGGGAGGCACACTGCCACACCAGGCACTGCATCCAAGTCCCCCCACCATGTATTGTGATTGGCATTTTAATTAACATAAAAAAAAACACTGGAAATTCATTGAAAACCCCAAAGGTTGCAGGGACTTTATAGTTAGGAAATATAGGGCCTCATTATGACATTGGCGGCAAATGCCACTCACCGCCACGGTGACGGCAGCCAACATACCGTCGTTGTGGCTACCGACCGTCCATCGAATTATGATCGTAGCCGGAATTCCGCCAGAAGGCTGAGGGAATTCCAGCTACGGTCATGGCGGCGGACGGCGGTAAGGTGGCGCTGCTCACGCCAGAAAAACACCACCTACCGTTTCATGTTCAGGTTCTCCTACAGGAGAGAGGGGTGTGGGTTGTTGTGTGCATGTCTGGGGGTGTGTGTGACTGTGTTTGAATGCGCGCATGCGTGTGTAATGCGTGTGTGCATGAGTGTGTGTGTGTACGTGCATGTTATGTTGTGTGATTGCATGTGTGCCTGGATGTATGTTAGTCAGTGTTGCTGTGAGTGTGTATGAATGTATGCATGCATGGGTGAATGTGTGTATGCATGTGTGTATGGGTGTGTATGTATGTGCGTGTATGTGTGTAAATGTGGGGGGGTCGGTAGGGGAAGAGTGGGAGAGGACTCTGGGGAGGGGGCTGGGGAGACACCTATCAGTGCCTACCACCATTGTTTTCGTTGCCGTACAGAAACCACGGAAACCATGGCTGTGGGCGGGGTCAAAATGCCATGGGCAGCCTAGTGACGGCCGCCGGGCTGGAGACTGTAGTCTTTGGCCAAACCGCCAATGTCATAATAGTGGAGGTGTGTACCGCCAGCCTGTTGGCGGTACTACCTCCACTATTACACCCACCTCCTGGGTCATAATGACCCCCATAATTTAAAAAAACCTTAGAAATGCACTAAAAAACAAAGGTTATAGGGGCATTATAGTTAGGTTCAGATTTTACACAGACAAAATCATTGAAATTCAGCTGCGATAGTTAGAGTTATTTCAAGTAACTATAACTCAGCCCTAAGGTAACTATAATTCACGCCCCCACCATGCACAGTTTTCTCATCAATAATTTTAAAGCAAATGCTATAGTGATATTATCAATGATGTCATAGAAGATGTCATGAGTGGTGTAATATCTAGGGTAATTAGCATAGCACTGCAAGAATGATCCACTAACTTGCATGAACTTTCAATGAAGATGCTGGGTATTCTCATTCAATATGCATGGAAGGACAGCGAGAGGTTACTTGCAGAAATTGACCAGATAACTAGCAACTTACAGAGAATTATGGACCGGAACAAATTTGAAGATGTCTTGGAGAAAATTAACATAAAAATTTACAAATTGGAAGAAGAAATCAAAATCAAGAAACAGAGGAAATCCAATCAAGATTATACAGACTACAAAAATGGACATTTCCTTATAGTTGCCAAAAATAAAGGCATTCAGCAAAGGAGAAACAGTGACAAGAACTATGAATCTCCTACCTGAAGCAGGTGCAAATCGAGATGCTGAGACTATAGAATTAAGATGTTGTAAAAGTTACAACCTCATTGTGGCAGAACAAGGGGAATAGTGAATAGAAATATGTGTATATATATATATATATATATATATATATATATATATATATATATATATATATATATGTACATATATATTTCTAGATATATCTATATATATGTGTGTATGTGTATAGTGAAAATATATATATAGAGAGAGTGAAAAAATAAACAAATAAATATATATATATATATATATATATATATATATATATTTTTTTTTTTTGCCAGTAGGTAGTTATATTCAGGACCATGTTTCTGAAGAAAAAGCAATCTTTTACTTGCCTATATCTTTAGCACCATTTGACAAATCTTCACTAACATTTGCAAAAAAAGTGGCCTGGTGATTCTTGATGCGCTCAGGAAGTTTCGGGTGATCTGTCAAGTGGGGGCCAGGAAAAAGGGGGCTGAAGAAATATTGCATTTCATATGATAATTCCCATAGGACCTGCCAACACGTCTACAGACCAAACAACATTTGAAAGAAAAACCACAAACTTATTCATACACTAATTCATTCACTCAAACATGCCCGCAGAGGCGCCCACTCACACACCCACTCAGACACACATTGTCAGGAACTCCCATGGTGCCTCCTGCGTTATCTGTCAGCATCCCCAGGGATCAGGGTTAAATCATACATCTGTTCTTGGTTAAAGCTTCATGTTTCTAAGTAAACATAATGTGCTGTGTCACACAATTGGTTTTATCACTGCTTGTTTTACCAATGCTTGTTTGCTAATGTGAACAGGTGTAGACATGTGCTTCTAATTGTGTTTGGTGTGGACATGTGCTTCTAATTGGGTGTGGTGACTCATCCACATGTGGATACTCAACTGCTTTCCTGATTGGCTATAAATAGCAGAGTGAAGCATGCCCCCTGCTTGGCTTTGTTTTGCTTCCTGATCTCAGCATCTGATTTGGCAGTCCAGCCCCTGCTGTCATCCTCGTATTCAGGACTTTTGAGGCAATTATTTTCTTCATTCCTGTACCAGCTGACACCAGGCATTCCTCCAGCATTCTGGAAAAGACTGCAGCTAAGTGACTAGTATTCTCCAGGGAGTTTGTTCTTTGAGCGTGACGTTTTCCTAGAACAGCTGGTGTATTTCAGACCTTGTATTTTGGCAGAGTGCTTACCTTTAAGAGACAAATGCATTTCTGAACATTCTACATTATTATTGTAGTTACTTGCCTAAATGTGCCTCAGGAAATCAGCTTGAGCTCAAGTACTACAAAAAGTGACAGAGCAATTTTAAAATAGCATTTACGTGACTTTTCTTTCTCTAATAGCATAACTCTTGGATTTAAATTGAGTCATTCATGCCTGTGTTTCAGGTGTGAGGAATTTGCTTTTGAAGGGTTTTTCACACACACAGTGAAACCAAACCAAACAGTGCCACTCTAACTGTTTAAATCCAGAGTGGACATTTGTATTTCTTGGACTGTTTTTGTTCCTTTTAGTTTAACCCTATGCATGCAGGAAAGTTATACGTGATATAATTAATGCCCTTGTTTGTCTTTCTTGTGCATGATAAGTGCAACCACAGTTCTAATTGTAGTGTGCAACAGTGAATCTCTGTGAAGCCAGCCCTAGTGTTGCAGTACTTATTGTTATGGTACTCAGTTTTTTTTTTTTGGTAATGCAGTGTTAGTAATTGTGCCAACAGTTATTATTATCCAAGAAAAGTGCTAGAGCATCCCGGTGTTCTTCTACCACTCCCATGCCCATTTCAGAAAGAGAGATTCAGTTTCAAGGAAGTTGAGTGCACTAACTCTACTATCACTCTGTCAACAACAACCTGCCCACCGAAGATACAGGGTGCCTGGCTGGACCGGCAAGACATGGCAGTGTTTTGTCTCTTTCTCTTCCACTCACCCTTTCCTTTTGGGACACCTGCTGGGGTTTCTGTGTCCACCAGGAGGTGCCGAGAGGTGTTCCAGGAGGTCGAGGGGCATACCATTGCCCCTACAGACATCCTGCTTTTCAGGTAAGTGGCCCTGTCTCTACACACATACACCCACTTAGACCGACTCATAGACTCACACACCCACTTTCAGACCCACTCAGACACTCACGTGCTCACTCACAAGTCCACAACTGAGACCTTGCGACCAACCTTCGGTGCGAGGCGGGGTTGGAATAACGTATAGTAATTAAAATTACTTTACGTTAAAAAAAACATCGAAATTCACTGAAAAAAACAAAGGTTACAGGGACGTTATAGTTAAGGTGCTAAATTTACTCATAAAAAAAACATAGAAATTCAGCAGTTATAGTTCTTTCAAGTAACTATAACTCACGCCATGAGGTAACTATAACTTGCACCTTCACCATGAACAGCTAATTACTCCACATATTGGGCCTCATTACAACCTTGGCGGACGGCCACCGCCGCCCGCCAAGGTTTATCCCGCTGTGCGCCCGCAAATGCGGCTGCACTTCTGCCGCCCCCATTTTGACATCCCCGCCGGCCCAGCAGGGATGTCGGCTGCAACATGGGAACCGGCTCCTAATGGAGCCCGCGGTGTTGCGGCCGTGCAACGGGTGCAGCTGCACCTGTCGCGCTTTTCACTGTCTGCTATACAGACAGTGAAAAGCAGTGTGGGGCTGTGCCTGGGGGCCCCTGCACTGCCCATGCCAAGCGCATGGGCAGTGCAGGGGCCCCCAGGGGCCCCGCAACTCCCCTTCCCACCAGCCTGTCCATGGCGGTCTCTACCGCCATGGACAGGCTGGTGGGTAGGGGGCTCGTAATCCCCTGGGCAGCGCGCTGCCCTGGAGGATTAAAACCGACGGGACAACTATGGCGGTAAACTGCCGGTCCCGGCGGTGAAGCGCCGCGGTCTTAATAGGCAAGATTGCACCGCCAGCCTGTTGCGGTGCAATCGCCAAAACAGTCCTGGCGGTCTTTGACAGCCAGGGTTGTAATGAGGACCATTAGGTCATTGATGAGATCGTGTATGGCATCTTTGATATCACTGCAGCATTTGCAATCACATTTTTGATTAAAAAAAGTGTGCATGGCAAGGGCATGTGAGGGGTTGGGTGATTATAGGGGATTGACCAGAGGAACTCATCCTGATCCCTATCAATTTAATGGCATTCCTGAACTCTCCTCAGCTGCTCTTCCTGAGCTGAGAGCGTCACATACCTCACACCCTGGTCTTTTTTCCAACAGGCCGTACCCAATTTTACTTCCTGAGGAGAAATTAAGGGGATGCGCTGACAGGGGCTGACTATTGCTCATTATCCTACTAGAGTTTCATAATGGCAAAGTCTAGCATTTGAAAAGTTACTTTTCCTACATATTTATCAAAATGCAGCCTCATCATTGAATTGAATTTTTTAATTGATACTCACAATTGTGAATTTATCAGTTTCGTAGCTTATCCCAAACCAGAGATAGCTGAAATAGTACTTTAACCCAACTTCAGTTTTTCTCATAGAAGTTGATTCAGGCCTTTACACTGGAAATAGTTTTGAGAAGCTAGTGACTGAAGAAACATGCCAAACCTAATTCCTGCATTTACCACTTTAAATCCAAGGCACTCTTGGCTAGGCTGCTCACTCTGGGATGAGTTTTTAATATATAAAAGTAATTTTTTCTGACAAAAAGGACTATTTTGACATGTGTACTAGTATGACCATGTTTTAGGGGTCAAAGCAGATACACTGGGGACTAGACAGCAGTGTCCCAGTGTGCAAAGTAAAAAAATCTAGCAATACCAGTCAGCTAACAATGGGGCACATCACACAAAAGAAGAATTTTCTCACATGCATCAAGAACAGATTTACCCTTGGGAAATTCTTAGAAAGCATTAATTGTTATAGACCCCAGTCTTTACAAGGTACTTTATTGATGCCCTGTAGTATATGTCAGTTACGAGTGTTAAGGCTGTTTTGCATGTCTATGAATATTAAGCATTTGGACTGAATTCAGTCCATTACAGGTGGTGTAATTAGCGGGAACTCACTGATTTCTGAAGTGTGCACAAACCAATACCATAGCCAAATGATTCAGAAATTACTTGGCTGTTTTAGATCCTATCTTAACAATTTAATCTTTCAAGATTACATTGCTGTTGGGTAACTTGTTACTTATCTAAAGCAATAAGTCAAACATGTACCAAAGATTTTTCGTAAGATTTTTCTGAATTTACTCCCTCTTGCTCAAATAATTTTTCTGCCAGCCAGGAGTTTCTTTTTTGGGGAGTGCTCTCTCATAAACATTCACTAGAGAAAATGTACAGAGAGGAATAGGTTCACTTATACTGCTGTGGTAATCAGGAGTTATGATATTTTAGATAGCAAGTTGTGTAAACTAGTGGACAATTACAATGACCTTTTATTCATGGGTGCAAAGAATAACAGGAGCTTCTGATCTTAAGCTCAGGTGTCACAGTGGTAACTGACAAGATGGGGAAATGTGGTTCTCTGGGCATCAGGTTTAACCCCCTGTTAATATAATGGGTTTAAAACAAACATCAATTGCAATGAATGAAATAATACCACAAAGGAGATAGGGAGCAGAACATCTGCCCCTTTGTTTCGTCTACTCTTTTCTTGTTTACATTGTGCCACTGCATAGGAATTTATTTTGGAGGCCAGGGTCAGAGTTAACAACATAGACGAGCGGTATGAAATAATAGGGAACAAGAACATGGCCAAGGTAGAGTAGAACAGATATGACAGTAGGAACAAGGCTAGAGGATGAGCTAGGTTGAAATTAGGATCACAGTTTGGAAAAGAGAATTTTGCTTAAAGAGGATGGCACCAATCTAGAAAAGGTGTGTAGAAAGATCTCTTTAGTCTCCTTTTCGTAATAACTTGTGTTGGCAAAGGAAGTTGATGCAGCAACACAGTCTTGAAACCCACAACAGACACCTCTTCTACTGCCCTACATTTTCGTTTATTGTCACCACTAATGCATTAGTACTATGGTGCTGCACCATGCAGCAATTCTTTATTAATCATATATGTTTTGAAAGAGTACCTACATAATGGATCTGCTTGAAAAGAAGCACTTTCTAATCACTTATCTTAGGTAGGATATCAAGTAATAAAGTTGATGAGTTTATCAAGAAGAGACACTGATACCAGAAGGGATGAACTGACAATCTCCCAGTATTTCTCGAAATAGGTTGTCCCATTATCCAGTAGTAAACAGAGTATATAGGTTCCTAGACAATTCCCATTATATTTGGTGTACTCTACCTCCCCAGTGTATCTGCCGGCCCCTGACCAACACTGGTGAGGCACATAAAGGGCCCTCTGATGCAAAACGCAAGAGGGGTTCCTTCATTTAATTTTACATTCTGGCTGCTCGGAAAGAGCTTCCCAAATAGCTTGAGTATTTTTTTTTTATGTAATGACGATCAGCGTGCAAGTAAAATAAGCAGATGGGATGCTTTTCCTCTCACTGCACCAGAGCTCATGGGCTTATGTCAGCCCCCTGTGCACTGATTGGGGTGGGAGAGGTATTTCTAGAAAGGGGGTAATCTCCTCTTTCAACTAATATCCCTTCCCAGTGGATCCCTGCCTGGGGATCTCCACAGGGGTGTGATCCCCAAGCAGAGATCCACCTACTAGACAACAAAGATAGAGGAGCAGCCTATTAGGCAAGAAGGTAGTGCTCCCCTCCAGCAAATTTGATGGCTACTGTCTTTCTGCCCCCACACCTCGGAGGCAGATTGGGGGCAGAAAGCCCACCAGGCACCAAGGACTGCATTTATGCAGTATCTGTTTGGGGTGACAATGATGAGCAGGGCATGGGGCCATGCTCTCCCCCACCCCGCACCCTAATTTAGACTTTCTGCCCATGGGGGAGTAGGTAGCGGATTCCCCCTAGTCAGCCTCCATGGGGGGCAAAAGGCCCACTGAACACCAGGGATTTCAAAACAGTGTCAAAACAATAAAAGGATGGGTGGCCTACCCTAGCATCGAGCCATGCCCCCTCCCCAGAAGGGGCAATGGTATCTTTCTGCCCCGCTGGGAGTAGACAGGTTTGTCCCCGTTGAGGAGGTCGCTGCAAATCTGCCCCATGGGGGGTGGAAAGTCCATCTGAAACCAGGGAGTTTGCCTCCAGGACAAAAGAAAGTGGTGCATGTGTTGAACTCTGGTACTCGCCACTCCCCCCACACCAAAAAGGACAAAGTAGCCTTTTGCTCCTCCTTGGGGCAGACAGGGGATTTTCCCCCAAAATGTCCTGAGGAGTGGGAAGCCCACTGTATGGCAGAAGTACTTTAAAAAAAAAAAAATATTGGAATGGCCCATCCTAACATTATGCCCCTTCACCTCTAAAGTGAGAGTCTTTCTGCTCCTCTACAGTCTAAAGAACCACATCCCAATGGCAAACAAGAGAACATTTGATTAATTTGGGTGTTGTTTTTACATATAGGTCAGGAGACTGCGGTTAACTCTCAGTATCGTCCCACATGTAATAGTGAATTGCTTATTTTTTTGGATTTGAGTACGCTGCCACCTGGGAACACCCACCAGACCTAGACATTTCTGAAAACCAGACACCCGGAGAAGTCCAGGGTGGTGTGCTTCGTGTGGATGCCACAACATTTTCTTACCAACAATGCCCTGAAAAACTCAAACTTTGAATAAAAACACACATTTTACTCACTCTTCTGTGAAGAAAGGTTCTGGAATCTGTGGTCTTTGGGGCTGTGATCAGCCACCATTCATGGTGACTTACCAACTGCAAACTAGGCAACCAGTAGATTCCAGGGTAGTGTGACTTGCTTGTATCCCCCAAGGTTTTCTTACACACAATGCCCTGAAAACTTCAAACTTTGCCTGAAATCACACATTTTCCTTACATTTCTGTGATTGAAATGTAAGGAATCCACTGGAATCCACAAAATTCATAACACTCAGTGTCACCTGGTTCTGATAAAAATGTTGTGCCACTAGTGCCTGTGACAGGAGCGGATCAAGCCAAGGTCAATGCCCTCGCAGTGGCTCCCACTGATCTTGGTTTGAGCCATTCCTGTTGTGGGCAGCAGTCCCAACCACACAAGTGATGCAGCTTTTTTATATGCAGAAGTGGGGTAACACTGAGTGGTAGGAATTTTGTGGATTCATGTGGATTCCGGAAGTGTCCATCACAGAAACATAAGGAAAATACATGATTTCAGGCACAGTCTGAGGTTTTCAGGGTGTTGAGGGCAGAAAACCTCAGAAATGCATACAAGACAACCAACCTAGTGGTTTAGTTTTCAAAAATTTCTGTGGTTCATATTTTTGCATGGGTGGCACCATAACACAGCCTCAAATACCACAGCTACCCCTGTTGCTTGAATCTCAATGTAGCACTTTAGGGCCTTTTTGTATCATGGTCTTGTGACCCATACACACAACTGGGGTACAGGTCTTATTGGGGGGACAAGTGGAAAGTCAGAGTGGTAGGAGATATGTTGTTCAGTGCAGATTCCTAAACTTTCCATCACAGAAATGTGAGGAAAATGTGTTTTTTCAGTCAAAGTTTGAGGTTTACAATGGATTCTGGGTTTAAAAAAAGTCTGATGATACCCATGCAAGTCACCCCACCCCAAATGTCTAGTCTTCAAAAAATTTTAAGTTTGCTTTGTTTCCTTAGGCGCCAGCTGAGCTAAGACCCAAAGTACACAGCTACCCACTTTGCAAAGAAATGATCAATTTTGAGTAGAAAAATTGGATGTATCTATGGTGTGTTTTGGGCCATTTCCTATTGCAGGCACTAGGTCTACTGATGTAAGTGAGGTACCATTTTTATCGAGAGACTTAGGAAAATGCTAAGTGGAAGGTTGTTTGTGGCTTCCTGCAGATTCCAGAACTTTTCATCACAGTAATGTGAGGAAAATGTGTTTTTTAGACAAAGATTGAGGTTTGCAAGGGATTCTGGGTAAAACAAAATCTAGTGGTAGTTATGGAAGTCTCCCCACACTGGAGTACCTTAGGTGTCTAGTTTCCAAAAATGTGCAGGTTTGTTAGGTGTCCCTAAGGTGCCGGCTGAGCTAGGGCCCAAAATTCACAGCTAGCCACTTTTCAAAAAAGGGGTCAGTTTTGAGTGAAAACATTTTATATATCCATGTTGTATTTTGGGCTGTTTCCTGTTACCAGCACTTGGTCTACCCACACAAGTAACTTACCATTTTTATCAGTAGACTTTGAGGAATACTGGGTGGAAGGAAGTTTGTGACTCCTTGCAGATTCCAGAACTTTCCATATGTTTTCTCAAAGTTTGAGAATTGCAAGGGGTTGTTGGTAAAAAAGCCAGACGTGAGCCATGCAAGTTGCTCAACCCTGGATTCCCCCAGGTGTCTAGTTGTAAAAAATGAGCAAGTTTACTAGGTTTCCCTAGGTGTCAGCTGAGTTAGGGCACAGAATGCCAGGCTACCCACTTGCAAAAAAAGGGTTAGTTTCAAATAGTAAAATGTGATGTACCCGTGTTGCATTTTGGGCTGTTTCCTGTTAAAGGCACTAGGCCTACCCATGCAAGTGAGGTACATTTTATATCAGGAGACTCTGGGAAATGCTGGGTGGGAGGAAGTTTGTGGTCCCCGCTGATTCAAAAATATGAGGAAAATGTGTTTTTTAATCAAGCTTTGAGGTTTGCAAAGGATTCTGGGTTAAAACCCTTGTGCGAACCACACAAGTCGCCTCACCCTGGATTTCCACAGATGTCTAGTTTTCAAAAATGTGCAGGTTTGCTACGTTTCCCTAGGTGCTGGCTGAGCTACAGTCCAAAATCACCAGCTAGCCACTTTGCAAAAAAAGGTCAGTTTTGAGGAGACAAATGTGATGTATTCATGTTTTGTGCTGTTCCCGTCGCAGGCACTAGGCCTACCCACACAAGTGAGGTACCATTTTTATTGACAGACATGTAGAATCATAGAATGTTAGAACATTTGGTGTTATCTATTGTATTTAACTGCATTTGTGCCTTCCAAATGCAAGCCAGTGGGTAAGAAAGAAGACATTTTGAAAGGTTCCATCTACCTCATATGCTAGTATGGATACTCACAAATTCAAAGATGTACAAAGAACCAGTCCTCCTCAACTTCATAACTCATGCCCATTTCAGAAATACATATGATTTCTTTGATACCCATTTTTCATTCTGCACATTTCACCACACGAGTTGGTCTATACTCGGTCCTCAATGAAAAACCATTGCACAGAGCAGCTCAGTTGTTGGCTCTAGATACCTTGAGGTCTTGGAGAACATATAAACCCTATTTATCCCCACATCCAGAAGGGTCTAGAGGGTGTAATATATTACGTTTGTAAATCGGCTATTCTTACAAAAAGTTACGGATAAAAGGGCTGCCCCTAATGGCTGTTATTTCCTACTCATTTTCAACATTTATTTATTTCAACAGTTAGTTTCTTTGGAAAATCTATCAGGGATCCATACAAATGACCCCTTGCTAAATTCAGAATTGTATCTACGTTTCAGTCTATAGCTTTCAAGGATCACCCATTGATTTCACACTAGTTTCCACCACAAACTGGAAGTAATTTGAGGGCACAGAAAATAAGAAAAATAGGTTACCTGTTTGACAAATGCCAAAACTCTAGTATAATTTTTTTTTTTTTTAATCAGCTCTGCATGTTTACGTGAGCGGTGAAGATGGTTACTTTAGGAGAGGAAACCGTTTGTTTATGCCATTTTTAGGGGGAAAAAAAATCTGACACTTTTATCCAGACCACTTTTTAACTATTTTTCCCCAAATGGACTTGTTCCAGAACTCACAGGTGGTATACACAAAGCTGTGACTGCCCCAGGAAATGTTGTTTATCCTTGGGACAGTAACCAGGAAAGCAGTGGAGGATCAACGTTTTCTGGTTGGAGTGTACCACCTGATTTTATTTGCGAATGTGTCAAATTTAGTGCAAAACATGTTTTATGAGCTAAGCATAAAGCCTTAAAACCCACCCTCTCTTTCACCAGAAGCCAGTGAAGTTCTTTCAAAGCTTGAGTCGCCTACACAAATTTGGGAAGGTTCTTTAGGAGACAAGCAGCTGCATTCTGCAGCATCTGAAGTTTACTAAGTATTAATTGCCAGATACCATGTAAAGAGCATTACAATACTCAATATGTGAAAGAACTAAAGTGATGACTACTAATTTTTGCTTCTGATGAGGGATGAATGGTAATACTTTCCTAAGGGATCTGAGCAATAAAAAAGTGATTGGTGTGAACTTGCTAGTATGTTTCCTAAAAGACAAATCAGTATCAAAAGTTACCCCCAGATTCTCTACTTTGGTAACTGGGGTTGGAAGTGGATCCAAAGCCTGAGGCCACCAAGAGTAACCCCAGAAAGAGATATCCTTTCCAAAAACATAAATACTTCAGTTTTATTTGAATTCAATTTCAGACAATTACAGGACATCCAATGTGTGATATCCTTCATGCATTTGTTAAATCTAAGTGCAACTTCCTCAAAGATATTTAAAACAGAGATCACATTTTGTGTATCGTTGGCAAAGGACGCAGTAGCAAACCATGAGAGTGGATCAATTTTATCAGTGGTGCCACATATATTAAAGAGTGTGGGACTAAGTTATGATCATTGGGGAACCCCTCATGGGAGAACAAGGGGTTTAGAATTAGTCTCCCCACAGACCGCCATCTGTTATCTATCTTTCACGAAAGAAGAAATAGGATTATCAGTCAAAACAGTAACCCCGAGTTCGGTCAATCTTTGTCACAGCACGGTATGACTATCAGTATCAAAAGAGGCCGAAAGATCCAAAAGGACCAAGGCTGCACTTCTGCTTTTATTTCTAATATCTCTAATCTCTTCTGAGATAGCTAACAATGCTGTCTCTGTACTACAACCTGATCAAAAACCAAGATGAGCTTTCTCCAGCAGATTGTTCCCGTTTAGGATTCTAGATAGGCAGGCACTAAGATGTTTTTCAAGAAGTTTAGCCGGGAAAGAAAGTTGTGAGATAGGACGATAATTATTCACCTCGCTGGGATCCGACTATGATTTTTTTAACAAAGGGAAAATATAATTTTTTTTCCAGGCATCCGAGAAGACAGCTGTTGTAATGGCAACATTCAGCAGGGTTGTCTGTTTATGTTAATGTTAAATGTAGATTTTCTTTAATTCTCATCTTACAGAAACACATATTTGAATGTTCTATGCTATTTATACTTTTACAAACTTAGTTGTGCTGTATAACAGTGTTTTACTGCTATTGCACAGTTCAGAGTAGCTGGTTTCCCCTCATCTCTACACTCAAAAGTGTGACTACCATCTATAGTCAGACAACAGTCTTGCAAACTCTGCCACTACCAATGCTCCCCTGAACTTTAATTTTTGATTGTCGAGTTTGAAAATGTGCCCTCTCTCTTCTTCTGATGTGCACCAAACGATTGTGATTTGATTTTCCCAAAATTATGACTTTGATTTCCATTTGATATTCTTTGAATGCAGAGGAAGATTAAGGGAACATGCAGCCCTCCATCTTTTGTCAGCTTCCTTCCATTTATTTGCTCTGGTGTATATTTTTATCTCAGTCTGAAGTTGGCATACCTGCCACTTTACTAATTCAATTGTATGGAGGCCAATATTTTGCTCAGTGATAAAAAAAGGTCCGATTTTTGTTGCTGGAGCAAAGAACTAACCTTTCCTATTGGATACTAAAATGTTCTCGTGCTTCTAGAAATGCATGTTTTCTGTAGCTATGGTGCAGCCAGTCTATTTCGAAAATAAAACAAATTATAATGCTTATATTCACTACGCCTTGCTAAGAAAGTCATCTGAAACCAAATGTTCATTATGTAATGAATTCAATGTGAACAGACCATTAGACAAGTACGATGTGTATTACCTCTGGTCTTTAATCCAATTTAAATTGGTAATATTAACTCATATTTGCCTACATGCAACTGTGGTGTTTAGCAAAGTACATTCACATTCCTGGCAGGCTTCGTGTCATTCACACTAACTTGTCACACCTGGGGCTGCGAGAGCCACGACCTGCTATTTCAAAGAAAGTCCCCAGAGCAGGCAGAAAAGGTGAGGAAACATTGACCTTGGTCCTGAAAGGTCACATCTCAATAGCGTCTTTAACATTATCCTCAATTGACTTGGACATCAACAACAGACCTTCAGAGGCAAAAACAATATGGATGCTGAAACAGTTCGGGCTATGAAGTACAGATTCATTTATGATTAGTCAGAGCAACTGGGCTAATTTATTGTTGCATTTGGAGATTAGGAGAGTCCAGCAAAGGCAGGAGTCGATCATTCTGTGTTACTATGGTGACATTGGCTGCAGATGAAATTTTACCTGAACGAATATCCCTTGAGTAGAAACTGGGACACTCTCTTGCAAAGGTAAAACCATATACTTTTAGTAAATTTCACATAGAGGTCATCACCAATTGTTGAACAGTTTTACACTTTATACTGCCTTACTTGAACTCCTTGGAACATAACATATCAGTGTAATCTTATTTTAGACTCCCTGGAACAGTGTACCATTAAAACTACACTACAGTGAAGAATTCTGAACTGTCTGGAAGGGAATCCTTGAGTTCTGTTGTTAGACTTTTCATCATTGGCGTGGTCTCCCTTAACTTTTTGCCTCTGTTTCCCAGGTTGTTGATGTGTGCTGGACTCTGATTTTGCTGTTTTTGTTACTCTGGGCACTTTACCACTGCTAATCAGTGCTAAAGTGCAAGTGCTCCTTTACAAAATGTATATGTAATTGGCTTATCCATGATTCGCATATCTGATTTACCAGTAAGTCCCTAGTAGAGTGCACTAAAGGTGCCAGGGCCTGTAAACCAAACGCTACTAATGGGCCTGCAGCACTGGTTGTGCCACCCACATAAGTAGTTCTGTAATCATGTCTCAGACCTGCCACTGCAGTGTCTGTGTGTGCAGTTTTAATTGTAAATTCGATTTGGCAAGTGTACCCACTTGCCAGGCCTAAACCTTCCCTTTTCTTACATGTCAGACACCCCTAAGGTAGGCCCTAGGTCGCCCAAAGGGCAGGGTGCAGTGTATGGTTAAGGTAGGACATATAGTAATGTGTTTTATATGTCCTGACATTGAAATATTGCTAAATTCGTTTTTCAATGTTTCAAGGCCTGTCCCTCTCATAGGTTAACACAGGCGCTACATTTAAATCTGATTAAAATGTAGATTCCCTTTGTGAGCAGATGGACATGTGCAGTTTGGGGTCTCTGAGCTCACAATTTAAAAATACATCTTTTAGTAAAGTTGACTTTAAGATTGTGTGTTTGAAAATGCCACTTTTAGAAAGTGAGCTTTTTCTTGCCTAAACCATTTCTGTGACTCCGCCTGTTTGTGGATTCCCTGTCTGGGTCAGTTGGACAGTTGGGCTGGATGCACCTCATACTATACAGTGACACAAAGGGAGCTGGGGTGTAGTCTGAATTTCATGATGAGCCATCTGTGCTAGGAGGGAGGGCATGTATTTCCAGGTAAGAGCGCCATAGATTAATGTCACTTCTGGGCCCTGTTGCCCTGGAAGCGGTATCATTTTGGGAACAAGATTTTTGGACAATACAAAGGTAGCGCTTCCCACTACCTTTACTTAGAACTTTCTGCAGAAGATTGCAAAACTGTGGCGCCAACCCACTGGACCTCTTATTGCAGTGCCAGGCTGCTAATCTGCCCGAAAGGCCAGTCCAACACTGTAGGACTACCACTTTACTCAATCTGTCATTTTGCCTGCAGGGTTATTCGGAAAACAGCTGTGCTTGGACTTCTTACTTAAATCAGAGAAGCATCAATTTTCTACGGGATGCACGAGTGCTGAGCTGGAATATCCGGTGGGGGAAAGTAGTTCTCCTTGTATGAATGTGTAATTAAAAAAGCTTCACGTTGGACATCCTAATCACAAGATTAGTTTATGATCGAGGAAAAGCAGGCATTTCGAAGGCCGTAAATTATCCTCTGGAATGGGAGAGAAATGCCTTCATTATACTCACAGGCTGCTTGTTACTAGCTGGTATCAGCCCTCTTCCTCTCATAGACTTAACCTTGTCTAGGTCCAGCCTGGGGGGGGCGGGGGGGCTTTGGCCATCCCTCGCTTCTGTCCATAATGCACAGTCCTGTTTTCATTTGCATCCTAAGGCCTGCCCACGTTTCCGTCAGTTCTTCTGCACATAGACGGACAGTGTAATAGTGACCTAACTTTTTTGGCTAAATATGAGGCAACAGTATCATTCTGTATTGACCTTAAATATTCGTGTTAAAAAGTCTGCCTGACAAATCTAAGAATACCTCACTTTTCAAATATTAGCTTAGTTACTTTTGTCTACAGCCAGGCGCACATTACTTTGCACGTGCTCTTCGGAAAAAAAACGGGAGCCAAGGCACGTCATTACCAAAATCAGTGGAAACTGAAGATTTATAACAAAAACCTGACGACTCAGCCAGACATTGGATTTGTATTTAGAAATATAAAATTACAACCCCGCCAGGGCACTTTTAAAAGTGCAGAGATTGTTCTTTGGAGTTGTCAGAAATTCTATTTTATTAAAGTGTTTAGAATAGGAAATCTTAAATAAATACAGCTGGTGAAGCTACAAGGACTTGTGGATTATAGATGACAAACTCGCCCTGATTTATTGTCCCCAAGGCGCTGAAAAATGAGTAGTAGGTTGCGATTCTGATATATTGTTGGTGTGTTCGTGTGTTTTGCAATAAAGATACCTAAACAAACTTGAGAGCTTTTCATGATGTCACCTTCCTGTAGCTAACATCTTAACATACCAGACGTCTGAAATCAACATAGGGATTTTTAAGTTCTCAGATCGTAGAGATTTTGAGCAGTGTTTATGTATATACAAGTATTTTATTTGTATTGTAAAAAGCTACAACAGAGAGAAATGCTACCCCTGTGCTTGCAACGAGGGAGGCTCTGGATAACAGTGCATCTCATTCACTATTTACTAGAGTCTTTAATATTTAACTGGGTTAAACAGTGCAGTTGGGTGACCGCCCATACAGGCACATGGCGTTTTTAGGTTCAAAATCATATCCTTAGGAAGGATGTGGGCAATATTAACACCTATCACTGAAACGTCAACAGGATGCTTCGTTGCTGCATCTAGGTACAATCACATTCATGCTTTTCCGTAAACTAAAATCAACCCCTAATTAATCATATTAAAATAATAAAATGGCTATAATAATTTAAATATAATGTAAATGAAATAAGAATAATTAACGTTTTACCTAACCCCAAAATTAACCCTAGCCCTTGATGTTTTTTTAATCTGCATACACAATAAAAAGCTACACCATCAGATCTAAGAATCTTGGCAAATATTACCATTTAAAGATTAGACATTACAGGATGTAGAAATGACAGTTGCAGAACATCACAGTTGATTCAATGGTTTAATAGAAGATCCACACAGAGGCTATGTATTCAGTTGAGAGTATCCCTCTAATAGTAAAGTTAACCATCCAAGGGCTTCGATCTGTATTCCAGTGTTATGCTGCCTAGAAATAAGAACTGAGTGAGAGATGGAGTCAACAACACCACCCTGCTCTGAAGGTAATATGAGTTAGTTCATAACAGATAATGGCGCAGACTTTGGCCCTCATTATGATCTTGGCGGTACAGCACCGCCATGCCGGCGGTGGCGGTATGACTGCCGACGGCATGGCAATGCTCGACCGCCATAAAATGATGCAAGTAGTGAACTGGCTGCAAAGCCAACTCTGTTCAGGACCCCCAGCCCCCTCCCCCAAATAAACATGCATGCATCCATACATGCACACACTCATTCACACACATTCCAACATTCCCACACGCCCTCCACCCCCAAGCATACACGCACACATCCACACACATGCCTACACATGCACACACGCGCACCAACACCCTCAGTCACACATGCACCCATTCACAGACATATCCACATGCATACTTACATGCAGACACACACTCCCCCCTCGCACACACACACACTCCCCCATACATGTACTCAATCACTCCACACACACACACACACACACACACACACCCCTTCCCTCTCGGACAGCAATTACCTTTTCCGTGGTGCTGCTAAGGGAGGGAACGGTCTCCATGGATGCTGCTCCACCGGCAGCGCTTCATCTCCATACACCACCATGCCAATTATTGCATCATAATAGGTGTGTCTGGCTGACATGGTGGTGAGGGTGGAGCAGCATCCACCTCTGCCACCGACTGCCAGTATGGCGTCTGGCGGTTCACACCGCCATCAATGGAGGTGTGCCACCAGGCATCATTATATGGCGGTCATAGGATCATCAGCACTGATGGTCCTGCCACAGCGGTGATCTCAGCGCGTCCACTGTTTGGACACTGAGATCATAATGAGGGCCTTTGTCCCATGATAGGAAGAAAAACAAAAATAATATTTTCATTAATAAATCCAAAAATCTGGTGGTTAACTTGCCTTTTTGAAGGTCCTGGTAACAAAAGGTGATAGTTGAGAGTGAGGGAGGGCCCTGCCAAAAGTTTCTTTTTGTCTTTAAGATCATCTGTATTTGCTCCCAAGCAACCAGGATAGTCGTACTGTCCAATGAAAGGATGCCGAGGTCACACAGAACAGAAAGTAGCTTGAATTGAGTTGGCTAAAAAACAGGCTAGTAGACAGGTCCAGCCATTGAAGGTGGACGATACTTGAATAAGTTGAATTTTAGCTCTAGTGGGGGAATACATTTCCTGAAAGAAAATGGATTTACAATCTTAGAATTATTCCTAGCAGAGTTCCCTGCCAGTGCAATGAACAAAGAATAAAAGAACAGCACAAGATATACATTATGAAGTACTCTGGCATATTTTATAAGGATATTGCAAGTCACAGAGGTGTTCTGTGACCATGTAGAGGATCATAACCAAAGGTTGGTCTCCTTTATAAGTGGAATTCGGAGGTGAGTTACAATTTCCTTTTACTATATGATGGGGTATTTTAATTGTATTCATGCAGAGTCCCACTATCATCTGTTCCTGAAACTGCTTAAATCCTTAGTGTTGTGCTGGTTCCTAAGAAGGAGATGGTATGGTTGCAGAAAAGAAGAATAGAAACACATTTTGTAGTGTCAAACACACCAAAAATAATTTAGTAACTTAGTAAAAAGATATTAGAATTAACTTAATGTAAGCTTGATTAAAAATGCTGGAGTTCATATTGTGTAAAAAACATGCAAATTCTATCTTTCCTGTAGTGATCAATAGCATGCAAAAAATAAACATGTTGCCTTAAATATGTCCTTTCTGTTAGTCACTTTTCTTTTGAAAAAAAATAGATCGGAAAATGAAGAGTCAGTTCCAGTTTTTGTTGGTTAAACTGCAGGTGTAATGATGCTCCATGACCTGTCTTTCACCTTGGCTGCTGGCTTTGACAGGAGGCATTATGATATCACATATCAACTGTTGTAACTTATTACAGTTGAGCAGCGATACCATTTCATCACTACAGGTGACTAGAGCTATCACAATTTTTTATTATGGGAATTAGAGACAGGCTTTTAGACAGGGAATGCAGGCCACATGTATTATATCACGATTTCCTTTTCTTATATTTTTGGGCCACAATATATTTCTGTTTCTCTTCATTAGAATTTCATGAGTGGCATATACTTTCAAGGGATTTGCGTACTCTCTTCAACTTAAAAGTTGTAAGAGTAGCTGTAGTGTTGGTAATATGTAATGCTCACTGTTCTCGATTGCCTCGCGCTCGGGATTCTGCACGCGCTACGAGGCATTCGAGAACGGTGCACAGAGAGACGGTTGGGAGCGGATTGAACGGCAGCACTGTCTCCCTTCTGCGATATTTCTTATATAATAAAGAAGTAATTATTTAATACGCACGTACGGGCAGTTCTTACAATTGGCGACGAGTGGAAAAGAACTCTACCGGTATTTTTTTTTCACCACGAGTGTGCTGTCTGCTTCACTGGTTAGTCAAGTGCTGGGCAGCATTCACCCTGCAACAGAAAATCGCCTGTTTCTTCAATCCGGTGCTGGGCAGCACTCACGTGGCAGTTGAGGATCGTCTTCACCTGGTGGGTGTGTACTGTCACTGGTACTGCCTTAATGTATACGTCATACTATTTAAGTGGCCATTTTGGATTGGTCAGGTAATTTTGAAAGCGGCGGCCATTTTAAGTTGGGACAGTTCGGATTACAGAGGGGCAGCCATTTTAAGTCAGATGTCAACTAAGCGGCAGACATCTTAATTTGGGACAGTTCGTATCAACTTATAAAGGCAATTTTACTGGTATTCTAACTATAAATTGAACCTTTAAATAAGATTATAATTCAAGAAAAATTCGATTTGGTGAAGTGGTTTATTGGTAGTTTTAACACTTTATATAAACCATCTATAACCTACTATAAGTTATAAGGGAGACAGTGCAAATACATGGCGGCTAACAATCCTTGGAACTTATCACCTCCACAATCATTTATTCCATTCGCTGGTTCACCAATAATAAAATGGGAAGAATGGAGTGAATTTTTCAGGAATTATATCTCCGCCATTGAGGAGGAAGAAGAACTTTCAGCTGAAAAAAAATATAGGATCCTTTTGCATTGTTTAGGACCAGGTGGTCTGAAAGTCTTTAAAAACATTAATAAGAAACCTAGGCAAGCGGGTGATGGTGACCTGTATAAGAATGCGCTTGAAGATTTAGATAACTATTATAGACCTAGAGTGTGCATTGCAGTGGATCGTTATAAGTTTTTTCATCGGAAACAAGGGAAGGAGGAACCAGTAGAGGATTACGTATCTGCCTTAAAGAATTTAGCAATTAATTGCAGATTCAGTGATTTACATGACGAGCTTATTCGTGACCAGATTGTTATGCAATCACCAAACTCGAATATTCAAGACAATCTGTGGGCCAAGGGAGAAAGCTCTTTGCAGGAAGTCATTGATATTGTAAAAAGGGCAGAATTGACAGGGAGGTGTGCGAAAGAAGTTTTAAGTGAAAATAAAGGTGAAGAGACCATAATTGTAAGAGTGAAGGATAAAAAACACAGTAAGGATTCTAAAAAGAGAAGCACAAGGAGAATAGGAATAGAATCTAAGAATTTTAATACGAATGATAAAAAGAAGTGTTACAGATGTGGCAGTTATGATCACTTGGCGAATGATAAATTGTGTCCGGCAAAGAAATTGAAATGTTTAAAATGTGGTATTGTAGGCCATTTCCAAAAAATGTGTCTAAGGAAGAGTGGAAGTAGCAAAATCCTGGATCTTGAAGACACAAACTCTTCAGAGGATGATGATTTGAACATGTGTATTTTGTGTGTAAATTCCTCTGATGAAGATTCTATTCTTTGCACGAAACAAGAAGAGAAAAATAGAATGAAAAAACCAAGCTGTGAGATTATGCTGGGAGGTGTGACTATGCGTATTGTAGTTGACTCAGGGTCTCCATATACTATTATTAATCAAAATGTATGGGAAAAGAGTCTCAAGCGTATTGTGGGCAAAGAGTTATGCTCACCAGATATAACTATCAAAACATTTACTGGTGAAATTATTGAATTGTTATGCTACAAGGAATTGGAATTCCAGTATAAGGACAGACAAAAGACCGGAAAATTGTATATTGCTGTCACTGGTCCTTCCGTTTTGGGATGGATTGATCAGAGAAAATTGGGCATAATATTGGATCCAAATAATCCTGAACCTGTATTGTCCTTAGAAAAGGGATCAGGAATTGGTCAACTGGTTCTGCAGAGATTCTCTAAAGTATTTACGGGGAGGATTGGAAAAATGAAAGGTTGTATGCATCTTATTCTTTAAAAAAAAAATGCTATTCCCCAAGTGCATAAAGTAAGAAATATTCCAATTCCCCTAAAGGAAGATGTTAAGTTGCAATTGGACAAACTACAAGATGAGAAAATTATAGAACCCATTGAATCTTCAGAGTGGGTGGCCCCGTTAGTTGTAGTGAAGAAAGCCAATGGGAGTTTACATTTATGCATCGACTTAAGAGATCTCAATAAAAATATACTAGTTGATCAATTCCCCTTACCGCATATTAGTGAAATGCTATCACGCACTAGAGGGATGAAGTGGTTTTCTACTATTGATTTAAAGCAGCCTATCATCAGGTACGGTTACATCCCAGTAGTAGGGACTTGACTGCTTTCATTACACCCTTTGGGTGTTACAGGTTTCGGCGTGTGCCATTTGGCTTGGCGTCAGCTGCAGCCATGTTTCAGAGGTTAATGTGCTCAATCCTTGCAGGAATTAATAATACAATGGTCTTCCAAGATGACATCCTGGTGATGGGTAGGTCAAGGGACGATCATGACCAAACTTTATTAAAAGTATTGAATACGTTGGATGAAAAGAGTCTGATGGCGGAATTTAGTAAATGCAAATTTGCTTGTGACCATGTCAATTATTTAGGACATGTTGTATCTGCTCAGGGAATTAAACCGAAGGAAGAGTTATTGTCTGCTATAAGAAGGGCACCTAGTCCTCACAATAAGGATGAGGTTCGTGCTTTTCTGGGTTTAGTGGAGTTCTATTCCAAATTTGTTAATAATTTTTCTACAAAAACGTATGATTTAAGGCAATTGCTTAAAACTAAAAACAAGTTTTTGTGGTCAGAGGCGTGTCAAAATGCTTTTGACATGTTGAAAAATGATATCTGCAATGCTCCACCATTGCAAGGCTTTGATTCAAGTCTTAGGAGTGTTATTACAACTGATGCTAGTTGCAAAGGAATAGGAGCAGTTCTCACTCAAATTAATAAGGAGGGGTATGAAGATACTATTGCTTTTGCCTCGCGCTCATTAACTACATCTGAGGAGAAGTATTCAGTTATTGAGCGTGAGGCACTTGCATGTGTATGGGCAATGGAACATTTTAGACAGTATGTGTGGGGTACTCTAGTCATACTAAGATGTGATCACAAACCTTTGGTGAAAGTTTTAACCACGAAGGGGTTGTATAAAGCTTCTCCTAGGCTTGCCAGATTGTCGGTGCCTTTGTTTGATTACAATTATGTGGTGCAATACTTACCTGGAGTGAAGAATACGGTCGCAGACTTTTTAAGCCTCATGCCCTTGCCATCCAACGATATTGAAGAGTTTCAGAACACTAATGAAGATGGGACAGAAGACATGTGGGTGGCTATTGTGGAGGAAGGTATATGCAAAGGTATTACGCGAGATGAATGGAATACAGAGCAGAATTTAGATGAGGTAATGACAGAATTGAGTGTCATGATTAATAAAGGGTGGCCGTTAAAGAAAATGATTAGTAAAAAGTTATTACCTTTTTGGGAAGTATGGGACGAATTATCTATAGAAGAAGGTCTATTTATTAGGAATGGGAAGGTAATACCTCCCTTCACCTTAAAAGGGAAAATTCTTGAGATTTGCCAGGAAGGCCACCTAGGCATTGGCAAAACCAAGAATAGAGTGAAACAGTGGTACTGGTGGCCGGGGATAGAAAAGGAAGTAGAAAGGTTGGTGAGAGATTGCCCTGTTTGTGAAAATGCAGATAAAACGCAGGTGATGTTGAAACTGTCTTTACATCCCATTCCTTCTCCCAACATGCCATGGGAAAGAGTAGGAATTGATGTCATGGGACCAATTGGTGAAGGTGAAGAGCAGATTTTCTTGTTAGTACTTGTAGATCATTTTTCTAAGTGGCCAGAGGTAGAAGTTGTAAGAAAGGCTGATGTAAGCAGTATCATCAAATTTATGGATAACATTTTTGTAAGAGAAGGTTTACCAAAATGTATTGTGTCGGACAATGGAACACAATTCACGTCTTCTGCTTTCAAAGATTATGTGGGAAGGAATGGGATAAAGCATCATACTACTTCAATTTATCATCCTGCAGGTAACGGTTCTGTAGAACGGTTCAATCGTATACTTAAAGGAATGATTCAGTGGTCTAATTGCAATAATTTAGTGTGGAAAACAGAGCTATGGAAAACCCTGTGGGCCTTTAGGATTGCTGTGTGTAACAGTACTAATTCTAGTCCGTTTGAACTCATGAGGAGTAGAACTCCCATGTCGAAAGATAACGTTGGTTGGCTCAAGGCTGCAAAAAGAGTAGAATGGAGTCCGGAAGAGGTGAAGACAAATATTGGGAAAGCTCAGGATAAATATAAGAAGTATTATGATAACATACACAATTGCAAAGAGATTAGGTTGTGTGTTGGAGATATTGTGAGAGTCAAGAGCAATAAACACACTATTAAAGGACAAAGTAAATTTTCTTCCCCCATGAGAGTAATTGCTGTGTACAATAATTCAGCACGACTCAATGATGGGAAAGTGTGGCATATATCGGCTTTGTCACTGTGTAAGAATTCCAGAGTTGACTCGGGAACAGATATTGGTATTCCGAAGAGTCGTATGTGGAAGGAATGGTTGGAAGAGAGGAATGAGGGAAGAGATGAACATGTTCATCAATGTCAACATAGAGTGGATTCAGGGAGCTCTGATGATCACCATCTTCCATCAAATGACCTGAGGTCACCTGGCAGTTCCAGAGACTCTAGTGGCTTGGATGAAATTGGATGTAGGAGTGGAAGGTGGAGTAGGTTTGGTAGGAAAATTGTGGTACCAAAGAAATTAAAAGATTATTATTCATAGCAATGTTCTATGGATACGTGTTTGGGATGTTCAACTGTTTAATGTAAACCCAAAGGAAAAGACTATTATTTATAGTAATGTTTTACTGTTTATTTTACTGTTATTTATAGGTGACTGTTTATTTATAGGATTACATACATTGTTTATCCTCATTTTGTTTTTACTGTAAAGAGAGAAGATATGTAGCGTTTGTAATATGTAATGCTCACCATTCTCGATTGCCTCGCGCTCGAGGCATTCGAGAACGGTGCACAGAGAGACGGTTGGGAGCGGATTGAACGGCAGCACTGTCTCCCTTCTGCGATATTTCTTATATAATAAAGAAGTAATTATTTAATACGCGCGTACGGGCAGTTCTTACAGTAGCAGTGTGTCAAGAAGCAGAAAATCTAGTTGAAAGGGAAGCAGTTTTCTGAAAGGTGTACGTTTATTCAAGGTCTTGGAAATCAAAGAATTAAATCCCTCAGTTCAAAAGGTCAGAGCCTTGGCATTACACACAGCAGCAACAATCCTCAAAATGCACAGAGATCTATCTCACCGACTCTTAAGGTTTATAGAGCTCAAGCCTTGTATGTTGCCGAAATATGGGCAGTAGAGAATGTTAAGGTGTTATCGCAATAGGGGTATTATTTTGTTAGATCCCTCCTTATCCTGGCTCAATGTACCCATTTGTTGCCCCTATTCTTTGACATTAGCCTAAAGAAAACTGACCTTCTTGCTACTCTCAGACCATTATTGTTTGGGGTTAGATTGTATTCTACACTTGATTTTGGATCCTACAGGAATGGCTCACATGAAATATTGGCCCTTGATATGACTGTTTCACTGCTCTGGTTATGCCATGTTAAGCACTGGTTATTTGCACTTGTCTTAGAAAGTATGTGGCCTGAGCTTTGGCCCTTAAACCTGGCATCCAAGTATACTGTGAAGACTTGTAACCGGAATTTAGTTGTACATCAATGTCATCAGATTACCATATCTGGCAGGTCATCTGATAATTTCTTGTAGATTAGGCCCTTTCCTGCTTCTGGACTGTATTTGGATGAAACCATCCTGAGTCAAGCTAAAGCCCCTTTTATGAAATTTAGATTCGGCATTTTGAGCACCATTGATTATACATGTAATGGGCACCCTAGTGGATGCGGAGAATACATGTAATCTGTGCCAGGACAACATTGCTGAAAACATAGATGAGATTTTATTCTTCTGTCTCACTTCTTAGTCTGAAAAAAAATATGGTTTTGTCCTTTATGCCAGTCACTGGATTTTAGGAACTATTTGCCTGAACTAGGAGTTCTGAAGGCAGATATTTCAACACTGATAGTGTTTTGCTTAAGTACATTTCTGTAAGATGTGAGGATCAGAAGGAGGCTTTGGGTATTGAATTTCAAAATGTTTAAAAATGTTACAATTTAAAAAAAAATTATGTTTTCAATTATATGTCTTACACATGAATTGGATCAAAAACCTTATTGGTTGAACTAGTGTATTAATTATTACTATGTCAAATGTATTTGTATGTGGTTTTATGGGGTTGTACCCCAAAATAAACATATTGAAACTGACCTGTACTATGATACAAGGCTACAAAATCCATCTGAAGATTGCTGGAGTTAATTTTGAGAAAGATTCACTTAGTAACTAAAATCACTCTAGAACTGGTAGATTGTGTAGGTATAGTAACAGAAAACAGAATAGCCATATGATTAAACAAGCTGACAGGGAGGCACGTGGGCTGCTTAATTAAACTAGAGGAAGTAAAAATCAAATCTATGATATGTCCTTCTTTACGACTTTGTTTATGACTTTTTCTTGACAGCCAATAGTAATCGATGCAACAAGGGGTGGGTGAAAAAATTCACTCTGCTCATGGAGTTTGTGGAATTTGGACACTCCACGCTATGCGGAGTATTGTGGTGTTCCATATAATCTGCCATTGGGCACATGCTGGAATTTTATTTTCATTAGCACGCAACACTTGATTTTTGGCGTGCGCTGGTGAGCTCCAACTAAAACTCAGGCTGCTTGCAAGTGCATGCCGGATTTTGCGCCCACTATTGCTACTTCTGGCCACAATAGTGCCTTTATGGTGCTGCTGGTGAGCAACTGCAAGCTACTGTGGCTGCAGCTCGAGCAGCTTCTCCCCTCGAAAAGCAGCTTAATCTACTTGAAAATACTTTTTCGAGTGGATTTTCCACTCCAATGGACCACTCAAGTTGTTTTTTAGTGCGAGAAGCCTTTTTTCCTTTTACTTTTTTAACCAAGGGAAGAAAGTGCCCCAGAGACTCCAGCTTCCTGTACCTGTCCAGCAGGCTCTTCCCAGTGTTTTGTCCCTCTCCTGATCACTTTTCACTTGGATTTTGAGGTGGAAGAATTATTCTCTTTGTCTGCCACATATATACCATTAGACTTATGGACTTTCAAATGGATACCTTTTCTCCATGGTTGTTACATCTGCAATCTTCATTTATTATAGTAAAAGGCCTAGTCTGCCAAAGGGCAATCCAGCCAGTAGGCCCAGTACTAGTCATCGGCGCATGAAAGAACTGTTTCTGTGGTTAATGTTGTTTTAATTAAAACATCATTTAAGGCAGGGATGGCATTGGATTAAATTAAAGATGTGGGTTATTTATATTTCATTCTGCAAAAAATGTATAAGTGGGGAAATATTTGATATCATTGGAGGATGTGAGTTGTAAACTTTTTATGCCTCAGTTAATTTTTGTGTTTGGCATTGCTGAGTTAATGGCAGTGTTTTATTTAGTGTTACCAAGCCTCCTATGGCTGGTCAGTGTGTGTGTGAGTGAGTTTGCCATAGGCCACCATTTGTCTTTGTTCTCCATGCCACATGGCCAGGGGCCATTTTGTGTAGTCTGTGTCAATGGGCCTGAATGTGTTCTTTGTTTTCAACCAGTGTGCTTTTGCCATAGTGTAGCATGTGTTCTTTGTTCTTTATGCCTCCTTACTCACTGTTGTTGTTTAACCATGTGGCCAGGGGCCATTTTGTAGCCAGCCAGTGTGCTTTTGCCATGGGCCTACATGTGTTCTTGGTTCTTCATGCCATCTTGCTTGCTGTTGTTGGTTTGACCATGTGCTTGCATGAGTTCAAGGTCCGGCTCCTCCATTAGAGCGGAGGACCATTTCCCTGCACATAAATGCCCTAGGAAAGCACCAGAGTTGAAAAATAAAATGGTAATAAAGTTTATTTATTATCATGTTATTTTTTACCAACCGGTCCCGAACTGAGTGTCAAGACGGATCAGGGTAATTGCTGCTGATTGGCAGCAGGGAGCTGTGCACTTATGTTAAAAGGGACCATGTCCCTTTGGCTGGCTGTCTTGTGATAGCCAGCCAAACAGGCACATTTTAAATCTCTCTAACCCAGCTGTCTAGGACAGCTGGGTTAGAGAAACCTTAGGCCTCTTGTGCTCTTAAAAGCACTGAGAGAAGCTGGTCCCTCTAATCCTAGTGCTTCTCTCATGCATGATAGCAGGGCCAGGATTGGTTAGGGGAGGGAAGACTGGAACACCGGAGCAAGGAGGATGTCACCTGGCAAGCCAGGAAGGTAAGTGCCTTTTTCTTTTATTGATTTTACTACCCCTCCATTAGCCTGCCCCACTACTCTCCTTACATGCCAGCCACCACTAATGTGTTTATGTTCTCCATGGTTCCTTGCTTGCTGTTGGTGGTTTGACCATGTGGCCGGCAGCCATTTCAAGCAGGGAGTCAGTGTACTTTTGCCATATACTTGCATATGTTCTTTGTTCTCCGTGCCTCCTTGCTTGCTGTTGTTGACTTGACCATGAGGCCAGCAGCGATTTTGTGCAGCAAGTCAGTGTGCTTTTGCCATAGGCTTGCATATGTTCTTTGTTCTCTATGACTCCTTGCTGGCTGTTGTTAGTTGACCAACTGGCCAACGGCCATTTTGTGCAGCCACCTTTTAGGTATTCAAGTTTTCAAAACCATTTTATAGGGAGATTTATGGTACATAGCTATGGCTTTTTGTTTTTGTTAATTGTTTTACTTCTCCCTGATATAAGTTTAATAACATGCTTGAGGATCACTGTAGTATATGTATATTATGAATATGATAAACAGTACTTTATGTTACAAGCATTTTTTTAAAATTTTTGACCTGCACCTCCTTGCCTCTTAATGGGTTTCTTATACCCCCGTAGTACAAACATCAGCAATTAATTTAAAAAAAAAATTACATTTTTGTTTGAATTTTTAATTAATTTTTATTTCAATTATCCAAATAAATTTTTGTAATTTTTTTTACATTATTTATTTATTTATTTTGCATTTTTCATCCATCTGTCTACCTCCTGACTGCCTTAGGTGCACAGCTGCACAACAGTATTAATTTTTTTTATACGTTATTCCATTAATCCGAGGCCATCCTGCCTGACATAGGCGCACACCAGTCTTAGGGGGTCATTACGACCCTGGCGGAACAAGTCCGCCAGGGCCGTGGGACGCGGTGGCACCGCCGACAGGCCGGCGGTGCCCCGCGGGGCATTCTGACCGCGGCGGCTCAGCCGCGGTCAGAGAAGGGAAACCGGCGGTCTCCCGCCGGTTTCCCGCTGCCCCAAAGGAATCCTCCAAGCCGGCGCAGTATGCTGCGCCGGCATGGGGATTCCGACTCCCCCTCCCGCCATCCAGTTCCTGGCGGTTCTCCCGCCGGGAACCGGATGGCGGGAGGGGGAGTCGCGGGGCCCCCGTAAGAGGGCCCCTAAAAGTATTTCAGTGTCTGCAAAGCAGACACTGAAATACGCGACGGGTGCAACTGCACCCGTCGCACCTTCCCAATCCGCCGGCTCTATTACGAGCCGGCGTCATCGTGGGAAGGGAGTTTTCCCCTGGGCTGGCGGGCGGTCTTGTGAAGACCGCCCGCCAGCCCAGGGGAAAACTCGGAATACCCTCCGCGGCCTTACGACCGCGGAGCGGTATTTCGGAGGGGGGAAGCCTGGTGGGCGGCCTCCGCCGCCCGCCAGGCTCGGAATGAGGGCCTTAATGTTTTAGGATTATTTAATTTTCCCATGCAACTTCCTGACTGCCACTTGTGTCTCCTTTAGAATAGATGCACATAAAGCAAAGATTGAAAAATAAATTTTATGTTATGGTGGTGTGGTTTGACACAAAATGGTTGGATGTGATGTTGTTAATTATTTAGACTAATAACTTAAGAAACCAACCACAATAAACTTTATTGTCTTTGTCAGTACTAATTCAAAGTGCAACAATGCCAGTTTTCACTAAATGTTTCTGCTTCTTGTTTGCTTTTAGGAGCACAAGAGAGGAGACATCACCAACATTACTACCAAACACAAGTCCTGTCCAAAGGAACATGGCCACACTCTGACATCAGTCCTGTAATCTCTTCCACTTGTGCAGCTAAGTTTCACTGCCAACTGGCAGATTTAAAAAGTCCCCAAAGAAAGGTGCTGCTAAGAAAGTGGCCAGTGAGAAGAATCAGTTTTCTACCACTGGTGTGCTGACCACAATCTTTTTCTGGAAATTTATGCCTGCCAAACCGGTCTCCAAGGAGGAAACTGGGAGCAGTACTCCTGCATCAATGGCACAACCCCAATGTAAACCCAAGCCTATGTCTGTCAGCTAGCAGCCACTGCAATCATGGTGACGCCGATGAGCAGTGATGTTGAATTGGATTTGTCCTGTTTGGTAAGTAGTGCCTAATTATTTCAGGAAACAGAGCAAAGTGGATAGCAGCCACCAATAGTAGATCTTCGTGAAGGTGGAGCAGAACAGGAGGTTGAGCTTCCTGTTGAGCAAGAACCTCCTCTTTTAAAATGATTAGCTCCAAGTTATCCAGCAAGAAAAATTAATGATACTCTACCATCTTCTCCAAGCACTCCTTCTGATGATAATCTGGACATGGATTGGACTCAGGCAGAGTCCAAGAGATAGCAGGGAAAAGAAAAGTTCCTGAAAGCCTTGGAATTATGGAAGGGGATGAGGAGATGATGAGCCAGTCATTGTTATGGGATCTGGCACAGAGGAGACCAACATTACTCCTCCTATTCAACATGCTCTGAGGGATGTAGCATAGGTACCACTGCCAGTGCCAGCTCCCATATTTCTACTGCCCCTGCTAAGACCTGCATCAACCCCTTCCTCAGTACACATATGCACTGCAGAGAGGCATTCAACAACACACCCACATACCTCTAGTTCTTCTTCAGGCTTTGGCACTGGCACACTAAGAAAGTTCTCCTCCCCAGTTTGGGACCTTTTTACGATTATCAAGCAGTAAGATAACATTGTAATATGCTCCATGTGCCATGTGAGTGTTTGTTGAGGGTGGCATGATTCACACCATTTTACTGGTTGGCCAAACTACCCATATGAAAAAACATCATGCAATCCGGTGGGAGGACCACTTAAAACAATTGCTGCATGTGATGTTGGTGGTAGTGAGGAGAGCGGGGAATCATCAGCTCCAACCACGGTGGGAGATGATGAGGAAGAAGAGGGTGACATCTTTAGACAGAGCAGCCCTTCTCCCAGCAGTGCGCCATCATCACCAACCTCAGTGACTTCATATGGCACAAGAGTCAGAGACACCATGGCATACAGTGATTGCCCCAAGATGCACATTGAG
The DNA here is from genome assembly GCF_031143425.1 of Pleurodeles waltl. Lineage (NCBI taxonomy): Eukaryota > Metazoa > Chordata > Amphibia > Caudata > Salamandridae > Pleurodeles > Pleurodeles waltl. The sequence goes on along the minus strand of NC_090436.1, from coordinate 126,286,197 downwards.
TCTACCACCTCCTACTTCTTAGAAGTCACCTGCAGCAGTGTCCCCAGAAAAAAAGAAAATCTAGTCCATTATCACAGAGTTGTTTAGGTAGGAAGGACCCTAAGACTGCAACCACCCACAGCATGTCTGTACAATTAGAAGCTGGCTAAAATGTTAGCACTGGACCTCCTCCCTTTTTCTTTTGTAGAAGGAGTGGGATTTTTGGAATTTGTGGCGGCCATCTGCCTGAAATGGAAAGTTCCAAGTCAGACCTAATTTGCCAGAGTTGCTGATACAGCGCTCCAGCACAATGTCCTGCAGTTGGTTGGGCAAGTTTTGCAGCTAAGTGCTGTTCACACTATCCACCTGACGACAGACACGTGGAGCATTTGTCAAGCATCTGAATACATATGTAACACGGCACACTGGATATCTTTTAGGAGAGTTAGCCAACAGCTATCTACAGGTCTCAGTGCTAAAGATACTTTTAAAGGTGCTCAGGGACATGGAACAGTAGCCATGTTCGTGATGGAGAAATCCCATACAGCTGCAGACATCTTGGAAGACTTCAATAGCAAGCAAAGTGCCTGAATGGCAACAACCCAGAGGTCTCAGGATTGGATTTGTTGCCACAGACAATGGCAGATGGTGGCTATGTAGGTTCTTGTGTTTGGTGCACTGCATCAATCTGGTTGTGGAGGACTTTCTAAAAAAAAGGCAATGTTCACGACATGCTAACCACCTGTAGAAGAATCCACACTCATTTCAGCTATTCATTTAAAGCCTGGAAGCAGCTCAGTTTTATTCAGTGTGCTAATAGAGTACCAGTTAGAGCCCCAATTCAGGAGGTGCCAACACAACAGAACTCAACCTATTTCATGTTGCATTAGAGAGAGATCAATGACTATGTCATTCAAATAGGAGGGGATGCAATTGAGTACCGTATGACCATGGATGTGATCAAATGGGGCCCAGTTACATTCCTGACACAGATGCTTCTCCCTTTTGAGGTTTTCACAGGGGAAATTAGCAAGGAGGATAGTACGATGGGTCTAGCTATCCCATTGCTGCATCTGCTACAGGACCATTTAAAAACGTTTTGCTCATGCAGGTGTAAATGAAAACACAGAAGTGTATGCCTTGTTCGAGAGCTTAATGCTTTGCTTGGCTGTTATTACAAGGCTGCAAAATTACAGCATGTTGCCCAAAGAGTACATCTGTGCCACACTACTTTACCAGGGAACAAAAAAATTCCGCTCACTTTCATTCCTATTCCTAAAGAGGATGTTTCAAAATACAAGAGCTGGATTGTTGAGCAAGCAGAAGACCAGGAAGAAGAATGGCTGGATATTATTAGAGTCATAGAGTCCCACTCCCAGGCAAAAGTTCTGGGGTGCAGCCTTCAACTTCTAGAGAGGACAATCTTGTCTCACAGCAGCTAACAGCAGCAGCAAGAACACTGGCAACAACCACAACTACAGGAACAGAAAAACTGGCCCCAACTTCTGCATTGACTTGGTTTCAAGTAGCAGGTTTTGAGTCCAGTATAGAGGTGAAGGCAAAAGAGATCAAGGGAGTAGCAGCACCAGTGACCTTTGAGAGGATATTCCAGGAACATCTGGATGACCCAAATGAGGTCCATATGGATCAAAACCCATTGGTGTAATTGTATGTGAAGATGAGCCAACGGCAAGTGCTCAGCATGTTGGCAATAAAATATCTGGCTTGGTAGGTAGCCAGCGTATCTTCTGAGTCAGTGGTCAGTCAAACTGGCACAGTTATCACATAGCGAAGGACCAGTCTCTCACCTCAGAACGTGGCAAGATTAACCATGATCAAAATGAACCAACATTTCATACCACAAAATTACACTGTTCCTGAAACAGCATGGGAGTAGGAGGAAGATGATTGGTCAGACTCAAGGGTGTTAGCTGACCAACTTCGGGGTGAACCACCTGAGTTTGAGAATAAACTCTACTACCATGACAGAGTATGCCACCATAGTATTTTATAATTAGCTATCGGCAAACTTCTTTTTTTGCCGGAAAATAGAATTATAGCTAGTGGATCATTCGGTTTGTGTCCGATTTATGCTGCCCCACCATTTTTAATTCACATGTATGAGTGGATTGAAGTTCAACTTTTGTGCAATGAAGAAGCGTCCCATTCCCTTCAGGATATTGGAGACAATGCCTGCCTCCCACCCATGTCTATCCTGTCTTTTTTGCATTACCTAGCAGGGCTGTCCCAGAAGATCATTGATTTACAAGACTGCCAAATTCCAATGTGTTGCTTACATCAAAGAGGAGATACATTTGAATACCTGCCAGCATGCGTGTATTGCAAGAAGTAACTATTTCACCAATGAGTTATAATAATATATTATTGATTGTGAGTGATGCTTGTTAATTTATATTGTGGCAGACAGTGAGAGAGGGTCTTCAACTAATTACTATAATTGATTTTGATGTTCTGCAATGTTTGGGGCCTGATTAGTGACCCTTTTTCCTGAAGATGATTGGCCTTTTCAAATTTAGCTAACTGTATCTGCAGGTTCCACTCCTTTTTCTGGTTCTTTAGAGACCAGACCAGTCACTTTAGTTCACAAACACAAATCTACAAAAAATACTCCAATTGTGTTTCTCTATTTATACTTCAACAGCAGTGCACTACAGGTCTATCTTGCTTGGGTTGGGAGTGTGACAGAGTTACCTGGAGTCAGGAGGAGGATGGAAGGAGTCAGGAGGAGGATGGAAGAACTCAGGGTAGGACTACCTCAACAGCCAGAAGAAGGAAGTTATCGATTTCAGAAGGAATCCATGATTCTGAGGCCCAGTACTCAGCTCTGTGAAATGGAGAGAGGTTCTTTGATTTGGGAAATGCTGACGATTTTGCAACTGCTGGCAAACATGAAACTCCTCTTGTTTTTGCTCTGCCTCTGAAACTTCTTGGTACACTCCTTATGAAGCTTACCTTCCTTCTGTCCTTCTCCTTGACTTTAAAATACAGCTTCTGTTTTACAATCCACAGGCCTTCTTCTCTCCTGCACAAAAGAAAGGCGAAATCTAAGTTCAGCGCTACTGCTTACCTACCAGACCGGTTCAGCCAGGCACCCAAGACTGACAGACATTCTGAGAGGAATGCAGTTGCACCGTCCAATTTGACAATACAGTATCATTTTTATTTTAACAGTCATCATTTTTAGAACTAGGCCTGTTCACTTCACTCCTCCATAATTTTTCAAACCTAGATGACAGAACATTTGGATATCTAATAATAACTTGGATCTCTGGACAGAAAGACTATTTGCAATGCATTTAATTGAACTATGTCATACTCTTTCCTTCATTTCCTTCAACAACAGATTGATAATGATGTGCTGCTTATCCCCCTGATGTATATTTTTGATGTGTTGTATTATGTAGTGCTTGACTTTGTCACACCTTTCCCCAAATTTCCTTTCCCATTCATTCATCAAACCCCTAACCCTCTTATCCAGGGCTGTGATTTATTCATTTATTTAGTGACTTTATTCACACCAAATGGATCACAGACTTGATGGGGCGAATGTGGTTAAATGCAACACCAACTCTCTGCGACATCTTCTATTACTTGAGAAATAACCCACACCAGGCCCACTTACCCAACCACGTATAAGACGGATCCACATATCTTAGATGTAGAAGAACATCATTTGTCAATGTCAACCTTATCATTCAGGCCTTGTATTGCGTAAATGCTTAACCTTGTCCACTTCAGACTTTGAGTACACTTTTCCAGACTGGAGAATTTTCATAACTTTCCTTTTTTATTAAATTTCATTCCCCCCATTGCTCAGACTAATTTACTATTGCAAATTTTTGTTATAAAACCCAGTATTCCTTGTTGCGTTATGGTGGTAGTATTGTGGCCTCAGTCTTTCTAAAGCTATGATATATATGTGTAACCAACTACCTGTTTCTGTTTCAGTTTTGTTGCCTGTGGAAGATAATCTTTTTGACTAATCCTAAAGTGGGAGCTCACCTAGGTGGGACCTCACTAGTGATACCTTCCTTCTTAGTGCAGTAGTACCACCATTAAAAAGGCACCTTGGGAAACCCTCCATTAAGGTTTTGCAAGATTGGAAGAGGTAGTAGCCATTACTTTATCTATTTAGGTAAGGTAAGTATGGAGTGAAGGGAACTACTTTAGTAAGTGATTAAGGCCCTTATTACAACCCTGGCGGTCAGTGATAAAGCAGCGATAATACCGCCAACAGGCCAGCGATTAAAAAAAATGGAATTATGACCACTGCGGAAACTGCTCACACAAACAGCCACTTTAACACACCATTTCCACTCAAATGACTGAAAGACTTACAATTAGGGGCTACAATCGTATCTCACTCAACAACATGAGGAAAAAAATGAGAGACTTGGATCGCAATCAGTTACTCAATAAATCCCAGCAGACTAGCAGAAATCCGGTTATCTGGTTCATCACAGTGTATCACAATGGTCATCACCGTATCCGGAAATCATTGAAGAAATACTGGTATTTACTGTTGAACAATCCTTCCGTTAATCAATACATTACTGATCACCCTCAAATTGGCTTTAGACGGGCTCCTAACCTTCGCAGAAAATTATGCTCATCGTTTTTCCAAGAGAAGCCAATGTCCACTTTTCTTCCGCCCAAACCAAAAGGATTTTACACTTGCAGCAAATGTTCTGTCTGTAAGCTGGGTCTCTCTAAATCCAAATTAGTCACCATCAACAACCAAACTCATCATATTCATGACTTCATCAATTGTGATAGTTCCCATGTTGTCTACGCCATATGGTGCCCATGTAATCAAGCCTATATAGGCAGTACCACCCGTCCTTTAAAAATTAGGATTCAAGAACACTATCGGAACATTTTGAAGTTAGACACAAAAGCACCATTAGTTGAACATTTTATTGAACATCACTCCCATCAAAGAAATTTGACCTTCAGCGGACTCCGACGAATTACATCTTCTCCAAGAGGTGGCAACGGGCTAGTGCGTTTACGTCAGGAAGAAAGTCGTCTCATAATTAAGTATGAAACAGTGAACAATGGACTTAACAAAGACCATGAATGGCATTTTTGGTTAATGTAATTTGTATTTGCTAACAGCATATTTGTCTTGGTCTTATTGGTTTCCTCAAAGTATATACATGATGGTTTTCATATATTTTCGTCCATTCTTATGTTTCTCTGGTTTGTGTGCTACTAGCTTCTACTGTTAATCTTTACCTTAATTCTTCATAGTAATCCTTTAACTGTGGCTTAATTTTTCTTACTTTGGTTACTCGTATATTAACATCGAATTACGGTTGGTGATCTGTTATCAGGTAATTATGACTATATACTTTTCTTGCTTAATAACTGGTTTGTATCTTCTCTTTCCAATGTTGCACACTACATCATGGGTTATTTTATAACACTTTCTTTTTTTTTAATTTTTTCTTAATCTTTCCATTGCTTCTTCTCTTTTCAATTTTGCTCATTTGTATCCTCTTTTTTCCACACTGTATTTCTTTTTCACTTTGTCTTTTCTTCTCATTTAAATTGAGATATTAACCATTTTTCTTTCATCTCCTCTTTTCTTAGCTCCTTATTTCATTATACTTCTTCTCTTCAACCCTCATTTATCTATTTTCCATTCTTTCTTTAACTCACTCCTTCGATATGTGGTTCTCCACTTAAAGATGGCGGCTCTGTTAGATTTGGCCCAAGATGGCGCTTCTCAACAGAGGTCATGGTAGTCCCTTCTCTCTTTCTCTTCCTTCTCCACCTCGCTAACGACATCGAGGTAGGACTTCTTCATTCCTTCTAGTTCGGCATAGTTTATAAATACCATGCCGACGTCCTCGCAACCGTCCTGTTTCTCTACAGGAGACGGACGCGTTTTCTTGCATCTTGACGTTCTAGATGCTCTTATCAGGTGAGCCTGTTAGATTATGTTTTAGATTTACTACTTTATATTAATTTTCTGCATTTCTGCTTACTGACAATTTCCATCCACCAGTACGGGATGTTAATCACTTAATATTATCGGAATCCTGTTCTCGATTCTTTTTCTGCTCCCATGTCACATATTTACATATATAATAATATTTTCTCTCAAGTCACGCAATGTTCTTTCAGTCATAATCTCACCGCATTAGCAAGATGTTTAGCCTTTTAATTTTAATTTGTATTAGTATTCGATTGCGAGTTACGGTCACCAAATGATTGTTTTGCAGATTATCATGTACTAATATTCCTTTCTTGATTTACATTTATGGCAAACTCCACATGTTTGTTATATGTATTCATTGCAGATCATTGAAAATATCTAATCATGTATACAACAAGTGATTCATGTTGTTGAACCTTTTTCTAAGGGTATGTTTTGATCTCATACCACACCCTTCGGTATATTAGCTCATTTAATTATCACTTTAAGTCAACTCTTGCACGTTTTATTACTTTCCATTTCTTCAATCTTCCCTCCCCATTTTAATTATCTCACTTTAATTACTTTAATTGCTTTATTTTAATTATTGGTAGTATAACGTAGCACACAGATTGTACTATCCACTCCTCACTTTCGGCTCTTTTACCGGTTGTTTTTAACTCTTAGATTACGTCCACTACGTTCTCTCTATACTTCACTTGTTTACTTACTGATTCATGCATCTATATCATTTTTCTTATCAGTCACAATAATTAATGAGTATCTTGTATCAGGGATCGATCTCTTTTTGTCATCTCTCCCTCACCTTCAATAACACGCACATATATCTTCTTTTTTTGGGGATTAATCAGCACCCGATGATTTTTGAATGCACTTTGGAAATTCTCATCTTTCGGTGTTGTTTTTTTGCAACAACTTTTTTCAATAACCTCTTTCGCAAACACTGTATTATCCTCAGTTGGATTTTGTTTCCATTTTCTTTCAGCCTTGAGAAAGCCCCGGCTTACGCGCCAGTTGGGGCAAAACACGTGTTGGCTGACCATGTTGTCTTCCCTTTGGATCCATTCACTGATGTAACCAATTTTGGAAATATTTCTGTTCCCGCTATACATAATAAATGAATGAATCTTTGGAATCAATAATGAAGCCTTCTGAAACTTTGTTTACCTGAATCGTCTCAAACATTTGGCATTAGGACCTTAAACATAGACTTTCTTAAAGTGGGACTTTTCCAGTCATTTGTCACTTTAACACACCGACTGCCACGGCGGTACCAACAAGCACCACGGCGGTAACCGCCAACAGCCAGGCGGAAGACAATGCACAGCCCACACTATTACAACAGGCCTATCCGTCACCTTTTCTGGGGCAGAAACAACGACATCAAAAGCACAGTGGAGACAGAACACAGAAGGCAAAGGACTCACCTCTGGAGACTCAATGAAGAACCACAACGCCATGAAGCCCAAGTTGCACATCTTCCCCATGCTATCTTCTTCTTGACTATGAACACCAACGCCGGCGAAGGCGACCACGCTGAGTACTGCCGCCTAGCACACAAGGGAGGGGGAGGAAAAAGAGAGTGACACACACACGCAACACCCCCACCCCCAACACCATACACACAACCAGATACAGTAACATTAGATATCCACCCCGTACCCCTCAGGAATAATGCAAGGACAAAAGTAATTGATTAAAGTGAGTGTAAAAAGATAAAATAGTGGAAAGCCGTGCTACAAAATCAAAACAGTATATACATATATACAAATGGAGGGACACTGCCCAGTCCACAATGTCCGTTGGCCACAGGGCCACATCACATAGGCCAAGGCCCCACTTGACTCCTGCAACAACACGGAGAGAACACTGCAGGGGCATCAGGTCGAAAATACACAGGAACCTCAGGGGGATGGGGATTGGGGGGGGCACCTTAGCCTGAAGATGGTACAACACCACTGGTCCTGGAAGGGGCGACATGCCCTGTGCAATAGCCAGTGGAGTGCAAAGCCACAGTCTCTCAAGTGGGTGGTTTGCCCACTGCTTGGTCCTGGGGAGTGCAAGGCCACAGTCTCTCAAGTGGGTGGCTTGCTGTAGGAAAGTACCATCTTGCCTGACATGTTACCCCCATTTTTACATGTATGTAAGTTTGTTTTTGCCTGTCTCACTGGGATCCTGCTAGCCAGGACCCCAGTGCTCATAGTTTGTGGCCTGAATGTGTGTACCTGTGTAATGACTGTGTTACTTATGCTCTGCTAACCAGAACCTCTGTGCTTATGCTCTCTCTGCCTTTAAAATTGTCACTATAGGCTAGTGACCATTTTCACCAATTCTAATTGGAACACCCTTATAATCCCCTAGTATATGGTACCTAGGTACCCAGGGTATTGGGTTTCCAAGAGATCCCTATGGGCTGCAGCATTTCTTTTGCCACCCATAGGGATCTCAGACAAATCTTACACAGGACTGCCACTGCAGCCTGAGTGAAATAACGCACACATTATTTCACAGCCATTTTACACTGCACTTAAGTAACTTATAAGTCACCTATATGTCTAACCCTCACTTAGTGAAGGTTAGGTGCAAAATTACTAAATGTGAGGGCACCCTTGCACTAGCAAAGGTGCCCCTACATAGTTCAGGGCAATTTCCCCATACTTTGTGAGTGCGGGGACACCATTACACGTGTGCACTACATATAGGTCAATACCTATATGTAGCTTCGCAATGGTAACTCTGAATATGGCCATGTAACATGTTTAAGATCATGGAATTGTCCCCCTCACGCCAAATCTGGTATTGGGGTGCCAAGCCCATGCATCCCGAGGCTCCACTATGGACCCCGGGTACTGCAAAACCAGCTCTCTGGGATTTTCTCTGCAGCTACCGCTGCTGCCACCCCACAGACAGGGTTCTGCCCTCCTGGGGTCTTGGCAGCCCAGTCACAGGAAGGCAGAACAAAGGATTTCCTCTGAGAGAGGGTGTTACACCCTCTCCCTTTGGAAATAGGTGTTAAAGGCTGTGGAGGAGTAGCCTCTCCCAGCCTCTAGAAGTGCTTTGAAGGGCACAGATCGTGCCCTCTTGCATAAGCCGGTCTACACAGGTTTAGGGAACCCCCAGTCCCTGCTCTGACTCAAAACTGGACAAAGGAAAGGGGAGTGACCACTCCCCTGTCCATCACCACCCCAGGGGTGGTGCCCAGAGCTCCTCCAGTGTGTCCCAGACCTCTGCCATCTTGAATCCAGAGGTGTGAGGGCACTCTGGAGGCCATTGGTCATTGCCAGCAGGTGACGTCAGAGTCCCCTCCTGATAGGTGCTTACCTCACTAGGTGGCCAATCCTCCTCGGAGAGCTAATTAGGGTCTCTCCTGTGGGCTTTTCCTCAGATAACGACTTGCAAGAATTCACCAGAGTTCCTCTGCATCTCCCTCTTCGACTTCTGCCAAGGATCGACCGCTGACTGCTCCAGGACGCCTGCAAAACTGCAACAAAGTAGCAAGAAGACTACCAGTGACATTGTAGCGCCTAATCCTGCTGGCTTTCTCGACTGTTTCCTGGTGGTGCATGCTTTGGGGGCTGCCTGCCTTCATCCTGCACTGGAAGCCATGAAGAAATCTCCAGTGGGTCGACGGAATCTTCCCCCTGCTCCAGAAGGCACCAAACTTCAGCATCACCGGTACTCTGGGACCCCTCTCATCCTGACGAGCGTGGCCCCTTCAACACAGGTGGTGGACCCAAGTGACCCTGACTGTCCAGTGGTCCAACTGTCCAAATTTGGAGGAGGTAAGTCCTAGCTTCTCCTCTCCAGACAGTAATCTTGTGCACTGTGTGAACTGCAGCTGCTAGGGCTTCTATGCACTTTTCCAAGGAATCCTTCATGCACAACCAAGCCCAGATCCCCAGCACTTGGTCCTGCATTGCTCAACTCCCTGAGAGGACCTCCGGCTTCGTGGGACCCTCTTTTGTAGTGTTGAGATGACTGCCGCGCTCAGTCTTCTTGAACCTGTATTCAAGGACTTCTGCAGGTGCTACCTTCTTGTGCATGGGCTCTCTACATTGCTGAAGGCCCCCTCTTTCACCTCTCCCAAGTGGTGATATCCTGGTCCTTCCTGGGCCCGGGCAGCACCCTTTTTCTTTAACAGTGACCTTTGCAGTAGCAAAGCCTGTTTGCAATCTTTTGCCAAAGAAACAACTCTGCATTCTCCAGAACTCTGTGGGACATCTTCATGAAGGAGAAGTTTCCAGCACCTTTCGTTGTTGCAGAATCTTCAGCTTCTTCCATCCAGAGGCAGCCATTTTGCATCTTCATCCGGGGTTTAGTGGGCTGCTGCCCCCTGGATACTTTCACGACTCTTGGACTTGGTCTCCTTCCTTTGCAGGTCCTCAGGTCCAGGAATCCATCTTCAGTGCTTTGCAGTCCTTGCAAAATCCACTATCATGAGTGTGTTTCTGGGGAAATAGTAGTATTTACTCCTACTTTCCAGGGTTTTGGGGCAGGGTATCTTGGACACCCTTAGTGTTTTCTTACACTCCCAGCGACCCTCTACACTAGCCTAGGGGTCCATTCGTGGTTTGCATTACACTTTCTTAGTATATGGTTTGTGTTGCCCCCAGGCCTAATGCATCCTATTGTATTCTTGTCAACACCAGGACAGTGCGCGCTCTACGGGCATCTAGAATGCAAAAAAACAACACTCGCAAGATAATGTAATTTATGCATTGTGATGATATGTTATTGTTTAACCTTTTGCATTGCAGAATTCCATCCAAAAGATTCATTTTTAAGGTGCTTATAAATACTGTACATTTGCAATGTATTGCTGCAGACATTCAGAGTGTGTTAGGGTGTGGTCCCTTTCCAGGGCCTTCTAGAGACTTTCCCTGCAACATGCCTGGGCGTGGTTCTAGGCTGGGCCAAGACTCTATAAAAGAGAGTCAGCCCAACTTCCAGTGCTCACTATTCAGAGGTCCCGGTGCAGAGCAGCAGCTTCTTCCTGAGCTCCTGTCCCGGCGGCCTATTTGGATTTTCCAGTCTTCTGCACTCTTCTCTCATTGGTGATCACTGTTTCCAGGCGGTAAGACGGTGTTTGGACATTTTCCAACACTGTAATTGAGAATTTTCATATTCTTGATTTTAATTCTTAAATGAATAACAGATTACTTGTGCGCTGCCATTTTTGGACATTTGTATGGTGGTTTGCAAATAGGGAGGACGCGCAATTTATTCCATAAAGATTTGACTTCGTTATTACATTGTTGTTCATTGCGCGCTGATATTTCTTGACATTTACATGATGTTTTACGAGTTAGCAAGACGTGCAACTCGTTTCATGAGCATTTCATTTTGTTGTTCATTGCGCGCTACCTTTTCTTGACATTTACATGGTGGCTCACTTCTAGTGTGTAATTCATGCTGTTCATTGTGCGCTACCATTTTCTGGCATTTACATGGTGGCATTCGAATCGGCAACATGCGCGATTCTTTCCTTGAGTGTTTTTTCATGTTATTCATTCTGCGCTACCATTTCTTGGCATTTGCATGGTGGCATTTGAATCGACAAGACGCGCAATTTTTTTCCTGAGTGCTTTTCATGTTGTTCATTGTGCGCTACCATTTCTTGGCATTTGTATGGTGGCATTTGAATCGGCAAGACGCGCAATTCTTTCCTCGTGTATAAATAATGTAAATTACTGTGCGCTACCATTCTAAGAAATTTTCTTGGTAGCATTTCAAGTTGACATGTCGCGTGATTTATTCCTTGAATCTACGTTGTGTGATTTCATGGTGCACAATCCTTTACGGTGTTTAATACTCATATAAAAATCTGCAATGTGCGCAATTCACTTTCCAATGTTTTTTCTGAGATGAACACAACAATACCAGAGTTCTAGATGTAATGCTGTGTGTTCCTGATATGTATTCTTAAAAGGAGATTCATATGGTTGTTTAGAAATTGCTCAGAGTGTTTCCTGATTCTCATGCTAATGAAAGTACTTGAATCTGAAAGTCCTATTTAACTTTTCCTGTTTCCTCCTCAGGTATTCGGTCATCTAAAGCCTAGTCAGTTTTAGGACTATTCTAGGGTTGTTCATGTTTTTTCGGAAAAGACGAAGCTTAGAGTTGTAGCATGGTACTGATTTCATAAGATGTCATTTTGATGTTGTGTTTTAACCTTTTGCTTCCTACAGGTCTCCTTCCCAGCTGTTCCCGTCCTACTCCCCTTTTCCCCACTTGGACTCTCTTAGACTCTGTGATAAATCTAATCAGAGTATTGGAGCTGTCTTGTGGTGGAAGTGTTGGGAACGTGCACAGACCCCGAGGATCTGGTGACTCTGACAGAATAGTGAGCCCACAAATGATTATCCTCCTAGTTTGTGTATGTTCTCAGCATGGCCACACTGGATGAGCTAGTCAAGGCTATCACCCAGCTCCAGTCGGAAGTGGTATCATCAAAGGATTTGACAAATAGTCTAGCTGAGAGGGTGGGTCAGTTACAGAATAAGGTTGAGAAGAAAGGACAAAGTCCCACAGGTGTGTCGTGGCCTGGTACTTCTTCTCAGACTTCTGGAGGTAATCCGACTAACATTTCCCTCAATGTTCCTTCAGCCATTCCTTTAGCTCCCCCAGAACGCTCCGCAGGTGATCCCTTGAAAGCGCAATCTTTTCTGGTTCAAGTGGAACTTCACTTCACTTGCAGACCACATACTTTCCCCGATGCCCAGTCTAAAGTAGCTTTCTTGTTGTCATATCTGTCTGGAGATGCAGCTACATGGGCTATTCCTCTTGTGCGTAAAAATAGTCCCCTGTTGTACAACTGGAAAGATTTTGTTCGTGAATTTAAGAGAGTTTTCGATCGTAGAACTGTAACACAGTCAGCAGATCGTGGATTATTAGACTTACGCCAAGGGAATCAGGACTTAGGGCCAGATGTAGGAAACTGTTTGTGACTCGCAAACGGCAAAATTTGCTGTTTGCGAGTCGCAAAACACAGTTTCCTATGCAGAAATGCATTTTGCAAGTCGGAACCGACTCGCAAAATGCATTTCCGACTCGCAAATAGGAAGGGGTGTTCCCTTCCTATTTGCGACTCGCAGTGGGATGCAATACCATTTGCGACCGCGTACGCGGTCGCAAATAGCATCGCAGTTACCATCCACTTCAAGTGGATGGTAACCCACTCGCAAATTGGAAGGGGTCCCCATGGGACCCCTTCCAGTTTGTGACTGGACCCACAAATAATTTTTCAGGGCAGGGAGTGGTCCAAGGGACCACTCCCTGCCCTGAAAAAATAACAAAACTAAAGGTTTCGTTTTTTTTAAGTGTAGCTCGTTTTCCTGTGAGGAAAACGGGCTACACTTAAAAAAAAAAAAACTGCTTTATTGATCAAGCAGTCACGAACATGGAGGTCTGCTGACGACAGCAGGCCTCCATGTTAGCGAGTGCCTATACTCGCTATGGGGCCGCAATTTGCGCCCCACCTCATGAATATTCATGAGGTGGGTCATTGCGACCCCATAGCGAGTCGCAGTCGGTGTCTGAGACACCATACTGCATAGCAATTTGCGACTTGCAAATTGCGAGTCGCAGGGACTCGCAATTTGCAAGTCACAAATTGCCGTTTTGCTACATCTGGCCCTTAGTGTCATATTTAGCCAATTTTAATCGGCTGGTCGCTGAGACATCCTGGCCTGAAGAAAAACAAGCGGCCTTGTTTTACAGGGGACTCAAAGAGGAGCTTAAAGACATCTTAGCGCAAATCGACCCACAACCTGCAAACTGTCAAGATTTAATAAACCTTGTCTTGAGGCTTGATCATCGTTTAAATGAACGAAAATGAACACGTAAAAAGACTGAAAAACATTCTTGGCATGCTCATGATAACAAAGACTCAAGAACTCCGAGAGAAAGAACGCCAGAACTGATGGAAATTGGAACCATCAGGAGACCTTTGACCAAAGATGAAAAGGACCTACGCAGAAAAAATGGGCAATGTCTCTATTGTGGGTGGAAAGGTCATTTTGCCAAAGATTGTCCAATCAAAACAAAGAGCAAGCGAGGCCCAGTTCAGAAAGTTGCAACCAATGCATCAGTCGAGTCGGAAAATCTAAAGCACCCAAGTTGCAGAGAAGGGTTGCTCTTGGGTGTCACCGTGGATCCTTCACAATCCAAACATCTAAAATTGGGAATAAGAGTTCAGGTCAAGAAAAATACCTATTTCAAGAAGGCTCTAGTCGACTCTGGGGCTACCGGAAACTTTGTTGACGCCCAATTGGTTCGTGCATGGGGGATCCCATGTATTGAAAAGAAGACCCCAGAAACCATCCAGGCAGTTGATGGAAAACTCTTGACTGGAGGTCCGATAACTCTTCAGACTGCCCCCTTGACAATAATTTGTGAAGGTAAAAATCAAAGAAAGAAACATAAAGAGGAACTCATCCTTGACGTGATCCATGCTCCCCAGTATGGGATCATCTTTGGCTTGCCATGGTTAACTCATCACTATCCAGAGATTAATTGGGCAGAACGAAAGTTCGTGTTCTCATCAGTGGTATGTAAAGAACATTGGTGGTCATTCTGACCCTGGCGGTCGCGGGAGCACCGCCGACAGGCCGGCGGTGCTCCAATGGGGATTCCGACCGCGGCGGTAAAGCCGCGGTCGGACCGGCACCACTGGCGGGGTCCCGCCAGTGTACTGCGGCCCCATTGAATCCTCCGCGGCGGCGCAGCTTGCTGCACCGCCGCGGGGATTCCGACCCCCCCTACCGCCATCCAGATCCCGGCGGTCAGACCGCCGAGATCCGGATGGCGGTAGGGGGGGTCGCGGGGCCCCTGGGGGCCCCTGCAGTGCCCATGCCACTGGCATGGGCATTGCAGGGGCCCCCGTAAGAGGGCCCCTACATGTATTTCACTGTCTGCTGCGCAGACAGTGAAATACGCGACGGGTGCAACTGCACCCGTAGCACAGCTTCCACTCCGCCGGCTCGATTCCGAGCCGGCTTCATCGTGGAAGCCTCTTTCCCGCTGGGCTGGCTGGCGGTCTGAAGGCGACCGCCCGCCAGCCCAGCGCGAAAGTCAGAATTACCGCCGCGGTCTTTCGACCGCGGAACGGTAACCTGACGGCGGGACTTTGGCGGGCGGCCTCCGCCGCCCGCCAAGGTCAGAATGAGGGCCCTTGTCTCCAAAGGACTCAAGAATCGGAAGTTCGCCATTCTTACATAGCTACCGCCGCAGAGAAAGAAGTTCAGTTGCCCAAACAGTATTCGTCTTATGAAGATGTATTTGATGAGAAGGAAGCAGAGAATTTACCTCCTCATAGATCTTATGACTGTCAAAATGATCTAGTCCCAGGGGGGATACTTCCCAACTGTCGTGTGTATGCCCTGTCAGAACATGAAAATCAACATTTACGAAAATACTTGGATCAATTCTTAGAGAATGGTTTCATCCGTCCCTCTAAGTCTCCCACAGCTTCTCCTTTGTTTTTTGTTCCAAAAGCGAACGGAGAGCTTCGAACTTGTATCGACTATAGGGGCTTGAATAAAATCACCATCAAGAACAAATATCCTTTGCCTCTAATTCCGGTCTTACTGGAACAAGTAAAGAAAGCAAAAATCTACACGAAGCTTGATCTTCGAGGTGCTTACCATTTGGTCAGAATGAGAGAGGGTGACGAATGGAAAACGGCATTCAAAACAAGATATGGCCTTTTTGAATACACCGTCATGCCTTTTGGTCTGTGCAATGCTCCAGCAGCATTTCAGTTTTTCTGAAATGACGTTCTTAGAGAGTACCTCAATATCTTTGCCATAGTTTACATTGATGACATTTTGATCTACTCAGACAATGATAATGAACATGTTCAACATGTCAAGAAAATGTTGGCAGCCCTTCGTAAACACCATTTATATTGCAAACTAACCAAGTGTGAGTTTCATGTTACCACAGTTGAGTTTTTAGGGGTTATCCTTACCCCTCAAGGTATGGTGATGGCAGAAAGGAAAGTAAAAGCCGTATCTGAATGGCCCATCCCAAAGACTGTTCGTGATGTACAATGTTTCCTGGGCTTTGCAAATTTTTATTGGAGGTTCATCAATCATTTCTCCCAGACAGTGGCTCCAATTACTAAGTTATTAAGAAAGAAAGAAAAATTTGTATGGTCCCCAGAAGCAGACCAAGCCTTTTCAACTTTGAAAGAAGCTTTCTCCACTGCCCCAGTCTTGACTCATCCAGATGCGGATCGACCTTTCATAGTGGAAGCTGATGCTTCAGATGTGGCGATAGGAGCAGTCATGTCACAACGAAACAAAGACACTGGTCAGCTTCATCCTGTAGCTTACATGTCTCGGAAGTTGAACGAAGCTGAACAGAACTATGTCATTGCTGAAAAAGAGCTTCTGGCGATTCGTGACGCCTTTAAAGAATGGAGACATCATTTGTTGGGAGCTAAATATACAGTCACAGTATATACTGATCATCGCAATCTTCAATTCATGAGTTCTGCCAGACTTTTGACTCCTCAGCAATTACGCTGGATGCTGTTTTTTGCCGAGTTTGATTTTGTGGTAACCTTCCGGCCTGGTAAAGATAATCGCAAAGCTGACGCCTTGTCCCGCCAAGAGTCTTCCACATTGCCTGCAGTTCAAACCTCCAGAGCTATCATTGCTCCTGACAAGCTCCTATGTATCATAAAAACAGAAGATTTCTTTGAAGACATCCGCAATTCATTCACTGTTGAAAAATGGCAGGCGTGGGCCAAAGCAAATCCGAAAAGATCAATCAAGCAAGGATTACCCTTTCACGATGCTCGTTTGTTAGTGCCCTCTACCAAACTTCGCAAGATAGTGTTTCATTGGTTGCATGTTATACCTACAGCAGGTCACCCTGGTACTCCTAAAACTCTTGAATTAATCCAACGCTATTTTTGGTGGCCTACCTTAACAAAGGATGTAAAAACAATGGTAAACAACTGCGAAGTCTGTGCTCGCACTAAAACAAGTCATTCAAAACCGAAAGGGTTGTTACACCCACTCCCAAACCCAAGTCGTCTGTGGGAACACATCTCTTTAGACTTTATTACAGGTCTGCCAGTGGTTCAACAGCATTCAGTAATTCTGGTGGTAGTAGATAGTCTCACGAAATATGGACATTTCATTGCCTGTAAGAAATTACCCACCTCTAGTGAACTGGCAACTGTCTTACTGAATAGAGTGGTTCGTTATCATGGACTGCCAAAAGTGATCCTCTCCGATCGGGGTTCGCAATTTGCCTCCAACTTCTGGAAGACGTGGTGTAAAACACTCCAAGTGACATCTACCCTATCTACTAGCCACCATCCTCAAACAGATGGTCAAACGGAGAGACTAAATCAGACTTTGAAGCAATACCTACGTGCTTACGCTGAAAAAGCACTTAATTCATGGACATCAATGCTCTGGTTAGCTGAATTAGCCTACAACAACTCCTTCCACACTTCTACTGGCGATACATCCTTCTTTGGTTTGTTTGGCTATCATCCTGACACCTTGCCCATCACAATTCCTCAAGAAAGTTCTCTCACTCCAGCTGTGTCAGAAATCATTCAACATTTGCATCAAACTCAGAAATCGATTCAACAACATTTAGAAAAAGCCAAACAAAAATACAAAAAGCATTATGACAAGAAACATTGTGAGGGACCGCAGTATCAACTTAGTGACAAAGTGTGGCTTTCCACAAAACGTATAGACTTCAAGAAGAAGCACATGTTCAACCCCAAATTTATAGGTCCTTACACTGTTCTTCAGCAAATCAATCCTGTGACCTATAAACTACAATTGCCAAAATCATTACGGATTCATCCAGTGTTCCATACTTCCCTCTTAAAAAAGGCAGTCCAAAAGGTCCGCCCTCATCCAGCTCCTGTTCTAGTACAGGGGGAAGAAGAATATGAAGTCAAGAAAGTGTTGGACTCTAAACTGAGAGGGCGTAACCTATGGTACTTAATCTCATGGAAAGGTTATGGCCCTGAAAGTAATTCATGGGTTTCCGCATCTGATGTTCATGCTCCAGTACTTGTGAGACGCTTTCATAATCTGAATCCCGATAAACCAGGCCCTAGAGCGCGCCTGGGAGAGGGGAGTACTGTCAACACCAGGACAGTGCGCGCTCTACGGGCATCTAGAATGCAAAAAACCAACACTCGCTAGATAATGTAATTTATGCATTGTGATGCTATGTTATTGTTTAACCTTTTGCATTGCAGAATTCCATCCGAAAGATTCATTTTTAAGGTGCTTATAAATACTGTACATTTGCAATGTATTGCTGCAGACATTCAGAGTGTGTTAGGGTGTGGTCCCTTTCCAGGGCCTTCTAGAGACTTTCCCTGCAACATGCCTGGGCGTAGTTCTAGGCTGGGCCAAGACTCTATAAAAGAGAGTCAGCCCAACTTCCAGTGCTCACTATTCAGAGGTCCCGGTGCAGAGCAGCAGCTTCTTCCTGAGCTCCTGTCCCGGCGGCCTATTTGGATTTTCCAGTCTTCTGTACTCATCTCTCATTGGTGATCACTGTTTCCAGGCGGTAAGACGGTGTTTGGACATTTTCCAACACCGTAATTGAGAATTTTCATATTCTTGATTTTAATTCTTAAATGAATAACAGATTACTTGTGCACTGCCATTTTTTGACATTTGTATGGTGGTTTGCAAATAAGGAGGACGCGCAATTTATTCCATAAAGATTTAACTTCGTTATTACATTGTTGTTCATTGCACACTGATATTTCTTGACATTTACATGATGTTTTACGAGTTGGCAAGGAGTGCAACTCGTTTCATGAGCATTTCATTTTGTTGTTCATTGCGCGCTACCTTTTCTTGACATTTACATGGTGGCTCACTTCTCGTGTGTAATTCATGCTGTTCATTGTGAGCTACCATTTTCTGGCATTTACATGGTGGCATTCGAATCGGCAACACGCGCGATTCTTTCCTTGAGTGTTTTTTCATGTTATTCATTCTGCGCTACCATTTCTTGGCATTTGCATGGTGTCATTTGAATCGACAAGACGCGCAATTTTTTTCCTGAGTGCTTTTCATGTTGTTCATTGTGCGCTACCATTTCTTGGCATTTGTATGGTGGCATTTGAATCGGCAAGACGCGCAATTCTTTCCTCGTGTATAAATAATGTAAATTACTGTGCGCTACCATTCTAAGACATTTTCTTGGTAGCATTTCAAGTTGACACGTCGCGTGATTTATTCCTTGAATCTACGTTGTGTGATTTCATGGTGCACAATCCTTTACGGTGTTTAATACTCATATAAAAATCTGCAATGTGCGCAATTCACTTTCCAATGTTTTTTCTGAGATGAACACAACAATACCAGAGTTCTAGATGTAATGCTGTGTGTTCCTGATATGTATTCTTAAAAGGAGATTCATATGGTTGTTTAGAAATTGCTCAGAGTGTTTCCTGATTCTCATGCTAAAGAAAGTACTTGAATCTGAAAGTCCTATTTAACTTTTCCTGTTTCCTCCTCAGGTATTCGGTCATCTAAAGCCTAGTCAGTTTTAGGACTATTCTAGGGTTGCTCATGTTTTTTCGGAAAAGACGAAGCTTAGAGTTGTAGCATGGTACTGATTTCATAAGATGTCATTTTGATGTGTTTTAACCTTTTGCTTCCTACAGGTCTCCTTCCCAGCTGTTCCCGTCCTAATCCCCTTTTCCCCACTTGGACTCCCTTCGACTCTGTGATAAATCTAATCAGAGTATTGGAGCTGTCTTGTGGTGGAAGTGTTGGGAACGTGCACAGACCCCGAGGATCTGGTGACTCTGACAATTCTATAGTGTTTGCACAACTTTCTGACGGTTTTCCTTACCTGATTTTGGTTTGTGTGTACATTTTGTGCATTTTACTTACCTCCTAAGGGAGTATATCCTTTGAGATATTTTTGGCACATTGTCACTAAAATAAAGTACCTTTATTTTTAGTAACTCTCAGTATTGTGTTTCTTATGATACGGTACCTATATGATATAAGTGGTATAGTAGGAGCTTTGCATGTCTCCTAGTTCAGCCTAAGCTGCTCTGCTATAGCTATCTCTATCAGCCTAAGCTACTAGAACACTACTAATCTACTAATAAGGGATAACTGGACCTGGCACAAGGTTTAAGTACCCTCAGGTACCCACTATAAGCCAGGTCAGCCTCCCACATTTGCCCACTGCTTGGTCCTGGGGAGTGCAAGGCCACAGTCTCTCAAGTGGGTGTGTTGCTCACTGCTTGGTCCTGGGGAGTGCATGGCCACAGTCTCTCTAGTGGATGGCTTCTCCCCTGGTTCTGGGGAGGGCCTTGTGCCCAGTGTGCTTCATACTGGCAAGGAGGGGGTGAGTGGATGGCTTCTTCCACTGGTTCTGAAGAGGGCCTTTTGCCCAGTGTGCTTCATCCTGACAAGGAGGGGGTGAATTGGATGGCTTCTTCCACTGGTTCTGGAGGGGGGCTTGTGCCCAGTGTGCTTCATCCTGGCAAGGAGGGGGGTGAGTGGATTGCTTCTTCCACTGGTTCTGGAGGGGGCCTTGTGCCCAGTGTGTTTCATCCTGGCAAGGAGGGGGGTGAGTGCATGGCTTCTTCCACTGGTTCTGGAGGGGGGCTTATGCTCAGTGTGCTTCATCCTGGCAAGGAGGGGTTGAATTGAATGGCTTCTTCCACTGGTTCTGGAGGGGGCCTTGTGCCCAGTGTGCTTCATCCTGGCAAGGAGGGGGTGAGTGGATGGCTTCTTCCACTGGTTCTGGAGGGGGCCTTGTGCCCAGTGTGCTTCATCCTGGAAAGCAGGGGGTGAGTGGATGGCTTCTTCCACTGGTTCTGGAGGGGGGGCTTGTGCCCAGTGTACTTCATCCTGGCAAGGAGGGGGTGAATTGGATGGCTTCTTCCACTGGTTCTGGAGGGGGGCTTGTGCCCAGTGTGCTTCATCCTGGCAAGGAGGGGGGTGAGTGGATGGCTTCTTCCACTGGTTCTGGAGGGGGCCTTGTGCCCAGTGTGCTTCATCCTGGCAAGGAGGGGGGTGAGTGGATGGCTTCTTCCACTGGTTCTGGAGGGGGGCTTGTGCCCAGTGTGCTTCATCCTGGCAAGGAGGGGGTGAGTGGATGGCTTCTTCCACTGGTTCCAGAGGGGGCCTTGTGCCCAGTGTACTTCATCCTGGCAAGGAGGGGGTGAGTGGATGGCTTCGTCCACTGGTTCTGGAGGGGACCTTGTGCCCAGTGTGCTTCATCCTGGCAAGGAGGGGTGAGTGGATGGCTTCTTCCACTAGTTCTGGAGGGGGCCTTGTGCCCAGTGTGCTTCACCCTGGCAAGGATGGGGTGAGTAGATGGCTCCTTCCACTGGTACTGGAGGGGGCATTGTGCCCTGTGATGCAGCACTTGGGGACTGCAAGGTCACAGTCTCTCACCTGGGTGACAACCTACAGGATTTGCAGGGACCAGGATGCACTACAGCCCATGGAGGCAGGACTACACTCTGCCCGCAGGTGGAGACGGCTGCTCAGTAGTGGCATTGGGCGGTGCTGGTGTCGGGATGCTAGCGGTAGTGGGGAGGCTCCAGCCCTTCCTCTGCAGCCTTGGATGGCTGCCCACTGGGGCTGCTGCTGCTAGCAGTGGTGCTGGTGGCAGTGCTGGCAGTGGTGGGGGGAGGCTCCAGCCCATCCCCTGCAGCCGAGGATGGCTGCCCACTGGGGCTGCTGCTGCTGGCAGTGGTGCTGGTGGCGGTGTTGGCAGTGGTGGGGGGAGGCTCCAACCGATCCACTGCAGCCTCGGACAGCTGCCCACTGGGGCTGCTGCTGCTGCCCACTGTGGTGCTGGTGGCAGTGCTGCCAGTAGTGGGGAGGCTCCAGCCCTTTCCCTGCAGCCTCAGATGGCTGACCACTGAGGCTGCTGCTGCTAGCAGTGGTGCTGGTGGCGGTGCTGGCAGTGGTGGGGGGAGGCTCCAGCCCATCCCCTGCAGTCTCGGACGGCTGCCCACTGGGGCTGCTGCTGCTGGCAGTGGTGCTGGTGGCAGTGCTGGCAGTGGTGGGGGAAGGCTCTAGCCCATCCACTGCAGCCTCAGACGGCTGCCCACTGGGGCTACTGCTGCTGGCAGTGGTGCTGGTGGAGGTGCTGGCAGTGATGGGGGAAGGCTCCAGCCGATTCAATGCAGACTCGGACTGCTGCACACTGGGGCTGCTGGCAGTGGTGCTGGTGGCGTTGCAGGCAGTAGTGGGGGAGGCTCCAGCCCTTCCCCTGCAGCCTCGGACACCTGAATCACCATGGTGGTGGGGGGCTCAGAATCAGTCCTAGCACCATGCCTCCTGTCCTTCCTGCCTGCAGGTGCAGGCCCACTGCCCTTCCCCTTGGCAGTTGGTGGTGCCTCCTTCCCCTTGGCAGCTGGTGCAGGCACACTGTCAGTGCTGATGGCTGGTTCCCTGGAGCCTCTCCCACCTGCAGTAGCTGTCAACATTACTGTGGCCATGGACTGGGTGGCTGAGGTGCTCGCCTGGGTTCTGACCACCCTGGCCTGACGTGAAGGATGGGGGGAGGGGTAGGGAAGAGGTCAACGGCAGAGAGGAAAATATTTTTAGGGACACTGGGGTGGGAAGAGGGGGAAGGTTTGGGAGTGGAGGAAGAGGGAGTGGTTGTAGAAGGTGTCTGTCTGCTGTGTTTGGGTGCAGGTGCATGGGCTGGATGCTGTTGGGAGGTGGATGGCTGTTGGGTGTCTGAGGGCTTGCGTTTGTGTACTTTGGGAGGAGGGGGCACAGACAATGGGTGAGGACACAGGGGACATGTACATGGATGTGGGGTGGTGACTGCAAGTGAGGGGCGTGTAGTGATAGGTGTGATGGTGATGGGGTAGTGGATGAGGATGTAGTGAATGTAGGTGTGAGTGGAGACGCTACTGGGAGGGTGGTGGACGAGGAGGAGGACACAGTGGAGGCAGTGGATGTTGGTATGTCTGCATCTGTTTGGTGTTTGTGTAAGTGCCTGTGGGATGAAGTGTGCTGCTTGTGTTTGCCTGAGTCACTCCTGTGTGTTGTCTTGGGTGCATGCTGGTCTGCCTGTGTGCTTGGGATAGGTTGGGGTTGAGGGGAATGGGACTTGGTGGAGGAAGTTGGAGGGGGAGGCTAGAGACAGGGACAATGGCTACCATCAGGGAGGAGGCCAGAGCTTGGATTGATCTCTGTTGGGCCACAAATGCCAGAGTAAAAGCCCTCCGGGAATGCATTTCTTTGTTGTAAATGGGCTGCCAGCCCCTGGATGGTATTCACTATGGTTGACTGCCCAACAGAGATGGATCGCAGGAGGTCAATAGCCTCCTCACTCAGGGCAGCAGGGCTAACAGGGGCAGGGCCTGAGGAGCCTGGGGCGAAGGAGATGCCCACCTTCCTGGGTGAGCGGGCACGGGAAACATGCTGATGGGGTGCTGGGAGGGCGGTGCTGGTACGGGGGTGGCGGCTGTACCTGTAGTTGGGGTGGGCACAGAGGTGTCCGCCACCACCAGGTAGCTTCCATTGGAGGAGGTATCACTGTCCGAACTGTCCCCCCAGTCTCTGCCGTGGTGCTCCCCTCACCCTCTGTCCCACTGGTGCCCTCACCGTTGGTGGATTTTCCCTCCTGAGCACTGTGGGATGCAGCTCCTCTGTCGCCCGTGCCTCTGCTCCCCCGCCAGATGACGCTAATACACATAAGGACAGGGTGACAAAACAAAAAACCTACCCTGCAATGTCCGGCCTGGCCTGGGGACAATCACAGGCCCACATCCCCCACCCAGAAACCACGCGCAAGTAGTATATTGGGAAAATGTACTCACCCTCTTGTGGCTGCTGTGATGCCCCCAATCGCCCATACAGCTCCGGATAGGCCACCCCCAGCATGTAGGCCACCACGGGGGTCAGGGTTCTACGGGCACCCCTTCCTTGTTGGGAGGCCATCCGCTGCTGGGCCTCCTCCGTCTTCCTTGCCCAGCGTCTCAGGTCTTCCCACCATTTGCAACAGTGGGTGCTCTGCCTGCCTTAGACACTCAGGGTCCGCACATCGTTGGCAATGGCACGTCATATGTCATTTTTCTGATGGGCGCTGACCTGCAGGAAAAGAAACATAGAAAAAGGTATCAGTCATACCGTCTGGCCTTTTACACTCATGGACCACCATAGCCCTCACATCCCCTTACGCACAAACATTGCCCACCATACATGCATCACGCTGCCCAAAACCCTTCCACCAACCCCTCCACCTAAACAAGGCCTTCACACACAGCAATCCATGCATCCATGCCCCTTGCATCGGGCTCCCAGTGTACTTACCTGTTGGTCTTGAGGCCCATACAGCATTCTGTACTGGGGTAGGACCCCATCCACCAGTCTCTCCAACTCTGCAGCGGTGAAGGCAAGGGCCCTTTCCCCAGTGACACGAGCCATTGTCGGTTCTGGACACAGGCCACAGCAGCACTTGCAGTGTAGGTCCTCTCCTGTTGAAGGTCAGGTAGCAAGTGAGTGAACAGATAGAAAATGGCGGCCACGTCCGTGGCGGTGTGTACCGTCACTGCCGGCGCACATCTCCATTGGCCACTGAAAACCATAGGCCCAATGACAACCAATGAGGATTTGCACGGCGGTACTCGACTCCTTCCCGCAACGGCGCACAACATCAGTGGCATTACCTCATTTCCACATGCCCATCAACACAGGACAGGTGGACGCCATTTCGGTGGGGGCAGGCTATGGCACCTAACTGCGTCACAGTACACTTAAGCACCATTTGGGCCTATACAACAAAATACTGTGACAGTCACAACATGCAATGCAGTGTA
Organism: Pleurodeles waltl; assembly: GCF_031143425.1. Lineage (NCBI taxonomy): Eukaryota > Metazoa > Chordata > Amphibia > Caudata > Salamandridae > Pleurodeles > Pleurodeles waltl. The sequence goes on along the minus strand of NC_090436.1, from coordinate 126,261,439 downwards.
GTGTTTGGAAATGTGAAATACTGACCAGCTGCTCACCATTTTGCCCCCTAGATTACAACCGATGCGGATGTGTAGGAGATGGAGACATCCCGCTGTGTACAGACTTCTGGTGGACTTGGCAACGATGGAGGACAGGCACATTATCCTCACCTATGGACTTGACAGGGCCACAATCACAGAGCTGTGTGCCCAATTGGAGCCTGACCTGATATCGGCTATCTGTCACCCCACTGGGATTCCCCCCTCTTGTGCAAATCCTATCTGTGCTCTTGAAAACTGGCTCTTCCCAGTGACAGTGGGCTTGGCAGCAGGAATGTCACAGCCAATTTTCTCGAACGTGCTGACCAGAGTGTTGTCTGCCCTGATTAAACACATGTGCAGCTACATCGTTTTCTCCCAGGTTGAGGATTTGGCCACAGTGAAAGCTGATTTCTATGCACTGGGACAAATCCCCAACATTATTGGGGCTATTGATGGTACACATATTGCATTTGTAGCCCCCCCTGGAGAAATGAACAGGTGTTCAGAAATCGAAAGAGCTTTTACTTGATGAATGTGCAGATAGTGTGCCTGGCGGACCAGTACATCTCCCATGGCAATGCAAAGTGTCCTGGCTCTGTACATGATGCCTATATCCTGAGGAATAGCAGCATCCCATATGCGATGGCTCGACTCCAGAGGCACCGGGTGTGGCTAATAGGTATCTCTGGTTCCCACCCGGTGGATGATGTTGTATGGGTATGTGTCTAAGGGTTTGTGTGTGTCTAACAGTTTTCCCTCGATATTTGCAGGTGATTCTGGTTACCCCAACCTCTCATGGCTACTGATCCCTGTGCAGAATTCCAGGACAAGGGCAGAGGAACGTTACAATGAGGCACATTGGCGAACAAGAAGAATCATAGAAAAGACATTCAACCTCCTGAAGGCCAGGTTTCGTTGCCTCCATCTAACAGGTGGATCCCTTTACTACTTACCCAAGAAGGTGTGCCAGATCATCGTGGCATGCTGCATGTTGCATAACCTTGCCTTGAGATGCCAGGTGCCTTTTCTGCAGGAAGATGAGGCTGGAGATGGCTGTGTGGCAGCTGTGGACCCTGTGGACAGTGAAGATGAGAAGGCAGAGAATGAGGACAATAGGACAGCTATAAAACAACAATACTTCCAGTGACACACAGGTAAGCAACTGTAACTTCACTTTGCATTGACAGTTTTGTGTTTGACATTGCACATGGCAGGCAGATTCTCACACTTCTATGGCCACTTACTGTACCCTTTGGCATCTCTATTTTCAGATATCTGTGCCCCACTCTGGCACCTGGTGTGTTGACTGCAGCCAACTACAGGTCATTCCTATGTATACATCAGTGTACAGTTGTATTGCAGTGTTTAAACATTGTTTAACGGATACATACTTAAATCATTTGGCAGCTTGTATTTTTTTGAAGGGTGTTGATTTAAGTGCTAATAAGTAGAGGGGGGTGTGCAATGGGCTGGGGAAATGATGGAGGAAAGTCCAGAGTGTAGTTCCAGTCTATTTGTAGCACAGGTGCATTGTCCAAGGGGGAATAGGAAGTGGAGCAATGGCAGTTGATGGTGGACAGGGTGACAGAGTGGGACACAAGGGTGACAATCAAGAGAGTCTTATTTTGTGGCGGGAGGCTTGGCAATATTCTCTGGCTTCTGCCTTGATTGCAGGGACTGTTTGCGGGGTGGTTGTCCTTCTGCAGGGGGAGGGGTGCTGGTGGCCTGTTATTCCTGTGGCTGGGCATCCTGTCCACTAACGTCAGCGGAGGTGGATGGCTGTCCATTAGTGTGGCTAGTGTCAGGGACCCGTCGGTGTGCCACTGCCTCCCCCATGGTGTTGGCCATGTCTGCCAGCACCCTTGCAATGGTGACCAGGGTGGTGTGGATGTCCTTCAGGTCCTCCCTAATCCCCAGGTACTGTTCCTCCAACATCATCTGCGGTGTACCCCAGGGCTCATCCCTCAGCCCGACGCTGTTCAACATCTACATGGGCCCCCTCGCACAAGTGGCCCATCAGCACAACCTCAACATCATCTCCTACGCCGACGACATCCAACTCATCCTCTCCCTCACCAAGGACCCGCACACCACCAAAACCAACCTCCACGAGGGACTAAAAGCCATCGCTGACTGGATAAGAGACAGCCGGCTAAAACTGAACTCGGACAAAACAGAGGTCCTCATCCTTGGGCGCACCCCCTCCGCCTGGGACAACTTATGGTGGCCGACCACACTGGGTCCCCCACCGACAGCGCACGGAACCTCGGCTTCACCCTCAACTCCTCACTCTCCATGTCAAAGCAGGTCAGCGCCATCTCCTCCTCCTGCTACAATACCCTCTGCATGCTCTGCAGAGTTTACAAATGGATCCCAACAGAAACAAGAAAAACAGTAACCTAGGCCCTCGTCAGCAGCAGACTCGACTACGGTAACGCCCTCTACACTGGTATCTCATCCAAACTCCTACAACGCCTCCAACGCATCCAAAACGCCTCCACCCGACTCATCCTCAACATCCCTCACCACCGCCACATCACCCCCCACCTAAGAGACCTGCACTGGCTCCCCGTCAACAAGAGGATCACCTTCAAGCTCCTCACCCACGCACACAAGGCACTCCACAACACCGGACCAACATATCTGAACAACAGACTCAGCTTCTACACCCCCACCCGGCAACTCCGCTCCACCAACCTCGCCCTTGCCTCCATCCCCTGCATCTGGCGCAAATCTTCGGGCGGCAGATCATTCTCGTACCTTGCCGCCAAGACCTGGAACTCCCTCCCGTCGGATCTATGACAGACCCAGGACCTTCTTTCCTTCAGAAAACTCCTCAAGACTTGGCTCTTCGAGCAGTAGCAGCACCTCCCCCCCCAGCGCCTTGAAACCCTCACAGGTATGTAGCGCGCTTTACAAATTGATTAATTGATTGATTGATTGATTCCTCCTGCAGCCGCTGGGTCTCCTGCAACTTGTCCAGTATATGGCCTATCGTCTCCTGGGAATGGTGGCATGCTCCCAGGATGCTGGTGAGTGCCTAGTGGAGAGTCGGTTCCCTGGGCCTGTCCTCCCCCTGTCACACAGCAGTCCTCCCAGTTTCCCTGTGTCCTGTGCCACTGTCTCCTGAACCATGTGCCCACTGCCACTGACCCCAGGTCCCTGATCTACCTGTGTTTGTGGGGTCCCTGTAGTGGTGGATACACTGCTGATTGGCATGTCCTGGGGATAGAGGTATGGGCCCGCTGGGTGGGTGCTGTGGTGGTGTTTCCTCTGAGGGGGGGCTCTGTGGTGGTATGGGACTGTGCCTGGGTAACCAACTGTCCAGAGATCCCTGATGGGCCAGGTTGGTCATCCAGATCCAGGAGACCAGAGGTGCTGTCATCACTGTGAGCCTCTTCTGTGGGGAGACTGGATGTTGCTGGCATCTCCTCTCTGGTGACGCTGTGTGGGGGACCTGTGGGGATGTAAATGCAGTGTTATTGTTTCTGCGTGTGACATCTTGTGCATGGGTGTGTTGGACTCTATGGTTGTGATTGCCCTGTCAGCTTTGCCTTGTGTGAGTAGTTATTTTGTGGCCTAGGTGATTCTCCCTAGTGTGCATGCTGTGGTGATGGGTGTCCATGCAGGGCTGTGAGTGGTGTCCATGCATTGGTGGTGCATGCAGGGCTTGGTATTGGGATGGGTGGGTTGTGATGGTAGTGTGTATTTGAGGTGGTGGGGTGATGGGTTGAGGGTAGGGGTGGGGATATGTGATGGCATGCAGGTAGGGGGTGATATAGTAAAGGGTTGACTTACCTGAGTCCAGTCCTCCTGCTACTCCTGCCAGGCCCTCAGGATGCGGTATTGCCAAGACTTGTTCCTCCCATGTTAGTTGTAGGGGAGGAGGTGGGGGTCCACTGCCAGTCCTCTGTACTGCTATCTGGTGCCTTTTACCACAGAATGCACCTTCCCCTGTAGGTCGTTCCACCTCTTCCTGATGTTATCCCTAGTTCTTGGGTGCTGTCCCACAGCATTGACCCTGTCCACGATCTTCCGCCATAGCTCTATCTTCCTCGCAATGGATGTCTGCTGCACCTGTGATCCAAATAGCTGTGGCTCTACTCAGATGATTTCTTCCACCATGACTCTTAGCTCCTCCTCTGAGAACCTGGGGTGTCTTTGTGGTGCCATGGGTGTAGTGCGTGTGGTGTGTGTGAGGGTTTGTGGGGTGATGTGCTGGGATATGTGCTGTAAGGTGCATGGATGGTGTATGGGTGATGGTGTTCTGTGGCTCTGGTTCTGTGGGTGCTCTTGGTGTGTCTCTCTCTCAGTTGTCAATTTTTTTGAGTTGTAAAGGGTTGTGGGTAATGTGGGTGTGTGTTTTATAGTGGTGTGTGTGTGAGAGTGGTGTGTGTATGAGTGTGTAGTTTGAATTGTTCAATGTAGTGTTGTTTTGTTAGGTTGTGTGTATTTTGAGCGCAGCGGTATGTACTGCCAATGGTTTACCGCCATTGAATGTCCGCTGTAGTGATTCGTGGGTCATAATGCTGTGGGCACAGTTCTGTTTGCGTAACGATGTGGGTTTTGGTACCACCAGTTTATCACTAACCTTTGGGCTGGCGGATTTGTGTGTGTGGCTGTATAGTGACAGATTGCTATGTGTGTGTCACAATATGGGTAGAGGTAAACCGCTGCGGTTGGCACCAGTCGGCATGGCAGTAAGCAGCACTTACCGCCAATGTCATAATGAGGGCCTAACTTCTACTACAGATAAGTAAGTGTTTATCTAAGTTACTGTAGGCAATGTAGGGAATGGCAGCATATCCCACTAATGGCCAATATTGTTACAGATGGTAGTAGAAAAGGGTATAACTAACTGGTATACACTTTGAGAAGTAGATTAAAAAAACAAGTTGCACAAAAAGCAGCAGTGCATATTTAAATTAAAACAAAAAAACATCTTCAGGCATAAAGTATAAAAGAAAAATGTCCCTTTACTCAACAACAAAAAACAGGAAAAGTAAAACCACCCTCTCCACCCATAACAGGCCCGCACCTCTTCCCAAACAATATCGCCCCAACCAATGTCCAAAAGTAAATGTCCAAGTAAAAGTCCTAAGCAAAGTCCAAAACTAATTGGCCTGGACAATTCCCACACTCTCCACCCACTACAAACTCCCTCCCACCAAAACAAAAAATAAAAAAACGGCTCTGAAGAGGGCATTCTCTATGAGATTCTGTAGCTCTTGTAGCTGGGCGTTGAGGTGTGCCATCCAACAGTCCAAGTGCGCCAGCTCACGAAGTAACCAGTGGTATAACAGATAGACTGAGGGGGCAGAAAAGGTGTTATGGGTGTGGGTGGCTTGGGGTGCTGATGTTGATGTGGCCTGGGGGATGGAGGTGTAGGCAGCTGGCTGGAGAAACTGGGGCCCAGGGCAGAGGCATATGCCTCACCCTCCTCCTCCTTTGGCAGTTGATACTCCTCCTGGTTGGCCTTCAACCTCTGCCCCTGCAGCCAGTCTGCTATCTCCAGCTGTGTCGATGTTGGTGGTGGACCAGCAGGAGTAGCTTTATCAAGAAAGAAAACAAAAAAAGGCAATTATATAGTAACACAGTAGCAGTACATTGCTGGTCCCCTAAGGCCATTTTTTTTTATGTGATTAAGAGAGTGACAGGGACATGATTTTATCCACATATGTCTCACATAAAAGTTTTGACTTGCTGTAAGAAATATGAGACACACGAACAATAAATAAAAAAAAATGTTTTTTTCTGGTAAAGTATTTTCTAAAAAACACACACACAGACACTTTGGGGGTCATTATGAGTTTGGAGGTCTCAGGACCGCCATGTTGGGGATCGTACCACCAACAGTCTGATGGAGAAGACCACCATATTATGACCAAGGCGGTCTTCCCAACAGAATACAACCAAAGCACTGCTAGCACCACTAGAGCAGGCAAGCCACCACAGATGACGGTAGCCACCTTCAGATCGGCAGAGACCATGTTTCCGACGGACAGATTATGAGGCTCCACACCACCAAGGTTTATGCAGAGGTCGCACCACCACGGAAACCCTGGTGGAAACCAACTGTATAAAAGGAGACACTCACCTCCAGGAAGCCATACTCACCTGGAGCCACCATGGAACCAGTACTACACGTCTTCCTGCTGATTAAACAAAGACTTCGGAACCAGCAATGGCGATTCCACCCGGGAGTACATGCACTTATCTGTTCCTGTTGTGAAATGTCGCAGAACCGACACACACACACAACATACACACCCAGGACGGCTGGCGAGGGTGACATACACACGTTACCTCACACTGACACGCACACTCACACACTGATACATGCACACACACATACACAACTACACACATTATGCCCATCACACACACATATGCAAAAAGACACACAGCAACACCCAGATACACAGAAGTGGCACACTCACACACAACGCACAACACCACCAAATGACACAAAACCACTACTGTAACAACTCAAATGCACCCTTAGGAACACACACTACACACCTCCACATCACAATTCAATTATACAGCACATCACAAATCCAGAGACAAGTATACACAGGCATCTAAACAGCGAGCCATAACACATACCCCACAAACACACATCACAACAGTACACACATACCAATTCACACGCACACACACAGTACAACCACACACAACACCGCAAATTACACATGTCAACACAAAAACCACACAATAAAATGTCCCCAACACACCCATCACTGGGGGACAAAAGCCATGCACACAACCACACATGCAGGCCAGACACAACTGGTAGAACAACCACCACTCACACACACATGCGTACACACAAAAAATATCAGCCAATAGAAAAACCGCTTTAAGAAAAGAAATGCAGGACAAAGATGTTACCTTTGAACCAACATCAGGTTGGAACTGATAATTATTAAAATTCAGAGATAAATATATTAAAATAGGTACAAAAACCATGGGCCAGTCCAAAATGTCCCTGTGCCTAATGCGCAAAATGCACATGTCTGTGACCCAACTTGACCTCTGAATGCCATGCAACCTCCACTGGTTGGGGCATCAAGGGGGCAGTCAGACACCTCAGGGTTTGGGAGAAGGGTATGAGGAGGGTTTGGGCTTTAGTTTGGGAGGAAGATCCTTGGATTTGGGAGGGGGCTTTGGTTGAGGCTTGGGGGGGATTGGGGACTCTTAGAAGGGGTCGACCTCTTGGCGGGGAGGGGCATGGGAATTTGCAGGAGGGCAGAGGAGGTCTTGGAGGTGGAAGTCCAACGACTTGGGGAGAGACACTGATCATTTAGGGTATCACGCAGTGGGAGAGGTATGGGGAAAAGGGAAAACTCTAAGAGGAAATGCCTCTTACTCATACAGTCATGGCAAAAGGGTTTGGGAGTGGAGGGAGAGGTAGTCCTTGTAAGAGTTGTCTTGGTGAATGTTTTGGGTGCATGTGCGCGTGAGGTATGCTTGTGGATGGTGGGTGTCTGTTGGGTGGGTGAGTATGAGGGTTTATGTGTCTTGGGAGGAGGGGGTGGAGGTGCTGGGAGATGCCATGGTGGATGGGTGACTGACTGTTGTGGTGGTGACTGCAGGCATGCTGGATGTGCTACATGTAAGTGTGTCAGTATTTGTGGTGGCTGCAGATGTAGTGACTGGGGTGGATGTCTAAGGGTCTGCTATTGTGATGACTGTGGGTAGGATAGGAGTTGTGGCTCGATCAGTGAATGTGGGTGCGGTGACTGCAGGTATGTCAGCTGTAGTGTCAGAGGTTCTGGGGTGGTGTGGGTGTCAGTGCAGGAAGTGACTGTTGCTATGTGTGCAGGTGGGTGATGTTTGTGTGCATGCCAGTGGTGGGTCTTGTGATGCTTGTGTTTGTCTGAGCTACCTTTGGATGTTAAGGTGGATGCATGCTGGTCTGTCTGTGTGCTTTGGCTGGGTTTGGGAAGTGTGGTTTGGGAAGAGGAAGGTGGAAGGGGATGGAAGACAAAGGTTGACAGGCTGCCGTCAGTGCGGAGGCCAGAGCCTGAAAGGATCTCTGTAGGCCTGCCAGTGCACCGTGAATGCCCTACAGTAACGCATTACTGTGCTGAACTTGATTTGCCAATCCCTGGATGGCATTCGCAATGGTCTACTGACCCACAGAGATAGACCTCAGGAGGTCAATAGCCTTCTCACTAAGGGCAGCAGGGTTGACTGGGGCAGGGGCAGAGGTGCCTGCGGCAAAGGAGACACCCACCCTCTTCGGGTGGACAGGCTCGGACAACTGGGTGGGGAGCTACAGGGAGGCTGGTGGTAGAAAGGGGGGTGGCAGACAAATAAGGTGCTAGGATTGGTTCCAGAGTGGTCTGCCACTGCCAGGGAGTGTTTATTGGAGGAGGATCCCAAAGATGATAATTATGTTCCAGTCTCCCCTGTGGCAATCCTCTCACCCTCTGGGTCACTGGGTCCCTCGCTGTGGGTGGTCTCAACATTCCGGGTCCCGTGGCCAGCAACTTCCCCACTCGCTTGTGCCCCATCTCCTTCACATGTCGGTGCTGATGCACACAAATAGAGAGAGAGGGAGGGAGGGATAGAGAGGGTCATCACATTCTTCACATACACACATAACATGCACAACTGTAGGTAGACATCTTCTGGCCAGAGAATCCCATATGGAATATCACAATCCTACTTCATGTCACAACATGTTACTGCTAGCCACCCCTTCATGTCATATCTCTCACTGTTATCATGATCCATGTTAGGGACCACAACTGGACCCTTACATCTATTCACCTGTAAACCTATGTCAGCATACGCATCATTCCTTAGCTAAAGCTGAACAGCCATCCTCATCCATGTCATATATCCCCTTTCACCATAAGGAACATCAATTGACATATAACACCATATCATGCATGTATACTTACAACTCCTGACATGTCCATGTCCATAAGGAATGTACCATGCTGGGCAAGGCAACTCAATTGACTAACTACACAGCTCCAGCCACTGCTATGACATGCCTAGCTGGACCTTCTGTTCATATCTTACACTATGGAAACAATGCATGATGAAGACACAACATGTGGCAGTCCCAGTCAGGTGCCATCTGAATTTGACAATACACGTCTGAAGACCAGCTATATCACTACATGTATTTAATCCTAGAGGTTTAGTTGCAGTCTCCATACACAGATACTCCACATCACACCATACATGCATGTACGGGAACAGTGGCTAACCTAGCACACATGATTCACCCACTGACAATCACAGAGAGCACTGGAACCACAACTAAACGTGGGATGGTCAACTAATACCTATGAGACCCACTCATATTCCAAATGACATGCATATACAGAGCCACCACACATCAACATGAGTAAACCCACATCACTCATACCAATCTCCACATGTGAATACTACAGCCATAGGTTCACACAACACACATATCCCACTAAGAACACATGTACATATGATGCATACACATGGACCCTCACGACTGCCATTGCACTTACAACATATGCCACAACTACAACACCTATATGACAAATAGTACCACAGCCAAACAATAACACCTCATAGTAAGAAGTGACCCCATAGAATGTACTGTCCCACTCCACAAGATCTGTGGACTGTCCCACTCCACAAGATCTGACCCCAAGTAAACATTGTGACATGAAGTAGGAAGATATTACCGCATGATGCACTAGTATTGGTAGGGCATTGGCAAATATTGCATGGACATTGCAATTTGTGTATGGGTAGGACTGCCTAATCACTTACCTCCACTGAAACAAAGCCATTGGGACACTACTGATTAGCTTACATTTTAATGGCCTGGAAAAGCATGGGTAGGCCACGTATACATGATTAAACACCCATAATGGGTGTCCTTCAGTTACAACCTGCACATAACCCATAATACGCACAAAAAGGGACAATAGGGCCAGTACCACTAACTCATATGTAGCGTTGACATCTGCCTATACCTGTTGACTGAATGAGATGCCAGACTCACATGGAGTCAACACCTGTACCAGGTCAAAAGCTAGGCCCTGTCCCACACATGTCTGGCACACTGTAGCAAATACAGATGATGTACATAGATGGGAGTGGGCTGAAACCACAGAGCTACATACTCATATAATAGGATATACGGACCAGCATATACTAGACAGATAGGAAGAAACAGCAGCCTACAGACCTTTGTATACCTGGGTGGAGTGACACATGAAACACAGGCCACTGCACATCTCCAAATGCAGTCATAGATGTACCTAGACACACCTGAACTAAACTTACACATGCACTGTACTAGGGCCAAAGTTCCATCTCTGTGTAATGCACATAGATTACAATGTATTTCCAGTTGTCTACATACAAAGAGGACCAACTACAGTGTCTCAGCTGCTAAAGTGTGATGGCAAGTACCAAACTATCAGGGCAAATTAAATGGGTTCAGTCAGTACTTACCCCCTTGTGGCTGCTGTGCTGCCCTCAAACACCCATCCACCTCAGGGTAGGCTACCAACAAAATGTGGGCCATTAGGGGGCTCGGGGTCTGACAAGCACCCCTCCCATGTGGGAGGACATCCCCAGCCAGGCCTCTGCACTCTTCCAGACCCAGCATCTTAGGTCCTCCCACCGGCTACGGACACTCAGGGTCCACACTTGCTAGGTGATGGCATGCCAGATCCACTCCTTCTGGTGGGTGTTTACCTGCATGGGTGATACAGCCAAAGGAGAAAGTCATTTACACTGGCACCATACCAATAGGACTGTTCAGTGCACAACAGGCACAGCAAGTTGCCACCCATTCCCATCCTCTCAGCACACATGCCTACATATCATGCCATCTGCATGCATCAACACTCACACTAATGGACATGCAGTATGCAACGTCACAGACAACATCTATCACACATGACTATGGCATAGGACTCACCTGCTTCTCTGGTGCACCATATAGCTGTTCATACAGGGGTAGGGCCTCCTCCACCAGCCTCTCTCTAATTCTTCTGATGTAAAGGCAGAGGCCCTATCACCTGCAGGACATGGCATGATGGCTCCCAGAGGCAGTACACAGCACCTCAAGTCATGGAGGTCTTGCTGGCAACAGTGTCAGGAGTCAAGTGAGCAACACAGCAGAAAATGGTGGTCACCACCGCCACGTACAGGACCGTCACCGCCAGCAGTCATCACCATTGGCCGAAGTCTGCCAAAGGCAGCAATGTTATCCAATAGCAAGTTGCACTGCAGTTGCGACCACCTACCACCATTACAATTTGTGCCAGCGGACTCAGGTCACTTCCACCTGTTCGGTGTTTACTTAGCTGCATCATAAACCTATTCTACTCCAAAAGCAGTATTCACGTATGTAGTGCCATCATGTATGTGCAACATATATTGACTTAATGACGTGATTAGAGAGTTTATATGGTGACAACTATGTATAGCGACTCTGAGGTACATAGGCCAAAGGTATATATAGGTCATTTAAAATAGTTATGTGTGAATAGTGCAGGACAGCTAAGTGTTACACAATTGTACACTTACATTAGTATCATTAATACATTCCAATCTGCATGTAAGCCAATGTGCAGCAAAGATGCAGGAAAGAAATTCCAGAACTATCTGTGAGGGGGGTAGGGGGAAGTCTAGAAGTTTCTTTGACTTCAAAGCTGGCACTAGGTATAAAAATAGGTCCTTCAGCCCAACTCCTCAGTTCACTCTTGGACCTTCTGAGGACACTCAGAAGGCCTGCCTGGTACTTTAGAGGACTGCCATGCTGCTTTCCAGCCTTGAACCTTCAGAAGAGTACCTTGCTGCTTGAACTCACAACTACCTGGGTGACTCCAAGGGCTAGTTGGCCGGTCTCTTGTTTTGAGCCACAGGAGCACAAAAAGCTCCAACAACCTAGACCTTGACACTGCACCTGGACCTCATAGCACGTTCTATACTTCAAGTTGTGCTCGCCCTGTCCTGAATCCTTGGAAGTGGAGGTAAAGGTGCCCAAACAGCCAAAATCCAAAACATGGGACTTAAAATGTTTTGGTAAAAAATTGCTCTGAGAACAGACAGGAGACCAGGCCAACCTGCATGCCGATCTGCATAGAGTGCATCGCAGGTTGCCCTGACTTCACTGTAGCTCCCGCTATGTTCTTCTCTAGAGCAGCAAATCCTGTTGAGCGACCCTGCACAGAAGGCGTATACAGCTTCATGGAGCCCTCGTTGGCTACAGCTTGCAGCTTCATCCCACTGGAAATTTTCAACTTTCAAAAAGTGAAGACATCTGAACATAACAATCTTCACCACGACTTCGTCCCCGATGACAACACAGCCCCCTCGGACACCACCAGCTGACTTGCGCTACTCCAATTTACATTCTCAGACATTTTTCTTCAAAATTTCTCCTAAGTCAGAAAGTAAGTTGTGACTGGACCCAATCAACCTCATAGATCGAACCATGCTCCATCGTGTTTGACCACAACATTTGACCGTGTCCAGATGTCGCAGGACTAGATTCTCACTGTTAGAAAACAGGTCATTAGTTGTGTGGCCTTCACAAGGAAGAACCAATCACCCCATTGTAGTGCTTGACTCTACAGGGTAGCGAAGCAGAGCAATCCAAGTCCTTCTAAAGGGTATTTGTGTGGGTTAGCAATCCCCAATAAACACACTCAATAGATGATCGCCCAGTCTGTTTTTTTCCTTTTGAAAAAGGAAAAAATACATTTATTATAAACACACTACTGAATACTATGGAATCATTTAAAGATATACATAAGCGGATAGTAATGCTTCTTGGTGACATTGCGTAACCACTCTTGCCCCTCCCAGAAGAAGACCTAGGTCAAAAATCACATGTCAAAATCTTTACTTGTATTAACATGCCATGATGGAATATCATTTTGAAGTAAGACACTTAACCTAGTCAATAAAACATGCATACTTTGGACGTGAATGATTGTCAGTGTCATTACTTCATTAAAATATTATCAAGTGAAAAGGTCAGCAACATTACTTAAAAAAAGTAATAACGCAATACAAACATCACATTTATAATCACCACTGTTGCAGTTATATCACTTCACCCTTTGGGGGTGTCTGTAGCATGCATTTGTAATAACCTTTAACATAAGGCAATTCCACATAGACCCTAAATCCACTACTTTTATAACTACAGTGGGCACTTACCACCTTTTGCCGCTAGAGGGTGTCTGAAAACATTACATTTCCTACTAAACCATTTCCAGGCCTCAAGGACTGCAGCAACGGTCTTTGCCTAAAGAGATCACAGCACTCACAGCTGTATAGCAAAAGCTCCAGCCTTGTGAGTGCTTGAAAACTCAACAAAATCCTAGGGGTTATCATTTAAGTCCCACGCAACTTAGGGTGGGCACTCTAGTACCTCATTTTGGGGGAGACTGTGCTACTCCTGCAGCTCCCTCCTACACTTTAGCAATATCTTGGTGGTGAGCCCATCCTCCTGGGGCCACCACAAGCCGAAAATGAGCTACCCTCTTGGGTAAATATGAGAGAAGCGGTTCTCCCGCTGCACTGGGGAGAGTTGCTTCAGCGATTGCTTTCATTCCCTTTTTTAGTTCTTTCTCTTCCTTGGCTCTTACATTCAACCTTGTGCTGCACTGTCTGTGGTCTGGGGGTGCCTGGTCCTGCCTGAGCACTCTGCATACATCCTTTGTTGGAGAGCAGCTCTAGAAGCCCAAACCGGCTGCTCTCACCGGCTCCCCGTGCGGCTAACACTCTCTTGTGTGACAGCTGCAATGGGCCATGACATTCTGGTCTGCCCACTCCTGAGGGTAGATGCATAGAGACGGGCTGGCCTTCTCTGGGTGATCCAGCCACATGAGTGAGCGTGGCAGTGCTCCCCTTCCTCTTCCGGTGCCAATAGGGCCTGGGGATGGGGTTCTGCGCCCCTTTTCAGGATTGTGGGAGAGCACGACAGCACTCCCTTCATTATTCTCTTCAGTGGGGCCCAGGGATGGGGACCTGGGCCCCTCTTGCCATTGCGGGGGAGCATGATGTCACTTCCTTCCCACTTGGAGATTCTTGGGGCCCAGGAATAGAGTCCTGGGCCCCTTCTCCTTTGAACCATGGAAGCACAATGGTGCTACCTCGCATCAGTCTTCCTGTGGGGGTCCAGGGATGGGGTCTCGGGCCCCTTCTGTTCCTGTGGGGAAAGTGCAATGGTGCGTTCCCTCCATTTATGCTGATCTTCATAACCTCTGGGCCCTGGCCCTCTCCGGGGGACTGAAATCAACCGGGCAGCGGGGTCACACACACTCCAAATTCTCCATAAAAGGTCAAAATTCCCCAAAATTTAAATGGCCATAACTTGGATCCCTTTGGGCCGATCTTGATGATTTACGGTCTCCTTTTGCTCCTGGTGGTGAGCGCAAGCCACCTGGAGCCCTTTCTTCAGGCCTCCCGACCTCCAAGGCTGCAAACTTTGTAGGGAGCAGGCATCACTGGTTCCCTGTGCCAGCCTTTCCCCTTGATTTCCCCTGAGCCTCTTCTTCTCCTTACCCAGAGGCCCAGTCTTTCCCTTAACTGGTCCTCCAGAAGTAAAAGGGGACCAATCTCCCGGACCTGGCGAGTGCCCCAATGGTCTTGGAATCAATCAGAAACAGAGTCCTGGGGTGCGATGACAGCCAGGGGGTTCCTCCTTCCAAATGTCCATGGCGGCTGCCTCCATGTCCAGCCCGGAAAAGCACAACCAAGAGAGAGCTCTCTCCCCTGCGCAGGAGCTTTAAATGGGGGCAGGAGTGTACAGCAGGACTACACCTCTAGCCTCTCCTGATGTGTCTCATCATGTCTCTGCCTCTGTCCCAACCTCCCTGCACAGTCTTCTGGGACAGCTCAAAAAGACGTTACCCAGGAGCCACTTGCCACATGTGTTGCACTGCAGTTGCGACCACCTACCACCATCATGTGGCAAGTGGCTCCTGGGTAACGTCATTTTGAGCTGTCCCAGCTCCTTTCTTCGTTCAGAGCTGCCTTTGGCACTGTTAATTACTCCCTTTGATGGTTGAGGCCTTTGTTCTTCCAGCTGTATAGAAAAGTAATTTACCCAGCCCAGCAGGGTCAGAAAAGGCCTGTGCTCTGATCCTGACCTGAGTCAGAGAAATATAACATTCCTGGATGACCCATAAGCTCTACAGATATGCTTTTGGACTTAACAGCATTGTTCTTTTCACACAGGTTACAGTACACATTTGTGCGACTCTAGACTCTGGAGTCTATAGACCAATGGGAAATGGAGCGTGCCCTAAGGCAGCCTTTAACATAGGAGTATAATGGAGTGTCACTACAGTCAAGACAGTAAAGCACACTGACTTTCCCTATATGTGTACACCCACATTGTAAGGCCTATTCCAGGTCATGACCTAACCCTGCATAACCCCTTCTGCGCCAGGCTACCTGTGCACAGTTCATGGGCTGCACATGACAGCAGTCTCTCACGTGCAGCCCTCTCACATGTGCACACTCATGTGCACATGAGTGTGCACACGTGTTCACACATGTTCACATCTAACTAGCTAAGAGCTTCTTACCTCTTACCTGGCTGTGTCACAATGGCTCTATCTTAAAAGGCAGACTCTGGAGTTAAACACACGCAGTTCATTTTACCATGAGTTTACCATGGGTGAGTCACAGGTTATAAGGTTCTCCCGCAGTAAAAGGTCAAAACCCTGGTGATCAAAATGCTAAAACTCTAGGTAGATTAGATGCTCAGAACCACATTATCACACCCACAGTTGGCACTTTGATCCTTTAGGAAGTAGTTTTTACTAAAAACTTTTAATAATTTATAACTCAGGTATTACTGATTGGATTTTTATTATTTTGGTATCAAACAATTTACCAAATTCCACTCTATTTTAAATTGGTGCATTTTCACTTTATTATGGTTTAAATGCTGCACAAATACTTTACAAATTTCCTCTGAGTTGTGCCTGACTGGGTTTGCCGCTGTTGCTTGAGAAGGGTTTTCACCCAATTTCAAACATGTACATAGAAGAAACAGATGCCTATTTGGTTGCCATTGCTGTTCTTTTATTAAAGCAATATCTGGAAACTGAAGCACTACATCCAGTTGCATTTTATTCCTGAAAATGTCTAGCACTGAAAGAAACGGTATCGTTTGTGATCTAGAACTTCTTGTCATTAAAGATGTGTTTGCTCATTAAAGGTATTGTCTCAAAAGAGCAATTCATTAAATCACTGTATGGACTGATCACAACAAATTGTTATATCTGACACCAATGAAGTGTGGGAATTCACAATGTGCTTGTTGATTACTTATAGACCTGGGAATAGACATGTAGTAGAGAGGGTATTGAGAGTTTCACTCCTCCTAGTACCCTGATAACTGCAACCTCTTTGGATCACGTTGTCAACTCCTTTCTCACCAAAATTCATCCTCCCTTAAAAAAACAGGACCAGTCATAGTAAAGCACTAATGGCATCTAGTTCATCCATCTCTATTAAGTGTAGGCCACAACCAGGCTTCCTCAGAGTGGGGTGTGTCCAGCGCAAGCTAAGCCATAAAAGGAAGACCAGTGAGGGCAACACAATTCAAAACTGGGGTCCAGAAGCTATTTCTGATCTCTGGCTGCATCATCAATGTTGGGTACTTGAAACAACATGTATTTCTCCCAAAAAATAGAAAAATAATAAAAAAAAAGAATAATAATCTGTCACTGCATACTTTTGTCAGTGCTTAAACTGAAATAACAAAGAGAAAAATAAAAATCATGAAGAGAGTGACCACACTCCCCAACCTACAGGGTAAATAACAAGGGGGCCAAATAATAGATAAAATTACCTTGAAGAGGGTTTATAATTGTAAGAAATTGGGTTTTTGATTGATTGAGGGTGGTAAAAAGCTTTCTCAAGCAAAAACCACAATCTTTGTCAGCGCGAATAACAAAAGTCACTAAATTAACCTTTGTTTAACCATCTGGTAGCTTGGTGCAAAAGCAGTGATGTTTAACTTAGAGGCACAGTCCAAAGTATTTATGCAACACACACAGTAATAAAGTGAAAAACACAACACAAGAAAATTCCCTCACAAATTTAGAACAATAGAGAACATTTTAATAATTAAAATGACATATAACAAATTAAATACAATCAATAGAAACAGAAATATCCATTCTTTAAGCTTTTTATGACATCTAGAGCCTAAAGGATCAAAAGGTCAACTGCGGGCATCTGGCTGCACTAGACTGGAGCAAAGTCAAAATTTAAGGTCAGCATCGATGGAGAGTGGTTCTAATACGCAAGGTAGATTGTACTTGTCCTCAGCTTACCTTCAGACTTAGAAGACATTTTGAAAGAAAGTCCAGGAGAATTTAGAGTTTAGCAGCAAGGTAGTAGGCTGTGTCTAAGCAGGAGTCCTTATTGTCAGGGAGCCACTGGATGAAGTTTTGGTGAAGCAACCAACGATGGCAGGAAAAAGCGCCCAGACAGAGAAGCTGGATTTTACAGACCAAGGAGGTCATCATCACCGTCAATGGGGAGCATGTTGCCATTGAGACAAGTGAAAATTTTTACATTCAGATTTAGACAACGTTTTGGAATTCGAAAACCTCCAGTGGGACGAAGCTACAAGCTTGAGCTCAAGAGGGGTCTATGAGGCCGGATACTGTTATTCGGAAGTCTCTCTGAACAGGACTTGCTGCTGCAGAGAAAGTAGAGGGAGCTATGGCGGAGTCAGTCTGCCGGTAATGCACCTTGGGCAGATATGAATCCAAGGTATGCACCATCATTTAATCATTTATTTCATACTGGATAGTATCAAATAATTACATGACACTTTTCTCTTTAGAGATTCTTGATATATTGCTCTAGGCTCTCAGTGCATTATATACAGTGTAAAGACAGCGCAGATGGTGCACTGCTCAAGTGATAAACATATATACAGCAAACATAAACTAAAACACTGCACAAAGTTCCCTGGTTGTCAGATGATTCTCAACAATAAGAATGAGAATTTTGTATACAATATCCCCTTACATGATCTGAATGCTAGAACAACCAAGGGAGGGGTGTCGAAAATTCGACCCATGTTTACTGTTCAGGTCTCATCAGGACCTATGTATTCTCACTATTGTACCATGCTTGGTGTGAGCATCTCGGCAGTCTCAATGGTCCCCACATAAATGCTTCAATCTATCACTGGTAGTTCATCCCATATTTGCTGTGGCTTTCCTCACTTCTTAATCAGGCCTTACTAGAGGGTCAGAATGGATTGTTAACCATGTAATTTGTGAGTCACCTCCACTAATTTATTGGGTCCCACTCAGTTGTGCCAATAGATTAATGTTTTTGATTGTGCTTCCTCTCTATGCTCCCACCATGAGTGCACACAGCAGGGAAGTCCCCTGGAGTTCAAGGCAGTCCTTCTGAAGTCTTCCACATGTCCAGGAGTGTATGAAGAGGTGGTTCAGGAGGCCCAATATTGATGTTTGGTGCCAGCCTTTGATGTGGGGGAACATCCTGGCCACCTCCACACCTGAAACTGCTAAATTCTTTCTTTCCTCTACCACAGCTCCAAGTAGCCTGGAATGACAAAAGACTGGGGGGATCAGGTTCCTTTCTGTTTGTGCTGGAGGCAGCTCTTTGAAATGTAAGCTGGGCAGAGAACAGCTCTACCCCATCTATCCTGGCAGGTTGGGCCATCCTGCTAGCACCTAGCACCCCTGTGTCTCAATTTATGGGAAGAATACACAAAGGCAACCAGCTAACCAATTCACATTCATCTGACAGAGGTAGAAGGTGCAAATGATTCGGACAAGAAAATGCCAACTTTCCAAAAGTGGCATTATTGAATTTGTAACTTAAAATCCATTAAAGTGGATTTGAGCTGCAACTTGACATGCCTTTCTGTTTCCATTTGAAAGCTAGCTCTTATTAAATGTAATAACGTAACCCCATGTTATCCAATGGGGGAGATGGGCCTTACAGTAGTGAAAAACAAATGTAGGAGTTTTTAACTACCATAACATATAAAACTTAAAAACACATATCCTACTTTTGAAATAAGATGCATCCTGCCCTGTGGGCTTTTGCGGGGCCTCCTTAAGGTAAGATTTATATGTATTAAAAAAGAAGGAATAGGTCTGTTAAAAAGGTTTCTTTTGCCATGTTAAATTGGCAGGTTTAAAACTACACTACAGGCTGCAGTGGCAAGCCTGAGGTATGTTATGGAGTGCTATTTAACTGGGTGGCACAATGAGTTCTTCAGGCAACTTGCGGGGAGAATGTCACTGTCATACAGGTGGCATACCCCCCAAGCATATCACAGTGTTCCCGCTGGGCTGACTGGCGAGAACATTGTATTATGCGTTCCCTGCCAGGCTGAGTGGCAGGAACAGTGCTATGACATTGGTCTTGGCTGCAAAGTGACAGACAGTGTGCATTCCGATGGTGCTGGACCGGGGCCCCCTGGGCATGGGCAGTGGAGAGGCCTCCCTGTGGCCCCCAGTACTGCGCTTCCACTAGCCTTTTCATGGCAGGGAAAGGCTGGCAGAAAGCTAAGTTGTAATCAGCCAGGCAACACTGAGTTTAGCGCTGCTGTAGCTGAGTACAACTCAGGCCACTGTCAGCCCGTTGGGAACTATGTTCCTGGCAGGGCGGCGGCCTTGTAATGTGATGGTCGGACCGCCTGTAGTGTGGTGGTCCGACCGTCACCATGAGTGTGGCAGTCCTCAGACCGCCACACTCGTAATGAGGCCCTTAGTCTTACTAATTCTCAATTAGTCTAGCTCAGTATCAGTCAATCTCATTCATTTTCACTCAGCCCCCCTCACCCTTACTCTCACTCTCACTCAATTAATCACACTCTGTCTCACCTATCTCTCAGTCTCACTCTGAATCTTCTAGTCTCACTTAGTGTCACTTGTTTCCACTTGGCCTCACTCATTTGCACTTACTCTGTCTCACTTATTCTCTGACTCACCCAGCCTCATTTATTCTCTGACTCACTGTGACTGTCTCATTCTCAGTCATTCTCAATTATTACCATTTATTTTCACTTGTTCTCAGTCAATTAATCTTACTCCGATTCATTTGGCCTCACTGACTAACCTAGTCTCAATCATTCTCACTCATTCCTAGTCAGTCTCACTCATCCAGACTCACTCTGACAAAATTAGTCTCACCGATTCTCACTCTGTCTCACTCATTCTGACTCATTCAGACTGTGACTCACTCAGTCGTAGACACAGTAACACTCACTGTCTTTCTCCCTCTCAATAACATTCACTTTCATTTCCCTCACAGTTTCATTCACTGTCGTTCTCCCTCAAAGTAAGTTGCCATTCTCCCTCACAGTAACACTAACTCTTATTCTTTCATTCTCCTTCACAGTAACACTGACTGTCATTCTCCCTCGCAGTTACACTCAGTTGTTCTCCCTCACAGTTACACTCAGTTAATCTTTCTCACAATAACATTCATTGTCATTCTTCGTTACAGTTACACTCAATGTCATTCTCCCTCACATTTACACTCACTGCCATACTCCCTCACAGTAATGCTCACTGTCATTTTCCCTCACAGTTATACTCATGTTATTCTCCCTGCCTGTTAAACTCTGTAATTTTCCCTCACAGTAACACCCACTGTGTTTCCCACATTCTCCATCGGGGGGGGCTGGGGGGTGCAAATTTATTTTAGCCAATTTTTGCCCCCCCTGGGGGGAGATCGGCCTATTGTTATTAGGCCGATCTGCCCCCGGGGGGGCATAAACCTCTAGGCGCCTGGGCAAATTTCTTTTTTGTGTTTTTTTTTTGTTTGTTTGTTTTTTCAGAGATGGGGAGCGACCCATTAGGCAAGGGTCACTTCCCTGGGGGGCAAATTGTATTTAGACCATTTCTGCCCCCCTTGGGGGCAGATTGGCCGATCTTAGGTCAATCTGCCCCCAAGGGGGCAGAAACCACTAGGCACCAGGGATTTTTTTTGTTTGGCGCCAATGTCACGCAGGGGGAGCGACCCTGTAGGCAAGGGTTGCTCCGGAGGGGGGGTGGGGGTGGCAAATTTATTTTAGCCAATTTTTGCCCCCCTTGGGGGCAGATTGGCCGATTTTAGGTAAATCTGCCCCCAAGGGGGCAGAAACCACTAGGCACCGGGGATTTCTTTTTTTGCGCCAATGTCACGCAGGGGGAGCGACCCCGTAGGCATGGGTCGCTCCCGGGGGGTGGTTGGGGGGTGGGGGGAAAATTTATTTTAGGACATTTCTGCCCCCCCCTTGGGCCGGCTGAGCTAGAGGCCAAAATCCACAGGTAGGCACTGTTTTCTATGAAAAAATGTGATGTGTCCACGTTGCGTTTTGGGGCATTTCCTGTCGCGGGCGCTAGGCCTACCCACATAAGTGAGGTATCATTTTTATTGGGAGACTTGGGGAAACGCTGGGTGGAAGGAAATTTGTGGCTCCTCTCTGATTCCAGAACTTTCTGTCACCAAAATGTGAGGAAAATGTGTTTTTTTAGCCAAATTTTGAGGTTTGCAAAGGATTCTGGGTAACAGAACCTGGTCAGAGCCCCACAAGTCACCCCATCTTGGATTCCCCTAGGTCTCTAGTTTTCAAAAATGCACAGGTTTGGTAGGTTTCCCTAGGTGCCGGCTGAGCTAGAGGCCAAAATCTACAGGAAGGCACTTTACAAAAAACACCTCTGTTTTCTTTAAAAAAATTTGATGTGTCCACGTTGCGTTTTGGGGCATTTCCTGTTGCAGGCGTTAGGCCTACCCACACATGTGAGGTATAATTCTTATCGGGAGACTTGGGGGAACGCTGGGTGGAAGGAAATTTGTGGCTCCTCTCTGATTCCAGAACTTTCTGTTACCAAAATTTGAGGAAAATGTGTTTTTTTAGCCAAAGTTTGAGGTTTGCAAAGGATTCTGGGTAACAGAACCTGGTCAGAGCCCCACAAGTCACCCCATCTTGGATTCCCCTAGGTCTCTAGTTTTCAAAAATGCACAGGTTTGGTAGGTTTCCCTAGGTGCCGGCTGAGCTAGAGGCCAAAATCTACAGGTAGGCACTTTGCAAAAAACAGCTCTGTTTTCTTTAAAAAAATGTGATGTGTCCATGTTGCGTTTTGGGGCATCCCCTGTCGCGGGCGCTAGGCCTACCCACACAAGTGAGGTAACATTTTTATCGGGAGACTTGGGGGAACGCTGGGTGGAAGGAAATTTGTGGCTCCTCTCTGATTCCAGAACTTTCTGTCACCAAAATGTGAGGAAAATGTGTTTTTTTAGCCAAATTTTGAGGTTTGCAAAGGATTCTGGGTAACAGAACCTGGTCAGAGCCCCACAAGTCACCCCATCTTGGATTCCCCTAGGTCTCTAGTTTTCAAAAATGCACAGGTTTGGTAGGTTTCCCTAGGTGCCGGCTGAGCTAGAGGCCAAAATCTACAGGTAGGCACTTTGCAAAAAAAAAAACTCTGTTTTCTTTCAAAAAATGTGATGTGTCCACATTGCGTTTTCGGACATCTCCTGTCGCGGTCGCTAGGCCTACCCACACAAGTGAGGTAACATTTTTATCGGGAGACTTGGGGGAACGCTGGGTGGAAGGAAATTTGTGGCTCCTCTCTGATTCCAGAACTTTCTGTCACCAAAATGTGAGGAAAATGTGTTTTGTTAGCCAAATTTTGAGGTTTGCAAAGGATTCTGGGTAACAGAACCTGGTCAGAGCCCCACAAGTCACCCCATCTTGGATTCCCCTAGGTCTCTAGTTTTCAAAAATGCACAGGGTTTGGTAGGTTTCCCTAGGTGCCGGCTGAGCTAGAGGCCAAAATCTACAGGTAGGCACTTTGCAAAAAACACCTCTGTTTTCTTTCAAAAAATGTGATGTGTCCACGTTGCGTTTTGGGGCAGTTCCTGTTGCAGGCTTTAGGCCTACCCACACAAGTGAGGTATAATTTTTATCGGGAGACTTGGGGGAACGCTGGGTGGAAGGAAATTTGTGGCTCCTCTCTGATTCCAGAACTTTCTGTTACCAAAATTTGAGGAAAATGTGTTTTTTTAGCCAAAGTTTGAGGTTTGCAAAGGATTCTGGGTAACAGAACCTGGACAGAGCCCCACAAGTCACCCCATCTTGGATTCCCCTAGGTCTCTAGTTTTCAAAAATGCACAGGGTTGGTAGGTTTCCCTAGGTGCCAGCTGAGCTAGAGGCCAAAATCTACAGGTAGGCACTTTGCAAAAAACAGCTCTGTTTTCTTGAAAAAAATGTGATGTGTCCACGTTGCGTTTTGGGGCGTTTCCTGTCGCGGGCGCTAGGCCTACCCACACAAGTGAGGTATCATTTTTATTGGGAGACTTGGGGGAACATAGATTAGTAAAACAAGTGTTATTGCCCCTTGTCTTTCTCTAAATCTTTTCCTTCCAAAGATTAGAGAGTGTGTAAAAAAGACATCTATTTGAGAAATGCCCTGTAATTCACATGCTAGTATGGTCAACCCAGAATTCAGAGATGTGCAAATAGCCACTGCTTCTCAACACCTTATCTTGTGGCCTTTTTGGAAATACAAAGGTTTTTTTGATAGCTATTTTTCACTCTTTATATTTCAGCAAATGAATTGCTGTATACCTGGTATAGAGTGAAAACGCACTGCAGGGTGCAGCTCATTTATTGGCTCTGGGTACCTAGGGTTCTTGATGAACCTACAAGCCCTATGTATCCCCGCAACTAGAGCAGTCCAGCAGACGTAACGGTATATTGCTTTCGAAAATCTGACATTGCAGGAAAAAGTTACAGAGTAAAATGTCGAGAAAAAGTGATGTTTTTTTCACCTCAATTTCAATATTTTTCTTTTTCAGTTGTTATTTTCTGTAAGAAACCCTTGTAGGATCTACACAAATGACCCCTTGTTGAATTTAGAATTTTGTCTACTTTTCAGAAATGTTTAGGTTTCTGGGATCCAGCATTGGTTTCAAGCCCATTTCTGTCACTGACTGGAAGGAGGATGAACGCACAAAAATTTTGTAAAAATGGGGTATGTCGCAGTAAAATGCCAAATTTGTGTTGAAAAATTGGGTTTTCTGATTCAAGTCTGCCTGGTCCTGAAAGCTGGGAAGCTGGTGATTTTAGCACCGCAAACTCTTTGTTGATGCCATTTTCAGGGAAAAAACCACAAGCCTTCTTCTGCACCCACTTTTTCCCATTTAAAAGAGAAAAATTATTTGTTCACTGTATTTTGGCTACTTTTTTGGCCTCCTTCAAGGGAACCCATAAAGTCTGGGTACCTCTAGAATCCCTAGGATGTTGGTAAAAAAGGACGCAAATTTGGCTTGGCTAGCTTATGTGGACAAAAAGTTATGAGGGCCTAAGCTTGAACTGCCCCAAATAGCCAAAAAAAGGCTCGGCACAGGAGGGGGAAAAGGCCTGGCAGCGAAGGGGTTAGGTAGTAGTAGTGTACTGCTCTTATACTATTTAGTTTGTGCTGTATACTTATTAACTATTCATACCTATGTGATCATAAGGATACATTTTGGGCACTGGAATGATTCCAGTCCCTGGGATGCTACGCGTTTGGAAATTCAATAGCATCTTAACTATATGAGGCATGAGGCACAGACTATAAAGGGATGATGTGTGGCCAAGAGAGATCGTCATTTGGAAGTTGCTTGGTGGGCGGAGGGGGGCAGAATGTTAAATGGCTTCCAAGCAGCGCCAGTCTCTCTATTGCCACTGGAAGTGGTGGTAGCACTTTATTTCAACTGCAAAAACCCTATTGAGTATTCTTATAAAACTTTACGTGCTTGTGTGCGACTCCTACTCATGTACAATTTTATACTGGGTATAAACCACTTTGATATTGCAACAGTGCACACCGCACTATTATCTGATAATGGGATCCCACCAATAGACAGACGGAAATAGACATCGGTTGGAATGTAATAGAAGCCTTCTAAAAAGTGCTTGGGATGGAATGCCCATGCTGATTGTCAGAGCTGTCTCGGTGCGAGTGATTGTCTGAAGCATAGTAGTACAGAAATGTTTCACCATGACGTGTGTTATTGTAACATCCGAACAGGGACACGTTTTATTGTGTGAACAGAGTACATCTACTAGCGTTTCTACTGTTACCTTTTGGCGCATATGGGTTTATTTAAAATACAATTTTACTAAGACATTGTAAAGCAGAAGATAAACACATGAAAAGATAAGAAAACTAATTAGGGGTAGAAATCAATAGCAATTTATTAAATTGAGGCAGCATGAAAGCCCACTTGTCAATCATTAATTGTATCTACCATTCTTACCAGGGACATCGTAAGAATTTAGGGGGGCCGGGCCAAACATATTTTTCATGCCCTCTTTCTCCAGGTCACTGACACTGCAAAGGCAGACCGGTTCAAATACTAAATGTGTGTCCATCTAATATTCAGGGATAGTGGTGTGTGCTTTCAATATTGTAATATAGTAGCAGTCCACTAATATTATTCCACATAGTCTCTGCGTTCCAGTGCCATTTCTCATTTTTGAGGTCCTGTTTGGATCTAAAATTACATTTTTTGTAGAGGTTGCATGATGTTTAAAACCACAAACACATTTCTATGCAAAATGTGTGCAACAGACTCCCATACATTATGGTGGTCATTACAACCTCGGCGGTCTTTTTGACAGACCGCTGTGGCACCACCGGGCTGAAGACCGCCAGTGCAGGTGGTTTTCCGCTCAGCGAATTTGACTGCTGGCAGTCCTCCGTCCTTTTTTGGACAGAGAGCCGCCAGCAGCCTTACTGGCGGTCGGCTGGGAAGTGGAGGTTGCTCCACCTCCACCGCCCCGTCATCAGAACACCGCCCACTGAATCACATTCCGTGATTCGGTGTGGCGGTGTTCTGGTGACGAGGTGCTGGCGGTGGAGCAGCCCCCATGGATCCCGTCCCCTCCCGGAAGATCAATGGACAAGGTAAGTTGATCGTCCGTTAGGGGAGGGAGGTGGGGGCTTTTGTGTGTTGTGTGCATGCGAGTATGTAGAGGGTGTGTATGCATGCGGGGGGTGCTGTGTGGTTGAAAATGTGCGCGTGTCTGTCTGTTTGTATGTCTGTCAGTATGTATGCGTGCATGTCTGTATGTATTTGTGCGTGTATGACTGTGTGTGTGTATGTTGGTATGTATGTTGGTATGCGTGCGGGTATGTGTATTGGTGGTGTCTGTATGCGTGTAGGGTGGGGGGGGTTTGCAATGTTCGGGGTAGGGGTGGGGAGGGGAGTCCTGCCACCTGTGGGTGGTGGCAGGGGGGTGTGAGGGAGGACTCGGTGGTGGGGGTGGGGGAGACCCCTATCAGTGCCAGGGAAGGGATTCCCTGGCACTGATAGTGCCTACCGCCATGAATTTCATGGCAGTTCCAAACCACCTGAAATCCATGGCGGTCAGCAGGGTCGTGATACCGCCGGCGGTCTTGTGACAGCGGCTGGGCTGGAGACCCAAGTCTCCAGCCCAGCGGTCGTCTCCACCCTGCCGGTCGGAATGGAGAAGTGGCGGATGACCATGGCGGTAACCGCCATGGTCATAATTCCATTTTATTTTTCCTCCAGCCTGTTGGCGGTAATACCGCCACTTCTCCACCGACCGCCAAGGTCATAATGAGGGCCTGTGTGTTTAAAATAAATTAAAGGAAAATGGTATTGAAAATAATCTATTTTACAAACCATTCAAGGTCATTAGGGCAGGACTGTGTGGAGAACAGAGTTGGATCTATCAGGGAGCCCCTTGAAAGGCTTGCGCCCTGTACCACAGCCCACTTTGCCCACGTCTTAAAACCTCACTAGTTCTTATGACATCAAACAAAATAGAGGCCAATTCCAACACTGGCGTCTAACTCATAATGTTACCAATGCCATCACACATGGTTATGTGACAGAGGGCCACACCCATTAGGGTGAAAGGGCTTTACCCCCCTCCCTGCCACATCATCTGCTTTAGCCTGGGCTGTGTAGTGCGCAGGCTGTTCTGGATTGGGGCTGGGCAGGGGCTGACGACTCCAAAGCACTTTGCAGTTCTTCAAAAGACCATTCATCATTTCACAGGTCTTTGTGTATTTTAATTGCTACCGATCCTCTCCTGTCCCCACTCTTGTTATGGACTGTTGCTGTCTGAGTGGGAGAAAGGATTTAATTTACAATACATCGTGGCCATGTAGCACATTAATACAAAGTGCCCAGACATTGGCCTGGTTTGCCTCTGAAGCTCCAAATCAGAAACTGAGCCCTCTACGTGGCATATAATTCATTATTTAAAAATCTGCTAAAGTCTCAAATTTCAAAAAGTATATTTATTTTACCTAGACGTTTTACCTAAGTACACTAAAATGAATTTCTGCTTTGAAAAACATTTATTAGGATTCACAGTTTCCAAACATATCATCATGCCTGCAATGCTATTAGCAGGGCCACTGGAATAATGTGATTCAAGAGTTTTTTTGATAATATTGGATTTGCCACATATTCCTTTGTCTGCTGCATAATCTGTACATTATGACACAAAATAATAGTTTCTAGCTCAAAGGATCAAAATGTGCTTAAAACATGGTGATTAATGTTCCTGCACTCCAGTAGGCCCTTCCCAAAAGTTGAATGGCCATATTTCAGTTGCTCAGTGCTGTATGTAGATGCTAAATTGGTCTAAATAAGTTGAAATCTTTTAGAGACAGTGTTACCATGTTTAAGCATGACAAATTAATGAGGTAATCCTATTACAAAATGTGCCTCATTGTGCCGCATAATTTGTCCTTTCTTGATGGATAATTTAGTCAACACTGCTGTATAATTTGGTCTTCCTCTACCACATAATTCCAGTGGGCCTGCCTCAACCTAAAGACAAGTCGGCTGACATGCGAACACCCCTTAGATTTTTAAAACATTTGGAACAACAGTAAAGTCTATTAGTGTATATAAAAGGGAAGTTTTTGTAGAGGTCACATGCAAATTGAGTTTTTAAGGCACTCTTAAAAAGACGATAGAAGACATGGATGCACAGTAAAATAAGGTAATTGCCTTGGTTAAAACAGATTTTGCCTCGCAGGTGAACCATGTTTAAAACCAGGTTTAATGGTTTTATGGCACACAATTTAGCCACTAAGGGAAAATAGCTATGTGACTGATATAAGGGTGTGGGTGGCACAATCCACAAGAAGCCTTGGCCAGAGTTCCAAGAGGACTTTTTATAAGAGGCAGAGTTCAGTATCAGGGTCAGGCCTTCAATGACCCTTCCACCTCCAGAAAAGTTAATTTCTGCATGTCCAGAAGGCTGTCATTTTATTGCAGGATAAGCTTTGATAATCATAGTTCAAATTACATCTGAATATACACTTGCCAAAAGCCAACAATAAGGTGAATTACTTAGAGTGTCTAAGGTTACATCATCCGGTATTCACAAAGCTCACACTACATTAACACAGGTTCCCGAGTCATCCTCCGCTCACATGGGCTCACCTTTTCCTCTCCACGTCCACTCAATAAAGAATGCTGGTCACTGAGTTCCCACACAGGCACATCACTCAACCTGCACCCACACCTCTCACCCTACACTTATGCAGGCTTTCATTCAAACCTGCACTCACACTGTTCACCCTGCACTTATACCACTCACTGTCACTCAGCATTTCCAGACCACACCTGTAACACAGAACACATTAATCTACCGAACACTTGTGAACATGCACATATCTTCAAATGCAGTCACAGAATATCTGTCCTTCCTGCAGTACTAGATGCTTATTCGGTTCCACCCATAACTACAGATAGATTACAAGAGAGGAGAGTGTACTAAGATTGCGGGATGGTATGGGAAAGGAGACTGGACTGGGGCTGTGGGGGCTTGAATGGGAGCTGGGATCAGTCTTAGGCTATGGGGATCAGCCAAGGGGGAATGGTGAAAGCAGGCAAAGGCAGCACGACAAGGATGAATCAAGGCAACTATGGCTGTCATCTGGTGTGGGAGCTGATTGCTACTGCAGGATAAGGGTGTGGTGCAAGTGGGGGGAAGAATTTGCAGCTCAAGAGATACTTATTGGCCCTGCACTGAGCCCCATGGCCTTCAGAACAGCCACTGTGAAGAAAGTTGGGGGCGTCACCTGTGGCCAGACATGGTGCTTTTGCTACTTCTGAAGACCTGATGTAGACCAACATCTGGGCCCTGTTGGCCTGCATAGCACTAGAGCTCGACAGGGGATGGTATTGGAGGGGAGAGTGTGCTGGGACAACAGCTAGTGTGTGAGATTGGAGCAGTCTGTGGAGGAGCCAGTGAAGTTGAGGAGAGTAAAGTGATGTTGTAGGTTGATGTAGGAGGAGGGATGATAAAGGACCACAGGCTAAGGCTGCACTGAGCAACTCTTTTGGAGTGCAAGGAAGGTTGGGCAAAACATTTTTTGTTTGTTTCTAATGTCACTAAGCCAAATGGGGAACAAAATGCAAACAGGCTCAGATGCCCCGTGTCATCACGCTGGACATAGCAACCATTTTGGATGGGGGAAATCCCTTGCTGGGAAGCTCTATTCAGTAATACATCTCCCAATTATACTGCTGTTTGCTCACAGAGTAATATTTTTAGCCAATACTATGGCATCATTGTGGAGGGGTCTTCTGCTTGCACACTGCCAGGTTCTTGAGTTTTAATGGGGTAGCCATGTTAAGTGTGGGAACACCACTTAGGAGTCAGTAGAAGTGCAACATGCACTGCACTTTTTCTTTGCAACACCACACAAGTTCACATGCTGTGGGGGAAGCCAAAGTCTTGCTGACAGTTGTGTTTCCTAAAGCTTTTTCTTCTTGATCACACAAGGTATGACAATAGCCAGACCTAAAAAGTACATCTTAGAAGTATTGAAACACATTCAGTATGGTGCCTAAAAACCTCACATCATAGTACTATACTGTACATTAACTTAAGTGCATTAATGATTCAAGAATAACACAAGGTGGAGTGCTGGTGATTAGTCCATAATGGTGAAATGTTTTTTTAAAACAGTTTGCTTCCTTCAAACAAATCTGTTTTCATTCTTTTCCTTTAATGCCTTTAGTGCCTTGTGCACCGCACCTCCCTGAACCCATTGTGCCATTGACTCCCATTGAAAACTTAGTATTAAGTGAATGACATTGACATATAGACTTAGCCAGCAGACAATGTATAGTTGGTCAATTTGAATAAATATCCTTTCTGATAGAGGGCTTGGTCAGATCCAGTTCAGAAGGCATTGGGCAAGCAGGGGCTACTGGGCCTCAGCCATGCAGGCAGGGATGGTTTATCACAGATTTCCTAGATTCTGTACTATTTTGGCTTCGCATACTGGGCCATGTACAACCTCTTTAGCATTTGACTCTTAGTGCTAGCACTTTGGAGTATTCACATACTTCTTAGGGAGGTAGTGTAGGGGTATGGAAACTCATCACCCAGCAGAGCTGTATCTGTATGTCCAACCCAGTGCTTCATTTGGATAAGAAATGTACTTCAATAGTCACGCTTAAAACAGTATACAGTTGCAGGTACAATAACATGCACTACTACTTAGGCTGCTGCATCTTAGGATGGTGTCTTTACTGTGTTCCTCTTCTCTCTTTCACATGAGTCCCTGCTCCTTATTGTGAGACATTAATCAAGGCTCTGATGCAGGTATCTCAGTTCAATAATGGTTATGCTCAGTTCAGTACAGTCTCCTAGATACAGCCGCACAACAATACAGGTCTTTGTGTGTTTCTGCAATTTGTATCTCCGCTCTCGACCACTTCTAGGATGAGACTGCATGGTTGCAAGAGTGGCCCTCAGTCTGGCCCTCAGTCTGGGTGGTCCACAATAGGATGGGGCAGCCAGACAAGAAGCCATAAGTCCTTCATTGAATACAGGTAATGGGAGTCAGTGAGGGCTCTTCGCAGACATCAGACCTGCTTCTGGGTCATTGGGCAGCAGATGGCCACCACTTACATATGTGTCACAGCAGCACAATACCAGCCACAGGATGCACTTTTAAATACTGCAGTGGTGATCGTCATGTGCACAAGTCTTGGGTATGACAATGATGTCCACCATGGACACAGTTTTTGACTTTTGTGGCGATGTCAGCCACAGGACCAGCTCTTGGTTTTGGTGGCTACATATACCATGGGCACAACTCTTGATTTAAGCGGCAAAGTTAACCCTGATTGCGTCTATTGCAAGGTCAGCTGCCTGCCCATGATTACCTCTTGGAACCTAACCTCTGGAGAGATTGCACCTACCTACACAGATCGCTTTCTGCATTCTTCTTTCTCCTGGTAGACCCTCTACACTAGAGTCTTGCAGTTTCTGGCACTACCTGAACAGGTACACCTCCTAAGGCGTTATAGGCTCTTTCATTCTCTCAGCAGGCAGGCTGGCTTCCAGGTGCCTAAGGTTAGAGGTATAACTCTTTCAGGAAGTAAATACTCCAAATAATGTACCTTCTTCTCTGGGAAGCTGGCTGTCAGACAGACACCAGTTGATTCTTGTAAAGCAGTCCTCAAAGTATGGTGCAGAATACTCCCTTCCATGGTGAAAGGACTTGGAACTGGAGCAACAAGGGTGTAAGCAGCTCCTGCTTGTATGCAGTCAAAGCAGATAAGGAATGTGCATTCTCTGTCTGCAATCTCAAAACAGGTGTGCAGCCGTTCTTCTGTCAAGTATCTTCTCAAGGCTATTCTCCAGACAGAGCCTTTCTGTCGAGTGATGCTCTTCACAGAAAGGTAGTCTCCAGCTTGGAGTACGCACAATGGAGGCCCAAAGAGGCATGAAGTTTCTTCAACTAGCTTTTCACCAGCTACACTGAACAGTGATCAGGATGAAGACAAAAGGCTGACTTAATCTAAAAGATCTCTCTCACCCCACCAAGTGACAGTATCACAGGAAAACTAATCAGCAGCACCACTCAGCAGGAGCTGCTTAAGTGCAGTTTTAAGCAGCTGTGTTGCCAGTTTCCATTTTCAGGAATTACAGCAATATTCTTCCACTGTCTCTGAAAACAATCTCACCCACATCTTGTGCCCAGGAGCAGGCTAGGGGCTTCCAAAATGAAACCTGGAGGCCTCCATTACTCTGGCTCACTGATGCACCTACTGAGTGTACTACACAAGCCACAAACACACACACACATTCCATTTGGATGTTACTACGAGGATCTAGGTTTAACATATTGATGCAGAACTTTACACAAGTGAGGCCGGTTACACAGATAGAAGGTCTGATCACAACTGTAGATTCACAAAACACGATATGCTGCCACCACCACTGTACATGCTAATCCCATAACAGGGGCAGCAGTCCACTGTCAGCAAAATGAGAGCACAATTGGTGCACTGCTCTAGGTCACAGGGCAGTTGTAGAACTTCATTTGTGTCAGGGTCAGGGGTAGGCATCTGCACGTTATATTAGTGTGAGCCTACAGCCAAAGATGTCTCAGCCTACATTGCTTGAAATGCTTGTCCTACTGACTGACGAGTTAACCCCCACATCCAAAAAGTTGGGTCTAATTGTGCTCCTGTTTAGTGATCCTTTAGACTGGACTGAAAGCAGCTTAGTATTGTTTACTAGCATTGAAAACAAGCCAAAAGCAAACCATTTTAACAAAAGTGTATCTATTCCTGGAAGATGCTGGGAACAGTCTGTAAACTAATGTCATTAACTAGTAAACGAATTAACTGTTGCAAAAAGAGTAAGGAACAGCAGTAAGTAACAAGCATTTGCAATGCAATGTGTCTCGTGTTTGCTTGAGTTAGAGCTCTTAGCGTTTTAAACTCCTAACTAGACTTTTCTTGCCACATAAACTGAAAAGTAAAACAGTTTCACATAAGCCAGCCGATGGCCGTCATAAGTGGTAAGCAGACACACAAAAGAAAACAGAAGTTCGCTCGCAGTGAAACATATCGGAAAAAGTGCAATTATCCATGTAACCGGCGAAAGTGCAATTATCCATGTAACATGGTCGCTGTCATGCAAAGCACTCGTTTACTGCCCAGTGAGATTGTGCTGCCTACAAAATAAAAATAAAAAGTAGTCCAAAAACCATACGGAAAACATTAAGCCTCGTATGTTTTCAGTAGCTGGCTGGTGCGCTCGAGGAGGACTAAACACCGGAAAAGGCATGACGTGTGCATGCCTTTCACTAATCAAAACAAGCGTATTTTAAAAGGCAAGCCCCCAAACCAACCAAACTGATGGACATGCCATGGGCATGGTTAAAATGCCACAGAGATATTACACCAGGGACACAGCACATTGCACGTTCGACCCTAAAAATGGCACAGTTACCCCAGTTTATCCTGCAACTCCCACTGTAGCCACAATATGTTTTAAAGATAACATTCAAAATGTATCCGAGTAGGATGGTGCCTTAAACCCAGAAGACGAATGCATTATAAAAACATGAGAATTACACATAATATGTTTCTTCTGTAGACCCAGATGATCCCCAGCCCCAATGAGCTAAGCCAGCACCACTGGACCTACCTTCGTCAGGTGCAGGACTTAATTAACTCTTGCCACCTTATACTAATTCCACCACTGCACTGAATACCAACAGGCTGCACTCCTTTCACTTCTTCTCCTAAATGGTCCAGACCTTTTACTTTAAACCACTTTATGACTGGCTGCTAAGCTGATCCTGACCACATCGCCATTTATGCCTTGTTCCTATTGTACTAGTCATCTTTTGAGGGCAAGGGGACTCTGCGTGAATATATGCAATCTATGTTATGTGCGAGATTTTACAGCCCTTTCACATTTTCCGAGTGCATTCGTGACTGGTACATGTAGCCTTGCTTATTAATCCATTATCAAATCAGCCCTGCATGATGTGTACCAGTATGCAAAGAAAAAGCATGAACCAGGGCAGCTCGGTGCTGCTCGCACTTAGAAACAGGAGACTTCAGCGCTCTTCTTTCACACCCTCACCTGCCTTCCTGGGACTTATTGCCAACATTTTTCATAGCACGGAAATAGAATATTTGTTTTTCTTTCTTCTATTCTAAAAATGAAGATACTGCCAGAAATCATAACCTAGGACTCAGGTGTGGTTAGATCGCGGCCAGGATGCTGCACGTTTTTACAATGCGCCTAAATCGAGGTTTCCTTGTAGAAGTGGTCAGGGGTGACCCAGACAAGGCGTAGCTGTCCCTGCAGCCATATAATGAAACGACGGACCAACTGTACTATACGAATCAGACATCTCTCCCAGTGCTTAATTTGTAAATAAAAATGTGCCGGTGCCCAGAGCTCGCCTCTGAAACACGCGGCTGCAGCAATTGAATGTGCGAGCATGGATGAGTGAGGTAGTGTGAGTGTGAAGCCAACTCAGGTCTCTTTAATCCATTTACAGCCACTCCCTGCTGTGATGTATTGGAGCCAAGGCGCCGCGCGCGATGAGCCGCGCCGCGTGGAGGTCTCCATGGAGATGCCGAGGGAGAATCCTCGTGCGGTCTCTGAGGGAGTGCGCAGCTCGCGACGGGGAGAGGACGGTTGGAGGATTGACGGACGGTGAAGTGGAATCGATGGCTGGGGCATTATTTTAATAAATGAACGTACCTTCTTTCCGGTGATTCCGTTTGGATTATTGAACCTATGCTTTTAAGACATTACACTGGCGACGAGGATGGGATTAAATTTTGCCCCAACATCGAGGAAGAACGTATTTAGGGAAACCGAAGTTCCATTTTCGTGGAGGCAGACGAAGGAAGTGCATTTGAAATTGAAGCAAGGAAGTGAAATCAGCCGGATTTCAGGAGTTCACGGAGGTATGGTTTCCACTTAAAGGCACTTTTGGAGAACAGTGTTGAAGGGGAAGTGTCTCTTTTCAGCAGTGTTGGAAATGCTTTCAAGACTTACAGAAGGTGTGGTTTCCTCTTAAAGGGATAGTCGTGAATCACCGTTAAAGGGGATGTGTTGCTCGTTTGTTCAACAGCATTTTTCAATGATGGATCCAATTTTGTGAAGTGATCTGTAGCATCTGTCTGCGGTGATAGGCACACCTTTGACTTGAAAGCGAATTTGCCTGTCAATGATGGATCCAATTTTGTGAAATGATCTGTAGCATCTGTATGCGGTGATAGGCACACCTTTGACTTGAAAGCGAATTTGCCTGTCACAAACATTGCACGGTGATAGGCACACCTTTGTGGGAAGGGTTTTGGTATTAATTTAAGTGTACAGAAAATTTAAAATGTGTGTGATGAATATTATATAGGAAGTTGGAGAAGTTAGGATTGTGTTTTCAGCTTACACTAACGTAGTTTATGTATTTGTGTTAGTTGTTTAAATTATCTGAAATTTAACAATGCAGAACGTTACACCTCCTCCTTTTTTCTTAAGCAGTCCGGGTGATCCTACTTATTCTTGGGCTAAATGGAAGAAAATGTTTGTTCATTATGCTAGAGTGTGTGGGCCAACACTCAGCGCAGAGAGAAAACATGCACTTTTGATGCACTGTTTAGGAGGTGAAGGTCAAGAGGTACTTGAAAATCTACCAGAATTAAGTCTTGACGAATCTAGAAATTTGAATGAATATGAGTTGTGCATTAAAACATTGGACAAACATTATATACCAAGAGTCAGTGCGATAATGGAGAGGTATTATTTTGGTAGAAGAGAACAAGGGAAAGATGAATCAGTGGAAGAATACATTACTAGTTTGCGAAAACTGGCAGCCTCTTGTAAATTTGGATCTTCAGTAGATGAAAGAATCAGGGATCAATTTGTACTGAGGTGTAGTAGTGACAAAATTAGGGAAGAATTGTGGTTAAAGGATGAACCACCTTTAGAAGAAGTGATTTTGGTAGCAAAAGGAGTTGAACATATGCTTAAATGTGTTAAAGAGCTAGGCAGTAACAAGGTTATGACTTATGAATCTTCAAAGGTGGATGAGGTGATATGTGAAGTAAAAAGCAAAGAACTTAATACTGTGAGGAGAAAAGATGAGCAGACTAAGTTTAAAGGAGAATGTTTTCGATGTGGGAAAATTGGCCACAAGGCTAATGCTAGTATGTGCCCTGCCTTAAATGTAGTGTGCAATGGATGTGGTAGAAAAGGTCATTACTATAGATGTTGTCGTAACAAGAAGAAGAGGTATGGTAGTGGCAACACTATGAAGGAGATTAAAGAAGTGTCTCAAGAAGTGGTTTTCCAAGTTGAAACATGGAGAAAAAATGAAGAACATCCAAGCGAAGTGATGAAAGTAGAGGGAGTTGATTTGTTGATGAGGTTTGATTCATGTTCGCAATTAACAATAATTTCCAAGAAAAACTTCGACTTATTAGCAAAGAAAGTTAAAGTTTTAAATAAAATGGACGTACGCCCGGGTGGTTATGGTGGTCAACCTATAAAAATGTTAGGGTTCTTTGAAGGTCATCTTGAATTGAAAGGGAGCCATTTAGTTGGTAAAGTTTATGTGTCCAATAAGGGGGACAATCTTTTAAGTTGGGCACATCAAAGATTGTTGGGGGTAGTATTGAATCCCAATGCACAGCCACAAGTGCAAATACAGTGTGTTAAGGGTGTGGAAGGTGAAGTAATCTCTGAATTTCCTGAAGTGTTTGTGGAGAAATTAGGTTGTTTAAAAGGATACAGACATAGAATTAGACTGAAGAAGGGTGCCACTCCGGTAGTAGCCAAAGTGAGGAAAATACCGTTGGCACTACAAGAGTCGGTGAAGTTAGAACTAAAGAGATTGCAGGATTTGGGTATAATAGAAGAAGTGGAAGCAACGGAATGGTTGGCACCCATAGTCGTAGCAAGGAAGGGAGATGGTGACATCAGATTATGTATAGATCTTAGGGCCCTAAACAGAGAAGTTGTAGTTGTCAAATTTCCTCTTCCAAATATTGAAGAAATTGTGTCCACAATTGGAGGAGCGAAAATGTTCTCCACATTAGATTTAATGTCGGCATACCATCAAGTAGAACTGTAGGAGATTTCTCAGGAATTGACAGCATTCATCACTCCTTTTGGTGCCTTTAAATTTAAGAGGATGCCTTTTGGATTGGTATCGGCAGCCTCTGTATTCCAACGTATCATGCACAAGGTTTTGGGGAATGTAAAGGGTGTGAAATGTTATCAGGATGATGTCTTAATTTTTGCAGACACAGTCAGTGAACATTGGGAGCGTGTGAGATTTGTTCTGAGGAGATTAAGTCAAGCAGGGTTTACTCTTAAAAGGAAAAAATGTCGGTTTGGCTTAACGGAAGTCGAGTACCTTGGACATTTAATCACAGGGGAAGGGGTTAAACCCAAACCTGAGTTAGTCTCAACTATAAGAAATTTAGTAGCACCCAAAACCAAGGAAGAAGTGAGTTCATTTTTGGGGATGGTAGAGTACTATGGTAGGTACATTAAGAATTTGTCTGAGAAGACAGTGAACATGAGACTTCTTTTAAAGAAAGGGAAGGAGTTTATTTGGGACACTAATTGTGATAAAGAATTTATTAAAGTTAAGGAGGAACTGGAGAATGCTCCGTGTCTTCAGGCTTTTAAACCAAACAAGCCTACCTTTATTGTCACTGATGCCAGTGCGAAGGGTTTGGGTGCAATTTTGATGCAAGATGACAATGGGAAGAAATGTTTAATTGCTTGTGCATCTAAAGCTTTGAGTGGAGCTGAGGAAAATTACTCGGTAATTGAAAAAGAGTCCTTGGCCATTCACTGGGCACTGAGAAAATTCAAGCATTTTGTCTGGGGTACAGAGTTTGTTGTACTGTCCGATCATAAACCTTTAGTTGAGATATTTTGCAGCAAAGGTTTGAATTCTATTTCTGCAAGAATTAGGAGGTGGATAGTTTCTTTGCAAGAGTTCAGATTTAAAGTAGAATATCTGCCGGGAGCGTTAAATTTTAGCGCAGATTGTCTATCCAGATTGGTTGCAGAGGATGTCAAGGAGAAGGAGTTAGAATTCCATGGACAGGGAGATAATGATTGTGAATTATTCTATGATGTTTGTAAAATTACATGTGGAGCTATATCTGAGCATGAGTGGAAAGATGCGGTGAAGGAGGATGTAGAATTGCGACAAGTGTGCGAAGCATTGGAGAATGGGAGTTTTGGATCACTAAACAAGGTGTGGTTTTTGGTAAAGAATGAGTTAGCTGTGGATGATGGTATGTTGCTGAGAGGCACAAGATTGATTCCACCTGGGGTATTAAGGGCTAAAATAATAAACCAAGCTCATGAAGGCCATCTGGGAATTGTGAAGACAAAAGGGAATTTGAGAGAAGGTTTTTGGTGGCCAGGGATGGATTCGGAGGTGGAACGTGTGGTCAGAAACTGTATACAATGTTCACATAGTGATAAAATTTTGAGGACTCGAAACGTACCAATGATTTGTAGGCAATTGCCATGTAAACCCTGGGATGAAATTGCAATAGACATTGTTGGCCCATTAGCGGGAGAACATTCCACCCCATATCTGATCGTTCTGATTGATCTGTTTTCCAGATGGGTGGAGGTCAAAAGTGTATGTGATGTTTCCTCTTCCAGTGTTATATGTTTTTTGGAGGCCATTTTTAGGAAAGAAGGTTTTCCTAAATCAGTGTTATCTGACAATGGTCCGCAATTTTGTTCCTCAAATTTTGAGAAATATATGAGTGAATGTGGGATCAAACACAAAAGATCAGCGATATATCATCCTGAGACTAATGGTGCAGTAGAGAGATTTAATACATTTATCAAAGAAAGTATTCAGTTGGCAAAGGTGAACACTTTAAATTGGAAGACAGAGCTGTTGAAGAGGATCACAAATTATCGATTTTCACCACATGCTACCTCTGGAAAATCTCCTTTTGTTTTGTTCAAGAAGAGGTTACCTAACACCAAGCTCTGTCCTGGATGGATGGAGTGGAGGAAAAATTGTTTTAATTTAGACAATTCTGATTGGCGGGACCGAGAATTAAGACTTAGAGAAAGGAGGAAGCAAGAATTTGATGCAAGAAAGAAAGTTTCGGAAATGAAGCTTGTGGTAGGTGATGTGGTGAAGATTAAGGCACCTACTGGGTGTGTAAAAGATTCAAGTTTCACAAGACCCTTGGTGGTGATCAAGTTATTTAAAAACGCTATAAAAACTTCTGATGGCAGAATTTGGAACATGAACTGCGTTGTTAGGATTAATGAGCTTGTACAACCAGATTTATATAATAGAAATTACAGTAGTAATGGTCATGAGTCAAGAACACAAAGTGATAGATCTTATGGTGGTGGTACTAGGGGTGAAGGGATAAGGAGAAGCTGTCGGAGGAAGAATTCTCCTGAACACCTGAAAGACTATGTTTTATCCTGAACAGCTGAATGACTTTGGTCTAAATCGAATATTATTTATCCAAAGGGTTTTGGTGTATCCGTTTGGAATGCAGTTATTTTATTTGTATTTTAAATTACATACGGTTGTGTTTGGTCAATGTTCATGATGTATATGTAGTTAAGAAATGTTTCTTTGTTTAAATATTTGTTCATTATAAGTGGGGGAGATGTGTGATGTATTGGAGCCGAGGCGCCACGCGCGATGAGCCGCGCCGCGCGGAGGTCTCCATGGAGATGCCGAGGGAGAATCCTCGTGCGGTCTCTGAGGGAGTGCGCAGCTCGCGACGGGAAGAGGAGGGTTGGAGGATTGACGGACGGTGAAGTGGAATCGATGGCTGGGGCATTATTTTAATAAATGAATGTACCTTCTTTCCGGTGATTCCGTTTGGATTATTGAACCTATGCTTTTAAGACATTACACCTGCCCCTTCAGCTCACTCTTGCACCTTTCTGCTTTCTCCCTTTGGGACGCTTTTTCATTTTTCTCTTTCTCCATCTTTCCCATATGTGTCTTTTGATCACAGTATATGCTGGAGGCAGAAAAATAAATGCTGGCACTGAAAATTAAGTGCCGGTGCTCAGCACCGGAAAACACCAACTCTGATCTCTTCATTTCAGGACATGCACATGTGTGTAGGCTGGCCTCTTGC
Source organism: Pleurodeles waltl (assembly GCF_031143425.1). Lineage (NCBI taxonomy): Eukaryota > Metazoa > Chordata > Amphibia > Caudata > Salamandridae > Pleurodeles > Pleurodeles waltl. Next base: position 126,221,464 of record NC_090436.1, on the reverse strand, counting down.
TCTTCCCATATTTTGCTTTTTGACGTGATTGGTTTTCAATAAAATAAAAAGGCTGTCTTGGATATGGATATATCACTTTATGCCTCGAAAACCGTCTTCCAGTTGTGGGTCTTGTAGCATTTACATGCTTCCACTGAGCCAGCCAGATTAACTACACACCTGATAATGATCTGTAATGGGAATGTCTAAAGATTGGTACACGGAATCCTCCTTAGACAGCCAGAGAGCTCTTTTCCCAGGTCCATGAAATAACAACTCATCCATGCTTTAGAAGGTTTTAAACAGGACTACAAACACCAGAATGCAAAGCAAACAAGCATTTGCAATGCAATGGGTCTCGCATTTCTCCGAGAGCTATTAGCAGTTGTAAACTCCCAAATGGACTTTTCTTGCCTCATTAAATGGAAAATAAATGAGCGCGGTCCCGCTGCTTGGAAATGGAAACAGTCTCGCGTTTGCTTGAGCGTGAGCAATTACCATTGTAAACTCCTAACCAGACTTTTCTTGCCACATAAATTGAAAATAAAAATAAAACAGTTTCACATAACTAACTGGACTTTTCTTGCCATATAAACTGAAAAATAAAAGTTTCACATAAGCGAGCTGATAGTCGACATCAGTGCATAGCAGACACATAAACGAAAATAACAGTTCACTCGTAGTGAAACCTATGGGCAAAAGTGCAATTATCTAGATAACCGTCAAAAATGCAATTAACTATGTAACAGGGTCGATGTCATGCAAAGCGCTCGACTTCTGCCAGGTGAGATTGGGCTGTGAAAAAAGAGAAAAAGTAGTCCACAAACCGGACAGAAAACAGCGAGCCTCACTTGGTCACTGCGCTTGAAGAGGGCTAACCACCGGAAAAGACATGATTTATGCATGCCTTCCAGTAATGAAAGCAAGCAGATTTTAAAAGGCAAGCCCATGAACCAATGAAAGACACTGACGTGACATGGGTGGCTCCGAGCCCTTTTCTAACTATTACAGCGTCTCGCAAGCAATACGCAGGCTCGACCCTAAAAAACCTGGACTGGTTAAGCTAGTCATTCATGGACTTTAGAAACTTGACCTAGCAATCCTAAAAATTCAAACACATATATTTTTATGCATAAAATATTTATTTTCTCTGCTTCGATTTGGTGTGCGTTTACTCATTATTACAATTTCAGATCAAGCTTAAAGTAATGAACTGATGGACTGGCTAGAAAAAGTAAAGCAGTCGCGCTGCCTGGCTTCCGGTGAAACATTTGAAGCACCTAATCATGGGAAAGAGCATTTCGTTGCCAATTCCCAGCTTACTTGTGTAGAGAGATGAGGGCTGGCCGTGCATTTTTGCTGGCAATTGTTCATGCAATAAAAAATCTGTTACAGCGCTTGAAATTTGTTGAAACTGATGTAGTAAGTAGACGCTATGTAAAAATAAGACGAGCTGTTTAATCCTCATTTATATATGTCCGCATTGTTTAATCACGAGTGTAAACAGGATATTATTAAGAGCGCTTTTAAACCCACTTACAGGCCAGAAGGCATACGTTTTTCTGCAAACAGAGATAGCATTAAACGGTAAACTCCTGATAAGTAGTTTTTTTCTAAGCAATGCTCAAGGTTAATTTTTTATAGCATGATCGCAATCTAAGCTATAAATAAATGGAAATTTCGGCGAAGCTGCAGGGAGTGACAACGGAAGATAAATGTAACTACATGCTGCAAAGTGTGCATTGCTCCTGCCTCTGCATCACCTGTTCACTTTGCAAGGAAAGCTTTCCCTCCGCACCGGTGTCTGTGTACAACACATGCCATTTCAAAGCATGACTTTAAAATGCAATTTTTTCAATGCATCTACCACTACAATGCACATCCTTACCACACTTGTTATTACCATGAACATACATAGGGGTTCATTGCCATGGATACTATTACCACACATACCATTACAACGCATTATACTAATGCATTAAAATAAATAGTTGTGTAATTAAAAAAATACAAAAATAACTATTAAATGCTGGAACAGTACGAAAAACAAAGCAGCACAGTAACATTTTGCCAGATTCTACATGGAACAAGGCTTAAAAAAGATAGAGGGTCATTACAACCCTGGCGGACGGTGTTAAAGCCGCGGTAAGACCGCCAACAGGCCGGCGGTAAAAAAATGGGAATTATGACCGTGGCGGAAACCGCCAACAAAGACAGCCACTTTAACACTCCGACCGCCACGGCGGTACAGACAAACAGCGCGGCGGTCACCACTAACAGACAGGCGGGAGACAAAGTACCGCCCACAGTATCACAACCTACCAATTCGCCACCTTTTCCTGGGCGGATTCACCGCGGATAAAAACACTGCGGAAACAGCCATTTCAAAGGGAAAACGCTCACCTCTACACACTCCACGAGGAAGGAGGGCACCATGGAGCCTGAACTCCATATTCTTGCTGCACTAGTCTTCCTGCTCCTATACGACGATCATCAACGCCGGCGGCGAAGACAACGGTGAGTACTGCACCTACGACATGAGGGAGGCAAAAGACAGGGACACACACACGCAACACCCCCACCCCCACCCAACCCTCACCCACTACAACACACACACCAATGCATATCCAAACATTTCCGTAACAACCCCCAACCCCCCCGGAAGAATGCAAAGACAAAAGGAAATGAGTGGAACCATTGTAATATATCAAAATACAGTAACCAAATATATACATATATATATATATATATATATATATATATATATATATATACACATTAAACAAAATATACACCACGATTAGTAGTGCAGGTAATGCACAAGTCATTGTCTGTGGACCACTGGGCCCAAAATGCATGGGCGAGGCCCACACTAGATACCTGATCAAAACGGAGAGAACACTGCTGGGGCATCAGATAGAAATACATCAGGCACCTGAGGGGGAAGGGAAGGGGGGAACCTCAGCCAGATGAGTGCACCACACCAGATCCACGAGGGGGCTCCATGCCCATTGATGTATCCTGGGGAGTGCAAAGCCACAGTCTCTCAAGTCTCTACAGTGGGTGGGTTGCCCACTGTACCATCCTGGGGAGTGCAAAGCCACAGTCTCTCAAGTCTCTACAGTGGGTGGGTTGCCAACTGTACCATCCTGGGGAGTGCAAAGCCACAGTCTCTCAAGTCTCTACAGTGGGTGGCCTACCCACTGTACCACCCTGGGGAGTGCAAAGCCACAGTCTCTCAAGTCTCTACAGTGGGTGGGTTGCCCACTGTACCATCCTGGGGAGTGCAAAGCCACAGTCTCTCAAGTCTCTACAGTGGGTGGATTGCCCACTGTACCATCCTGGGGAGTGCAAAGCCACAGTCTCTCAAGTGGATAACAGTCTCCACTGGTTCTGGAGGGGGACTGATGCCCAGAGTGCTTCATCCTGTGCAAGACAGACGGAGTGGATGCATGTCTCCACTGGTCTGGAGGGGGACTGGTGCCCAGAGTGCTTCATCCTGTCAAGGACAGAGGTAGTGGATGCATGTCTCCACTGGTTCTGGAGGGGGACTGGTGCCCAGAGTGCTTCATCCTGTCAAGGACAGAGGTAGTGGATTCATGTCTCCACTGGTTCTGGAGGGGGACTGGTGCCCAGAGTGCTTCATCCTGTGCAGGACAGACAGAGTGGATGCATGTCTCCACTGGTTCTGGAGGGGGACTGGTGCCCAGAGTGCTTCATCCTGTAAAGGACAGAGGTAGTGGATCCATGTCTCCATTGGTTCTGGAGGGGGACTGGTGCCCAGAGTGCATCACTCACCCCGTGACTGTCCCAGTTGCTTCACTGCCCCTGCCGCTCATGGGCTAGTGGTGCTTGACTTGGCGGTCCTTGCCCTGTTCGGCGGTGCTTGACTTGGCGGTGCTTGCCCTGTTCAGCGGTGCTTGCCCTGTTCAGCGGAGCTTGCCATGGCGGTCTTGGCCCTGTTCAGTGGTGCTTGAGTTTGCAGTTTCTGACCTGTTCAGCGGTGCTTGCCCTGTTCAGCCGTGCTTGACTTGGCGGTGCTTGCCCTGTTCAGCGGTGCTTGCCCTTTTCAGCGGTGCTTGACTTGGCGGTGCTTGCCCTGTTCAGCGGTGCTTGCCCTGTTCAGCGGAGCTTGCCATGGCGGTCTTTGCCCTGTTCAGCGGTGCTTGAGTTTGCAGTTTCTGACCTGTTCAGCGGTGCTTGCCCTGTTCAGCGAAGCTTGCCATGGCGGTCCTTCATTGCCCAGCTGGGCTGGGGCTGGCGGGCCTTCATTGGGCAGCTGGGCTGTGGCTGCCCGGGGCCCTCCTGGGCAGCTGGGCTGTAGCTGGCAGTGGCCTCCTGGGCAGTGACTCTGCGGTGGCCTCCTGGCCACAGACGATCGGGCTGCCCTCCTGGGCAGTGACTCTGGCGGTGGCCTCCTGGCCAGTGACGATCGGGCTGGCCTCCTGGGCACTGACTCTGGCGGTGGCCTCCTGGCCACTGACAATCGGACTGTCCTCCTGGGCACTGACTCTGGCGGTGGCCTCCTGGCCAGTGATGATCGGGCTGCCCTCCTGGGCACTGACTCTGGCGGTGGCCTCCTGGCCAGTGACGATTGGGCTGGCGGTGGCCTCCTGGGCAGCGGGGATGATGGCGGTCTTCTCTGCCGTGCTGCTCCTCCCAGACTTTGGCGATTTCTTCTGCCCCTTCCCCACCTTGGGAGGAGTCACAGCTGAGTCGACACTCCCCCCGGGACCCTTGTGAGCGGCTTTGCTGGCTGGAGTCTTCCCCCTCTCCCGCCGGGCACTGTCCAACTTCTGGTGCTTCACAGGGGGGGGGGGACTGGCTGTGCTGTGGCTCAGTGTCACACTGGCTGCCCTGGTGCCCGGTGCACTCCACATACCTGTAACAACAGTCATCACTGGTCCCAGAGATTTTTTGGCTGAGGTGCTAGTGTACGGGACCTATGAATTGGAGGGGGGGGGAAAGAGTTCAAGCTTGGTCAGGAAAAGTTTCTTAGGAACACTGGGACGGGTAGCTGGAGGGGGTTTGGGAGTGGAGGAAGAGGAGGTGGTTGTAGGAGGTGTAACCTTTGTGGCTTGGGTGCAGGTGCATGTGCTGGAGGCTGTCATGAGGTGGATGTATGTTGGGTGGGTGTGTGCCTGCGTTTGTGTACTTTGGGAGGGGGCATCACAGACACACTGGGAGAGGACACAGGGGACGTGTAAATGGTAGTGGGGGTGGTGAGTGTACATAAGCGGGGTGTGGTGGTGGGTGTGCTGGTGCGGGATGTAGTGGCTGTAGTGGTAGTGCATGCAGGTGAGAGTGTAGACGAGACTGGGAGGGAAGAGGGAGATGACGAGGAGGGGGACACAGTGGAGGCAGTGGATGCTGGTGTGTCTGTATGTGTGTGATGCTTGCGTGAGTGCCTGTGGGATGTGTGGTGCTTATGTTTGCCTGAGCTTCCCTTGTGTGGTGAGGTGTGTGCATGCTGGTCTGATGGTGTGCTTGGGATAGGCTGGGGTACAGGGAATTGGGTCTGGGTGGAGGAATTCGGAGGGGGGAGGCTAGACACAGGGACAATGGCTGCCATCAGTGCTGAGGCCAGAGTTTGCAGGGTTCGATGAAGGGCAGCCTGACCAGAATGAATGCCCTCCAGGAATGCATTTGTGTGTTGCAATTCCCTTTCTACACCCTGGATGGCATTCAAAATGGTAGACTGCCCAACAGTGAGTGACCTGAGGAGGTCAATGGCCTACTCACTGAGGGCAGCAGGGGTGACAGGGGCAGGGCCTAAGGTGCCTGGGGCGAAGGTGATGCCCACCCTCCTGGGTGAGCGGGCACGGGGCGAAGGCTGAGGGGCTGCTGGGAGGGCAGTGCTGGTAGGGGGGGTGGCGGCTGTACCTGTAGAAGTGGGGGGCACAGATTTTGCCACCACCACAACGGAGCTCCCATCGGAGGACGAGTCTGTGTCGCTGGCTGCAGATCCTGTGACTGCCGTGAAGCTCCCCTCGCCCTCCATCCCACTGGTGTATTCGAGTCCGTGGTGTGGCCCTCCATGGCCATGTGGGATGCAGCTCCCTCATGCTCCGGTGCCACTTTACCTCCGCCTGATGATGCTGATGCACACAAGAACAGAGAGACCACAAAAAGGGGGGGGGCGACAGAAGAAAGACAGGTTGAGTGCATGGCTTACCGCTACCGTTGGGGGACAATACATACACAGCATCCCCCTGCACTACGCCGCGCTGTTGGGCTCTACAGATGCAGTTCCTGGGATATGGCCTACATGGCTATGGTGGACATCTGCACACATAGATGACACAGGGGCATGTATACCTGTACTTGGCACTCTACAGAGGTAGGGTGGAGTGCCACATGGCTTGCATTACGGAGGGGCCTAGCCTATGGAACTCGCCCTGGCCTAGGGAAACCCACAGCCCTCCTCCCCCACCCAGACACGTTCACTGCGCGCAAAGTCCGCAGAATGATGTTGTACTCCCCCCCCTTGTGTCTGCTGTGATGCCCTCAAGCGGCCATCCAACTCAGGGTAGGCCCCGCCAGGATCCGGAACATGAGGGGGGTCATGGTGCGACAGGCACCCCTCTCACGTTGGGAGGCCATCCCCAGCTGAGCCTCCGCCGTCTTCTTGCTCCAGCGGCGAATGTCCTCCCATCTTTTACGGCAGTGGGTGCTCCGTCTGTGGTGGACCCCCCGGGTCCGGATGTCCTTGGCGATGGCACGCCAAATATCCTTCTTCTGGTGGGCGCTGACCTACATGAAATGTACAGGGGAAGAAGAGAAGTCATTAGCAACTGCACCGTCGAAGTGAGTGGCCCACATCCCTAGCCTTGCCATGTGGCACATGCATTCACAGTCCTTCATGCACGCAGAACTGTGCCCCCTTCCTTCTTACAACCAGCCCTCTCCACACAGGCATAGCCCATACAACGTGCTCCCTGTGTACTTACCTGTTGGTCTGGAGGACCGTAGAGTAGCGTGTACTGGGGGACGACCCCGTCCACGAGCTTCTCCAACTCCTCTGCAGTGAAGGCCGGGGCCCTTTCCCCACACGCACGAGCCATTGTCTCGTCCAGACCGAGGTCACAGCAGCACTTGCAGTGTAGGTCCTCTCCTGTTGAAAATCAGGTATCGAGTGATTGAACAGCTAGAAAATGGCGGTCCCGTCCGTGGCGGTGCGTAGCATCACCGCTGGCGTACATCGTCATTGGCGCCTGGGACCCATAGGGTCCAATGTTAACCAATGCAGCATTGCGCCGCGGTCTTCGACCGCCTACCGCAACGGTGTACAACGACAGCGCAGCTACCTCACAGCTTATTGTCCCACTTTACAGGTCAGGCAGCCGCCATTTCAGGGGCCAACATGGCCTAATTACCAACTGCGTCACACAAACCTAGGCCTTGTCGCACAACACAAATACAGGGCAGATTCTGTGTATGAATGGTGTTCTGTGTAGACTGTGGGTACATACCTCTGAGTTGTTTGACTCTGTGGTCGCTGCTGTCCTTCCTAGGCACCGTCCGCTGGGACATGTGAGGAGATGGCAGAATCCTCCGGTGTACCGACCGCTGGTGGACCTGTTGACAATGGAGGAGCGACATTTGATCATCACCTACAGGTTTGACCGTGCCACAATCCAGGAACTGTGTACCCAGTTGGAGCCAGACCTGATGTCAGCAATCCGCCATCCCACAGGGATCCCCCCTCAAGTGCAGGTGCTATCAGTGCTCCATTTCCTTGCAAGTGGGTCATTTCAAACAACAGTGGCCATGGCATCAGGGATGTCCCAGCCTATGTTTTCAAACGTGTTGTCCAGAGTGTTGTCTGCCCTGCTGAAACACATGCAGAGCTACATCGTTTTCTCTCAGGTGGAGGATTTGCCTACAGTGAAAGGTGACTTCTATGCCCTTGGACATATCCCCAACATCATAGGTGCCATTGATGGTACCCATATAGCTCTGGTCCCCCCCCACAGGAGTGAACAGGTGTACAGGAACCGGAAGAGTTATCATTCAATGAATGTACAGATGGTATGTTTGGCAGACCAGTACATCTCCCAGGTAAATGCTATGTTCCCTGGCTCAGTGCATGACACTTACATCCTGCGGAATAGCAGCATCCCTTATGTGATGGGTCAACTCCAGAGGCACCTGGTGTGGCTATTAGGGGACTCTGGTTACCCCAACCTGTCATGGCTACTGACCCAGTGAGGAAACCCAGGACCAGGGCAGAGGAACGCTACAATGAGGCCCATGGGCGGACTAGGAGGATGATCGAACACACCTTCGGCCTCCTGAAGGCCAAGTTCAGGTGCCTCCATATGACAGGTGGTTCCCTATTCTACTCACCAAGGAAGGTGTGCCAGATCATCGTGGCCTGCTGTATGCTTCACAATTTGGCTTTGCGACGACAGGTGCCTTTTCTGCAGGAAGATGGTCCAGATGACGGTGTTGTGGCAGCTGTGGAGCCTGTGGACAGTGATGAGGAGGAAGCAGAGGAAGAAGACATTGACAACAGGGACTCAGTTATCCAGCAATATTTCCAGGGACACACAGGTGAGAATACATTCCTGCCTACTACAAGTACTTTCACACTTCTACCTCTATCCTGTCTGTTGATTTCAACCAGTGTATGGTAACTGAGTTGTACATTTCCATTACGGTTTCACACGTGTGGTTTCCACAGTTTGTCATCTGCTTAGATTCCTCATGGACTTGAGATGTGTGACATAGGTATGTTGACATTACATTTGAGAACGCATTATGTCACTGTCATTGCTAATACACATTTTCAAAATCACAGACTGACTCCCGATTGTTTTGTGCTTCAAGGGTGTTTATTGCAGTGCTAAATATTGGAGGGGGGTTGTAAAATGGCGAGGGGTGATGGTGGAGGAATGTCCATGGCAGAGTCCAGTCTATTAGTCTCACAGGTGTATTGCCCATATGGGCATAGGAAGTGGAGCTGGGGCAGTTCCAATATGGACAGGGTTACTAAGTGGGACAGTAGGATGACAGTCAGGGTGGTCTTATTTCTTGGCGGGGTCTTGGCATCGTGCTCTGTCTTGTTCCTAGTTCTCAGGGACCGCTTGCGGGGTGGCTCTCCGTCTGCAGGGGGTGGGGTGCTGGTGTGGTGGTCCTGTGGCGGTGCCTCCTGTCCACTAGCGCCGGCAGACGTGGTGGGCAGTTCATCGTCCATGCTAGTGTCAGGGGCCCCTTGGAGTGCCACAGTGTCCCTCCTGGTGTTAAGTATCTCCTTCAGCACCCTTACAATGGTGCCCAGGGCGGTGCTGATGGTTCTGAGTTCCTCCCTGAAGCCCAAATACTGTTACTCCTGCAGGTGCTGGGTCTCCTGAAACTTGGCCAGTACCGTTGCCCTCATCTCCTGGGAGTGGTGGTATGCTCCCATGATGGAGGAGAGGGCCTCGTGGAGAGTGGGTTCCCTAGGCCTGTCCTCCCCCTGTCGCACCGCAGCCCTCCCAGTTCCCCTGTGTTCCTGTGCCTCCGTCCCCTGGACCGTGTGCCCACTACCACTGCCCCCAGGTCCCTGCTGTTGTTGGGGTGGCGGGTTATCCTGGGTTCCCTGTAGTGGTGGACACACAGCTGATTGACGTGTCCTGGGGACGGAGGTATGGGCCCGCTGGGTGGGTGCTGTGCTGGTGTTACCAGAGGGTGGAAGGTCTGTGGTGGCCTGTGCCTGTGTGAGGGGAACCGACTGTCCAGAGGCCAACAATGGTCCGGGCTGGTCATCTAGATCCAGCTGGACAGAGCTGCTGTCATCACTGTGGGCCTCTTCTGTGGGTGGGGTGGAGATGTCTGGACCCTCCTGTCTGGTGACGTTTGGTAGTGGTCCTGCAGGGGTGTAAAGGCATGATTATTGCATCTGTGTGTTTCATGGTGTGCAATGGGTGGGTGACCGTGTACCCCAGTGCTAGCATTCCTGTGTGTGGGCTTGTGTGATGATGGTTGAGGGGGGTGTTGTGGGTATGTGAAGTGGGCATGCTTTAGTGATGGGTGTCCATGCTTTGTTGTGTCATGCAGGGCTTGGTGTTGGGATGGGTGGTTTATGATATTGGTACATTTGTGAGGAGTTGGAGTGATAGGGGTGGGGGCGAGGGTACGGTATGTGATAGCATGCAGGTAGGGTGGGAGATATGATAGTTAAGATTTGACTTACCAGAGTCCATTCCTCCACCGACTCCTGCGAGGCCCTCAGGATGCAGAATAGTCAAGACCTGCTCCTCCCATGTTGTTAGTTGTGGGGGAGGAGGTGGGGGTCCGCCGCCAGTCCGCTGTACCGCGATGTTGTGTCTGGAGACCACGGAATGAACCTTCCCCCGTAGGTCGTTCCACCTCTTCCTGATGTCGTCCCGATTTCTTGGGTGCTGTCCCACTGCGTTGACCCTGTCGACTATTCTTCGCCATAGCTCCATCTTCCTAGCTATGGAGGTGTGCTGCACCTGTGATCCAAATAGCTGTGGCTCTACCTGTATGATTTCCTCCACCATGACCCTGAGCTCCTCCTCCGAGAACCTGGGGTGTCTTTGCCGTGCCATGGGGTGGTGTAGGTGATGTGTGGGGTGGTGTATGTGGTGATAAGTGTGGTGATATGTAGTGGTGTGTGGTGTTTTGTGCGTGGAAGTTGTGTGGGTGATGGTGTTGAGTGCCTGTGGCTGCTAGTTTGTGGATGGTGGTGTCTCTCTCTCTCTGGCCTTCTGTCGCAATTGTTGTCGTAGGGGTTTGTGGGTGATGTGTGTGTGTGTTTTATATAGTATTGAGTGTGTGGGAGTGGTGTGTGTATGTGTATCAGGTGTGTGTCTTTTGAATTGTCCAATGTGGTGGTGTTTTGGAGATGTGTGTGTATTTTGAGCGCGGCGGTGTGTACCGCCAATGGACTACCGCGGTTGAAAGACCGCCGCGTGGATTCGTGTGTCGTGATAGCATGGGCGTATTTCTTTTGGCGTGACGGTGGAGGTTTTGTTTTCACCAGTTTATCACTGACCTTCGGTGTGGCGGACTTGTGTGGGTGTCTGAATTTTGTCGGATTTCGGGATGTGGGTCATAATAGCTGTGGCGGATTGCCACGGCGGTGTGTTGGTGGTCTTCTGCACGGCAGTAAGCGGCTTTTACTGCCAATGTTGTAATGACCACCATAATGCCAACATAGAGGTAACATCTTTAAAATGCATTTACATTATTTATGTTTGCAGAGAATTCCTTCCTCTATGTTACCCCTATGTATGTAGCTTGTCCCCAACCAAGATGGCAAACGTGAAATGTTTTTTTCATCAAATTAATTAAATATACATTCAGTCAGATTATAAAGCACAATCAAAAATACACTCCATTACATACTTTGTTGTGAATTGTTGAATACTAAATATATATATAAATTCAGCCATCCACCTTTTTGTGCTCAGTGGTACACTGACTTCAATTGTGAACACTGTTACTGTTCACATACTGCCATCTATCCTCACAAAGTAAGTACAACATTTACATTAAATACCATCATTATTAACTGACACAATCTAAAGAACAATTTTTATTAAAATGTTTTTTTTTTATTTCAACAGCTTGCCCAGAAGAGCGCCACACTATAGTTGGACTAAATTTACTGGAGCCCTACCAATGTAAATAAACACACTAAGGGGCTGATTACGAGTTAGTTGTTCTGGAAACTGACAAATCAACAGTGGTGGTGAGACTGCTGCACTCCTGGCGGTCTGACCGCCAGATTACGATCCTGGTGGTCTGATCGGAAGCAGACCACTGCCACCGCCAGGATCATAGATCCTATAGATGGCGGCAGCAGGAGTTGTGGTCAGCCAGGGTGGTGCTGAGCTCAGCACTGCCATGCTGATTACAACTGCACTTTTCACCAGCCTTTTCATGGCAGGGTCCCAGCCGTTAAGAGGCTGGCAGAAAGCCAATGCTGGGGGCCACAGAGGGACCCCTGCACTACCCATGACCATGTTGTGGGCAGTGCAGGGGCCCTCCTGCCAGCACCCTCAGAATGCGCATTGTCTGCCTTGCGCACTGAGGGTGCTGGTGTGTGATGGCATTGGCTCCCTGAAGCCAATGCCGCTGAACTGTTTCCCTCGTGCTGACTTGAGGAAACGTCCTAATACGATGTTTCTGCTGGTCAGCCCGGTGGAAACATCGTAATATGACAGAGGGTGAAGCGGGTGGATTGACAACGGCCTCATCCCCACGTGTTTGGTGGTCCAACGGTCTGACCACCAAACTCGTAATCAGCTCTTAAGCAGTTTCTGATTAAAAAATTATATTAAACCTCAAATTTGTTTAAAAAAATGAATGGAATAAAGAACATTTCAGGACAGGGATTAGTGTATATAATTACTAATCTATCTCCACCAGGCACTTACCTCAGGGAAGGTGCTGGCCAGTGTCCGGGGGTCAAACTTACTATTCTAACTCCACCAGGTACTTATTTCAGGGAAGGTGCTGGACTTGGTCTAGGGGTAAAATCACTCATTTTACATCACCAAATAATTATCTTTTGTCTCTACAGACTTCATAATAAAAAAAAATTGAAAAATTCAAATGCTGTTAATAAAGTTCGCCAGACTGCTGAAAGACAGTTTATGAAAAGATAACAGCCTTTTCAGGTAAATATTCTGTTAAAAGCTATGCACAACCAAATATAGCAACCTTCTGTCTACAGGCCGATAAGAATAATGCTTACATTTCTCTCATTTTTTCAGGAATAATCATATTTTATCAAAATAACATTGTTTCAAATTAACATGAAAAACCATTTCCCCTTAGCAGGTACATTGGGCACAAAAAATATAAACCACAATTTTACACTATAGCATTCACAAAACTACAATTTTTTCAAAATTTTCAAGTGATCACAGAAGAAATCACCTGAAACAAAGATCCAGCCACTGGAAAAAGAACAAAAGAAATTTCAGCAGACTACCAAAAACAGTTTAAGAAAGAATAAAAACTAATTCCGATGAATATTCTATTAAATGCAATACGTAACTAAATATAACAATTTTCTGGCTACAGACTACAAAGGATAACATTTAAGATTCTCAAATTTTTCACTGGACAAGTACAACAGTGTCTCAAACAATAATGCAAAACTTATTTCCCATAGCAGGTGCATTGTTAGCAAACAAAATTGCCCACATTTTTAAAACATATCATTTATAAAATATTTCTTTTTTCTTATTTTTCTACAGATCACTATAGCATGGCTTCCAAAAATCAGGTAAACTATGTGCAATCATGATGAAGAAGTAGATTGCTGAAATACGGTGGCTATCTTTATTGTCAGGAGAGGTTAACTGAACCCAGGGTCATTGGAGTTGGGTGCAGCATTTTCCATCCCAATGTAAAGGCAGAGCGGTTCTACACATCAATTACAGAATCTGATTTTTTTTAAAAAATTGGACAAAATTGGCTTAACTTCTAAATTATTTCGAAGACACTTAGATTGGCCTTCTAGGCAGGTCAGATCACAGGAGGAAGCCAAGGTTTCCCATTGCCTTATGGAACTGTTACTCAGCTTGCTTAGAAGGAGGTGCAAAGACAAACAAGGCTATAGAGGTATTGCACAATTCTTTTAACAAATCAATTTGCAGACCTCACCCTAACTTTGAACATTTCTTGGAAATTTTGAAGAAGGAACAGAGGGCCTTATTATCAGTATGGCGGTCCATGGACTGCCTTACCCGAGGTGGCGGTCAGACCGTCACAACCCTGGCGGTGTGACCTCCACATTATGATGCTGGTGGTCGGACCACCAGCACACCACTGCCACCACCAAGATCAGAGATCCTGATGGGTTGGTGGACGTGCAAGTCATGGTCAGCCATGGCGGTGCCGGGTTTGGCACTGCTGTGCGGATCACGACTTTCCTTTCCACCAAACCTTTCTTCGTGGGGTCACTGCTATGAAAAGGCTGGGGGAAAGGCAGAGTTGGGCCCACAGGGGGGCCCCTGCAGTGCCCACGACCATGCTGTGGGCAGTGCAAGTGCACCCCTGTCAGCACACTCAGAATGTGCATTGTCTGCCATGGCAGACAGTGTGCATTTCGAGTGTGCTGTGTGAGGCGGCATTGGCCTCGACTCTCTTTGAGAGCCGGGTCAATACCATCACTCTTTTCAAGCTAGCCAGCCTGGCAGAAACATCATAATATGGCTGTGAGGAGGCTTGCCACCTTCATATTGGTGGTCCAGTGGACGGACCGCCAACTTCATAATGAGTAAAAGACAATGAGGCAAGTACCCTCTAACCCTTGTGACCAGGGTAGTAAATGCGGATAGATTATTGGTCAATGCAAGGGGGAAGTAATCTAGACTTCCACGGTAATCAAATGGCTAAACTAATTCTATGCGTACAAACAATGTAACAACAGTAGAAATTGATTGCGTTATATATTTCTTTAAACATGTTATTCCAGACATGAGGTGTATATTTCGTTAAACGTGCTATTCTAAACATAAATTTTTGCATTTATCTGAGAAGGTGCTCCTAGTAAAAACAGGGAAGGTGATACAAAGTGCAGATAAGTGAAAGTGATATATACAGTATGTACAAAGGGTGGTTTTAAGAATATTATGGACTTCTAGTGGCTCCGTCAGTCCAGGAAGCCCTGAAGTCTCCTAAAATTTCTTTGTATTTCTACTGTATATTACACACTTAAAGATATGTCGACGTTTCGACCCAGTTGTAGAGACAAATCAAAAGTGGGTCATCATCAGGACAGGGAAATTCAGGTCGGTAGCACCTAAACTCCAGTGTAGAGAAACAATCTGGTGGTCAGGGACATCTTCAAGTACTGGAAAGTATCCCGAGGTCTGGGGGGGTCAAATGATTATCCAGTGGATGCTTATTTAACTTCCCGGTAGCATAGGTAAATAGCATGCATTTTCTTAACAAAAATATTAATTCTCAAGTATTAGAATTAAAACATGAGTATAAATACACTTCCCCACCCAATACCCCATTACCCTTGCATCCCTTGCCTAAAGTATGTGTAACAGTCCTTTAAATACTTTATGAAAACTATAATATTATAAATCATATTTCTTTTTTAAAATAGTGAATATTCAAGTATTAAAATGAATACCTGCTTATTAATTCACTCACCCACCCAATACCCCTATATCCCTTGCATCTCATCCGTTGGGGTATGTGTAACAGTCTTAAAATATTTTGTAAAAATAATAATATTATTAAAAACCATATATATATATTGTAAACTCAATGTTAGAAATAGGGTCGCTAGTTGCAGAGATATGCATGCTGTCTAAGTAGGGACCAAGTCAGAGTAACTCAGATAGACACCCTAAATTAACCTGTGCTCACCCTCTGGTAGCTTGGCACAGAACAGCCTGGCTTAACTAAAGAGGCAATGTGTAAAGTATTTGTGCAACGCTTAATTACCGTAACACAGTTAAAGACTCGACACCAGGTTAGGACAATAGATAATAATTATCTGATTAAAACAAGATTGAAATGACAAAAATCCAATGAGTAGAAGTCAAGATATGATTTTTTAAGAATTAGGGGCCTCATTACGAGACTGGCAGTCTGAAGACCTCCATTCTCGCAATGGCGGGTGGACCACCACACTCCAGGTGGTCAGACCACCATTTTACGACCCTGGAAGTCGGACTGCCAGGGGACTGCTGCCTCCGCCAGGAACAAGGTTCCTGATGCTGTGGCAGCGGTCGGAGTGTTGCTCACCCACATCAATGGTGAGTTCAGCACCACCGTGCTGATTACGAGTCCAGTTTCCACCAGCGTTTTCCTGGCAGGAACCCCCCCACCTAGCACCCTCAGAATGCACACTGTCTGGTATCAGAGGGTGCTGAAAGCAACCTCTGCGTGAAGATGTTGGCCTTGGGTCCATGAGGAGCTCAGGCCAATGCTGCCTCATGGTTTTGACTGGAGTAACTGGCGGAAACTTCTGATTTCAGAGGTTTTTGCTGGTCAGCCCAGTGGAAAGCTTGTAATTGGCCTGGGGGTAGACCGCTAGCTCTGCTGCGATGTCCTCTTCACAGGGCTAGTGGGCTGACGGTGGACCTGCCAGCCTAGTAAAGAAGCCCTAAATGTGAAAACAGTGTTTAGAAGTCAATAGCGGTCAAAAGGTTACCTGAGGTCACGAGAGGCCGGTGCAAATCCAAAATCTAGGCCGACCGCGATGGAGGGTGGGCCTGCTACCGAATCCACACATGGTCCACTGAATACTACCTTTAATGGAGCAATGCATCAATGGCAAGGACATAATGCATCAGTAATTTTACCGCACCTGGACTACTGCGTCATTGTCCGGCTCTGTAGAAGTGAATGAAAAGTGTTGTGGTCCTGCCTTACAGAGCATCACCATCAGGCCGTGCAGTCTGTGGTTCTGCTGTCGTCGGGTAGTCGTGTCTTGCCGTAGGAAATGCAATGTGCTGATTTCTTTTGCCACACTTAGGGAGATGTGTCGCTTTTTGTAGATTATAACTGCAAAGCCCACTTCTGAGGCCCAGGACTGTACAGGGACAAAATGTAAATGTCCTCTATCTTGCCAATGAAATGTTTGGCTAGCTTCTCACATTTAGCATTAGATTGGCAGAGTCCAGTTTTAGTAAGGCTGTTTAAGAAAGTAAACATTTATTTGGACATGTGCTTAATTTTATCAGTGTAATGGTCTTCCTGTGCTTTCCAAACAAGTGTATGGTAGGCGCTCATAACAGCTCTATATTAACTTTTTAACATGGGATCATAACCTTTCCTCCAGGCCCATTCCAGGACTTTGCAATGTTTCTTGCCCGCCCTCAGAGGTTCGTTTAACCAGGGTGCAGCATGAGATTTATTATAGTGCATCTGTCTTAAGAGAATGAGAGAATCTAAGGCTGAGATGATACATGCCTCTATTCCCTTATTCATATCCTCCGTTGTCGTAGCCGCCGGTTTTCCACTCATTCAAATAAGTTGCTCAAATTTTAAGATGTCAGCTTTATGGCAGGGATGCTTAAAAATAGAGGCAGAGCCACAGGTTTGCTTAGTGCATGGTAGCTGGATGGCTATAGAGACCAAAAAATGGCCCATCCAGGAAAAAGGCAGGTGATTGGCTATTGACAAAGCAGGGAGATTAATGAATATGTGATCAAGGAGGTGGCCAGAAAAATGTGCTGCCGGGAAACAAATTAGGTTAACTGACAAGCTGCTAAGGCCTCTATCATGGTTGAACTGTCCCCGCCTTGCACAGATTTTAGATGAAGATTAAGACAACCAAGAATAATTGAATTGTCATATTGAGTGATTTTTACGGCTGTAAAATTTACTAGAGCTTCCCTAAAGGCTTTATATGGACCAGGAGGACAGAAGATCAAAATGCCAGATAAAGTAAAGTTGCTATTAATCTGTATTTTAAAGAGGGCACTTTCGCAGTCTGAAATATCACAGCCATTAAAGCTGCAAGAATCTTTCTCCCTATAAATCACAGCAATGTCCCCTCTCCTGCCTAATCGGTTGGAGGTATTAAAATTGTAACCAGAGGGTAGTGCCAACCCAGGTTCCGCTACTGAGTCCTGAGTCAGCTAGGTCTGTGTGAGAAACAGGCGCTTGCTCCTTATTGAGATCAAAAATGTCAGCATGGTGTTTGACTAAAGAACGACAATTTAAGCTTAACAGCTTTACTTCTGATGATTGATTAGGGTGCCTAGCTCTAGGTGTAGCAGGACTCACCTTAAAGCCACACATCTTACAACAGAAGGAAGGCCCATCCGTGACCCGCCCAGATGAATTACCAGCACACATGGCCGGCCTAAGGGGAGCACAGCATATTAACAGAGTAAGTAAGCCTCTGAGAGTAAAAAGGGGCAGCATACCTGGCCCTTGGTGCCGACAGGGCACGGAGAGGTGCAGAAGGGCCTGCCTTTGGCTTGCCATTGGTGTACCCGCTGCGCACGCCTGCTGTGCATCTACTCTGCGGCCACCATGAAATACCCATGGAGCTCTAACAGGCTCATTCTGGTGACCGCATAGATTGGTTAACCATCGACCACTCCAAGCGCAACAGGCCTGACACACCCATACGCCGATTAAAACCAAGTAAAAGCTTCACCCAGCACTAAAAGAAATGCAACAGCCCCATACCAAACACCCCTGCATTAAAATATTAATAAAGGTAAAGTGCATTCAGAGCTGGAGGTAAGAAATATCAGGGCCATGGGCCTCAGCCAAAATAATGTGGCGGTGTAGATGATTGGCGTCTTCGCCGTGGCCACCATGAAATACTCGGGGAGCTCTAACAGGCTCCTCCTGGGGATGCCACAGATTGGTTAACACTTGACCAATACAAATGCGGCGGGTCCGACAACCCATCCACTGAATAAAACCAAGTAAAAGCTTCACTCAGCCTCGAAAGCTATGCCACAGCCCCAGACCAAACACCCATACACTAAAATATTGAAAAAGGTAAAGTGCATTCAGAGCTGGAGGTAAGGAATCTCAGAGTCCAGCAGCACCAGGAGAGTTGCAAGCAGTCTTTAATGGCCCGGAGACTGCGGGAGAACAGAGGGCAAACCAGAAAGTCCTTGGAGATTCTTGGCTGCAAGGATGTAGATAACAAGTCTAGTCCTTCCCACTGCAGACAAGAAGCGGTAGGCAGCAGGCTAATACAGCCAAGCAAGTGGCAGTCCTTCCTGCAGCAGCAGTAGGCCAACACAGCAATGTAGTTGCAGCCCCTCCAGGCAGCACAGCAGTCCTTCCTGGCCGAGTGTCCATGGTTCCAGCCGGGGAGACTTAAAAGGAAGTCTTTGAAAATCACAAGATCCCTGCCAGTCCCTTCCCTGGCTCCAGACACTATACAGGGGAGTACGAAACCCTTTGTGTGAGGAGAGGCACAATCCTATTCAGATGTAAGCGTCAACTCCTCCCACCCATCTAGTCCAGGAAGGCTCATCAGCCTAGTCACGGACCATCAGGATGCAAATGTCACATCCAAGCTCCCTTTGTGTGTGACTGTGTAGAGGGAATGCACAAAGCTCAGCTGTCAACAACCTCAGACATGTAATCAGAGACAAGCAGAGGCACAGAATAGATAAAGTAAGAAAATGCCATCTTTCCAAAAATGGCATTTTCAGACTTACAATTTAAAAATCCGACTTCACCATAAGTTGTGAATTAATATTGTGAGACCAGAGACACCAAACTCCACATTCCTATATTTTCCCATTTGGAAATTACACTTACAGGAGGTTTTAAGGTACTCCCAAAGCTAGGCTGTGGGAGAGATGGTCCTTGCAATAGTAAAAAAATAATTTAAGATTTCTTTCACCATTTAGACATGTTAAACTTAAAGTGCAGAATATTATGTTCAATGATTGGCCTTATGGTTGTTTACTTACTGTGTTGTGAATAGACTATGATGTGTTAGGTGGTGCTTGACAACATGCAAGTTGTAACTTTTGTTCTATTACCAGGTATGATTTTTGTTTCTAATTTCAGCAGCAACAGTCCTAGGCTTTTCTCTTCCCAGGGAGCCTAATCCTAAAATTTGCCATGGTAAGCCCTTTGATTTTTATTGTTTTGCATTATGGACTCCACACTGTGTGCGCACCGATTGAACACGGGTTGTGCTTGAATTTATAAAACACACTTTGTTTTGTACTGTATTAATATACCTTTGTTTCACAGGGCGACCTTATGGTTAGTTGACCGGACGGACAATAGACTATAATGTAAGTGACTGGAGTTGTAACCCATTCCTTATTTTGTCCTTATATACACTTTAAATACTTTGGGAGAAGCTTTTTCTTTTTTTCTGGTCCTGATGAAGCGTCATTGGATCCTTTTGGACCACCGGACGCGAAACATGTCGACCCATGTCTAGAGGCATTGTAATAGTTTCCTTTCCCGGATTGATTTTTAGAAAGTGGGTGAGCATCATTCCTCACATTTTCACTTTCACGTTGTTTTTAATCTTGGTCTAATCCCTCTGGTTTTGCTAATAAATGATTGAGTTGTTGAGGTTTAGAACCAATTTTATAATTTCCCTCTCCTGCTTGATGAGAGTCTGGCTGCAAGTACCAATTTAGACATTCTATCTCGGCAGCCTCGACAAAAGATCTCCGGCAAAGAGCCCCCTCTTAGAGGAGCCCGTCAGACATTGCAGCGCCGGTCTGACGAGGAGCATCTCCCGATAATGAAGCATGACACCCTAATGGGTGTGTGAGGGCTCTTGCTCCTAAACCTTCAGGTTCCCTGTGTGTCCTATTGGAACAGTGTACTCTGTGTGTTGTCACTAGTGCATTGGGAGAAAGTACACTGGACCATCAATCTCCCTGTCCCCCTTTATTGATATTGTTTCTATTGGACTGCTGCTGGCCCCTTTTTTGTATAAGCTCTTTCTGTGGAGAATCTTGGGCTGCTGCCTTTGTTTTTATGTTCTGGAAACTTTCTTATGGAAACAATGGCCCTGTCCACACAAAGATGTTGCATTTCTCCTCATTGTTCACTTTCAAAAACCACACACTGACTACTGATGTTGCAGAGGAACATTCCTGGCATTTCTTTTCCTTCACCCAGGGTTGAGGTACAAGCCGCAAGTTTGAGCAGCTCAACATTAGGCTTACCTCTGATAGCATTATTTTCTGATGGACACAGTCAGTGCAGTGTTTCTGGTTTGAATGTCAAACATTTGGAATATTCCAAATGTCCCTCCTCAGATTTGCCTACTGAACACTTGAGGGCACATTTACTATTATTTCACACAAAGGCTGTGCTCTGTGAAAGGGGAGAGCAGAAATGCTTTATATTTACAAAGATATGAAGCACTTCTATACTCTCCTTGTGTCTGCACACTATGGGGGTCATTCTGACTTTGGTGGGCGGCGAATGCCGCCCGCCAAAGTAACCTTGTCAAAAGACCGCGGGGGTCATTTCGACTTTCCCGCTGGGCCGGCAGGCGACCGCCAAAAGGGCGCCCGCCGGCCCAGCGGGAAAGACCCTGCAACAATGAAGCCGGCTCCGAATGGAGCCGTCGGAGTTGCAGGGGTGCGACGGGTGCAGTTGCACCCATTGCGATTTTCACTGTCTGCAAAGCAGACAGTGAAAATCTTTATGGGGCCCTGTTAGGGGGCCCCTGCACTGCGGATGCCAGTGGCATGGGCAGTGCAGGGGCCCCCAGGGGCCCCACGACACCCGTTCCCGCCATCCTGTTTCTGGCAGTGTAAACCGCCAGAAACAGGCTGGCGGGAAGGGGGTCGGAATCCCCATGGCGGCGCCGCCATGGAGGATTCTCCGGGCCAGGGGAAATCCGGCGGGAAACCGCCGGATCCCCTTTTCTGACCGCGGCTTTACCGCCGCGGTCAGAATGGCCCTGGAAGCACCGCCAGCCTGTTGGCGGTGCTTCCGTGTCCCTCCACCCTGGCGGTCCATGACCGCCAGGGTTGGAATGAGGGCCTATGTGTTGTTTAACGCCAACATGCACCCTTGAAGCATAGTGAAAAGAGGCCTGTGTTATGGGCAGGATTGGTTTTGCAATTCCTTCCTGCACAAAACAATCCCAAGAGGCATGTTACTCTTTCTGTGTGTGCAGAATGCAGCAAACCTAGAAGGAGTAAGTAACAGAAAAATAAAGATGTTTCTCTTTTTTTTGCCTCTGTTATTCAGACACATCGTTTTGGTGCAAACCCATATGAACAAGTCTGTAGATCTGGGTTTGTATCAAGATACATAGGTAGATGCCTAGGAATGACATGTTCAGTCGATTTAATACCAACCCGATGCAAAGTATGCTGTGTGCTGCTTTGTGTTAATTTATATTTACTAAACCACGCAAAGCCACATATAGTGGCTTTGTGTGGCTTAGTAAACATCAAAAATGATGTTGCGTTAGGGCTGTGCCACAAACCTGACGCAACCCTGAAGCAAAACCATAGTATGTCTGGGCCCTGGTGATTTATCTAATTTAATTTTTAAAAATGTCTGATATTTTCTAGAAATTCTTTGGGAGGATGAGAAGATCCTCCATCACCCCCAAACTCCCTTCAGAGACTTAGGACTTGTTCCGTAACATTCAGGGTGGCAGTTATTTCCCACCTGTTTGTAAGTCACCGGCCTCCATGGCCCACCCAAACACTCCTTTGAAGAGAATATACATGGATCAGGATAATAATGAAAGTATTAAAAAATATCTCTACTTCATCAACATGCATCAGCGCACATAGGGCAGCAAATTCCAAAACAGGAAATCGATGGATGGAATGCTTGTCTTAATCTCAGCCACTGGTAATCACTTAGGCCACGTCCCAACTGATAATGGTTTGCCCACCATGCCACCTCAGTTTGGACCCAGCCATACATAAATCAGCCTCCATCCTGCTCTTCGTGGTAACAGTCCAGCCCGGACTGCCAGGCCACCCTGAACCGGAACAAAAGCAACGTAGGACCTAGCTTGGCAGTTACAGCTGGACTGTTCTGATTGGAGCAGGATCAAGACTGATTTACATAAAGCTGGGTCCAAAGGAGACAAGGTATGAAAAATAACAATGGATTGGGATGCAGCCTGAGTAATTACCAGTGGCTGAGATTATTACTAGCAGATTACTACACCTTGCTCATTCACGTGTTCTGCACTGTGTTTTTTTTCTTGTGTTGCCCTGTGAAAGTATTTTTTGGATTAGTGTTCTCAGAGGTGTGCATTTTTTTTAACTTCTGATTCCGGTGAACAAAATAAAAAATTTATATGAGCGGCTAAACCAATGCACTGATAGCTTTTCAGAACCTGGGGTTGGGAACCTATTTTCTGTACTCTCTAGAAATTAATGGTTAACAATCTTGGTTCTGGTCAGTAAATTGAAATGCAGGTACCCAAAGCCCTTTTAATCCATTCACATAAGTAAGAAAGGTTAACAATATTGCAGTCAATAAATGCAGATACAGCCTATGTTTTAAATATAGCTAATAGTTTTACTGCGTAAGGTGGGGCAGGGTTCCATCTTTCATAGTGTCTCAGCCTTTCAGGGGTCACCTCAGTTACTGTTCTCTCGCATTAGAAAGAAAAAAAAACAGCCTGAGGTGGAGTCTTTGTCCAGGTACATTGTGGGCTTCAGGTAGAGGTCACAAGACATCGAAAGAGCGAATACTTTTTTTTAAAGAAGATCAGCTTGTAAACATAAGTGCCTAACACTGGATGGCACAATTGTGCCAAGCATGCAAATCTACAGTGCTACACGTTACTAACCAATAGCTGTATAATAATTAATGTTTAGCTTACCCTGAATTAAACAGTACATTATTTTGATTTGTGATTGTGTTTTTAATATTAATATGTGTACACTTGATTGAATGCAGTTGGCAGTGCAGCTCGGGATAGAGCTATACATAAAATATTCATCCAGGCCCATTTCACTTTATACAGATTCACTCAAGCTACTGTGTATCTAAAATATTAAGCCTTGAAGCTGCATACAAACTATAGCTTTTTAGGGTCACAGTTGTCCGGTTTGCTGAAGACACCTTGGGAACATTCAGAAAACTGACCTAGGATTGCATTACGCCTGTTGCTTGCCACTGGCTTTGTGGATTATCACTCATATTTTCGGGTTTTCGATTTGCTGGCTTTATTTGTTTTAGTCTGTCCAGCTTTCGTTCGTACCTGCCCCAGCCCAAACATAATTTACACATATCCTTTTGAGAGCACCCTTCCTGGAAATAGGCCTGTAAATCTTGTTGTTATCTCATCACATTTGATGTGCATTTAAAGGCTGAGGTCAGATGTCAAGCGCTGTCTTCCCCTTGGTGTTTACTTTTCTTTCTCTGACTTCAAAGGGAGAGGATTTATGTGACAATCTTGCTGGATACTTGGTCGGAAATATTTTTTTTCTAACACATGACAACATTTAAATAAACTGTCTAAGTATTTTACAATATACCAGAATTAGGAACAGAAATGTAGCTCATTTTTGTTATTTCTGAAGTGTATTGGAAACAACTACTTTAATATGATCAAAACACACTAGGTGATGCCATTTCCACACATTATTATCTGTGCACTGTATAGTTTTATTAAAACTGAATCTTTGTGCCAATGTAATGGTCATTTCAATTGAAAATGAGTTGACTGTAATGGCGGTGTTCTACTACACCATGCATACTCCACTCTACACCTCTGCACTCTAATATGCAGTATTCCAGACCACTGCACTCTATTCTGCACCACTCCACTTTACACCACTCCATGCCATTGCACTCTGCTCCACTCTACTTTACGCCTCTCTACTCTACACCGTACCACTCTAATCTGTGTCAATGAACTCTTCACCACTCTACTCTACACCACGGCACTCCTCATCACTGGCCTCTACACCAATTCCAGTCTAGGCCACACCAATCGACTCTGCACAACTCCACTGTATGCCACTGTATTCTATGCCACTCTGCAACACTGGACTCTACTTCACTGCACTCTATGCCAATACAATGTACACCAATGCCCTTTATTCTGTAACACTTAACTCTATGCCCCTGCACTCTACACCAATCAACCATGTGCCACTCTAATCTACTCTGCACTACTGCACTCTATGCCACTTAACTCTACATCACTTTACACCATTACACTCTATGCCACTCTACACAACTGCACTCTACCCTGAACACTCCACGCCACCTCACTGAACTCTATGCCACTGCACTCTACTCTGCATCACTGTAGTTTATGCCAATCCTCTCTAAGGCACTCGACTCTACACCACTGAACTCTGACACTCTACTCTGCAACACTGCATTCTCCATCAGTGAACTCTATACCACTCTACTTTGAACTACTGCATTCTATGCCAATGCACTCTGTGCCACTCTACTCTGCATCATTCCACTCTAGGCAACTGTGCTTCACATCATTCCACTGTATGCCACTGCACTCTACAGCACTATACTCTATGCTGCACCACTCTATGCTACTCTACTCTATGCCACTCAACGGTACTCTGCACTCCAAGCTACCCCTTTCTATGCCACTTGACTCTACTTTGCACTCTTCATCACTGAACTCTACTTCACTCAGCACCACCCTCCATACTTCTGTGCCACTCGGCTTTATGCCACTGAACTCTATACCAATGCACTCTATGCCAATGCATTCGCTACACTGCACTCTGTACCACTACACTGTACTGTGCACCCCTCTAAACTATGCCACTGCATTCTACAACACTGTATTGTATGCTGCTAAATTCTATGCCACTGCACTCAATGCCACTGCACTCGACACCACTATATTCTGCAACATTCTATGCCAAAGCACTCTACACCAGTTCTCTCTACTCTAGGCCAATGCACTTTATTCCACTGCACTCTGTACCACTGCACTGTACTATGCACTCCTCTAAACTATGCCACTGCATTCTACAACACTGTATTGTATGCTGCTAAATTCTATGCCACTGCAATCAATACCACTGCACTCTACACCACTATACTCTGCAACACTCTATGCAAATGCACTCTGCACCGCTATACTCTGCAACACTCTATGCTAATGGACTCTACACCAGTTCACTCTACTCCATGCCACTCTACACAACTCCATACTAAGCCATTCCAATACATAACACTGTCTGCACTACAGTCCCCAACACTCTATCCCTTTCTTTGCCGTGCCACTCTGACACTCCACACCACTCTCCTCTAAGCCACTAACTTTTAACCATGCTAAACAGCCACGCTGGTGTACAACATGGCGAAAACACATTGGCAAAGCCAATAGCTCTTGCAGAGTCAAGACCTCCTGGCTTTGCCAATGCTTGCTATCGATTGATGAGATGCGCACAGTCCTGCACAATTCTGCTGTGTTCCCAACAGATTCATACTGAATATAAAGGACGTATTGGTGGCATGAAGCAGTATTTGAACTTAATCTGTATCTACAGCATCTAATTACCTTTGACGCATTGTACCTTATGTTGTGCTCTGGTAAGCATGTCGACTATGACAGTCTGACTGGTCATGCATGCTTTGGTTTGCCCTGATGTCTGCCAACAAAAGGTATTTCTGTAACACAATACTACCTGCAGATAGACCAGTGGTCTTTGTAGTCTGCCCATCCATAGTCCCTCCATTGGATCTGTGCCATATAAACAGCCCGCCCTTAGATTGATTCCATTCCAATGTCTAGCTCATGCATGGGAATTTTGCCCTTCTTTGTCTTCTTACCACTGAGGAATATTTGACATTTAGACCTCCATTGGATTCCACTAGATTTCACTGCTTGCCTTAGGTATGTCCTGTGTGGGGAAAAACGAGACAGTATCTGAGGCCATGTAAGACAGGAAATAGCAAGTGCTAAAGGTAATCATTGTGTTCAACTTGTCCCGAGATACATGTTTCTGCTGTGAAATAATGAATCTCTGGGTTGTAGATGCACAGGTGTGACACACTGGCACAAGCTGTATACCTGGGAGAAAGTATATGGGAGAAGATGTGGCCTATTGGGCAGAGCTGCCGACTTGGGAACTGAGGAACCATGTTCACATCTCAGTGTCCCCTCAACATCCTGTGTTTCTCGGCAAATCACTCAATCTCACTGTGTCCACCAAAAGAAAATGAATGCTTCCTTGTGTAATGTAACTGGTACTCATGTAAAGCGCTCAAACAA
Source organism: Pleurodeles waltl (assembly GCF_031143425.1). Lineage (NCBI taxonomy): Eukaryota > Metazoa > Chordata > Amphibia > Caudata > Salamandridae > Pleurodeles > Pleurodeles waltl. The sequence goes on along the minus strand of NC_090436.1, from coordinate 126,194,850 downwards.
CTTTGCATTGAGTTTGCGCTATATAAAACAGCAAAGAAAGTGAGATCGAGGAGGAAGACTGGTGCACAATTAGCATCTGTCATGGCTGAAATAACTCTCGGTCTAGAGGATGTGCAGTTGGTGTGACCTGGTCTTACCTCCTTCTCCTGCAGCTCCATGAACAATTGACACTATATCTCAATGGCATCTGCACTTACAAGCCCAGGAGGGCAGTGTGTCAGTGCTGCAAATATTCAACTTTGACCAGTGGCAGATGCCACAAATCTCAAGAGGAGGGGCAACGGAGACAGAGTGAGGGGGTGAAAATAATTTTTACAAAAAAATAAGCTTACCTCTGCCACGATGCACCCATCTTCTGTCGCCTCATGCTCCTCTTGCCTGGATGTGGTGTCCCAGCATTCACTGGGATGCCAGCACAGGCCCCCCAGCAATCCTGGCGCTCCTTTCATGCTAGCCAAAGCATGAAAGCAGCTCCTGGAGTGTTCTGAGAGGCTTGGCCAGCAGCACAGTCAGAGCCCTGGGGTCTATGCAGTTTCTCCAGCCGGGCTGGAGAAACCTAAGTGCGCATGTGTGTTTGGCCAGCCTAAGACAGCCGGCCAAACACACATGTGCACTTAAATGCAAACTCCTCTTCCCCCTCCCACCTCCCATGGCCCAGCCCACCACTCCCTTCACATGGTGCTGGCTGAGCCGGCAGCCGAAGAATAAAATTATGGTATTGTTTTATTTTTCTCCTGCTGACCCAGCCAGGGGGGGTGACGCTCCTTCGCCATAGCGAAGGAGCCGCCCCTGGCTTTGACCTCAGTGACATCATTGTTTAAGAAAAGAGTACCATTCACCAGGACTGCTTTGGACACACTGGAGACCATTCACGATTCACTTATCACTAGTGATGTACACTTGGGAGACTGCTTGGGCACTGCCCCTCACTCTGCCAGTTTACATGGATACTTCTGCTGTTACAGACTGCTCTGGTAAGTGTCCAGCTAAGAGTCCTGACATCAGTGTAGTAAGCAGGGCACGTTAATTTACCTATTGCAGCACGTTCTGAGGTATCAATTAGTCACCAGGGAATATGGAATAGACTGCACATGGCAGGCTGTGAGACATACCCTCCCACCCTGCGGCTCAGCTCTAAAACTGCACCTTAAAGGGTGACTTGCATCTTACCTTCTGCCACTGCTTACCTTGTTGGTCTATGTCAGACACAGTGAACATAACAGCCATGAATTAATAGCACACCAAAATGTTGTTAGTAACTTGTGATGAAGTCTCAGTGAGGAATGTTCGCCTGCTCAACTTAAACTCAATTATTATTAGGGTATGGCCTCACCAGCCTCATTACCTTGATAATTCATAAATAAAAGACACACACACAGTACATATGTAGAGAGACTTTGGTTAGCCCTCTTCATCCATTAATTTGTTCACTTCTCATTCTCATTTTGCTCCCACCCACTACAGCGTACAGAAAGGGGCAATGGGTCAGCCCACTTGGGATTGGTTGCCTTGCACTCTGAGTGACAGCATTTTGCCTCTTCACATGTGCCTAAAAGGAAGTGCAAAGATTGGAGGCGGGCGGGCAAAGGGGTGTAGGGGGCTGGAATGTTTTTTCTTGCCCTTCGTTATCCTTTATTCTAGTCATAATTGTGTGTTTGTACTACTTTATGGTTTAGTGATAAAAGCCAATAGCACGCTTTCTTCACAACATTAAGATTCCTTCTTTCCTGTGATGTGCATCAAAACTAAAAAGTGTGTCTTAACCTATTCTAAGTACGCCTGTCTACTAAGAAACACCCATAATGTTCTATTGAAATTATGTGTGACGCTTCCCATACAAATAGGGAAAAATCAGTCATGCCATCTTGCTAAATAAGGCAAGACTCTAGACTTTGCCATTGCTTGTCTGTAATGAGATCCTGCTTACACTGCGATGCTTAGCGTTTCATAGGCCCATATTTATACTCAGTTTGCACTGAAATAGCATCATTTTTTAACGCTAATTTAACGAAAACGTAACTCCATATTTACAATTTGACACTAAACCCGTCTAGTGCCAAAATATTGGTGTTTAAGTCATTTTTTGGATGCGTGAAACAACTTTGCATCAATGAGATGCTAGGTGGGAATTCCAATCCAAAAAATGACTCTAAGGCCCTAGCGCCTTCTTTATCCTCCCGTGCAAAAATTATGCACAGGGGTGAGGTGGGACCAAATAATGGTGCTAAGCCTGCTTAGTGCCATTATCTGACAACTGGGTCAGGGCAGGCATTAGGGACCTGTGGAGTCATTTCTCTGGTCGAACACCAATGGAATGGGTCCACAGGTGCCCTTCCCAAGCCCCAGGAACACCCCCACCAGAGGGACACCAGAGGATGGGGACCCCATCCCAGGTAAGTAGAGGTAAGTATTTTTAAAAGTTTTCAAAAGTGCTGTTGGGGCGCTGAAATGCCCTCCCTCCTTCATGGCACTGGGTTCAACGGCCATGCCCAGGGGACAGTGGTCCCCTGTGCTGGTCATTGGGGTGGTGGGCATGACTCCTGTCTTTTGTAAGACTGGAGTCATGAGGTATGGATGGTTTTGCGCCAGGAAATGACTCTAGGCTGGTTAAGCAATTTTTTGGCCTCATACCAGCCTAACGTCATTTTTTGGTGTAAATCCCCCATACCGCCACCCCCACCTGGCTAATGTTACTTTCTATGACATTAGCTCACCCTTTGTGCCGGATTGCGCCATTCCATAAATTTGCCGCCCGGCTTGTGTCCTGGAATGCCACAAGCCGTCTCTATACTTTTTGACGCAAAACTACACAAACACAGTTTTGCGTCAAAAAGTATAAATATGGGCCATAGTACCATGAGTCGTCATTAAGTCAGTCTAACAACCACTGTTTAGGTGGACGTAAGGCATGCATATGTGTCACCTATTTTCAACTTTTTAAAATGTTAATAAATCTTTGTCCCCCAGTTCAGAGCATTTGTCAATTTATATCATTAGATGGTTTCAGTTTCAGATCTTTAGTCCAAACCCATGTTAAACAAAGTCAATCCGATGTGACAAGTGAACCATGTGCATATTCAGGGTACTACTCCCTAATTATCAGTGTGTAATATCTCTTTCAAATATACATGATTTATTAATTACAATTTACAGTGGTGCAGAACAATTGAATTAAGAGCGTGCTAAGATCTCAGTTTACATTGATCTAATGCAGTAAAATCTAACTGACATTTCGGCTATGTATACCCAGTTGACTGTGAAGAGTTATGAAAGTAAGTTCACTGTACATCTCAGTAAGCCAAAGTTATAAGCAGCTGGCCACCAGATGGGCTTAGGCGAGAGGTTAGAACAGGTGAAGATGTGATGGGCAGCTGTGGTTTCAATCACAAGTATAGAGTAATCCATCAGGATGCAGCCTGCATTTTCAAGAGGAGGTGATTTTTTAATTGTCATTTTAAAAGCTGCAAAGAAGCGATCATATCTGAGATTTAGAGGTCAGGCTTTAGCCTGGTTTGTCTCTTGTTTGCACAACAGTTCCCAGTCAGTGGCATGTCAACATTTTGCACAGCAGAAATTGCATTCACCTTTGAGATACCCCAGGTCTTAGCTTTATCACCTATCCTTATTAACCTACATGTGCAGCTTGTGAGGAATCTGATCACATCTCATGGCTGAAAGAGTTTTTCTTATGCCACCGACACCCAGTTGTGCTTTCAATTTGATCAATGGTCCTATAATTCAATCTTGACGCTGAAAGACTGTCTTTGGGGCATTCAGAAAAGGACGACCAGTAACTTTCGAAAGGTCAACGGGCCAAAGACTGAGCTATGAGTTGTCAGGCCTGAATGTTGTGCGTTAGTTGTAGAATGTTGTGTTTTAGTTATTTGTTGAATCAAGGAGGTTTCATTTTCTGTCTGTCTTTTTCAACATTTGAGACCAAAGTGACATTTGCACACTACTACTACAATTACTACTTATAATAATAATAATAATAATAATAATAATAATAATAATAATAATAATAATAAGAAGAAGAAGAAGAAGAAGAAGAAGAAGAATGTTCCATATCTTTTGAGTCAAACCCAAAAAGGAACTGTGATGTGTTGATGCTTTGCTGCACTTGTTTCCAGTTCGAGATTGTTGTTTCTGAGATGGGTCTGCGGCCTGCCACCGGCTATTAATGTATTTCTCAGGTAATACTGAGTGATTAGTATCAAGGTTTTGAGTAGGGTGCAGGTGGATGGGTTGGAAGGAAAAGGCTGAAACTAGATGAAAGTGCCTGGGAGACATAGTGCAGCTCAGTCTTCCTGCATGGGGGCATCCCGGACACCATTCCTCTTGTTTAGATCTCACTTGGCAGCAACGGTAGAGTTGGCATTGGTTCCGCTCAGGAGAGTGATACTGTCTCATAACATATTATTGGCTGTTTCGGGTATCATTCAACCGTACATGGAATGCAATCACTGCAATGCATGAGGGACTATTTTGCATCTCACTTTGTAAGCCAAACTATCCACCAAACTCTAAATCAGCCCCTAATTTAATTACTCCACTTTAATTGAAACAACCTTTCTTGGTCTTTAAGTTCTCTTGTATTTTGGAGGTGACTGACATGTTTTTCATTCAGGTCGAATGACCTGGTAAGCTGTCATGTTCCAAAAGTCCCTATTATCCCTAATCCCCTACATGGACATGCTAGTGCAAAGCCACTCATGCAGTAGAAACCAAAGGAAATAAAGGGCAAAGGGTAAGAGAGAAATATGGGAAGCTATCGACAATGGATTTGTTTTAGACATGGGAAGCACTTGAACTTCAGGTATCATGAGTTTGCCTCACGCACAAGTACATAACTGAAATTTAGGGACAACAAGACTAGTTATAAATAGGTGTTTGCGTAGAATGAATGGAATGTTATTTCTGGAATCAGAACAGTATAATGAGAAGTTGAATCTGCGTTACTAGTTTTACTAGTGGAAGTCATTATCAGAGGCATCTGATACAACTAGATATCTAGATCTCAGTTAGACACCCCTTAACAGAAAAGAACTAGCTGTATTAGAGATGAGAATGGACCTTGATACAACAAACAATGAAACAACATGGGTAAAGTGGGAGTATTACAAGAAAACCAAAAAAGGGAAAAAACAACAAACATGGTGGAATGCAATGGTCAGGTGTGATCTGTAATGAAGCAGAGAGCCACAAAAACAATAATGTTGCCAGGCATCTGCTCCATGTTGCTGTGCTTACTCTTACTTGATACTGCACGTGTAGCCTAGAAGTGAGTCTGTGAAGTGAAAACTCTTTTATGTGTTGTAGTATGTGTGCACAATCAGTCCCCATAGTCTTGCTCTCCAAAGTTTCCAAGTCCTTCAAGCCCACCGTCTAATCCTGTGTTTATACTGTGTTCTGACAATTAGTCCCATGCAACTGATATAGAGGTGGACAGTTATGGAGGCTTATTATGTGTTATGGCTTTTGGATACAGAATCAGAAATAATGGAATTGTCAGGAATAGAACCATGCACGGTCCAGGTCCTGTCCGAAACTCAGCTGCGCGGCTCTGCAGCGCTTTCTGCGCACCACTTGTCATCCCCTCTTGCTCCAAAGGTGGCCATCAACGTCATCTGCCCTGTGGCAAAGCTCATAGAGCTGCAGTATCAGGTTGTTGGTGGACAAGATGCACTTATCAGTGCTGTGCCATGAAGGGACTACAATTCTCATGTTTTTAGAGGCAGCAGCCATCTTGGGGTGTGGCAGGCCTATAAAGCCCAGTCACACCCAAGCACCTTGCTCACTATTTTGAAGACTTGGATGCAGCCAGACCTCTTGGGGATTTCTCTGGAGAAGAGCAGAGTTCCTGAATGGCAGAGTGTCAGTATCCTTGTTTCCATGGTGCATTAAAAAACGAGTAGGTCGTACTCGTAGCGGTAAGGCCTTGCTGAATCCAAGTTTGAAGGAAGTCGTTAATTCCAAAAGGTAAAGCACCCCTTAGCATAACGAGCAAAGCGTTTCAGGCCACACTGGTAAAGCACCCCGGGCACGACATTTAAAGCGCTTCAGTTCATAGGAGTAAAGCGCACTTGGCATAATATTCAAAGCGCTTCAGTTCACAGGAGTAAAGCGCACTTGACATGGTATTCAAAGCGCTTCAGTTCACGGAGACGCCTTTGTTTGTTCCATATGGGGTCTCAATTCTTGCATCCACTAAGACACCTTTGTTTATTCCATAAAGGTCTCAACACTTGCATTCACGGAGACGCCTTTTCCTAAATGTAGACTTGAATGTTAATGCTGTTATGAACAAGTATATACATACATGCTTAACCATTTTTCCTTTTCAGATCTCTCTCCCTGCTGTTCCCTACCCTAATTCAATCCCCCCCACTGGCTTCACCATAGCTCTGTGCTATAACAGCTTTCTGAGTTGGTGACGCCGGAAGGTGGGCCTGTTGTTCAGCGGCGTGCAGATCCCAAGGAAAGGACACAGTGACAGGAATGATTCTATACAGCCACCCATGCACTCAGTCTTCCCTCATTCAATCACTCACTGGCTCATTCACCCATCTATCAATCCATCACTCATCTATTCATCATAACAGTACTGGGTGGCCTATGAGCCTGACTGCTGCACGTCTAAGGTGATGAGGAAGTCCTCACTGATGTTTGCAGGTTTGGGTTGGATCTAAATGAAGCCTAACCAGATGTCATGAATTGTTCATGAGCTCCACCATATTTCTAAGGCTCTTCGTTCACATCTCTGTTGGGGATTTTGTATTTTTACTGGAAGTTTGAGTAGTTATCCAAAACGTTATAATTGGCAGTATATTTCTTAAGGAGGGGGTGATACCTGCACGTTTTGATGTAGTGGGAAAAAACCCTCATGTGGCAAGGGTTCGAAGCCTATTATTGGCACCTATAATGACTGGTAAGGATGTATTGATGCATCATATATGGGTTACTGCTGAACACGGACTGGAGAATGACTTATTGTCTGCCATTCATGCTACATTAACCCTTCACATTGATGTTAAGGTCAACATTAATAAAATATAATTATCTGTTTAATAATGAATAGCATTGCAGCATCATTTTACCTAAACAAGGGTTAAGAAGTCAGTATAATATCTACTAATGAACGGAGTAAATAGTGTAGGTGCAAGAACACACTCCTAACTAACAACCAATTTCAACTTTGAATTTTCATGTTTCTCATCCATCCTACAATACCATTAGGGTGCCACTTGAGGGGGCCTTTTGATTGCCTCCAAAGCTCCATGTCAATTTCGATATAATGTAAGGAATTCTGCAAAATATCCTTTTATATATGGGATAGAGTACCCCTGCCATACAGTGTAAGGATTTTGCAAGACACCAAGGAGTTCCACAACCATATAGAGGAATGAGGGCAAAGGTCAAGCTCCTTTATAGATTATGGAAATCCGACATGATTTGCGATATCCTCATCATGCTCATCAGAAGGTACTTTAATCACCCAATGCATAGTCACACCATCAACGTGTCCACAAACCCCTTAAATGCATGTTACACAGCTCTTTCATATGAAAGACAGAGCATATTTGAAAACATGAAGAAGAAAATAGAATCTCTATTGCAAAAATAAACACATCAAAAAAACTGTTATATATTTGTTGCAAAAGATATTAAAATTAATTTAAGATTCGTTTTATTCAGTTTTCAAAGACGCAGTACCTCGGAATGTGTTGAAACATGAAGAAAGACTCTAACTTTTCTAAATTTATCTAAGTGGTGCAAAAAACCCATATTGCTATAAAGTAGTGGTGGGGCGAATTGGTAGAATTTCATTCCACTGAATTCCACGTAATTATATTAACATTTTGTGGAATTCTCCAGAATTCAGCCAAGGGGCTGAGTGGACATCACAAGGTACAGTGCATTACCCTCAGTGCCCTTACATACTAATGTCAGGCCTCAAAACCTCAAGATTGCCAGGCAGGAAACCGGGAGCTTACCAATATATCTAGGAACTTGGTAAGAAACAAATAGTACAAAAATGATGGTGCTCCAGACCTAGGGTTGGCTACCTTAGAACCCCAAACATAACCCACAAAGCAGTGGTCAATAGCCAATGAATGCAAGAAGCTCTGAGCACTCAATGTTCAAATAGAAGTCAACGTCCGGTATTGAGGTTTATAAGGCTTCTAGTTGCTTTTATTCCAGATCCACCAAATATTTAAAACTGCAATTATGTATTTTACAAGAAAGGCTTATCTCTGATCCACCAAGTGATTCATACAGCATCAGTGTGTAACAAAACAGCCAACATGTATTTAGTCGTACAGCAATAAGCCTTCGACTTCCTCAGGGCTGAGAGTAACAAACTGGATGAATCTCAAATGGTAAGGTTCTCAAAATCTGAATCCATTTCAATCTCCAACAAATATCTGCATTACAGTCATCTGAATAACGGAGAGTACTCTGCATTGTAACATGGGCGTGTGCTGTGCTGTATGAACCACATGGTGGATCAGAGATAAGATTTTCATGTAAAATACATTGTTGCAGTTTGAAATATATGTAGGATCTGGAGTAAAAGCAACTAGAAGTCTTATGAGCTATGATACTGGACATTGACTTACATTGGAACTTTGAGTGCTCAGATCTTCCTGCATTCATTACGTATGTAAGGGCACCGAGCAGTATGCAGTGCACTGTAGTGCAGTGAATACACCTTGGTGCCCTTACAGAAGTATGTAAGGACTCCGAGGGGTAGAGTGCACTACCCCATGGTCTTGCTGCTCTCACCACCTGTCAGTATAAAGTTCTGGTTAACCTAACTTTTCCTGCCACCACTGATGATGCCTGCTAGTGCAAAATCTGCACTTTGCACTACAGCATCGACAGCTTGAAGTGACCACAACGCAATCTCCTGCAACAACCGTCCGTGATGCCTGACAGGATCATCGTGCTCCAATGATGACCATCCACAATGCCAGGCCTCCTCTTTGCGCTACATTGACAACCATCTTTGATACTATCCCTGCTCCTTTTTGCCCCTTATAGTCCCTATATCTGGCCTGCACTCCATCGCAGTTAACCTGAACTTGCAACTTTCACCCGGTCTCACGTGACTAAATAACCACAAGTGTCTCTTTGTGCTTTTAGATGATTTATTCATCTGAAATCTCTAAAACTGCATATCTCTGGTCCTGCTGATTTGATTTTTTGTTGTTTCGGCTTGTCAAATAATTTATTAAATGTACTCTATTTTTCTAAATTGATGTGGGATTTTCCTGTGTTGTGTGCTGCATACAAACTTTACACATTACCTTTAACGTAAGCCTGACTGCTTTGAGACAAGCTACCAACCAGTAAACAAATTTCCAATACCCATTTATCATAAGTGGAGCTACTGTAATTACGCAACAAGGGAGGATCAAATTATGTGGCAGGATAGACTGAATTATGCAGCAAGGAAAGGTAAAATATGCAACATAACACATTATGTGATAGTATTTTTTCACATGTGAACACTGTCTGGGTAAAGCTTTCATCTCGTTTGTCCCAGTTTAACATCCAAATACAGTAACGACTGGAAAATGACCAGTCAGCCTTTCCATAGGCACCATCCACTGTGCAGCAACATGTTTCACTGCAATTTTGAAAGTTTTGAACTTTTGGAGATAGAAACAACATTTCTCTTGTTAAAATCTGCAGATTATGCAGCAGATGGGTTATGTGGTGTTAGATCTGACAGCCTTAGGGTGGTCACTCCTAACTTTTTGCCTGCCTCCCTCCACTTTTTTGAGACTGTTTTTGCTGGATTCAGGAATTTGTGTACTTTACCACTGCTAATCCGTGCTAATGTGCACATGCTCTCTCCCTTAAAACATGGTGACATTGGCTCATACCCAATGGGCTTATTTAATTGACTTGTAAGTCCCCAGTAAAGTGCACCACATGTGCCCAGGCCCTGTAAAATAAATGCTACTAATTGTGCCACCCACATAAGTAGCCCCTTAACCATGCTCAGGCCTGCCATTGCAAGTACTTGCCAAGGCTTAAACTCCCCTTTTTGTACATATAAGTCACCCCTAAGGTAGGCCCTAGGTAACCCATTGGTGAGGGTGATTTGTAGGTAAAAGGCAGGACATGTACCTGTGTAGATTATATGTCCAGGTAGTGTAAAACTCCTAAATTTATTTTACACTGCTGTGAGGCCTGCTCCTTTCATAGGCTAGCATTAGGGCTACCCTCATATACTGTTTGAGTGGTAGATTCTGATCTGAAAGGAGTAAGAAGGTCATATTTAGTATGGCCAGAATGGTAATACAAAATCCTGCTGACTGGTGAGGGTGGATTTAATATTACTATTTTAGAAATGCCCCTTTTAGAAAGTGTGCATTTCTCTGCACTTAAATCCTACTGTGCTTTATAATCCACGTCTGGCTGGGTTAGTCGACAGCTTCCTTGTGCATTTCACTCAGACAACCCCAAACACAGGATATTCAGTCACACCTGCACACATCTGCATGCTGAATGAGTCTTCCTGGTTTGGGAGGGTGGAGGGCCAGACACTTACATGTCAAAGGACAGTGGCCTGCCCTCAAACAATGGACTACCAAATCCCCTACTGGGACTCTGGCAGGCAGGATAGAACTGAAAGGGGACCTTGTGTACTTCTAAGCCACTCTTTGAATTCTCCCCCACTTCAAAGGCACATTTGGGTATGTAATCTGGGTCGCTGACCCTACGAAGACAGACACTTCTGGACAAGACACTTACTGGGAAAGAAACTCTGCACCAGAACCTGCAACCTGCCAAGAGAAGCTGCCTGGCTGCCCAAAGGACTCACCTGACTGCTTTGCTGTGAAGGACTGCTGCCTTGCTGTTGCCCTGCTACCTTGCTGCCCTCTGGCTCTGCTGAGAAGTGCTCTCCAAGGCCTTGGATTGAGCTTGCCTCCTGTTTTCTGAAGGCTCAGGGCCAAAAAGACTTCATCTCTGCAAAGAAATCCTTATGTGGTGAAATTTGACGCACAGCCTGCCGGAATTGACGCACAGCCTGCCCTGCAGTGAGAGAATCACTCATAGCCGAACTGGAACGACGCAGCCCAGCTCCCCGGGTGGAGGTCGACGCAGCCTCCACTGTTGCAACCGGAACTTCGACACATGGCCCACCGGATCGACGCATCGCCAAGCCGGAATGACGCAGCCCAACTTCCTGCAAGAGGAATCGACGCAGCGCCTGCCATGTGGCAGAAATATCCCCGCATCGCCCACCGGATCGACTCAGCTCATGTGACTTCGTCCTGCACGCCCAGTATTTTGCCACATCGTCCCCTGGGCATCCAAATACCCTGCAACCCGAAGAGGATCCAAGCCTGTGTACCGGAAATCGACTCAAAGCCCTTGCTGTGTGGAAAAACATTGATGTATCGTCTGTTTGCCCCCGGAGAAATTGACGCACACCTCCCCGTTTTCCACATCTCCTCCTCTGCGGTCCCGTGTGGATAATTTAAGACACCAACCAGTGACTTTGAGCTTGCAAGAGACCATTGTTGCTTTTAAGAAACTCAAACCTTATCTTATCATTACAAATATGATATTTTAACATGTATTTATAAAATCTTGATCCTTTTGACCTTCATCTACTCAGATAAATATCTTATATTTTTCTAAACCTGTGTGGTGTATTTTTGTGGTGTTTATACTGTGTTATTGAATGAATTATTGCACAAATACTTTACACATTGCCTTGTAAGTTATGCTTGACTGCTCAGTGTCAAGCTACCAGAGGGGGGGCACAGGGTAATTTGGATTGTGTGTGATTTACCCTGACTAGAGTGAGGGTCCTTGCTTGGACAGGGGGTAACCTGACTGCCAACCAAAGACACCCATTCATAACATTGGTGATCAGAGGTGAGGATAGGACTTGTGTTTGTGCAGTAACATACAATAGCTATGTGTATACTACCTACCCACAGTTGAAGGACAACTTGATTTTTCAATTTCATTTTGCTGCAAACCAGTTTAATCAAATCCTCATACAACATGTCTCTGGATGGATCTCAAGGAGGAGCAGGAGAATTTGACCTAGCCAATCTGGAGACATATACTGTCAGCCAGCTGAAAGGCTTCCATAAGAGTATGGGAGTTCCTACCCGGCGTGCCTCCAAGAAGGAAGAATACCAAAAGGCACTGAGATCCTGGGCAGAAGCCGTTCACAGGTGTGGTGTATTTTTGTGGTGTTTATACTGTGTTATTGAATGAATTATTGCACAAATACTTTAGGCATTGCCTTCTAAGTTAAGCCTGACTTCTCAGTGTCAAGCTACTAGAGGGTGGGCACAGGATAATTTGGATTGTGTGTGACTTGGACAGGGGGTAACCTGACTTGCAACCAAAAACCTCATTCCTAACATGTGGCAAATATGAAAAATCTATAATTATGTGGACAACTTTGCAGAATCATATACTTCCAGTGCCCCTGACCATAAGGGATACGATTCTCGCTGCAGTATGTGAAACTGATGTTGCAAGTCACTCTGAGAAGCAGAAGTTCATAAAGGGGCTCTACCTTCTTTCTCTTGCATTTAAATATTCAGCGATCTCTACGATGCCTTGCAATATTGTTCTAACACACAGTTTGGGGTACTTTATCACATATATTAAATCAATCACTGTCTATTATAAGTGCACAATAGTAAAATTATATGGAAAGCTGTTCATGTCAAAATTATAGCTCCCTATACAGCACACCTCCTGAAATGCCTAGCATGTTGCAAAATGAATATGACACACACCAGAATGAATGTACTATGTGACAAAATAAATATGATACCTGGCAGAGTGAATCTGACTTGAACCAAAACAAATATGAAACCAGGCAAAGTGAATATGCTACTTAGTGATTATTATGAATAACTCACACTCAGAATTGAATAAGAGATATACTGAAATATATAACAATCATACTGAAATAAATACGGCCCTCACTGTAAATAATAAAGCAATCACTGAAACACATACAATATTCAGCAAAAAGAATGGGACATTTCTTGAAATGACTGACAGATGCCTAAAGGATTATGACACAGATTGGAATTAATATGTCAGATTGAAATGAATACAAGGAACTGAAAAGAAAACACATTATTCTGAAAGGAATACTATGTGCAATGAACATTACATTTATAAAAAACTGAATATGGTTTGCATTGAAAGTAATATGATGCACATTGGCATGATTATGATATGTGTTTCAATTGGTATGAGTCATGACAAAATCAATATCATGCGTTAATATGAATGAGGCATCTATTCAAAGGGATATGACACATGCTAAGATGAATATGACATGCAATGAAATGAATATAAGCCCCTTTCAAATCAATTCAACATGCCTTAAACTGAATATGACCAATGCTGATATTAAAATGAAATTTGTCAAAATGAATGTTATGCTTTGAAATCAATATGATACATATTGACATGAATATTGCGTATATTGAAATGAATTTGACCTATGCTGAAATGGATATGACCCACGTTAAAATTATTATGAATATGACATCCAATAAAATTAATATGCCATTCATTTAAAGCAATATGACACATGTTAAGATTAATATGAACCACTTTCAGATGGATATGACATCTAATGAAGTTGATATGACCCATATCAAAATTAATATAACATTCATTAAAATTAACATGACACTTTTTGAAATGGCTATGAAACTAGGTGAGATAAATATAGCATGCTTTGAAATGAATAAAGCACATATCGAAATGAACACAAGCCATGTGTAATTTAATATGACCACTGTTTAAATAAATATGGCTTGCCTTGAATCGATGTTGATTTGTTTTAAAATTGACATTACATATTGAAATAAATTTTACATATTCTGAAAGGATATGATATGAACAAAAATTAATTAACTAAAATAAATATGTTTTTGTCTATGTGCTACATTTAGTTTTTGCCGGCTTTCAGACTCTGAGCACTTTACCACTGCTGACCAGTGCTAAAGTGCAAGGGCTCTCTGGCTTAATTGTACTGATGATTGGTTTATCCATTATTGGCATATTTATTTTACCACTACGTTCCTAGTATAGTGCAACATGTATGCCCAGGACCTGTAAATCAAATGGTACTATTGGGCCTGCAGCACTGATTATGCCACCCACATGAGTAGCCCTGTAAACATGTTTCAGACCTGCTACTGCAGTGTCTGTGTGTGCAGTTTTAAACTGCCATTTCAACCTGGCAAGTGCACCCACTTGCCAGGCCCAAATCTTCCCTCTTACTACATGTATGGCACCCCAAAGGTAGGCCCAAGGCATCCCCATGGGCAGGGTGCACTGTATTTAAAAGGTAGGACCTATACTGGGGTATTTTACATGTCCTGATAATTAAATACTGCTAAAATTGTTTTTCACTATTGCAAGGCCTATCCCTCCCAGAGGGTAACATGGGGATTGCATTGAAATATCTTTTAACTGTCAATTTCCATTTGGAGCAGATAGATATGGAGTTTGGCGTCTCTGAACTCACAATTTAAAAATACATATTTTGGTGGACTTGGTTTTCAAACTGTAAGTTTTAAAATGCCACTTTTAGAAACTGAGCATTTTATTACATTACCATTCTTTGTCTCTGCCTGGCCGTGGAATACATGTCTGAGCCAGGATGACAGTTGTGCTGTTTGTGAATTCACTCTAAACAGCCATATAAAGCGATCAGAGGTGTGCCATGCATATCCTGATGGGTCTTCTTGATTTAGAGTGGTGGGAGGAGCTGACACTTGCACCTGAACGGGGCAGTGCCTGTCCTTACACAAAGCAGTTTCCAACCCCCTGAAGTGTGTCTGGAGCCAGGGCAGGAAATGTCCTGTGCACTACACACACTTCTCTTTGGCGTTTTCCTACTTTAAAGCCAGAAATGGATAAGAGGACTGGACCTCTGACACCACAAATTTAGAATCTTTCTGGACTGAGGATATTCTGCCAGGAAGAAGAGCTTGATGCTGTAGGAGGGACTGACACTCTACCTGTTTCTTTGCTGTGCTGGCCCACAGCTTTCTGCTTCTGTCCTGGGATTGAAAGAACTGGACTTTGCTTTCTACATCCTGCTCCAAAAGGTTCTCTAAGGTCTTGGACTGACCTTTCCTCCTGTTAGGAATTCTCAGGGATATCAAAGACTTCATCTGCCAGCACCTGGGCTCTCTTGCTGAGAGTCCTGACATGCTATGTGGTGCCAAATCCAGTTCCTGGACCCTTGGGAGTGAGTTCTGGTGCAACCAAGATGAAACCATGTACATTGACTCCAGAGCGACTTCAGAACAGGTGCCGCTGTCTGACCCCACTCAGCTGCTGAGACCAGAGCTGTGGTCCCCACTGAGGGCAACGATGGAGACCGATGCTGCAGGCCCGACGCCACCGCAGCAACTGTGATGTCCCGCCACAGCGTGAGTCCCGAGTGCAGGGTCACTGACTCCTGTGACACCCAACTCCGATTCCACCGCAGTACCATTGGCCCCATGGTGTGATTGTGGCACCATGAAGTCGCCTTGTGTCTTGACCTGCTGGATTTATGGACTCCACCTTGTCGAAAGGAACCGATGCCTCGCTACCGATGCCACATCACTTCCCCTGCAACTGTAAGGAACCGATGCCTCACCTTCCCTGCCTAGCAGTAAGGAACCAACGCCTCCCTTCCACGTTAGCAGTAAGGAACCGACACTGCACTGACTCCAGTGATGCCTCACATCCATGACTGTATGTAAAGTCTTTGTTTGCTCATTTTCCAAGGTACTGTACCTGGGGTCTGTGCAACTTCGTGACCAGCCACACTCCAAAGGAAGTGATGTCGGACTGTTGCGAATTACACCGTCAAGATGTTGTGATAGCCCCAGTTGGAGCTATTGTGTTTCTAGGTGCTATACAAAGATTTAGGGCCTGATCGCGAGTTTTGCGGTCAGGCCGCCAGACTGCCATGTTGGCGGCCCCAAAGAGATCGCAACGCTTGCAGTTCCTAGACCACCGTATTGTGACTCATACAGGACCGCCATCCACCAAACAAAAAAGGCAGACTGCCAGCAGCGTGGCGGCTTGGATATCAGTGGTCTGACCTCCAGTGCAATCAGTGCGGCAGCAAAACACCAAGCCTATTACAAACACACAGTTGCCACAGTAGTCAGCCAGTGGTGGTCGACCACCGCGGTCTTCCTTCAGCAAAGTAATAAACAAGTGCACTCTGGATGAATTCAAAAACAACACAGCTGACACTCAGTGGCTAAGGGGACACACCTGCAAAGGACGCTATAAAATAGACCCCTTCACAGACCACAATCCTTTCCATTTCCTCTGCAGCATAGCAAGACAGACCACACATCATTTAGTCCATTTTTGTCATAAGGCAGCCCTTTTTTCCCCCATCCCATTACACACATTATCTTTTTTCCCCCATGTTCACTTGTCTTGTTCAGTTAGTCACTGTCACCCTCTTTAATTTCCAGGCATGTCACGGGCCAAAACCCATGATTTTCAGAGGATGAGTTGAGAGTCATGGTGGATGACATCATAATAGAAGAGCCACAAATATTAGGAGCCCAAGTCCAGCACACTCCTTAAAATATGGGACAGGATAGTTGACAGAGTGAATGCTGTAGACACCACCCTGAGCAAAAAGGAGATTAGGAAGAGGTGAAACTACCGCTGTGGCAAGGTCACGTCCATGGCCTGCAGGCAGCAGGTGGAGGCCAAGAAGACTGCTAGTGGCCCTCCCATTGCCCTGTTAAGACTCTTTCCCTGGGAGGAGAAGGTCTTGGCCATCCTTCATCCTCAGGGCTTGACAGGAATAACTGGGGGGAGTAGAATCTGGTAAGTCACACACAAATAATGTCACAAAACTGTAATGCCATGCATGCTCACATCCTAGCTGTTGCCACTGTCTTGTTAATGTACCTCAACAAATTTCAATGCCCACCGTATCTGAGTTGTAATACTGTCAGTCTGTATAATTGGATCCAACATCACAGCTACCAAGGCCCATCACATGCCATATGTCAGAATGATGTCTGGAAATCTCCCGAAAACACATTCCAGGATTCATTGTATGTCCCAAAATGTAAACTTATGCTCAAACCTAAATGCAGCCTCAATACAGATATATAATACCAAACATTTGTCAAGTTTTGGGGAGTAGAGAGAGTGACCTGACTACAGTTCCCAGGAGGCACTGTTCTAGTAACTCTAAACACCAGTCCAGTGGTCACTTGTCCAAATACCCTTGTTTGTGAACTCTCAGTTGTAGTGTACTCACCAGGAAGGATACAATTTGTCAAGTGTGTGACGTAGAGGGAGTGACCAGACTACAACTTCCAGGAGGTCATGTTCCAGTAACTCCAAACACCAGCTGAGTGGTCCCTTGTCCAAGTACCCTAGTTTGTAAACTCTCAATTAAAGAGTACTCACCTGTGAGTATAACATCTGTTAAGTGTGTATAGTAGGGGGAGTGACCGGACTGCAACTTCCAGGAGGCACTGTTTCAGTAACTCCAAACACCAGACCAATAGTTACTTTTCCAATTACCTCTGTTTGTGAACTCTCAATTGAAGTGTACTCACCTGGGAAGATACCATTTGTCAAGTGTGTGTAGTAGAGGGAGTGACCTGACTGCAACTCCCAGGAGGCACAGTTTCAGTAACAAGAGTGATCTGACTTCAAAGCACAATAGGCCCTGTCCCAGTAACTCCAAACACCAGTCCATTGATCACTTGTCCAATTACACTCATTTATGAACTCTCAATTGAAGTGTACTCATCTAGGAGTAATCAAGATACATATCATGCTCAAATCAAAGAAGTGTGTGTCTACCTAGCTCCATCTTGACTTGCTAACCCAAGATGAAAATATTGAGGACAGGAATGACACTTTACCCAGTGTGTACAACAAGTGTTCCTAAGGCCTCAAGATGCATCACCAGATTGGTATTGGCAGCAGACACATTGACATAGCACTGTGTACACGATGACTCCAGTCACATATACAACAAAGTCCTGGGTTTGCTTGCATCTCACTCAACTAGGCCTCAAAATGGTCAAAGCCGTACCTTGCCTCTCCACTGTATTGGCTGCACTGGTGGTAAAATGTCATTTTCAGGCCATCTTCCAAAGTTCAGCTGCTTGAGTCAAATTACATTGCCATGCTTCATACATGTCATGTCAAATCACCCAGTACCATGATTACTTGGCACAATTGGACTACCTACAACTTAAATTTTTCCAAGGTCTCTGCTAACTGTAACACAAAACCTTTGGAGGTAAATGTCATAATTCAACAAGTAACAAAGTATGTTTTTCATCAACAGGTGGATCTGCCAGTAGGCATACTGAGACCACAGAACAGACTACTTCTACCTCCCCTAGATGAAGCCCTGAGTGATGCCAACACTCCTAGACTTGTGGACGTGGAGGATGGGTCTGGCCCATCTGGGCAACCTGGTCAGACGGCAACAGTGAGTCTCACTGTGCCCACAACGTCACCTCCCAGCCCTGTTCCTTCAACATCATAGGAAACCATTTTCCCCCACCAACCTGTGTAACTAGCACACTTTTCAGCATCTTGTGCCCCCCAATCCTGGATCCTGAGTTGCAGCGCAACACTGCGGACAGTGAGGGTCCATTAACAAGTTGGAGAGGTCACCCTGTGACAAGGGCACATGCCCTTGGGGGTAGGGTACGTGGGAGGGACATTGTGGGCCAGTGGGGTGAGGCCACCAGGGCTGTTCTTGGCCAGGATAACTTCAGCCATGTCTTGGGGGTCTATCAGTAGTCCCATGGAGTGATGGGCAAGGTGTTGACCAAACTCCAGGAGATGAAGCAGCTACAGAAGAACATGCATAGGGACATGCGTGAACAGATGGATGCCCACAATTCCAACATGGCTTCCCTAACAGGGCTGTTGAGGGACATGCACACAACCCCAAGTAGCACTTTTCAGAACCAATCTTCTCCTGCCTTTGGCTTATCAACAACAGGCCCATCAACATCGGCGACAGCCACAGGAAGGGAGGCCCTGCCAGAGGAACAGCCAGTCACAGACACCCCTGCTTCTGTAGCAGCTGATCCCCTGCTGATTTTGCTTTCATATTTAGCCATGTAGCTATGTCAGATCATGTGAACCATACCATGATGATCCAAGGTACTTGTTCCATATGAGCTATGTTGCATGTACACAGTTTCCAGCTCAGGATTACAACCATCCCACACAAACACTTACATACTAGTGTCTGGTCAAACTAAAAATATATTAGTGTTCAGCACATAGGCTGTCAATATGTCTGGACTATTGTAAAACATAAATGACTGTCTCATACTAAGCAAATGAACATATTTACAGGTACAAACCTCCAGACCATGATAGGAAGGGATTTGTCAGACATTGTCCTGTAAAATAGGCAAACATGAAGTGGTTGATGTCACCAGCCTGAGCCTTCTCACATACCACACCAAAAGTAATCTAACACCACATAATCCAAGATTCATAGAGATGGCAGTACAACAGTTCCAGATCATAGGGCCTTTATAATCCAACGCTCATGCATCTGGTGACATGACACAAATATATGTCAGTGTTTTGTCACAGGCACTGTGGCCTACAACTGATGAAACACATCTACAGCTACATACAGGTCATACAAAAAGTGTTTAGTCTATGTGAGGGAACACTGACTTGGTTGTAAGGTAGGACTACATATTTGATGACCACATGATGACATAAAAGATGCATCGTGCCCAGCACAGGACACAAAACAAGTACAATGAGCACTTATGAACCTTGTTAGACCTGACAGCCTCAGGGTGGTCACCCCTAACCTTTTGCCTGCCTCCCTCCACTTTTTTGACACTGTTTCTGCTGGTTTCTAGACCCTGCACACTTTACCACTGCTAACCAGTGCTAAAGTGCAAATGCTCTCTCCCTTTAAACATGGTAACCTTGGATCACACCAAATTGGACTATTTGATTTACTTGTAAGACCCTAGTAGAGTGCACTATATGTGCCCAGGGCCTGTAGATTAAATGCTACTAGTGGGCCTGCAGCACTGGTTGTGCCACCCACTTTAGGAGCCCCTATACCTTGTCTCAGGCCTGCCATTGCAAGGCCTGTGTGTGCAGTTTCACTTGGCAGTCACCTCGACTTGGCATTTAAAAGTACTTGCCAAGCCTAAACCTCCCCTTTCTCTACATATAAGTCACCTCTAATGTGTGCACTAGGTAACCCCTAGAGCAGGGTGCTGTGTGGGTAAAAGGCAGGACATGTACCTGTGTAGTTTACATGTCCTGGTAGTGTAAAACTCCTAAATTCATGTTCACCCTACTGTGAGGCCTGCTCCCTTCATAGGCTAACATTGGGGCTGCCCTCATACATTGTTGAAGTGGTAGCTGCTGATCTGAAAGGAGTAGGGAGGTCATATTTAGCATAGCCAGAATGGTAATACATAATCCTGCTGACTGGTGAAGTTGGATTTAATATTACTATTTTAGAAATGCCACTTTTAGAAAGTGAGCATTTCTCTGCACTTAAATCTTTCTGTGCCTTACAATCCACGTCTGGCTGGGATTAGTTGACAGCTCCTTGTGCATTCACTCAGACACACCCCAAACACAGGGCACTCAGCCTCACTTGTAAAACATGTGCATTTTGAATGGGTCTTCCTGGGCTGGGAGGGTGACCCTGGAAGACAGGATTGAACTGAAAGGGGACCTGTTGCACTTCTAAGCCACTCTTTGAAGTCTCCCCACTTCAAAGGCACATTTGGGTATAAAACAGGGCCTCTGCCCTACCACCTCAGACACTTCCTGGAGAAGAAACCTGAACCAGAACCTGCACCCTGATAAGAAGAACTGCCTGGCTGCCTAAAGGACTCACCTGACTGCTTTCTACAAAGGACTGCTGCCTTGCTGTTGCCCTGCTGTCTTGCTGCTCCCTTGCTTTGCTGCAGAAGTGCTCTCCAAGGGCTTGGATGGAGCTTGCATCCTGTTCCCTGAAGTCTCAGGACCAAAAAGACTTCTCTCTTGCAACTGGACTCCTTGTGCGGCGAAAAATTCACCGCACGCTGAATCGGAAAGACGCCGTTCGACTTCGCGAGGAAAAGATCAACGCGGCACCTGCGGTGCGACCAGAACTTCGACACATGGCCTGCCTGGACAACGCCGCCCAACTTCCAGAGGGGAAATAGATGCAGCGCCTGCCATGAGGGAGAAAATTCCACGCATCGCCCACCGGAAAGACGCGCAGCCGGTCAACAAACCCAGGATTCCACGCACAGACCCCAGGGCATCTGAAAACCCCGCAATCCGAAGAGGAGACCCGTCCGCACGCCGGAAATCGACGCAACGTCTTCCCTGCGTGGAAAATAACGACACAAGTCCGTGTGTGAAGGGGCGAAACCGACGCACACACCATTTTTCCACACATCTCCTCCTCTGCGGCCCTTTGCGGAGATTTTTCACTCCAACCAGGTACTTTGTGCTTGAAAGAGACTTTGGGGGTGATTCCAAGTTTGGCTGGCGGTGGGCGCCGCCAGCCAAACGGGAACCGCCAGAATACCGCTGCGCGGTCATAAGACCGCCGCGGTTATTCTGAGTTTCCCGCTGGGCGGGCGGGCGACCGCCAGAAGGCCGCCCACCCGCCCAGCGGGAAACCCCTTCCCACGAGGATGCCGGCTCCGAATGGAGCCGGCGGAGTGGGAAGGGTGTGACGGGTGCAGTTGCACCCGTCGCGATTTTCAGTGTCTGCTATGCAGACACTGAAAATCTTAGTGGGGCCCTGTTAGGGGGCCCCTGCAGTGCCCATGCCATTGGCATGGGCACTGCAGGGGCCCCCAGGGGCCCCACGACACCCATTACCGCCAGCCAGGTTCTGGCGGTCAAAACCGCCAGAACCAGGCTGGCGGTAAGGGGGTCGGAATCCCCATGGCGGCGCTGCCTGCAGCGCCCCCATGGAGGATTCCCCAGGGCAGCGGGAAACCGGCGGGACACCGCCGGTTTCCCGTTTCTGACCGCGGCTGTACCGCCACGGTCAGAATGCCCATGGGAGCACCGCCAGCCTGTTGGCGGTGCTCCCGTCATTTTAGCCCTGGCGGTCGTCGACCGCCAGGGGGACCGCCAGGGTTAGAATGACCCCCTTTGTTTGCTTTTTAAAGACTTAAGACACTTTATATCACTTTCCAGTGATATCTTTACAATTTCTTATTGCATCTTTTATCGTTTTGACCTGCAAATATCCAGATAAATATTATATATTTTTCTAAACACTGTTTGGTGTGTTTTTGTTGTGTTATATTGTGTTATTGTATGATTTATTGCACAAATACTTTACACATTGCCTTCTAAGTTAAGCCTGACTGCTCAGTGCCAAGCTACCAGAGGGCGGGCACAGGATAATTTGGTTTTTGTGTGACTTACACTGACTAGAGTGAGGGACCTTGCTTGGACAGGGGGTAACCTGACTGCCAACCATAGACCCCATTTCTAACAAAACTCGACCCAAATACTGTGAAAACTGTCTTGGTACATGTCTCATTCACCCAAATTCTGCGACCTACATTACCTGGAACAATCCATGCCCACTTTGTGTGTCAAAACAGCATCACATACTTGCCAATGTCACAACTCTGAAATGTCCACATGAAGATGCCATGATGAAGGTACCTGTACAAAGAACAAAACACAGAGTACAGGCTCAAAACCATACACATGACACAAGTCACATAGCAAGCATCTGGAAAACAAGTTGCATTGCAAAGAAACTGACAAAAACAAAGTAACATCATCAAGGTGGGGATGTGTCAAAAGTCATCTTATCAATCAGCCTTTGGCTGATTTTTGCAGAGTATCAGCTCCCTCACTGTAAACTCCACACATTCCCACAACTACAGTTCATTTTACAGTCACAGTCAATGCATCACATGACATACTTACACTCACAAAAAGTAGCTGTGAATGAGATCGTCTCGCAAGTTAGCTCCTTCCTCTTTACTACTGTCATCTTCATTTGGCATTTCAGGATTCTCACCTGGTGGCACTGCAGACTCTCCTTCCTCTGCGATGTATGGGATATTTCTGGAGCATTCAGCATGCCACAGTGATCTGAAACACTTTCCCGGGAGATTAGAGGAGGGCTCCACTAGTCCTGTTCAGATAGCGGAACAGCCAAGGACGGTTTGGATGTGCTAAGTCTCCTTTTAAGGAAGGGGACAAAAGTGCAACAATGGCTCACTCACTTCATGATTGTAGCACCTGATATTGCTCACACACAGTCAGTACAGATGTGACTTACCAACCAGCCAGGCTCTCTCTGGTTGCAGTTGTGACATCAGTTGGGGTATGGCGCTGTTCTGTATTACCAATGAATCATGGGCTGATCCAGGAAAACAGGCACACATTTTAGATGTAGAGATCTGCCAAACAGACAACTTGCACGTTGATGGAATGTATGTTTTTTTCTGTTGCAATAGACTTGTTCCATGGCCTATGGTGGCACCAGGCCAACATGTGTGCCATCAATGGCCCCCACCACCCTAATGCGGGCAAAACCTTAGAAGTCAGCCTTCACATTGCTTAAATCCTGACGTCTAGGGAAAATTACATAGCTGTCTATATGTTTCAACACTGCTGATAGGAAATCTTTCAATACCAGACTGAAAATAGGTTGGGACATACCACCAGATAGGGCCACTGTATGCTGGAAGGCCTCTATTTCCAGGAAGTGCAGTACTGACATGACTTGTACAATGGGTGGTATGCAGTATGGATTTGTGTTAGCTGGCATCAGTTCTAGCTCCAACTGATGACATGAATCCACTATTGTTTGCCTATTCAGGTGGCAGAGCTGGATGACGTGGCATTCCTCCATGGTCTGAAGGTCTGGCAATGGATGGTAGGCAGGAGGTTGTTCCATCCTCCCCCTCCCAGGGTACCTATATGTGAAAGACATGGGCCCTTATTATGATCACAGCGGTCCGTTCCGCACCGCCGGTGGTAAAAACCGGCAACAGAGGAGCGGGACGGACCACCAAATAATGAACCAAACAAAAGACAGGCATCCCGAAAACCACCCACCGCCAGCATAGGAGTGCCGACGACGACGGCAGAGTCCGCCCACAGGCCGACGGAAAGGCCCAACCTGCCCATCAATTAATGAACCACCAGTCCGCCGCCAGTTCCGGGGAGGGAACCATCACCACGCAAAGCCAGGCGGAAATGAGCCAAATATAGGGAAACACTCACCGGAGGCCCACACAATGTGCCGAAGCAGACATGGATAGAGAGCTGCAGATCATGCCAGCCCTGCTCCTTGCCATATACCTACACAACAGAGACCGCCGACGAAGACGACGATGGTAAGTACCGCAACCTACGAAACAAGGGAGGAAAGCGCACAGTCACATACCCACCCACTCCACCTACTCTGCAATGCCCCCCAACCCTTCACAGCAGCACAAGTCATACACCCCACAGCAAGAGGTACTTACCTGACACAAGGCAAACGTGTGCCGCCAATACACAGGCCACACAGAAATCTTTAATGAAAGCTCACAGAGCCAAACAGTCCAAACAGGGCCAATGGCCATTCCGTAAGGCTACAATTGCTGTGGGCCACAACGGACCCAACCTGACTCCCACAAATGCATGGTACTCCACCTAATGGGGCAACAAAGGTGCATCCAGGCACTTCATGGAACGGGGGCAGGGGGTGGTGGGGTGGGGATTTGCTATGGGGTTGGGCCTTGGGCTTCCGTTTGGAAGGTGGAGGGGGGTGGGCTTGTCCTTTGAAGGGGTGGTGTTTTGAGCGGGTGGAGCCAGATGGACTAGGCTCAGTCTGGGCCTTTTTTTTCCTCTGGGGAAGGGGCACGGGAATGTGAAGGGCAGACAGGGGTGGGCCAGTGGGTTGGAAGAGGTCAGCAGGGAAGAGGAAACGTTTCTTCTGAGCAATTAGGGTGGTCCTGGATGAGGGCGTGGGAGTGGGGGCAGAGGCAGTGGATGTATGTGGAGTAGGGGTATGTGTAGTGGGTGGAGGTGTCTGGACAGTATGCTGTGGTGTGGTGGATGTGTGATGGGTGGGTGTCTTGGTGCGTTTGTGTGTTTTTGGAGGAGAGGGGTGGACACAGTGGGAGAAGACAGACAGCTAGTGTGGATGTATTTGGTGTGGGTGTCTGCAAGTCTGGTGAGTGTGCTGCATGTGTCAAACACAGTAGCTGTGGTGAGTGCAGGTGTGGTGAATAGGGTGCATGTATGGATGTCTGCTATTGTGATAAGTGCAGTAAGGCCAGACATACACCCACCCAGAAGACACACCCAACAGGCAGCACCATTCTCTATGCCCATGGCCATGCCCCTGACTACTGACCAGAATACTGCTCTACACCCATCCCCTGGACTACCTAAGGAGGCGACATGTGGGAGACCTGACAAAGACACCCCTACACCCTTTGGGGACCATAAAGTAGATGGACACCAGTCGGAGTCCCTGCCTCGAAGCAGCATGAACCCTAATGCACACACAGACATCCTTCCAGACTGAAGTTTGGGAAATGAGTACTCACCCCCTTGTGACTGCTGTGCAGCCTTCAAGCACCCATCCAAGTCTGGGTACGCCACCGCCAGGATACGTCGCATGAGGGGGGTCAGTGCCTGACGGGCACCCCTTCCACGTTGGGAGGACTTCCCCAGCCGGGCTTCACAGATCTTATGTGCCCAGCGCCGCAGGTCCTCCCACCTCTTTCTGCAGTGGGTGCTCTGCCGGTTTTAGACCCCCAGGGTCTGCACCTCCTTGGCGATGGCATGTCAAAGTGCCCTCTTCTGGTTGGCGCTGACCTAAAAGGGTGACACAGATATGGAACACAGAGGTCAAGCACTTGCAAGATAGGTACAGCTGGCTAATTGTCCACTATGGGATGGACAGTACTCTCAGACTTACAGGCCATATGCACGCAGCATGCCATGCACCACGGCCCATGCAGGCTCAGAGGTGCACGCATATGTCCATTCAACACCATCAATTATACGCAAAAAGTGCCCCCCAAACCCAGACTCACCTGTACCTCTGGCTGTCCGTACAGTTTTGTGTACAGGGGCAGGACCCCGCCCACTAGCCTCTCCGGTTCCTCCTGGGTGAACGCCGGGGCCCTTTCCCCTGCAACACAAGCCACATCCATTGCCAGAGGCAGGCCACAGCAGAACACACAGTGGGGTACCTGTCCGCATGAGATCAGGGAGTCAAGTGAATTATCGATGACGATATTGCGTACATTCCGCGGCGCTGTGCACCGTCACCGCAGGCGGCGATCATGATACGCCGGAATTCCCCACTGGCATCCATGTTAACCAATGACGGTGCGAACGGCAGTAAACACCGCCTTACGCTGTGATGTCAACCGTTAGCGGTATGAGGTCAATTCCACAACGAAAGGACTGGATTACAGTGGGCAGACATTATGGCAGTAATTACGCATCTAAAGATAAAACTTTGCACAATGCAGGCCTTACTAGCCACATGAAGCACCTAAGCATGTGTCCATTTCGTAATATATCACACATGAAATACTCTGTTCTCTCATTGTGATGTAGATGCAGATCTGTCAGGAAGGAGTTAATGTAGAGTCACTACAATGAATTATGCAGTGCACAAATGATGAAATGTGTGCTTATGTATGTGTCTTCATCACACCTTTTTGAAACCCCTCATAGGTACTGACCCTTGTGGCGAGTGAGAGCACCATCGGTGTACAGACCACTTGTGGATATGAGGACAATGGTGGAGCGTCAGATCATAATCAATTACCGACTCACACGTGCAACAATTCAGGAACTTTGTGCTTTACTGGATCCTGCACTAACTCCGGGAAATCGTAATCAGCATGCCAAGCCTATTGAAGTGCAGGTGCTCTCCGCACTCCATTTCCTGGCAACAAGCTCATTTCAAGTGACAGTGGTCATGGGTGTTGGATTTTAACAGCCAATGTTCAGCATGGTACTGACAAGATTTCTGAATGCATTTGTACGACACCTGCAGTCCAAAGTACTGACCTCCCTGCCATCAAGTCGGAATTCTATGCCTTTGATAAGATACCACATGTTATAGGTGCCATTGATGGCACCCACATACCGATCATCTCCCCAAGAGTGAGTGAACAGGTATACAGAAACAGAAAGAACTTTCACTCCATGAACATCCAATTGGTATGTACTGCAGACCAGTACATCTCACATGTGAATGCCATGTTCCCAGGTTCAGTCCATGATTCTTTTGTGTTGAGGAACAGTAGTGTGCCACAGAGGAGGGAACAACTCCAAGAGGACAGAGGGTGGATCATCGTTAAGTTTGCCTGTCACTAACTGACACAAAGCAGACAGCCAGGCTTAGCCAGTGTGACTAAGGGGCATAACAATGACGACTCTGTATTGCACCTTTTTCTAGGTGATTCTGGCTATCCAAACTTGCGTTGGCTCCTTACACCAGTGAGGAATCCCAGGACTGATGCAGAGAGTAATTACAATGAGTCCCATGGACATACTAGGAGGGTGATAGAGCGAACTATAGGACTCCTGAAGGCTAGATTTTTTTGTCTACATATCTCTGGGGGTTCCTCTGCCTATGGGCCTGAAAAGGTGTGTAGAATAGCGATGGCCTGCTGCATGCTGCACAGCGTGGCAGTGAGACATTCTATCCCCATCTTGGAGGTGGAGGGTGCTGTATGTCCTGACCAGCTATCTCAGAGAGGTGAGGAGAGAGATGGTGATGATGAGGAAGGGGAAGATGTCAATTCCAGGACCCAACTGATACAATTCTACTTCCAGTAACTGTGTGGGACTTGGGCCTGACATTGGGGTTTGTGACACATACTGGCAGTGTTCTCAGTCATATGGGGGGGGGTTGGTAATGATAGGTGAAACATGGTCCACTTCTGCATGGTACAGATTGAAATTTTCAGCATTCACTTACTGCCAACATTTAGGCACACAGGACTCCCTTCATGCACAGATTTGACAAAAAAGTAGTTATCAGCCAGTTGCATGCATACTTCACTTTATTCACTATTTAATACAAGGGACAGCGTTACAGGTGTGATATGTGTTTTATTGGTTGAAGTGAGTGAATGGTGCTATTTACAGTGATGGCAAGTCGTAAGGGATGGGTGTCCTCAAGACCAACATGGTGGCAGCCTTCTTGGTACTAATGATGGGTCCATCTTTTCTTACAATAGTTCATATTGCCCCTTAGCAATGTGTGGTGGCTGATTGAGTGGGATGGTTGCAGTGCAGATTGTTGCTGTGTTAGTTCTTGAAGGGGGCCTTGTTCTTTGCTGGGGTTCCAGTGCCATATCTTGATCTTCAGGGGGTGATCTTCAGGGGGTGACATGGTAGGTCCTTGGGTTTCCTGTGAGGGTAGTTCCTGGGATGTTTCTGCGGATGGTGTATTCTCATGGTGGGTATCCGGTGCTGTAGTGGGGGTCTCTTGTCCTGTGTGGGTGTCAGACTGGTTTTGGGCCAGCTGCAGCAGTGCTCCTGCTATGGTGGCCATTGTGGCGTTGTGCTGTTTTCACTGATCCATGGCCTCTTGGTGGTGTTCCTGCTGCATCCTCTGACTGTGCTCCAGGGTGGACACAATCTGTGCCAACCTGTCATGGGTATGCTGGTAGGCCCCCAATACCTCTGATATCACGTCCTGGACTGCTGCATCCATCCTGTGGCCTCCCCCTTGGCCCACTGCCACCCTTGCACTTGCCCTAGCCCCCTGTGCCTGTGTCCCCTGCACAGGTCTGGCAGTACCACTTGTACTGGGGCTCTCACCTTCCTGCATGTTGTGAGTGGGAGACTGTGGCCTCTGTACCTGTGTTCCACCAGTATGTGGCCTGGATACACTGATGTGTGGACGCTTGCCCTGGGCTGCTGGTCTTGACTGGGTGGTAGGGGTGACAGTGGTTTCCTGCGTGGGGCTGCTGCATGGTGAGAGTCCAGGACTGTGTGAGGGACCTGCCTGCTCATCAGTGTCCAGGGAGTCTTCACCAGTGTCCTGTGAGGTGCCTCTGTCTCCCTGGGGGGCAGTGGCACTCCTTGTCCCGTCCGTTAGGGTTGCATGGGTGGTGGTGCCTATTGGGGGACATAGACATGTCTGTTACAGCTGCATGAACGTTTGAGGTGAACAGGACTGGGCTATTTTGTGCTGGGGTTACTTTCAGTGGGCTTACAGGGTGCCTTTGTGATGTTGATACTGCATTTAGCGTCGACTGTGGGGTGGCATTGTGGTAGGGGGTGTTGTTCCATTGTGGGTACTTGCAGGGGTAGGTGACTGTGCACGGGGGAGGGATGTGGGCCTGTTAGTGGGTTTGTGGTCATGCGGGGTGGATTTAGTGGCTGATGCCTGGGTGGGGTGTTGGTCCTGATGGGTGTGGGTGGGGTGGGGTGGTACATGCATTACAGGTATGGTGTATATGGGATATATGTTGATGACTTACCCTCAGGGTGCAGGATGGCCAGTACCTTTTCCTCCCAGTCTGTGTATTCTGGTGGTGGTGGTGGCGGTCCTCCCCCAGTCTTCTGCACTGCGATGTGGTGCCTTGATGCCATGCCCCTGACCTTCCCCCGCAGGTCATTCCATCTCTTCTGGATGTCGTCCCTGGTGCGTGGATGGTGTCC